>NC_051083.1:8172997-9509663 GCF_004664715.2 Peromyscus leucopus | reverse complement strand
ATGGCTAAGATCCAAAACACCAATGACAACCAATGTTGGAGAGGATGTGGAGCAAAGGGAACACTCCTCCACTGTTGGTGGGAATGTAAACTTGTACAACCACTGTGGAAATCAGTATGGCGGTTTCTCAGAAAATTAGGAATCGAACTACCTCAAGACCCAGCCATACCACTCTTGGCATATACCCAAAGAATGCTGATACATACCATAAAGATACATGCTCAGCTATGTTCATAGCAGCACTATTTGTAATAGCCAAAACCTGGAAACAACCTAGATGCCCATCAACGGAAGAATGGATGAAAAAAATGTGGTACATATACACAATGGAGTACTACTCAGCAGAGAAAAACAATGAAAGCATGAAATTTGCAGGCAAATGGATGGAACTAGAAAAAATCATCCTGAGTGAGGTAACCCAAACCCAGAAAGACAGTTATGGTATGTACTCACTCATTGGTGGATTCTAGATATAAAATGAACAATCAGACCACAACCCATAGATCCATAAAGGCTATATATATATTGAAAAAAAAATAGCCAAATGAATGGAAACACATGAACTATGAACCAAAGGCTGAGGGGCTCCCAGCTGGATCAGGCCCTCTGAATAGGTGAGACAGTTGATTGCCTTGATCAGTTTGGGAGGCATCTAGGCAGTGGGACCAAGTCCTGTGCTCATAGCATGAATTGGCTGTTTGAAACCAGGAACTTATGCCGGACACTTGGCTTAGTCTGGGAGGAAGGGACTGGACCTCCCTGGACTGAGTCTACCAAGTTGATCACAGTCCTCGGGGAGGACTTGTCCTGGAGGAGGTGGGAATGGAGGGTGGGCTGGGGTATGGGGAGGGCGTGGGAGGGGGAGAATAGGGAACCCATGGCTGATATGTAGAACTGAATGGTATTGTAAAATAAAAAATATATATCACAAAAAAAAACAAGTATAACAAAACCAAAATAAATTTAACATCTGATTTAATTTCCCTGAAAAAAAAAAAAAAAAAAAAAAGAAATACTTTTTTTTTTTTTTTTTTTTTTTGCTTTTTCAAGACAGGGTTTCTCTGTGTAGTTTTGCACCTTTCCTGGAACTCGTTTTGTAGACCAGGCTGGCCTTGAACTCACAAAGATCCGCCTGCCTCTGCCTCCCAAGTGCTGGAATTAAAGGGGTGTGCCGCTGCCGCCGCCGCCGCCGCCGCCGCCACCACCTGGCTGAAATACTTTTATTTGAAACATTTTATTTATTTATTTTACAGTACTATTCAGTTCTACATAACAGCCACAGATTCCCTTGTTCTCCCCTTCCTTCCCCCCTCCCTTCCCCCCAGCCCACCCCCCCTTCCCACCTCCTCCAGATCAAGGCCACCCCCGAGGACTGAGATCAACCTGATAGACTCAGTCCAGGCAGGTCCAGTCCCCTCCTCCCAGACTGAGCCAGGCGTCCCTGCATAAGTCCCAGGTTTCAAACAGCCAACTCATGCAATGAGCACAGGACCTGGTACCACTGCCTAGATGCCTCCCAAACAGATCAAGCCAATCAACTATCTCACCTATTCAGAGGGCCTGATCCAGTTGGGGGCCCCTCAGCCTTTGGTTCATAGTTCATGTGTTTCCATTCGTTTGGCTATTTGTCCCTGTGCTTTATCCAACCTTGGTTTCAACAATTCTCACTCATATAAACCCTCCTCTTTCTTGCTAATTAGACTCCCAGAGCTCCACCTGGGGCCTAGCCGTGGACGTCTGCATCCAGATTCCTCAGTCCTTGGATGGGGTTTCTGGCACAACTATTAGGGTGTTTGGCCATCCCATCACCAGAGTAGGTCAGTCCCAGCTGTCTCTTGACCATTGCCAGCAGTCTTTTGTGGGGGTATCTTTGTGGATTTCTGTGGGCCTATTTGAAACATATTTTATCGAGTGGTTTATAGTTAATACTACAACATTTCATTAAAACAGTAAATTCGGGTCATAGTTTGAACTCATAACACTTACTCCACCACATGATTTTTCATAGCCTAAAGCTTCATGGGAAAATAGGAAGGACAGCTCTTTGACAGGCCACTGGTGAGCTCCTCTTGTCATGTGCCCAGTGCTCTCAAATAGCTTATTCCCCACTAGCCATGAGCTCTTTCCACTCTTGAAAAGATTCACATTTTCAAAAGAGTCAGAAAGTGTTAAAAGAACATAGCCCCAGACTTAGCTTTGCTCTAGACATTCTAGGCTTCAAAATACAATCACCTGGTAATATATAATGAACAATTTCTAAGAATGAAACCTCAGAAATACTTTGAGGTGCACAGGGAAAGAAAATAGGAGCAACTTCCCCAGGGATTGTTTGATGATGTCACAAGTGGAGCTAGCTTCACCTGCCAGTTCTTTTCTTAGGAAATATGTCTCACACAGATGCTGCACATATATAATTCTTCCTCTATTGCCCTGCCATCTCAGGCACTAGCAAATTTAATATCATTTTTCACTCTCCCAGTTGCTTGTTCATAAATTTCCCTCGCTGCATCATGGAAATACATCCAACAACCCCCATAAATTCCTCATGCCTGTACCCTAATGTCATCCATAACCCTCCCTTTCACTTCTCTACTGATTCTCTTGATAGTCAAGGGCAAAGACACTGGTGGATATTTTCTCACTGTTCATCTTACAAATGCATGAAAATAAATCAGCTGTCCAGTTACAGTGTCTCCATGCACTTTTTTAAGAAAGAGTGTGAAATGGTTAAGCTTGCTTTCAAAACTGCATACCCTCACTTTAGGTGATTTTCTAAACACATCCCGCGCCCACCCACCCCATCTCTCTCATTAGCTCTCATCTCTTCCCGTACAAAGATAAAGAATCAGAGTGTTTGAGACAAGCTGTTTTGACAAGTACAATTGCAAAGATGTTCATAGTAACCATAAAGGAGTTGTTTTGGAAGCTTTTCCTCTGAAATAATTTAGAAAACAGAGAATACTTAATGCAATCACATAGCTTACAGTAAATTTGTGCCATGTGTGAGCATAAATACAGTTCTATATATTCTCTGACAAGATCTGAGATTGCACAGCTAAGAAACACAGAACTGTTATCATCTGAGATCAGATTGGCAGTGAGGAGGCTGCCCACAAAGAGATGCCCTTAAGATGGAACATTCTTACCAACTTTGCCATCTTATTCTCTAGAACATACTCCTTCCTTCCACCCCCTCTTATAACAGGTCTTATGATTTGTACACAATTTATATTTCATTAAAAAAATAAAGAACTTCTTTCTCCAGCTGCTCATGGTATAGGGACTGCTTCAGGTACAGAGACTTCTTAGCTACCTCTATTAAATAACTTGTCACCACAGCAGTGAAAAAGCCTACATTACACAGCACATCTTAGCAAAAGTCTTTTAAGAGTCATTCTACCTTTAGAATTCCATATGGGGTTGGTTGAGACTTTGGTTGATACCATATTGCAGTCTGACTTCTTCATCTGCTCAACCCTGCTCCCTGACTTCTCTACATTTAGTAAGTATTCTGCATGCTAATCTCCATATTAGTCCACATTAGAGGAATTCAATTTACTACACTGCCTTAGAGGTTTCAAGCAGAACAAAGATTCCATACAAAACTTAGTCATAAAAACTTTGAGAGAATGAGGGGAAAATAAAAATAAAAACATTGGGAAGACTGAAGAGATGTTGGAGGGTAGAGACCCAGAGATCCCTCAACATGTCTGAAGTCTGAATTGAGAGTCTGTGTTAAGCTGGCCATTGACTGCCCAGAAAGAAGCACTTCTCACAGAGCAGCCTCAAATGTTTTGTACAGGGTGGGGTTTTTTTTTGTCTGTTTTTGTATTGTTTTGTTTTGTTTTTTTTTAGGCAGGGTCTCTCTGTGTAGCCCTGGCTGCCCTGGCCTCAATCTCACAGAGATCTCCCTGCCTCTTCCTCTTGAGTGCTGTGATTAAAGGTGTGCACCACCACCACCTGACTTACAGGGAGCTTTTAAAGGCAAATAATACAGAAAAACTACATTCTGGTTGGCAGTTACAGGGGAAATTAAAGCAAGCAAGCGGTTTAACAGAAACCAAAACAATGCAGTGAGCTGGGAAATTTTGACCCTGAATTTCTAGAACAGGGTTGCGTACTTTGACACAGGACTTTTCACAGTGGGGGTAATAAAGGAGGGAAGCAGTTTCAGTTTAAAACAAAGATACCTCCAGCTAAGACAAAAGGGGCAACATTTGCCCTGTTATAGAGTAAAGGTAGGAAGGTAGTGTCACACAGAAGTCAAAAGAAGCTTCTAGTGACCATGCAGGGCTCACAAGCTATGTTGACTTGGTTTAGAAAGGGGATCTCATATGCAACAGATACTGAAGTACAAGTCAACATACAATTATCTCTGATTATCTACAGTTAGTCTCCAAAATTCAGAAGTCTATTGCAGAAGCAAATTAAATGGAGGTGAGAGGCATTATCCTTCTCAAGTTTTTTTTGTTTTTTGTTTTTTTGTTTTTGTTTTTTTGAGACAGGGTTTCTCTGTGTAGCTTTGTGCCTTTCCTGGATCTTGCTCTGTAGACCAGGCTGGCCTCGAACTCACAGAGATCCGCCTAGCTCTGCTTCCCGAGTGCTGAGATTAAAGGCATGTGCCACCACTGCCCGGCTCCTTCTCAAGTTTTAATGGCAACTTTGGACCAGCATTTGGACTTGTCTTTAAAAAGCAGCAATGCTTTTGACTTATTAACTTGGTAGGGAAGGGAAGTTCTATGGGTTTTTTAATTCCTATTATATTGTTCATGGTGTGAATCCAGAGCCCAGGGGGATACTGTGAGATATGAACACAACTTTCCCAGCAATGATTGCAAATCTAAAGAAATAATCATAGTTTCACCCTAAAACTCTATTAGTCACCTGACATCTTGCCACCATTTAGATCAGTAGGTCATGGTGACACTTAGGAACTCCAGAATTATTTTCAACTTGAAGCTTCTACCTATGGTGATATTTTATTTGTGCTAAAATGTGATTTTATTTGTATGTTAATAAATAAAGTTGCCTGGGGGTCAGAGCTAATACCAAGCCATAGCAGAAGTCAGGCAGTGGTAGCACATGCCCTTAATCCTGATCACATGACAGGCAGATCTCTGTGTGTTCAAGGATAGCACCAGCATGAAGACACACGCCTTTAATCTCAATACCAACCATAAAAGATCTGGAGGTCTGTATAGATTGGCAGTGACAAGAAGGGCATGTGGTTGGGTTTACAACCAATGAGAAGGCAGAACAGAAAGTCTATAAAAAGACAGAGACACAGAAGGAGGTCTCTTGTGGAGGGAAGGATAGGAGTAGCAGTGAAGGGTAAGGTTTTTAGCGCTTAGCTATTACTCTGACCTCTTGGGCTTTCATCTCTGCATGGGCTCTGTGTTCTTATTTAATAAGACAGTTACATCTATATCTACCTTACTTGGTAATCTTAATTAATACAATTTCCCATTCTCCTGTCTATGGTCAACGTGGCAAGTGACTCCAAATCACTTAGAGGGTGATTGAGAGGAAATTTTGCAATATATGTTTATGGCAATGTCACAGGAATTCTTCTTTTAAGGGCCTCAAAATCTCTTTTTTTCAAGGAACACTGTTTCTGTGATCTGAGTCAGGCCATAGAGAAACTGCCTTGCCCTAGGTCATGTCCCTTTCTGAATGCAGCTAACCAATAGCCAGCTATTGGTCTGTACAGGAGCATAAAAAGTATGTACCCTTGTCAAAAATCACAACACTCTGATGGTCTACCTCTGCTTCCTCTGCCTAATCCTGTTCATTTAAATTCCTCATAAGGATGGATTCCAAAAAGTATGCTCCAACCAAATTCCATCATGGAATCTTCCCTCAGATTTTAATTATGGAGAACTTGAAGTGTGCCTTATTGTAATACTAAGAACACTAAGATGGATAATGCATCTCCATAGTCTTTACATTGACAAGACTTATTGTTACTCTGATTCTACCACCCATTTTGCATTATTGTACCTACTTTGTCTCTACTGAATAAATGCATTCCATTGGCCTCCAACATTCTGAAATTTTATTGCTCTTAAAGTGAGACTCCCACTGTGGTGGTACAGGGCTGTAATCCTAGCAGTCTGGAGGTTGAGTCAGAAAACTACAAGTGTTAGTCTAGCCTGAGTCTTTGTCTCAAAGCCCAAATTTGGCAGGGCTAATTTAATGGCATTATCTCCCACAACCATTGATATCTTGAAGATAACATGCTTGCTTTGTTGTATATCTCTTGTCTATTTATTTTCTTTTGTTTCTGAGATCGGGTCTCACCATGTTGCCCAAGCTTTCCTGAAACTCATGATCAATCCTCTTGTCTCAGCCTATCAAGTGGTAGTATTACAGTTATATGCCACCCTGTCTGGTGCTATTAAAGATTTTGAAATTCCCTCTACTCATAAGTTCTTCATTGCCTTAAGAAAAGGAGTACAGACACATGTTCCCTATGTCTTGCCATTATGTAAGTTGAGAGAGAAGCAAACACAATAATTTTACTCCACTATCCCAATGTCTACCTTCCCACTCTTGGACTTCAAGCTACTTCAGGCATCTGATTTTAATGAGTGTAGGTATCTCACTGAGTATGGGCTATTTCTTTTAATTGACCACTTTCATCAATTTCAAGTAACACATACAGTTTGTTGAGTTTCTGGATAAAGTGAAATTGATGGTAAGAGATATATTCAACCAAAGGTTTAGAACCTTCACAATTCAACATCATACATGTCTCAGAATTTTAGTGATACTATTTAGCAAAAACTTACCATTCTATCAGTTTAAGTGCTTTTCTCTGCTCAGTATTTTCCTTTGTCTCCTAGCATAAACACTGTGGCATGATTCTATTTATGGCTCTGGAGGCACTAAAAGGAGGTATGGGTGGGTTTATATACTGCAGCCAATGAAATTGGTATAGATTTTTCTCATCAAGATCCACATATGTCCTTATAAAAGTACTCAATATCTTTGCCTAGGTCTATAATTACTAGCTGGTGGCTTCCTTTTTGAAAGCCAATGTGGAAGTGTCCAGTACATACTCACTATCTACACTGAACACATGCTGTTCTTTCATTATGTCAAAGATTTTCTCCTTACACTTAGCTACTCATGAAAAGTATGCTAGAGATGATCTTAAATTCTATAGCACATGGGATCCATAACACAGATAAAACTGAGTAACCAAAGCACTATGACATATGCCAGGTTGCCCATTAACCATAAGCTGCTTCACTCACCTATGTAAACATTTAATTACACAACACACATACTTTGTTCCAATATTTCTTTGTATATGGTCCATCTTTGAAAATATTTTTTAAAGGAAACTGTGGTGGTTTGAATAAAAATATTCCCCATAGGCTTATTTAGGCTTATTTATATATTTGAATACTTGGTCTCTAGTTGGTGGAAATGTTTGGAAAGGTGTTGGGAAAGATTAGGAGGTACAACTTTGTTGAAGGTGTGACCTTGTTGGAGGAGGTCTGTTACTGGGACTGGGCTTTAAGGTTTCATATCTCATGCCAGGCACATTCTCTCTCTCTCTCTCTCTCTCCATCCTGGTTATTGTCTCAACATGTAAGCTCCAGCATGAAGCCTCCCTTCCTGCTGCCATGCTCCTGCCATGATGGTCATGGACTCACCCTATGAAATATTAATCAGGTCCTACACTAACTGGGTGCTTTTCTTCATAGGTTGGCATAATCATTGTAGCTTGAAGTTTTCCTGTGTCCTGCCCAGCCCCATAGCAGCTTATAAAATAATCACTCAGAGGCTTAATATTAATTACAAACTATTTGGTCTATGACTCAGGCTTATTGCTATCTAGCTACTACATCTTAAATTAGCCCATTTCTATTAATCTATGTATTGCCACATAGCTGTGGCATTACCAGTCTGTTGGCATGTTGCTCTTTGAGCAGTGGGCTGGTGTCTGCCTTGACTTTGCCTTTCTGTCTCTTTGCTTAGATTTCCTGCCTGGCTATTACCTGTCTTGCCATAGGCCAGAGAAGCTTCTTTATTAACCAATGGTAGCAACACATATTCAGAGCATACAGAAAGATTATCCCACAGCAAATCATGTCTCTTCACTGCACTAAAACAGTAGCTAAGACAGAGATCAAGGGCTTCTTTCTAGGATTTCCATAGAGATACAAGCAGAGTAGATAAACTGGGAGGAGTGAATAAAAATATATACTCCATTATAAGTCACAATGAACCTCCAAACTCAGAGATGAGACTATTGCTGTGTGGTATAACCCTTGCCTAGCATGCTCAAGGGATGGGGTTCCATCCCTAACACCACATACACACACTAAAAAAGCTCCAAATCTATATCTGTAGTCCTAGCATGATTTGCCCAAAGTCACAGATTTAGATCTGGATTATATCCCCAGATTTGTCACCATCTTGCTCTTGTTTGGAGTCTCTGTATTGACAAAGAAGGAATCATACCATTCATTGTCAAATTAAGGTTACACTGAAAAATCTTCAAACACAGCAATAACAACAACAACAATAATATAATCTTCATTTAGTTTCTGTGTAAAAACAAGAATCAGCACATGGGAGATAAGCATGAAGAAGGTGGTTATTGATCACTGTTCATTCTCTCAGGAGCTCTCAGTTAAAACCATAAAGTTTAGCACCAAAAGTCCTACTCATTTTATCTGACAGAATCTGGTTTCTTATATGACTATAAAACCCAAAGACTTTGGAGTCTGAACTATGCTTAAAAGGCTTTGTATTTTAGGGATTAAATATATACAATTACATGCCACATGACATTTTGGCCAAAATTGAACTGAATATCTGACAGTAGTCCCATAAGATTATGATGCCACATTCCTCCTTGTTCAGAATGTTCACACAAAGATGTGATGGCAAACAACATATTTCTTAGAACATAAACCTACCATTAACTAATATATAATTATACATGGTAGTGAAAAGTTTTGCTTTCATGAATGTTATTTCTTTTCTTTCAATTAATGAAGTTCATTAGATTCCATTTACATGATTCCAAAAGAAACAGTTTTCAAACAAAATATCTATTTCTCAATCATAACATGAAATAAGATGATTCGTATTCATGCTTCTGCTTGAGGTTGGGAAGTCATCATAGTTTATAGTAGAAAAAAATCCACTAGCCCAATGCAAAACAAAATCTTATAAGAAGCAGACAGAATTCTTTCTTCTCTCAACCAATTTGCAATTCTAATGTATACTTGCATATATTTTAGGCCCTGGTGTATGATGAGGCTGTTTATTTTCAGGATTCAAATGTGGTATGAATTTTTCCCTTCTCCATTTTCTCAGGGGCATTTAAAAAAATCAAACAATGTAGTCCTGTATCAGCTTAACTCTTTCATTTCTCTGCAATTATTTCAAGCACTTTTCAAAATTAAAACCAACGAACTTCTACTGTTATTGTTCTGGCATTATAGTGCTAAGATATTGACAAGTTCATAAATGATTATATTGATGAATTCTCATCTATTGTAACTAAAAATTTCAAGAAGTTATCAGTTGGCATTGGAAAATTCTGCCAATTCTCAATCTGAATAAATAAAATGTATTAATGTAGGGCTAGTTATTATTAGGGTAGTTGGCTAAAAATTTGTTCTAGAAAATGAATAATTGAGGCTGCTAAAACTGTCAGGTACTCAAAACACATCAAGAAAATATATACCTTACTAAATTTTCATTGGTTTCCTAGAGTTCCTTAATTATATAGCAAATATATACTATATATTTAGTACAAAGTACAAAGCTACAGCGTGGTACTAAAAGCAGTTTTGCTGTGGGATGTTCTGTATGTCCTGTGGGAGCCCTTCTTGGGTTCCTTGTGGCGTTACCCAGCAGGTCCGTATAGAGGATGATTAGGACCATGGGCCTGAGTGCAGGTGTTTGAGATGGTCTGCACTTGGCTGTGCTGGGGGATGGTCTGTATGTCAAGTTGTTCTGATTGGTTAATAAATAAAACCTGATCAGCTGTGGCTAGGCAGGAAGGATAGGCGGGACTAACAGAGAGGAGAAATAAAAGGACAGAAAGGCAGAAGGACTGGCTGCAGCCGCCCCCATGACCAGAGACACTGCAGCCACCACCATGACCAGCAGCATGTGAAGATGCCGGTATGCCACCAGCCACGTGGCAAGGTATAGATTTATGGAAATGGACTAATTTAAGCTATAAGCACAGTTAGCAAGAAGCCTGCCACGGCCATACAGTTTGTAAGCAATATAAGTCTCTGTGTTTGCTTGGTTGGGTCTGAGCGGCTGTGGGACTGGTGGGAGACAGAGATTTGTCCTGACTGTGGGCAAGGCGGAAAACTCTAGCAACACAGTTTGTCGAGTTATTATTTCAAAGTGTGGAGAAAGTCATAAAACAACTCCCTGACACTTATTTTTATAATTGGTAAATAGATCTGTAGTGTGTCTGTGGCCCAGATGTAGTAGAAAGTCCCATCTGGGTTTTATATTCCTGTCTTGCAGTGAAAAATGAGGAGGAGGAGGAGGAGGAGGAGGAGGAGGAGGAGGAGGAGGAGGAGAAAAGGAACACAGACAGACAGATATAAAGAGAGAGAGGAAGGGAGGGAGGGAGGGAGGAGGGAAGGAGGGAGGATCAGAAGAGTACAGAGGCCAGAACTCTTCCCCATGATTACTCTGTCTTCAAAATGGATGTCAAAGCTGTGCATAGATTAAGCAAGCCATTCATGAGAGAGACTAAAATTATGTCTGGTATTTTTATTTTTGGTAGTACTTGGAATGGAATCCACAGCCTTGTGTATACAAGGTAATTATTCTACTGCTAAACTACATTTCCAGCTCTTATATCTGGTATTTTTTAAAGATTAAATTTGTATTAGCTTCATAAATGTAAGAATCAAAAAACCTTATTTATCTACAAAAGTAAATAAAAAAAGAGTTTCTTTAAAGGAAATGACTCCATTTCAAGTCTTATGCTAAAAATTAAATGTCATCACAAAGCAACCTCAATGATGAGGCAGTTGTTAATTCAATTAGATCAGCCTTCAAATCCCTTCAAAACAAAAGTATGTGACTTGAAAAATAATTTGTCATCCAGTCCATTCTCTTACCCACTTTTTTAATTACTGAAGTTTATCAAGTAACTTCTCATTCCTGTTAACTCTTTTACTTAGAGGCACCTTGTTTAATATCATATTCACAGAAAGGTTTAGGGAAAATGAAATATTGAATGATTGTTATGCTTTTATAATTGTCTTTATCTTACATAAATTAAAAATAATTTTCAGCAAAACCTTGCAACTAAAAATAGGAACGAAGACAGGATGAATGAAATTGCTCATTACAGAGAAGGCTGAAAGTGCTGACCAAATGGAGCTGAGTAAAAGCTTGGTAATTCCCATACTACTTCAATTTCTGAATACTTATACTGTAAAAGACAAAATATGAATTCTTGTTATAAATTGTTATCTGGAAAATAAGTCATGGAACTGCCATTTTTCTATACTCTCTCCCTTTTTTTTGAGTTCTCAAGAATGATGTGTATATTCTGCAAATCCTTGCTTCTTCCATATCCTGGATAGTGTCAAAACAAATTTGTTATTATATCTGTTTCTATACTTCAAGTATACAACTAAATCCACACTATCATAGCATGCAACAAATACTCTCATTTAATCCAATTCTTGAATTCATCATTAAGAAAAATGTATATATTTGGAGAAAACATGAAATTTAATAGCAGGCTTAGGGTACCTTGTTGAAGAAAGTTTGGGTCCAAATGTCTAATATCTAATTGTCTCTATGTTAATGCCCAGAGCGTTTTACATTGTGGGGCATTTCATCTCAGTGAAATTTGATACAGCTCAGAGATAAGTATGTGTGTTATAAAGTTGGAAAAGAACAACTATGAAGAGCAAAAAGAAGGATCCTCATAATATGTTCTCACTTTTAACAAATATCACAAAGCAGAACTGAGTATAGAAATCAGTTCTTATAAAATATGTGATTATAGTCCATCAACACTGAAATGTTTCCCATTAAAACCTCTATGTTGATGCCCTACCCCCGCCCCAAGTAGCTATATTTGAAGATAGACCCTTTACAGGGATAACTGCAGTAAATGAAGTCTTATGAGCAAAGGATTCAGTCTGAATGATGTCTTTGTAAGAGAGCTGGTGATGTAGTGTTGTACTTGCCTCATATGCCTGAGGCTCTAGATTTAATCTTAGCACTGCAAAAAAAAATAAATAAAGAGAAGGATAGCCATCAGGAGTGTGCAGACACAGAGAAAAGGGTAGAGGTCATAGAAGGACAAAAAATGAAGTCATCTGTAAGTTAAGGAGAGAAAAGGCCAAGAAAGCACTTCAGCAACATAGCCCTAGAATTCCAGTCTGCAGAACTAAATTTCTGTTGTTATAGACACCCAATATATAGTGTACTGTCAGAGCAACCTAGCCCAGCAAACTAACTAATACTTGTTCCTTAGGAAGCCTTTTGTGTGTGTGTGTGTGTGTGTGTGTGTGTGTGTGTGTGTGTGTGTGTGTGTCTTCTTTTGAGAAAGACTTTCATATATCCCATACTGGGTTAGAAATCATTATGTGCCAGAAGCTGGTTTGAATTCCCAATCCTCCTGCCTCCACCTCCCAAGTCTAGTATTACAGATTTAAACCACCATGCTTATATCTTTGGGAATTCATGATGCATCTTTAGAGTTCCATACCAAATCTTCACTATGTCACTTTACTAGCACAGTCTAATTTCTGATTACTGGTGCTCTGTCCCTATTACACAGCATAACATTATAGTATAATGTTGCATAGTATAATGTTAAATTTTATCCACTGATCAAAGTGCTAAAGCAGAGGCCACAGTCAGGTCCCACGCACAGAAATTTCAGGGTATTGCTCTCCAGGGTGTACTAGCTAGATTATCATTCCACACACTTCTGATGCCCCATGTCATACAATAGCTGCCATGGACAGTTCCACGTGAGCTCAAGATCCCACTTTAAGCTTTCCACAGTTATCTCTACGTTTTATGTTTAAGGTTCTTTCTGACACTTTGAGAGCCTATCTTAACCATGGTGACAACAGCCCAACCAAAAAATGTGGGAGAGTAATGACCACTATACCTTAAATCAGTTTAATCTTCACTCTGGACTCCATTCCTTCATACTAACTTCCTATAACTCCCTCTCTGATACCCTATACCACAGACCTTGTCTTAGATTCTTCTTTCTAGAGAACACAACTTAATTTGTTTTAAGAATAATGGCTGTCTACCTGCTTGGAGACATTTCTTTTCACATGAATTTGACCTCACCATGCAGGGCATGGGTATAACAAACGTGTTTTATGAGAAGAACAAAAAAAAATGTGTGCCATTCAGCTCAGAATAATAGGTGCCAACTCAAATTTAAGAGGATTAGTTAACAGCTTCTTCTCCAAACTACGATTTGCTATCTATAACTAAGCATATGTAGAACTTCACTTTCTCTTGAGAAAGTTGATTTTAGTAAACCATCACGGTATATGTTTGTGATCCCAAATTGTAAGAGACTAAAGTGGGAAGATTGACATACCATACCAAAATAAACAAAGCTGGTGTTATTTATTGACCATATACAGAATGAGAAACTCTTGCAGTTCTGGGCAGTTGTATGTCACCCTATGTAGGTTCTGGGAACTGAGCTAGAGTTGTCTCAAAGAGCGGCAAGCATTCTTAATGCTGAGTCATGTCTCTAGCCCTTAAATGGACTGGCTTGAAGAGGTATTTCTCCAAAGGAACTGTGCAGCTGGCAAGTAAGCACATGCAATTGTTCAGCCTTCTTAGTCATTAGAGAAAAGCAAGCTAAAACCACAATGAGATGTGCATATTCTAGAAGGGCTAGAGGTTTTAAATAGAAACACTGGACAGTACTGAGTTAGCATGAGAATGGAGAATAACTAGAACTCTACTGTGTCACTCATGAGAGTATGAAGATCATAAAGGCACTCTGCAAAAACATTTCAGCCAATTATTTTTTTCTTTTTCAGAGAAGAGTTCACATTCAGAGATTTACCTACACCAAAAGATAAAGACACAGCCTCCCTGCCCCAACTTCAGACAACCCTGGAGAAACATTCCACCCAAGAGCATCCTCTAAAGGATTAACCTGGTTGCTTGTTGAGAATATATTGCAGTTTCTCCCTAGGACCTGCCCCGATTATTCCTCTCCCTCCAAAGGTGTTAACACCAGGAATACTCCCAAAGAAAACTTCTGTCAACTATTCTTGCTCTCTGAATATGCTTTCTAGGAAACTGAACTGGTATGTACTCACTCATAAGTGGATACTTGATGTAAAGCAAAGGATAACTAGACAACAATCGACAGCTCCAGAGAAGCTAGCTAACAAGGAGGACCCTAAGAGGGACCTATGGATTGCCCTTGGAAGGGGAATAGATGAGATCTCCATGAGTAAACTGGGGATGAAGGGAGACAATAGAGGATAGGGGATTGGGGATAAGAACATACGGGAATGGGATGGTCAAGTTGGAACAGGGAAGGAGGTGGGAGAGCAATGAAAGAGATACCATCATAGAGAATAGGGAGAAACTGGGTGCTAGGGAAGTTCCCAGGAATCTACAAGGATAACCCCAGCTTAGACTACTAGCAATAGTGGAGAGGGTACCTGAACTGGCTGACCCCAGTAATCACATCAGTGAATACCCTAACTGTCATCATAGAACCTTCATCCAGTAACTGATGGAAGCAGATGCAGAGATCCACAGCCAAGCACTAGGCTGAGATCCAGTAGTCCAGTCGAAGAGAAAGAGAAGAGGGACCTATTATAGTTGAAGTTTTCCTATGTCCCACCTGGCCCACAGTCAGGACAAGTCTCCCTTATCTGCCAGTCCCGCAGCCACTTGGACCCAAGTAAACACACAGAGGTTTATATTATTTATGAACTGTATGGCCGTTAGCTCGAGCTTATTACTAACTAGCTCTTACACTTAAATTAACCCATAATTCTCATCTGTGTTTAGTCATGTGGCTTGGTACCTTTTCTCAGTTCTGCCTTGACTATGTCTGGCTGGAAACTCTGTAGACTCAGCACTTCCTCTTCCCAGAATTCTCCTTCTCTGCTTATCTCACCTATACTTCTTGCCTGGCTACTGGCCAATCAGCATTTTATTTATCAACCAATCAGAGCAACACATTCTCAGCACATAGAATATCAATCTATGAGCAAGAGTATCAAGATCATGATGGGGAAACCTACAGAGACAACCAAACCAAACTAGTGGGAACTCATGAACTATAGACCAACATCTGTGGAGCCTCCATAGGACTAGAGTAGGCCCTCTACATAATCAAGACAGTTGTGTAGCTTAATCTGCTTAAGGGGCCCCTGGCAGTAGGATCAGGATTTAACCCTGGTGCATGAGCTAGCTTTTTGGAATGCAATACCTATGGTGGGACACCTCACACAGCCTTGATGCAGGGGGGCGGGGCTTGGACCTGCCTCAGCTAAATGTACCAGGCTCTGCTGACTCTCCATGGGAGACCTTACCTTGTTGGAGGAAGGAATGGTGGTGGTTTGAGAGGGAAGGTTGGAGGTGGGAGGAAAGAACAGAGAGGGATCTGTGGTTGGTAAGTAAAATGAATAAAACATTTCTTAAAAAAGAAAGTAAATTAAATTAGGTATAAAACTTTAAATTCATCAAGATAAGATAGATAATAGAATATTTTCTTGAAATATGCCAAATACAAATGGACTGTACATTGTGAATATAATTCTTACCTGATAATTGTTCTTATTCTTTATAATTTTATTATGTTAGAGTTAACACCTTTCCTTTTTATTTAGACAAAAAAGGGAAAATGTTGTGGAATAGTCCTTTACACTATGTGAAGATGTGTCACTGTGTGTTGGGGATGCTATGAATGTGTTGCTCTGATTGATTGATAAATAAAATGCTGATTGGCCAGTAGCCAGGCAGGAAGTATAGGCAGGACAAGCAGAGAAGAGAATTCTGGGAACAGGAAGGCTGAGTGAGGAGTCGCTGCCAGCTGCTGCGATGAGAACCAACATGTAAGATACCAGTAAGCCATGAGCCACATGGCAAGGAATAGATTCATAGAAATGGGTTACTTTAAGATATAATAACTAGATAGGAAGAAGCCAGAGCCATTAGGCCAATCAGTTTAAATAATATAAGTGTCTATGTGTTTATTTGAGTCTGAGTGACTGCCAGCCAAGGCAGGACTGGAGATAGCTCCAGCTACAAGTGTGATTGGTTTAATAAAGAGCTGAATAACAATTAGCTAGGTAAGAAAAGGTTAGGCAGGACTTCTAGGGACAGAGAACTCTGGGTAGAAGAAAGGAATAATTGCCAGCCAGACATGGAGGAAGCAGGATGAGCAAAATGAAGATTAGGTAACGAGCACATGGAAGAATGTAGATTAAAAAATATGGGTTAATTTACATTATAAGAGTGAGTTAGAAAGAAACCTAAGCTAAGGTTGAGCTCTCATAATTAATAATGTCTCCATGTCATTTTTATGAGCTGGCAGCCCCCCACAAAAAATCCATCTACACAAAGGGATTGATTCTTCTCAAAAGCCTGCAAGAAGAATGTAGCCCTGCTGCCAAGTTGATTTTAGCCCAGTGAGATTTTACTTCAGACCGATGACCTTAAGAGCCATAAATTACAAATTTGTGTTTTCTTAAGACACTAAACTTACAGTAAGGCAAAAGCTCAGTGTAAACTATTCCCATAGAGTGTGAACTGGTTTTAACTGCTTGTTTCTAACAAATAAAATATAAAAGAAGGGATGAAAAGTTACATCTGAGATTCAGTTACACAATCTAGTGGCATCTGTCATGAATGTTCTTTCTTGCTTGCTCTGAGGGAAGCCAACCTGTATATGGTACTCTGTGGAGATGCTGTATAAGGAAGCTGAGGGAGGTTAACATTCTGGGACACTTAGAATTAATAGAGGAACTGTGAGGCACTGGAGTCCTGCCTACAGGGTTTCTGTGAGCAGCAGGAAGTAGATCTTCCCCTATTCAAGTGTTCAGGAGAAGCTGGGTAGGTCAATAGTGGAATAAGAGATCTTTGAGTCACAGACAATCAGCTAAGTTGTGATGAAATTCCTGTGACAGTAGACAAGCATGAACCAGAAAAGGTACTTTCAAAATATTTCAATCTCCTCCAGAGACCTCTTCTTAAAAAATATTTTTTTTCATAGTTAACATTGGATAAGCTAATAATTATGAAATTCTGAAGATATTATGTCTTTCCTTATCAGATAAGTCTTATTTCTGATATTTATCATTTCAAACAATGAAACATACTTTTAGGGAAAAAGGCACTATAAATTACAAATTTGAGTTGTTTATGCTACTACATCTGCAGTAATTTGTTATAACCATCAATGGAAAACTCATATGAAAGAGCTTTGCCAACTCCCCTGGGGAATTCTAAAACTGGAATGGCCTTCTAGAGTGATCTTTAGCTGGGTAAATAAGTTTGTATGTGTCCTCCCAAATATACCATCCTCTGGATGCAAGCTGCTCCCTAGAAAAATAGCAAAACAGCTTTTTTTCATTGAAAGACAAATCCTAGACAGGACTGACACAGCCAGAAGTGCTGAAAAATAAGTGCTTAATTTCTGGGGAGAAGAGAAATGAGCCTGTATGACATACCATAGAACACACTTCCCAGTCAGCCAGATCTAACTCTAGACTTACAATTGACAGATTCTGCCCACTATGGAGCAACAATGGTTTAAAAAAATGTGTCTGTACATAACATGTACAGATTTCTTTCTTATTGTTATTCTCTATATAATACAGTATAAAAATATTCATATAATATTTACACTATGCTAAGTATAAGCAAACTAGAAGTGTTTGAAAATATATTAAAAGATATAGTTAGACTACATGTAAATACATCATTTTTATGAGTGTTGCAAATTTGATGATTTTGCTATCCATGGTATATGTGGGTAAGGGGGTTATCTTGAAAGCAAGCCCCTAAAATAACATCAGTTCCAAAACAATCTGTGTATGTTTGTCTTATTTACCTCCAGCTCTTCCAGTATTCCTATGTAGTCCTAATCAGGAAAACAAATTCAGTTAGAAGTGCAAATTAAATTCATTTATTCTATGCTCTCTTGAGCGTTCTTTAGCTCATCTGCTTTGATTAGGGGAGTGGGTACATTAAAGTTTTCAGGACTAAGTTTCCCTGGATTTCTAAAGTTAAGAAAAGCTTCAGAATATGAATTTTCTTAAAAACTATTCAAGAATCTATATCAATACAATTTTGAAACATGCTAAAAGTGAAACTGATATAGTTTAACTGAGGATTCTAAAAAATAGGGATTCATTTTAAGAAATGCATATCTAAAGGTTAGGTCTTTGAGGAATTTGACAAATGATTAAATTAGAGCTCATAAAAGCTTTGACTGTCATTTAGTTAATGATTATAAGAAAATTGTTGATTCATAACAAAAAAAATTTCTAATAAGTAGGAAGATTGTTAGAAGATTCATAGCTTCAGAAACACAACAGGCAGGGTGAAACAAAAGGTGGAGGGAGCGGGGTATGGGGGATGTTGCTCATTTGTTTCCTTTAATTTATGCCAAAATAATAAGCAGCAAGAATCTTCTTTTTGTTTTCATTTCTGTTTTCTGCATTATTGTTCAGGCTGTTCGTCTTGTCATACATTTATTGAGTACTCAGGCTTCTGTAAACTGCCTTTATATGTATATTGCCTGTGTCTATTGAGCTGTTTATCTTTCTTCCTGATTTATAGTACTCCTAGATGTTATGAATATTAAATTTTTATCTAATAAACTGGAAGGCAATAAAGTAGACCTTTTATCTTTAAGCTTTCTTATGCTTCCTGTTGTAATACCTTTTTAGTTAAAAAAATGTGTTAAAGTAAAATGTAAGTGAATGCTAATGGTATTAAGGTCAAACTGTATTTTTAGTTCCCTGTCTGAGTTCTCTCCTTAAAGAAAAATAAACGAGAAGAAAGTATTGGCACATGTAACTTGACAACCAATGACTCTGATATCATTAAGAACAATAAGATATTTCGATATATAGAAGTAAACTCATTCAATTTGCAACAGTTATCAGCTAAATAATATCACTTTTTATTTGACAAAAAAAAAAGAAAAGTGAGAAGCAGACAAGTTCAGTACTTTTATAAGTCTATGGCGTAGATAACTGGCATCTGCTTGAAGCCAAGCAGTGTAGCGGTGTAGCTTTCTGGAACCACGCTTTTGGTTTTGCTTCCTGGATAGGCGAACTCTGCAGAAAAAGGATATCTTTTCAGAGAACAAGGAAGTTGAAAGTGGCCACAGTTTCACAACTCAGGTGTTTAGGTTCTTGGTACACATTCTTTTTTTTTTTTTTTTTTTTTTTTTTTTTTTTTTTTTTTTTTTGGTTTTTTGAGACAGGATTTCTCTGTGTAGCTTTGTGCCTTTCCTGGAACTCACTTGGTAGCCCGGGCTGGCCTCAAACTCACAGAGATCCGCCTGGCTCTGCCTCCCGAGTGCTGGGATTAAAGGCGTGCGCCACCACCGCCCGGCCTTGGTACACATTCTACCAGAACAATTATAAAAGGCACAGTATAATGGGTTTGTAATGTAACAACAAACAAGCCACTAGCTGCAACCGTCCCTTGTCGGTGGAGTATCTCATTTTCACTAAGGTGTGAACACTTAAAAATATACTGAGGGAGAGAAGAGAGGAGGGAAAGTGGGGGAGAGGAGCAGAGTGCAGGGGTACTGAGAGACAGAGAAACAGAAGGTGAATAAGACAGGCCGAAAAAGCAAAAGCAAGTTAAGTACACCCCTATTCATATTATACAAACAAACCCAAATCCCCTGATCTATATGATAAACAAACAAATGAAAAATTCCTGTTGTGAATCATGAACTTATATTTAATAGGATAAATAATAAATGTAATATCCTGTGCCAGTCAGGGTCCCAGCAGGAAACAGATGGTAGAGTCAAATTAGGATAATTTAAAGAGGAATTGTTCCAGGTAATATCCCCCGGGAAGCAGACTCTGTGATAGAGATTAACAAACAGGAAGTTTATTGTGCAGTGCTCTCAGAATCTAAATTTGAAGGAGAAAAGAACAGTGCAATTACGTTGGGAGAAAAACTTAGCTGGTGATACCATTGCAAGAAAGGTTTCTCAGAGCTCTAAAACTGGGATGGTCTTTAAAAGTTATTCTCAGTTAGAAGGCCCTGGGCCTGTGTGCCCCATACCTCGGCCAGTCATGAGATATTGACCACCCATAGAAAAAAAGCATTACCTCAGATATGTCAGCTTCTTCAGCACAGAGCAAATCCTAGAGAAGCAGACTGGCACATAGGGTAGCTGGCAAACTAAGTCCTCTGGTCCTGAAGTAGGATCCTGTTGACACGGAACAGCATCCGTTCCCCCATTTATCAAAGGAACAGTTTTCAAAGTCTATGCAGCTTGTATGAAGTACTTCAGTTGTCAGATAGGTTCATTCATGAAAAAGACAGGAAATGTTCTTCTAAACTGAGAGAATAAACACACAAAGGGGACAAGGCCAGACTATATGTGAAAATATCTGCCTGAAGAGACACCATCCAAGACAACTTACCAAAGAAAACATTTAACTGGGGGCTTACTTAGTTTCAGAGTATGAGTTCATGACCATCGTTGTAGGAAAGATGGCAATAGACAGGCAGGCATGGTGCTCAGCTGTAGCTGAGAATTTGTATCCTGGTCTGAAGGTAGAAGGCAGAGAGAGAAACTGAGCCTGGCCTAGGCTTTTGAAACTTTAAAATCCACCCCCAGTGACCACCTCCTCCAATAAGACCACACCTCCTAATCCTTCCCAAAAACACTTCTTCCAACTAGGGGTCAAACATTCAAATATGTGAGCCTCTGGGGGCCATTCTCATTCAAACCACCACACCTTATATGTGAAATAGAACACTGGCAAGCTGCAGCAATCAGCCTAGGAAACAAACTCATATTCTACAATGAACCATCTCAGAAGACCAGCCCATTTCTCTATGTCACACTTATGTCTATGTTGTTGTTTTTCTATGACGTCTTCTCTGAAAAGACTCATGAACCTGCTCTCCAGTGGTAATGTTTTTCAGAGGTGCTTTGGGGAAATGATTGGACCATGAGGATACTATACTGATCAGTTGGTTCCTCCTACTGGGTTAAAAACTTCAATAATTATTGGCAGATTATGGAATGTGGGGCCTGGTTGTGGGTAGTACATCATTGGCATACTACCTGGAAAGATATAGCTAGAAATAGGCCAACCAAGGAGACTTTAGTTGTATCTTCTAACAGTCAAAAAATGCCTCCTTGTGGTTAAACATCCTAGAAGCTGTGGCTAGATTCTTCCTGTTGTATGACAAAGGTTCCAGAGGGGGTTCCCTAGCTATAACATATGCATATTGTGAAATAATAGCTACATCCTCAAAAGACCCCAGCATCATCATAATGTCATTAGCATTATCCATTTGATTCCATTTATAGGCTTTCCAAGAGGCTCATGGAAAGGGATACTCTCAGAAATTTCTTGTCTGCCATAATATGAGAGAGAAAAGGGGTCACATTACTTTCAAAAATATGTACTTCGCTACATAAATGTCCACAAAAAAGCAAACCCAAGACATAAAGAGAAAAAAAGGCGATGAGAGAAGAAGTCAAGAACTTTGTCCTCGGCCTCTTCCTGTTACTCTCTCTGCTTCCTGGCCACCAAGAAGTGGGCAACTTTGTTTCATCACAAGCTCTTGCCACCATGATGCTCTATTTCTACCACAGACCCACAGAAATGGAGAAAGGCAGTCATGGACAGAAACCCTGAATCTAAAGGAAATTTCTTTCTGCGAAGGTGTTCTCTCAGAAATTTGTCACTACAATAAAAGTTCTGACTGACACACTCTAATGACAACTCAGGAAGTCAAACAATGACCCTTATAGTAACCAGCTCAAGTTGTCCAGAACTTAAGAGCTGATTGCTCCTCAATTTTTTGTCTCCTCTTTCATTTTAGCATCAACTAGAGAGAGGCAAATGTGCATCCCTAGTCAGTATAATAGCGTTCTCTAGTCTAGTTAGCCTGCTTTGACTTTGCCCCCACCAACATCGTCTGTGGGTCATAACCCCTTTGGCAGACTTCTATCTCCAAAAATATTGACATTACAATTCATAACAGAAAATTACAGCTATGAAGTAGCAACAAAAATAATTTTATGGTTTCAGTCACCACAACATGATGAACTGTATTAAAGGGTCCCAGCATTAGGAAAGTTGAGAACAACTTAGAGTATAAGACATACACAAGCCCGTCCCCCTTTTTCCCAACTTAAAGCATTCACCATCCTCTACCTGCCTTTTGTTGTACCCGTTTTGTGAAACCCCCAGAGACCACCAAGGAGCTGGTTTCTGATGCAAGCACATAAGGGTCCTTTTATTCAGGTTCAACCTGGGCCACCACATGGCAGATGAAAGGAAATGTGGCCTTGGCATGAGCCCAGGTGTAGAGGGTTTTTATAGGGAAAAACCACAAGCTGGGAATTGGCGACTTGGGATTGGGTAGAAGGCATATGGAGCAAGGTGGTTTTTTGAAACTATTGTTCTAGACTTTGGGCGTGAAAGCACATTTGAAACCATTGGGTTAGACTTTTGGCAGGGAACCACAACCTGCTGAACAGGATTATCTGGACTGCTCTGTATCTGTTTGAATTGTTATGGCACATTCCTGACGTCCTTCCTTGAACTGAGTACAGCAGGTGGTCTGAAATGGTGGCCCTTTCCCTAAGATGGAGCCTGTAAAATCAAATCTAGACCTTCACATTTTGACTCTTTACCAAACACAAACGATGGTGGTTAACTCCCTTGTTATAACAATTCCTGAATAAATAGCCTCTGTTTTCCCTCATTTCCCTCATTCAGTTAAGACACACTGAAGTCTTCACTGAGAACATGGTCTCAGAACAGTTTACCTAATCTTGAGGACTCTGACCCACACCTGGAGATTCTGTGATTCATATAGGAGTTTTCTTTGCTTTATACAATAAGCATTCAAAATTGTGAATATATGAACTTTTCTTTATGGCATATCTAGTCAGAGAGCAGGTCCAGGAGAAAGAGCCAGCCTGAGGCAAATGCAACAAAAAGATTTAAGAACTATCTCTTCCAATATTCAGGAATAGGAAACAAACCTCATTTTAAACAGTCCAATTGACAATCTGTACTCAGTTACCCCAAACATTTCCCATAAAAAATATGTGCTGGATTAAGATAGGTGCCAGATCTGTTAGGAATAGTTAGTTATCTTTAGGAGCAAAGAGCTTCAAGGATGAAAGATGTTATTTTCTTAACTAAAAATGGGACATCTTTTGTCTCACCCACCATCACCAGAGGCAGTCTCTCCCTGGAAACCCACTGGCCATGCACTCTGGCCAGGAATCAGGTAAGTTATTTTCATTCTCCTCCCCCCTCTTGGGAAAATAGCACAAAGGTCAAACCCACAGATCTCCATAGAAACCAGGAATGTTAAGCACACAGGGTTGTCTTTCCAAGGGGAAAGATGAAAAATCTGTTTTTCCACCCAGAAAACTGACAATTGGAAATGACAAACAGCCTGGTGATCTGTGTTATCTGTTGGACCAAGCCATCTCAAGCTCCAAGATGGGAAATGGCTAGTAATCTAAATGACCCTTATAGCCAGAGGCTCCCCCAAGCTCCCACAACCAGGACTAGAGGTAGCTAATAGCCCAAATGACTTCTATGCTATTTGTATGACTCAGTGACTGAGACTAGGCCATTTTAGGTGCTTAAGCTAGTGTTTTGGTAGAAGCCCTACCACCATCTATATATACCCAAAAAGGTTGGAATGTTGGGGATCTCCAGCTAGGGGCCCCATTCCATGCTCTGGTCTCATTTTTCCCATTCCAAACCCCACCCCTGAGAAAGCCCTCCCTAGGGCTGCTCAAGACCACACCTACAGGCTATATAAGACCTGGTAACCATATTTGCCATGTGATTTCTCCCTGGCTTTCCCAAGGGTTACCCAGGAGTTGCATTGTTCTGTTTATTAAACCTGGAAAGGCGCAAAACTACACAGAGAAACCCTGTCTTGAAAAACCAAACCAAAACAAAACCTGGATTTATCCATTCAGTTTGATTGGCTTACTACATTGGCATTGGTGAATACCCAATAACCAGGGATTTGAAACTTATCAGCTAGTACAGGTAGCATATCTCTAGAATCCATCTTCTTGGAAGAAATGACATGTATCTTGAGTGAGTTTCAATGTAATTACACTTCCTTGTGCTGCAGAGATTGTATGACTCCAGGAAACCTTTTTCCAAACTATACTGGGTTTAAATACCTTGGGAATAAACTGGGTGTTATTAGACTCCCCAAAGTCTGATCCGAGTTGATGAAGTCAATCTTCACTGGATTTTCATTCTTATCTCTTTATAGGGTTCACTTCCCTGTATGAAATCTACAGGAACTCTGTGGGGACCCACAGAGGCTCCCTAGTAAGGCCTTACCAAGGTCAGAAAGTATGAGCTTGCTTTGCCCAGCAGAGCTGCACAATGGGATGATTTAGCCAGGGCCATGGTTACAGGTGTTTTGAAGGGTCTACACTTGGCTGTACATTGTGGTTTTATTTTGAAAGGGGGAGGTCTTTTGCATCTCTCCTTGGTAGTATATAAAAAGCCCATTAGAATAAAACTCAAGGCGACTGGGTATTGACCCAGGGCCATCTCAAAGCTGTCCTGTGTCTCTGTGTTTCTCTCCATCTTTGTCTATATTTCTATCTAATACTTCCTCATTCCTCACTCCTCCCCTCAAGAACCCTTTGACAGAGATGGTCTCCTACAGGATCCCCCCAGCTCTCCACCTTCCAATTCCCTAGTTTTAGCCCCAGCTTTGTAGCAGACCACCTGCTGCAGCCTCTCCCTCCTCTCAGCCTCAGCTCCAAGAGAATTAAGCAGATCCTCTCCTACAGCCTTGCTGCTTCACCACACCCCTTTGTCTCATGCACCAACACCCTAGACACTCTCTTTCTGGAAACCTTCTGGCCAGGGAATCAGATCCTCATGGCAGGACCAGCTTTGCTCCCTCTTGTGGACCCTCTCAGCCCCTACCCTCACCATGTCTTCTAGCCCATTCCCATTCCTAAATGACAGCTCACAATACCTAGAAATAAGTTCTTAAAAGGACAATTTTCAGCTTCATGTGGAAACAGGAAAGAAAAAAAAATACCTAAAATAATCCTGAAAAATAAATGAATTGCTGGAGGTATCACAATCCCCAATTTCAAGTTGTACTACAGAGTTATAGTAATAAAAAGAGCATAGTGTTGACATAAAACAGAAATGTTGATCAATGGAATTGAATTGAAGTCCTAGTATAAGTCTATACACTTATGGTCACATGATTTTTGATTTAAAAAAAAAAGCCAGGAATATGCACTGGGAAAAAAAAATAAAAACAGTGACTTCAACAATTGGTGTTGGTCAAATTAGATAGCTGCCTGAAGAACAATATAAATAGATCCATACTTATCACCCTGCACATAACAACTCCAAATGGATCAAAGACCTCAACATAAAGTCTTGTGAACCTGATAGAGGAGAAAGGGGGAAATAGCCTCGAACTCATTGGCTGGTGAAAAGACTTTCTGAACAGAACACCATTAGCACAGGCACTAAATCAACAATAAATAAATGGGACCTCATGAAACTGAAAAGTTTCTGGATGCCAAAGGACACCATGATTTGAGTAGTTTATATTAAGCATATTTCAGCACAGTATAATTTGGTAAAAATGTTCCTGGTAATAAGTAACTCAGTCTCCTGTGCACAATAAAGTATAAGATGTAACTACATAGAAACTCTTTGTAAAGTACATGAGACATCTTCCACAAAGATTGATTCTATAGCTGGCAGTGGTGGTGCACACCTTTCATCCCAGCACTCGGGAGGCAGAGCCAGGAGGATCTCTGTGAGTTCAAGGCCAGCCTGGGCTACAGAGTGAGTTCCAGGACAGGCACCAAAACTACACAGAGAAACCCCATGTCGGGGGGAAAAAAACTGATTCTATAAATTGACAAGCATACCACAAAGGTCTGGGGGAGGATCTTTTGTGATCGCCAGGTTATTAATCACATCCATCCCTTCTTCTGGGTGAATAACAGATTATGCATACCTCCCTTTGGAGGAACAACCCTTTAAGTTTAGCATTTCTGGTTCCCTTAGTGCTTATTTGTGAGAACAAGAATCACCATGGCTACCACAACTACATATCTAATAGATGGCTAACATCTAAAATATGTAAATACCTCAAAAAACTAGACATCAAAAAAAAAAAACCTCAATTAAAAACTGTGGCTCAGATCTAAACCAAGTTTTCTCAATAGAAGAAAGTCAAATGGCTGAGAAGCACTTAAAGAAATGTTCAACATCTTTAGCCATCAGCGAAATGTAAATCAAAACTACTTTGAGGTTACATCTTACACCAGTCAGAATGGCTAAAATCAAAAACACAAGTGACAGCTCATGCTTGAGAGGATTTGGAGCAAGGTCAAAACTATTCCATTGTAAACTTGTGCAACCACTGTGGAAACCAATATGACGATTCCTTAGAAAACTGGGAACAATCCAGTTGTTCACTAAAAGGGCTCCAATGAGAACCCCTAAACAACCTAGGCTATTGCCAAGGCTATTGGTTGCTCTCCACAAACTGAAGGTAAGGCCCTATTGTGGAAGATAACAGCTTCACAAACCATTAAACATGAAGAAGTAAAGCTGATGCCTACCTAGAGCCTTCACCCCTGCTGAAGGTACTAGAAGGTACTCTGCATGCTAACAAAAGAGAAAGGTAAACACTAACCCAGCTACAAACGCTTTGATTTACAATGGTGACATACATATAAGATGTATTAGTAAAATAGTAGCACAAAGCTTGTGGGACTAACCAACCAATTTCTGATTGGATTTAAGGCCAGCTCCATGAGATGGAACCCATCATCTACACTTCCGAGATGGCCAAGAACCTAAAACTAGATAGGACAGGAACCCAGAGGAAGACCAATTACTACTGTTCTGCCAAGTGAACATGGTAACAAAATGACTCCTAAGAACATTCTGCTATACTAAATAGATCAGTGTTTTACTGAGCCATCATCCAAGAAGCTTCCTCCTGCAGTAGGTAAGAATAAATAGAGACCCACAATAGGACAATGTGCACAAAGTGAGAGAGCTTGAAACACTCAGTCCTAAGTATGATGTCTACATTAATTTTTTATCCTCCCAGCTCAGGGAACACTGCAGAAAAGGAGGCAGAAAGATTATAAGAGCCAGAGGGGATGAAGAACACCAAGGAAACAAGTCCCTCTAAACACAGCGGGAACGATGAATGTATGAACTCACAGAGACTGTGGCAGAATGCACAGAGCCTGCATGGGTCTGAGCCTGATAGGATCCCAGTGCTGAGAGTGGAAGTGGACACAAGCCCACATCCCTAACCCAAAAACTTTCTTGATAACCACTTGCATATGAAAAATTAGTTTGATCCAATGGCATCTCACTGGGTATACAAACGACTCAAGAACAGGCCCCATACCCAGCAGTAGATGGCCAACACAAAACAAACTCAGTGATATTTTTGGATATTTTTTCTCTTTCTCTTTTTCTTCCTTACCCTATAGGTTCTTTGCTTATAAATTATGGTTTCTGTTTTTCTGCAATGTCTGTGTTTGTCAATGTGTGTGTCTCTGTGTTGATTTGTGGTTGTTATGTTTTTCTTTGGCTTGTTTTTCTGTTTGTTTTGTCCTATTCAGATTTGTTTGATTTTATTTTATCTAATTTTCTTTTTACTTTTTTAAAATGTCTTGTTGCTTTCTAATAAGGAAGGATGTGGATCTAGGTGAATGAGAAGGTAGGGAGGAGCTGAGAATAGTTGGGAGAAAGGGGACCATAATATACATAATGTGGAAAAAATCTATTTTCTATTAAAAAAGAAAAAAGAAAGAAAATAGAAGAGGGATATGTCTGTGTTCTCATCCTGAATTACCCTGTCTGTTGAAATCAGACTAGGTAGCTTTTGACTGAGCAGGTGATTTTCAGTAGGAACTCCCTGATATTCCAGTAGACCCCTACTGAAGAATTCAACTTTCTTGAGGAACACTAGCTGACTAGCTAAAGTAAACAGTTAGTAGCCAACATTGTCAGAATTACACCAAGCTAGTAGGGATGATCAAGTAAAATAAGTGGAAAAAATATTGTCAAATAATTTAGTATGCAGGTAACTGTATCAGCCCTTACCTGGGCCTTGCTGAGACTAACTCTATCCCTTATTTATAGCTAAGCACCTAGGAAAGGAATCCCTACTCGAAAGAACAAAACATGAACCATGAAGAAAAGCAATTTGGGGAGTTGGAGAGATGGTTGAGTGTTGTTCTTGCAGAGGACCCAGGTTTTACTCCTAGCACCCACATGGTGTTTTACAACCATCTGTAATTCCAGTCCCAGGGTATCTGACAGCTTCTTCTGACCTTCACTGGCATTAGACACACACGTGGTCCACATACATGTATGTAAAATAAAATAAATATATTTTAAAATATTTTTAAAGAAAAGCAATTTTCCCTATGACCACCACTAACCCTAAGTTTGATTAGCCCATGATATGGTTATGGGTGGAAATTATTAGAACACAGGAATATTACAAGTAAATACGATGGCTGAAGTAGGAGGAAAGGCTGTTAAAGATGATTTAATGACCCATTGTTTCTTACCTGCCTTCCAGCTATGTCCTCTCAGTACCAACCCTCTCTAAGCCCTATAGTAAATGAAAAACCTTCAGTCTTTTCTACCTGGAACCATGTGATTGTCCCTCTTTGATTCTGTAGGCTGCTTATTGGCAAAGGTGCTTCAGTTCCCTAGTTGTCCCGAGAAGTATGCATATACTTTCCCAGATATGCAGTTTGGAGTCTATTCCACTATCTCATTAAAAAAAGGGGGGGCATTTATAAAACTTTTACTATGCTCAATTCTTATAACAACCCTTTGAGTTTCTTGTTCACACTTTACATGGAAGAGAATCAGAATGTGTTGTGTAAACATTACAAGATGTATAGGTTTCAAAAGAACTCTAAAATAATGATTAAAAATGATTGTGAAGAAGTTAAGGTTTAGAGAATGTCCCAACTTAGGGAAATTAAGTTTAATTTTTTGAGTAGAAGTTGGATAAACATACTATTCAGTAGAAACTATTTTTCCCATTCTTCTTTATTTTCTTTTCTATTTTTATTTATTTAATAAGATGGGACCTCATTTATGTTGTTCAGGTTGGTCTCTAATAGTTGGAACTGCAGACAACTGCTACCTCAATGGTTTCATTATTCATATTTTGAATTTTGCCTGGGTTTGAACTTGTAATCTAATCCTCCCTCACAATAATGACCAAAGGTGAGAATCTACAGTTCCTAGTCAATCCTATGATGTTGAAGGCAAACAACTGACACCCTAGACTTGTGCTGATACTAAGTTATGATGTGTAGTAGATTATGTGTATTTATATTTTTAACTTTCACTATTTACAACTTACAATTGGTTTAGCAAAATATAGCCTCATTATAAACCAGGGAACATATGCATATTGGTAAAATCCCCTGCCCAAGTGTTGCTTTGCTGTGGGATAATGCTATTTCACACTGGTTTATTAAAAAACTGGCCAGTATCCAGGCAGGAAGTATAGGCAGGGCGAGCAGACTAGAAGAATGCTGGGAAGAGGAAGGGCAGAATCAGGATTTGCCAGCCAGACATAGAGGAAGCAAAATGATAAGGCAGAACTGAGAAAAGATACCAAGCCACATGGCTAAACACAGATAAGAATTATGGGTTAATTTAAGTGAGAGCTAGTCAGTAATAAGCCTGAGCTAATGGCCGAGAAGTTATAATTAATATAAGCTCCTGAGTGATTATTTTATAGGTGGCTGTGGGACCATGAGGCCGGGCAAGCCAGAGAAATCTTCCAACTACATTGCTTCAAGTGAGTCTGTGACTGTATGGCAGGGAATTACAAAACATGGATTCTGCTGGTTATTAGAAGGCAGCCACACGCAAAGGAAAGGGGCAGCAGTGCTTCTAATAAACTCAGCAGGAGAAAGCGCAGCCAGGAGGATAAGAGAAGAAAAAAACCTCAAGGAAATCTCCACCGAGCATGGCTGCTGTGGGAAGGCAAGGCACTGAATATTTCTGACAGCTCTTTCACTTCTTGTTTTCTCTTTATATTGACAAAATAGCACCAAAGAGCTTCTAAGTCTTGGGTAGGTGGGAATTTTTGGATGGGCTGAGACAGATGCCATGTGTATATCTGCACAGCTCTCAGAGACTATGGATCTGCTATGAAACCTATGGCCACCACTTTCATCATATCCGTAATCCATTCCAGGTGAGTGTGAATGCACCCCTCACATGGGTAAAGCCACATGCTAGCACATCATGGAATGAAAGCTTTAAAAAGAGATGGCAGATGCTGCAGGTCCCACCTCATCTCCTAAGCCCTTCAAATGAAAAGCAATAAACATGCTGCTACCTTAAATATGCCTTGTTTGTTCCACATTAATGGAAACTCTATGATCTAGCTGAAAGTATTGGATTTCAGGTCATTGGCTAATAACAATTCATTAATTTAAAATAAACAATAGGAGCATTCAATTGCACATTGGTGGCTAAATAGGGAACCTTAAAGAACACCTTGAGGGCTTCGTTGAGCTAAGTATCAGGTGTCTCCACAATGACAGACTTTGAATACAACCATCAACCTCATTAGAGAGATTTTTATATTATCTATATAGTTCAGGAATAATGGTGCAGGGGAAGAAGAGAGAAAAAGCAAGAGAGGGGAGTGGGAAAATATGGACAGGTTAAGAGGAAGAGAAAAGAGAACCAGGAAAAGAAAAAAAAACCCAAGTGGGAAGGGGACAGGAAGAAAGAAACCAGTGAAAGGAAATCAGAATATATTTGATGAATTGGAATGGGAGGGAAAGAAAAAGAGTGGCACAAAGGTATTGTTTGTTATTGTTTGTTGTTTCTTAATACAAAGTGGAATCGGGTTGCCGTTCCTGCAGCTAGCTGTGCTCCATGGTGACTACGCATTTCTTTGCATTTAGAGGATGACCTAAGTAACCCTAAGGAAACAAGAAAGACATTGAACAAAGGGATTCTGGAGAAGAGAGGAAGGAGAAGCTTTTGATTTATCATTGCCATAATACAGGGGAGTAGGCAGGCTTTTAGTCAAAAGGGAGAACAGAAAAAGAGAAAATTACCAGTCATCAAATGTTATTTAGTGTTCTAGCTCTTACCTGGCATTGAACTGAAGGCTGAAAGCAATGGCTAGGACAAGTAAAAGTGAAGGCGGGAAGATTCCAGTATTTGTGGAAGCACTGCAGTGCAGATCTGACAAAGCAAAGGGCTAGGGACAGTCCCCGAGTGCCACAGAGAAAGTACACTCAAACTCTGCAGTGAGCTGCCCCTTCCAAGGCTTTTCCACGAGGCATGTCTTTTCAGTATTTATCTGTGTAAACTGGTAGACTATTTGGCTTGGTTTGCTGACACTCTTTCAGCAGATAATCACTAAAGTAAGGTGAATGAATAAAAGTTTAGGTCATTATTGCACTTGAGAGGCTGGTGTGGAAGGATGACTTTTGCTCAGGAGCTCAGGGACAACCTAGGAAACAAAACCTCAACCCATGTCAAACAAATATGCAAAAATAAAATAAAATCTTGAAGCCCAGTGTTAAAATCATGGTGCAAGGACAAGAGCAGCAGCAGCATCTGAGAATTGTTAGAAAGGCAGAATGCATAAACCTTCCCAGGCACCACTTGTATATCAATAAGTTCCTCAGGGAATTCATATGCCAATGGAAAAAAAGTTGGAGTAGCAGCAGTTAAGAGAAAAATTACATGCTAATTCCACTAGTATTTATATTTTGAATACTTTGGTTCTGTCTGAGATTCATGGTACTTCCCAGGCATACCTTTATAACTGATAGGTGCAACCTCCATTTCCTTCCCCATTCTCCCAGCCAAGGCAGACAGTCTTAATTGATAAATCAATAGTTAATACCAGGAGCACTATCTTGAATTGTCAGACGAAAAAGTGACTGGGGCTGGCATTCTAGCTTAGCCTTTTGCTGGCACATTTATCAAAGAGATGCAAGCATGTGTAAGAATCATCTAGAATACTCAGTAAAACACAGGTTTCTTTTTTATTTTTTTTTTCTTTACTTTGGAATTTTCATAGATGAGTACAATGAAATATGTTCACATCTAGCCCCCATTTCCCATTCCCAACTCTCTTCATGGTCCTGATAGCACACCCTTTCCAAATTTTATTTCTTTTTTAATGTAACACACTGAGGACTAATTAGTGATGCTTGTATATGCTCGGGTGTGGGCCCATCTGCTAGAGCAGTGCTCTTCAACCTTCCTAATGCAGCTCCTCATGTTGTGGTGACCCCCAAACATAAAATTATTCCCTTGCTAGTTCATAACTATAATTTTGCTAGTGTTATGAACTGTAATGTAAATATCTGATATGCAGGATATCTGATATTCAACCCTCAAGGGGTTGCAACCCACAAGTTGAGAACCACTGCACTTGAACATATGAAACCTGCCAATGGCTGTATCCTCAGAAAAGAATGATTCTCCCTCCCCCAGTAACTATCCAGTGCCAATAGCTCCTCAATAAAGGATGGAGCATGGAAAATATCTCCTCCATCTATGCCAGAACTTTTGACCAACTTGATCTTGAGTCAGCCTTGAGCATATAGCCACAGTTACTGTGAGTTCATGATTGCAATAGCCATGTCACATCCAGAAGACAGTATTTTGCAGCATTCTTCCCTATCTTTTAACTCTTACATTCTTTGTTTCTTCTGTAATGTTCCCTGGTGGTGGTGGAGCTAAATAAAGAAGTCCTATTTAAGCCTGAGAACTCAGTCTCTTATTCTTATCCCTTTGATCAGGTTTACATCTCCTACTGTAGGAAGAAACTTCTCTGACCAAGGTTAAGAGCAGACCAGGTTTATGAATATAAGCATGAACATTTAGAAGGTAACTTAACAGTGTGACTACTTAGCAAATTAGTAATAGCAGGCTCTAGCCTAGGACCTATGACATCCCTCGTCATGGGCTTTTGACCAAGATTGCAGTACCAGGCATGAAATTTCCTCCTGGGGAGCAGGCCTCATATCCAATCAGAAAGTAGTTACTTACCCCCATAATATTAATGCCACTATTGCACCAGTAGGTGTATCTTGCCTAGTAGGCCAATATTGAAGCATGTAGAATCTAGCGGTAGATAAAACCTGAAGCCTTTAGCACTGTAAATTCCTTCTTAGGACTGTCTTCATTGTGTTCCATTGATTTTATTATGTCCTGTTTTCATTTTCATTCAACTGTAGGATTTTTAAATTTTTCCTTCTTGATTTTTTTCAGTGACCCAACTATCATTCAATAGTGAATGGTTTAGTGTTTGTGAGTTTCTATAATATCTGCTAATATCTAGATTTATTCCATTGTGATTATATAGAATACATGATGTTATTTCTATTTCCCTACATTTGTTAAGTTTTGCTTTTTGCCCTAATATATGAACAATTATAGAGAACATTCTCATGGACTGCTGAGAAAAAAATGTTTTCTTTTTTCTTAACTTTTTATTGATTCTTTGTGGATTTTACATCATGCATCCCAATCCCACTCATCTCCCCATCCCCTGGCCTCTACTCTTTGCTCTTGTGACTCCCCAAAACAAAACAAAATTTGAAAGTATAACCTAGGAACAAAACAAAACAAGAAGAGGAGGAGGAGGAGGAAATTTCAGCATGGAAGCTGTAGTGTGGCCCAGTGAGTCACACAGAATATCCCTTAGTACATAAACCTTTATTTGTTAAGGGTTCTTTGCAATGGATCATTGGTCTGGTTTGAGGCCTCTGACTTCTGCTACTCTATTGATACTGGGCCCTTACTGGGACTCCTCTTGGATATCTTATTGTTGCCTTATGTCATGTGGGTCCTGTAGCTTTGGATCTACAAGCCTGGTCCCTTCACATGCTCCAGCAGCTCATAGATGAGTGGATGTTCGGGTGGGCTAATTCATAACCCTGGTTCTGGACCTGGGTGGTAGCTGAGTTGGTCAGCCTACCAGCTTCATATCATCTTCACCACCAGGGCAAGCTCTCCGGCATGGCCCTAGCTAGCTCACCCAGTGCAGCAGGCAGCAGGGATCAGGGCCAGTTCTCCTGTTCTCAGGCCCTTGGGTCAGACTCTCCCACACTCATACCACCAGGGCCAGCTCTACTGTTTTGCCCGGGTGAGGTATACAGGCCCCTCTCCCAATTGCTGAAGTTGGTGAGGGACAGGGCCAGCTCTTCCATTCTTTCATCCCAAAAGCCAACTCTCTTGCCTGGGACAATTGGCAAGGGGTGGGGTGTGGAGGGTATATTTCTCCCACATGGTATATGAGGGAGGGGCCAGGTGCCCACTCTCCTGCTTTCATGTCCACAGGACTAAAAACTGTGTATTCTTTAGTATTTGGGTGGAATGTTCTGTAGATGCCTATTAGGTCCATTTGATTTATGGTGTGATTTAACTCCAGCCTTTCTCTGTTTAGTTTTGCCTAGATGACCTGTCTGTTGGTGATAATGGGTTATTGAAGTTGCCTACTATTACTGTGTTAGGGTGATTTTAAATATAGTAGATTTTTTAAGTGAAATTGGATGCACTTTTTTGGCATATGTATGTTTAGAATTATATTATCCTCCTAGCATGTTGTTTGTTTGATGAGTATTAAACTTTATTATCTCTTTTAAGTATCTTTGGTTTGAAGCCTATTTTGTCAGATATAATATCTATGCCTGCTTTCTTCCTATATAAATTTACTTGGAATACCTTTTATCCATCTTTTTACCCTAAGGTGGTATCTGTCTTTGATGGTGAGGTATGTTACTTGGAGGAAGCAAAAAGATGGATTCTGTTTTCTTACCCAATCTCCGAATCTGTATTGAGGTAATTGAGACCATTAATATTCAGAGCTATTACTATTGTTGTTTTTATTATTATCGTTATTGTTGCTGAAAAATATGTGTTAATTATAAGCACTTTATTGATTCTGTGGTGTTTTCTTTGATTTTTGATATTGTTGTGTGTTCCCTGTGACCTGCTGGGTATGTTTATTCTTCTCTTCAGATGGAAGTATAACTTCCAGTTTCCTCTATAGAGCTGGCTTCCTGTCCATAAATTCCTATGATGAAAAGTTTATATTTCTCCTTCAATTTTAATATAGTTTTGCTGAATATAATAGTCTGAGTTGACAGTTGTGATCTTTCTGAACTTGTAATTTATCTTGCTAGAGCTTTCTGGATTTAAGAGTTTTCTTATGAGTAATTAGATGTCATTCTGATAGGCCTGCCTTTATAAATGATTTGAACTTTCTTGGTTCTGTCTTTTTAATGTTTTAGCTATAATATGTCATAAGGAGCTTTTTTTCTGGTCCTGTCTATTTGGAATTCTGGAGGCCTCTTAGATCTAAATGGGCATCTCTTTCTCTAGGTATGGATTTTTTTCTATGAGTATATTGAAGATATATTCTATAACGTTGGTTTGATATTCTCCTTCATTGATGCTCATAATCCAAAGATTTGATATTTTCATGGTATGATCCACTTAATAGATTTTTATTGACTTTTACCAAGTGGTCCAATTCTTTTACTTTGTCTTCTAACTCTGATATACTATTTCTCACATGGTCTGTTTTATTGCTGAGACTTTCCACTGAAGTTTTTATTCCATTTATTAAGTTTTTCATTTCTGGCATCATTTCAGTTTGGCTTTTCTTCAGTAATTCTCTTTTCTGCTTTCATGTCTTGTATTGACTTCCTTATTTCGTTCATCTCTTTATTTTTGCTCTCTTTAAGTATATTCACATCTTCTTTGGGTTGTTTAAAGATAATTAAAATCATTCTTTTGAATTCTTTGTCTGGAGGGTTTTTTAGTCATTATCATTGGGGTCCATTATTATGGGATTAGTAATTTTTAGAAGGGACATGTTATCTTGGATTTTCATGTTGCTCTCATTTCTGCACTGGGACTTGCTCATTTGAAGGTAGACAGTTGAGTGAAAGTGGTCCTGGGGCTGATAGTATTAGGACTGTTTACTTGTCAGTGCAGAAGTTAGGGCAACTGGGACAATGTAGGCAAGGGACCAAGGCTTAGGGAGGAAAGGAAAATTTAGGGTCAAGTTACTAGGTCCTAAAGAGTTCTTACTTGTGGTTACCAGGAGTTGAGCAGGCTACTGGTTGGGGCATAGAGATACCTTACCTGTCAATACCAAGAGTTAGGCAAGAGGGAAAGTTTGGGCCAAGTCAAGTGAATAAACAGATTTCTAGGAAGAATTTCTACACTTATTTCCATGGTGGCTACATCAGTTTACACTCTCACCAACAGCATTGTTGCACACATCAAATTCAATGGCTATGATTGCATGCATACGACCTACATAAGTTCAAGTCAGTCAAAATCCCAGCAGGCATAAGGGACGAGATCATGATGTCCCACCCCATCTGAGGATCTATTGGCAACTGATGGTTGCTAGGGCAGGGAAAGTCCATTTTCCTTAGGGATGTGTCCCCTGACAGGTTACGGTCCTACATCCATGCATGTACAGACAGCAGTAAGTAAGTGGACTCAGTCAGGTTTTTTAAGAGCACATAAAATTGGGAGGGAATATTAGAAGGAGAAGGGTAGGAATTAGATGGAAGAGAATAGGGAATTGACTTGATCAAAACACATTATATGCATATATGAAATTCTCAAACAATGAACAAATTTTTAAACACTAACTATACATTTTCTGTATTGGTATGACTGGTGTGAGGCCTGAGAATCTGCAGTGTTAACTCATTCTAAATTGTTTATACTGCCAATCTAGGAATCATACTTTCTATCCTCTCCCTATCCCTCTTTCTCATATGAAGGTACTATGTTCTATCCCTTCCTTTAGAGGTTTGTACTCTACAAGGTGAGTAATTTGATGCAGTAGCAAACATTATCTACTGAAAACTACTAGTGATTGAGTATTTTTAACTAAAATGCCCAGGCCCAGAAGTATTTCATATGTCAGACTTTTTTTTCCAATTGTATGGACTTTATAGTTTGAGCATTTCTAACTGAAACAAACAAACAAAAAACCCAGCATCTAAAATACTGAAAAGTTGAGTTTTCTAAGCATCATATCAGGACAAGATCAGATTTTTGAAGGATTTCAAACTTCCAGATTAGGGTTACTCAACATGAATATTCCAAATGAAAAGTTTCAGTACCTCAATATTAAGCCTCTCCACCGATGCAGCAATCCAAATCAGACCAAATCAAACCAAATTAAGAAATAGCCCAGTTTTAATAGGTAAAATGCTCTTGGATGATTTTCCACCATCCCCTCCATGAGATGGGAAAAAAGACTGATAAAACACATGTCTGTTTTCTGGGGGCCAGTTTAAATACCCTGTGGGAGTGGTTTTGAGCATCTCTGGGGGAGGAGCCATGTTTGGTGGGCTTTCTGAGATGAGGCAGGGTTTGGGGAAAGAGACGGGGGAGATGGGCTGAGGTGGAGCTTCCTTCAGAACATTCCAGACTCTTTGGGTATATGGATGCCAGGGACTGAGGTGGAGCTTCCTCCAGAACATTCCAAACTCTTTGGGTATATGGACACCAGTTCATGTCTGGCTGCTTCCTGTGGGCATGGGGGTGACATGGGGGAGGGGGGAGTCAGGATTCAATGGGCTAACACTCAGCCGGAGGTGTGAGTTGAGGTGTATCTGGTTAACTGCCATACTGGAGACTTCAGGAATTTGTTTCTTGAAGAAGCAGAGAAGGCAAGTTACTAGAAAAAAAAATAGATTATTAACACCTGTCCTAGTTGTGCTGACAAAGATAAATGTGCAAGGCAGAAGAGCAGACAGGCCCTTCATTGGGATATCTTGGAAAATCAGAAGGTGGAGAGTCCCAGCTGCTGAACAGACCATGTATCCTGAGTAGGTGCCCACTTGAGCTTGGAGAGATGGTACCAGCATGGATGTCCCAGGAGCTTGGCAGCCAAAGGGGTAGTAAGGATCACTGGGGCTTGAGAGACTTAGGAGCTAGCTGTTTGAATAGTATATGGTCCCCTGGGGAGAGTGAGGCAGGCTCAGGGGCAGTTGGGTCCATTGGTGTGGGAGCAGGGAGACAGCTGTCAGCATGAGAATGGAGAAGAGACCTCATAAGGAAGAGGTAGGGGAGGTACCTGGCCAGTGAGGGAGTATGGGCTGGGAGGTGGTGATTGAAGAGAAAGGGCTTTGTTTAAAAGAGCTCAAAAGGGCTCAGGCTTGTAGGAGAGCATGGGGTGGCCCAGAGGTGGGTAAGGGCAATGGGGAAAAGGGAGCGCCAAGATAACCTGAGGTCAATGGCCTTCTCAACCTTTCCCAAAGATTGTGGGTGGTAGGGGATGTAGAGCTTCCAGGAAATGTTGAGAACTGCTGACATGAGCTCCATGACCCTGGAAGTGAGTGAAGGCTGGCCTGTTGTCCATTTGTATGGTCTGTGGCAGGCCAAATCTAGGAATGATGTGGTCCAGGAGTACTTGGGCCACCAAATCTGCTCTTTCCCTGGAGGTAGGGAAGGCTTCTACTCTTTCTGTAAAAGTGTCAACCAGAGTTAGGAGATAACAGTTTTTTATGAGTGGGCATATGAATGAAGTCCACCTGCCAGTCCTCACCCAGCTGGTGTCCTCAAAGCTGGTGCAGGGGCTAAAATATCTGGAGGATCCCCTGTGGACTGGCCTTGACATATGTCTGGCAGGAGGAATGAACCTGTGGAATACAAGCTCAAAGGTGGGTGGGGTCAAAGAGGGGCTCTAAGAAGTGTAACAAGGCTTTGGGGCCTATGTGTAAAGTCTGGTGGATGTCTGAAATGATGGACAGTGGCTGGTTCTGAGGGAGGATGGACAGTGATTTAAGTATAACCATCCATCCTTTGTCTGTGTGTCTCCCTTTTTCAGGAGTTCGTCCCTCTTCTCTGATTGATAACAGGACTGATAGGAGGGTGTCAAAAACAAAATATGTTCTGTTGGTCCAGAGGAGCTGGAGGCCAGTCCCTGGGCTATGGAGTCAGCCTTGGCATTACCTAAGGCCAATGGATCCTTGGAGGACTGGTGTCCCTGGCAGTGAAATATGGCTACTTCTACAGGGAGCTGGAGAGGTTCCAAGAACTTGCCTATAAGGGGTTCATTAACTATGAGAGTGCCCCTGGTAGTGAGGAAGCCCCTTCCCCTCTACAGGACAGAATGGGTAAGGGCTATTAAAAAGGCATATTTAGAGTTAGTATAGATGTTAGCCCATTGACCCTTGGCTATCTGAAGCTCTCTAGTCAAGGTGATTAATTTGGCCTTTTGTGAAGAGATTCCTGTCGGCAGGAAGGTTGCTTCAATTGTTTTAGTGGAAATGACCACTGCATATGCTACCTGGTGGTTTGCTGATCTGTCTGTAAGAGAACTTCCATCAACAAACAGGGTGAGTTGGGGATTTGTGAGGGGTTGGTCTAGGAGACCAGGCCAGGGTGAGCATAAGGCCTCCCATAGCCTCTGGTCAGGAGTGAGAGGAGGTACAAGGAGGAATGGACAGGAAGGAGGGTTGTAGGATTAAGGGCAGAATTGGAGGCCAAGGTAATTGGGGGGTTTTTTTTAGAAACGATAAGTAAAAGGCTTGGACTCATGAAGACCCAAGAAGGGAGAGAAAATGGCTCAGAAGGTGTGAGAGGTAGTGGGTTGAGTATACCATAACTGGCTGGAATAGGGTGATCTTGAGAGCCTTCTGCTTGAACTCAGCTGCTGCTGCTGCTGCTAAGGCTCTCAAGCATTGCTGCCATCCATAGACAGTGGGGTCCAGTTGTTTGGACAAAAATGCAATGGCCTGGTTCAAAGACCCAGCTGATTGGACTAGAACCCCAGTGGCCACTCCCAACCTTTCATCTGTATAAAGATGAAAGATGATAAGGTCAAGAGGGGTCTGGAAGAGCTAAGGTGGGGGCCATTAGAAGGGCATCTCGCAATAAAGAGAAAGTGGTGGTGGATGGTGGCCAGGTAGGTAAGGGGCCCGTTGGGAGTCTCTCTGGCTATCCGGTATTAGAGCTTGACCATAATGGCAAAGTTAAGAATACAGTGACAGAAGAATCCCATTAGGCCCAAAAATGAGAGAATCTGGTCTGCTGTGGTTGGGGTCTATAAGTCCAGCAGGGCTTGGATCCTGTCGTTTGTGAGGGTCTTAGACCCCAGGCTGAATTGAACACCCAAATACACCACAGTAGGAAAGCATAGCTGAGCCTTAGATGGGGAAACATGATATCCCAGGGAGCCAAGGTAGTTCAGGGGTGAAAAGGTGGCCTGTTGGGACAGAGGCAGGGTGGGGCTGCAAAGAAGAAGATCATCTATGTATTGGAGGAGTGTGCTAGGACCAGAATCAAAGGTGGAGAGATCCCAAGCCAGGGCTTGGCCAAAGAAATGGGGACTGTCCCGAAAACCCTATGGGAGAACGGTTCATGTAAGTTGTCTGCAGGACCCAGTCCGGGTCCTCCAGGTGAAGGCAAAGAGGAAGTATGAGTCAGGGTGTAAAGGGACAGTAAAGAAGGCATCTTTCAGGTACCGAACAGTAAAGAGAAAGGTAGCAGGAGGAATGTTATACAGGAGGTTGTATGGGTTGTTAACGACTGGGTATGTTGGAATAACTGCTTCATTAATGAGGCAGAGGTCTTGAATTAAATGGTAAGTCCTGGAGGGCTTACAATGGGAAGAATGGGGGTCTTGTAGGGTGAGTTGACAGGAATTAAAAGTCTCTGAGATAAAATGCAGGTGATAATAGACTTAAGGCCTAAGAGGTGGGTTTCAGAAATAGAAAACTGGGGTCTAGAAAAGAAAGAAAAGGGGTCCTTGAGGCGAATTAGAACTGGCTGGTGGTGAATAGCCACCACTGGAGTTGAAGTATCCCATACTTGAGGATCCACTGGATAAGGAAGGGTAGAGAAAGGATAGTCTGGGGTATGAACTTGTGAGGCTATTAAGGGAAGAAAAAAGTGGGACTCAGGAGATGTTGTGGGGGCCAAGGTGAGTGCAGCCCCAAAGTGGCTGAGAATATCACAACCAAGCAGAGGTGCAGGGCAAGCAGGTATAACCAGAAAAGAGTGTGAGAAAAATTGCCCTGCAAGAATGCAGGGAAGTGTCAGGGTCTTAAGTGGGAAGGAAGGGGTTCTATCCATCCCAGTGACAGAAGTTAGCAAGGAAACTGTGGGACCCAAGTAAGATGTTAAAACAGAACAGGTAGCTCCCATGTCCAATAGAAAGTCAATGAACTTACCTGCTACCTGCAGCATTACCCTAGGCTCAGAGAAGGCAATGGGAGTCACCAAGTCTAGGCTGCATCAATCCTCCACCTGGCTTAGGAGTTTGAAGGCTGGAAGAGTCTCAGATGCTGGTGTTGGTGGGCATGGCAGAGAGGATGAGCCCACACAGGGGTATTCTGATTTTCAGTGTCCAGGCTGTTGGCAGATGGGGCATGACCTTAGCAGCAGCTGAGGGTCAGGGCACTACCCTGTCCAGTGGCTCTCCTGGCCACATTTGAAGTAGGGTCCTGGCAGAGTTGAGTTGGGCTGAGCTCTGGCAGGATGGAGCCTTGTGGTCAATAACCCTTGTCCCCCTTATGAAGGCTGTGGTGGCCTCAGAGCAGCTTCCAAGGGGCAGGCTTGGAGCATAGCCTTCTGTTGCAGCCTTGCATTTCATGAGGACTCAGATGCCTCTTCTCGGGCATTAGAAACTTTAAAAGACATTTTCACTAATTCTTGTATGGGAGTTTGGGGACCCTCCTCAGCCTTTTTTAATTTCTTTTTAATATCCAGCACTGACTAGGAAATGAAATGGGTGGGCAGGACCATGGCTCCCTCCAAGGGATGGGGGCAAAGGGCTGGATCAAGTTGGGTATACTGAACCATGTTCTCTTGTAATCAATTTAGAAAAATGGTCAGATTTTCCTCAGCTCCCTGTGTAATCTCTCAGAGCTTATCAAAGTTAATAATTTTGCCTGAGATCATTTCCATACCCTGGAGGAGGCAGCAGATGATGATGTCTCTTCTCTGGTTGCCATTTTGACCCAGTTAGTAGTCCCAGTAGGGCTCTGTAGCTGGCACTGCCACATCACCCTGTGAAGGCAATATGAAGGCCTAGACTTGACTTTATAGACTCCATTTTAGGGAAGGGCCCCCATCATAGACCACCTGCTGGCTGGAGGCTATACTCAGTTCCAGGAAGAACCTCAGGAATGTGCCATGACAACTCAAACAGATACCCTAGAAGCAGTCAATTAAGAAACAGGGCAGTAAAGTTTAATAAGATCCAGATGCCCCTGCAGACATTCTGTCAGAAGTTTATGGCCCTTGAAGATATCCAGATAATCCTGCTCAGCAGGTTGTGGTTTTCTACCAAAAGTCTAATCCAATAGTTTTAAATGTGATTTTGCACCAAAAGTCTAAACCAATACTTTCAAATAATCATATTGCCCCATATCCCTGCTACCCAATCCCAAGATGCCAAGGCATGTAATTCCCAGCTTGTGGTTTTTCCCATTAAAAAGCCTACCCCTGGGCCTGCTGCATTATCTTCCCTCTGCCCGGCGGTGGCCCAGGTTAGAACCTGATGATAAAAAGACCTTTATGTGCTTGCATCAGAAACCGGCTCCTTGGTGGTCTCTGGGGGGTTCACAACATGGGTACAACAACCTCAGATACTATATTGTCCATTAGGTGGGTCTGGTCTGCAAACTGTCTAACTGCTGCCTGAACTCGACCTCACTCCTCAGGAGTGAGAGTGGAGTCCTGAAGGGCATAAAGGACATGCCATGTCAGATCATAAGATTTGGATAGATTGTTAGAATTCTGCCCTCACTCCAGCTACATGACTGCACATGTGCAGTTCAGGAGTTAAGCAAAGGGTCTTGCATCTTACGTCATCAATGTGCACTGGCGACTACATGTGTGCTGCATGGTCACATAATCAGTGTATGAATGGTGTAGCTCCATAAGCCCACTTCACCGGGAGCCCTTAAAAAGCCAAACGCAAACCCCACCCTCTCTCTCTGCTCTCTCACCCCACCCCACTATCTTTCCTTCTGTTCTCTGCATGTGCTTCCCCACCCCCTTCCTCCTAATAAACCCCTGAAACTAATACTGGGTTCTGTCATGATCATGACCTTTCCACATGACAACCAGCGCCACAAACAGTGTCATTTATCATTCATTTCATTGGTGTCATGACTCGGATGGGCTCTTCCACTGCTCTGGGTCTAGAACTGAAGTCAGAAACCTGGACCTGCGACTGCCTGCTCTACTTTTTTCATTTGCCCAGCCTCCAGACCCGCACACCACACCCGACAACCAGATTGGTGAGTTTTTCCCCTTTCTGACCCCTGCCATTTCCTGCAACTATAGCCTGAGATATATTCCTCATGCCAGACCCCCAGGGGGTCCTTGGGCTGCACAGGCACAACTCATTCTCTCTCTTGATGAAGAGGTCAATGCTATCAGACCCCCAGGGGGTCCTCATGCTGTGTATGCTCCCAGCCCTTACTCCTCTCTTGACAGAGGGAGTAGTAACCTGTGTTCCTTCATAGATCCTTCTCCAACCTCAAGGATGCCTGGGACTAGAGTCTGATCCCATTTCTTTAATTTTTTATTTTTCTTTCTTGGCGCTGCAGCCATGGGACATAGGGGCTTCCTTCTCATGGTTCCATTCCTCCTCTGGCAAATGCCTTAAATATCCCCAGATACCAGTAAATATGGCTGCTTCAACCCTAATATTTCATGGGAATTATCTAACTTCTGCCAGCGAACAGACAAATGAAAAGAGTAACCTTATCCCCATGCTTTTACCTGAGCTCTGAAGTCCCTCTCCCTTTCTGACTCTCTCTCTCCTGACCATGTGCATTCTTTTTTGTTTGTTTGTTTGTTTGTTTGTTTGTTTGTTTGTTTTCAAGACAGGGTTTCTCTGTGTAGCTTTGTGCCTTTACTGGAACTCACTTGGTAGCCCAGGCTGGCCTTGAACTCACAGAGATCTTCCTGGCTCTGCCTCCCGAGTGCTGGGATTAAAGGCATGCGCCACCACCACCTGGCTCATGTGCATTCTTAAACCTAAGGAATCTCTGACTCCAAAGAACCTTATCATATCTGTTCTCTGCTCTGTGCTCCACTCTCCGCTCTCTGGTATTAGGCGGGCTCTCCAGTATTGGGCTCTCACGTTAACTCCTCCCACTTGTTCTCAAGCTGCCCTGAGAAGCACAGACGGGTCTGAAAGCAGGCTAGGATGCATGCAAATAAGTTTACGATCAGGTCCCATATGGGGATCACAGTAATCAGGATGGCTCTTTAGCCAGAGATCAGTTTACACCCTGCCTCCTGGCGGGTCTTCCTAAAGCTATTCTCAACACAGCAGACTTCAAAAAATAAATAAATAAGTTAAGACACAGAATAAAATCCATCTCTTCTCTCCCAGAGCTCTCTGACATTAGGGCTAAAACTTAAGCATCTGGAGAGCTAGGCTCCTGACCCCACAGGTAGATGTTTCAGCTGTGGCATTTAAGGTGTATCAGGGAAGACATGAAAAAGCCCAAAAAAGGAATTGCCAGATGCTGGCACATGCTGTCCGACTGCCTCCCCAACAGCCACCAGGTCCCTGTTTCAAGTGCAGGAAAGACGGCCATTGGGCCCAGGCTTGCACCACCGCCCCACAGGAGGCACCGATTAGGCCTTGCCCAAAATGCTGCCAAAAGGGCCACTGGTCAGCTGACTGTCCTAATGCACCTAGCGGCATAGGAATGCCAGATGAGGACCACCCTCTGGCTGACTTTCTAGGCTTGACTTTCAGTGATGACTGGCACTGCCCAGGTCCCACCCTGGCCACTCCCATCTCATACAGGGAACCCAGGGTAGCAATAATAATATCTGGGCAACCCATCTCTGTAGTGGGTAGCCAATCCAGCTTTGATCTGGAAGCTCCAACCCCCATTGAGGCTTCAGTAACTGTGATGCCTACGAGGCGGGGCCAAGTGGGGTCCCTGAAGGCCCGAGATCTGGATGTACCAGCTCTCTTGGTTCCTGGACCCTGGACACTGGAGGTATACCAAGCAGAGTTCTCCAGAATCTCCAGAGAACACTGCTGGACTGTGCCATACCTTTCCCAGACCCTGTAAACTATCCCTTCACTTGTAAGTTACCCCACAAAATAAACCTCCCTTTTAACTATGTGGAGTGGCCTAAATAATTTCACCAATACATCTCCTTCCTTCTGGACACCAGAGCTACCTATTCTGTCCTGAGAGAGTATTGGGGCCCTACTTCTCCTTCTCCTTTCCCTATTGTCAGGATAGGGAGGACAGCCTTACCCACCTCAATAGACTTAACTGTACTTTCAGGGTTACTTAATGGGAAAAGATTTCCCAGCTAAGGTAGGAGCTTTCATTTCATTGCTGCCTCCATGTGCCTCACTCCAGACCTGTCACAGTGCTTCTCCTCCTCATGCACACAGACAGGGCCATGATCTCTGCCTTTTCCCTAATTCCAAAAGAATGAGTTCTCACCCCACAAGCTTTTCTCTTCCCAGTTCCCTCTCCTAATTAACTGCTCAGGTAATTGTTACAGGGCCACCACAGAGTTGGAGTCCAGGGATCATCAAGTAAGAAACTGTAACACTTAAAAGGTATTTATACCCCCAGACCCAAAAGTGTCTGGGCTCTACAAAAACAGACTTTAATATAACCATCTATTACTGTTAAATGCTCTCAAGAATTGATCACCTGTGTCTCCTGAATGCTAAACTAATAAAAGAAACAGGAGCCTTAAATAATATACCTCTAATAAAGCTTATCTCAGGTAAAAATTAAGCAGAGTACTAAGCACTACAATGGTCACTAATTTTCTCATGGCTGCTTCTTAATATGTTCAAATTTTTTATAAGCTCCAGAAACCAGCTTGAATCCACAGGTCAGATCTGCTTCTGATAAGTGCAACCCAAATTCCTGGTTCTGGGACTCCCCTTCACTCACCCTTCGACCTCCCTGAAGGTATTTTTTTTCTCTAAGCTGTTCTCTGTCTCACCATCATCCTATCAGATACAAAAGCGGCCAGAGTGACAAGCCAAGAGGATTGAATGGCTCCAAGGCATCAGGACAGCCCACCATCACAGGATAGCCCACCATCACAGAGTGCCTGTCTACCTCAGAAGCCCCCCTTCCCTACCCCCCTAGGAGCTGACCAATACCCACCAAGTCAGCTGGAAACAGTTTTTCTGGGAGAAACAATGCCCCTATTACCTATTCACTCACTTTTTTATAATAAGCAAAAATTCTGGAATGTTAGAATTCTGCCCTCACTCAGGCTATATGACTGCACATGCGCAGTTCAGGAGTTAAGCAAAGGGTCTTTTGTCTTATGTCATCAGTGTGAGCTGGCAACTACATGTGTGCAGCATGGTCACATAATCAGTGCATGAATGGTGTAGCTCCCGCTTCACCAGGAGCTCTTAAAAGGCCAGACACAGACCCCACCCTCTCTCTCTTCTCTGCTTTCTCCCCCCACCCCACTATCTTTCCCTCTGCTCTCCATATGTGCCCCCCAACACTTCCTCCTAATAAAACTGTGAAACTAATACTGAGTTCTGTCATGATCGTGACCTTTCCACGTGGTAACCACCACTGCAACTAGCACTGTTTATTATTCATGTCACAGATAACAGAACTACTTGATATAAACAGAAGAATTAGCAGAGAAGAATCCCAGCCACTCTTCTATTTGTGAGAGGTCCTGAAGAGAAAAGGGAACATGGACTCAAACAATTCCATTGGCTCCAGCTACCTCTTGGAGAGAGCAGAAGAGGACAGGAGTCTGCTGAGACTGGGTATGAAAAGAGACCAGAGAGGATGCAGGAGGGTAGGGAGGGGGGTTAGGTCAGTATGTGGAAGGGGACCAGGGTGTAGATTGTGGCATTGAAGGATAGGGAGGGGCAGTAGGAGGGAGGGGAGGACAGGTAAAGAGGAATTTGGTCTTTGACCTTTGTCCCAGATTGGGAAGAAGAAGGGAGGGGTGGATAGAGGGAGGAATGTGATGAATGTTGGCCACTGAAAGTAACATGTGGCAATATAGGAGAGGGATGGGTAGGCTGGGTTTAGGGGAGTAGGGGAGGGGCCAGTGTCTCTGGCAGCATGATCAGAGCAAAATTTTCAGGGTCCCAGTTTCTAGATGGGTGGGAATCTGGAGGCACTGTGACCCTAGTCAACAAGACCAGTGTCATGGGACACTGGCTGCTGTAGGGAGGGCAGGAATGCAGAACACTCCCCCAAAAAAAACATGGATGTAGGGCAGTTCTATCCACTTATTTCTATGATAGCAAAAAATTTCAAGGTTGCAGAGGATAGAAAGTTCAAAGGTTCCCTCCGGTGGCCATTTTGATTGGTTATCAAGAGCGTTATTATGGCCAGGCCTTAGTGCTTAGAGAAATCAGACATTCAGGACAGATGGTATTAGGCAGTTTCAATTTGAATATATTTTTGTAAAAAATACCTCAAGGGTGTTTGGGGATCTGGCTTCAAATTGCAGGTGCCCATTTTACAAGTCTATGTTGGGACTCAAAAGCTAACACAATGCATCCACTGTGGTAGGCTTTGGGTCAAAACAAAAAACAAAAAAAATGGTGTGTGTGTGTGTGTGTGTGTGTGTGTGTGTGTGTGTGTGTGTGTATGGGAAATGCCCTTGAACAGAACGTCTTCTGAAGAAGGGGTCCCACTGAACAAAGGCAGGTCTTTGCTCCAGTAATGGGTCAGGAGCCTGGCCTGTCTTTGGCAGGACACCCCAAAGATTGCAGGAGGCTCTGGGCCTCTAAGGCAATGACTTGGAAAGGACAATTTACCCAGACCAAAGCCAATCTTATTCTGGCAGAGAGCAGGTGTGGGGGAGAAGGGTGTTTTCCCACCACAAGGCCCAGGGTGGGTGGGGGGGAGAACCTCCAGCCCCTCGGTGTAACCTCCAGATGAAAAGTTTCTGCACCCTGATATTAAGCCTCTCTACACCTGGATAAATAAGAGAGACCAAAAAACCACATGTCCATTTTCTGGGGGGCAGTTTACTCTGTAGGTGTGCCTTAAGCATCTCTGGGGGAGGAGCCATGTTTGGTTGGCTTTCTGAGATGAGGCAGTGTTTGGGAAGAGAGAAAGATGGAGGAGTGGGGCTGAGGTGGGGCTTTCTCCAGAACATTCCAGACTCTTTGGGTATATGGATGCTGGGGGCTGAGGTGGATCTTCCACCTCAATACCAAAGAACAGAAGTTTTTGAGCATTTTAAAAGATATGCCTGAGAATATTGTCCTAAACGAATTATATAAACAGGGCATCTTGAAAAGTAAGAGTCATGTGTTAGGGATGGGAGGTGGGGCAAGGGAACAAGCAGAACCACTGTGCCATCACCTAGATATTTGCCTACCTAGGCCCCACCAGCAGGACCAGTCAGCTACTATGAATGTTACCAACAAAAACTGAGTCACACTTGTCAGAATTCTCTTCATCAGATAACCAAAAGGAAACAAATCTACTAAAATGGAGGTGGAAGTTGCCTTGTAACATCATTGGAAATCAAACAGGTTCTTCACATTGTTTTCAAGTATGTAGTCTTCATTTCAGAGACTCTGATGAGTGCTAAAGATAGAAAGTCAAAGAAGTCATGGGTCCCAGATCTAAGCATACAATTACAAGATATTTTGAATAATATAGCATAAGTAAGAATCAAGAGTCATATAAAGAGAACAAGGGAAGACAACTCAAGCCACAGATTAGGAAGGATTGCTAGAATTAGAGATGGCTGCAATGAATATTAAGTAATTATCAAGAGTTTCCTTAAGTAGTAGAGATGAGATGAACAAAAGACATGAAACAAATAGAATCAAACCAGATATAACAGCATAGGCCCTTAATTCTAGCTGTTAAGGAAGGTAAGACAGGAGAATCATTTGAGTAGATGGGTTTGAGACTAACCTGCGTAATACATGAAGGCCCAATCTCAAACAAGGAAATCAAGGAAGGGAAAAGGGGAAGAGAGGAAAAAAGAGAAAAATAGAATTGAGTCATAATTCTAGTTGTTAGCTACCACTATATAATTGTGTTTCTCAAGCCTTATGCCCAGAAGTGTGGCCAAAGTGTACATACCTGGAATTTCTAGAAAGGACTCTATCTTTTTTCAACCCTCTTCTTCCAACATCATACTTTTTCCTTCTATTCTTTTCTTCCATTCTACCAATTCATCTAACTAACCACAATGCTACTCAATACTTTTGTTTCAAGCATCCCAACTAGATACATCATCATCATAGGTCATATCACTTTTATTCAGTGCTTTAGTATTTGCCTTGAACCTAAAAATGAACCAAGTACCAAACTTTGATATCAGAGCATCTACAGATCTGACTGGTACCTTACCTCCTGAAGAACCACTCTCTTACACCACCTCTCCTAACTGAATGTATGGGTTTGTATGTTTGTCAACCTGTGTCTTGCCAAGGTATGCCCATTTTGTTATTTCTGCTAATTTACTCATGCTCTCCTCTTTACAAATTCATGATCTTCTATGTAAATCAAAACTTTTATTGCTAGGTAATTGCCCTTCTGCATCAGTAACTTCTATCTCTAGAAATTATCTGCCACTAGGCCATTTTCATTTAGAACCAATAGCATATCAATATCAGCTATCTAACCATTGTAGCAAATGTCTCTGGTACCATAATCCCATTCTAGGCCAACCTCCAATGTCAGTCAAAGCTATAAAGGATGGTTTTGTACAACTCATTTCTGTCTTCATATCACCTCCACACTTTTATTTTTGACATAGCTCCTAGTACTAGACAGTAAAAGTTTGCTTTACCCATGCACAAATCCTGCCACCAAAAGGTTGAAAAGTGATGCCCCCATGTGAGATTCATAAATAACAAGATACACAGAATAGTGGTCATCTATAGAATATTGAAAAACAAACTAAAATGTCTAGACTTTCTGGTAGAATCAAGACTCTGTCCTCATAGCATTTACCTCAATTATATATCTTTCTATTAGAATTTCTACTTTTCCTATTTCACTTCCCAATCCCTCCACTTTTGTCTCACAAAACCATCCCTTTAATAAACTACCTACATTAAAGGCTTTGTTTAAGTTTGGGTTTCCACAAAGCAGAGCCAAGAGAATGATATAGCACATTTTACCATCTTCTTCCTGAAATTATTCTATTTGTAGAAAATGTCAAACAATATAAAGGTTGAAAATTCCTAATTCAAAAACCCAAAATGCTCCCAAATCCAAAACATTCTGAGCATACCTGACTTCACAAGAAGGGTTACCTAGGCACACAGAAATTATTGTATAAAATTATCCTCAAACTATGTATATGAGGTGTGTAGAAAACACAAATGAATTGTGTGTTTAGATGGGGATCCCATACTCAAGATATCTCATTATATATGTACAAGTATTTAAAAAATTCCCAAAGTTCAAACTCTGAAACACTTCTAGTCATAAGTAATATTGACAAGGAATACTAACTATGTGCAACAATTAAGAGGAAGAAAAAAGGGATATAGAGATCTATAAAGCAGAGGAAACTCAAGAAGTGGTTAGTTATTTTGGGCACAAAGAGTTATACATATAGACAAAAAAAACTCTGAAGCCTTGACTACCAACATCCTTTGAATTAGAATACCAATCTCCAAGCTGAAAACATACGCAAGCTTAAAATTCTTAGGAGAATGAATATATGATGGTCAATATGCTGCTTGATTGCTTAGTATCATAACTTTTAGATTAAGATGTAACTGCTTACAGAAATGTGTAATATAAAGATTCTGACATAGACAAATAGTTTGTTTAAGATCCATTAGTCCAGTAGTAAAAAAAAATAACTATTGACATTTTAAGATGTGATTGGGGAACTAGGGAGACTCAGGGAAAGAACTCATACATGTTTTCAAGTGGATAAAATGGTTATTAGAAGTAGTTGACAGATTAATTGATCTTCAGTGCTTTCTTTCAGGAACTATAAGAACTTTGAATAGTAATAGATAGAACCCATGATATATAAATCTACCATTAACAGATATCCATAGCCACCATGGTAACTTTATGTCCAGAAATTCTTCCACACATCTACTCAAAAATTGTGATAATACACATCTGAAATTCTAGCACCCAGGAGGAAGAAACAGGGGGAAGCATCACAAGTCTAAGGTCAGCTTGGTCTACATAGGTAATTCCAGTCCAATCTGTACTACAGAGTAAGACTGTCTCAAACAACAAAAAAGATAAAGACTGATAATATTCCTCTTGAATGTGGGTTGAAATTAGTAACTTCCTTCTTTTAAAGAAATTGGAATATGGAATCAAGCATGGCAAGGTATACTATTGTAATCCTAGCTACTTGGGAAGCAGAGACAGAAGGGTCATGAGTTCAAAGCTATCCTAGGCAAGTTAGTGAGCTCTCATCTCAAAACAAATTCTTAAAAGAGCATCCAATGTGGATCAGTTGCAGAGTTCTGGTAAAGTATGCATAAAGTTCTGCATTCAAACCCCAGTGCTGATAAAGAAAACAATATGTAAAAGAATTTGTTGATGGTATGTGACTATTAAAAGAAGGTCATAAAAGGGGACTGTGGCTTACTCCTTGCCCTCTCTTCCCTATTGGATTACTTGCTAAAAAAGAAAAAGGTAGGATATTTAAACACTAAGGAAGGCCCATGTGGCAAGGACATGGGATCACTTTCCAATAAAAAAGAACTTAAGCTTCCTGCCAATATCATGCAAGTGAGCCACCTTGTAAGTAAGTAGATCCTTGAGTTACATTGAAGCTATCAGGTCTTCATAGCCTGGCTGACATATTGATGGAGCTTCATGAAAACTTCAAGAAAGGGCCATCCAGCTAAAGTGATTTTCACAATAAGCATTGAGTCAGGCATAGTGACTGCCCTAGTGCGCTTTCTATTGCTGTAATAAACACCATGACCAAAAGCAACTTGTGGCTGGATGGGTTTATTTCAGATTCCAGCTTTCAACATGAAGAGAAGCAAGGGAGAGAACTCAAGGCAGGAACTGAAGCAGAGACCATGGAGATCATGGTGCTGCTTACTGGCTTTATCTTCATGACCTACTCAGCCTGCTGTCTTATACAGCTCAGAATCACATGGCCAGGGATGACACCGCCCACTGTGGGCTGAACCTTCCCACATCAACCATTAATCAAGAAAATGCCCCACAGGCTTGCCTACAGGCCAGTCTAATATAGGTGTTTTCTCAGTTGATTCCTGCTTCCAAGATGGCCCTAGCTTGTCGGGTTTAAAGAAACCTAACCAGCACCGTGGCATACATCTATAATCCTACCACTCTGGAGAAAGCAGGATGATTATAAATTTGAGACTATCCAGTGATTAGAGGAAAAGAGAGTGGGGGTGGGGTGAGAAAAAAAAGGAAAGAGACACAGTAGATTAGAAATTATGCTTATTACCCCAGAAAATGCAGGAGGAATTTGTTATATAGAACTAGATAAGTAATCACCTATCACACTAATGCATGTCAACCCAACAGCTATCAACAGAAGACACCAAAGAACATCCTCTAGCTGCAGATTCTTTCACATTCAGCATGTAGCCATGAAGCCAACAACCCCAGAAGCAGCCCTCAATCAACTTGCTAGATAAACATTTTAACTTTCTTGTCCTTAAATGTAAGACCTCATGTCAAAAGTTCCTAAGGAAACCAAGCCCTCACAGGTAACTAAGCAACTCAGTCATGTACACTTTATTGGCTTTCATTTTGTATCCATCTTACTTTTTCATTCCCCATCTCATGAATAATAAATGAGGCAAGCCCCCTCCCCTCAAAAAAATAGTACAGCTACCCCAGTCTTTGCCTCAAAGTCTGCTTTGGAAGTACTATCCAAAAACTGATTCCCAGCTAATGTAGTTTGAAATTGTCTCCCCAAAGTCCATGTACTGGAGACTGAATCTCTAAATTTAAATATTAATGGTGTTTGGAGATATGACCTTGGCTAGCCAGTAGGACTAGATGAAGTCATAAAGGTAGGGTGGTGAAAATGGAATAGCATCTTGAGTTAATATGTTTTGGCTCAGCTCACAATGTGATATCCTCTGCTGTATTATGATGCAACAGGAACTCCCTCACCAGATGACACCATGCATTTGAACCTCTCAGCCTTCAAAGTCACAAGTCAAATAAAGTTCTATTCTTTATGAATTGCCCAGTCTGGCATACTTTATAATAGCAACAAAATGAACTGAACCTTAAAAGAAGGATAAAATATGAGACTATATTATTTACTTTTTCATATTTGGAACAAAAATACCTGTTAAGACTACTTGAAGTAGTAGATTGATTTTTGGCTCATGGTTTTAGAAGGTTCATTACATAAGCTGCTTGGCTCCTTGCACTTGGGCCAAACATCATGGTGGCAGAGTATGTGATGGAGGGAGCTTCTTCACATCAAAGCAGACAGGAAGCAGAGGGCCTATACCAAACTAAGGACATTAAAAATATGTTCCAGTAACTACTTCCTCCAACATTCACCTTAACTCCCCAAATTTCCACAACTGGCCAAAATAGTGCCACTAGCTAGTGACCAAGCATCCAGAACATGATCCTGTAAAAGACATCTCATATTCAAGACATAACACAGAGAAAAATGTACAGTAAAAAATTAAGCAGCTGTCAGATCTCTGTGAATTTGAGGCAGTCAGATCTCTATGAATTTGAGGCTAGCCTGGTCTACAAAGGGAGTTCCAGGACAGCCAGAGCTGCAAAGCAAGACCCTGTCTTGAGAGGGTGGGGGGATAGAGAGAAATGGAGAGAAATTTTTGTTTATGCTTTTTAAAGATAAAATGACTATCCTTGATCACATAACAGTTTCTAATGCACATGCACCTCCCAGGGCCATAAATTCTACAACTTGCTGAGGATTAGCATGTAAAAAGAACACAGGACTGTTGACAAAGAAACTATGGCTGCTTCACCTTTTGCCTGACACGATAGAGATCCCTAGTTTCAGGATGCAGAGCTTGAATAAACGGGCTCCGGGTAAAGCATGTGGTGAACTGTTCTACCTTCCCCACTCTGTCTGATTTCAGTAGGGACTGCCCATCACAAAATCTGCTGAATTAAATAAGGGAAAGTTAGTTCTTAGCAGCTCCTGGATTCACTCATATACACTTTCCTGGTTGAAAAGAGAACTCTGAGTTGAGGAGAATGACAACCTAAGAGAAGAATGCTGAAACAAAAGGACAAAGAGATGGCAGGAGAAATGAGGATCTGGTGGCATTTCCAACCTCTAAGTCCAATTAGCCCCAAATCCAGTCATCTCTGGCCCTCTCACAGACTGCTCACTTAAGTCAATAAATGCCATTCTTGCCTTATCTAATTCTGGGTTGCAAGTGAAGGAAATCCAACATGTGAATGCTGATTATACATCTCACTTTAATAATCCCCAAATAATCAGACATGGCTCTCCTTGAACCTCCAGCTGCTAGACTGGTCTTAATCAGACTAATTGAGCTTAATTTAAAGGTCAACCGTCGCCTTAAATGAGAAAGAAGATTCACTTAAAAAAATGACAAAGGGAATGTAGTAAGTTCCATTTCACCCACACGATGCTCTTTCAGTGATGTTCTTCCATCATTTATCAGGGAACTAAGGCTCAGAGAAGTTAGGAAAGACTCTGCAGAGGATGGTAGTAGTACAACGGGTCACAAAACACTGGGCCTATGGGGCGGGAGGGGGCAGAGCAAGGGAATCCGTGGCTGATAAGAAAAATTAAATTATAAAATAAACAAATAAGTTTAAATAAAAAAAAAAACACTGGGCCTAGACAAGGGGAAAGGTAACTGGGTGTGGCTCACGCCTGTCATCCTACAACTCTGGAACTGCAGCAGGACAGATGCCAAAGTGAGGCCAGCCTATGCTACAGCCCGAGACAGAAGAAAAATGAAAGAGCGTCAGCTTCTCCCCAGCTGTATTTCCTTTCAAACTCTGACCATTAAGACTCTGAAGTCCTATTTGCCATCCCATAGTTCATTTTGCATTTAGGTATTCTCCAAGCACATCTTGTACTCACAAAATGATACTGCAGCCAAGGAAGTGCACCTCTGGATTTCCCTCCAAGGAAGGACTGACTCACTCATTCTGCTGTAAGAAATGTGCTTAGCTGACACTTTCCAGCTCTGGAGCTAAGGCTCTCCTCAGTTGATGACTGAGCAGAACAGGGCTGCGTGAATCTGACCATTGTTCTCTAATAAGCAATCTAGTCTCTCGGGCTAAGATATTGTCATATGTGCAGGGCAGTCTGAAGTCCTTTTGCCTAGACTTGCTTTTTAGCTTTCCCTGAGCATCGAATCAGCATCAGGATTGGGAAGGTTTTGCCTGTCCAATCCTGGTCCTTCTCTTTTGTCCCTTTCACACACTTTTACTCATGAACAAACTACTTGCACTTTTTTTTTATTTCACCTTAGCTTGCTGGAATCCCCAGCTGGCACTCAGTGAGCAAGGGGGCAAGACAGATATGATCCAAGAGGAAAATCTTTCTTTAGAAAGACATAGTTTCCTACAGGTAAGGCAGCTGTGGTAGAGCTATGTATTCTAGCTCAGTAAAGCAGATTGTGTTGGATATGCCAAATGGCTTCTCTTAGCTGGAGGGAGCACCTACCTGAGACCTGTCAGACGCTAAGATTTATGGGACCATTTCTATCTTAGTGATCTAGTCCCTCTTTATGAGGATGATTGCTTCACAGCCCTGCCACAGGTATTTACCATCAGGGCCATTATAGCCCACTGAGTCATCCAGGAGAGGAATCCAAGTTGATAATTAACATCCTGAGGAAGGTAATTGTGAAACACTTAAGCATGGGGCTATAGCTTCTGGCTCTGTGTCAGTAAGGACAACCTGTAGGGCATATCACACTTAATGAGTCAGCAGCTACCTGAGATGATTAGAACAACCCAAAGCATATCATTTTTTATCACCGTGTGCAGAGTGAAGATTATGTCCTTTTGACCTATTTTGTTCTTTCATTCCCAGGTAAATAATAACCATTCAGAAGCAGAGAAAAAAATAGTTCTTCTGCTTATTAAGGAAAGCTATATGCTCATAGTATGTTCTTCTAAAAAGGAACTTGTAGGGCAGGAGGGTCTTTCTTTCCTTTTGTGTATGTATGATGGTGTGTGTATTCAGTGTACAGTGCATGTGTGTAGGTGGATGTAAATATGGAGGCCAGAAGAGGATGTTAGGTACCCTCTTTTGCTCTCTGTCTTATTAATTTAAGACAGGATCTCTCACTGAACCTGGATCTCATCATTTTTCAGTTAGTCTGGCAGCTAGCAATCTCCAGTGAGCCTCCTGTGTCACACAGAGCAGGAATTACAGCTTTTTATGTGGCTGCTCGAGATTTGAACTCGGGTCCTTAACTTCTGAGCCATCTGTCCAACCCATAGCAAGAGTTTCATTTTTCCCTTATGATTTACCTTTCCATTTTAATTATGAAGGCAATTCTTCTTACTTTCAAGTTAGTGAAAAGTGATAGGCAAGACTGCATCAGTCTAGACTTGTCGTATATTGACAATGAAATGGATAGAGGTGGTTTGACCTTGTAATGAAAAGCTGGAGAAGTGCCCTTTTAAGTGAAGAATGACACTCATTCAGAGACAAGAAAAAAAAATCACCCAACAGTTTTAAAGTCTCCCTAAACTGATTTTCTAGTCTCAAACATTGATGGTTAAAATATAATTCTCAGTCAGTCCCAAAAGGAACTGTTTCATACCTACTCACTTTTTTCTCATAATGTCTTCTCATTATCTTGGATGCATAGGTTCTACTCACCATGCACACAAAAACACGATTTTTACCAGAGCATACTGCTATCAGTTCAGATCTTTGGTAGGCAGACACTGGAGAGTTAGGAGTACAAGGCCTGTATTGAGTATGCTGTCTGGGGAAGAGATAGAGAGAAAGTAAGATTAACCTTACAGAAGGAGTTCAGATCACAGTGCCTAGCAGACTCTTGTGAGTGAAAAAGCAGCAACAGCAGAATCTGATAGCAGAACTTGAGGTTGCAATGCATATGTGTGTGCTAAGTCCAGCCAGTAGTGTGGACAGTGCTAAGGCAAAGGTCCTCTCTTAACAGAGCCTCACATTAAGCAGAAACACCCATGCCCTAGTGTTACTGTCTTAGAGTTGCCCTGAAAACCGCATGGCCTTAGCTAGAATAGCATGGTGGATCATCAGTGTGCCACAGCAGGAGGCTGTCACTTAGCAATGGATCAGACCATTGTTTGTTGTTGTGTTTTTTGTGTTATGAATTTTTTATTGGAGAGACATACACAAAGAATATGGTACCCTGATAACCTAGTCTTTCAGAACGGAGACACTAAGCAGCAAAGTGTTTTTTTTTTTTTCTCTTTTAGTCACTTTACATGGTTCTTCATTTATTCTCTAGTTTTATACTACTTAGTTCTCAAGTTAAGAATCCAAGCTGAAAGCCAGGCATGGTGGCACACACTGTTAATCCCAGCATTCAGGAGGTAAAGGCAAATTGATCTCTATGGTCAGAGGCCAACCTGCTCTGTATAGCAAGTTCCAGGATATCCAGGGCTACCTAGTGAGATCCTATCTCAAAAAAAAATCCAAGTTAAAAGAGAAGCCACAACATGGTACACTTCCAGTACCTGAAGTAGTGATAGCGATAGTTAGTTTCATGTTATGAGCTCAATGAACAAAATGGTTACATCATCCTACCCAACCACAGTGGCAAGCAATTCCATCCTACTATATATACTTAGAAAGTGGAATGAAATGGAATGACTATACATTCAATACAATCACCATCAAAATTCCAACACAATTCTTCACAGACCAGGAAAGGACAATTTTCAGCTTCATATGGAAAGACAAAAAACACTGTAATCCTGAATAATGAAAGAACTGCTGGAGGTCTCACCATCTCTGATTTAAAGTTGTACTACAAAGCTATAGTAATAAACACTGCACAGAACTGACATAAAAAGAGACACATTAATCAAATGAATAGAATTTCAGACCCAGACATAAATCCACACACCTATGGACATGTTATTTTTGGTAAAGAAGCCAGAAATACACACTGAAATAAAAACAGCCTTTTAAACAAATGCTGGTCAACTGGATGTCAGCATGCAGAAGAATGCAAATAGATCCATACCTATCACCCTGCACAAAACTCAACCCCAATTGAATCAAAGACCACAACATAAAACCAGGTATACTGAACATGATAGAAGAGAAGTGGGCAATACCTTTGGATTCATTGGCACAAGAGAAGACTATGAACAGAACACCATTAGCACTGGCATGAAGAACAATTAATATATGGAACCGGGGGCTGGAGAGATGGCTCAGAGGTTAAGAGCACTGGCTGTTCTTCCAGAGGTCCTGAGTTCAATTCCCAGCAACCACATGATGGCTCACAACCATCTACAATGAGATCTGGCGCCCTCTTCTGGCCTGCAGGCTGAACACTCACTGTCTACATACTAAATAAATAAATATATAAATCTTTAAATATATATATATATATATATATATATATATATATATGGAGCCATAAAACTTAGAAGCTTCTGAATAGCAAAGGACGCAATCATTCAGACAAAGTGGCAGCCTACAGAAATGGAAAAGATTTTTATCAACTGCACATCGCTTAGAGATCTAATGTCCAAAATATATAAAAAACTCAAAAAACTAGATATCAAGAAAACAAAGCTGAGGAGCTCCCAACTGGATCAGGCCCTCTGGATAAATAAGACAGTTGATTAGCTTGATCTGCTTGGCAGGCATCCAAACAGTGGGACCGGGTCCTGTCCTCAGTGCATGAACTGGCAGTTTGGAACCTGGGGCTTATACAGGGACACTTGGCTCAGCCTGGAAGGAGGGGACTGGACCTGCCTGGACTGAATCTACCAGGTTGAACTCAATCCTCGGGGGCGTCTTTGCCCTGAAGGAGATGGGAATGGGGGGTGGGCTGGGGGGAAGGCGGGGCGGGGGGGGGTAGGTAGGAAAACAAGGGAATCCGTGGCTGATATGTAAAATTAAATTTAATAAATAAATTTAAAAAAAAGAAAACAAACAACACAATTAAAAATGGAGTACAGGTCTAAACAGAGAATTCTCAATAGAGAAAACCCAAATGACTGAGAAACACTTAAAGAAATATTCAACATCTTTAGTCATTAGGGAAATACAAATCAAAACTACTTTGAGATACCATCTTACACCTGTCAGAATGCCTAAGATCAATAACACAAGTAACAGCTCATGTTGGCAGGCAAAGATACAGAGTAATAGGAACCTTCGTCCTACTGCTAGTGGGAGCGCAAACTTGTACAGCCAATATTTCCAGATGAAAATTGATGCAACTCAAGATCAAGCTATGCCACTCTTGGTCATATACCCAAAGGACACTTCATCCTACCACAGAGATACTTGTTCAACTATGTTCACTGCTGCTCTCTTCACAACAGCCAGAAGTTGGAAACAACCTAAATGTCTTTCAACAGAGAATGAATAAATAAAATGTGGTATATTTATATAATGGAGTATTATAGCTCAGCAGTTTAAAAAAATGACATCATGAAATTTGCAGACAAATGAATGGAACTAAAAAAAATCATCCACAGTGAGGTATCCCAGACTCAAAAAGATAAATATGGTATGTACTCACTTATATGTGGATATTAGTTGTTAACTCAATGATAACCAAGTTATAATCTAGAGACACACAGAGGGTAGGTATAGAGTAAGGGAATAGAGTGAACAGATTTCTTTAGGAAAGGGAAATAGAGTAGATATTTATGAATGAATGGGAGTGTCTGTAATGGGAAGATTAAGTGGGAAGGGAGAGGGGATTGTGGGAAAGAATATGGAGAAAGAAAGCTAAAATTAAGGGCCATTTAAGGGGTGTTATGGAAACATAATACAGTAAAAAAAAAAAACTCCATAAAATATATGCATATATGAAGGGGATCTAAATGAATCTCAAAATAATGGAGGAGTCAGAGCCCAAACTGGCCATCTCTTATCACCAAATGAAGCATCAAGTACCAGGATTAGGTTATATCTAATTGAGTTGTTGGCCAAAGGGGCCACAGAAGAATCCCCAAACAACACACATTGTTGCCAAGATTATAGGTTGCTCTCCACAAACTGAAAGCAAGGTCCCATTGCTGAAGACCAACACCTACACAACTCATTAATCATCAAGAAGTTGGATTTGTGCCTACATAGAGTCAATAACCCTACATTCCAGTGTCTTTGGTGTAGGAGGTTACTCTGCACCATATCAAAAGAGAAACATTTACACCAAACCTTTCTTCTACAAATGCTGTCAAAGTTTGGAGGAGTAACTAACCAAAAACTGAGTTGACTTAAGGACTATTCCATGAGATGGAAACTACACCCAGCAATGCTTGGGTGATCGGGAACCTAAAAGAAGATAGCCCAGGGACCTAGGGTGAAACCAAATAATACTGGTCTAAAAAAGGAGGGGGAAATGTGATAAAATGAGTTCTAATGATATTGTGCTGTATTCATAAATAAGTTTCTGGTTCAGCCATCATCAGGGAAGCTTCCTCCTGCAACAAATGGGAAAAAACAGAGACCCACAGCTAGACATTGTGTAGAGAGTGAGAGACCTTGGAACACACAGTCCTAAATATCACATCTCCATCAAACCCTCCCCTCAGGGATCAGAGAACCTGGTAGAAGAGTAGGCAAAAAAGTATAAGAGCTGGAGGGACAGATGACACCAAGAAAGCAAGGCCCTCTAAATCAACATGAAACAGAAGCAGCATATACAGGTCCTGCATGTGTCTGTACCATATCCTGTTCTTACATTATGACTTTCTGTTTTTATGGGATTCTTGAATGTGTGAATCAAAGAGTGTCTCATTTTTGGGCCTTCTCTAGGGCTCTTTTCCATCTGTTCATTTATCTTATCTGACTTGGATGTGATAATTTTATCTTATTATACTTTATTTTGTTATTTTTTTAAAATGAATGAATAAATGAAAACCTATACACTAGGGTAAAGGTTAACAACTGAACTGTCACTTACACCTGCTGGAAAATCAGTTTTTCTCCAAGAGAGTGACAATGGGTCAATCAACCAATCCAGGACAGTCCTCATGGTCAGGGATGGTTGACCATCATATAATGGACTCTACAGTTTTCTGTGTGCTTTTATTTGGTTACTGTAGCCGGAATATTTCTCAGTCCCACTCGGTCCCCACGGTCCCACAGACGTTTATAAAATAATCACTCTGGGGCTTATATTAATTACAAACTATATGGCCTATGGATTCAGCTTCTTACTAGCTAGCTCTTTCCTATTAAATTAACCCATTTCTATGAATCTATATGTTGCCACATGGCCATGGCATCACCAGTCTGCTGACATCTTGTTGTTCCTTGGGCAGCAGGCTCAAGTCTCCCCCAACTCCACTCTTCTTTGGCTTGTCTTCAATGTACCACCTAACCTTATCCTGCCCTGCCAGAGGCCACTACAGCATTATTTATTATCCAATGGAAGCCACACATATTCACAGCATACAGAAACACATCCCACAGCAGTTTACGATTTGGTGTTTTGTTTGGTTTTTATTTGTTTGTCCTTTGAAGTATGGTTTTTATTTTGTTTTATTGGTACTGTGGGATTTTGTCATTGTATTGGGTTTTTGTTTGTTTTTTTGAGATAGAATGTAAAGTTGGGTGGGTAGGGAGGAAGAGAGGGTCTGGAAGGACTTGGGAAAGGGGAAGAACATGATCAAAATATATTTAAAGATTGCTTGAAATAATAAAAAAATAATGAGAGAGGGAAGGAGGGGAGAGAGAGAGAGAGAGAGAGAGAGAGAGAGAGAGAGAGAGAGAGAGAGAGAGAGAGAAGAAAATCCAAGTGATATAAAAGCACTGTCCTAATTGGTAGCATGTCCATCTCCACAGAACATAAAGCAATGATCTCTCACAGTCAGCGTCTTATGGTTAACCAAATATGCCAATTCTTTTCTAAATATTGTTAAACATTGATGTTCTTTTTAAAAATTACCTAGCATTCCAAACATTCAGACTAGCACAATTTCCTACTTTTGTTTGTTGTTTTTGAGACAGGGTCTCACTATATAGCTTTGGTTGGCCTCAAATATGCTATATAGTCCAGGCTGACCTCAGACTCAGAGATCTACCTGACTATGCCTCCAGAGTGCTGGGATTAAAGGCATGTACCACCACAACCAGACTACAATTTCTTTCTTAAAATAAACATTTTAACTTAACTCCTTTAATAAATGTTCACTAAAAACCTGCAAAAAAACAAAGAGAATACCAAAATATATAAGGTATTTATGATAGTTTATTCCCTAAAAGAACTTATAATCTAATACTTAATGATATTTATGTATGGACTGGTGTGTTACATTCAGTCAAATGATTTATTGAGCAATATATAATGGCTCCACTCATTCTCCATCATGGTGGACTTGTGTCCCTATAAACCAGGAGTCCAAACCAACCATACCTCTGCTGCTTCTTGCCAGCTATTTGGTGACAGCAACAAGAAAAGTTAATGAACATGCACTTACATCTTAGAACCCATGGAATAAGAAATGAGAATGAAATACCCATAGTTAGGACATCTTTCTCTCCTTGAACCTTTTCTTTCTGAGACAAAAAAAAAAAAAAAAAAAACTGAACCTGGTGCTCACCAATTGGCTGGGCTAGACTGATCCTCAGCCTTCAAGCACTGGGGTTACAGGCTTTTCCCCCTTTTGTCTCTTTTTGTACTTATTTAGTGTGCCTGTGAACCACATTGACATAATACTGAACACATCACACTCATGCAGCATGTATGCAGAGATAAGAGGGCAACTTGTAGAAGTTGGTTCTTGCCTACCACCATGTGGGTGTGGGTCCTGGGGTTCAAACTCAGGTTGTCAGGCTTAATGGCAAGTGCCTCAACCTGTTACGTGTTGCTAGAGATGTAATCTCAGGTCTTCATGCTGAACAAATGGGCTAACTACTAAAAGTCTCCTCTCCATTACACTCCAACAATAAAGGGACATCCTGTGGGGATTCATGCAGGCCAAAGGTTTGTGTTTGCTTTTTCCCTGATAACTTGTATATAATCATTTCTCTAAGAATGTTTTCTATTTATAGCAGTGTAGACATTAAATCTCGATTTGTAAGGAATAGATCAGATGTTCCCTTCGGGTTCCTAACCCTCCTCACCTTTGCCCTTTTGCATTAATTGTGAGGAGTTGGGAAATTTTACTAGGGGCCTTTTCCCAATGGAAAAAAACTGAGACCACAAACTACTTTCTGAGATTGGGTTATTCAACACAAGTTTTGTGGTTAGAGGTGCCCATCTGTCTAATCCCTGGTGACAGAATGCATAACCACACCTTGTTGATAAGACCTTCCTGAAAGTGAAAAGAAACACTTGGAAGGTAGAAGCAAGAAGATTAGAAGATCCAGGCCAACCTCAGCTACATGGCAAATTTCAAGGACAGCTTGAGCTAAATGAGATTTTGTCTCATAATTATGGGTACACTAGGTAACCAAGGACCAAATCATCACAGGTCACCCAATAGAGACAAAACTAAATTGCATGGCAAAACAGATTGGGATTCCAAATAAGTTCTTTGTTTTGTTATGTTCTTTTACCCCTCTTGAGGTAGAGGCCAGGTAGACCCTTAGGACTTGCTAGACAAGTTTTCTTGTGCATGTTACAAAGATGTCAGAGATAAATGCTTAAATCTATGTTAATATGAACATAATAAATAGAGAAATGAAGCTCACTAGATTATGCTTTAGGATTTGATTCAGAAAATATTCAAATATAAATTATGCTAGATTTTAATACAAATAAGAACACCTATGGATAAATTTCCTTAGCTCATTTTTGTATGACCCAACCTGATATGTGAAGATCTTCTATAATTTGAATGACAGACATCCCCCTAAGGCGTACCTGCTAAAGGCTTGGTCACAGCTGGATGGTAGAACTTTTGAGAGCTTGGTACTTGGGGGAGGTCCTTAGCTCAACAGTGGCATGCCCATAAATAGGATAATAGGATCTGAATCCCTTTCTCTTTATGTAGTTTGTTTTCTGGCCATGAGACAAGCAGTTTTTCTCTGCCATACACTTTCCCTGTGATGAGCTACAGGGTTAATGAACCACAGACTAAAAATCTCCAAAAGAGTAGTCCAAAATAAGCCCTTTCCCTTTATAAATTTATTATCTCAGGTATTTGCTATAGTCACAAAAACTAACCCAGGATCCTCTTTTGCTTGTTTTCTTTAATGCAGGGTCTCACTGTGTGTTCTGATCCTCCTGCCTCAGCCTCCAGAATGCTGCGACAGGTGTGTGGCACCATGCCTGTCACAAGGTCTTCTTTGAACCGGGACATATACAAGTCAGAATTATCAGGAATATTTCTCTGGATCTTTCCCCAACACCTGCTAAAACAAGGCCTTCAAGCTGAGGTAGAAGCAGAGACAAGAAGCACTATTTCTGAAAGTCTCCACAGAATACGCCCCCAAGCTCAGGCAACATTTCTCTTTGCCAGTCTGTAGCACCAGCCATTTCTGTCTCTTCCAACTGTGCTGCCTGGTAGCTGAGATGTCAGCCTGCCCATGCTCCGGAGACGCAGTGTCCTTCAGCTTATGGTAAACAGTCAGCAGGGGTTAAGGCCCTCACACTGCCGCCTCCAGAGAGCATTTAACAGGGACAGCTTACTGGCTTATGGAGCCTTTGTCCCACGTGGCTCAGCACTGAGAACAACCCTCCCTTCACTGTCTTTGTCTTTTAAATGTGTCTCTGGAAATAAAGCCTCATTGTAGGAAAGCTAAGCATCCTGGTGTGGCCATTCCAGCATGGATTTCCCTGGTTTTCTCACCCCTATCCCCACCCCCACCCCAGGGTATAAGCATAAGAGTTAAGCAGTCAAGCAGGGTTAGGCCAGCCTGGGCTACAGAATTCCAGGAAAGACACAAAGCTACACAGAGAAACCCTGTCTCGAAAAACAAAAAACAAAAAACAAAAAAAAAAAAAAAAATCACAGTCCTCCACACCTGCACTCACTATCCACCTAACTTCATATTCATTCTCTCTCTCTCTCTCTCTCTCTCTCTCTCTCTCTCTCTCTCTCTCTCTCTCTCTCTCTCTCTCTCTCCCTCAAAACAAAAAATTAAAATCCAAACAAAAATTGAGGAGGGGAAAAAACATGATCAAATAGATATTATATAAAGAGGATTTAAGTAAGATATGAATGAATGAATGAATGAAAGAAAGAAAGAAAGAAAGAAAGAAAGAAAGAAAGAAAGAAAGAAAGAAACAAAGAAAGAAACAAAGAAAGAAAGACGATTCACAATCATGCGAATCCAATCAAGATTTGTAATACTAGGAAGGATAGTTGACACAATCCAGTTTGTTCTACATAGTCATTTCCTAACACTTCTCAACCTTTTATTGAAAGAAAAACTACAGAGGCATGAAGTTAACACTGAGATTGACATTACATACAGAGAATTGTTGTATGGTTTAATGTGGTTTGTCTCTGCCAAAACTAATGCTGAGTGAGGCTTAATTCCTCCAGTATTGAGGTAGTAGAGACTGTGAGGTATTGGGGATCATGAAGGAGCTGCTTTCAATGACTGGTTGATGTTTTTCTTGGGCAATTAGGTGAATTCTATTAAGGATGAATTAGATATCAGCCTGGATTGGTTATTGTGAGATCACATGGTTGCAAAACAAGTTTGGGTTCTTTAATTCATTTTCTATGTTTTTTTTTCTCTCCATGTGGCAGTTCTCTCTTGGATATTTTCTTTAGATACTGTGCTACCTGCCATGAGGCTGTCTCCAGAAATTCATGGTGGTGTGATGCTCTTGACCCTCCAGAGCCCTGCTAAAATACCCATCATCGAGATATTTTGTTACAGCAACATGAAAACTGAGCAAAATAAGGGCATTGTGGTAGATTGCCCTGTGGTAGTGAAATGTCATCACTGGACATGGACGATGAGGGTTGGATGTTTCTGCATCTCTCGGGCATTTACAATACACTTTCTCACCCACACCCACATGTACCCACATACATGTAAACATGCATATTGACACATGCACAACAGATGCGCACAGAACACACACACACACACACACAAAAAAAAAACAAATAAGGGAAAGAATATTGTTAAGTGAGGATGATCACATACACTTGTAACCCTATTACTTGCAAGGTAGAAACAGAAGGATCAGGAGTTCAAGGTCCTCCTCAGTTGTCTACATGGCACTAATCTGCTGTGACTACAGAAAAGAAGCTGCAGAGAAACAGAGAAATGCCTTCTTTTTTGCCAGATGTTTGTGGGGAGGTGGGGGTATAGGTACTAATGGCAAGTGAGAAAACAGGCTAGAAGCTGCACTGACACAGGCAGCAGTAGTAAACATGTTTTCCTGTTAGGTGCTGTAAAATTCAGAGGAAATTAGCAAAGAAGCAGAGTGGGAAAAAATTGGGTTTTCATTGTCAACACTAATTTTGAAAGGAAGATGATTTTTCAAGGCTTATTACTAGAAGATACAGCTGACCTCAGAAATAAGCAGATGTGTCTCTACCACAAGGAGACAGTTTTAGAAAGGATTCCCTTTTGTTAGCTCAAGTTTATTCCTATCTGCAAGCACAAACTGCCTAGGGATTTAGAAACAGGCTGATTGCAGAATTGCATGTGGTGAACCAGAGCATCATAATAGTGGGGAACACAGATTTTGGAACATGGCTGTGACATTTAACTAGCTGTGTACTAACGAGAAATGTATTTAGTTTCTCTACATCTGTTACCTATATTCAGCATATGAAACAAGGACGCCTAACTCATGCATGTATGGTAAGAATTACATAGCAGTATGTAAAATGTGCTTAGCACAGTTGCTGGTACCTAATCATTCCAAAGATGGTTGCTGTCGACATTTTGTCACCAGCTCATTTTAAGTAGAAATCAGAAATCCAATATTTAGCTCTTTAGATGCAGAGCTTAACACATTGTTGTAAATGTTTGTACTAAAGAATATTGTGGGCAAGGAGCTGGCTCAGTGGTGAAGTGCTTGCTGTGTAAGAGGAGGACCAGAGTTCAGCTCTCCAGAGCCCACAGAAATGCTGGGGAGGAGTGGCAGCCTACCTGTAATTTTTACCCAGAGAAAGCAGAGATAAGGATCCCCAGAGCAATCTGGCTAGCATGACAAACCATATGGGTAAGCTCTTACTGTGATTGAAAGACCAGGCCTCAGTGAATAAGGTAGAAGAAGAGTGATGGAGGATGATTCCCGACATAAACCCTGGGCCTGCACATGCCTGGGCACCTATGTGCACATACACCCACACCCATGTGTGCCCACATACATGTAAACATGCATATAAACACATGCACAATGGATGCACACAGAACACACACACACACACACACACACACACACACGAAAAATAGGGGAAAGAATATTGTTAGGTGAGGATGATGGCATACACTTGTAATCCTATCACTTACAAGGTAGACACAGAAGGATCAGGAGTTCAAGGTCCTCCTCAGTTATAAAGCAAGGTTGAGATCAACCTGTGCCATATGAGACAGTTTCTAAAAAATAATAATTGTTTATTTAAGTATCATGTCACAAGTTATTTACACAAATATTCAGTGTAAGTGAGGGGGAAAAATGGCTTCTAACTTCCCTGCTAGGTTCTTTAGAAGGGGCTACAAGTTAAGTTATAATAACACAGATTAACAGAAAAATAACATGTAATTACATATGTACACTTTGAGTCCAATAAATTCCAAAACTTAAAGAAGGACCAATTAGTGGAAGCTTATATCACATTCAAAGCTACAGAAAAGAATGGGAACATGGGGACCCTGGAGAGATCACAAGCTACAGAAAGCTGAGAGAATGGTATGCTGCATATAAGCTCTTTTGTTAAACAGATGTCTCTCAGGTAATAAAAGTTGCATAGATAATTTTACTATGTAGATTCCCTTTATTGATGTAAATTTCTTTCATAAAGGAAAGCTTTGCAGAAGTCCTCCTGTCTAAAGTTTCTAGGAATAATCAGTCCAAAATATGTCAGAAGGGTATATTTTGGTGAAGCATATTTTGATCCCCTGAAGTCATATTTGGGGTGCTGTCCTAAGCCGTAACTGCAGAAAGCCAGTTGTATTACCTATGTGATTAAGAACCACCATCTTGAATCTTATGGAAAACAAGTTCCTGGCACGGCAGGAAGGTAGGATTGTGGTACAGTGCTGGCACCTGGTGGCAACAAGCACTAAAACATTTTCTTTTTCCATTTAACTGCTTCCACAGTTGGGAAAGGACTAGGCTGACACCCATCACAAGCTCTTGCTGATATGCTATGCTTTAGAACCCCTTCAAGTTCTAACATATAAATCAGTCTTGGGTGTTTTATGCAAAAGTAACTCCAAATGACTAATAAACATGAAAAAAATGCTTATCCCACCCCACTCCCCAAATCCTCAAATAAAAAATGAAAGCATCAATGAAAGACTTTATGCTCAACAGACTGTCGAATACTAAAAAGGTGGGTAATTGGTGACAAGAATATGGAAGGAAGGGAACACTCCAACACTGTTGTCCAGAAAGGGAGGGCTCTTATGTCCTGCTGATGGAAATTTAGCAGCAGCTAGTATCTAGGCAAAGTAAAAATGTATGTGGCCTGTAGCTCAGTGATTCTGTGTATGATAGACCTCAAGAAATGTGTACACTGAAACAGATATGTTACAAAGATAAAAATAATACATGACATGGATACAAAAAAAATGTATAACAGAATCACTCACACTAAAAAAAAATAGAGACATCTCAAATGTTTAGCAATAAAGGAATAGCTAATACTTTATGTGAGTGTGCTTAAAGGCAAAAACCAACAGAGCTTAATGAACTAGAACTACATGTATCAACAAGGATATATCTTGAAGACAGCAGAGTGAAAAGTGAAAACTTTAGAATAACACTTCATGGTATAGTATTTATACATATTTATATGATTATTAAAACAAAAGAATATTATCTGTGGTTTTCAACAACCAAACATTTTATATAAAGTGGAAGGGACCCCACCAACTTCAAAGCAGAGATTTTTTGACAGAAGGAAGGAAGGAGAATATGATTGGGAGGTAGATAAAGGGATTTTAACTGTCTACAATTGAAATAAGTGGAGGTTGTGGGGAAGAACTGGGAGGAGAGGAGGGAGGGAGGGAAGGAGGGAGGGAGGGAAAGAGGGAGGGAGGGAAGAGGGAGGGAGGGAGGGAGGGAGGGAGGGGAAATTGTGACCAGGCTGAAAACAATTCATTAAAGTTAATTTTATGAAATGTGTGTGTTGGGGAATTATGAAGAGTAGAGGAAGAGTTCTTGGGAGTAAGCAAAGAGGGTAAAGGAATGCACATGATGTAGAAGCAAAAGACAGGAACATGTCAAAGAAGAAAAAGGATCCACAAGAGGAGGGTAGGGAGGGTGGAAGAGGACACTGAGCAAGGGGAATGAGTACCAACAAAATAGAAAACATGTATATGGAAATGGCATAAAGAAACCCATCACTTTGTATCAAGAGAGAATGATCTTTCCCTTGTATCACTTTGCATGTTAACTTAAAATTAATTTTTTAAAAATATTCTATCTCAAAAAAAAAAAAAAAAAACAGCCGGGCGGTGGTGGCGAACGCCTTTAATCCCAGCACTCGGGAAGCAGAGGCAGGTGGATCTCTGTGAGTTCAAGGCCAGCCTGGGCTACCAAGTGAGTTCCAGGAAAGGCGCAAAGCTACGCAGAGAAACCCTGTCTCGAAAAACCAAAAAAAAAAAAAAAAACAAAAAACAATTCTCTTCTACCACTTGAGTTCCCATATCCAAAATGCCTGGGGCCAGAAATGTTATGATTTTGTTATTTAATATTTGCATATATATTAGATATCTTAGAGAAGGAAACCAAATCTGAATAGAAAATTCATTTATGATTCATCCACATCTTATACACAAGCAGAAGTTCTGTTATTTATTTATTGTATAAGGAATTGTACACAGAGCCTTACACGTTAGGCAAGCACTCTTTCACTGAGCTACATGCCCAGTCTCTGAACATAACCGTATATGCTATTGTAACATGTTTGTATTTTGATCACAACAGTTCCTAAGAAGCCAGATGTAGAATTTTCCATCTGTAGCACCCTCAGTCCACAAAACATTTCAATTTTTATACCATTTCAGATAGTCAGATTAAGGCTCTGCAGTCTGTGTTCCTTACTCTGCCCTGTAACTAACATGAGACACTGGCCACTTGGACCTATTTGTTTATTTGTGAGTAAGGCCCCTTTCATCCACTTCCTACCAACATCTCCCTGCCACAGCCTCTGCATGGGAGTTGCCATTTCATTCACTATCGCGAAGAGTCTGGACTGTGGTGGCAGGCTGCCAGAAGGTGGCAGCAAAAGACTATCTAGTAGAAAAAATCCTCTGGCTATCCTAGAAGAAAGGACAAGGTTAGTTTTCACAACGAGGCCGCCGCCTTGATTCAGGACTGATCCAATGTAGTATCAACTGTATTTGGGGCCAAGAGACACATAGCAGGTACAAGGTAATCAAGAGTCACTTCCAGGAAGCCCAATTCCAAAGGAAAGGGAAAGGGAAACTTGGCCAGTTAAACTCATCATGTCGTTCTGGACATCTGAACCACAGTAAAACGACTTCCCTTGAGACATAGAGTATTTGGAGAAAGATGCTTAATGAGCTTCCAGTAAGAAAAACAAAAGGAAAAAATGGAACAAAGGTTTTGGAATGACGCCTATGCTGATATTTTCCTTTGTCCTCCCGAATCACTATCTACCCTTTGTCTTTACGACCCTCTGCCCCTAAGAGGCTGAGCTATGTAGTCTTAAAGTCAGAGGACAACAGAACGTCTAAATATAGTAGGGAAATCAGAAGAGAAACATGAGTGTACATGGGCTTTCCTTCATCTGTTCTTCTTTATAATGTTGCCTTAACCAGGAACTCTTGCAGAAAGCCCCTCTTCTTCCAAAAGCATCTACTCTAAACTCTCACTCTCACTGAAAGCAACTTCTCCCCCCTGTCATCTCTTCTGATGTGCGGATGTTGTTGTCTCCTGCATTGGTACAGTGTTCTTCATCACACCCAAGCTTTGTTCATTAAACTCTTTGTAAACAATCCTTCCTTAAGTTATCCTAAATGATGTGGGCCATGTAATATTGGTAGAACTCTGCCTGACACAACATACATTAGTTACCCTTTTCATTGCTCTCACAAAATACCTGACAAAGCAACCATCCGGATGAAGGGATTGTTTTGGTTCACAATTTGAGCATACAAATCATATGAAGTCATGGCAGGGAAGGCATGGCAACAGGGGTGTCTGGTGGCTGGTCACTTTGCATCTCTATATAACCTAGAAGCAGATGAATGGCTGGCAGTGCTCTGTTCATGTCTCCTTTTTATTCAGTCTGGAACTGCAGCCCATGGGATGGTGCCACCCACAGAGGAGTCTTACATTTCAGGTGAGCCTCGATGGTAGTGCCCTCACACTGTGTTAGTTACTTTCTATTGCTATGACAAAACAATGACCAAAAGCAATCTGACGGAGGAAAGGGTTTCTTCGGCCTACACTTCCACATCACAGTCCATCACTTTAGGAAGTCAGGGCAGGAACCCGAAGCAGATGATGAATCAGAGCCCATGGAGTAAGATTACTTACCATTTGTTTGGGACTTGTTCCATTTGCTTTTTTTTTTTTCACCGTTTGTTTTTTATACCCCAAGACCACCAGCCCAGGGTGACAGATCCCACAGTGGGCTGGGCACTTGCACATCAATTTTTCATCAAGAAAATGCCTCACAGACATTTCCATCCACCAGTCTTATAGAAGCAATGCTTCAATTGAGTTTCCCTCTTCTTACATGACTCTAGTTTCTGCCAAGTTGACAAAAACTAACCAGTACACACACCACAAGTTTGTCTCCTACATGATTTCAAAACCTGTCACAATAACAGTATTAACCATCACATAACACCTAGTCAAATCGTATTTGTCCCCTAAGAGCAAACTCAGCTAAAGGTAAGGACAGCAGGAATGGCCTACCAGGAGGACTATTATAAATAGTTCAGTTCCAGGAGAAAAGAAGTTAAAAGAGAAGACTCGGTTACAGCTAAAAGTTAAGACTAAAACTTGAAACATGACTCCCCCAGTTGTCCTCTAACCTCCACACATGCACCATAGCATGTATGCACCTACACCCTCCTCTGCATGCACGCACACTATTATGATGATGGCTGATGGCTGGAGAGATGACCTAGCAAATAAGAGCCCTGGCTGCTTTTACAGAGGACCCAGGTTTAATTTCCAGCATGAACATGGCAGTCCACAAACATCCATAACTCCAATTCCAGGGACTTCAATGTCCTCTTCTGACCCCTAAGAGGACCAGGCACACACAAAGTGAACAGACATACATGCAGATAAAACACCCATACACACTTTTAAAAAAATAACCATAAAGTCAGAGACAACCCTTGTTCCCACTGTTAGGAGTCCCACAAGCCTTAATATGAGGGTTTGTGCCTGGTCTTATTACAGCTTGATATCCTAGTCTTATTGAAGCTTGATCTCTCTAGGAGGCCTGCTCTTTCCTTAAAGGAAACAGAGGAGTGGATGGGGACAGAGAGATGTGGTGGGGAGAGACTGGGAGGAAAGAAGGAAGGGGAAACTATGGTTGGGATATCATATATGAGAGAATAAATTTTAAAAATTAAAAAAATAATAAAAAATAAAAAACAAAATAAACAAAAATAACAATAAATAAAATAAAAAATTTAAAGTCCTGAATCAATGTACTCAATGAAGGGAGTTGAGATATAGTTTAAGGCAGAAAGTAAGTACTATGGGAACAAGTTAAAGAAAACTGACCACAATCTAAGCAAGAAATACAAATTAGAATGAAGTTAACAGCATTCAGGGTACATTTGGTAAATATTTAAGAGGTAAAAATAATCAGTGTAGCATGACACTTGAATATAAGGGGTGTCAAATAATGCAAAAACCATGGAGACTTAAAAGACATAAAATTGAGACTACTAACTTCCCAGGTGAAGGGTAACATGTCACTGTAGATGTAACCAGCCGTCTTATTAAATAAGAAACACAGAACCAAGGCAAAGAAGAAAGCCAAGAGGTCAGAGCTAAGGGCTAAAACCTTACCCTTTCTCCTGAGGTGGTCCTTCCTCTCCGAACCAGAGTTACTTCCTGTGTTAAAATCTTTATATAGAGTTTCTGTTCTGCCTTCTCATTGGTTGTAAACCCAACCACATGACCACCTCATCACGGCCTATCTGTATAGACCTCCAGGTCTTCTATGGTTATTTGCTGGCTGTATCCCCGAACACACAGAGACTTACCTAGCTCTGCCTACCAAGTGCTGGGATTACAAGCGTACACCACCACCGCCCTGATTTCCTATGGCTTGCTAATAGCTGTGACCCCTGGGCAACTTTATTTATTAACATAAAAATAACATTTTAATACAAATAAAATATCACCATATTTCCCCTTTTCTATTTTAATAAAAAGAAAAAAGGAAAAAGCTTATAACTAACATAAGAAAAACTATATACAAAAGTACAATAACTATATACAATATATACAAGTAATAAATACCTAAACAATGTCTAGTTCATTTGTATTTGACAAATTCAGAGAAAATAATTCCATTATCTATCCTATTGTATCTAATTCACTTTCTATCCTAATTAATCTTCAACTATAACTAACTAATCTTCAACTCCCTCAGAGACCCAAGAAGTAAACAATATTACCTAACAAAAATAAAAACAGGAAGTGCATGCAAGCAACTTCCAAAAAATTGTGAGTTGACAGAAACAGCCAGCTGCTTGGACAGTCATCTGAAGTTTCTATGCAGTGTTGGGGCATCATCTTCAGCCTATAGGCTTAGCGTATCTGACAGACTCATTTGTGAAGTAGGATGTACACAAGGTCAACAGTTCAACCTCACATTGGGTGAGAGCAGTCTATATACCAGAAACACCTGAATTCCACTATTGTCATGTCATGATTCAGGATTTTAAATTCTGGAAATTGTTGATGTTTTTTGAATTCAGCTGTCCATTCTTCTTGGCTATGTGTGTATGTGGCTTCATCTCAGTATCCCGTTCTTCTCCACATCCCTCTATTAAATGCCATTCTACTATTGAGAGGCGTGAGCTTAGTTACTCTTCAAGAATAACTGTTTCAGCTGCTGTTCCATTGCACATCAGAAGCCATCGGCCCACTGTCTGTTCAGCTGCCTTCGAATAAAAGGGCACTGTATCTTTTCTGGATTGTGAAGGCCACTTCAGGGATGATGCCATATTGTCCTGGCCTCAGAAGATGCCTTTTGATAAAGCCATAACCACACTTGTTTTGGCAAGAATCAGTAGTCCTTTGTTTCATGTCCTGTCTGTCCTGTTTGTCAGCAGTTGATTCGAGGATACTTTGTTGTCCAGTGGCTAACTTTTGCCACAATGAAAGTTAACTCCAATTGCAGTTTTTTCAATGCCCATATTTTCTCTGAAGTAGACTGTTACTGCCAGGAGCTGACATGTCTCATAGTCATGACAAAAAAGAAAAATTTTCTAAGTTATTAAAACATTTTAAATGCCATATTCTGTAGATCTCTGAAGGGTTTGACGATGACCTGTCTATCTAAAATATATCTACTCAATCTTGAAAACATACCTAATATGACTACAAGTTTTATTATAATGTCTAACTACTAACTTCCATTTCTTTATATCCTAATAGTTGGTAATAACAATATTCAAGGATCAGAAAATTGCATTACATTGTTAAATGAACGGTATAAGTACAATTAGAAATATACATATAGCATTTTCTAACAATATCAATTTCAATATGTCACTGAAGAAATACACTGATTTATCATCCATGAAAGAAAAACAAGAGTATTTTAAGTACCAAAAAGGGGATTTTGTCTGGTAATGTTAACTGAGTGTGCTGGCCAGTTTCTGTCAACTTGACACAAACCTAGACATACCTTGGAAGAGGAACTTCAATTGAGAAAATGTCTCCACCAGATTGCAAATCTGCTGGGATGTTTCCTTGATTAATGATCGACATGGAAGGGCCACTGAAGATGGTGCCAATTCTCAGCACATGGGCCTGGATTGTCTAGGAAAACAGGTTAAGCAAGCAAGCCATGCGGAGCAGGCCAGTAAGCAGTACTCCTCTATGCTTCTGCTGCAGTCCCTGCTTCCGGGTTCTTGCTTTGAGTTCCTGCTCTCACTTCCTTTGATGATACAGTGTGATCTGGGAATTGTACAATGAAATAAACCTTTTCTCCCCAAGTTGCTTTTGGTCATAGTGTTTTATCACAGCAATAGAAAGCATTAACTAAGACACTGAAGGTTAACAACTAGCTCTCTGCGTAAAGCAGTGAATCCATGTATCTGACAGAGTTAGTTTACTTAATTCTTACCATTGTTGTTGAAGAAAAAGTCAGTTAGGTTTAGTGAGTGTCTGGCTTACCAGAAGCACTTATAAGTTTTATCTGTTAGAGCTGGTTGTAATGATACAATATTTACTTTGGCTTTCTCCCAATCAAGTCCTGCTGTGAACATCTTGGTAGCAAAGAGGAGATTGGGCTGTGGGATATGTGGTAGGTAATGAAAGAATTAAATGAGACCATCTCCTTTTCCTCTTCTTAAAAGTAAACCTGGGTCTCTGGGCTCCTGGATTAGCATCTGCATTTTCTGCTTAGAAAACCTTTTCTGTTTGTATTAACATGAGGGCAGTTGGAGTATTCTATATCACATGGAAAGTTTGGATCCCTGAAAGATTACAGCAAGAACTAATTGGGAAGGGAGGCAAAAGCAAACAAAGATTAGGGAGGAGACTGAAAGGGGAGGCAAATGCTAAAGTCCCCAGTTCATCACTTTTTACATCCCACCTCTCTTCCTCTGAAATAACCAACTCAAAAAGTTCATTTCTGGAAATATTTCTATACTTCCACAATTGCAGCATAAATGTGGCTTCTTGACTATACTGTTACATTCCCCATAGTCAAGCCTTCATTTCATTACCATAGAGTGAGATCATCATTCTGGAGTGAAGCTGGGATGTTTTTTACTAGAAGATCTTGATATGATGTGTGCACATCCAGGGAAGAACAGCACAATGGACTTTGCTCTCTTGTACCTGGTTATGTGAAGGCTAAGGAAAAGCTGAGAGACAGAGAGAGACAGAGACAGAGACAGAGATAGAAGAAAGGGCAGGAAGCAAGGGGCAGGTCAAATGAATTACTGTTATAGTAACATTAACTGTGATTCCAATTACAAGAGAACACTGGGAAGAAGCAAACAAGGAAGAAAGTTGGTTGGTCCAGGCAATAGGGACTCTCAAGCACTAGTGGGATATACAAGTCTGTAATACAGAGCTCTGGAGCAGCAGACCCCAAGAGATACCTGCATATTCATGTTCATTGCATCATTATTCGCAATAGTTTAGGTATGGAACCAGCCTACATGCTCATCATAAAAATAAAAAACAATGTAAGCAATAGAGTTTTATTCACCCATAAAGAAGAATGAAATTTATTTACAGAAAGATTGATAGAAATACTAAGACATGAAAATAGAAGGGGAACTATATAGGAAGAGTAAGGGATTTAAAGGAAGGGGGTTGGGGATAAGAAGGGTAATAGAGGGAATATAACACATTTTTCCTCTCATATGAAAATTGTATATGTGTGTGTGTGTGTGTGTGTGTGTGTGTGTGTGTGTGTGTGTGTGTTTATAAGCTTGTGTACACATGTATGTCATGAAAGCAGGAGTATTTTGGGGGGAGAGAATGGCCACCAACAGTAAAAAAGAAGGACAAAGGAGGGAAATTACAACATGAACATAAGCAAAGTATAATAATATACATGTATGAAATTGTCATAATTAAATCTACTATTTTGCATACTTACTGTAAATATTACTAAATAATAAATTAAATTTGAAAAAGTATAGCATGGAGAAAATAAGATATGGACAAGTAGGCAAGGAAATATTCAATGTTTTATATGTCAATTTGTCTGACCACAATGACTAGATTTGTGATCAAACCTCTCTAAAGGTTTTTTTTGGAGGAAGTTAATGTTTAGGCTATGTTAACATTTAAACCAGTGTACTTTGGATAAAGCAGATTGCCCTCTAAAGGGTGGGTAAACCTTATCACTTGAACATGTAAATAAATCAAAAGATTGGCCTCTCCAGGAAATATCTTTCATTCTGATGACCTTCATACTTGAACCTCAATAATTGCATTCACCAATATCTTAAGTCTATACATCTATGTACCAATCCTACTGCATCAGTTTCTCTTGAGAATCCTAATTAATTTTCAGGGGTCTTATTATTTAAGTTAAACAGAAATATAATATTCAGGCAGAATGAAAAGTTTCCTTCTTGAATGAATAGAATCTCATTACAAGAGGAAAGTCAGCTAAGCTTAAGACACTTACTGTAGACCTATGACCCTGTCCTCTATCCAAGAAAAAGGAGAAGTGGTTTTCTGTCGAAAACAATTCTGACTGTAATGATAAATATACCAGATAATGATCCTGGTGATAAGTCCATTAAGGCTTCTCCTGATTAGTCCCCTCCCTCCAGCTCTGTAAATGAATTGACAGAAGAAATCAGTGTGAGCTTCTCCACATCTGGTCCCTGGAAAAAAAAGAATAATTCTAAGATGTGTCACCCTCTCTGAACTCAACCTATCTGAAAAGGAATTCTGAACAACCTTCTGTTAGTTTAGGGCAGTTCTCAAACTGTAACATGTAAATGGATTACTAGTGGACTTTGCTAGAAGGAGATCTGGTTTTGTAGGTCTAGGATGAGGCCTAACAAGATCCCAAGACACTAGGTTAGTAGCAAAGCCCTAAAAAGTAGGTTACCAGTTTGAAGCCAAGTTTTGTAAAAGAAAAAAGAAAGAAGGAAGGAAGGAAGGAAGGAAGGAAGGAAGGAAGGAAGGAAGGAAGGAAGGAAGGAAGGAAGGAAGGGAGAGAGAAAGAAAGAAAGAAAGAAAGAAAGAAAGAAAGAAAGAAAGAAAGAAAGAAAGAAAGAAAGAAAGAAAGAAAGAAAGAAAGAAAGAAAGAAAGAAAGAAAGAAAGGAAGAAAAAATAGCTTTCTGATGAGCTAGGCAACAGGCTTCACACAAATAAGAGAGCCATCTTCTGTGAACACTTTCATGTTGGGTACCATTGTAGGTAATAATAGCTGGCTGCATAGGAAAGATTATGTGATTAAAGCTTAGAATTTGGTGTGTATTTCTGAACTTTCTTATTTCTTAGGTTTAGTATCGAAGAGCATTTTAGCTGTGTTACTTGATACCAAGCTTAGTCTCTAATGTTGGAAATTTTCTAGTTAAATGACTATTTTATTTGGTTGTCCTTCAGTAGACACAAGAGGATTGGTTGCTGCATCCTACTCTAGATTCCAAAGTTGATGGATTTCATGACTCCCAGGTAGGATGCTTTAGGCATATCTTCCTATATAATTTGCATCGCCTCTAGATTGATTATGACTAATACAATATAAATGCTACATGTTATACTCTGTTGTGTAGAAAATGACAACATAAAAGACGGCAGATGTTCGGCATAGCCTCAGTTGTTTGGCAATATTTTTGATCTGTGGATGTTTCCTTTTTTTTCCCCTTTGAGACAGAGTCTCAGGGAGTCTCTGATGGCTTATACCTTGCTATATAGCCAAGCATGACCTTGAACTCATGGCCCTCCTGCCTCTACTTCCTAAGTGCTAGGATTATAGGCATATGCTACCATGCCCAGTTTTATATGATACTGGGATTGAACTTGGAGCTCCGTACATGTTAGGCAAGTACTCAGCCAACTCAGCTACATTACTAGTTCATGAATTTTCCTTCTTAATGGACTCTGAGAAGCACAATGTTAAATTTATGATAAGCCTCTTGTCCATATCTTTCTACATCTACCTTAAGAGGAGCTTCAATTTTTGACTACACTAGCAACTGCTTTCCTTTAAGTACATTAATTTTTCTATCTGTGATTTTCCTTTAGTTACTTTTCAGGTCTTCCATTTGCAAATAACTGGACATTCCACTCTTTATGCCATGACTATGACATTTATGTTAATATATTTATCCCTTTTGACTTCTTGGTTTGAGTTATGTTGAGTTTTTATATCAATGTTATACTACAGAATAAAAAGGAGTCTTCCTCTTGGAGTATTTTAGGCCAAGAGTGAGCCCAAATTTGAATTCTCTGTTTCTCTCCCTGTGTCTTCCATCTGTCTATTATCTGTACTTTGTGGTCTATTCTGTTTCTGTCTGGTGTGCGCACATGCATACGTGTGTGCATGCATGAGTGTGTGTGTGTGTGTGTGTGTGTGTGTGTGTGTGTGTGTGATGTTTGTCTGTCCCTATTGTCTGTCCCTAACAAAGGACTTTGCTCTACACTTATTGACTAGCACAGAAAACATGGTATGAGAAAGAAACTCTTCCCTAAAAAAAATCTTTAGTTTACTTTGCTGAACCTCACTGACCCAGAACAACTCAAAACTGCACACAGATATTATCAACCTACATGTTGCCTCCAACATTCTAAGTGGATATTTGCTGTGTTACACTGCTTTCAAATCATTGGCTGCTTTCAGCAAATAGTTACTACAACACACACACATATACCTTCCCACCCAAACATATATACACATCATTCTTGGTCAGGGGCATGAAAGAGTACATGATTTAAAATTAAAACTACACATTTGGCTTTCATTGTAAGAGCTGGTAACATGGGAAATCCAAGGCATAGTGAGGTTGTCTATACTGTTTTCTTAAAGGCAGGTTAAGTTTATACAGATTGACTACACAGTTTTAAATGATTTCAAGGCACATTATTAACTTGGTTGCAAGGTCTGACACAAATTCAGTTTCTGAAGATGAGGTATTTTCATAAAAAAAGCTATCCTCCACTTTAGAATAGCCTAACTTGATCATCAACATAAATATGCACTATTTCCAAGGAAGCAAAACAGTCTTGTCACAAATACCAAGAGGACAATCAACTTCAGGCCATGTGTTATACATGACTTCTAAAGCTAAGGTCACAGATGTCATAAAGGAATAAAGTATCCATTTCTTTTCCTAACTTACACTGTGATAAACAATTGAGAACACTGAAATTTATATCTTGTTGTCCATTAGAATGATATTTTAGTATTAAAGTACTGATCAAAACTTTTATCAGAAGTATTGCAATTGGATGACACCTGGAAATCCAGGAAGGCTGTAAAACAGGAAAGGCAATAGTTCCTCAAAAGAGCAGTGTGCTTGATGAAAGGTTCTACTGCAATTGTAAGAAAGGCTGCAGTCCAGTAGATATAGGCAGGTAAGGGTGAAAGCAACCTCAGCACTAATCAGAAGGGGGCAGTGCTATCTGGAGACACTTCCCTCTCCCCACTCCCACCCCAACCCAAACCCCACCATACCCATTGCTGGCCTCAACTTTTGGGCTTAAGGTGGAAATTGCTTCACAGAATCAAAGAAGCAGTGACAACTAACTAGCTGCTTCTGCCTGGTCTTGCTAGCTTGGGATTCTTGCCCACAACTGTCTTACTTCATTTTTTCACTTCGCTTTCTCACCCTACCATTGGTTCTTTAGATTGTATGATAGAAATATAGATCCCATAGGAATCCTATCTTCTACACAATCCAAATCCAGTGTTCTGTTTTTTTCCTAAGACAGAAAAATGCCTGAGTAATAAACTTTTAGGTGTACTTCTGTCTTAGTTAGGGTTTATATTGCTGTGAAGAGACAAGATGAACATGGCAACTCTTACAAAAGAAAAACATTTAATCTGGTGGCTTACATTTTCAGAAGTTTAGTCCATTGTCATCATGATGCAAGATGGTGGTGTGCAGGCAGACATGGAGTTAGAGAAGTGGTGGAGTGTCCTATATCTTGACTTGGAGGCAACAGGAAGTGGTCTGAGACACTGGGCATGGCTTAAGCATATATTAAACCTCAAGGTCTGCCTCCATAGTGACACGCTTCCTCCAACAAGACCACACCTACTCCAACTAGGCCACATCTCCTAATAGTGCCACTGCTTTGGGGGGCCATTTTCTTTCAAACCACCACAGATACCAATAGCAAAAGTATGCAAAATGGGATTGTATCAAACTAAGAAGCTCCTGCTTTGCAAACAAAACTGAATAAAAAAAATTACTAATGAGAAAACATGAAAATGCTACAACCGAAAAGAAGTTAATGTTTCATGCCGGGCGGTGGTGGCGCACGCCTTTAATCCCGGCACTCGGGAGGCAGAGGCAGGTGGATCTCTGTGAGTTCAAGGCCAGCCTGGTCTCCAAAGCGAGTTCCAGGAAAGGCACAAAGCTACACAGAGAAACCCTGTCTCGAAAAACCAAAAAAAAAAAAAGTTAATGTTTCACCTATACAAGGAACACAAACAATTGAACAGAAATATGGGGAAAAGGAACCCTCAATCACAGTGGGATTTCAAACTGGTACTGTCACTTTGGAATCAGTATGGAGAAGTGTCAAAAAGCTAAAACTAAATCTACCATATGACCCAGCTATACTATTCCTTGGCATATGCATAAGGACTCAATATTCTATTCAACAGATACTTGCTCAGCCATGTTCATTGCTGCTCTCACAATAGCGAGGAAATGAAAACAACCTAAATACTCATCAATTGACAAATAATAATGAAAATGTGGTACATATATACTATGGAATACTATTCAGATGTAAAGAAAAAGGAACTTTGCAAATAAATAGATGGAACTAGAAAAAATCATATTGAGTGAGGTAACCAAGAGCAGGAAAGACAAATATTGGCTGTTCTCTCTCATCTGAATCTCCTAGCTACAAGTCCTCAGGTGTGAGTTTATCTTGGTGCAACTTCAGAAACCAGGAAGGTAAAAAAAAGGATCATTGCTGGGGTAGAGAGTTACGGGAGCAGCAGAGAAGGGAATAGCAGAGAACAAATGAACTGATGGGGGAAATGGGAAAATGGAGAGCCTCTATTGAGGAGGATGGAAATAAACATAGAAGAAAAAGAGGGCAAAATAATTGTAAAGATGTCTGAAAAATTCACAAGGAATCATATTATTCATTATCTACCTAAAAGTACCTTTGACTCATGAAAGAGTGTATAAATTTGGTGTATAAATATACATATATAGCTGAAATGAAAATTTCCCACCTGAGCAGACAATGCTCCCTTCAAAAGCCAAAGACAATCTAACAAAACCCCCAACTACCCTGGACTAGTAAATCCTGGATCTTGGAGGAAGACCTACAACTGCCACTTTAAAACCAGAATAATCCCTAACTACATTCTAAATGTGTCCTTTTATCCACAGTAAGTGTAGTCCTCACTCCTCATTAAAAAAAAATCAAAAAAGAAAACCCCAAACCAAAGAAACAAAAAACCCTTCTCTTTGTAACAGAAATCACTACAGAAAACCACAATCAATCAAAATGCAGAGTTGTGGAGCCTGGTTCTTTTTTTTTAAGATTTATTTATTTATTTATTTATTTATTTATTTATTTATTTATTATGTATATAGTGTTCTGGCATGTATGCCTACATGCCAGAAGAGGGCATCAAATCTCATCCTAGATGGTTGTGAGCCACCATGTGGTTGCTCGGATTGAACTCAGGACCTCTGGAACAGCAGCCAGTGGTCTTAACCTCTGAGCCATCTTTCCAGCCCCTGGAGCCTGGTTCTTACGGATACATCTAGAATTCAATTCTCACACCTAAGGCGACAGAAGGGTTTTAAGAGCCAGAGTATCAAGGCATTTGCTGTGAGATTGTGTTTCCAAGGGATGTCAGAAACTATACCTGTAAAGTCTCACCAACACAACTACTTAAATAAGGGATGAACAAGTACAACACCAATAAATATGCTAAAGTGGACAAGGGAAGGGTCAGGAAGCCTCAATCCTATCAAAAGAACTACAGGCAACTAAGGAAGGCTTAAAGAGAAACAAATAGTATTCCCCAAGGACAAGTACATCAATTAGTTATCTAATACCAAATGGTCAGTCCTGAAATATGTATGTCTGTGTTTGCAGATTGTGTTTATGTATTTAGAAAAAATATATATGCACAAACATGAATGTATGTGATAAGTTAATGAAAATGATGCCATGAATTTGAAAAAGAACAAGGAGGGTTATATGGGAGGCTTTGGAGGGAAGAAATGGAAGGCAGACTTGATGTAACTATGTTATGATTTCAAAAAATGTAAGAAATTCTTTTAAATGATAGTCCAGGCATGACTACAAAATCCCAGCTCAAGCTAGAAGTTTTCCTGTGTCCCACAGCTGCTCAGTCCCAAGTAAACACACATAGGCTTATATTAATTACAAACTGTTTGGTCTATGGCTCAGGCTTAACATTAACTAGCTCTTAAAATTTAATTCAACCCATTTCTATTAATCCATGTTTTGTCATGCGGCTTCATGGCATTACCTGTGTTCCATTACATCTTGCTCCCACAGTAGCTTTCAGCATCTCCCCTAACTTCATCTTCCTTCTACCTATCTCTTTGCTTGGCTTTCCCACGTGGCTATAACCTGTCTTGCCATAAGCCAGAGCAGCTTCTGTATTAACCAATGGTAGCCACATATATTCACAGCATACAGAAAGACCATCCCACAGCACCCAGCACTGGGAGGCCTGAGGCAGGAATTTCATGCGTTCCAGACCAGTCTGGACTACATTGTTAGATCTTGACTCAAAAAAGAGTAAAAGGAAAGACAAAAGATAAATATTGGTGAGCATGTAGAGAAAAGGGAACCCTTGTACATTATTAGTGAAAAGGTAGTCAGTATAAGCATTATTAGAAATGACATGGAGATTCCAAAACAAAAAAATTAAAGATAAAATATTATATGATCCAGTCCCACTTCTTTGTATATATCCAAGGGAAGTAAAATAACTACATCAAGGAGATATCTGCAGTCCAGTTTTCATTGCAGCAATATCCATAATAGTCAAAATGGGAAAGCAAACTACGTGTCCCTCAAAATATGAAAAGTGCTGTTATCTGTTTTCTGTTATCTGCAGTGGCTGCCCATTAGGCAACAGCTATCCTAGTCAGAGATTGCTATAAGCACTGGTTAGGCAGCAAGGGCCACAGACTAAGGGGACTCTGTTCCCTCAGGCACCGACTCTTTCAAAGCTACTAAGGGAAACTTTATCTAAAGAACTCAGGATTCGATGGTTTAGGTGGAATTCTGCTCTCTCTCCCTTTGCTGGCGTCTTCCAAAGAAAAAGCCAGTTTCCTTCTCTCAGCCCCCACTTAGAAAACCCTTGCCCTACTTGCTGACTCAGCCTCCTGCTCGAAGGTTAATTTTATTTAATCAAACACATCTTTGAATTGTTAACAAAAGCAATATGAAAAATGCAGCACACTTTAAAATAATATTCCCCAACAGAAATGATAAAAAGAAATTGTAGAAAATACATATAATGGAACACTTTCATTTCTTTAAAAAGAAATTGTGTCATTAGTAACAATGTGGATGAACCTGAAGGACATTATGCTAAGTAAAATAAGCCAGATATAGGAACAAAAATACCACATTATCTCACTTACATGCAGAATCTAGAAAGGTCAAACTCATAAAATGGAAGGAAGAAAAGGGTTCCAGAGGCTAGAGTGGAGAGAGAAACGCTGGTCAAAGCATACAAAATTTTAGTTATGAAGGAGTTGGATAAATCTGTGAGGTCCATAAATATACAATTGTTAATAAAATCTTAAGTGAGAATTTAAAAATTCTAATGTGTTATTCGGAATTCTTTGTTTTTCTTCTACATTTCACTGAACACTGATATATTAGGAGCCAATAAGCTTGTTGAAATCCCTTGAACCTTTCAATCAGGAGGTTTCTCTAGAAATTTTGTTTCTGGTCATGTTGAAGAGTACCAATTCCCAGTGTAGACAAGAACATAGAAAAAGAAATCCAATGGCCAGCATTAACCCAGGTAAGCATGACAAAGGATTGAAAGTCTCCCCATTCAATGAAGAAGACCTTTCCTTCCTCACCCCTGTCAATATGGAAGCTTCGTTCAACTCCTGCTATGTTAAAGTCCTGGAATTTAGAGCTTCTCTGGCACAGTATGTTCTTGGTATAAGCTCCACTTTGTTGTGCTATTCTGGGGAGAATAATCTCCAAGATTGAAAAGGAGTTGAGAGGTCAATAGCTCAGTGCACAGTCTTTCAGAACAACTTCTATATTCGCCTCACCTAATTCAGCCCATCTTCTGAGGCACACTGTTTTGTCCTGGGAACTTCCTTTTTCACAGGCCACACGATAATCCTTTTCTTGGATTACCTCTGCTCTCCCAGCACTAGCAAGCAAGTAATGGAGACAGGAAGTAATGGAGATGAAAATGTTTATTTCCTAGCTTCAAAGATGTGCTGATATTTTTGTACTGTTGTTTCCTCTTACATCTTTTGGTTCTTTTGTCTGTTTCCTAAGGAAAAAATAAGCTAAATGAGAATTCCTTTAATAGCATTAACTCCCAGAAACAAACACTTTGAGTCCAATGTGATTAAGCACAAATCTATCCTATTTCCCCTCAGGTTTTGTAAGCATGTATGCACTAACATTAACTGCTTTAATTTAAATTTGTATTTTGAAATACAAATGATTTGACATTTACTTCTCGAATTAGTGTATTTACTGTTCTTTCCTCTGTCCCTCTCTTTCTCTTAGCAATCTAATTTTTATTGATCATCTTGTCCTTCTCAACTTCAATAATATAAAATTAAATACCCAAACACTGTTCTAGGAAATAATGCAGCCTTGGTTATAAAAGATGAGGAAGTCAGCACAATTACAGATTTTAGCAATGTGGAAATGATGGTGTTTCTTAGTATCAGTCTTCCTTTCTTTCTACTGTTCTACTTTGGTTTTAAAATCAGAGTGTGGATATCCGGATGCATTTATATATTTATATTTATATTTCTGTAATCACATATATAAGTACATTTGTTTTCACTGGGTTCTTTCTATTGTAGTATTTTCTTCACTAATTTGACATGGTTAAATTTCAAGTATAATAGTTCCTAAGACAATAGCTCACTCTAAAATTTAGAATGTTTATTTAAAATTATACACAGATATTTCTCTAAATATTTATTCAAATAAGAGCAAGTAAAATATTCCTGGAGATCTAGCATAACCCCATACATACTCTTTAAAAGGTGATGCATACTGAAGGATGAAGAAAATAGAAATCTTCTGAATTAAAAGGATGGGGTTAGGGTTTTAGTTCAAGGAAGAATATTTCCTCAGCATATTCAAGGCCCTGTGTTCAATCCCCAGTACCACAAGAAGAAAGAGACAAGGAAATTCAGGGAAGAATGGCGGGAAGGAAATAAAGAGCTATAGAAGGAGACAGGAAAAAAGAATTGTAGCACAATTATTAGATTTTAGTAATGTCTACTGTGTGTTGAAAACTAAAATGAATCTTTGGGCAGCCAGCCAGAAAAGCTATTACTCACAAGAGAGAATGAGAAACAAAACTTGAAAGTTGATTAGTGTTTAATTGAAAATGCCTCAAAATAAATAAAGGTAATTAAACTCTTTAGGGTTGGAGAGAAACAGTGATGGAAGTTTCTGGTTTTGAAATGCAAGCCAACGACCATTCTAGACTTTCACAGTTATGTGAGGTAAGGTTTGAAGAGGAGGGAATCACCACGTGATAAACAGGCCACTTTCTCAAATAAAGAACCTTCTTCAGGTTCAAAAGGGGATGGGAAGGAGAAAAAACAGGAAAGACTGTGTTTCAATGCTTATTATTCTCTTTCTAAAAACCCAAACTAAGAGAGATTCTTTGAAAAAAAAAAAGAGGCAAAAGCTTGTAGTTTTGCATAAGTTTGTAGGAAAAAAAAGTTTAAATACAAAGCAAAAGTTGAAATACTTATCAGAAAATGAATCAAATGAAATTTAAAATTAGAGAATAACAGAATGAGGAAAAGTTAATAAAATAAACTCAATTAAAAAAAACTTTGGTCACAGCAATACTTATAAAGGAAAACATTTCATTGGAGCTGGCTTACAGCTCAGAGATTTAGTCTATTATCATTCATAGTGGGAAATATGGTAGCATCCAGGCAGACATGGTGCTGGAGAAGGAGCTAACAGTTCTATATCTTGATCTTCAGGCAGCAGGGAGAGACTGCCACACTGGGCAAAGCTTGAGCATATATAAGATCTCAAAGCCCATCTCCACAGTGATACACTTCCTCTAACAAGGCTACACCTCCTAATAGTGCCACTCACTCCCTATGAGTCAGGCACTCAAACATGAATCTACCTATTCAAATCACCACAGGTAAAGTTTTGCTTAACCAGATGTCACTGAAGGAAGAAGCACAGATGGTTTGTGCTAAGGTTTTAAGATTTATTTTTAATAGCAACCATGACCATGTAACCATGGCATTAGAAGAATCAACACATTCGAAAGTAGGTATAAATGCAGTCCTGTTATCAGGAGCAGTGTCCTTGCAAGCAGAGGAAATCAAACAATTGTTCAGTCACTTTATCAATGGCTTCAATATCTATAGCCCTTACCCTAGTGTATCTAAGGGAAGAAACAGTTCTCAGAATCCCAGGGCCAAGGTCAACTGGCACAAACCATAGAAGTAGGAAGAACTGCAGCATGACAAAGCAGAAATTGAAGCTGAGGACAGTGAGAGAGATCTTAATTTTCTCTCTGTCATCCTCTAATCTCTGATCTCTCACCAGCATCTACAACTAGTCAAACTCAGTCTAAATCCAGGAGCACTCAGTGAAGAGACATCACCAGCAAAGGCGAATTCCATCTTCTAATCATCTAGTTATTTGGATCATTCCTAGGTGGGGCTCAGTTGTTGTAACAGGCATAACACACATAAACAGCTATAATGCTAGTCATGGTAGTATGCACCTATCTCAGCACTTGGGAGGTAGAGATATAAGGGCATCCTGTGCTTAAGTTCAGCCTAAGTGTATAGTGAGGTCCTGTGTCAAACAAAAATACACAACTATTTTCGATCATGTTGATTATGTTGTCACTATTCTGATCATCTTTTTTTCCCCACACCTAAATTTCTACATCTAGTTTCCAAGTCACATTCCACAAGAAAGGGATACAATTCACAGCTGGTGACAGATTGGGTTTCAGTGGCTACATAACAAACAGCCCTAGAGAATACTTTAAGACACTGAACAGAAATATATTACAGAGAAAAAATGTCAAAGTCTGGTTTTCTACTATATGCACAGATTCTCATTCTACAGACCTCAAGTTGCTTTCATGTGCTGAGGAGATAACTAAGGCAGTTTTCTGACTCATAAGAATTAATATACCTACCTACTTTAGCCAGGCATAGTGGTACATGCCTTTAATCCCAGCCCTAGGGAGACAGAGGCAGGCAGATCTCCTAAAATTTGAGGCCCACTTGGTCTACATAGAGTTTCTGGCCAGCCAGGGCTACATAGTGAGACCTTGTCTCAAAGAATAAAATAAATAATACAACTAATGGCTGAGACAGATTTTGTTATGTTGAATTTTAAATGTCATATACATTTAACAAGACTAGTAGCTATTAAAAAAACGAGTATTTAATGGTACTGCATGAAGCTGAGGCTATTCACAATGGCAATTGAGGTCTATGTATTTCCTAAACAAGATCAAATTATTTTTTGGTCTGCTAAGTATTTCCTAGTACTGTAACAGGTATTAAAGAGTACTTATTACTGAACTATTCATACTCAAAAAGATAGTGGCTCATGCTGTTCTAGGAGCCAAGACTCAATCCAAAACCCAGAAGTGTATGCTAACAGTTTTCACATTACAACATGGGAGTATGAGTCATGTTTGTCCAATGCCCCATAAGGTGGTTCTTTTTTACTTTTTCTTCTCCTTCTCCTCCTCCTCCTCCTCTTTCTTCTCCTTCCTTCTTCTTTTTTGGTTTTTGGTTTTTGATTTTTGAGACAGGGTTTCTCTGTGTTGCCCTGGCTGTTCCAGAACTAGCTTTGTACACCAAGCTAGCCTCAAACTCAGATTCTCTGGCCTCTGACCCTGAGTGCTGGAATTAAACATATGTGCCGCCACCACCTGGTTCCCATGGTGTTCTTAAGGTAGAAAAAACTGTCTGTAAGGAACAAATGAAAAACATTTGGGAAGGATAAAATTCTCTCGGCATACTGAGGAAGCCCATGCCCAAGGCATCACATGGAAATTGGATGGTTACTGAGAACTGAAGTACTTTGTCTGACAAGACCCCAAGTTTGGGATCCTGTTTCTTCTCAACTGACAGAGGCTTGGCTTATGCAATCAAATCACATATGCTTAAAGGAACCACTAACTTTTCCTCAAGGTCAATAGTAGATGTTTATTGACTTTATGAGTAGATTTTTGTAAATCCTGGGCTACAGAGTGAGAGTCTATATCAAACCTGCCCGAAAAGAAAAAGAAAAAGAAAAAATGTTACTTTTCTGGTTTGAAATGTACAATAATCATACAATAGGTCTCCATTAAAAGAAGTGGTTATATGGTAGAGTATGTGGGATACTCTGTGCTAATTTGTATTTTTCCATGAATCTATAATTACTTCAATCTAATTTTTACCTCATATTTTTACTTGGCTTACAAGTTTCCATATGGGTTTTTCATACACTCTTTGTTTTGGTTCCTACCTCCACCTGACTCCATCCTTGTCTCTCATCTCTCCACTCCCTCCCCCCCTATATCCATGTCACCTATGTTCTGCCATTCTCCCTCCCTTAAGGCATACCCTACCTCATTGTACACTTTCTAGTTTCTGGATCCTACAGATATTCCAAGTTAAACATAAAAATCAAAATATTTGAAGCTAGGGTCCACATACGTGGTGTTTCTGAATCTGAGTTACCTCGCCCAGTGTAATTTTTTCCATTTCCATCTGTTTACTTGAAGATTTCATAATTTTTCTTTTCTTTACAACTAAATAGAATTTTCAATATAATTTTAAATCAAATAAAGGAGCCTCAAAGCCTTTTGAAATTGCTGGCCTTGAATTCCTAATTCTCGTACCTCTGCCTCCCAATGATAGGATTACAGATAAGCATGACCACTCCCAACAGGTCTTATGAACTCTTGGAATTAGAACTAAGAATTGACAAAATAACTTCTCTAATTAGCTAATTTTATGAAAGATGCTGATACAGTAGGATTACCAGACCCATGAACGGCAGGGCCCCCAAAAAGAAATCTGTACTTTATATTAAAGTTACTAAATTTGGAGTCTGTAATAACCATGGAGTTTAACTTGATTGGGAAAGCATCTTTATTTTTTTATTTTTTTTTTTGGTTTTTCGAGACAGGGTTTCTCTGTGTAGCTTTGGGCCTTTCCTGGAACTCACTTGGTAGCCCAGGCTGGCCTCGAACTCGCAGAGATCCTCCTGGCTCTGCCTCCCGAGTGCTGGGATTAAAGGCGTGCTCCACCACTGCCCGGCTGCATCTTTATTTTTATTAATAACTTCAATTTCATATTTGCTTCAGCTAATGTATTGAAACCACAGTATTACCAGCAGAACCTGGGACTTTGTCACAATAGAAGTCAGCAATTTTCATTCCATATTACCTTCTGTACCTCTTATAATATAATTTGTTTATAACTATTTCAAAATTATGGTATATGCAAGATGCGGTGGCACATGCAGTCAACTGGAAACAAATACTTCATGAGTTTTATTTTAGTCATCTTTCTGAGTGGTATGATATAGTCAATCCTCCTATTCCACTCCATAACAGGAAGGATCTAAATCACCATTTTTCCAGGATATCCATACTGTACATGCTACTCATTTAGTATAACTTTTAGGTGGAGCTTATCACTTATCACTCCACCATCACTTATTCTCAGTACTTAGCTAGTCATAGAGTTCTTCATTAACTATTACCTGGTAAAGTAAGATGTTTCTCTAATGAAAGCTGGATACACCACTTATCGATGGTTATAAATGTGTTAAGAATGTAGTTTGACAATATGACTGTCTAGCAAAGCAATAGTAGTAGGTTCCCTTCTATGGCCTATGACCTTCTGAGCCAAGGGGTCTTGACCAGGTTTACAAGAGCCAGGCTTGAGTTTCCTCAAATACACTCGGAAAGCAGTTGGTTATCCTCATAATATCTGTGCCATGGTTGCTTCTGGCCTGGAAGGTATTATTGTAGCTCACAGGATTTAAAGTTGAACACAACTGTTGATGACTTTTCTCCCCCAGCAGCTTGCATAGCACCTGCTGGAACCAAGATGGCTAACTTCCAGCTAAGATTCAGCCTTATATCTCAATGACCTTGTAACCTCTTGATTTTCCTTTCCTTAATGGCAATATTTAAAAGTGAATTCATCATCTTTTCTATGTAAGCATTTTTACATTACATTATTTATTTATTCATTCTGTATGTGTGTAGGCAGAGAGCATGTGCTACAGTATGCAGGTTGGAAGTCAGAAGACAACTTTCAGGATTCAGTTGTCTCCTTCTGCCATGTGGGTCCCAGGGCTCAAGCTCAGTTTGCCAGACTTTACAGCAAGAATTGGATCATCTCATCAGCCCTTGTCATCTTTTCCCACATACAAATAAATCTATGTCAAAAGTGTTTTGTATATGAAAAAATAACTTATTTAACATACACTGTTCAACAGGATATTAATATATGAAGCTATAAAACCATCACAAATAACAGATCTAGATGAATTTTTTCACCTGAAGAAGAAATCTCATACCTTTTTCCTTAGTCTCGAGAAACTATTAACATATTTTGTGCAAACACTAGGGCTAGTAGAGGAACAACCTGAAAGAGGCAAGAAGATCTGGTTCAGCCCAACATAATTAGCTGGTGCTGGTTCAAACTTTTAGAATCTGACACTAATGACAATTAATCCAGTCCTGAGTGTATAACAAAGCTTAAGATATGGTTACATTAAAATTATTTATAAAATATATATGGCATCTTCCATAAAGATAGGTTCTTTTGATTCAGAAACAATGCTCAAGAAAGGATCTATGCCGGGCGTGGTGGCGCACGCATTTAATCCCAGCACTTGGGAGGCAGAGCCAGGCGGATCTCTGCGAGTTCCAGGCCAGCCTGGGCTACCAAGTGAGTCCCAGGAAAGGCGCAAAGCTACACAGAGAAACCCTGTCTCGAAAAACCAAAAAAAAAAAAAGAAAAAGAAAAGAAAGGATCTATATTATAGAATATTTTAAGACGTGTTACATTTGTTTATGATGTGAATATTTGTTCAATGATGCAAAAATGTTTTGCATTTGTTTAACCACATTAAAACTCTTTACAAAATATATATGGCATCTTCCATAAAAATAGGTTCTTTTGACTCAGAAACAATATTCAAGAAAAGGCTTATATTATAGAATATTATTTTAAGATTGTTACATTTGTTTATGCTGTGGAACATTTGTTTAATGATGCAAAAATGTATTGCATTCTTTTATGTTCCATTTGTTTAACTCTGTGAAGCTGTGTTACTTTGCCTGTCTAAAACACTATATTGGTGCCGGCGGTGGTGGCGCACGCCTTTAATCCCAGCGCTCGGGAGGCAGAGGCAGGCAGATCTTTGTGAGTTCAAAGCTACCCAGAGAAACCCTGTCTCGAAAACCAAATAATAATAATAATAAAATTTAAAAAAATAAAACACTTTATTGGTCTAAAGCACTGAATGCCCAATAGCTAGACAGGAGAAAGGATAGGCAGAGTTGGCAAGCAGAGAAAATAAATAAGAGGAGAAATCTGTGAAGAAAAGATCAAAGAACGAGAAAAGAAGAAGAGGTTGCAAGGGGCCAGCCACCCAGCTACACAGCAAGCCATGTAGTAAGAAGTAAAGAAAGGTATACAGAAGTAGAGAATGATGAAAGCCCAGAGACAAAAGATAGATGGGATAATTTAAGAAAAGCTGGCTAGAAACAAGCCAAACTAAGGCCGGGCATTGGTTAAGTAATGATAAGACTCCATGTGATTTATTTGGGTAGGTGGCAGGTTCCTCAAAAGAGTAAAAAGAGTAAAACAAAAACAACTAGAGGTCTAGGGAGAATGACTGAGGTAAACACAATGCCCATGTGAGTCGGGATTGGCCTGGCCCTAAGATTGCACAGAAGTTACTTAGACTGTTGTAAAGCACAACTGACATCTCTCATAAGGATGGGTTTTATGGATTAAGAAGCAATGCTCAAGATCTGGAGGGGGAAAGTCTAGTATAAACAAATATAATATTTTGGGGGATTTGAATGAAGCCTAGCCCTGCAAATAGCAAAAGATCACTAGGTTGTAAACTACCACAATTCCCAGCAGTCTTGGTGGAAAACAGGTAAATATCTCCTTCCTTTGAAGAGATAAGCCTCTGTATTTAACCATCCTGGTTCCTCTAGTGCTTATCTGTATGCATAAGAACCTCATACCCTCTACAGTATTTCATTTCTATGAAACTTTTATTCATATGAAAGAAATTATATAACATGTGGTCCTTTGTGATTCATATAAATGGAATATAATACATGGTCTTTTCACTTGGCATAATCAAGGTTCATCTCATTTAAAAAAATATCCTGTTGCATAGATATATCAGTTTTTCTTTGTTCATTCAATTGATGATGAACATCTGGTAATTTCCCACTTTTCTGAGTATTAGCAAAAATGCCCCTGTGAATATTTATGAACAGATTTTTATATGGACATATTTTAATATCTAAGAGTAGAATTTCTGATCTATTTGATAATTCTGATTTATAAACTAGTCTTTATAAATACAGAGACAAGACAATATGGAGAAAATGAGAGAACTTGAAATAGTGAGCCCTAAGGGGTGTGTCCATCAAATCCCTCCCCTTAAGGCTCAGAGAACCCTACAGAAGAAGAGGCAGAAAGAATGTAAGAGCCAGAGGGGACAGAGGGCATCAAGTAAACAAGACACTCTAAATCAACATGAGCAGAGCTCATATGAGCTCAGAGAGACTGAAGCAGCATGAACATGGCCTACACAGGTCTGCACCAGGTCCTCTGCTCTTATATTATGGCTTTCAGTTTAGTGTTCTTATGGGATTCCTGAGCATGCAATCAAGAAGGTCTCTGATTCTTATGCCTTTTCTTAGTCTCTTTTTCTTCTGATGATTTGTTTTGTCCAACTTCAATATAATGTTTTATCTTATTGTAGTTTATTTTGTTATTTTTAAATGAATCAATCACAGGGGTAACCAACTAATTTCTGATTTGACTTAAGGCCCACTCCATGAGATGGAACCCATACCTAACACTACCTGGATGACCAAAAACCAGATACTAGATAGCCCAGAGATCTAGAGTAAAATCAAATACTACTGGTCTAGAAAAAAAAGTAACAACAAAATGACAATAATGTTATTCTGCTATACTGATAGATCAGTGCCTTATTCAGCCATCATAAAAGAGGCTTCCTCCTGCAGCAGATGGAAACAGATACAGAGACCCACAGGCAGACATTGCCCAGAAAAAGAGAAACCTTGGAACACACAGCTCTAAATGAGATGTCCCCATCAAATCCCACCCCTCAGAGCTCAGGGAATCCCATGGAAGAGAAGGCAAAAGAAGAGTGGGAGCCAGATGGGATCAAGGACACCAGGAGAATAAGGCCCACTAAATGAACTGAGCAAAGCTCATATGAGCTCACAGAGACTGAAGCAGCATGCATAGGGCTTATGTGGGTCTGCACCAGATCCTCTACATATATATTACATCTTTTATAGATGTACTTTTATAGAACTCCTTCATGTATGATTCTTGTGCCTTCTCTTGGGGGTTTATTCCTTTTGTTGGTTTGCATTTTCCAATTCAATGTGATGGTTTTTGTTTTATCTTATATTTTATTTTGTCATGTTTTGTGGTTAAAATGGTGACTAATAATATATAAGCTCATTTTTTAAAAAATGGATGAATGAATGAATAAAAACCTAGTCAGTAGGCCACTAGGGTAAAAGTTAACAACTGAACTGTCACTTATACCTGCTCGGAAAAGGAAAATCAGTTTTCTCCATAGACTGACCCTGGGTACGTCAACTACTCCAGGACAGCTCTCATGGTCAGGGATGGTCAACCATCACATAATGGACTCTACAGTTTTCTTTATGCTATTATTTGGTTACAGTTTGGTGTTTGGTTTGGTTTTGCTTTGTTTTTCCTTTTGGACTGTGGCTTTTATTTTGTTTTCTTGGTACTGAGGGATTTTGTCATTGTATTGGGTGTTTGTTTGTTTGTTTTAGAAAGAACATAAAATTGGGAGGGTAGGGAGGAGGAGAGGATCTGGAAGGACTTGGGGAAGGGGAAGAACATGATCAAAGTATATTTAAATTTAAAAATTGTTTTAAATAATAAAAAATAATGAGAGAGAGAGAGAGAGGAGAAAATTCAAGTGATATAAAAGCACTGTCATAATTGGCAGCATGTCCATCTCCACAGAACATAAAGCAATGATTTCTCACAGTCAGTGTCTTAGGGTTAACCAAATATGCCAATTCTTTTCTAAATATTGTTAAACATTTATGTTCTTTTTAAAAATTACCTAGAGTTCCAAACATTCAGACTAGCACAATTTCCTACATTTGTTTGATGTTTTTTAGACAGGGTCCAATGATGGCACCTCAATCATCACAGGTCACCCGATAGAGACAAAATTAAATTGCATGGCAAACACAGATTGGACTCCCTTGGGATTTCAAGTAAGTTCTTTGTTTTGTTATGTTCTTTTATCCCTCCTGAGGTAGAGGCCAGGTAAACCCTTAGGACTTGCTAGACAAGTTTTCTTGTGCATGTTACAAAGATGTCAGAGATAAATGCTTAAATCTATGTTAATATGAACATAATAAATAGAGAAATGAAGCTCACCAGATTATGCTTTAGGATTTGGTTCCAGCCCTCTAATTCAACAGGATCAATGCACATATGAACTCACAGCGACTGATGCAGCATGCACAGGGCCTGCACAAGTCTGTACCAGGTGGAGTCCTACAGCTAAAAGGGGAAGTGGACACATGATCCCAGCCCTAACCCAGAAACTCTCTCCAGTTGATATCCACTTGCAAGTGAAAATTCCATTTTCTCCAAGGTATCTCACTAGGGAAACAAACTATGCTTAAGTGTAGGCTGCATACCCAGCACTGGATGTGCAACAGAAAACAAACTCAATGGAATCTTTGTTGTTCATGACACAATGGTTCCTTGTCTCATAATATTGTTCCATGGCTTCTCTTTTGGTTTTTATTCTTATTTTTTTATCTTTTATTTTAGTTCTATTTTTCTTACTTTTTACCCTATAGGTCTTTGGGTATATATTATGGTTTCCAGTTTAATGTTTTTGTAGGATTTGTGAATGTGAGAAAGAGTGGGTCTCTGCGTCTGTTTCTTGTGTCTTCTTTTGAGCTCTTTTCCTCCTGTTTGTTTTGTCCTATTCTGATGCGTTAGTTTTTGTTTTATCTTATTATATTATATTATTTTATTATTATCTCTTAGAAGCCTGTTTGTTTTCTAGTGAGAGACAGAAAGGAGTGGATCCAGATGGGACGGGAGGTGGGAAGAACTGGGAGGAGTAGAGGGAGGGGGAACTGTAATTAGGATATACTATGTAAGAAAAAATATTTTCAATAAAATGGAAAAAAGAAACAGTATTTGTGTTTATGGTTGTGAGCCTCAACAGAATTAAATGGGGGAGGGTCTTTAAATGGTGTGTGTGAGGGAAGATAGTACGTAAGGAAAAGGAGGGAGGGTGCATAAATATCAAGAAGGATGTTTAAAGTGGCCATAGGGAACCATATTGTTTTATATTTACCTAAAAGTACCTATATCTATTATTTATACATACTAAATAAATTTGTATCACTTGGGATGATAATGCCTCCCCCAAGAGCCATAAACTAGTTAACAAAAACCCCAGTACCAAGCATGAGAAATGTTCTTTTGAGTTTTTCATCAGGCAAGACAAAGAGACTCCCAAATAATATAGGCTATTGCTATTGTCCTTGGTTGTTTCCCAGAAGTTAAAAGTAACTCCCTATTACTGAAGATACCACATATTTTGGATACAGAACTCAGAAGAAATAAGCTGAATATAATGCCAAAGTCCTGAGGACTAACTTTATAGTACTGGAAGGTTCCATGCACTCTACTAAGGGAAGAAAGAAATCAATATCCTAACCTAGCTGTGACACCCATAAACTATAACAATGTCTAGCATGTCAAGATATCCCTAAAGCTGTAGTAATGCCACTTCCATCTTAACAGTAACCAATTGCTGTCTAATTGGATTCAAGGCCCATTCAACAGGAGCAATGTCATGCCTGATACTGGAATTCTAGCCCACTACCCATGGTTAGAGAAGCCAGGACCAGAGAGGAGAACCTACTACTCTGCCAGGTTCCTAACCCAATACAATTTCTAACTACTTATCCTTTTACCCACACATAAGTACAGATCTAATTCCTCATCAAAGAAGCTTCTTTTTTATGGCATAGAGAGATCATAACAGAAAACTTTAACTTGTCAAAATGTAGTGTGGAGCCCAGTTCCAATTACTACATCTACAACATAGCCCCTACATGTAAGGCTCAAGAAACATTTTGGAAGAGGGAGTGAAAAGACTATATGAGCAAGGTGACCAAGAAGCTAGCTGTGAAATGGTATCTTCTACATATGAACATACACCCGTTAATCTCTACAATATGTCTACATAAATGAGACCTGAACAGTGACACCACCAGATGATATGCCAACATGGTTGGGGGAAATCTTACAGGGCCCCACCCTCAGATGAAGAGCTACAGGCAATTAACAACTGCTAAGAAAGAGACTTAGTTATCCCCAGGGACAAGCCTCTTAAATGGCTATCCAATTCCAAGTAATAAGTCCTAAACATGTGTGAATGTGTGTGTGTGTATGTGTGTGCATATGTGTGTAATTTGAATGAAAATGGTCCCCATAGGCTCATAGGGAGTGGCACTACTAGGAGGTGTGGCTTTGTTGGAGAAAGTGTTTCACTAGGGGTGGGCTTTGAGGTTTCAGAAGCTCAAGCAGGCCCAGTGGCTTACTGACTCTTTCTGCTGCCTGTGGATCCAGATGTAGAACTCTCAGCTCCCTCTCTAGCACCATGTCTGCCTACATGCCACCATTCCCACCATGATGATAATGGACTAAATCTCTGAAACTGTAAGCCAGGCCCCAGTTTAATTTTTTCTTTTATAAGAGTTGCCATGGTCATGGTGTCTCTTCACAGCAATAGAAACCCTAACTAAGACAATATGTGTATACACACACACACACACACACACACACACACACACACACACACACATATATATATACCACTAAATGAACCCAGCAGATTGCATTTATGTATCTATTCACATATGTGTATATAACAATAATAATTAAAGAAAACTGGGCTATGAATTTAAGAGCAGGTGACTAGTTAGAAGGAGGGAAAATGATGTAATTATCTTTCAATTAAAGAAAATTTTTAGAAGAACTGGTAGATGAATGAACCAAACCTTGCTCTGAGAGACCAGCAGCAAGAATAAGCCGACTGGTGATGGATACTGCTGGTAAGTTCCAGTAATATTTAATGAGACAATCCTTGATGAACTACCTATGGATAAACAGCCTTCTGTTTTACTTTCTGGCTCTAACTGAACCTTCATAATTAGGATTCTTCTATGTATTAACTACATCGGCAACATGTTGATTAGTTTTGTGTCAACTTGGCACAAGCTAGAGTCATTTGATAAGAGGGACTTTCAAGAAAATGCCTCCATAAGATCCTTCTGTAAGACATTTCATTAATTATTGATTAATGTGAGAGGGCCAAGTCCACTGTGTGTGGTGCCACCTCTGGGTAGGTGGAATTGGAGTCTATAAGAAAGGAGGCTGAGCAAGCTGTAAGAAGCAAACTGGAAAGCAGCATTCCTCCATGGCCTCTGCTTCAGCTCTTACCTCCAGGTTCCTTCCCTGAGTTCCTGACTGACTTCCCTCAGTGATGGAGTGTGACCTGGACTTTCTTCAGTGATGGAGTGTGATTTGCAAGTTGTAAGATAAAATAAACCTTTTCCTCCCCAAGTTGTTTTTGGTCATGGTGTTTTATCACAGTAAAAAAAAAAGCAACTAAGATATGATCTCATATGAGATCCCACCATTATTTTCACAGATATTCCAGCAGATCTATCTATATGTCCCACATTGTGATGCTTCTCATAGTTAGTATTCTATGCATTGCATTTACATGAATATTCCAAACATAAAAAGACAGGAGGTTCCTCTACATATTATATACCTATACAAGAAGCCTAGCTCCTAAGAGCTACAGCATTTCCCAAGACAGGAAAGACAGTAAGTAACTAAGAGCAACCTCAGGCCTCACCCACTAATATTGAAATGGAAGGACATCCCACAGCTTTCTCCAAGGGATGTCACAACTCACTTGCAGGGATCTTCTTGCCTTTTTCTCATGAGAGCTCGAATAACAGGCGTGTGCCACCATACCCAGATAAGGTAGGATCTTTTAGGTCTGAGAAATGGGTTGGTGGGTAAGAGATCTGAGACATTATTCAGCAAGTAATAGCATGGAAGAGGCCTAATTTAACATTAGGGCAGCCATGACAGGCTGTAGACTAACAATACTGGGACTAGGGCTCACCATTACCATAACCAAGAAAAGCCACAAACTGTATCCTGCAGGGGACCAATCAGAATTGAGACAAACAAGTACTAAATGCTCTAAAACACAAAGGATGGCTTACATAATTTGTACATAGATTGCTAATTTTTTTACATCAATGCCAATACCAATCACTGTTTGACCAAACTTCTGTTACCTTACTTCTGCCCAATCAGGAGTTCAACCCCCATCTGAATCTGGAATTCCCCTACACTCCCATCCTTTACTCCTTAAAAACCCTGCCATACCTAAGCTCAATGCTCTCCAACTGCTGAATGGACAAAAAGCCCAAGCTCAGCTTGCAATAAAGATTCTTTGCTATTGTATATGAACTTGGACTCCTTGTGATCTCTGGGGTGGGAGTGAGGGCTCATGATGGGGGCATAACATTTGAGGGTTCATCAGACCCACCAGGACCCTGACCTGTGAAGCCTTTGACTGGCTGGTGAGTATCTTTCTATTTGTCTTATGTGTCTCGTTTGGTTTTACTTTGTCCCTGTCTTGCATTGTACTTTGACCAGTTGACTGGGCCCATTTCTGAAGTGCTTGCAAAAGTCTAAGTGGACACACAGGACTGCAGGCTGGGGAATTGGAAGACATCCCAGGGCCCTTTTGACCAGGGAACGGGACGACTTCCAGGAACTGGTTCCCTCTGGTTTCTGTGAATAGATGGGGCAGATTGCTCCAGCTGAGGGGCAACAAGCCATCATCTCAGTTTCAGGTTTTCTTCCGGTGGCCAGGAGGAATTAGCTTTTACTCAGGAGGCAGGAGGAAGCAGTCTTTCCTCTGGTGGCCAAGAGGAACCTGCATTGTTTGGTGCTTTATATTTGATGTTTTGTTTGCTTGTAGACTGTTTGTTTTGTGTCTGACATTTGAGACTGATGTTATGGGACAAAAGCCAAGTACTCCCATTCCCTTGACACTGATTCTTGACCAATTTCAGGAGTTTAAGACTAGCATAGTAGTCTGTCCATGTCTGTTAGTTTGTCTATAATTTTGTTTAATTGATTAATTTTTGCTCTGCTCTTCATATTCAAAAAGAGAAAAAAAATGTGGCTCCTTTACAAAAACTGATATTGGAATGCTACACCTAGAGCTCCTTTAAGCCAAGCACTGCTGCTGGCCAGTGCTGCAACCTGAAACAATTCAATGGCAGTGTATGGTTGCAGAATGTAATACTTGGGCTTATGGGCAGCTTTCTCTAGTACCCATGAGAACTGGATCCAACACGTAACAAGGCACCCCTCCTTAAAATTATAGCTGGAAAAAGTAAAAATAAATATAATATCTATTTATTTAAATGCATGAATGCATCTGCTGCATGTTTATGTCTGAGTAGTTTTAAATGTATCAGTTTATTATATTCTGTATGTCTTGGTTACAGCTCAGCTGTTATGTTACTGGCAGCCATCCAGGCTCAGAAATTATCTCTGGGCATTCTAGCCATTAGAATTACACCTTGTATAAAAATTGTTTTGTACTGTTCTGTTTTATTAAAAAGCTGGCTCTAAAATTGGATTATCACTCACCATTTTTCAGACTCAGGCTTGCTTTTAAAGTCTCTATGTACGAGGTAAAAAATTGGCAGACAGAAAAAAAGAGCAGAACAACAAAAAAATGGTTTATAAATTTATTGGATATAGTTAACAAATCTATAATATTTGTAACAAAAATTAACTCAAAACTTTAACACGGTTAATAATCAGAAGGTTACAGAGGTAGCCTTAAAACAAAGATCTTTTCCATCAGTGTTCTGGGCAAATATTCAAATGTGCTAACCTTGCTTTTTAACCCCTTTAGTTCTGCTTCTGACTGTTTTTGTCAACTGAAATATACCACCCCCAAAACATGGTTTTTATGTTTAAAGACTCACCCTGAGAAAGGTTCAATATTACACTGGAATCCCAAATACCCAGTGTAGTCACTGGCCAATTAAAGTTAGGGCCACAACTGCTAAGCATCAAAGACTGGGATATTTCTATGTTATGATGCAATAAGACAATGACCTTAAACAGTCTGGCAAAGAACTTGGAGCAGGTTTTCAACCTCAAGACTCTGAGGGTCAAAAGACCTTTTTACAGGAGCAGCCTAGGGTCACCTGCATGTCAAACATTTGCATAACAATGCACCAAAAAATTGAAAACCTCTGGGTTAAAGAATGTCTCTCTTTACTTAAGATTTATTCAAGTTTACAAAAACTGTTTTAAAGAACTAATATAATCAAGTGCAGGAAAAATTTATCTAGCTTCTTATATGTTTTCAAGGTATAGCTCAAACCAAATAACTAAAAACAAACAGGAGTTGTTTGGTTCAAGTCCTCAAACTGTCAAAGATTTGCTGAAGATGGCATTTAAGATATTTAAACTTATGTGGCAGAGACTCTCAGATCCTAGCAATGATTCCCAAGATTTCCAAGAAGACAATGGACACAGCAAAGGACAACTCCACCTGGACTATGGTAATGCTAACCAGTTGACCACTGGGCGAGACTTCCCCAATGCCTCTGTCATTTTGGTTAATACTTCTCAGATCTCTGACATTGACCTAAGCTAACTGTAATCAGCTCCTTCCCTAAAGGCTACAAATAAATAAAAGTTCCAAATATAAGTTTTTTTCTGTTAATCTTGTAAATTTTAACTTTTGTCCTTAATCAATATTTGTCTCAGCAGGTTTAACAGAGACCATCCAGGGAGCACCTATGGACTGCAAACTGTTGAGCTCTGGACTTCCCGAAACCTGTTGCAAACCAATCCAGTCAATGTAATTGCTCCCTGTCCCTTCACCTGGAACAGCTAAGCAGATGCTCCCGATAAATGCTGCGTTCCCCAGCCTTTGATTAGCCTTTCAGCCTTCCTGGACTCTGACAACCAACACCCTAATTTCAGCTGGAAGCAGCTACAGAAGAGAATACATCGTCCCTGTCCCCTTAACAGGTTTAAAATGCTAAGCCAAAGGCAAGTCCCCTTTGTAGAAAAATGGTTGCTTACATTTCAATCTTTCTGAGATAGTCCAGCAAAAGTAAAACCTTGACCGTGCAGATGAAACACATTATGCTGCCCCATCTGAATGATGGGTCTGCAACACTGGGTTGACCCCATGCATTCATGATGTGGTACTAAACGCAGGAAAAGGATACTGTATATGTTTCAGCTCTTCCGAAACTGCTCTAAAGGTGGACAAATCATGATCCTCTAGAACCCCCAGACACACAGGACACATGATTGTGTCCTCTCTAGTTAAGTATATGGGGTGGGGTTACTTGTAGATGGGGGAAAAAAGAGGCCTAATTTAACATTAGGGCAGCCATGACAGGCTGTAGACTAACAATACTGGGACTAGGGCTCACCATTACCATAACCAAGAAAAGCCACAAACTGTATCCTGCAGGGGACCAATCAGAATTGAGACAAACAAGTACTAAATGCTCTAAAACACAAAGGATGGCTTACATAATTTGTACATAGATTGCTAATTTTTTTACATCAATGCCAATACCAATCACTGTTTGACCAAACTTCTGTTACCTTACTTCTGCCCAATCAGGAGTTCAACCCCCATCTGAATCTGGAATTCCTCTACACCCCCATTCTTTACTCCTTAAAAACCCTGCCATACCTGAGCTCAATGCTCTCCAACTTCTGTGTCTGAATGGACAGAGAGCCCAAGCTCTATTGGTTTTAATGCGGTACTTTTACTCTTGTGAGGTAACCCAGACTCAGAAAGACAAACATGGTATGTACTCACTCATAGGAGGATACTAGATGTGGAACAAGGATGACTGGACTTTTTTTAATTTTTATTTATTTTTAAGACTAATATATATGAGTACTATAGTCCAGTTATTTGCTACAGTTTGAAATGCTTGACTATATTTCAAAATGTACATGTTTCATCTTATTCAAGGACAAAGTAAAATTTGTTTGCTATATGCTGACTCACAGCAAGCAAACCACTTTGTTATTCAACTAAACCACAAATTTTGAAGACCAGAGATTGAAAGGAGAAAACAGCAAATACAGCAAGTGAAAAGAACTAGATGTGTAGCTCACATCTGTAACACCAATACTTGGAAGACTAAGGCAGACTTGAAAGTTCCAGGCCACCTTGTGCTACATAGGAAAACCTTGTCTCAAAAACAAAAAGCATACTGCATTAAAGTCACACTGAAGGCTTTATATTATGTCAATAACAATGATTTCCTAGTTTTGATAAATATACCATGACTATAGTAGAAAGAGATGATAACATTGAGGATATATCTAGGTAAAGAACTACATTTTCATTCCCCTTGTAACCCTAATCTAAACACAGAATTATTTCAAAATTTTAAAAAAAAAGTGCATTAACTCCCCAAACCTAATTTTTTGCCAGCACTGTGTTCTGCAAGATAATGGTTGGCCTCCAACAGCTGGCTCTATGCTTGCTCTGTCAGCTGCAAGCTTCTGGAGTCACTTACCATGATATTTTTTAAATGTTTCTTTTTATTTTTATTTTATATGTAATTGCCTGTATGTTTGTATGAGCATCAGATCCTTGGAAACTGTGGTTATAGGTAATTGTGAGCTACCTAATATAAGTGCTCAGAAGCAAACCTAGGTCTTTTCCGAGAACAGCAAGTTGTTCTTACCCCAATAAGCCAACTTTCCAGATTCCCCAACACCACCACACTTTTTGAATGAAAAGGAAGAATCTTTCTAGAAACAGAGCTCTACCTGCAAACAGAGGCTCCATGTGGTTTGGTGCTTCCTGCCAGTAGTAGCAACTGGATTCTGCAGTTCATCTAGACAGGCTTTTGAGGAATGTGTCTGTCTAGGAAATTTTCACAGCTGGGCAGATTGTTTACACTTTCATCTTCCAACTGCCTTTTATAAAAGCTCATCTGCTACTCCATTAATGCTGCCAACTTAATTCATAAACATGGAGTCCTCTATTGACACATATTGGAAGCCTATAATGGCTGGAATACCATCGAGACATAGTGATTCTCAGCAACAATGTTAATATCCTTGTACCAAGGCATTGTAATGAGGACTCAGGATGATGACATAATGAGATACAGGTTATAATCCCTCTAAATTACTTTGGTGGGGATCTTCTTCAATGGGGTATTTTATGTTAGATGACCCTTCTGTCTTTATTTCCTTGTAGATGACAGATTATTTACATCTTCATTGTGGTAGGCTTCCTGCCTCAAAATGCTATGTTTTTAACCTTATTTTTCCTGTCCATTTCCTGAAACACAGTTTCAGCCTTCCTTGATGTTATGATGTGTTGTTTTGTTTGCAGAGCTGGTGACCCAACCCAGGGCCTCACACACAATAAACAAATATTCTCTACTGAACAATACCACAACACAGATCATCCTGATATTTAAAAGGTCTTCAAAGCCACTTGATTAAGGCTTATTTATTTGCAAGCTCCATTATTGAACTTACTCATGTGACTCTGTGAAAAGCTTTTAATGAAAAAGTAAATTCATTAGAACAAAGTAATCATTGCTTTTTCTCAAGCTATCAAAAACATTCTTTGTCTATCAGATAGAAATAGAAAAAAGATAACATGAAGATATGTTGAACAGAAGTTGTGGGAGAATAGCTAGCTACCTAATATTTTGTATCATTCACTGTAAAATACAAGGAGTACATGCTCACAGAGGAGAGAGATAAGAACTAATTAATTATAGGTCTCAACAAAATATTTATTATAAGTTGCCATTGATGATGTTTGCTAGCTTTTGGTCACTATGAAAAAATACCCAGCATAGAAACATTTTCAAAGGAAGGGGGCTTGAGAGATGGCTCAGTGGTTAAGAGCACTAACTGACCTTCCAGAGGACCTGGGTTTGAATCCCAGCACCCACATGACGGCTCACAACCGTCTGTTAATCCTGTTTCAGGGGCTTTGACACTAGCACCAGTCGTACACATGATGCACAGATACACATGCAGTCAAAACACCCATACACATAAAATTAAAACAGATAGATAGATAGATAGATAGATAGATAGATAGATAGATAGATAGATAGATAGATAAGGAAAGGTTTATTTTAGCTGAATGGTTTCAGAGGTTTCAGCCTCTGGTCAGCTGACTCCATTGCTATGAGCACATGGTGAAACATAGCATTGTGGCTATAGGAGCATGTGGCTGAGGAAGTTGCTCATCTCATTTCCAGTTGAAGGAGAAAGCTAGAGAATAAGAATAAGTGAGGGGATAGAAGGGGAGAGAGAGAGAAAGGAAGTAGCTAGAGATAGTACCTGTCTTTCAAAGGCATAACCTCAGTGGCTTTGTAGTGTTAGACCCCTCCTCTCACTTCCCACTGTCTCCCAAAGATAATGTCATATTATGACTTTATTGGGGTATCGATTCATTGATCAGGTCAGAACCCTTAGGATGCAATCATTTCCCAAAGCCTATTGACTGACAACTAAGTCTTTACTACATGAGCTTTCAGAGGACACTTTAGATTCAAACTATAACATAGATACAGAAGAAAATAGATCAGTGAAAGAGAAAACAGTGGAAGAAGGTAATCTCTACCTTGGAGTGGGCTGTTGAGGGGAAATACCATTGATAAGATGACATTTGAGTTGAGACCTAAAAGACAAAAAAACAGCCCACACAGACTGAAAGGCTTTGTATCTGGAACAGAAAGTGGGGTATGTTAGAGAAAGTGGGAACTAGTCAGGTTGGTGCCCACTGAAGAAGGGGAAAATTGTCTAAGATTTCAGAGAGGAAATGAACAGGGGTCCATTATATGGGTGCTTGTCCGTCATGTGAAAACTGTTGTATTTTGTTCCAAGCACAGGGGGAGCCATGGAAAAGCTTTAAGCTAGGGATGACATGATCTTATTCTTTAAGATTACTTTTGTTGGGTGGTGGTGGCAGCTCATGCCTTTAATCCCAGCACTTGGGAGGCAGAGCCAGGCGGATCTCTGTGAGTTTGAGGCCAGCCTGCTCTACAGAGTGAGTTCCAGGACAGGCTTCAAAGCTACACAAAGAAACCCTGCCTTGAAAAACAAAACAAAACAAACAAAAAAAAGATTACTTTTGTTGCTATTTAGAATGATGTCATAGAGCAGATCAAGAGTGAAAGAGGAAAGTCAATTAGAAGCTACTGCAGTAGTCCATACCTGATTTAGAAAAGCACCAATGGATAATGCTAAAAGTAGGTAGAGGAAAATTATACAAAGAAAGTACTAGATTTTCCTCTGGATTAGATATTCTGGAAGAAGGAAATGGTCTGAGCTAAAAAGATGACTCAGATGGTAACATTCATGTAAAAAGCTAGGTGTGGCTATGCATGCCTGTAACCCCAGTACTATTGGTGATGGAGACCAGAGGATTGCTGCGGCTTGGTGACTACTAGCTCCAATCCAGGTTCAGTTAGAGATCCTGTCTCAAACTGATAAGACAGAGAGTGACAGGCAGGCTCCCAATGGTTTCCTTAGGAGCTTGCACAGGTATACGCGAGCGAGGCGCGAGGCAGAGAGAGACACACACAGAAAAAGAGAGAGAGAGAAAGAAAACTGGTCTACCTCCCAATTTAGACTTGTGTGGTAAGGTTAGCAGGTTGCTACTATGAAGATTTTTTTTAAGTTGTTTTTTTTTTTTTCAAAATATAGCCTCAATTATCAAATTTCAAAAATGTATTTACTTTTATGTGTATGGGTTTTTGCCTGCATGTACCACACATACCACATGCCTGCAATGCCTGATGAGGGCATTGGATCCTCTGGGCCTGGGTATATAAATGGTTGTGAGCCACCATGTGGATGCTGGGAATTGAACCCAGGTCCTCTGCAATAGCAGCCAGTGCTCTTAACTGCTAAGCTGTCTCTCTAGTCCCCCACAATCACAATTAATTAAATAAAGGTTTATGTCTTTGATTTTCAAACATTGATGTTCATTAGAATCCCTCTTAGATTTTTCTAAGATACAGAAACCTGCCTGCATCCCAGATCTACTGAATCTAATTGGAAGGACATAGGGCTCTAGCATCTACCTTTATGGCAAGTCCTTCAGGGTTTTAATGTCATTTGAGACTCACTGTTCAAGGAGAAAAACTTGAGACACACAGACACTGCAATTTGTTTCAAGAATAAGTAGCAAGCCAAGTATAATGGTGCTTTCCTATAATACTATTACTCAGGGACTAAGGCAGGAGAATTGCCCACTTTTATAGTTCAAGACTATCCCGGGTTATATATGAGTTCAAAAACAGCATTGAACATAGAAAGACACTATCTCAAAATAAAGAAAATAAAATACAAAGAATAGATGCTAAATCGAATTTACTTACAATTTCACTAAAACCACTGTTTCTGGTATTCAGATAACAATGTTAAAGAACTCATGAGTATTGTTCCAAACTGTGTTTCTAAAGATAGGTTGAGTGACAGGAAAGAAGAAAGGCATGAAACAGTTTCCAAAGGAAACAATTATCTCTGCTGCCATGATTCTCTGTCAGAATCAATTTGTTCTGTAATAGATCAGGCAGTATAATTATACACACACACACACACACACACACACACACACACACACACGGTTGGCAGGATAAAATTTAGTAAATACTCACTAACAGGCACTAGATAGGCACTGCCAAATGTTATTAAGTATGAAAGGGTCAGAAGCATGAATGGATAAAAGTAGGAAAAATGTGTCTACCATATAACAGGTTTGTAGCATACATTATTTCACTGAGTTCTTATCAAGGACCACTGTAGGACAAATTCAGTATCTTCATTTTAGAGATGACAATATGAGGCTCTAAGACAGTATGTGCTGTGCTGAGTCATATGCCTAGTAAGCAACAGAATAATAATCAGAATTTAAACCATGTCTCTCTGGTTCTAAAACTTGCTTATGTTTTTTGCGGCCATGTGTTATCATGGCCACATGATCAAGGTTAAGAGTGCAGTCATTTGAGTCTCCAGGTTCTTGTATCCTACAGCAAAGAAAAAAAAAACAGGGACACACAATTAGAAATAAAAATAGATGGCGTCTCCTCCTCCATCCCCTCCCCCTGCCCTCCTCCCGCGCGCCCCGCTTTGTGTCCGTGGTCTCCCGCGCGGGACAGAGGGACCGGCCGGAGCCGGCGCTTTCTCGACACTAGACCTGAACTCCGACTGGGCGCCAGAGTACAGTCGCTTTGAATCCAAGATACATGACTTGCGAGAACAAATGATGAACAGCAGCATGAGTTCTGGGTCTGGGTCTCTCCGAACCAGCGAGAAGAGGTCCTTGTATGTCAGGGCCCTGTTTGATTATGATCGGACTCGGGACAGCTGCCTGCCAAGTCAAGGACTCAGTTTCTCTTATGGTGACATTCTGCACGTCATTAATGCCTCTGATGATGAGTGGTGGCAAGCCAGGCTGGTGACTCCCCATGGAGAAAGTGAGCAGATTGGTGTGATCCCTAGTAAAAAGAGGGTTGAAAAGAAAGAGCGAGCTCGATTGAAAACTGTGAAGTTCCATGCCAGGACAGGGATGATTGAGTCTAACCGGTCGGTCAAAACGAAACGTAAAAAGAGTTTTCGCCTCTCTCGAAAGTTTCCATTTTACAAGAGCAAAGAAAACATGGCCCAGGAGAACAGCATACAGGAACAGGGAGTGACCTCCAACACCAGTGACAGCGAGAGCAGTTCCAAAGGACAAGAGGATGCTATCTTGTCATATGAGCCAGTGACACGGCAAGAAATTCACTATGCCAGGCCCGTGATCATCTTGGGCCCAATGAAGGACCGAGTCAATGATGACCTGATCTCTGAGTTTCCACATAAATTTGGATCCTGTGTACAACACACCACCCGGCCTCGGCGTGACAATGAAGTCGACGGGCAGGATTACCACTTCGTGGTTTCCCGGGACCAGATGGAGAAGGACATCCAGGACAACAAGTTCATCGAGGCGGGCCAGTTCAACGATAACCTCTACGGGACCAGCATCCAGTCAGTGCGGGCAGTTGCAGAGAGGGGCAAGCACTGCATCTTAGACGTGTCCGGCAACGCTATAAAGAGACTGCAGCAAGCACAACTTTACCCCATTGCCGTCTTCATCAAGCCCAAGTCCATTGAAGCACTTATGGAAATGAACCGACGGCAGACATATGAACAGGCAAATAAGATCTTTGACAAAGCCATGAAACTGGAGCAAGAGTTTGGAGAGTACTTTACAGCCATTGTACAGGGTGACTCACTGGAAGAGATTTATAACAAGATCAAACAAATCATCGAGGACCAGTCTGGGCACTACATTTGGGTCCCATCCCCTGAAAAACTCTGAAGAATCCCCTCCAACCATTCTCTTGTGAACAGAAGAAACCAAGTCCCTCTTCCCTCCTTCCTCCTCCTTCCTGTCCCCATGGGGACACCAAATGACTACTGTTCTTGTCCCCCTTTTTAGATATGTCAAAAATTGAGTTTTCTAGTCCTGTTCTTTTTTAAAAGCTTTTTGTTTGGTTCTAGTTTATTTTTTGGGATGATGCCATCTCACCCATCATGTGACTGTGCCCATTCCTGCATGGACCTTTCCCAAGCGCTAGCACAGGTGCAAATCCATCAGCGTTCTTTTCATAACCACCCAGCAGAAGCGAAGCGAAGCGAGGAGAGGACCGGAGGACTGATGGAAAGACAGACTCTGGACAACTGCACAGCTTGTGAAGTGAGCGAGACAGCCCGCGTGGGGAGGTGCTCCTGGGCACTTCCACCCTGGACGGCTGCCTTGCAGCTCGGAACGGCGCAACGTAATGGCGACAGAAAGTATCTTATTTATATATAGATATATATATGTAATTTATATAAAATATATAGAAATTATTATATATATATTATACACTCTTCTATAATATATATATATATATATTCACATACATTGGGACTAGAAAATCTATGGAGACGTCCATCAGTGGTACTATGTTATTAGAGAAATGCTTTAATTTTCGTATTCCAATCAGATGACATCTCATGTCCCACCTGGTTGGGAAGGGGTTGACGACAGTACTAAGTGCTGTACCAAAGCACTCACTCGAGTTTGGTCATTCTCTTCCGAGCTAAGGTTCGCTCCAGGGGGGGCCGACCTGCAGCATGGGAGAAGGGGCTTTGGCTGGGAGCTTGCAGTCGGAGACTTGGCTGAAAGCAGAGGCTGCCCCTGCAGGGCGGCCATTCCTGTGCAGAAAGAGAGAATGAATGGCTAATGATGCTCCGGATGACATTGCCTATCGTTTTATGCCGCCTGACGTGTCTGCATGAGAGGTTTCCTTTTTGTTCATTTTTAAGCTGCTCTTAAACCAAAACCATGTTGTGAAAAAAAAAAAAAAAAAAAAAAAAAGAAATAAAAATAGAGATTGTTTATCAAGAAGGGAAAAACATGACAGAGAATGGGAACATGTTAGTGAGCTGGAGATAAGCATCCAATCAGAAAGTGCTGGGCCACCAGGTTCATAACAATTTTCATAACTCCAGACCCTCCCATTTCTATATCACAGGTCTATCTCAAGCATTCTCTGTTTGTTACCTGTAACAATGGGTTTACAGTCTTTCTCAGTCACCTGGTTTCTTTCCTGTTTTAATATTGATGTCCCACTTTCTACATGACTACTTGCCTGCCATAGGTGTGCTAGTAGAGAAAATCAAACCACACACCTATCCCTTTTTCAGCTTATCTTCAACAGGTAAAACTGAAAAACTTGCTAAGAGCTTAAATATTTGTCCCATCTAACAAAGAGAGGTCTTTTATCAGGAATACGTGATCTTAGCATGGCCACAAGACAGGCCTGAGCAATGGAAAGGGCATTTACTCAAGTGTGTTTCTTAATAGCTCTGCCGCAGCATTGTGATTCACAGTGCTGCCGCAAGCCTTAAACTGTTAGGGTTTCCTGAAACTTGGCTGAAGCCTAACGGTAAATTAAGTAGATATATTTTTCTCAATAGAAAAGAGAAGTCAGTTTAAATTGCAGCATCCTGAATACAAGTTAAAGGATTTACAATAAGGCATTATTAAATCCATGTGAGGCCTTTTGTTTTTGTTTTTGTGTGCTTGCTTGCTTTGCTTCTTATAAGATATTGACTCCCTTGAAGCTATCCATTATGATTCAAACGCAGAAAGATCAAAGTGAATTATTCCAGGCTGTTTTTAGTATCACGAAGGTGGCACAGCCTTAAAAAATATTAAGCAATTTCAATGTTATAATTCTTCCAATAATAGAAATGTTTATGCTATATTTTCTGAAACTGGGTTTGTTTGTTCTTTATATGCCACAAGATAAAGTTAGATTTTTTTTTCAAAAAATTAAAGGACCCCTTTCCTAGGAGTATGGGAATAAAACTTTAGTCCTCCCTTCCCATCATGGCAGAGCATTGAAATCATTACCTATTGCTAAGTTCAATGTAATAGTCCCAAGCAATGATTTAACTAATAGTATTCTAGATTAAATGTATAATAGCTTCATGAGTAGTTTTCTATGATTCACAGTTTTCTATGAGGGTATAGTCAGTGTTGGCCAAGTTGATCGTCATCTGAATGATTAGCTGGAGATGGATGATCCAAGTTCAAGCTCACTCACATGGCTGCCATCTGAAGGTCTTATTAAATTCCTTACCAGATTGGTCGTTCCATAGGGCCGCTTGAGTGTTCTGACATGGCAGGTGCTTTCCTCCTTGTAATGTGCATTATACTGTTAAATTGTCATGTGCTATTTGAGCTCACTGGGAAGTTGGCTCTGGAAGTGGGCTGCCCTCTCTCCCCCCATTGCAGATCCAAATATGTTTGCTTCAGAGTATCCTCCAAGGCCCCTTGACTGGGGAAAGGATGGCCCCCTAACTATGACACAGAAAGGAGAGAACCACAAAAGAGCCCTAGAATAAAAGCATTGTGTCCTTGAAAACAGCTAGAAGGTAAACCATTTCCAACAAATGTTATTATTTATTGTTTATCCCATGATATAATGGGAAAGAGAATCTGGGAGAGCAGTCATGGGAAGCTCATTATGGAATCAAGAGAATGTTTGTAACTCCAGCTGGCTGCCTCAACTTACTCAATTGGTTTCTACTGGGCATTGAGTGCCTTATTTGATGATATTATCTTTGTTGTTGTTGTTTTGTTTTCGAGAGGATTTCTCTGTGTAGCCCTAGCTGGAACTTGTACTATAGACCAGGCTGGCCTTGAACTTGGAGATCTGCCTGTCTCTGCCTCTTTGCCTCTGCCTTCCAAGTGCTGGGATTAAAGGCCTGTACTACAACTGCCTGGCTTGATGATATTATCTCCATCTGTTGCTATTTTGTTCTTTTACTTGCAAGCCTCACCCATGGGGACACTGCTATGCCTAGTACTCTCTTTATTAGAAACTCCAGTTGACAGTCTCAGCAGGGCTTCCCCACTTGATTTCTGCCAGATGTTTTGAGCACAAGCGTAATAATGTTTTGCTATCTACCTACCTACCTATGCATGTATGTATGCATCTATCTATCTCCTGCTGTTTATTCTTTTACTATATACTTAACTAGCTCATTCAAAACTGAAACTATGGCTATTGTATTTACAGAATAGGCCTGGGGGAAATGATGCCATACAATATGAAGGAAGAAGCCACAGTGCTAATATGACTTAGTCTTAGAAGTTACATATCAGCACTTTCACCTTGCTCAAAAAGAAGGAAATTAGCCCTTGTATATCAAAATGAGGAGCATCAAAGGAGTTTTGAACTTATTTTAAAATCATCATAATCATTGAAGTAAAAAAAAGCAGTATGTTTTCTTATAAAGCAGAGAAATTACTGGTGGGGGTCTCTTCTGATTTCTAGTAACAGTAGAAAGACAAAAGAATGGTACCCTATCACATACAAAGCCAATTTTATGCAAAGCTATTCAATGAGATATCCCACAGGTTATGAAACAGGAAGGTTTAAAGATCAAATTATGATTCTTGAATCATACATAGTTTGTTAAATACATTTAGAACACAGACTGAAAAGCAAAAGGAAGGAGAGAGGGTAGTATAATTAACTTAGAGTAGTATATAATCAGAGTAGAAGAACTGCAAACCTAACTCCCCCTTCCCAAGCACCCTTCTCCCAATTACTTTCTTGTATGCTATACTACATATATGATATAGTTAGAAAACAGGATGTGTCATGGCATTTCACTGCACAAATAGGAGATTCCAGGAACCAATGATACACAGTTGCTATGCTGGGGAAATCCAGGCACAAGTACACCTGTACAGATACCTTAACTAGGCCAGCTGAATGGTTATGAACTTAAATCATTTGGGGGCTGGCAGTTGCAAGTCTAGAATTACAGTCTACTAGACCTCACCAATGGGTGACCAACTTATGGGCCACATGATTTTATCTTTTTTTTTTTTTTTTTTTTTTTGCATAATAGCATTCTCTTCTACCATACCATACAATCCATTTATTCTGTCTTTAGCCATGTCTTTTTTTGTTACATTTTATTTATGGGGTGGGCACATGTATAGCATAGCATGTGTGTGTAGGTCAGAGAACAACTTACATGAATTTGTCTCTCCTACCAATTGAGTTCCAGGAATCAAACTCAGGTTGTAAGGCAGTGAATTCCTTTATCAGCTGAGCTATCTTGCTTGCCATGATTTTTTTTTTTTTTTGAGATTGCGATAATTTTTGTGTTGTCAACTTGGCAGAATCTAGAATCACCTGGAAAATGGGCCTCTGGACACATGCGTGAGGGATTATCTAAATTGAACTAAGTCTCTGAAAATGTCTGTCATTATCTAGATTCTAATAATTGATGTAGCATTGTAGGTGGGCCATTTCCTAGACAGGGACTCTAGAGAGTCCTAGATCTATACTATACATAATGGAGAAAGCCAAGAGAACACTAACACATGTCATTCTTTGTTCTCTTCTTCTAACTGCAGACTCAATGTAACGAGCTGCTTCAAGCTCCTGCTACCATTACTTCCCTGCCATAATGGACTGTATCTTGAACTACACATTGGAACAAACCTTTTCTCCACTAAGTTTCTTTTGTCCAAGTATTTCATCAGAGCAACAGAAAAAGAAATTAAGACAGAACCTCATATTGTACTTCATTCAGGCTGGCCTGAAACTCACTATACAGGCAGGCTGACCTCAAACTCACAGCAGTCATCCTGCCTCAGCCTTTTAACATAAGTTGCTAAATTTTGACTTACATTTAAAACTTCATATATTTTTGCCAGTCTCACAGTTCCATTACACATTATCAATACTTAACACAACTATGAATTTTGAATGTAATTTATAAGTTTCTAGCATAATGCTACTTACACTTTACATTTTTTTACTTCCATCTATTTAATTTTCTTTTGTATATCAGAATTGCATTATTGAATTATAGTAGAAATATGTGTCATAGCAACTGTATGATCCTCAAATAACATAATAAAACTACATTTCACACTGTTTCTCAAAAAGAGGAGATATCCCATCACTAACTGGGGACCTCTTGTTTTCCCTCACTATGTGTTTGGATTATGGGACCTCTATTAGAAACCGATGTCATCGTTTAACAGAGAGGAGTAGAGTCAGCTGTGGTGCTACACACCTGTAATTTCAGCACTTGGCCTACATAGGGAGACTCTGCCTCATATCTGATGAATGAATGAATGAATGAATGAATGAATGAATGACTGGGAAATATGATTAGGTTACGGAGGATGGCGCTACATAGCAGGTAGTTCATTTGGACAATAGTATAACTGTATCTGCATACACTCAGCAGCCATCCCTGTGCTCTCTATGACCAGTGATGACTAAAGACTCCCCAGAACATTCAAGAAGCCTAGTTTTTATTTTATCTTATTATACTTTACATTTTTATTATCCCTTAGAAGCCCATTTTCTAATGAGACACAGAAAGGGGGTGGATCTGAACAGAAGGGGAGGTGGGGAAGAGCTGGGTGGAATAGAGGGAGGGGAAATCACAATCAGGCCTCAAACTCAACAGGGATTAAAGGTGTGCACCACTACACCCGGCAAGCAGAAGCTTCCACACAACATTGCCAACAAGTAACAGGCTGAGCTTAATGATTTGCTAAAAGTTTGCTTAAAAATGCCTTGCTCTTCTCAGTGTCTAGCTCTACAGTGATATCTGCATCCTATATGAGCACTGCTTTTTGGCTAGTCACACAGATGCATTGGATAATTCCCTTGTAATGCAAAATTTTCCACATATTCTATTAAAAGGAAACCATTGTTTTGAGACTGGGATTTCTGTGTGTTATTTTTCATTGGACAGTTTGACAACATGGCTATCAGAATTGAAGCCCTCCCAGCCCCTTTAAGGTGAAACACCCTGTAAATCCAAGGTCATCACACTGAAAGTTATTGAATACAACTCTACATGCTTCGGTGTCATCATCTAGCCTGTTCCTCTTCTGTTCAGGGAATTCTTCATTGTAAACTGTCCTGAGTTTGGCAACATTGATGACTCTGGAGTCTTTTTTGATCAGCCCCCAGCAACATGGCTATGCCACATTTCAAGGCATCTGAGAAGTTAACTTTGGTAACAGACTTCTCAGGAAAGGCCTTCTTTGACCCCTTCATTGCTGAACAGATTGAAGCTACTGGAAAAGAACTCCTGGAAAGGACTAGTGTTTTGAGACTAGAAGACAAGAAACTTCTGTGGCAACACCTTACAGGCATAATTCCATGGCAGTGGGTCATCTGGCAACACTTCTGGTGGCCCAGGAGAGGAACTTTAGGCCCATCATGGGCATCTTAGGGAGAGTTGCTATGTGGGGCCTGCCAATTTTTATTTAGATGTTCAACATCCAGGTCTCCATGAGTAAACCATCTGTGATGTGGCCTAGTAGTGTCTTTTTTTGGAATGCTTTGTACTTCTTCCTTGATGCCTGTACTGTGGTTGTGAAATCCCTGGGTGTTGGTAATCAGAGGCAATAAAAGAATGCTGAGGGCTAAGAAGAAGATAAGTTCAGAAACCAAAGTGCCTTGGCTCTTGGGAAACAGATACTGTGATAGAGTCTGAAGTCCACAGTACTTACTGGGGGTAAACATGCTTGAAAGGAATGGGAAAGACAGAGGGATGAATTACCATGCAGGCTCAATACAGACTAGTTAGCTCAATCCAACAGGAATCTCAGAATATCATGTTGCCCATCTGAGCTGTTCTTTATTAGGTTCTGTCTTATTTAGGGTTTCTATTGCTGTGGAGAGAAATCACGACCATGGCAACTCCTATAAAGAAAAACATTTAATTGGGGTGGCTTGCTTACAGTTCAGAGGTTCAGTCCATTATCATCACTGCAGGACATGGTAGTGTGCAGACAGACAAGGTGCTGGAGAGGTAGCTGAGAGTCCCACATCTTGCAGGCAACAGGAAATGGTGTGTGACACTGGGTATAGCTGGAGCATAGCCTCAAAGCTCAACCCCACAGGGACACACTTTCTCCAACAAGACCACACCTACTCCAACAAAGCCACACCTCCTAATAGTGCCGCTCTGTTTGAGAGCCATTTTCTTTCAAACTACCACAGGCCCAAATAGCAGAGCTTCTATATCTCTTCCTCATGATAGTCATTGGACAGTGAATGCCCCAGAAAGGCCTGACCTCCAACAATGCATGTAGCTCCTCTTTACAGATGAGGCAGCCTCTAAGGACCAGAAATGCTCACCTGCTGACTGTGCTCCCTGTGGCTATGTAGCAGATCCTTCCTTAAGAGATCCAGGTAGCACATCCTTGTCTCTGACAGGGAGCCAGATGACCCTTTTCCTGTGGGACAGGATGTGGTTTTCCTGACAGGAAGAAAAAGGTGTTTGATTGAGAGACAAGAGCCAAAGAAAGTTAAGTCTGTTGTAGTGTCCACACTTATAATTCCAGAACTTGGAAGGCAGAGGCAGGAGGCTGAGGAGTTCAAGGTTGTCCTCAGCTACATAGTGAGTTTGAAGCCATCCTGGATTCCACAAGGCCCTATCTCAACGACCTAACAAAACAGTTTGGAACAGAGACATGAGCCTATGGTCCCAACACTTAGAAGACTGAGGCAATAAAATCTCTTGAGCCCATAGCAAGACACTGACACCATCTCAAAAACCAAAATATTGGCAAAACAGCAAGCAGTTAGTTGTTGGAACTGCACTGGCTGACAAGAATAGCTGTCTCAGTTAGGGTTTCTATTGCTGTGAAGAGACATCAAGACCACAGCAACTCTTTTTTTTTAAATTTTATTTTATTTTACAATTCAGTTCTACATAACAGTCACAGATTCCCTTGTTCTCCCCCTTCCTGCCCCCCTCCCCTTTCCCCCAGCCCAACCCCCATTCTCACCTCCTCCAGGGCAAAGCCTCCTCCGAGGACTGCGATCAACCTGATAGACTCAGTCCAGGCAGGTCTAGTCCCCTCCTCCCAGACTGAGCCAAGCGTCCCTGCATAAGTCCCAGGTTTCAAACAGCTATCTCATGCAATGAGCCCAGGATCTGGTACCACTGCCTAAATGCCTCCCAAACAGATCAAGCCAATCAACTGTCTCACCTATTCAGAGGGCCTGATCCAGTTGGGGGCCCCTCAGCCTTTGGCTCATAGTTCATGTGTTTCCATTCGTTTGGCTATTTGTCCCTGTGTTTTATCCAACCTTGGTTTCAACAATTCTTGCTCATATAAACCCTCTTCTTTCTCACTAATTAGACTCCCGGCGCTCCACTCGGGGCCGAGCCATGGATGTCTGCATCTAGATTCCTCAGTCCTTGGATGGGGTTTCTGGCACAACTATTAGGGTGTTTGGCCATCCCATCACCAGAGTAGGTCAGTCCCGGCTGTCTCTCGGCCATTGCCAGCAGTCTTTTGTGGGGGTATCTTTGTGGATTTCTGTGGGCCTCTTTAGCACTTTGTTTCTTCCTTTTCTCATGTGGTCTTCATTTACCATGGTCTCCTATTCCTTGTTCTCCCTCTCTGTTCTTGATCCAGCTGGGATCTCCCGCTACAACAACTCTTATAAAGGAAAATATTTAAATGGGGCTGGCTTACAGTTTCACAGGTTTAGTCCATTATCATCATGACAGGAAGCATGGTAGTATTCAGGTAGACATGGTGCTGGAGAAGGAGCTTAGAGTTCCAAATCTAGATCTGCAGGCAGCAAGAAGAGACTGAGACACACTAGGCCTAGCTTGAGCTTCTGAGACATCAGAGCCCACCTCAGTAATACATTTCCTCCAACAAGTCACACCTACTCTAACATTGCCACATCTCCCTCTCAGCACAGGATATAGTTAGTAGTTGTTCACCTATGTCATACTTTCCAGGCAAGAATTGTGATCAAAAGGAACAGGCATGCTTTCCCTGGGGTCATTTATTATCACTATGATATTAGCGAGTCTGCAGTTACCTGCAGTGCTAGGTCAGAATGACCTGTGTGACTGTAATTCCATGCCTTGTGTTTCTTCAGCTTAAAGAATTTTGTTCCCTCATTTCAAGTGAGACAGAGGTGTGTGTATGTATCCAGGGGTTCAAATCCTGCCTCACTAGAAATGGGAGAAAAAAAGGAAAGAAAATAAATCTAACTTAATTTCTAGATTTCTCAGTTTGGTCACAGGTTCTTATCAATAGTTGGCAGATGTGTCAGGAAACAGTAAAATATCTCTAAAGTCTTAATGTAACAGAGATTGTTTCTCACATTATACAATCAGCACAGTCAGCAGGAGACTGCACTCTACAACCATCCAAGTCACAGAAAGCCCCGCCATTCTGACTGAATTTCTGTCAGAACACATGACTTCCTCCCAATTACATATACAACTATTATACAAAATCCAATTACATGGCTGCAACCTCCAGCAAGGGAATCTGCAGACTGTAACCTTCCTGTGTGTGACTGTAATAGAAAAGAAAATCAAATGGAGAGTGAGCACATATCACTGGCTCTGACACAATGAAAAATACCTAAATCTCTGGGTGTGCAGAAAAATCTGGTGAATTTTAAAACTCCTCCACATTTTTGTTTATTCGAGATGGTTATCTTTTGTGGGAGCCCGTTTTCAGGTTCCTCGTGGCTTTACCCAGCATGTCTGCATAGAGAGGATGATTAGGACCACAGGCCTGAGTGCAGGTGTCCGAGATGGTCTGCACTTGGCTGTGCTGGGGGGAGGTCTTTTGCTCCACCCCTTGGCGTCTCTATAAATACCCTGGGGCAGAGACTGTCAGGGCCCGTTGGAATAGGTTCCAGGCCCTCTTGAGGCTATCCTTTATTTTCTATCTTTTTATCTCCGCAATATAAATCCTTCTATCTAACATTTCCTGCTGATCACACTCAAGAAAACTCTGGGGAGCTGTGGGGTTGATGGGTAAATGCCCCACAATCTTTATTTTATGTGTGTGGGTGTTTTGCCTACATACATCTGTGCACCAGCATGCATGCCTGGTGCCCATGGAGGCCAGAAGAGAGAAGTGGATCCCTGGAAATGGAGTTATGAATGGTTGTGAGCCACTGTGTACATACAAGGATTCAAACATAGATTTTTTGGAAGGGTAGATAGTACTCAACCACAGAGCCATTTCTCTAGCCTGTATTCTTGTTTTTTGCTTGTTTGCTTTTTCAAGGCACAATTGGGGTAGAATTCAGGGCCTTGCACAATCTAGGCAACTGCTCTATCATGGAGCCATACTCCTAGCCCCCATCAGTTGATCCTAGGCATATCTGGGCTAAGCAATTCTAAATTTGAACGTGCATGCTAGCAACACATTACAATTGTTTTGGGGAAGAGACTGTTAAATTACACTTTGAGACAATTTGGTAGTCAGAGATTATTGCCTTGGCTTATTTATGAACCTTGAAATAGTTGGACTATACAAAATGATGTACAACTGAAAAGTTATGTTAATGTTAATGTTCACATCAATCAACTCAAGCAAATGGAGTGGTGGTCTATCAAAACACCAAAGAGCAAGATAAGCATTCTTCCATATTCCACTTGAAAAAGTAAAATAAAGAACTCCATGAGCCGGGCAGTGGTGGTGCATGTCTTTAATCCCAGGACTTGGGAGGCAGAGGCAGGTGGATCTCTATGACTTTGAGGCCAGCCTGGTCTACAGAGTGAGTTCCAGGACAGCCAGGGCTACACAGAGAGACCATGTCTTGGGGGAAAAAAACAAACAAACAAAAAAAGAAAAACAAATCAAAAGAACCCCTCAGGATTGTTTCTATGAATCATTTCCTTTAAAATATAAATTAAATGTTTCCATTAAAGTCATGCCATCTAAGCATTCATTCTCTCTCCTTCTCTTTCTCTCCCTCTCCCTCCCTCCATCCCCATCCCTTCCTTGTGAACCTTCTACCTCCCAAATGCTGAAATTACAAGCATGCCCAACAAAGCCTGGCCCCATCTCTTTCTTAGTTCAACAAAATCAGATTCGTTAGCAGACACGTATTATGATTTCTTAATTTCTTAATCTTTCTTAATTCAATAAAGCCATTTACAGACAAGTACTGCACTTTACCTCCTTCAAGTGAATATGTGATTTACACTCACTCTATAACTGTTTGTTAAATGTATATTATATCTGAGACACTTTCCTCTAGAGAGAGAATGGTGGTCATAACAAAAAAAAATCTGACTCATAGCATTTACACTGTAATGCATAAAGACAGGCAAAAAAAAAAAAAAGCCATTCGGTAAAATAAAGGCTGTATCAGGTTGTAAGTATTAAGGAGCAAAACAGAGCCATAGAGCCAGGAAGAAGGATGGGAATTGACATAAGGCTTGTTGCTGCTTGGAGGATGGGGGTGGTGCTGTAGCTCTGTGGTAGAACACATATTAGTACGTAGTATGTCATAGGTACAAGGACTACCAAAAAACGAAAGAACTATTTGGGGAATAGGGTGTGAGAAAATAGGAAAGAAGCTGTGAGCTTCCTAAAGGACTGCTGTGAACCAAGATAAAGGTTGTGGTGAAAAACAAATAAATTAGTACCCAGAGATTGGTGATGATAAAGGTTGTGGTGGGGATAGGATGGAGATCCTGCAAGAACCTGCAAAGACCTGCCAGTGGTAGTAATGGAGATTGCGGAATAGATTTTTGTAACCAGAGAATGTACAGCTCTGGGAACCAGTCTGGAGTCTTGCTCTCCATTGATCTGTCTGCCTTTCCTATACGACTATAAATTCTTTGACGCCAACATATTGAGTCAATAAATGTTAGATGAATAAATCTCTATGAAATACACTTTTGAATATTTTGGTCAATAATTTTAGACATTTTAAAGGACAGTATGAGGGTGAGTTTAAAGTGGGTCAGCTTGGTTAGGCTGAACTATATTTTTCAGAATTTCTTTGTTTCTGTTTAGGGACAGCCACAAAAGAGATCCTGAGAACTGAGCATGGTGGCTATGCCTGAGAGTCTATCACTTGAGAGGCAGAGGCAGGAGGATCAGGAATTTAAGGTCATCCTCAGCTACATAGTGAGAACATGGCTAACCTCGGCTACATGAGACAGAGAGGGAGATGGAGATTCCAGACTCAGGGCAATTTTCAAGTAGTAAGCAGCAGTCATTTTGCAGCTTACAGACATTGTTGGTCTGCTGACTCACTTGTGTGATTGATGACAGCACAAAATAACTTTAAGGAAAATTAGGAAATTGTTTATTCTGAGTCATAATCTAAATATGATTGATTATGACCAAAGAATACAAATTGCAGTTACCCTGAACAACATGTCCTGAAATGAAAACTTTTACATAAACATTTACAAGCGAAGGAGCAAAGGGTGGCATAAATCAATGCATTCAACAAATAACTTGGTGATGATGTTAGGTAGGTGGGATATACAAGACAGGGAACTCTTTCCCATAGTTTTCAGGTGTCATCTAGAGTTGCTGAAGGTGGTGATCTGCTAATCTTAATAATACACTCCAAATGGCCCATTGCCAAGTAATCATGAGAATGTCAGTTCATATCCAAGGGCTAAAGATAGATGGATATTTTTCTAAAAGGTCAAAGATATCCCAAGATAATTTTGGCTCTGGACATTCAACATTCCATCTCTTTATAATCCCCATGTTCTACTATGCTGGAGTCAAACATTCTGCAGGATCTTTAACATAGATGCATCTTCGTGGGGATATAAATACTTCAATTATCAACATTCTCAAAGAGTTAAGAGAAAATAATGGTCTGGAAATTTAGCTCAAGGATAAAGTACTTGCCTAGTATGTCCTATGTTCAATCTCTGGCAACTGCCTCTGACACACACACACACACACACACACACACACACACACACACCAAAAATGTTGTACTCATGAAACAAGACAAGAACACTATAATCAAACATTCAGAAAACAACCCTAATCTAGACCATATACTTGTAGGAAGATCTCTTGGCCCCAGGCATTGGAGGCCAACATGGGCAGCATAGCAAGATTTTATTTCCAACAGTCAAGAATGTATGCAATGACCACATTAAATACAGTCTTTAAGAATTAAAAAATATTTTAGAATTGTTAAATTAAATTTGACCAAACCCACCATGGTGCATAACCAACTGTAACCTAACTTAATGTGGAAACAACCTGCAACTTAACAATATATTCTTATGATAAGCAACTGAGTCTCCACCCATTATAGCAGCTTAGCTTTCAGCAAATCATAGGATACAACCTGCTTAGATATCTTTAAAAGGCAAACACTAAAATGTAGTCAAATCTAGCTATTTTTATGCATCTACTCCCTTTTCCTTTTCTTTTTTCTTTTTTGTTTTGTTTAGTTTTGGTTTGGTTTCATTTTGTTTTTCAATACAGGGGTTCTTTGTATAGCCTTGGCTGCCCTGGAACTAGCTCTGTAGACCAGGCTGGCCTCGAACTCACAAGGATCCACCTGCCTCTACCTCCTAAGTATCGGGATTACTCTGATCTATTATGTTTTCTATAAACACTGCCTGCCCACCCTCCTGAGTGGAGCTCTCTAAACTTGTATTGATTCAGGGTGCTGCCACTATATGAATTCTGTCTCTGCTGATGATAAAACTTTTACTAAATTTAGTTTCTCTAAAGTTTTTTTTCTTCTTACAGAATTACTTAATATGTTAAGTATTATTAATAGAATAATATTACTAGGTAATATTAATAGAAAGGTGCTGGGGAACTAGTTCAGCCACAGATCAGTTTTCTAGCATTCATGAGGCCCTTAGTTCAGTCCCCAGCATCTCAGAGAAAGCAAAGCAAATGAAAGAAAAGAGCAAGAAATAGAAGTCTCTCTGAAAATATAGATTAAGAAATCACATTTTCTCTTTGGCACTTTTTGCTTGCTCTGATGAAATCAACTTCTGCATTCTGAGCTTTGCTATGAAGAGGCATATACCTAAGGGTGGCTTCCAACAGCCAGCAAGAAACAGAGACTTCCCAACAACCAGATGATTGAATTTGGAAGTGGCTGTCTTTTGGTAGAAACTGAGGATGACTGTGGTCCCAGCAGACACCTTGATAGCAACATATAGAAGAACCAGAACCAGGCATACTCATTAAGCCAGCAGAGGTACTCAGAGGTACTCAGCTAAGCTACACTTGAATTTCAGGTGCATAACAGGGACATAATAAAAGTTATGCAAACACATACAAGACATAATATATCCTTTTGGATTTTTTTTTTTAAATTTGAAAACAAAATTTTTTGAGACAGGATAAAATTTGATTATATTTTAGCCCAGGGTAACCTGGAACTTGTAACCTCAGCCAACTTAAAATTATTGATCCTGCTTCAGCTTCCTGAATGCTGGGGTTACAGTTGTCCACCACCATGTGTATAGTGTTTGTTGTTTTGAGTTGCTAAATTTGAGAGGAATTTGTTATGTAGCCATAGATAACTAATACAATGATCATGGATGATTACTAATCTCAAGCCAGTTGAGCTCTATTCAGAATCTACAGAGTCATGCCCTGAGGAAATAAATACACAGAAAATAGGGAGCATCACACTTGGACTATTCTAAATGGTGTAAATTTTGTTCTTTTCTCTCTGTCTGTCCAAATGTGCCATGGAATAAGTTTCTCCAAAGAAGAAGATAGGTTCCCATGAATACTGAACTAACACTAAGGCTGAGAATCTTAAAGCCTTGAAGAAAAGAAAACTTATCAGGCTGGGGAGTTGGTTCAGCGGGTAAAGTGTGTGCTGTGCAAGCATGAGGATGTAAAAGCCAGGTGTGGCAAGTTCAGCGAGAGACCCTATCTAAAAATAAATACAGTTGACAGAGGAAGATAGCCAAAGTTGACCTTTGACCTCCATACATTGTACACATAGTCAATGCATACATGCCACAGAAAAGAATTGGAAAATGTATTTGTCTGTGATAAGACTTTCCTAAGAATTTTCATAAATGAATAATTTACAATGTATCAAGATTCCTAACCCTGAGTGACATGTATAATTATTAAGGTTGTATAGTGTAGGTATGTATGTTGTGAGAGAATTGTTTGCACTGCCACTCTGATGTGCCAAGGAAGCCACCCTGAATCAAGGATGGAGTCAGGGATTGGCTGACTGGGATTATCCATAGAGATGTTGGAGGACTGAGGAAGTCAAATAGAGATGATAGGAAGAGAGAAGGAGAGGCTGAGGGGACTTTCAGGGGCTTTTAGATTGAGAAACCATGAAGAGTAGGGTCTGCCAATTGCCCCTCTGCTGTTCCTTGGATTTATCAGCTTTTTAACCTTAATTTCTGACTCCCAAGTTTTTATTAATACTAGTAAAATTTAGGCAAACGTTACACATGTAGGACTGCCTACAGTATAAGTTAGTTACAAAGAACTGTGAAAAACCATGACCCCTCTACCTTGAGGATTAGCCTTGGTTCTGAACATATATACATACATACACATATATATGCATGTATATATATATACGTATATATATATATGTTGCTCTTTTACTTTACTTTTTGATACATTTGCATAGTGTTGCACTGATCATATAATTAATACTTTTCTTACATGTTGAAGAAATAACTTCCATGAAAATAATGACAACTATGATATTAGATTACAGCTCAAGGATTTCTATGTGAAAAAAAGTTCTATAGAGCTGTTTGGGACTGGGGATGTAGCAAGCATGGCAGAGTGCTTCCTTAGCACTCACAAAACTCTGTGTTTGATCCCTAGCACAGCATAAAACTGAGCATGATGGTGCACACATCTAATCCTAACACTGGAAAGTTGGAGGCAGGAGAATAGGAAGTTCAAGATCTTCAGCTATGTAGCAAATTTGAGGCCAACCTGGGTTCCAGGAGGCCCTATCTCAACAAAGAGCCTACTTTTGTAGTTTCTAGACAGAAATATTTTATATTGTGATCGATGTATCATATGTGTTTAAGGACTCAAAAATATTAAAGACAAGCAAAGCAAGCACATATCTGAGACACTGAGGTAGGAAGATTGCTATGAGTTCAAGGACAACCTAGACTGCAAAAATGAATACCAAACCAGTCAGGGTTGCATAGGGAGATTCTGTCTCTAACTAACTAAATGAATAGTAAGTTAAACCAAAAAAAAATTAATTAATTTAAGGCCTACACTAGCAGTGGTACCTAAACAAATGAAAGCAAGCAGATAAGATTTCATGTAGGAACTAGTGTTTTTGCCAGATCAAAGATGTTACACTCATTGAGACAATAGAGGGGCTCAGTAGCAGGATACTTGCCTAGCATGCCCAATGCTCTGGTTCACTTTTTTCTTTTTATTGTGATGCTCAGGAACAAATGCCTCACACATGCTAGGCAAAGGTTCTATCACTAAGCCCAGCAAAACACTGGATTAGGTCCCCAAGAACCACAAAGAAAATGATTTTTTTCTTCAACACTCATAGTTTCTTATTAGAAATGAACTTCTGTAATAAAAATAGACAGTTTTGTGAACAAGATATTTCATATAGGAGTCACTCTAGTAGTTCTCAAAGAAATTGTCTTGAATGGTAGCTTACAAAGCATCTTTAAAAACAACTAGTGTTGCCAGGCAGTGGTGGCTCATACCTTTAATGTCAGCACTTGGGAGGCAGAGGCAGGCAGACAGGCAGAGCTCTGTGAGTGTGAAGCCATACTGGTCTACAGAGTGAGTTCCAGGACAAGCTCTAAAGCTATACAGAGAAATCCTGTCTCAAAAAACAAACAAACAAAAAAAACAAACAAAACCTACTGCATTTTCAGCTGTGTATGTTGACATATATCCATTATCTTAGCTCTCAGGAGGCTGAGGCAGAAGCATCACGAGTTTGAGGCTGGCCTGAGCAGAAAGACAGGGAAAACTGAGGGAAAATAGAGAAAGGTAAGAATCCTATTATTCTTCTAATTCTGGCTTATATCTCTTGCTGACTGAGGATCAAGAATTTTGATAGAATTGACCACACCATATCAAAGGCTTACTGCAATAGAACTACATTTATGTGCTGAGATACAAATAAGAGTACTAAAACTGATAATAAAACATGCTAAAGATCAAAATATATGTCATAACAAACTCCTATGATCTTGATTTTAGCTTTATTAGCAATCCTTTCTTATCAATAAATCTGAAAGGAACTCCACAGACCATTATACAATCTCATTTATAAGATGGCCTTGAACACCTGATCCTTCAGTTGCCACTCCTTGAGTTCTGCCTAACCACACCCTGTTAGGCAGTTAATATGACTTTCCTGCTGTGGGAGTTTTAAGACGGGATTTCATGTAGCCCAGGTGTGCCAGGAGCTAGCTGAGGCTGGGGGATAACTTTGAACACCAGAATCTCCTGCTCCCACCCTGGAGAAGGAGATTACAGACCCATGTGCCATTACCCTGATTTACAGAATGTTGAGGAATTGAATCAAGGACCTTTGGTATGCTAGGCAGGCTCCAGGCTCTCTGCTAAGAAATTCTTTCAAATTAAAAAAAAAAAGAAGGAACCAATTCACCACTTAATTCTCAAGTGTTTTATGTAATCTTTAAACCTAGTTATACATTACATCCTTTGAACAATGTAACTTCAAAAGCCATAAAATCACACGGGTAGCTATTTAAATGTGTATCTTTTTTATGTATGTACTCAAGTCTTTTTCTTTGAGTCTGTAAACTCAATAAACTCCAATTCTGCTTTACAGTGACTCATCCTGAATTTCTGAGGCATAAGTCAAAACTCTGATTTACTGGAGTCGAGGTCTCTGAAGGCCCTTCAGGCTACACAGAAAGCAACATCAAGTTGCTTCTCCTCCAATTCCTGTGATAGAGCTGAAATGCATAGCAAGCTTCAGGCCATCCTGCTGGGCCTTATAAAAAGACATTGTCTCAAAACAAACAAGCAACTACCAAGTTCAGACAAGTGATAAGACAGAGTAAGTCAAGATACAAAGATAGACAATTAGGTGATATGGAAAGGAAATGGACTCCTTCACTGGAGCATCTGACTGAAGTCTCTTGCCAGCTGGAAGTCAAGAATTCTAACAGACTAATATGTATGTGTGTGCACGTGCCGGCAACAGTGCACATGTGGAAGTCAGAAAACAACTTGATGTGTAACTTCTCTCTTTTCACCATGTGGGTGAGTCCTGGGGTTCAGAGTCAGGTTGTCAAGCTCGGTGGCAAGTGCCTTTACCCATTGAGCCATCTCACTTGCCCCCATATTAATGCTTGCTTCCAATAAAGATGCCCTTAATTCCTACATCTTTGTTGCTGGGTACACCTCGGGAAGCACCTTGCAATACATTTCAGTTCCTCAGCAACCTTTTGAGGGTATCTTAATAATCCACCAAAATGGCTACAGTAAAAACAACGAGGTGAGACTCTTCATTGAGAAATGCATCCCACAGTCTCTTCTTTCCCTCAGCATCATTCTGACTATTAACCCCTATTCTTAAATCTTTTAAAAAACATCTTTTAATACATTCCAGCTCTGCTTTATATTGACTTCTTCTGAAATTGTTTTTTATGACAAAACCAAACATCAAGCTTTACCTGAGTGGAGGTTATTGAGACCTCCCCAGGCTGCTACAAGTTACAGCATGCAGCTGTGTCTCTGTCCCAGCAGCCCACTGACAAATGGAAAAGGAATAAGTCTATATGAGCAGTACTTGGGGGAAGCTATACCTGTAAATCAAATGTAGGTAAAGCTTGTTCATCTAGATTCTTCTTGAACCACAGTTCTTCTAATCTGAAGTTTCTGCTATCTGCCCAAATCTCACTAAGAAAAAAAAAAAAAAAACAAATACAAGTAGAGATTGATGGGAGAATCAGTTTTTAAATCAGATTCCAGCCTGAGGCAAATGTGATAGACCTCCCACCTCAAAGATTCCCCCATTCACAAAAAGGGATGTATCTCAAGGTTTTTCTTATGGAATGGTGGATTTGGGGCAGCAAATGCGGCCCTATATGAATGTGTATTGTTGACACAAGCATGACCATGTCAAAGTCCCCCATAGTAATGGCAAGATCTTCTATGGTTTGGGCTCAGGGGGCTGGAAAGACCTTCCCCTGGTCAGAGTACAGATGTTGATGAACTGTTGACCTTGAGCCAAAAAAAAAAAGAGTATGTTCAGAAAATTGTCAGCCACAGCTTCCTTTCCTGGGTGAGAGGGCCAGGCAAATATCATCATTACTGGCTCTTAATAGCCAAGAACTATTAACTTAATAGCTAAGAACTTAATAGTTAAGAACTAGGCCTCAGTTCACAAACAAAGGGTAATTCAAACACCAATGCCCCTGACAGTAAGGTCAAGGAGAATTGCATGTACCAGGTATGCCTGGGCCAACTCCCGCCCCCCAGGTACCTTAAGGCAATAACCAAAAAGGACAAGGACTGGGACTTGTCCAGACTTGCCCAAGAATGGAAAGCTATAGCCTTAGCTCATCCCTCATAGACCTAACCAATTAGAGATGTACTAATACATCTTGCATTGGCTTGCCACTTGCATAAGCCAATCCTAGGCAGAATGATCACATTGCTTTTAGAATTCCTTTAGTGTGTGTAAAAGAGCCTGCAAGCTTTTCTTGGAGGTTGCCATTTTTGCCTTTTTGTTGAATACGCAACACCAGCATGCTGGTACCTTCTCAAGATAATAATATGATTGCATATATGGATGGTGGTCTTTTGTGGGACATCTCCATGACCCTAACACTGGGATCACTGCAGTCTGAGACTACTCTCCTACAGAGACCCTCTACTGACATTAGTTAACTCACCTCCTCATTCACCTGTATATTAAAAAAGGAGCTGAGGCGTCAGGCTGCTGCTTCATTTCCATCAGATTATATAGCTCACCTGTCCCCAGCTCTTCTGTATGTGTGTCTGTCATTTTTTCATTCCCCTTTACCCCAGTCAAGGCAATATGAAAGTGTTCAGGTAGAGGCAGTGTATGGAAAATCCCAGTTCATTTTTCCAGAATGTAGTGAAGTTGTTTGTCTCTGGATCTATTCAAGTCTTTTCTTTGACAGTTTGCTAGCCAAAGCTATCTCTCATCTTCTTTTTTAAATGTCAGCTTCAAGCCAGGCCTCCTGTGATGCCATTAAGCACACCAGCTTTGTAAGGGAAAGTGATAAAGGTTGGGAGGAGGAAGGTGTGGCAGGGAGGAAAGCTGAGATAACAAGACTGTTTACATTGCATATCAAACCAAATGTGAGGGAAAGGTAAGCTATTTCTTCCTGGCAAGGCACAGCTTATTTCTCATATGTTCTTATTTTCATCTTCAGGTCAAGTAGGGTCCAATGTTGTCTTTGTTCTTCCTAGAGAAAGGGGTAGAGTGCCTTTAGTCTTTGGAAATCTGTGTACTGCATTTAGTCAAAGAGGAAGGCAAAAAGAGATCTCCTGCATGTTTCTCCTTAACTGACTTCATCTTGTTAGTGGTAAAGGGATAGAGACACACAGCTCTACACTGCCACCCTCACCAGCTTGAGAAATCCCCCTAGACTTTGTGCCTTTGCTATGCAATTGTGCTGGAATTCTTGCTACTCTCCTAGCAAAGGTCTTCAACCAGATTCCAGCCTCAGAGGTTTTTTTCTCTTTCCCATGACTCCAAGATTTTTTCTGCTTTTTTTTATACTGACTCATTATCCCCTTTTGAAAGATAAACTGCCTTTCTATCATGTCTCAAACTCAACCACCCTTTGGATTTGAAAGAGGAATATTTTGTACTTCCCATAACAAGTTGCATTGTATTCTAGACCTGTTGAATGTATTGATGGTATCTATGAAAGAATGATGAGATTTGGGTGGCATTCAGATATTTCTGTGTCAGGATCCTATAGGAGAGTCAACCTGTGCATCCTGTAGGAGCAAAAAGAAAATTTTCCTCTGCCACCTGAAAGTTCACTGTAATGAAATGACAACATGTTAAATAGAAAGGACATCACTTCCTCAACAACAATGGAACCATGCACGGTTTAGGAGAACTAGATGAAGGCTGGAGAATTGAAGGTTACGTACTTTTCTTCACAGAGAAGAGGAAGGTCTTGAGGGACTTTAAATGGTTATTAAGGAAATTAATAGATTCAGGGACAGAAACTAGCTTGAAAAACAATTCCCTTTGGCATTTGAATGAGCCCTTGGGACTGACAGCATCTAGAAACAAAGTCTGTCTCAAATAGGCACGGTCTGCTTTTCTGAGATGGGTAATGAGACTTCCCAGTGGAGATGGAAGACAACTGTGCTCCCTTCTGTGACTCTACCCTTAATGCAAATTTTAAAAATTACAGAGAGAACCTCTTTTCAATGGTCAGTGATAATCTTTAGGATATTTTCAGAGCCCTGACACTAGTAATGGAGGTCATAAGAGTATATGAATTTGCCGGGCGTTGGTGGCGCACGCCTTTAATCCCAGCACTTGGGAGGCAGAGGCAGGCGGATCTCTGTGAGTTCGAGGCCAGCTTGGGCTACCAAGTGAGTTCCAGGAAAGGCGCAAAGCTACATAGAGAAACCCTGTCTCGAAAAACCAAAAAAAAAAAAAAAAAAAAAAAGAGTACATGAATTCATGAGTCAAAGGGTGTGGAGTGATCAAGACCCAAGGGTAAAACATTGCCATACAAAAGAATATCCAGAAACAGGTAGAAGAAAAGATATCAGAGATAATCAGAGCTAAATTCAAGAGTATGGCATGTTGGAAGTGAAGGGAAAGGAGCACTTTAGGGACAGAAGGAATTCTGAGTACTGGAGAAAGCTAAATAATATGCCAGCCAAGATATGTTAAGCAGATTAGCAAAGGCAGGTAGAACAGAGTAGTAAGTAGCAATAGGATATGCATTAGGAAACTCAGAAAGTTTGACTATGGAAAGGGACTGAGAAAGCAACTATGAAAGAAAATGAGAATGAATTGAAAAAAACACCAGGTGAAATAGGATGGGACTACAAAAGCCTTTTCTGAAAGGATGATAAATGGCACTGGTGGCAACGCTGGTTACCATGTGGAAAAGTCATGAGCCACAGCCACAACTACCTAGTTACAGAGAGCTTTATTAGGAGTAAGAGGGGGGTGGGGTACAAGAGAACCAGGCCTGGGAAGGAGCACATGCTGAGGGCAGAGAGAAAGATGGGGGGAGAGCAGAGCAGAGAGAGGGTAGGGTCTGCATCCAGCTTTTTAAGGGCTCCCATTATGGAGCTACACCACGCATGCACTGATTGCACATAGTCACCAACACACATTGATGGCATAAGCAAAAGGTAAGTCATGTAGCTAGAGTGAGGGCAGAATTCTAACATTTTCTTCTGCTGCTTTTTTGTTTTTGTTTTGTTTTAGTAGGATAAACATGAGCTGCAAGACCCAAAGTTACAAGTTTTAATTTCCGTGCCTAAGAGATCCATAAAGCAAAAATGCCTCTGACCTGTAAGTCCCTTGCCCCAGAACAGGTACTTCCTGAGATGTTGGAGGCTGTTGTTCATGTAAGATAACAAGCCACATGTTTTCATTTTCTTAAAAAAGTTTGACCCAACAGCAGTGGATGTGCTTGATTACAAGTAGGCAGGCAGTACATAGGCAGGAAGTATGTCAGTATGTATGCTTGCTCCCATTGCATGAAGGCAGCAGGTACATAGCTCACGGCCATTTTCTGGGAACCCTGGAATGGACCTGGCCAGAGTCCATCATCCTGGCCAATATTTAAAGTTTGCTTCAAATTTGGCTCAAAATTGTGACAGTAGCCTTATTCTTACCCAGTGGGACTGACAGAACATATTTACATTTACATTTACATTTTTTTTTTCGGAAAGGAAAGTTTAGAAATAAAATGGTTGACAAATAAAAGCAAAAGATAAAAAGCTAGGGTCTAGTGTAGTTTTTATTTATTTATTTATTTATTTATTTATTTATTTATTTATTTATTTTACTCTTTGGGGACCCAGCACCCAGCTCCAAAATAAATACATGGAGACTTTTTCTTACTTATTTTTACTTATAAATGCCTGGCCTTAGCTTGTCTTGTTTTCTAGCCAGCTTTTCTAACATAAATTATCCTGTTTGTCTTTAACTACATTTTGCCTTTAGGCTTTTTACCTTTCTTTATTCTATGTATCTTTCTTTACTTCTTAGTTTGTGCCTGGCCATGAGGCTGGCCCCTGGTGTGCTGTGGGATGTTCTGTATGTCCTGTGGGAGCCCTTCTTGGGTTCTTTGTGGCGTTACCCAGCAGGTCCGTATAGAGGATGATTAGGACCATGGGCCTGAGTGCAGGTGTCTGAGATGGTCTGCACTTGGCTGTGCTGGGGGATGGTCTGTATGTCAAGTTGCTCTGATTGGTCAATAAATAAAACCTGATTGGTCGTGGCTAGGCAGGATGTATAGGCGGGACTAACAGAGAGGAGATAAAAAAAAAAACAGGAAGGCAAGAGACACTGCAGCCGCCGCCATGACCAGCACCATGTGAAGATGCCGGTAAGCCACCAGCCACGTGGCAAGGTATAGATTTATGGAAATGGACTAATTTAAGCTATAAGCACAGTTAGCAAGAAGCCTGCCACGGCCATACAGTTTGTAAGCAATATAAGTCTCTGTGTTTACTTGGTTGGGTCTGAGCGGCTGTGGGACTGGCGGGTGACAAAGATTTGTCCTGACTGTGGGCAAGGCAGAAAACTCTAACACTGGTGTCCTCCTCTCCTCCTTTTCTCACCCCTCCCTCCCCTCTCAAGCCTAGAGGTCTCTTCCTATTTATTCTCTCTGCCTGGCAGCCCTGCTTATCACTCTCTCCTGTCCAGCTAGCTATTGGCTGTTCAGCTCTTTATTAGACCATCAGGTGTTTTAGACAAGCAAAGTAACACAGCTTCACAGAGTTAAACAAATGCAACATAAAAGAATGCAACACACCTTTGCATCATTAAACAAAGTTTGCACAGCATAAACAAAGGTAACACGTCTTAAACTAATATTACATAACAGGCTAGGGAGATGGCTCATACTCTAAAGGCCCTTGCTATACAAACCTAATGATCTGAGTTCATCCTTATAAATGTGGAAGGAGAGAACTGATTCCACAAAGCTGTCCTCTGATGCCACATGTCTACCTACATGCTTTCCTTCACACATGTAACACACACACACACAACAACAACAACAACACAACATTTGTATTTGAAATCAAATATTGTCTCTATATCAAACTGCTTTCACAGCAAATTGCTGTGGGATGTTCTGTATGTCCTGTGGGAGCCCTTCTTGGGTTCTTTGTGGCGTTACCCAGCAGGTCCGTATAGAGGATGATTAGGACCATGGGCCTGAGTGCAGGTGTTTGAGATGGTCTGCACTTGGCTGTGCCGGGGGATGGTCTGTATGTCAAGTAGTTCTGATTGGTCAATAAATAAAATCTGATCGGCCGTGGCTAGGCAGGAAAGATAGGCGGGACTAACAGAGAGGAGAAATAAAAGGACAGAAAGGCAGAAGGAGACGCTGCAGCCGCCGCAATGACTAGAGATGCTGCAGCTGCCACCATGACCAGCAGCATGTGAAGACGCCGATAAGCCACCAGCCATGTGGCGAGGTATAGATTTGTAGAAATGGATTACTTTAAGATATAGATTTATGGAAATGAATTAATTTAAGATATAAGAATAGTTAACAAGAAGCCTGCCACGGCCATACAGTTTGAAAGCAATATAAAGTCTCTGTGTTTACTTGGTTGGGTCTGAGCGGCTGTGGGACTGGTGGGTGACAAAGATTTGTCCTGACTGTGGGCAAGGCAGGAAAACTCTGGCTACAGCAAATTTTGTTAATTGTTTTGAAATTCTTCACTCTTGGCTGTTTAAAAAACATTTACTATAGCCAGATGGTAGTGGCTCACGCCTTTAATCCCAGCACTCGGGAGGCAGAGCCAGGCAGATTTCTGTGAGTTCAAGGCCAGCCTGGGCTACCAAGTGAGTTCCAGGAAAGGCACAAAGCTACACAGAGAAACCCTGTCTCGAAAAATAAAAAAAAAAAAGAAAGAAAAAAAAAGAAAAGAAAAAAAGAAACATTTAATATTAGTCTTGGCATCAAAAACTAGCAAACTTTTGCTTATGACAAGAATTTAAATATTTTTATCTCTTCCACCTTCTAAACATTTTTAAAATATAAGACTTTTATTCAAATTTTTATCTCTTTCACTTGGTAAGACCTTTATCCAAGTGTTTTTTATTTTTTGAAATTAAGTGTAATTATACCATTTCCCCTCCTCCAGTTGCTCCCATGTATACCACCCTTGATCTCTATTAAATTCATGGCCTCATTTTAATTGTTACCTATATTTTATATATGTATTCTTTAACACATAGAAACAACTTGTTCAGTCTGTATGTTCCCTGTTAGCATATGTTTTAGGGATGACCATTTGGTATTGGCTATCCAATTGCTGTTTCTCCCTTGGGAAGTCTATTTCTCTCACTCTCAGCATTCCTTCATTGCCTATAGATCTTTGTCTAGAGTTTAGGCCCTGTGAGATTTCCCACTGCCATGTTAGCATGTCTATTGTTGCAAATGTTTTAATCTTTCCCCACCAAGTTATATACAAAGGCCCTGCTGCATTTTGGGAACATAAGTGACTTAAATGGCTTATGCCTGCATGCTTTCCTTCATTTCCTTTGTGCTGATTCTTTTAAAACAATCCAATCATAAAAGACTGTGAGGTCCAACCTCAGCCTATAAAGAAAAGGCATAATCACCCCCTGCACTGGAACAAAAACCAAGTGAACTTCTTTTCCTGGTGCACTTGCGAATAGCATATTCCTCTGATCAGAAGTAAAGTTTTGCCATTTTGAGACACATTCATTGGAATGGTGGTCTCTTTCTTTGTAACCAGGAACTTATTTCTAAAAGCTATCAATAGACTTCAAAAAGACTCTGGGGTAAGGGACTCCTTCTTTCCATGTCCACAGAATTTTTCCTGTGTTCCATCCTCTCTTAAACAGAAGGGGAAAAGAAGGTATAGAAGAAGAGGGGAGAACTAGGGTGGGGGAGGGAAAGACACACAGACACAAACACACACATGGGGAGGGAGAGGAGAGAGGGAGAGAGGGAGAGAGGGAGAGTTGCTGGAGGGCTTCTCTCCAGGTTCCACCAAGCCCCGCAGTCCCACGATCCAGTTATAAAATAATCACTCAGACGCTTATATCTCTTATAAACTGTATGGCCATGGCAGGCTTCTTGCTAACTGTTCTTTTATCTTAAATCAACCCATTTTTTTAAACCTATACCTTGCCAAGTGGCTGGTGGCTTACCGGTGTCCTTACATGCTGCTTCTCCTGGCGGTGGCTGCAGTGTCTCTCCTCTCAGCCTTCTGCTTCCCAGAATTCTCCTCTCTCCTTGTCCCACCTACTTCCTGCCTGGCAACCTACTTCCTGCCTGGTCACTGGCCATCAGTGTTTTATTTATATAGAGCAATATCCAGAGAGAGAGAGAGAGAGAGAGAGAGAGAGAGAGAGAGAGAGAGAGAGAGAGAGAGAGAAGAGGAACAAAACAAAGAAGCAAGAATGGTAAGAACACTACAAGGAGAAAAAGTTTAGTTGCCTAGACCCTCCTTCAACTCGAAGGAATGAGGAAAAGGCTGACAGTGCCTCCTCGATTTAATGATAGGGAGTTGAGAAGAGTTTGTTATCCAGTTTCCCAGGCCTCATAAGAGTAAAAATAGCTAGGCAGTGGTGGCACAGGCCTTTAATCCTAGCACTCTGGAGGCAGAGACAGGCAGATCTCTGAATTCTCAAGGCTAGCCTGGTCTACACAGTGAGTTCCAGGACATCTAGGGCTACATAGAGTCACCTTGTCTCAAAAGAAAAAAAAGAATAAAAAGAAATTCAAAGGTGCAGACTTATAAGACACAAGTAATAGTAATAACTGATCATGGAAATTCATTTCATTTATTTAGCACTTTAATATATTTTATGAGGATACTTTAATGGAAAATATTGTCTTAACTTTATGAGAAGATGAGAAGTAATACAAGATTCCTCTGCCTTGGAAAATGATGACAACACTGCCACCTCTCAGAGCAATCCCTCCTCTCACAGACCTGAAATTCATAATCTTCCTACCTCACTCTCTTCAGTACTGAGAAGACACAACACTGTGTAAAGCACTTTTCTTCTCTCTCTCGCTCTGTATGTCTCTCTGCGTGCGTGCGTGCGTGCGTGCGTGCGTGCGTGCGTGCGTGTGTGTGTGTGTGTGTGTGTGTGTCTGTCTGTCTGTCTGTCTGTCTGTCTGTTTCAGTGCTGGATACAGAACCAGGGCCTCATGGATGGTAGACAAGTGTTCTGCTATTGAGCTCTAGAAGGCACTAGTGCTCTTTACCGGAACCAATGCAATAGCACTCTGTTTTCCTCATGCTATCCTTGTCCCCTTTAACCCATACTTCCCATAGAAGCTATAACATAGATTAGACCATTAAGGTCCCCTTCTGAAAACTTTACAATGGTTTTTAACTGCTCAGAAATAAATGAAACCCCAGATCGTAGACATTTATGGCGAGATTCTACAGGGACATTCTCTTGCTCACCTGTAGAAGAAAATTAAGTTTTTTAAAGCTTCATCAGTTCTTGGTTCCAATGGACCCTATAACAAAAGGCAGATTAGCAAAAGAAAAACTACCATGTTATTAATGCATGCAGTGCACTGTACTTGGGAAAAATCACAAGGAATAGTACCAAAGGGTTGGGTGCAGTGGCCCACACTTATAATCCTAACACTCAAAAGCTGAGGCAAAAGAATCACTATTTCAAGGACAGGCTCACTGTGAGACTGATGAGAGAGAGAGGTGAGGGGGGAGAGGTAATGCAAAATACAGGAATGGTTGGTCAGTGAGGTCTTATAACTCTCAAATATGACAAGCTATCACTTTTGCTGTTTGTTGTTAACCTTCAGACCTTGATAGTGAAAACCTATTGCTGAAGACACTGCATACTTGAGTCATAGAACATGACTCAAGAACATAGTTCGGGGCTGGAGAGATGGCTCAGTGGTTAAGAGCACTGACTGCTCTTCTAGAGGACCCAGGTTCAATTCGCAGTACCCACATGACAGCTAACAAGTGTCCGTAACTCCAAGATCTGACACTCTCACACAGACATACATGCAGGCAAAGCACCTATGCAAATAAAATAAAAATAAAAAAGAACATAGTTCTTGTTCTCATGGAATGTAGTCAAAGAAATCATGTTAGTTGTTACCAGGAAACTTTGCCCTCACTAGCTACATTTAATGGTGCTAAAAGGCACTATGCATGCTACTGGATGAGAAAAGTAATCATCAAGTATCAAGTGTGAATTCTGAAAAGTATAGTATTGACTTGCCCAGCAAGATATGCCAACTATTTCAAAAGTGGTGCAAATGGTTGGGAGTAACCAATCACTTTCTCCTCTGAGTTACAACTCACCTGACCAGCTGGAACTCATTCTTGACACAGTTACTTAGGTCTTCTAAAAAGTTGTCTTTTAAATATAAGAAAGCTAATTATACAAGTTCTGGCATGTGTTAACTATTGTCAGGTCTAAGAGTGGAAAACAGATGCAAGCCTCTCAGAGAAAGAATACCACAACCAGGTAAGGACCAGTGAGTTTGAATACTCCTATTTGAATTTGGAACAGTTCCTGTCAGCTCTCAGACACCTAGTCTAGAGTGATGAGAGCAGGGGAACAGTACCTCTGAGTGGTGAGGGGGCTACATCTTCATTTGCATATGAAAGACACATTGCTAGAGTGCCTCCAGGAATCAAAGTATCAAAGCCCATGATGGGAAACAATTCAGTACAATAATACATGTAGTAGGGAAGAAAAAGGAAGACTGACTGAAAGAATAGGAACCAGCTGAACTAAAGAAGGGAAGTAGAGTATGGTAGTGGGGGAAGATATGGGGCAAGAGAACAAAGTATAATAACACATTTATATGCAAACTAAGTGGGTTTTTTTGTATTGACTTGTATGCTAATTTAAAAACAATTAAAGATATACTAATAATGCATGAAAAATACTGGCTTTGAACTCTACTTACACAGCATCTTCAGAAAATAATAATTTTGTAGAGAAATGACAGAAGCTAGAGTCAAGTTTGGTAATTGTAATTGAAGCACTCTGGAGGTGGGTGCAGGAGAATCAGGAGTTCAAGGCCATTCTCAACTGCATAGTGAGTTCAAAGCCAGCCTAGGCTAGACGAGGTCCTGTTTCAAAAATCCAAAAGACATGTTGCCTCACAACTGCAATTCAGTACTAAACAGAAGATGCAGTAGGATCTGCTGCAGATTTAAGGACAGTCTGGCGTATATAGCCAAAGTTCTAAGTCAGTCAGGACTACATTTAAGACCCCAACTCAAAAAAGACAACCCAGAGCCAGAAAAACTAATGTCACATATTCTCTCTCATACGAAGCTCCTGGCTCCAAATCTTTAGGTGTGAGTACATACCCTGGAGTAATTGAAGAAACCAGGTAAGTAAAATGGTACTCTTTCCAGAGTTGGCAGTAGAGGGGAGGAGCAATAGGGAAGGAATTACAAGCTATTGATGGGAGAAATGGAAAAATGAGGGTGTTCTAATTAGGGAGGGAAAGGGAGATAAACACAGAAGAAGGAGAGAGAGGGTAAATATAACAGTAAGAATGTCTAGAAAAGTCATAAAGAATACTATTAACTACCTACCTAAAAATATACCAAACAACTATGATACATATAGGCCTCTGTATACATATATAGTTTTAAATGAAAATTTTCCATCTGGGATGACAATGCTTCATCTAAGAGGACCATCTAACAAAACCCCCAACACCAGGTATGAGAAGACCTCTTGAATTGTTCATCAGGGTCATTCAAGAGACTCCCAAAACATTACAAACTGTTGCTATTGTCTCTGCTTGCCCCAGAGGTGGAAGATAAATCCTATTGCTGAAGACTATACAGTTCAGGAATAGTACCCAGAGCCCCCTGATCAGGAACTGACCTGAATGCCTTGTTCCTGAAGACCAGCTTTCATGATACCAGAAGGTGCCATGGAAGCTTCCAAAGGAGGGAGGCAACCAACAGTCCCACTCAGCCCATGGACCAACCACACCAATTATCAACATGGTTTAATAACTCTAGGCATACAGTAATGGCATACCTTAGTGCTAACTAACAGATCTCTAATTAGACTTAAGACCCAAGACCCACTGAATGAGAGGGAGATCATTCCTAGTATTAAAAATCTAGCCAATTACCCAGGGCTAGAAAGTCATGGATCTTAGAGGAAGATCTACAATTGCCACTTTACTAAAGCTACAAAATCTCTAACTACATTCTAAATATTTGTCCTTATTATATCCACCAGTAAGTGTAGTCCTCACCCCTTATCAAGGAATTTTTTCTTTGTAATAGATGGAGACCAACACAAAAAACCACAAGCAATCAAAATGCAGAGTAGCGTAGCCCAGTCCCAATGGATACATCTACAAAAACACATCTGCACCTAAGTGTCAGAGAATATTGGTTCTTTATTTCCACCATGTGGGTTCCAGGGATTGAACTTAGGTCCTCAGGATTGGCAGCAAGCACCTTCACTCACTAAGCCATCCCACTGGCCCCTGCTGCTTCATTATTGTTTTTCAAATTATTTATTTAGTTCTTTTCCTTCCTCCTTTCTTCCATCCCTTTCTCTCCTTCCTTCCTTCTCTACCTCCCTCCCTTCCTCCTTCCTTTCTTCTTTCTTTCCATCTTAGATATTTCACCCAGGACCTTGCACATACTAGGCAAGTACTCCACCGCTGCACTATACACCATCCTTAAATTTATTTTTAACTGATATATGAAGGCATACAAATTGTACATATTAATGAGTGTTCTGGTTAGATTTTTTTCTTCAACCTGACTCAAACCTAGGCACATCTGGGAAGAAGAATTTCCTCTGTTGCACTTATCTGATGGCAAGTCTGTGGGGAATTTTTTTTTTTATTAATGATTGATGTGGGAGGTCTAATACCACTGGGAGGGGTGGCACCCCTGGGCAGGTCGTCCTGAGTTATGTAAAAAGAAGTCTTCTGAGCAAGCCACGGGAGCAAGCCAATAAGCAGTGTTCCTTTATGTCCTCTGCTTCAGTTCCTGCTATTTCCCCCCCCCACTCCCGTGTTTCTTTTGATCATATAATATTTTATTACAGAAACACAAAGCAACCTAGAACAATGGGAAAATACATGTTGCTTTGTATCAAAGAAGCATTTTCGGGCACGATATATTCTGATTGTATTCATATCCTTCAAGATCCATCCTTATTATAGTTTTTTATGAAAAATATTTCTTGTTAGGGCCAGGAAAATTCTTCTGTGAGTTAAGGCAATTACCTTCAAGTGTAACAACCTGGAATTTTAACTTCGAGGCCCACATAGTGGTAGGAAAGAACAGACTCCTGCAAGTTGTCATCTGATGTGACAATTCTGAATGTGAACCTTGGCACATATACTCCCCCCAACAACAAACGAAAATTTAAAAATTAAAAAATACTTCTTTTTCAACTATGCCAAGCCCTTGATCAACACTTGGCCTTAAACTTGCTCTTTCTCGGCCTACAGCTTTGCTCAACTTATAGCATATCAATTTTAATGTTACTCCAGTAGAAGTTCTTCCTTGTTTCAATTCACTCTTTATGATAGTGCTATATCCCACATCATAATACATAGGGGGAAATTAGTAATAAACTTTTTGAATACTTGTACTGACTGTGTTAGTCAGCTTTACATTGCTATAACAAAATACCTGAGATAAGCAACTTAAAAAAAAGTTTTGGTTTCTTATTTCAGAGGTTTCAGTTGATGATGACTCAGCTCCATTATTTCTAGGACTATACTAATACAGAATGTTATGGTGGGGACCACGTGGTGGAGCAAAGCAGTTCTCCCTCATGTGGCCAGGAATCAAAGAAGAGAAGAAAAGGAGTGAAGGAGAGTACACCCTTCAAGAGCATGCCTCTAATGACTTCATTCTTCCACAGGGTCCACTTTCTACTGTTTCCACACACCTTTCAATAGCCTAATAAGCTATGAATCTATCAATTTATGAGACCAGAACTTCTATGGTCTGATCAATTTCAAAGGCCCTGTCTTAGAACACTGCCACACTGGAGACCAGTCCTTCAACACATGAGCTTTGCAGAGGGACATTTCTTTGTTTTGTTTCTTTTCTTTTCTCTTAAGACAGGGTATTTCTATGTAGTCTTGGCTATCTGTAAATAAGGGCTTGGGACTCACAGATGTCCTTCTGCATCTACCACCCAAGTGCTAGGATTAAAGGCATGAGCCACCATGTCCAGCTTCCAGGGGACATTTCAAATTCAAACCATACCATTATCTATTTTCCCCTTTAGAACTCATATTCCCTGACTACTTCCAAAGAAGAATCTCATAAAGTCCCACAGCAATGAAAGATGGTGGGCTGGAAAGATGGCTCAACAGTTAAGAGCACTTGCTGCTCTTCTACAAGACAGGAGTTCAGTTCTCATCACCCATGTAGAGTGGCTCACAGTCACCCTTAACTCTAGCTCCAGGGGGATCTGATGCCCTCTTTGGCCCTCTATGAGCACCTGCATAAACATAGCACACAGTCAGACACACACACACACACACACACACACACACACACACACACACACTCTCAGACACACACATAAATACTTTTAAATCCTTGTAAACTATCTTAAACATGTGAATTAATCACATCCATAATAGTGAGCAAGAACAGATGTTAACTATTATTAAATTAAAATAATTGCAATGAGAAAAAGTTTGCAACAAAACAAATCTGTGCTACCAGAAAATGACATGATGGCTTTGTGGAGAAAGGATCATTAATTGGGTTTTTGGGGAGCTGGCAATGTTGCTTTATGTAGGTGCTCACTATCTAGGTGTATTCAGTTTATATTAATATACCATTGGCATATGGGTGGGCTATTCACACATATAACAACAACAACAACAATAATAATAATAAATCTTTTAACTAAAAGAAAGGTGAGAGGATGTCTCGAGAGATGGCTCAGTGGTGGGTTAAGAGCATTTGCTGCTTATATTACTCAGGGTTTTCCAAAGGAACAGAACTGATAGAATGATCCTATATATATTAAAAAGGAAAATCTAACAGACCCACAAATCCTATGAAACTCAGGGGGAGCAATTCTAAATCCAAGGAAGAACTGACCTTGATTCAAAATAATGTTAACATAAACCTCTACATAAGAGCCAGGACGAGTAAGCTCCATTTCCGGCTTAGGATCAGGGTCTGGTGAAGGGGCTGTCTGTAGGCACCATGTGTAGATGTAACCAACCGTCTTATTAAATAAGAAACACAGAAACAATGTAAAAGAGAAAGCCGAGAGGTCAGAGCTCAGAGCTAAAATCTCACCCTTCCTCCTGCTGTCCCAGCTTCGCGAAAAGAGACCTACTTCCTGTCGGTTCGTCTTTTTATAGTATGTTGTTCTGCCTTCTCATTGGTTGTAAACCCAAACACATGACTGCCTCGTCACTGTCTGAATGTACAGCCCCCTAGGTCTTAAAGGTATATGTCTCCAATGCTGACTGTATCCCTGAACACACAGAGATCTTATGGGATTAAAGGCGTGTGCCACCACCGCCACACTCTTGCTATGGCTCTAATAGCTCTGACCCTGAACACACAGATATCTATGGGATTAAAGGCGTGTGCCACCACCGCCACACTCTTGCTATGGCTCTAATAGCTCTGACCCCCAGACAACTTTATTTATTAACATACAATCAAAATAATAATTCTGTACAATTAGATTACCACCACAACCATGTCGGGCTGCGAAGGTGGCAAAAAGAAGCCCCTGAAACAGCCCAAGAAGCAGGCCGAGGAGATGGATGAGGAAGACGAGGCTTTCAAGCAGAAAAAAAAGAGGAGCAGAAGAAACTTGAGGAGCTAAAAACCAAGGCTGCGGGCAAGGGACACTTGGCCACAGGTGGAATTAAGAAATCTGGCAAAAAGTAAGCTGTTCCTCATATCTGAGATGATGGTGAGCCTCTTCCATTCCTATTTAAACATCTGGATTCCCTGCCATAGCATCTTTGCCACCTACAGCTAGAATGAAGTGTTACCCTGGAGCCTGTTAAACATCTGGATTCCCTACTATAACATCTTTGCCACCTATAGTTAGAATGAAGTGTTATCCTGGAGCCTGTTGTACATTGAATAAACTTTTGTAAATAATAATAATAATAAAAATAAATAATAGTGGCTCATTGTCTCTAGTGTTCAGCAATTCCTACCTCAGCTGCGAATTTAAAGTAAACCCAGTCCGAAAGCAGATTAGAGAAACAAAAGCATACTCTTTACCCAGGCCTATACAGAGGCCAGACATTATATGACACAGAAATCACTGTCTCCAAAAGAACTGCAACTTATGCCAGTGTTTTTCAATGCTGTGGCAGACATAGTGGTCCTTTTTTTTCAGACTCCATTTTTGAGATTGAGACATTCATTATCCCAGCTGCTGAGAGGATTAGTGGCTAAAAGATGCAGTTCAGTCTCTAAGAGTTGTCATATGCCAAAAAGGACTTTAAGGTCATGCTTAAAGCCATGTCTAGGTGTAGAGCTCATCTGGTGATGGGCAAGGCTGATGGTAAAAGCTTGGTCCCTGTATCTCGAGACTATGCTGAAAGGCATTCTAGCTTCAGACCTTCCACAACCCCAGGTGAGTCCACATAGCACACCTCCACATACTTCTCAGATGTCCTGCTTTCAGAACAGGTTGACTTCTTCTGATGCAGATCTCAAAGATACATGTCCTGCACACCAAACTCTGGCTCAGACTCAGTCTCTGGGGAAGAGGGAGCTTGAACTCAAACAATCCCTTATGAAAATTAAAGGTGTTGACAGTTTAGAAAAGAGAAATGCTGTGTGCACAGTTAAAACACAAATGCAGTAACCAATGTTTCCCTTAGAAGATTATGTTAAGAGTGATAAACTGAGCAGGATATGGTGATACATGCCTTAGTACCCAGCTCTCAGGAGGCTCATGATTTAGAGGCATGCCTGACTAAACAGTGAGATCTTTTATCAACTAAAAATCAAACAAATGAGGGCATTGAGATGGCTCAGTGAGTAAAGGTGTTTGTCACATCAAGCCTGATGTTCTGAATTCAATCCCTCTGGGACTCACAAAGTGGAAGGAGACAACTGACTCCACCCAGATTGTTCTCTGACATCCCCACATACTATGGAATGTACAAATTGACCCATATACATACATACACATGCACACACAAAATAAATAAATAAATGTAATTTTAAAAGTAAAAATAAATAATCAAAAGTGATATATTGTGAAACTTTGGAAGACAACAATATGAAACTTTAGAAAAGAGACTTGGCTATATGTTTCAGTCTGAAGTATAGTTATTTTAAAACTGGAGATCCAGGCAGAAATGCTGAGTTTTCATTTGTGATACATTTTACATAGATAGGCTATAGGTTTATACTTTTTAATATCTAAGAAGCTCATACACACCAGTAAATAACAATAGGAATACTTTAGCTATACAAATGTTTAATGATATAGAACCAGCAAAGACTAAGTACAAACTCCAGTAATAAAAATATAATTAAAACAAAGCAATATTTCCCCCATTAAATTATCACACGCTAAAAAGTCCTAAAATTTCTAAACTTTGTGGGGGGTTGGGAAAACAAGCATGTGCAACAAGAGAGGTAAAAGTCAACAGAAGCTGGGCGGTGGTGGCGCATACCTTTAATCCTAGCACTCAGGAGGCAGAGGCAGGCGGATCTCTGAGTTTGATGCTAGCCTGGGCTACAGAGTGAGTTCCAGGACAGGCTCCAAAGCTACACAGAGAAACCCTGTCTTGAAAAACTAAAAAAAAAAAAAATCAACAGAGTCTCTTTGGGAAGCATTTTTAACATCCTATATGAACAATATTCAATTTTTTGTTTGTTTGGTTTTGGTTTTTCAAGACAGGATTTCTCTGTGTAGCTCTGGCTGTCCTGGAACTCACCCTGTAGTCCAGGCTGGCCTCACACTCAGAGAACCTGCTTGCCTCTGCCTCCTGAGTGTTAGGATTAAAGGCTTTTGTTGTTTGTTTGTTTGTTTGTTTGTTTGTTTGTTTGTTTGAGACAGGGTTTCTCTGTGTAGCCCTGGCTGTCCTGGAATGCTCTCTGTAGAGCAGGCTGGCCTCGAACTCTGAGATCCTACCTGCCTCTGCCTCCTGTGTGCTGGGATTAAATTCAAGTGCAATCATGCCCGGCTTTAAGAATGATGTTCTTTATTAAAGCAACTTAATTTTTAAAAGTAATTCCAAACATATGAATAACTTTGTTCTATATATTTTAATCACACCAGTAGTTCAAATTTCCAAAATATGAGAATATATATGTGCTTTCTTTTTAAAAGACAGTGTATTCATTTGACAAAGTGTTACAGAATCTTTAAAAAGTGATAATGAATTCATAAAAAATTGGAAAATATTCATAATTTACTGTTAAAGTGAAAGATATATACATTCTGTATTTATTCTCTGTCCTTGAGAAAATTTCTCCTCCAGCTTGTAAACAAGTATGTTCTATATTTGCATTTAAACTCCTTTTTCTCCCATTAAGATACTGGAAAAGGAAGATATTGTCTAGGCAGGAAGGATGGCTCAGTGGGTAAAAAGACTTGTTTGCCTAATGAGCTTAGTTCTAACCCACAGACCCACATGGTGGGTAGAGGGAACTCCAAAAAGTTATCCTACATGTGTGCCATGGTACATACACACAAATGAATTTTTTTTAAAGAAAAGATATTGTCTGTATTAGTTTTAGTTTTAAGATGCTCTATATATTAGGTGTGATTTATCTATATTAGTTTACCTAGTATTTGGATGGTTTAATAACAATTTGAGTAGAAAGTAATACATAAGTAGCTAAAACTTTGTCCTACTGTGCTGCACTTTGCAAGAATTTAGGGCTTTTTTATAGATCATTGCTCTTTTTGCTGTAGAAAATGCAGTAAGACTATTTACTGAACTGCCAAAGGGATTTTGCTTCAATAACACATGACCCATGAAGTCATCAGCAATAAAGCTCAAGGATGTTCTGTATTAATATCCATCAGGCTTAGCACTGCACATTAAGCTGTGTGTCATTAACTGGTTGGTCTCATATTGAGCAGCATGCAGCCAGAAGTGAAGGCAATTGCTCTACAGTGTATGCAGCTGGTGTAAAGTAAAATTCACTGTGAGGTCCTCAAAACATAGACATATTCTATTGCATTGCTAGAGAAGCTATTTCTTTCTAGTGCTAATAATGGACCCCATGGCCTGGTGCTTGCTAGGAAACCATCCTACCACTAAGCTATACTTACCATTGTGTTTTTGTAGGAGGCTACAAGATCTTATTATGTAGTCCCAGATGCCCTAGTACTCAAATATAGCCCAGGCTGAACTCAGTTTTATGGCCATTGTCCTGCCTCAGCTTCCCAAATGCTAGGATTATAAGTGTATTACCACTATGTTCAATTTGCACAAGTTTTTCCCCCTTTTCTTTTTATGTTGTTGATTATCAAACCCATATTCTTGAGAGGAGAAGCACTCATTGGATAGTTATAATTGTCTTTCAGCAAACAAGAGGTGAGGGGGATTCTGCCATAATGAGGTGGTCAAAGCCCATTGATCTCCTTAGCTGTCCCACTCTTTTATACCTCTGAATAATGTGATTTGATCACACACACACACAGACAGAGACACAGAGAGACAGACAGAGACAGACAGAGAGACAGAGAGAGAAAAAACTGAAGTAAAAAACAACTGAAAGGTAATGCCATCTATAACATACTTTCCTATTCTCATTGCCTCCAATGACTTGAGTTTGATACATACAAAAGTCTATTCCCATTTAGAGTGGTGGCTCACATCCTGGCACTAAAGGCTGAAGTAAAAGAATCTCCTTAGCTTTGAGTTAATTCTGGGCTGTGCAACTGTATCAAGCCATCAGTAGCTACATAGAAAGTTCTTGTCTCACAAAGTATATTCCCTTACTGAAAGCCGTATGTGAAAAAGCATTCATGTATTATTAAGAAATTTGTTAATTCTTGAACACTTCAAATATTGCTCCCTCACCATATTTACAATTAAAATAGTATGGTGAGAAATACATCACTTGTCTCTTTGCCATGTAGCTGCAACAAACATGCTTTTCTTAATGTGTAAAGAGTGTGTCAAGTTGACATTATTTAAACCATAAAAATGTGTAAGAAATAGACATAGACATACAAAACTAAGAGCTTCATTGCTATTTTGTACTTGAATTTTATTTTATTTTATTGCCTTATGTAGCTAGAGTTTTCCTGCCTTGCCCACAGTCAGGACAAATCTTTGTCACCCGCCAGTCCCACAGCTGCTCAGACCCAACCAAGTAAACACAGAGATTTATATTGCTTACAAACTGTATGGCCATGGCAGGCTTCTTGCTAACTGTCCTTATAGCTTAAATTAATCCATTTCCATAAATCTATACCTTGCCACGTGCCTGGTGGCTTACCAGTGTCTTCACATGCGGCTTGTCATGGTGGCGGCTGGCAGTTTCTCTCTGCCTCAGCCTTCCGCTTCCCAGAATTCTCCTCTCTCCTTGTCCCACCTACTTCTTGCCTGACCACTGACCAATCAGTGTTTTATTTATTGACCAATCAGAGTAATTTGACATACAGACCATCCCACAGCACTTCTTCCCAGTGGGGTATGTTTTTAAAATAACAGGGTAATTGAACCTGGATTTCAAATGCAAGCAGTATTTATTAGAATAATCCATATAACTATTTGCCCTAAGAACAGACTCTTCTCCCAAAGCAGCCATTGACTGTCAATAGCTCCTCAACTAGAAGTGGGTCTTCTCAAGCCTCTCCCCATAAATCCTGGGATTTTGACTGGCTTGCTTTGGTGAAAGTCTTGTGCAGTTAACAATAGCAGCTGTGAGTTCATGCTTGCAATGGCCATGCCATGTCCAGAAGGCAGAATTTCACAGCCCTCCTACTCTAGCTCTTACATCCTTTCTACCCCACCCCCCATTTTGTGATGTTTCCTGAGCCTGTGTTGAGGTGGTTGATATAGATGTCCTATTTAGAACTAAGTACTATGTAACAGGCTTTTGCTTTTGGGCCACCAGATAGCTCCCAAATCATGACATGGAGAATTACTATTAGTTTTGAATGCTCGGCCTTAGTTTGGCTCTTATTTCAATCTGTTTCTTTTTATCTACATTTGTGTCAGGGCTTTCTATCCTTCATTCTTTCTATATATCTTACTTTCCTGCCGTCTCCATGTCTGGCTGGTGGCTGCCTGGCTTCTGGAGCGTGTCCCTCTCTTTCTCCCTGTTCTCTTCTTTCACCTTCTTCCACTTGTTCTTGATTTATCCTCCTACTTATTCTTTCTACCTGTCAAACATGCCTGTCCTCTCCTGCCTAGCCATTGGCCATTCAGCTTTTTATTAGAACAATCAGGTGCCTTAGGCAGGCAAGGTGAAACAGCAACATATCTTTTCATAATTAAGCAAATGCATCATAAACAAATGTAACACGTCCTTACATCATTAAACAAATGCAGGAGAAACAAATGTAACACACCTATAAACATCCTTAGTATTCAATAGAGTAGAATAAGCATATAGAGGAACTAGAACTCTCATAGACGTCTGGAGGGAAATAAATAAAATAGTACTACCATTTTAGAAAACAGTAAGATAGTTTATTAAAACATTAAACTAGAAGGGATACCAGAATTTCATCTTAAAATATGTCTCTGTAGTGGCCAATTTCTTGTAAGCATAACACAAGCTAGAGTTATCTAGGAAGAGAAACTTCAATTGAGAAAACACCCCCATCAGATTGACCTATGCTCAAATCTCTGTTACATTTTCTTGATTGATCATTGATGTGGGAAGGCCTAGATCACTGTGAGCAGTGTCAACCCTGAGCTGGTGGTTCTGGGTGCTATAACTAAGAAGGCAGAGTAAGCCATGAGGACCAAGCCAGTAAGCAACATTCCTCCATGACCACTGCGTCAGTTCCTGCCTCAAGGTTCTGGTCCTGTTTGAGTTTCTGTCCTGACTTCCCTCAGTGATTTAGTGTGACCTGAGAGTTGTAAGCTGAAATCAACACTTTCCTCCCCAGCTTGCTTTTGATCATGCTGTTCATCACAGAAATAGAAAGCAAAACAAGACAGTGTCTTTGACATGAAATATCTTTGATCTGGAGATAATTAAGCAGCAAAAAGAAGAGCATTCTCTAGCTTCCCTCTTTTCTGCCTATGAACAGAACATGCTTTACTGGTGAATATTCTTTATCAGCTCATACAACATTGAAGAAATCTACAAACAAAATTTATCCCAGGATCCCAAGCCAGACATGGTGATTTAGATCTATAATCCTAGTCCTAGGGGACCAATGACTGGAGGACTACAGAAAAATGAGGTAAGCCTGGTATATATAGTGAGTTCCAGGCAAGCCTGTGCTACAGAGTGAGACTCTGTTTCAAAATCAAACAAACTATCACCACCAACAACAGCAAAAAATCCAAAACAATACTGATCTATTAGGATCTTCCCATGTATTTTCCTCCCAACAGTTTTTCACCTTTAGAAACCCCAAATATCTTTCCTTTATCCTATTATTTCTTCACAAGTCTCTCTCTCTCTCTCTCTCTCTCTCTCTCTCTCTCTCTCTCTCTCACACACACACACACACTTTGAATTACTTTGTGTTAAAGTTCTCCCGTGTGATGTGCACTGCACATTTATTAATTTTTTTTCTTTTAATCTGTCTTTTATAGTGGCATTTGTCCCAATTTTAATCTTATGAGAGTTGAGGGGGAATTCTCTTTCCTCCTTAACAAATAGTTACTGTATTAGGTAGCTATTCCACTTGTAGGTAGTTATCCAAGTGAAATGAAAGTATAAACCCATACCAAAACTCATATACAGATATTCACAGTAACTCTATTCATAATAATAGAAACGCAAATTACACAAATGTCCATCAGGAGGCAAATAGGTAAACAAATTATGGGATATCCACAACTGTCAGCATTTACAAATATCTACTACTAGCAACAAAACAAGTGAATTAATAGTATATAACAATTATTTTTTCAAAATAATTATGCCAAAGGAAAAGTCAGACAATAAAACGTTCCACTTGATTCTATATATACAAAATTTTAAGAAATTCAAATTAATCTAGAACAATAAAAAGATGAGTGTATATTTGCAAGTTAAATGTTCTGGTTGGGAGAAGGGACTAAGAAATAAGAAAGCAGCTCAGTCAGGTGGTGGTGGTACATGCCTTTAATCCCAGCACTGGGAGGCAGAGGCAGGCAGATCTCTGTGAGTTCAAGGCCAGCCTGGGCTACAGAGTGAGTTCCAGGACAGGCTCCAAAGCTACACAGAGAAACCCAGTCTCAAAAAACAACAAAAAAGAAGCTCAAATTTAAAGAGCTAGTATGTTCCTCTCTCTTTCTCTCTTTCTTTCTTTCTCTCTTTCTCTCTTTCTCTCTTTCTCTCTTTCTTTCTTTCTTTCTTTCTTTCTTTCTTTCTTTCTTTCTTTCTTTCTTTCTTTCTTTCTTTCTTTCTTTCTTTCTTTCTTTCTTTCTCTGTGTAGCTTTGCGCCTTTCCTGGAACTCACTTGGTAGCCCAGGCTGGCCTCGAACTCACAGAGATCCGCCTGGCTCTGCCTCCCAAGTGCTGGGATTAAAGGCGTGCACCACCACCGCCCGGCACATATTAGTCTCTTATAGTCATTGTGAATTGGAATATTCTGGTCTTCTACATTGAAATGCAAATAAGAGATTGTAGCTAGAGTTTTCCTGCCTTGCCCACAGTCACAACAAATCTTTGTCACCCGCCAGTCCCACAGCCACTCAGACCCAACCAAGTAAACACAGAGACTTATATTGCTTCAAACTGTATGGCCGTGGCAGGCTTCTTACTAACTGTTCTTATAGCTTAAATCAATCCATTTCCACAAATCTATACCTTGCCACATGGCTCATGGCTTAACAGCATCTTCACATGCTGCTTGTCCTGGCGGGTGGCTCCAGGCAGTGACTCCTGCCTTCCTGTTCTTTTATTTCTCCTCTCTGTTAGTCCTGCCTATACTTCCTGCCTAGCCACGGCCAATCAGGTTTTATTTATTGACCAATCAGAGCAACTTGACATACAGACCATCCCACAGCACAGACAAGTGCAGACCATCTCAGACGCCCGCACTCAGGCCCGTGGTCCTAATCATCCTCTATGCGGACCTACTGGGTAAAGCCACGAGGAACCTGAGAACGGGCTCCCACAGGACATACAGAACATCCCACAGCAAGAGATAATATACAATCCAAGTTGTTAATAAAAATTCAAAGCAGAAGTGTTTCTACAGGACCCACTGGAGTGGCTTGCAGTAGTGACTATGAAACCCAAAGATAATTCAGCAGAAAAGAAAATTAGATCAAAATGTTGAAAGGGCTGCTTGCTGCTTCTCATAAAACCTAGAAGTGTTTCTAAGTAAACCATGCCTGTGACATATTCAAGTTGGCAACTTTGTCCTTTGTTCCTTAATTGTGGGTAAATGAAATTTCAAAAATGACAGTAGGAAAAGTAATAGAGTATGGATTTGTCTGTCCCTAGGGACTCCTATTTTAAGAACACTTTCCATGGAAGGTATTCCCTCCCTGACTCAGTAGAAGCCAAACCACTATTCTGATCATTCAAAGAGTAATGACTAAAGTGATCATTGCCACTAGAAATCAATAGGTTTTGAAAAATTCAACAACTGGTGAGTCTTGGCTGACTGTTTAAGGCAGATGATCTTAATGATTTCTGTGCCACAGTCTGGAAAGCAATGCGTCTAAATGAGCAAAATATCTATGTTTACATAGGAAGCACAGTAAAGTATTAAAATTTTATAGTAAAATAATATAGGTGATTTTAATTAATGACTTAAATAGCAAGGTCTAGAAGTGGGAGTTTCATTAATTTTGAAGCATCACATTGATTATAAAAGGATTTCAAAACACAGTTGTATAATAGTTAATGCCTGAGATTTTTGTTGGTGACAAGATTACAAGTGTTATATAGTAATTTATTTTCAATGCTTATAATCAAAAGACATGTCAATTTCAGTCCTCAGTTAATGGAATCTGATAAGTTTTAGGCCTCTCCGCTGACACAGCAAACGGAATCAGAGCAAATTGGGAAGCCCAGGTTTAATGGATAAAGCGCTCCCAGGCAGTTCCCGGGACCGTAGAGAGGAGAACAAAAGAGAACATGTGTCTGTTTTCTGGGATGCAGCTTATATACTCTGTGGGAGTACTCTTGAGCCTCTCTGGGGGAGGAGCTGTGTTTGGTGGGTTTGAAGAGGTGGGTTTGGGGAGGATCCGTGTTTGGCATGGTTGAGGGGTGGGTTTGGGGAAAAAGATGGGGCAGGAGAGTTGAGGTGGATCTTCTACCCAACTCCTTCCAAACAATCCAGACTCTGGGTATAGAGATGCCAGGATGCCAGGGTGCCAGGGTTTGAGGTGGAGCTCCCACCTAAACAGAATCAGTAAGTTTTTTTTTAATTACCAATTTTTTAAAGACAGGGTCTCCTTATGGAGTTAAAGCTGGCCTCAGACTCAAAGGGATCCTTCTTCCTCAGCATCCCAAGTTCTGGTTCTATAAGCATGTGGCACCACCATACCCAGCTGACATATTTTTCTTTTTAAGAATACAGTTTCTGGGGATAGATAGATAGCTCAGTGATTAAGAGTACTTGCTACTCTTGCAGAGGACCAGGATTCCCAGAACCCATATCAGGTGGCTGGCAGCCCTCTGTAACTCCAGCTCCAGAAGATTTGACTACTGCAGGCATGAACATGTGCACAAGTGTGCACTTGCACATGTGTACACACACACACACACACAATTAAAAATAAAGTATATATATATATATATATATATATGTATATATATATATATATATATATATATAGAGAGAGAGAGAGAGAGAGAGAGACAAAAATGGGGGATTTCAAAAGCATAGGTGCTCTGCACTTATGGCAAGAACTATTAGCTTCAAAAGTCAATTCCAAACATGGAAACAATAGAAGTTAGTAAGAGAAATAAATGTAAAAAGAAACAAAACAAGAAAAGGGCTGGGAAAATGGCTGAGCAGTTTTGATCCCCAGGACCCAAACAGTCAAGGGAGAGAACCAACTCTCACAGACTTTTGAACATACTAAATAAATACTAAATAAATAAATAAACCTAAAAAAGTATGATGAAACGAATTTGACTGATGTTCATCTTTAGCTACCTAAACTGTCCTAAAGAACTTGAAGAAAATTTAGAATGGTATATTGAGCAAGCTTATATAATGTATTACAATCTTATTTTTTTTAAAAGAATTTTTTTGAGACAGAATCTAGCTATTAATCCCAGGCTGGCCTTGAACTTTTGATACTTATGCCACCCTCTCAAGTGCTGGGATTATCACCAGGGATACTTTATCTTTGGTTGATTTTTCAGAGTCTCACTGAAAAGTGTAACATACAAAGTAGATACAATTTCAGTTTTGTCTATCAGTTGCCATAGTAGGTCCTATTTACATAGTTGGCCTTATTGCAGGGTCAAATGTGATAAGGAACATAAGATAGACGCACCTGAAATTTGTTGTTTGTTTGTTTGTCAAATTTGAGACAAGGCTATCCTCATTTGCTATCAGCTTCCTGTGTGCTGTGATACATGCATCACACCTTCTTTACTACCTAGGATTTCTGAATAGACTTCCAAAGACTGGATATTTACAATGGTATGGGCTGGGTTAACCGGAGATGATGAAGCATCCACAGATTAGCAGCTGCTTGACCTGAATGGGTATGGAGAAAAACAGTGTTAAGGGGTACCAGCTGAGCACTGAAGCTATGGAAGACGGCAGATATAGTTCAGCGGAGGTGACCAAGACCACAACCTCAGCTTAGTATTAGGTGGGGCTAGGAACAAAAAGATGTTAGCAGCGATATAATAAATATCTGAAATTTCTCTCCTGTCCTTTAGTCTCCATGGACCAAATCAACCAGAACTTTAAAGGCAAGGGCACAAAAATGATGCATCTTAAGAGGGTCACAGTAAGGCAGAGATGGATGGAAAATGGTGTGGAGGAGGGAGAAATGGAGGACAGGACTTACCTCAGCCCTTCTGGACAGTGTTTATACAAAAACAGGTTGAGGAAATTGAAGCTAGTTATCCGGTTTATAATTCAAATTCTTCTTTAAATGGATGCTTTTAAGGAAGGTACGGTTTGCCTCAAGTTCCATATTGATCAAACTGTGTAGATAACTGTTTGTTTATCATAACATTTTACTTTGCCTTTCTGGTTCCAGCCATTGGGGATGCCTGGAGCTGCAATCTCTAAAGTGAAGCTGATTTGAACTTAATTGCTAATCTATTCAAGGAGGGCACTGCCTGGCTTTAAAAACAATTCCTGTTTTTCAAATTGTGTCTTGGAATATTGAAAGTTCAGGGCATAATTTAAAGAAGATTGGACTTAAAGTTGCCTAGAGCCACATGATTCAAAGGGTACTCTGACTCTTGTCTGTTGAGGTGAAGCAAAAGCAAACATGTTTATAAATGTCAGACATGGCCCCTCTAGGGCCTCCAGGGACTATTGATGTAGACAGCCAGAGCCAGCATTTAAAAAATTATCCAAAGGGCTTGATTCAATATCACTGCTGACCTGGAGTCTGAGAAAGAACTGATGTTGATGTGCTTGGAAAGCTTTACCTTCCCTCAATACTCTGCCCTGCACATAGGAACTTCTTTTAAAGGGGCAGCAGTTCTTGGGGTTTGAGGCTAAAAACTTGGTCTTGAACCATAAAACGACTGGAATTAAGGATCTTCTATATCATTACTATGCATTCAGTTCTTCACTGTACACTCAAGTTACTTGTCATTTGTTAATGAACTCAATCACATTTGTGCTTCATGTTCCTGGGGAGATGGTTCTGGGTTATTTAGTTTGATCCACATATATCACATCTCAGTGGGACTCCTTAACAGCACAGGGCATATTTCAAAGTGTTTTTCTTATTGTTTTCTATTTTTCCCAGCCCAGTCTTTATTGTCAACATTGACTAATAACCAATTTCACTCCTGCTGGCTACCATGAAGATCAAATAAAGGTGTACAAAAAATAATAAAAATAAAACATTCAAAAAAAACTTCTGGGGCTGAAGAGATAATAGGTCAGTTGGTAAGGTGCTTGCCACACATGTATGAAGATATGAGTTTGACCCAGGAGCCATGTAAAAAGCCAAACATGATGGTACGTATACCTTATGATGACAGAGCTAGAGAGGCAGAGACAGGCTGGCTGGCCAGCCAGTCTAGTTGAAACATCCAGTCTCAGGTCCGCTAAGAGACCTGCTCAAAAACAAGATAGGTTCCTTAGGAACAACATCAGAGGTTGTCCTCTAGCCTATACACATATGTATGTGCAAATGTACCTGCACACACAAGTATATTCACATGTACAGAAACACAAAAACATGATTCAAACACACTAACTTAGGTGTTGTCCTGGTTTGCTTTCTATTTCTATGATAAAAATCAGAACCAAAGGCAACTTGGAGAAGAGACAGATTATCTACCCCATCACTTAGGGAAGTCAGTGCAGGAACTCAAGGTAGGAACCTGAAGGCCCAAATTGAAGCAGAGATTGTGGAGGAATGTTGCTTACTGGCTTGATCTCCGTGACTTGCCCAGAGGTTGCACTACCCACAAAGACTGGATCCTCCCACACCAATCATAAATCAATGAAATGTTCCATAGATTTGCCCACAGGCCAATCTGATAGAGGCATTCTCTCAAATGAAGTTTTTCTTCCTAGACGACCCGAACTCATGTCAAATTGAAAAAAAAAAATCATAACTAGTTAATGTGTCAAATGAAGATTATCAGCAACATATATATGCTACTTTATCCTTTCTTAGGGAATTAGATAATTCAGGGAATAGGCAAAGTAGAAAGAGATGGCAATGTAGACTCAAACAGAACAATACAATAAGGGAAGAATGAACTTTTCTTGTCATAAGAACCAGATAGCTGAATAAAAGGGATTCAAAGAAGAGCTATGTTTGAGTGCAAATTTCCTTTCTCTGTCCTCTGTGAACTTATAGCCTATAGACTATTCATCTTTTAGTTATATACGAACAGGGCTAGCACTGTACTTCAATGTGGAGTGCTTTCTTAGCTTGTGTAAGGCTCTGGATTCCATCTCTAACATCAAAAAATTATATTGAGCCAGGCGGTGGTGGCACACTCCTTTAATCCCAGCACTCGGGAGGCAGAGCCAGGTGGATCTCTGTGAGTTCAAGGCCAGCCTGGTCTACAGAGCGAGATCCAGGACAGGCACCAAAACCTACACAGAGAAACCCTGTCTCAAAAAAACCAAAAAAAAAATTTTTGAAAATTTTTGTTGTTTTATTTTATTTTATCTCTTTCTTTATCCCAGGTCTGGCTCTTTATCCCTGGACACCCTGGAACTCACTGTGTAACCCAGGCTGACCTCAAACTAACTCATGGTGATCCTCCTGGTACTTCACTCTGAATGCTGAGAGTCCAGGTGCAAGCTACCACACTGCCATTGGACACTTCCAAGTCTCCTCCACCTCCTCATTCTGATCCTTAACCAAAATGCAGAGATGGAATATATGAGAAGAGAAGCCCAGTCATTGCTGAGATGGAACTGAACAGGACTAGGTGGAAGTATTCTTGAACACCCATTCATTTTTCCACACCAATCTAAAGAAGTATATAAGCCAGGTATGGGTGTATATGCCTATAATTCCAGCACTCAGGAAGCTAAGGCTGGAGGATGGTGAGTTTAAGGCCAATTTTGAACTTTCTAAAAGAAGAAACAAAAACACAAAAGACGTATATTAGCTTCTGATGTTCCCAGGAGACACAATCTCACTGCAAACTCCCAGTTCCTCTGGCTCTTACAATCTTTCTGCCAATTCATCTGCAATGATCCCTGAGCCTGAGGTGCAGGAGTTGCCTCACTTGTGACTGGGCTCCATAACTCTGCATTTTGGTTGGTTGTGGTTTTCTGTAATTGTCTCAGTCTATTGCAAAAAGAAGTTTTTTTGATGAGGGATGAGGACTATATTTTTCTGTGAGTATAAGGACCAATATTTAGAATGTCTATCTGTCTATCTATCTATCTATCTATCTATCTATCTATCTATCTATCTATCTATCTATCTACCTACCTATCTATCCATCATCTATCTATCTCACAACCCAGGCCATGAATTGAAAGAGAGGAAGGAGGGGTATATGGGAAGGTTTGGAATATCAGTAAGATGACATTCACCAATTGTGACTGAAAATCCAAATAAGAATGACTTCAAGCTGGGCGGTGGTGGCGCATGCCTTTAATCCCAGCACTCAGGAGGCAGAGGCAGGCGGATCTCTGTGAGTTCGAGGCCAGCCTGGGCTACCAAGTGAGTCCCAGGAAAGGTGCAAAACTACACAGAGAAACCCTGTCTCGAAAAATAAAAAAAAAAGAAAAGAAAAAAAAAAAAAGAAAAAGAAAGGGACTGACAATGTAAAAGAAACTAACAGATGCACATACTCCAACTACTAGCCTCCTTACATCTCATGGTCTCAGATAGCAACTTGAATTCTATCTTTCATGTCTACATTCCAGGCAGCAGAGAAGGAGAAGAAGAAGACAGGATAATCCTTCTATTTAAGAAAACTTCATGAGACTTATACATGATTAGAAATCCCATATCTATTTTTTAATCATTCTTATTGATCAGAACTTTGTCATATTCAACTGCAAGAGAGGGAGGAAAATTATTTGCTTCCAGTCAGATTTTACTATTTAGCCCAGGTTGGCTTTCAATTCTTGATCCTCCTATCTCAGCCTCCCAAGTGTTAGGATTAAGATAATAGGGCAGGTCTTTAAAAAAAAAATGTTCTTTTTTTTTAAAGGTTTATTTATTTTTTATTTATGTGTATGTGTGTGTGTGTGCAAGAGTATATGCCATATGTGTGAAGAAGACACAGAAGAAGGTGTCAGATCTCCTGGGAATGGAGTTCAGGCCAAGTGGTTGTGAGCCCACTGATGTGGGTGCCGGGAACCCAACTCATATCCTCGGACAGCAGCAAGTGATCTTAACTGCTCAGTCATCTCCCCAGGTTCCCTAGAGGTGGTTAAAGCAGTTCTTACAACCTATATCAAGGGAGAAGGGCCGACCCTTTCACAGCGGTTGAATACCAGATGTTTACATTATGATTCATAACAGTAGAAAAATTAGTTATGAAGTAGCAATGAAAATAATTTTATGGTGAGGGGGGTCACCACAACATGAGGAACTGTATTAAAGGGTCACAGCATTTGGAAGGTTGAAAACCACTGGGCAAAAAGAAGGTAAAAGGAGCCTCCTTGCTTTCTCAAATTAAATGCCAAGATGTATATTTTAAGGTACTGTGTCCTGAATGGCATAACTTTTCTTTGGTTTTCTCCTTCTTTCCTCCCTCATTTCCTTCCTTCCCTTTTTTTCAGTGTGTGTGTGTGTGTGTGTGTGTGTGTGTTGTGTGTGTGTGTGTGTGTTAGATACTGAGGATTAAACCTAGAGCTTCATAATGTTGTCCAGATTTGCCTCGAAAATATTCTGTAGCCTACAAAGGCCTTAAAGTGGCAATATTTTTGTCCCAGACTCCCAAATAGTGGGATTACAGGCCTGTGCCACCAAGCCCCTCTCTCTCTCTCTCTCTCTCTCTCTCTCTCTCTCTCTCTCTCTCACACACACACACACACACACACACACACACACACACACACACATTTAATTTTTTTATATTTAATTTTGTTAAATTTAATTTTGTTATATAGTTCAGGCTGGCCTTGAACTCCCTATTTATGCTTCTGGTGCTGGGATTACTAACACACATGGCTCAGATCAAGATAATTTTCTATATTATATTATTAATTTCTTCCAATTTATTTATTCTACTTCTCATTTGAAATTCACTATGTTTTAAAATTAACTCAATGGTATTTGGTCTATTTACTTTCCAGATTGCTAAGTGGTGGCTATTTTCATATTCCACTGGTGGGCAGGCCAATTTTATTTTTTAATTTTTTTTCTGTGTGAGGGTATCACATCCTCTGGAATTGGAGTTACAGACAGTTTTGAGCTGCCATATGGGTGCTGGGAATTGAACCTGGGTCCTCTGGAAGAATAGCCAGTGCTCTTAACTGCTGGCTATCTCTCCAACCCCTGCAGGCCCATTTTTAAAGCTGAGTATATCCCCAGGATCTGTTCAGAAAGAGAGGTAAAGTGGTTTTCCATTCTTTCTGCTCCTGAGAATCATTTTTTTTACCATTATAATTAGTAACTTATATTGGTAAATATTTTTTTGATTTAAAACACTTCTACTTCTAAACTGTTTTCCCCAATAATTGATGCTGAAAAATCTTAAACCTATACAACAGTTAAAAGAACATTTTGTTCAACACCAATAACAATATATCCTCTACCTCAAAGAACTTCAACCTTCATCTCCTAATAAGGTCATTCCTCCCTGTCCTAACTCTAGTACTATTCTCACAGCTAGAAAATTTAATAATAATCAACAGTGTCTGCTCATATACAGCTCATGTTTAAATTTTCTCATCTCACAACAATATCAATAGTTTTTTTTATTTCCAGCCCAGAATCCAATCTTAATATTCTATCTATCTATCTATCTATCTATCTATCTATCTATCTATCTATCAGCTATCTACTATTGCTTTAATGGGGAGCTATACTCCAGTTCTTGCTTTTGGAGGCAGAGTCTTACTATATATTCTAGACTGGTCTGGGACTTACTATATAGCCCAGGTTGGCCTTTAACTCAAGATCCTCATATCTTAGCTTCTCTTATCTTGGGATAACTGTAGCATACCATCATATCACCCAGGCCAGTTGTTATATAAAATGTAGAGTTTTTTTTTTTTTTGTCTGTTGGTCTCTGGTGACTGAACTGATGCTAATTTTTGAAGAATAATATATAAGCAAGATTACACACTTAACTTTAAAGGACATACTACATCAGATTAATGATGACTAGTGATTAAAAGATCAACCATTTCCACTAGGTGGGGACTAGACTGCCAGACCTCTTATCTGTAAAACATTGTTTTTTCCCCTTCATAGTTAATAAAATACAATAAAAATAGGAATAGTTTGAATAGTCAGAACTCAGAAAGGGAGGCCAACCTAATTGGATCTGGATCCTGTGTTGCTGTTGGCTCACAAGGACTACATTAGCAGGCAGGGATTTGGGGAAGGAAAAGTACATTATCTTAAGGTGAATCCACTTTCCTGGGGGTGGTCATCCAGCCAGGTCCCTGACCTGTCCCACTGGATTGACCCATAGAGGAGGAGACATGGGCATGGAGAAAACAAAGGCATCTTCCACCTAGAGGTAGATTTATTAGTACACTAGCACTTGGGAGGATCACCTCAAGTCTGAAGTCAAACTAATCTACACAGTAAGTTCTAGTCCAGTGTGTGTGTGTGTGGGGGGGCTGCACAATGAGACCACATCTCCATTTTAAAAAACAGCCATTTCTTTCTATATTGACTATTGGACACTTTTTGTAAAGAAGTGAGGTGGTATTGTGTTCCCCAAAATATTGTGCACCCTAATAAACTTATCTGGGGTCAGAGATTTTAAAAAAAGATATAAAAATGACAAAAGGTAGATTACTCAATCTATTATAAAAACTTTTAAAAAGAAATTACTTGTTTTAAATAAGATAAGTAATAAATTTTTTTGTCTGAGTTTATCAAATGTTACTGGACTGGACATTGTTAATATATATAATGGAGTTTTTATCTGAATCTGTCAAATGTTAATGGACTAGACATTGTTAATGTAATCTTGATTGTATATGTTGTATATACTTACTGGATAGTTTTTCTTGTATTAGTTATAAGCTTTTTTAAATTTTAGACAAAAAAAGGGGAAATGAGGTGGTATTGTGTTCCCGAAAATATTGTGCACCCTAATAAACTTATCTAGAGCCAGAGAGAGAACAGCCACAATATTAAGCATAGATGATAGGCAGTGGTAGCACACACCTTTAATCCTAGCATTCCAGAGGCAGAAATCCATCTGTTCAAAGATACAGCCAAGCTGTATCCCGTTTTTAATCCTTTTCTCTGTATTTGTAACAGGGATACAGAGCAGAAACACACTGGCATAGCACAATGGGCTTTGGGATTTTTTTTTTTTTTTTTTTTTACTAAGAATCTTCATCTTTTTTTTTTTTTTTTTTTTTACTATGAATGACATTTTATTCAGTCATTTTCTTCACAATTGAAACTCTGGGAATTCAAAATTAACATCTTTGCCTGTGAGCTTCTTATACACACCAGAAAAAGTTTCAACCTTGTGCTCCAAGTTGTTCTGCTGGGCTTTGTCTAAATGAACCTTTATGAGCCGGCTGCCATCCAGTTTCACGCAGATCCTCTTCCCCACAATCTCACTTGGGAAGACCAAGTCCTCGAGGATGGCGTCATGCACTGCAGTGAGGGTGCGGCTTCTGGGGCGCTTCTGCTTATTTTTCGTGTGGCTTTTCCGAGTTGGCTTGGGCAGAATCCTCCTCTGAGCAATGAAGACCACGTGCTTCCCATTGAACTTTTTCTCCAATTCACGAACCAGCCGGACTTGGATTTTCTGAAAAGACTTCAGCTGAGGAACTGGTACAAAAATTATGATAGCTTTCTGGCCACCACCAACTTCAATTTTCCTTGGCCGCGGTGATGTTCAGTTCCCGCAGCTGCGCCTTGAGATCGGAGTTCATCTCCAGCTCGAGCAGCGCCTGGGAGATGCCAGACTCGAACTCGTCTGGCTTCTCGCCACTGGGCTTCACGATCTTGGCGCTCGAGCTGAACATGGCTCGTCGTCCCTGACGGAGTGCCGGCTTCGAAAGATTATTTTTGGTTTTTTTATGAAATAAGGTCTCACACTATAGCCCATGGACTAGAACTCTAGAACTCATTATATAGTTTAGGTTAATGTCAAATTCACAATTCTCCTGCTTCAGCCTCCTGAGTGCTGGGATTATAGGTATATGCCACTATACAAGCTTCACAATTGTTTTTTTTTTTTTTTTTTTTTTTAAATTACATTTGCTTACTTATGTGTGGTGGGGCATACCTATACCACAGTGCACATGTGAAGGTCAGAGGACAATTTGTAGGAGTTCCTTCTTTCCTCTACCATTTGTGTCCTGGGGATTGAACTCAGGTTGCCAAGCTTGGCACTAAGTTCTTTTAATCACAGAGAGCTATCTCTCTGATCCCATTACAATTCTTTTTAATATTCAAATTATTTCGATTTTATTTGGTGACATTACTTACAGCAAATGTGCCTTCTGATTGGTAAATAGTATCTGAACTGATAGACACTCTAAAAAGCTATAAGTTATTGATACAACCATAACTTTTGGTTTCTTTCAGTGTGGTGACTACTAATCTGGTTTCTCGTCAGGCCCTGGAAACTAAGGCTATGGGATTATGATTATAAAACATACTTGCTTCTCTAAGGTATAAGGCTGCAAACCTACACTAGATCCCCTACTTGTCTGGTGTGAATCCTGTTCCCTTAGACCTAAACTATCACTTGAAATACTAGAGAGAATAGCTACAATTTAGTTGTTTGGACTGTTTTGTGATTTACTGTCAGAATTCTTGTGGAAAGAAAGCACTAAATGCTTGGTGGCAAGTGGTAGTTTTTGCTGTATATCTCTTTCAACTGACTTACAACCAATACAGGTCTATTTATGAATTGGAGGGTTTCATAAAATCCATGAAGATGTCTTTATAAGAGCTGAACTATTCTAAAAAAATCAGGAGAGCAATATTTCATCTGTACCCTTTGTATCCCATTCTCGTCCATTTGTCTATCCTTCTTATAGTTCTTGAAAAGTAATTTTTTTTTACATTAGGATACAAATATACATGCATAAAAGTATGCTGTTTATATTCACAGCTTGATTTTATCATTGGATAGTATCCTGAAAACTACTCCAATTAGAGTCCTTTATTTTTAAAATGTGGTGTTTGGGGGCCAGTGAGATGGCTCAGTGGGTAAAGGCACTTGCTCCCAAACTTGATGACCTAAGTTAGATCCCTGGGACCCAAATGTGGTAGGAGAGAACAGATTCCAGAAAGTTCCCTATGATCTCCACGAGGGCCAAGGTACACATGTACCCACACACAAAATAAATAAACGTAATAAAATTTTAATTTAGTGTTTCACTGTGGAAACTCAGAGAACTGCCCATGAATGGACATAAAAATTCCAGAAGCTTTGCCTCCCTAATAGAGAGGCCAAGGGAAGGAGGATCACTTGAACTCAGGAGTTTGAGGCCAGTTTGATCAGTACAGTGACACTCCATCTTTAAAAGAAAAACATTAAATAAATAGTAGAGGTGTCTCAGGTAGCGGGAGGGGTGGATATGATCCAGATACATTATATACATGTATGAAATCTTGTCAACAAATAAAAATGATTAGAAAGATAATAAATAATGAAGTGTTTGTGGAAGAATAGTACTCAATTCTCTCCGGCCTCCCTACCACTCCCTTCACTCCTTAGCCATGCCTCCACCCCCAGCCCCTAGGGCCTGGAACTCACATCGCAGAGCAGCCCTCCCAGAACGCTTGCATTACAAGCGTATGCTGCTGTGCTCTACATTGCCCCACACATTTTCTTTCTTTCTTTTTTTAATTTGCACCTTAGGCATCTTTTAGCTTTCGTTCTTAAATTTCGGTACCACTTAATTTGTGGTAGCTGCGTTATTTTCCTCGCATATCTGTTTAGACTCTGGTGAGGTACGTTTGCTTGAAAACACACCACCGAAAACGAATACGCGCTCCTTTAGACAGGCAGTTTGCCGGCAGCCGCCCTCCCCTCCCCCACCCCGTCCAAGGAAAGTTCGAGGCTGCGCCGAAAGCCCCGCCTCGTGACGTCACCAGAGGACTAGACCAAACTGAGCTAGACAGAGTTCCGTCACTTCGTCCTTTGGGCTTTTCTCCTTTACGTATTATGTTTTCTGAGCCCGCTCTCGGCTCAGAAATCTTCAGTTCAAAAGAAACCATGAAAGCGGCAGGCCAATAATCGACGCCTCCGCGCGCGCGGACTCCGCTCCCCGACGGCCTCCCCCCGCTCCGTTCGCGGTGGTATCGTCCGGCCCCTGAGGCCCGCATACAAGTATCGCGCGTTGGCGGGAAAGGCGGAGCCGCGCCGCGCCGCCGCTTCATCTCCCCGCCTCCAAGTGGGTCGGACGCTTGGGTTGGGCCTCCGGGTGGCGACTGGTAACTGCTGGGCGCGGAAAGCCGAGCGCTGTTGAGGGGAGGGTTGAGGGGAGGGCTCAAGGCAGCCATTCGCTGCGTCCCGCCATTGTGAGAATTATGTCGGGAAATAATGCCGCCGAAAATGAGGCCGCCTTTCCCTCAGGCGGCGGCATGCGTGGCCGCGGTCGCGGCCGCGGCCGAAGGGGGCGTGAGGTAGAATGGGCCCCCGAAACCGGGATTGTCTCTTCCCAGCCCCCTGTGGGGATGTCCCAACTAGACAGCATCTCTAGCAGCTCTTACGAGTCCTCCCACTCTCAGTGGCAGACCGCCTCTCAACCCCATTCTTCACCTCCGATGAGCGGGTCTACCCAGGAGCTGGTTGGTTCCTTGATTTCCACCAACCTTTCTCAGCTCGATGATGATTCTGGCCAGAGGAATGACCCCATCTCAAAGTCTTCTTCCTGGGAATTAAATGCCCACAGCCAGAGCGGTCAGATACCTCCCTCGGACTACTCCATTCTTAGCTCTGTCTCCCAGCACCTATCTGTAATAGAATCCATCCCGGATTCATCCCATTCTTTGGGGCAAAGGTCCTCGGTGATTTCTGGGCAAGTGTCTTCTATGATTTCTAGGCCTGGCACTTCCCTAGAGTCAGAACTAGGGTCTATCCCTGCCTCAGTGATCAGCACTCCCCGAGGGTCCGTAGATGAGCCCACTTTACCCGCAGTGACTAACTACCCCTGGGGATTGCCACTAGAATACCCTACAAACAGTGACACGTCCGTGTCTTCGTTGGAACTACCTGAACCTCAAGAAAATACCCCACGGGTGTCGATAGAAGACGCCCCCATGCACAATCTGTCCGTTTCTGCTTGGTTATCCACATCATCACCTTCAGCACCCTATTTCCATTCCGGGCTGCCGGTACAAAGACCTCGGGTGCTCGATAGCCCAGTACCTACGTCCCCAACACACCCACGGTATAACCCCCGAGGTTTGCCGCAAGGACCTCCTCCTTCCCATGCCCCTCCAGTGCCTTTACAAGAGCCATGCCTGCCTGGTGTGCAGGGCTCTCCCAGGGTATCTCAACCAGGATCAGCTCCGCCCCTGAGCGCTCCCCTTGCACAAGGGCCCGCTCCGCCCTCAGGGCCGGGCTCCCCCTGGGTATGGGTGGAAAGTTCGGCTCCGCCCCCAGACACCAGGCAGGGGGAGGTACAAGGGTCTGTTCCACCCTGGGCGGTCCCCCCTTTTAAACCCAAGTCTCCGAAGAATCTCACCCAAACCATGACGAGTCTGGAGAAGCCTAATATCACAGGCCACATGTTCGACGTAGTCGTGATTGGAGGCGGCATCTCAGGTCAGTTTGGATCTTTAACAGTAGCTTAAGGGGCCCTGGCTGACCAGGGGTAGGGGACTTGCAATGTTCTTGTGTTTGGCAGGGTCTTTTTCCTGCATGTGAGAGTGTTTCTATGGCAGGGCCCCGATCATGCCAGATGGGAATGGGGGTTGGTTTCTTTGCTGGTGGTATGCAGTGGTGGAGGAGGCAAAATAATTTGACTTCTACTATTAAATACTAATGATTAATTAGCTTTTGCTATGCAATTACATTTAGCACATTATATGAGTTTCCTCTGTCCTCAACAGTCTTATGGGTGGGCAACACATCTGCTATTTTACAAAACCAAGAATCTGTGGTTTGAGAGTTTCAGTAACTCTTCTGAGGTCTAATCGCCTCCCTGGGAAGCTGCAGACCTGTTTTCTTCCATTTAAGACCTTTACTTGCAATTCTTGAGGTGGTTGCTTGGCCTCCCTGCTTTCACATCCTTTCTTCTGAACAGAATATCAGCGAATGGATGTCTGTACTGTTGAAGTAGTAGGATTATTTCAGTTATACTCTTCTACAAAGCACCATCACTTAGAAAATTTGAGTAGGTAAAAAATAAGGAGGCAGAATTCTTTAGGAAAAGGTAATTTTTTTTTTTTTAAAGGAGCTGTAAGATTCAACCTACTCCTGGTGTTTTTTCAGAACTTGAATAAAAGTGTAGAGTATTTATTGCCCAAAGGGACTCTCTTCATAAAGCAGGACCCAAGGAAAGTCAGGGAGTACCTTGTATCCCCTTACTAAATAAGAGCTACACTGCCTGCACCATGTCTGGAGGCCCTGGCTTGGATGGCTCATCACGTAAGGGGTATATAAACTTTTTCTCTATTTTCCTGGAGACCTCTTCAATATTTGTATATTAAATTGCCACTTAAATTATCATATTGGAAAATTGTAGGAATTATGATTTGGCTCTAGGTAGAAGCCCAAGCTGAAATGTCCCCTTTCACTCAGGTGCTAATAATTTCAGAGATACACCTGCAAGACCTAACTTAGAGGGAGAAAGGCAGTAGAGGCAGTAAATAGGGTGGCTCCAAATTATCCATTTTAATATATGTCCCCTTTGAGTAGACTATAGACATGCTTATATATTTTAGATGTAGGTAGCTTTGGACTCATCCTCTTCAGAGAAAACAATCTTAATCACCAGATTGGTATGAACTGTTGCAGCAATAGTATGCATTCGTGCTATGCATCAGAAGGAAGCAGATCCTGGTGAAGAGTTAGAAAAAGGAGCATTTATCATTCTTTCCTTCTTTCATTCCTTCCTTCAACAAACACTTGTTGAGTGCCTACAGGTTAGTGGATTGGTGTTTCCAAAAACCTGGTCCTTCTAGGCAAGTACTGTAGAAGCAATGTTGTTGGTCACTAAAATATAAATATGATAATATGTAGTATAAATTGATTAATACATACCACCATTTGCTGTTTTGCTGGGATTTTATTCTTGTCCTGTTCTTGATTTGTCTCCAGTGTTCCTTAAAGAAAGCATTGTCTTTTTATATTTTTTTGATATTTGGTGGTAAGTCTAGCCATTAGCAGCTGAACTCTCTCTCCAGCCTGACTTTTTAAAATTTTTATGAGACAATGTCTCATGTATCTCAGAATGGCATCCAACTTAATATGTAGCCAAGGATGAACGTGGATTTCTGATTTTCTAGCATCCAAATACCAAGTCAGATGTGGGATAGCATGCCTGCTTTATGGAATGCTGGGGATCAACCCCAGGGCTTTATGTGTGGTAGGCAAGCACTCTATCAAGTGAGCTGTATCCCAAGCCTTGTCTTTTGTTTTTCTTTTGTCTAATTGCTTGCTCTTTCTCCTTTATCACATCTGACTGTTAATATTTAGTCATCAATAGAAGTGTATTTAGCATGTAACTGATGAACCTTAAGACTTCAGGTCCCTTATGATCTCATTCTAAGTAAATTACCAGCTTCATACTGAGTCATGTTACAATTTTGCTTTCTTCTTTTGTTTTGTGATGGTCCTGGATTGAGACAGGAACTCATGTAGCATAGGCTGGACTTGAAATCCCTGTGTATCTAGAATGGCTTTGAGCTTCTAATCTCCCTGCTTTCCCTTCCAAATGCTTGATTGCTACCATACCTGGTGTATTGATTTCTTATTTCTTAAAGAAAGCATCCAAATTAAAAAAAAATTGTACCTATTCTTGGGAATTACTAATTAGTTCATTTCCTTGGGGGATATAAAGAACATTTTTTTTTTTTGCTCAATATGCTTACTTATTCCAAACACGAACTTTAAGTTCACCAGCAACATTGGAAAAAAGGACTTAATTTCCCTTAGTGTCATTTCTACTAGTCAGATCTGAGAGATTTTAGGAGCCAAACTGACTAGAAACATTCTTTTCTGTGTTGTCATCCAAAATGTTTTAGTACTAACATAGATGTGGATGTTTGACTCAGGTATTAGATACAGTCTGTATGTTTCCTGAATGGGTGAGAGCATTCTTGTGAACTCACAACACATTTCTTTATGTAGGCTTGGTTATATCCCATGGTATGAATCCTATGATATAGTCCCTTTGTTTCTTTTTTTTGACACAGGTCTGATATAGTCCAGGCTGGCCTCATATTTCACATTTGTCTGTAGTTGAAGCTGCCATGAACTCCTGATGCTCCTGTTTCTATCTCCCAGGTTTTTGGAAACATCACATTTTTTTATTTATTGAAGCTGAGTTGGAAGAATTTTTTTACAGTAATGTTATTAACATAGATTTTAAGCACAAGGGTTAAGGGACAGTGACAATCTGGAAGGAAGCTAAGATACACCCCAAAACATAGGTCTAGGTTTCTCAAAGAAGAGCAGCTCTGTGGCAGTTTTAAATACTTTGGAATATTCCTTAAAACTTCCCTGTTAGGACTTACTACTCTTATGCTACTTATGCAACTATAATCTATGGTCGATAATTAGCTTTTGCCATGTTATGCTTATAATGTAGCTCCCAGAAGAGGACATATTCTAAATGGCATTGCTGAGAACTGATTCACATTTAGAAAGCTTTATCTTTGTACAAAGAATAATAATATTTCTATTTTGTCATTGAAAACATAAGACAGAACATTTATAACAACCATAATACCCTATTTTCTGTCCACCCATCTAATTAATGTTTTTATCCTGTGTTAGTACTTGTGAGGGGAAACAGCCCTGCTTATAATCCATAATCTATAACCTTTTGAAACTCTGTTTTCTATGATACTATTGAATAGTGAAGTTTTATCATCTATTAATCATACCTTTTCCATTTTTTGAAGTCACCTTGAGACTCTGCTGTACTTCTTTCTCATTCTATTACTCCAGTGTTCCCTTAGCTATAGAAAGCTCTCAAGTCTTTAAATCAAATCTTTTTTTCTCTAAACTTATATGCCATGGCTTATCTTTTCATGGATATTTTGCAGTTATATACTGCAGATTCCTCGGTTCCTTACCTCTTTTCTTGGATATCATCTTCTCCATCATTTATGATACATCCTTTTCTATATTTTATTTTATTTATTTATTTCTGAGACAGGGTCTTACATAGTCCAGACTGAATTTGAAGTCATTGTAGCCAAGCATGATCTTGGTCTTTTGATCCTCTTGCCTCTACTTCCTGAGTGCTAGGATTACAGGTTTGTGCCACCATACCCAATTTTGTTTTCATGCATTACTAGCAGTGGAACCCAGGGCTTCATGAACATTAGGTGAACACTACCAAATGAGCTACATCTCCCAGTCATGTCCTTTTCTTTTATCTTTTACACCTCCCTACTATTTTTTTTTTTTTGATGTGCCAGGCTTCACATATGTCAAGCACATACATCTATACTGAGTTACATCCTCAGGTCCTTTGAGCTGGACTGACTCCTCTTCTGCTTCCTCGGTTATCGTGTTAATGCCCCCATCTCCAGGGCAGACTCTTGACTCCTGAAGGTTACCTGAGTTATAATACCTTCCCAGTGGCATTACTTTACAATAATTACTCTCTCTTCACATCCACCCTGCATGCAGTATTCTCCCAGGCTTGATTGATTTACTTTAACCACTTTTTTTCACCTTTCTACTCAAGTTCTTTAGTGGTTTCATATTACCAGTGTCTCAAGACCTAATCTACACTGTCAATCATCTGGCTTCACTTTGTTGGACAAATAGTATTACCCACTTTTCCTCAATATGAATGTGAGATTTAGTGCCTTTTGTCATAGCGCTAGTCTGTTTATTTTGTCCCTTTATGTCTTCCGTGTTTTCATCTTAACATAGAAGTGCTTCTGACAGTGCATTCTATCTGCCCTGCAATATCTGGATGATCACCCTGACTCCCATTGATTTTTCTCCCTTCTTGAGATTTTAATCTATGTTTAACAAGATACATTTATTTTCTGATTCTTACTTCTCAATTTTATTTTTAAGGACAATGTATCACTCTCTGACTTTAGATGCTAGTTCTTAGCCGTAACTGTCACAGATCGAATAAATGACAAAAAAAATGTTTGTCATTATTCAAGAAATTTCTGAAATGGTTCTTTTTAGAGAGTGAAGAAACAGAAAAAGGCCACCTTCTTAGGACAATATGCATTCTTCATAGGGCTTTTGGAATCTCAGAGCTTTAGATCAGGCAATCTAGCTTAATCACCTACAATTGTAATCCTCCTGGCAGCATCTCCTTAGTGATTATCTAACTATAGCTCTGAATACAGTTAGGGAAGGGGGAGCACTCTATTCCTCTAAGCAACTCAAGAGCCCTGACTCCTGAACCTATTCAGACATTTTAGAGCTTCTACTATATGCTGAGCAGTAGGTAGATCACAGGGATAGAGGGATATAAAGATAACTAGCATCCCTGCCAGAAATTGTCCTTATCTTCTTATAATTATTAGTAGGCAAATAATCAACATGAATATAATGAGACAAATATTAATGTTATGATTATGAACAAAGTACTGAGACTTTGAGAAGGAAGTATGATTTATTATAATAGACAGGGATAAGACAATTAAAAAAAGACATCCCGAACAGTAGACACCAGAGGAGCATTGGTTAGGGTCATGAGGCTATATGCCAGACACCAAGTAGTACTTAATTTAAACTCATGACAGAAATACCAGGGGAGGGAAATAGCTTCTCTTTATACCTCTAGGAATATGATTCTGGGAGCAACTTGAAGGATTCAGTGTGCCATGTCTGCCTATGAGTTTTGTACTTCTGAACTGTGAAAGGTTAGCATGTATTTAATGAAAATACCTTAGTCATAGTGCTGAATGGTTCTTGTTTTTTTTTTTTTGAAAAAATAAAATATTTTTTGTTTGTTTTCAAGCAAATACTAAGTGTCATGTAGAAAGAGCTCTCAATATACACATTTTTTATCTGTGAGCCAAGCTCTACTACAATTAGGAGCACTAGCTGCCCAGAACCTGGTACTAGGAGGGATTGAATTTTTTCATGATCTAAGACAGAAAGGTCATTTTGTAAGAAGAATGACTAATGCATTGAGTTCTACATAATATAGTTTCCCCTTTTCTGAAATACATCATCTATAAGAATCATTTCTATGAGGACCATTTTAAACATTTTAACCCAAAACTTGGTAGCACATACTGTATGGTTTTGCAGTGATTAAATAAAAGCTTCCATTTTAAAAGAGAGTATTGGTTTTTGATAGCTTAGTTATTGTATACTCTGAGGTTCAGTGAGCATGAGAATTATGTGCCTTTCAGGATACTTCTTTTCTTTATTTTGATTTTTTTCATTAAAAGCACACCAGAATACTTTCATTCTATTGTATAAACTATTTTGTTGTTTTTAAACAATGATACAAGAATTAAATTTATTTGAATTCTGATTAAAAAATCTTTTTTTAAATGGTCAAATGAACATTCGGATGGATCTGACATTGAATGGGCAGTTTTAACATTTAATCAGTGCTAATTGATTTGAATTTGTATATAACTCTCAGCTAATGTGATAAATGTTTTTTAAGAATAAATCTAAGTATAATCTAATTATATGGACCACAGAGACCCAGTATGAAGAAAAGGAATGTTATAATGCATTATTGATGAAATTGTACCCCATAATCTGTGCAGTTGTGGTGGAGAGATCTTTTAACATGAAAAATTTTGCAGTATTTGGATTCAGCAGTTGCCAGAAATAGTGAGGACATACTGTAGCTTTCTTTCACATACAGGAATTTGCAAAAGTGTTCAATCCTATGATTTAGTAGTGTATATACTTTTTAAGTTTTGCCTAGTGAATGCACATGCATGTTTGAGATGCATGGGTTTCATACTAAGGTTTTTTTTAAAGATTGAAACAAATATTTTCTAAATGTTGTGAGCATTTGAGACAAGTTGAGTGTTAAGCTATTTCCCTCTTTATTGTGGTAAATGCATAATTATAAACAGCAATTTTTGTTTTCCTTTAGATTACACTATCCTTGTTATATTGTCACCTGCATTGTGAATTAGAGAAATTTAAAGTCTTTTAATTGTGGTTTTGTTATTTAGTGGTAAGATTAAATGAGAGTATAGCTCAGTGGTAGAGTACACACATCCCTGGTATAGGCAAAGCTGTGAATTCAAGTCCCAGTACTGAAAAAAAGGATGGGGGTCAAGGGATATAGCTCAGTTGATAGAGTTCTTGCCAACATGCATCAAACCTGGGTTGGTCTCCAGCACTGCATTAACCTATCATGGTGTTATACACTTGTAATTCTACTCAGGAAGTGGAAGCAGGAGGATCAGAAGTTTAGGGTCATATTCAGCACATAGTATGTTTGAAGCCATTGTGGGATACATGAGATCCTATCTCAAGAAAAAAAAAAGATGTTGAATTACATGTAACCTGGTATATCATCTATACATTTCAGTATTTTCTTTTCTTGGTAATTAATTAGCTTCATTAAGGTTTTCATCTTTGGATTTACTTTTGTACCATTCCTTAGCACTGTTTTCTTCCATGCTGTATTTTGGAATTGGTTTGCTTTATCTTTTATATTGACATCCTGTAGTAGCTTAAATTAGCACCCAGATCTCTTAACAGATATATATCCACATTTCCCCATGGCTTTTCTGAGTTAAAAGCCCTTTTCCAGTTGGTAGGCCAAAGTAAACAAAGCTCCACCTATTAACAGTATTTGAGCAAGACAAGAGTGTCGATAAGAGGTTAAACAAGGCTCTTAACTTTGAGAGTTAATTACATATTAAATATGTCTGAGGGTCTTAGTAACTGCTCATAAGATTTCAAAAGGGCCAAAATGGAAGCTCAAAAATGCAGTGAATTATCAAATATCCCAGAATTCTCAGTGATCTAACTAGACCTTTGATCCTTAAAAATACTTACTTTCAGGACAGTCCATTTGAATTCCCTATCTCACTAGTTTGCTTTGAAGGCTTATCCATGGATCTGTATTAACTGTTGTTACTTACTTGGAGGATTGATGCACTAAAACCTAGTAGCTGTTATCTGACAGTAATTTACACATGTGACTGTATTATACTACTATTGCTTCATGGACAGTTACATTGAAAAATGTGAGGTATTAGGTTTGGGAACTCTCATGTGACAAACATATTTGCCTTTAAATGTTTATTATTATTGCCTGTATGGTGTGTGTGTGTGTGTGTGTGTGTGTGTGTGTGTGTGCGCCGTGCGTGTGTGTGCAAGCGCTACAGCACACATGTACTCTTCTTTCCTTCTACCTTTATGTGGCTTTGGGAATTGAGCACAGATCACCAGGCCTGTGCAGCAACTGCCTTTACTAACTGAACCATCTAGCCAGCACATAAATACTTTATCTTTGTACATTTTAGATATATTTATTTTATTTTATGTGTAAGAGTGTTTTTGCTTGCATTTACTTTATGTATGTGTACTGTGTGTATGCCTGATGCTTGAAGAGGCCAGAAGATAACAGGTGATTCCCTTGGAATTGGAGTTATGGATGGTTTTGAATCACCATGTAGGTGCTGGGAAATGAACCCAGTTCTTCTGCAACAGCACAAGTTCTCTTAACCTCTGAGCCATCTCTGTAGCCCACACAACCCTATATACTTTAAAAATAGTGAATTTAGGATACTGTATAGAGATTAAACAGTTGTGATCAGGGATTCTTAACGTTTTGGACAAAATATACCCCTGAAAGCTGAGTATGGTAGCTTACATTTCTAATTCTAGCTCATAGAAAACTGAGGCAAGATAATTATCTCAAATGGAAGTCAGCCTGTACTAAAGAGTGAGTTCCAGATCAGTCTGAACTTCAGAATGTGACTGGTTCATCACCCAAAAGAAGATGCTAAGGAAATGGCTCTTGTGTAAAAATGTTTTCTCTACAAGCTTGAGGACCTGAGTTTGGAACCTAGGAAACCACACAAGTCAGCTATGGTGGTGCATGTCTGTCTGTAGGTTGAATACTGGATGAGCTGGTTTGGGCTAGGGCTATGGAAACAGACAGATGCTGGGAACTTATTGGCCAGATAGTCTAACCAAAAGACAAGCTCCAGGTTCAGTGACAGACACTGCTTCAAAAATAAGTTGGTGAAATGGTAAAAGAAGAGTAAAGTCAACTTCTGGCCTCTGCAGATGATCACATGGGTGAATGCATCACAGGCCCCTACCACAAACACATGGTGGAGGGGAGGGAGAGAAATGGAGAGCGGGGGTGTAGGGAGAAGAAACCACACAAATATCCCCTTGAAAATCTGATAAAAGCTATTTGAATTTTTCACTTTAAAAAGGTCATATTTTTATACATAGACTTTTTTCCTTTTGTACTGGGTTAATAGTGTATGTTCTTGAAACCTTTTCACTGTTGTGCTGCCTGCAGTGTAATTTGGACTGACTCTGAGATCTCACAGAAGTGGTAAAACATACAAATTGTAAGAAAATCCAACTGGATGTTAAAATGCATGCTCTTAATCTCAGCATTTAGGAAGAGACAAGAGGATCAGGAGTTAAAGGTCTTCTTTGGCTACATATCAAGTTCAAAGCCAGCCAGAGTTATATGATAATTTGTCTCAAACAAATAAGCGAACAAACAAACAAAAATAAGTTTACTAACTCAAGAAAGTTAATAGTAAATAGACTATGATGAAATAATCAAAACATTCATACTAAAACTAATGAATGTAAATTTTCTTTTTTTCTGTTTATTTCTTTTTCTCTTTTTTTGAGACAGTATCTCATATATTCAAACTGGCTTCAAAATCATTATGTAGCTGAGGATGACTTTGAACTTCTAATTTTCTTGTACCACATCCTAAGTGCTGGAATTATAGGTTCCAAGTCAGTTTTTATGGTTCTGGGTGTCAAACCCTTGATTTTATGCATCCTATATAAGCACTCCACCACCTGAGCCATATCCCCAGCCAATAAGATTACTTTTAGTCATTTTGAAAGATCAATATTTAAAGATTATACATTTTGAAGTGAAACTGATGATAATAAATATGCATTTATTGTTTATTATGTATTCATTATAGATTGTAAAGATCATTGGCCTTTGAAGGCATTAGATAAAATTCTGACTCACATGAAAGAAACAAGTTTGATCACGGGGTGTTCTCTAGTTTATGTTAGTTAGTTTCTCTATACAGTAACTTGTGTAAAACATAAGACCCCTCTATGTAGCAGGAGTTAATATCTATGAATCTGAAGTGCTGCTGGTACTTGCTGAGCATCCCTAACTTGAAGATAAAAATTCTGAAAGTTTTTGAGTGCTCACAAGATGCTACATGTAGAAAATTCTGCATCTGACATCATGTGGCAGGTTATAGTCAGAAAGCACATGGGAAGTATTGCATAAAGCTACTTTAAACCTATGCATATATGGTGTATAATGAAAATAAGTGAATTCAGTGTTTAGACTTGGGTCTCTCTAATTCTCTCTCTCTCTCTCTCTCTCTCTCTCTAATTTGGACTATATATGGACTATATTTATTTATTTATTTATTTATTTATTTATTTGTGTGTGTGTGTGCACGCAAATAAAATCTAAGCAGATAATCTGAAATCTAAAAGACTTAGCGTCCTAAGTATTACAAGATGAGGGCTATTCAGCATATGCTTAAGATTGATTCACAGGATCAGGGGCACAGGGAAGGAACAGCTAATTCTGCTTACAGGAAATTGCAAGTGAATTATTTTATGGAGAAAGTAATAATTGACAAAAGTTTTCTGGACTTTCAATAAGTTATAAACTATAATGAAGATGACATTTAAATTGATCATTTCCATATTAAATGAGTTAACTGTGAGCTGTGACTTACGTTGAAACACTTTTTATTGTGTATCCACATTTGTTCATTCGTTCATCCATTTATTTATCCATCTGTTCATTCAATATTTGTCAATGGAGTGTTTACTATGTGCTTTCAGTAAAATTTGTAAAGGTTCCATTCTCTGTTTTCCGGCTTTGAGAATGTTGCCTAGAAACTTTAGTGGAAGCTGATGTTTGATTATACTTTTTATTGTCCTTGGAGTGTTCAGTTCAAGAATCCAAGTTAGTAGTTAGATAGGAATTCTGTTGGTCAGGGACAACATCACAAAATAGTAAGGAATTAACTGTGCATATTCTGGGGTGATGATCAATATGAAAAGTTGGAAATATTACTTCTAATAATAGAATAATTTTGTGAGGTGTTAGAGGATAAGCCATGACCATTTCAAAGCTTTGCTCCCATGCTTAACTTATAGATGTTATGATGTTATTTAACCTAGAGCCTTGCCTTTGGGAGCTTATTACTGTAACTATTTGAACAATCTTGAAAGTGATTAAATCAGTTCTTCCTCACTGTATTTTGATGCACAATCTTTTAAAGAAAGAATAACAGAGTGTAGAGAAATGCTGAATTTATTGAGTCTTATTATTAATTATTTTGCTGCAGGACTGCTCAGGGCCTTTAATATAAACAGCGTTCTCTGCAAATTTATCCCAAAAGGAGAAGTAGTATAAGTATCCCAACTTTTATGAACATTAATACTCTTCCTTGGAGTGTCTTATCTGAGGATTAGTGTTCATAAAACTTCTGGGGGAATTATGGCTTTAAATTTAACTTTTCACTGTGTTCAGAATTTGAGGATGTCTGGGTGGAACATTTGAAGTATATTTGTAATTTCAGTGAAAGATTTAAACAAATAATGAATTAAGAAATAATTACATTCCTCAACTTAGGTGAGATTTATTTATCTAAAGTGAAGATAAATGCTGAGCAATAATCAAATAAATTAAGACTGTCTAGACAACCAGTCTGTTGAATTAAGGGCAAATTTAAGTTAATTGTTAGCTTAATTCTATTTATCACTTGAGACTGCACTATGTTTTTAGCCTATTGAAATGGAAAGGATTGTAAGATTGGCTTTTTAAAAAACACAGAATGATTTATCTGACAGCACAAAATCCAGACAGGTATAGATTAGACAGGTAGACAGACAAACAGGAACAGTTGTATGTACAGTAACAAGCTTCTGTTCATACTGATATACTTTGTTCTTGTCTGTTAGCAAGCATAATACTTGTTTAAAAATCAGAAAAATTGACTATTAATACTTAGAATATTTTGACTCCTTTGGGCATATCATACACAGATATTATATATATATATTATTATATATTATATATATATATATATATTATATATATATACTGATAATATCTTTTAAATTTTCTTGTCTTGAGAAAAGGTAAGAAGGCAAAAAAGCTCATGATCTTACTGCCTAGCTACATGTATACATGTTCAACCTAAACACAGTAAACTACCTGTTACAGGGTATGGGGTGCACATCTTAATCCAGCAGAGACAGAACTGCGACTTCTGTGTACTAGGTCAACCAAGGTATAGGAAGCTTATCTGAAAAAAAAAAAAAAAAAAAACAAACAAACAAAAAACCAACAACCACAAAACAACAAATCTGTTACACCACATGATGTTTTTTTTTTTTTTGTTTTTTTAGTGATTGCAGCAGTATTTGACACCTGCAACATAGCAGGCTCTATTGGGAAGCAAGTTTTCATCAAGTGCATAGTTGCATGGTTTGTAATCCAGCATTGAGGTTGAGGAAAAAGAATCTTTTATTTGAGACCTGCTTGGGCCTCATATCTTGATCCTGTCTGATTTGCTCCACATTCATTGCTATCTGGCCACACTAGCCTCATTGTTTATGGCACACACACACAGAGCCTTTAGACATTTCACAGTGTACTTCAAAAATAGGATCCTTGCTATTTTCTCATAATTCCTTTTCACCTGACTACCTGTTTAAAAAAATTAATTTTAACCCTTCCCTTCCCCCTTCTCTTTTCTTTCCCTTCTTCTCATTACTTCATTCTTTCTTTGACATGCAGCTGGGCATGCTGCTGAATATTTGAATCACAATACTCAGGAGATTGAAGCAGGAGGATTTCTGACAGTTCAAGGCCAACCTGAGCTGCATAGCAAGACCCTATCTCAAAAAAAAAAAATGTTCATGTGTTTCCATTCGTTTGGCTGTTTGTCCCTGTGCTTTTTCCAACTTTGGTCTCAACAATTCTCACTCATACAAACCCTCCTCTTTCTCGCCAACTGGACTCCTGGAGCTCCACCTGGGGCCTGGCTGTGGATCTCTGCATCTGGTTCCCTCAGTCATTGGATGGGGTTTCTAGCATGACAATTAGGGTGTTTGGCCATCCTATCACCAGAATAGGTCAGTTCGGGCTGTCTCTTGACCATTGCCAGCGGGAGCGGGGAGAACAAGGGAATCCATGGCTGATATGTAAAATTAAATTAAATTATAAAATTTAAAAAAAGAAAGAAAAGAAATGGAAAGAACACACCTTTCTAGACTGCAAAGTTTGTGCTTTACCTGTTGGCATAAAAAAAAAAAAGAACACTTCTATGTTTTTTTTTTCTTTTTTTTAAAGAGTTATTTATTTACTATGCTTACAGTATTCTGCCAGCATATATGCCTATATGCAGAGGGCACCAGATCCCATTACAGATGGTTGTGAACCACTAATGTAGCTGCTGGGAATTGAACTCAGGTCCTCTGAAAGAGCAGCCAGTGCTGTTAACCTCTGAGCCATCGCTTCAGCCCCATACTTCTATGTTTTCTAACTTTCCATTTGTCATGAAAATTCCTTATTAGTCATTGTCCTCACAATTAACATGAAAACTGAAACATTAACATTAATTTGTTCAGCATCATGGAAGAAATGTTTTGCATAACAATCATTCCTTAATATCTAATGAGGTTTGGTTTCAGTTTTCAATCTCTAAACAACAACAAAAAACCAGTTTATAGCTGATAGAATCTGAGGATAGGGAGGGCTAACACTAGTTGATTTTCTTAAATAACTTCCTGTTTAAATTCCAAGACCAATTATTCAAATTCATATTTAGGGCCACAGGGAATTTTTCTTCATTCTTTATTCACATATGCCAAAAATCATCCCATGTCTTATATCACATTACACCCCTGACAAGGCCAGGACAGCAGTGCTAGTGATAGCATCAAGTAAATGCTAATAAAAAACTATTTTTCATTTCTTCCTGTCTTTGTAACATATACCCTTAGAAATTATCAAATTAATAGGATTTATAATCACTCTAAATAGTGCTTCTCTTCAACCACTTTTATAGATATCTTGATTTATTTTACTACTTTCATCTCTACTGCTACTCTCTTTATTCTAATTAGCCTTTTTCCCTTATATTTACCTCTGTAGTATGATTTATTTCATTTGTAACAAGTGGTACAAAAATAAAGAGGTACTAAGATAGCATTGGAAATATAGTGAATGCAGATTGAAAAATAAGTATATACAAGCATGTATTTCCTTGCTCTGAGAGCTGAGAGTTCATGCAAGCAATGGCACTCTAGTAATCATGAACACACGAAGCACCACATTTTGATTTCTAATTTTATTCCCCAAGAAAAGGGACCAAGGCTCACTACAGAAATGGGTGATTGTAAGGCTTGGACAGGCAGGGAAGATACTGTGAGCTTGGGGCAGCCTGTGGCACTAGAAAGTAAGGAAGTTTGTGCACATATACAAACACAAACTAATAGAGGCATGCCAAAAGGCACACAAGAACCAAAGAGTTCCCAGTGAATAATTTGAATAATTTCAGCAATAAATAATACACTATTGAATTATATACTGAAGTACAAAACAAATATCTGTGAGTCCATACTAATGATTGAATAAATCAACAAGGAAAAGAAACAATTCTGTATTGTTGAGGAATTCTCAACAATTTATATAAATACAGTACCCTCAAAATGGTGGACCATAACTTCCTGTTGTTCAAATGCAGAGTATGCATAGAATTCCTTCCAAAGAGTACAGAATAAAAAGGAGAGTGAATGTATAATTTTTTTAGTGGAGGATCCTGGGAACCCTTGCCAATCTAGGTGATTAGATTAAGGTTATCATAAAGGATCATATGTACTGATAACATGTGTCTGTGATTAAATGGTAATTTATAACACTGTCTTAACTTTTCCACTGCTACAATATTGGATTTGAAATGTACCTTTTATAAAAGCTTTTATTTATAGATGAGAACCTGTTCTTAGCTTTGAGCTAATGGATGAAGTTAAGCATAGCTCCTATCTTTAAGAATCTTAGAATCTACTGAGGGAAACAAGATTATATCATGTAATACAGATATAAATAATAGGAGGTGCTGATAAAATTTAAGTTGAAAAAAGTCTAGATATCTGCTGCTGGAGGCATGGAAGTTTTACAGAAAAACAAGTTCTTCTGTTTATTTAATTAGCATTTTTTAGTGCTAAAGATGGAACTCTGGGTATGGGGCATGGTTGGCAAATGCTCTACCACGGAATCACTGAGTCGTATACTTGTTTATACAGTCAATTCCTGGAAGAGGGCTCAGAAGATTCTCTAAGTGTGATTTGACTACTTTAGGAAACAAGATACATTTTCAAAAAGATTACTATTTTTTTTCTAATAGCTAACCTTAAATACAAGATAGTCATTTGGGGATCCTTTATGATAGCTAGTAATATTGATCAAAATTTCTTAGAATAATAGCAAAATCAACAGATTAGGTGTTCTGTCTTTTACTCATTTTTGGGGTAAATCTGGTCAAGTCTGGGATGTCTGGCATTTAGATATTAACATTTCTTTTCTTTTCTTTTACCTTTAGGGTTGGCTGCTGCCAAACTCTTATCTGAATATAAAATTAATGTCTTGGTTTTGGAAGCCCGTGATAGAGTTGGAGGAAGAACATATACTGTGAGGGTAAGTGATTTCAATACTTGTGTCACTTAAAACTGTAAATGGGGCCACTTGAAGTCATAGCACTTGAGGAGATCTCATGAGATTACACAGTTAAGTCATTTGCCCACCAAGTCTAAACTATTTCATCAGGTAAGTGACCTTTTCTTTATTTGTTTATTTTTGAGACAAGTGTTTTTCTCAGTATCTAAGGCTGGCCTTAAACCCATTATATAGTCCTGGCTGACCTCAAATTCATTCCTGTACCTCAGTCTGCCAAGTTCTGGGATTATAGACATGTACTACTATGCCAAATGTGATCTTTCTTTTCAACAAGTGCTCACTAGATAGTGATGGCCTCTGACTTCAATCACTCGCATTTTAGTAAACACAACAAATGTGAACAAATAACTTAATTACAGTGTTATAATCTCTAGATTAGAAAGTCAAGTTGAGTATATAGTACCTGAGGTAATAATTTGGCTGGACTAAAAGTAATTTTGTATCCCTAATACATACACACACACACACACACACACACACACACACACACACACACACACACACACGCAATGTAGGTTCCTTGTTTATTCAGTAGTATTCAGCTTAAAGAAGTATAGTGTGTATACTATGCAGAAATAAATATAACATATCTTTGTGTACTTTTTGCCCTTGGCCTCTTTGCTCAGGTCAGGTCTGGCTAGATATAAGAAGCACAGTTCTTGTTACATCACTGCCTTTTATACATGGACCTACATTAGCAGTCTGGAAAATTGCAGGCTATTGCTTAATGTTATGGTGTTTACAAGTAATAGAATCTGTGGGAGCTCACAAAAGTACATATGGAGAATATATAAGGAAACAAAACCAAAGGTGGAAGTTTGTGGGACATGTAATGAGACAGGAGACAAGGGGAGAAGTAGCTAGAGAAAAGCCATAGAAGCTAAGAAGGAGCACCAGACTAAAACACTGCTATGCCAGACTGCCACTGGAGGGAAGAGGAAGGAATGCTCAACAGTGCCAAATAATGTAGGATGAAGGCAGAAAAGACTCCTTTGCTTATGGCAGTTAGAAATTCATTAATGAGCCCCTTTGTTAGAGCATACAGAGTGGTAAAGGCTGAGTACTGGTAGTATAAAAAAAGCATATTGTTTTAAAAAAAAGACTAGAAGGAGAGAATGTCTGCTTACGTAGATATTTTTGTCAGGATAATAACTGAATGGCCTATACAATGATAGTAACAGTGGTTTAGGCAGTGAAAACATTAAATTATTTCACAGAACTTTAGTGGTAAATAGATATTCCAGGATAGTACAGGAGTTCAGTTTTGTCATTAAGGCTTCAGATTTTTTCCTCCCCTTTGTTCTACCATTCTTTGCATGTTATCTTGTTACATTTCAGTAACAAAGTGAGTACTGTGGCTCTAGTGGCAAGTCTTCTCTCAAGGGAACAAGAATCACTGGCCTTGTTACTCACAGCAGTAAGCACTGCACTTGAGAGGCCTAGGCAAGAGAGTAATGAATTTAAGACCAGCCTGTGCTACATAGTGGTGTCTTGTTTCAAAAATAAAGAAAAGAGGAAAGAGAATGAAAGAGCAGCACCATCCTTGACTGAGACAAACAGAACTTTTCCTTTACCAGTAAACTTCAGGCAGACATTTGTCTCATTAAGCAGAATGGCTATCAACTGTAGGTTGAGCCTGGAAAAGCAAGTATTTAACATTTCCAGGCAGCAGAGAAGACTAGGCATAAAAAGGGAGTTTGGAATGGCTACTGCAATAGCTGTGTGATAACATCTGAACTAGGATGGTGCAGTAGCTCTTGCAGTCATACCATGTCATGCATTCTTTTTGTTATGTGCATCTACTTCACTAGACCCATGAGACCTGTTTTTATTTTGCTCAGCTTTAATAGTGTGGCCTACAACCTTGTTACCCCACGTGTGGTCTATAGACTTGCAGCCTTGGTATTATCTGGAAACTTGAGAATAAATTCTCAGGGCTGCTGAATCTCCATTTGCTTTTTAATAAGCTTCCAAGGGAAGCTTGCAGATATGCTGCTCTGTGGTATAAAGCATGCTTGATTCCTTTACTTTAATGTAAATCAGCATTAAATATATTTGAAGTATTTCTGAGTGTTTCATTAGATATAGTCTGCCATTGGTTTTGGTTAAGAGCACTTGTTGCTCTTGCAGAGGACCTAGGTTTGATTCCAAGCACCCATGTGGTGGTACTCAGCCATTTATGAGTCCAGTTCCAGGGTCTAAAGTCCTCTTTAGACTTCTGTGGGTACTAGGCACACTTATGGTGCATACACATACATGCAGGCAAAACATATGTATACATTAAAAATGTACAAAAGGAGTGAGGAGATTGCAATCTCTTCACTATACCCACCTGAGTCTACCTTGCATAAGTACTACTAGCATTTCACATGCAAGTCTTCTCAGCTGAGTGATAAGATATACTCATATGTCTTTCAAGAAGCTCCTGTACACTTTCATTTTAATTTTCTGTTTGTTTTTGAGACGGGGTCTCACTATGTAGCACTGGCTGTCCTGGAATTCGTATGTAGACCAAGCTGGCCATGAACTCACAGAGACTCACCTGCCTTTACCTCCTGAATGCTGGGATTAAAGGCATGAACCAACGTATCTGGCTCTTCATTTTAAATTTTTGAGATAGGGTCTGGCTGTATAATCAGGCTGGTCTTTGAATTGAGATCCTACTGTCCCAACCTTTGAAATGATGGAATCATAGGGAACCCCCACAACCAGCCCATTTTCAAATTAAATTGAAGGCATTGCATAGTAGTGAAAAGACAACTTGAATATTCTATGTTCACTTAATAGATGTGATTCTTCTTTCATTTCTGAAAAATAGTCTTTCAGTTTAGAGATAGTTATTGTTATTCCTTAGCTCTACTTTTCTTATAATTTAAACCTTTTGCTTATTAAATAGGAATATCAGTCATCCTGCAGATTTTCAGTTAAGAGCAAGTCATATAAAGGAAATGAAATTCCAACATGCTTATCCCAGTCTATGTTATTGACTTGAGCTACTTGGCCATATTGCTCCATTTATATATGTCAGTAGCAGACAGGAATTAATAGTGTCTATTCAGCATCGTACTCTTTGGTATATGAGAAAGAAATCTTAGAAATACTTAGAAATGAACACTTAGCATTTATATTTCAAATGCCTAGAGAGAGAGAAAAAAAGGCTTATGAAGGGTCAGAATGGTATTTAATAGAAAACAAAATCAAATATTTTTGAGAATTGATTCAAACAATGCAGTCAATCAGGATAGTTTTGGAAGAATCATATAAACTATTTGGCTCTTAAAAAAACAAAATTTCAAATTTGATATTGCCATTTGACTTCTGATGGATTTTTCTACAAGTTCAGAACTTACCATTTTTCTTAATTAAACCATCTATAATTCTACAGAATCAAATTAATGAAGTTGAAATGCCTGCAAGGCCACCACAAGGTCAACATATTTGTTTCCTAATGGAAACCTCAGTGGCCTCTTAGGCTGAATAACATGTTCTAAATAAAGAAAGAACAAGCACAGCATGATAGAGTACCACATTACACTTCTTAGTGTCTTCCTATAGAACCCAAGGAACCTCATTTGAGTATTTCTAATTTTTAAAGAAGCATTTTCTGGAATGCCTCACTCTTTTTCCTGCTTCATTTAGGATTAGAGAGTGTCAGTATTCTAAAGAAATGTTTGGAAATTCCCAGGAGTCTCTTTGTTGTCTGTGTTAAAGCAATAGAAATTTATTGGTGTACTGACTCCAGTTTTATTCTTAAAAAGGTGTTGGAAACTAAAGAAGCTTTAGGAAATAGTATTAACAGTTAGTGAAAGAAAATGTGAAGATTATGATACCCTGATTAAAGAAATCAAAAAGCCCTTCACTACTACTGCTAAAGCAGAATGGAAACCCTGAGTAACTCCTTTATTGAAATAAGTAAAATGCTAACTAAAAATCACTGTGTTGATCTGTCAAGGAAGTTAGAAATTAGTAGATATAAGTGTTGAACAAACATCTCAAAATCGACCATCCAAACTGATTTTTTTGTGTACTGGGCATGAAACCCAGAACATACTAGGCAAGAACTGAATCACTGAGGTACAACCTCATGCCTAGAGTAATTTCTTGTTGAGGAGCATAAAACATTCACTTTGGAGAGCTGCTGATGAGTTGCTCAGTGGCAGAACAATTTTCTACCATGCTAAATGTCCTGTGTTCCCTTGCCAACAATTGCAAAAGCAAGACTTCTACACAGCAACTCAGCAAATACTTGTTTAGTACTTCCAGACCAACCTTCATTCTGCCCAGAAGTTGTTTTGCCTTTGTCTTCAAAATATGTTTGGAATTCATTGTTTCCTGCTATTGTCACTGCTACATTTACTCGTTCCCTATGATCAATTTTATCACAGTAGTGAAAGTGAGTTGTTCAAATCCAAGTCAGATCTTAGTACTACTCAAAGCCTTCCAAATGCTCACCTTCTTACTTTCCAGTGTCCTGAGAGGACGCCCTAATTGACTGTCTCCCTTGTTCATTTTAACTCAGCCCAGGGAAATATGTGTATGAGAAGAGGTTTTCAACCCTTCTCTTCAGGTTGGGCTGCATCTTAGAACTAAGGGTGAACTGCAAGAAGACTAGACTACATGTGTATTTCCTCCTGGCTTCAAATCCCAGATACTAAAAAGAAATAGTTATCTAATATTATTAGTAGCTCATAAATCTTTTCTGAGAAAAATAACTCCCAGAAGTTTACTTATTTCTGCAAGGTTTTCAAGTACAGTGATTACTACACAATAAAAAATAATCAGACAAGTAAGGATAAAAGACAATGTACACACACAATAACTGATGCAAACAATAGAATAGAAGTATACCTGAAAGAACTCACTAAAATGCATAACGGAGTTGTAGTTCACCAACATTCAACTTGTTAATTAAATAAAATGTATTAATAAAAAAGCCGGGAAAAGTAGAGAGCTGCATTTAAAAGGGAAAAATAAAATTTGTAAATAATTAAATAGTTATGTGAATTTTTTATACTTTTAAATATTCTTTTGCCATGATGCATTTTTTTTCCTTGGAAATGTTTTAGAATATCAGCAGAAACACACAAATGTGGGCTGATTTAAGATTTCATCTGACGGAAATCAGGGAATTGGGATTAATAAATCCCTGGGTGACTCCTAAAGCAATAACCCAAGAGAAAAATACATGTAATAAAAGTTAAGTGATTTGCAAAGGATCTAGATCAGCATATATAGTATATCATCAGATATACTATAGTGTTTTTTATGTGTTGTATTGCTGAATCAGCCTCACCAGTAGCTCTACAAATGGACATGCCTACGGAATTGTCAGACAGTGTTCCCCAGTTTTTGAGTCGAAGAGAAAAAGGTTTTGAGTTTCAAGTGTACATTATAAAGGATGTGCAAGACACAATGAAGTTAGCAAAATAAACAGAATTTTTCATGACAAAAGATTTCTTAATTACAAAGTTTAAGTAAAATCATCACTTTTCCTCTTTCTGCAGAATGGGCATGTTAAATGGGTGGATGTTGGTGGAGCCTATGTGGGACCAACCCAGAACAGAATCTTACGCTTGTCTAAAGAGCTAGGCATAGAGACTTATAAAGTGAATGTCAATGAGCGTCTAGTTCAATATGTCAAGGTAAGCCTGACTTTTTATTTGTATGACCAATTCATGAACATTTTATTTGAGAATGATTTGGTTTGTTTATGAAGACCTTTTTCCCCTTTTTAAAGTTTATTTTTAAATTCTTTTATCATGTATTTTCAATTTACATGGTGTGATGCATATTACATAAATGTATTATCCTATAAGCATATGTTGTATGTTGAACATGTTCCTTCTCATACTCTTCTACCTTTCTTTCTTCCCCCTCCCATTAGCCTCCTTTGTTCCCCTAGATAGTTTTGATTCTTTCATAATTTTATGTATCTGTATAAAATCTAGGAACTACAAATAAGATCAAACATAATATTTCTCTTTCTGAGATTGTCTTAATTGCTTAATGTAATTGTCTTCAGTTGCACAAAATTTCTGGCATAATTTCACTGCTCTGTATAGCTAAAAAATCTGATTATTTATATATACCATATTTTCTTAATTCCTGTGACACTTAGGTTAGTTCCATAATTTAGCTATTATGAATAATGCTGCAATAAATATTTATGTGTAAGTATCTCTGTGATATTTTGATAAGGAATCCTTTGGGTAAATACCCACGGATGGTAGATGTAGGCCATATGGTTGATCTAATATTGGTTTTTTTGAGAGACCTCCATACTGATTTCCATAGCAACTACAATAGTTTACATTCTTACTAGAGTGGTGTATAAGTGTTTATTTTTTGCCTATATTCTTCTCATGATTTGTTGTTATTTGTTTTTTAGTGATGGTCATTCTCGCTATAGTGAGATGGAATCTCAATATAATTTTCATCTCTAATGGTTATTGTATTTCACCTTTTGAAAACTTATCTGTTCATGTCATTAGTTAATTAGTTGAATTCTTTGATTTGTTATTGTTTAGATTTTTGTATTGTTTTTATAAATTCCAGATGTTAATTTTCCACCAGATAGGCAGAAGCTTTACTTTTCACTGAAGATATTTTTTTTCATGTGCAGTATATTCTAATTATGGTTTCTCCTCCCTCATTTCTTCCTAGATCTCCCCACCTTCCCATCCATCCAACTCCACACTTTCTCTTTCTCTTTAGAAAACAAACAGATAAATAAACAAACAAGAATTTAAAAAAGAAAAGAAAAAGCATAAGAAATACACATACAAATCATAAAAACATAAAAATCAGAAGCTGTAAAGCAAAAGACCAGTAAGATAAATGCCCTAACAAAGCAACATGAGACAAAAAAAATCTACAAATACCACTGCTGGACATGGGGTCTACCCTTAAGTATGGTTTATAGACCCAGTGAGATTCCATTGGAACAAACTAATTTTTTCTTTGCAAGTGGTTGCCAATTAGAAGTAGCTTCTTATCTAGGGATGGGGACTCGTGTCCACTTCTTCTCAGCACTGCACCATCTGGCCTGGATCTGTGCAGGCCCAGCTGAAGCTTTTTAATTTCATGAGGTTTCATTTGTCAGTGTTGGCATTATTTCCTGAATAACTGGAATTATTTAGAAAGTCCCTAAATATGCCTAAATCTTGAAGTGTTTCTCTACTTTTTCTTGTAACAGTTTTCAAAGTCTCAGGTCTTGGATCCTATCTTAGTTATTTTTATGTTGCTGTGACAAAACACCATGACCAAGGTCAGTTATGAAAGAAAGCATTTAATTGGGTTAATAGTTTCAGAGAGTTAGAATCTTTGATAGTGGAACAAAGAAATGGTGGCAGGAACAGCTGAAAGCTCACATCTGGATCTTCAAGCAGGAGACAGAGAGAGGGAAGGGGAACGAGCACACTGAGAATGGCACAAGTTTTGAAATCTCAAAATCTATTGCTAGTGACACATGTCCTCCAACAAGGGCATACCTCCTAATCCTTCCAAAACAGTTCCACCAACTGAGGAACTACTATTCAAACATATGAGCCTATGGGGCCATCTCCAAAGTAAATTCTGAGACTCAAGGCAATCTTTTAATTGTCACCACCTGTAAAATCAAAAAGCAAATTGCATACTTCCAAAATACAATGCCACAGAATATATTTTACCATTCAAAAAGGGATGAATCTGGGCATAGCAAAGAAATACTGGACCAAAGAAAGATTGAAACTTGGCAGGGAAAACTGCAAATCGTGTAGGTCCATGTCTGTTGTCAAAGAGCTTAGATAGCTCTGTCTTGCCAGCCTTGCTGCCTGCAAAGATACAGCTCTCTCTAGGTGGTTCACTCCATGCATGCATGCATATCTCATGGCTCTGGTACTTCTAATATCTTGGAGTTCCCAACACAATCAAAGTTTCACTTTCACATCTTTACAAGGCTTCTCAGGTCCTCCTTGCAGTAACTCTCCTGTCCCACTCTTGGCCTCAGCAGCTCTGCTTAACCGTGGAGGAAGATTCCTCAACCTTTTAGTCATGTATCTTTCATGATTCTAAAGCCAGAACCATGTGGACAACACTGCCAAGTTTGACTACCAACTTAGAGTGGACCCAACATCTTTGAATAACTTTTGTAGAAGCTTTGATTTAGTGTTGATTTTTAGGAGCAAAAAATTCCTTAGGCCTTTTGCTTTCACAAGTTGGAAGCTTAGATTGATGGGGTCTTGTTCTGAGGACATTCCTCCCTTTATCCTAATGCAGATGAGGCCTTACCTTGATCTCATCTCTTTCAGGAAAAGTCTTGGCTCCAACATTAAATTTCCTAGTGCTCTTTTTCTCTTCAAACTATTTTTTTTTTGCCTCACTTGCTCTCTTTCATGGTAGACTTGCCTAAGAGTGATTATTAATAACCAAGCAGCAGAGTCAATATGCTGCATTGAAATCTCTTCTGCCAAAGAAAGTAGTCCATTGCATTTTAATTTAGCCTCAAGCAAATTCTTAGGACAAGGGCAGAAAGCTGTTATATTCTTTACCAAAATATCACAAGAATGGTTTCTAGCCTAGTTCATGTTGTTCTCCTCTAAAGCCTCTTGAGCTGGGGCTCTTATGCACTGTATCTGCCATGATCCTACCAGGATGGCCTATTAAGCCCCTACTTACAGTGTAAGTATGGTCCCTATAGGCTCATATGTTTGAATACTTGGTCCCCAGTTGGTGAAATTGCTTGAGAAGGAATAGGAAGTATGGTCTTGTTAAAGAAGGTGTGCTACTAGGGATGGACCTTGAGGTTTCTAAAAAATTGTGCCATTCCTAGTGTGTTCTCTCTCTGCCTCATACTTTCAATCAAGATGTAAGCTCTCAGTTGTTCTTGCCAACAGGCATTGATCCACCATATGAATTCTAACTCTCTGAAATGTTAAGACCAACTAAGTGCTTTCTTTTATAAGCTGTCTTAGTGGTGGTGTTTTGCCATAACTAACACCATGAAAAGTAACTATGATACATACCATAACCCTCCCAGCCTGTACCCTACTACCCTTCCTAATGCATTTGCATGCCATAGGCAATAGGGTTACTTGGACAGACACACACACACACACACACACACACACAACACACACACACACACACACACACACACCTGTGCATTCTTCCATAGTCCCAAGCAACTCCTGATTCACCTAGGATCCAGTTCTAAAGGCCCTAAAGAGCACAACATTTTGAGGCCATTTTAGCTTTTGAATTGGTTCTTCTGAATTTTCACCCAGCATGTCTTTGAATACTTTGTTCATTTGCTTTGTACGTGGATTTTCCTCTTGGGGAGTATAGCTTGTTTGTGTATTTCCTAGTGTTTAAAGAAGAAATTGTTTAAACTCAGCTCCTCAGATCCACCTAAGAAACAATAGTGTTTTCCACTGTTATTGTTTCTCACTGAAGCCAAACATGTAGTGACTGGAACCTAGAGAAATGCTTGAGAAATTAACTTTACAATCTATTATTCTAGGCCACTTCCTGAAACTATGAGGGAAGGAGTCATTTATTCATACCAAATGACAGGATTTCCATACCAGTCACCACACCTATTTGAAAAAGACACATCTTTTCCTGACTGTATACCATCATGTTGGGTCTGGAGGCTAGAAGGATTGGGAATTTTCTAGGAATTAAGGACACTTGTGATCTATGCACAGTAATATACAACCAGGAGGCCAGGAATCTTAGCAAATTTGATAAACACATGGTTTGGGATGTCTAGGAGTGTGACAGTAACAGGTGAGAAGACAAACAAGTAGCCATTAGAAATATTGAGAGCTCAGAGGTTAAGAGATCAAAAAAGTATTAAGAGGTTTTACAAAGTGGTGACAGCTGAAAGTATATCTCAGGGGCAGAGCATTTGCATAGTATGAATGAAACCTTAGATTCAGTCTTAAACACCATAAAAAATACAAAATATTTTGAAATGTTGGCTTCATTAAGCCATAGTAAAAAAATTTCCTATTTTCTTATTTCTGCAAAGCATGGCATTTTCCTAGCCTAATGGGTAATAATAACAATAAAAATAATAGCAGTTCCCATTTACAGAAAACCTTTTACATTTTCATATTTAATGTGAAGAAGGAAACCAAATCTTTTGTGCTCAACTATTTAAATAGTCATGGCAATCTACTCTGCTCTTCAGCCGGGTAGTGTGATAATTAACCTGGAAGCCAATTGAGTAGACTCATTCATATTATTTATTCCTTCAGTGAGTCAGGTACTGAAAGATCTTTATTGTTCCTAGAGGCTATGAATAAAGAACTAAGTCCTTTTTATGTATGAACTCACTATATTCTTAACTCGCTATATTCTTATATCTGTCTCCTAGGCTGACATGATTTTCCCCATTCTACAGATGAGAAATCTAAGGTTCAGTCAGGTAGAGTGACTTGACAAAGCTGTAAAACTAGTAACAGTCTGCTAATCCTTGAAAGCATCTTCTTTACTTCACTATAAATTCCAGGAAATGAAACTGAGGGAGTGAAGAGAAGAGCACTGGGCCTCTTCTGTTTGTAAAATATCTTACCATCAGTTTCAGTGAAGACTGGCTGATAAATAAGCAGATGCAGTTAGTGAAAGACAATGATTTTTTTCACTTCCTTTGTCAGTTTCATGTTCCTTTTTGTACATTTCAAACAATGAAAATTTGTAGTTATGTCCTCAACTAAGTATTTTCTGGTCTCCCAGTTATGTCCACTCTAAAGCATGAGAGCAATGTAAGAATTTGACAGGGGCACATGGTGAATAATTCAATGCCCTATGTTCATTCTCTCTCTGTCTCTCTGTCTCTGTCTCTCTCTCTTTCACTCTCTCACTCTCCCTCTGTGTGTGTATGTGGGTGCCTGTGTGTCTGTGTACATATGTGTGAATATATGTGGAGGCCATTCATCAACTGTCTCCTACCTTATTTTTGAGACAAGGTCTTTCATAGGAATCTAGAACTTACTGATTCAGCTAGACTGATTGGCCAGCAAGACCCGGGTATCTGTCTGCCTGTCTGTGCCCTCCTAGTGCTGGGATTACAGATGCACCATGCTGCACTCAAGCCTAGGGATCCAAACTCAAGTTCCTCCTTGCACGATAAGCACTGTACTGATTAAGCCATCTCCCTGGACACCCCCATTATTCTTTTAAAAATCACATTTAATGCATGTGTGTGTGTGTGTGTGTGTGTGTGTGTGTGTGTGTGTGTGTGTGTGTATGTTCATGTATCTGTGCACATATTAAGGTACAGGTATGGAGGTCAGAGGACAACTTGTGGGAGTCACTTTTCTTCTTCTACCATGTATGTCTCAGGGATTGAACTCAGGTCATCAGAATTGATGGCAAGCCCCTCTACCCACTAAGCCATCTTATCAGCTCTTCACCCCATTATTATTAATTGAGACAAAGTTAGATTAAAATGAAAAACTGGTGTTTAAGAATCTGGATGTTGCCTTCAAGTTATAAGATTCCAGTATGCTTCCCAACCTTCCTGACAGGACCTTTTGAATTTAGTATATTCAGTTAAGTATTGAGCTTTTTAATACTCATGGAATTTTCTGGATTTCACAGGAACTCTTAACTTTTAGAAATGCTTGTGTAATAATTTTATGATTTAAAAGAACTCTACTTCAAGCTTTAATAGAGGATGAGTTCATGATGTCTTAAGGAAATGCTCATGATATATCATGTGTCTAAGTTAAAGAAAGAATTATTTTTAAAAAGTGGCACTAAGGTTGCCTTTATTGTTGTTGAGTCCTTCTCTAACATTAGGTAAATAAGATCTTTGATATTTGTTTCCAAGAAAAGGTACAACTTCATTTTCCTGAAGATGGGACATACTCAACCCTTACTATAGTGCTGGGATTACAGATGCACCGTGTAAGAAGTACTTTAATAAGTAGAGTTATTTTTCAATATAACATTTTACCAAATGTTTCTTTTACCAAAACATAAATGTCACTGAGCTGTTACATATAAGCTACTGGAAAAAGGCATCTTGTGGCCTTGGAATTGATACTCTGAGGTTGCTTTCAATATGTAGTTATTAGCTTCATGTGTAGGCACACTTGTGAGACTAAGGTGGGAGGATGGTAAGTTCAAGGCCAGTCTAGGCTATATAACAAGCCCTTGTCTCAAACAACAACAAAGTTGTTATTAATCTCTGACTCGTTGCTGTCTCATGGCCATGCACATCAACAGAATAGCTCTATTAGGTCATAATTATTAAATATGGAGTCTGTGGCAGGTTTAGTGATAAACTCATGCATCATCTGCATTTTGGACAAGTGGCATATTTGAATCTTTCCAATAAAGTCATGCTTGGTGATACATGCCTGTAATCCCAGTACTTGGAAGGTGGAAGCAGGAGGATCAGGAGTTCAAGACAAGCTTCAATTACATTAACAACCCCCACCCCCCACCTCAAAAAATAAAACAGTCAATCAGCCTCTGCCATGTTACTTGATTCTTCAAGATCAGCACTACTCCTGTAGTAATGATAAGGGATAAGGGTGGGTTTCTTCTATGGAGCCTCCACTGTGTTCCAGGCCTGGTATCAAAGTTTTTATTTTTGTCATTTCACTTAACTCTTACTCTCCTGAAGCTCTTATATAGGGACTATAGCCTCATATAATGGAAAAGGCCTGAACTTCAGAGGCCAAGTAACCTGCCAAATAAATAAGGTCTACTGAAAAGGAATGCAGATCAAGGTCTTTCTCCTCTTCTGTGCTGTCAGGGGGGCTGTGGACTCCAGGAAGCTGCTTTACAGTTTGTATTTGTTCTAGTTCTTTTGATGTTTCTTTTCTAAGCATTATCTCATGTTTGCTCCTGTGTGTCCATGTATGGGGCTGGTAGGCTTTTGCTCATTTTAAAATAGCAATGTAACTAACTACCTCTTACAATACTAAGTGTAGTGGATGTTCTCAGTATGATGAAGAAACTATAAATGGAGATTCTTATGGTAAGGAAAAGTAGGAAGATATTGTATTGTTAATTAATGTTATATTGAAAAATAACTCTACTTATTAAAATAACTCTACTTATTAAAAATAACTCTACTTATTAAAGAATCTCTCAGCTCTCACTGTTCTTTATACTTCTAGGGGAAATAAGGGTTTGTCCAACAGGATAGTATATCATGTTAATGACTTAGGGTTTCTATTGCTGTGAAGAGATACCACGACCATAGCAGCTCTTATAAAGGAAAACATTTAATTGGAGATGGCTTACAGTTTCAGAGGTTTAATCCATTATCATCATGGCAGAAAGCATGGTGGCATACAGGCAGACATGGTGCTGAAGAGGTAGCTGAGAGTTCTACATCTGGATCCACAGGCAGCAGGATAGTGAGCCACTAGCCTGGCTTTAGCTTCTGAAACCTCAACACCCCCCCACCCCCCCCCCCACCCCCGATACACTTCCTTCAATAAGGCCACATCTACTCTAACAAGTCCACACCTCCAATAATGCCCCTCCCTATGAATCTATGCAGCCCATTTGCATTCAGACCACCACAGTGAATAGCACAAATTGCCTTTGTAACTCTTTGCATTGTCCTGTAAAAGCCCTGGATTCTTTTATCTAATAAAATGCCTTGGCATGATAACAAAAATGATTACAGTGAACATATGGGTGTTATGAAGTGTCTTAGATTTACTACTGCTGTGATGAAACACCTTGACCAAAGCAGTTTGAGGAGGAAAGGGTTTATTTTGCTCACAGTCCCATATTACAGTTCATCAAAAGCAGTGAGGACAGAACCTGGAGGCAGGAGCTGATGTAGAGACCATGGAGGGGCGTTGCTTATTGGCTTGCTTCCCATGGCTTGCTTGCCTCCTTTCTTTTAGAACCCAGGAGGACCACCAGTCCAGGGGTGGGACCACCCTCAATGAGCCATCCCACATCAATCACTAATTAAGAAAATGCCCTACAGGCTTGCCTACAGCCCAGCCTTATGGAGACAGTTTCCATTTTCTCAAATGAGGCTCCTTCCTCTGATGAATCTAGCTTGTTTCAAATTGACATAAAACTAACCAGTACACAAAGTTTGATGTCTTCTTCTTCCTCCTTCTCTTCTTCTTCCTCTTCTCTACATCTGCTTCTTATTCACATTCTCCTTATTTTCATTCTTTCTGAGACACGGTCTTGCTGCATGGTCAATTCTGGCCCCAAATTCACAATGATTTTTATGCCTAGGTCTTCCGATTGCTGGGATTACAAGCATGAGTCACAATTCCTGGTTAAATGTTGTAAATTTGGTATGTCTTTATTGGAGTAAGCATATATGATCTGTGAAATTAATATAAATTAATCTTGCCATTTTAACACAAAGGGTAGACTTTAAATATATCAGCTAAATAGCTAAATATGTTTAAGATACTCTCTGCTGTTTTTTTCCTCTTTAGATGATAAGGGAAGCATGAGATCCTGAGTGCTTATTGGAGTGATTTATTTCTGACATTGATAAATAAGATGATCCATCATTATATTTGTTTTATGAATGAATTCCATTGAGTTATAGAAACTTTTTGTTAATTTTTGCAGTGTGTGGTGAAGGATGTGGAGAGGGAAACCCCAGCCTGAGCCAGAACAGGCATTTTCAAGACTGCTTTGAAGTAGAAATTGAGATATTTGTGCATTCTCACTTTCTCCCTACATTTCACATCCTCTCTAAATAAAACTGGAGTCAGAAATATGCACTAAACGTTTATTTTTATAGAGTTGTGTGATAAAGCTTTATTTAAAACTTGAGAAGCTTAGTAACAGCATGGTAAACATTTTTTCCTAGTGCTCGATTTTCTATTCTGACTATGGCTATTTACTCCACGTTTCTAAACTCAAAAATGTTTCAGAATGTGTGTGTCCCAAGTACATGTTATTATTGCCAAGAGATGAGCTTGGTTTCAGCCAAAGTGTTCTGGAGAAGACAAAAGGCCTGCTTTTGTGTTACTTTGTCTCAATGCTTACTAATATGACCTTATTTTTCACTCTTGGTTTAAAGGTGTTTCTTTTGAATAAGGGGTATTTAATTTTATGATTATGTTAGCATCTTTTCTATACTAATTTATAGAATGTGTTTCTTTTATCTCAAGTTGTATTTTCATTTTCAACCGCTTTCAGAAACCCCCCCCCAAAAAAAAACCCAAAAAACTAAATGCATCCTTTCTGAGTCCATGACACTATTATTGTCTTCTATACACAGTGTGCTTATAGATGTTTTAACTCATTTGAATCCCCCACTCATAAGTAGGGTTTTTGTTTGTTTGTTTGGTTTGGTTTTTTTGAGACAGGGTTTCTCTGTGTAGGCCTCACTGCCCTGGAACTCACTCTGTAGACCAGGCTAGTCTTGAACTCAGAGATCTTTTTGCCTCTGCCTTCCAAGTGCTGGATTAAAGGCATGCACTACCACGCCCAGCGAGTAGGTATTTTTTTGAAACAGAGGCTAAAATATTTAAATATCTTTAGTTTGATATATCAAATATACAGTATAAATATGCATGCAGGTAGCTTATAAATATTTCTGAGTAACTTACAAAGAGAGAGAGAGAGAGAAAGAGAGAGATTGAGAGAGAGAGAGATTGAGAGAGACAGAGAGAGAGAACAGACAGATTTTCAAAGGACTTAATTTACTGCTTGTGGATCACCAGAGATCTAAATGACAGAAGTATAAGTTTAAAGCTTTACATAAGGGCTAAGAGTAAGGGTACCTCAAGGTAAATCTTTTGCCTAGCATATGTGACATTGGGTTTTCTCACAGCACTGAATGCAAAGGCTACTATCCATTTCCTCTCAGAAGCTCCTTTCTATAGTCTATATATTCTGGATACCACACAGATGTGGTTTCTACAATAGAAACAGTCTATTTAGTCAAAGTGGCAACTCATAACATAGCAAAGAGAGGTTAGTATGTTTTTTTCTCTCTCATTACTTACCATTTTAGTTATATAATTCAATGCCATTAAGTGCATTCACACTGTTGTACAACAATCTCCACTAACTATGCATAGAACCCCCCTTTCTCATGGGTACTGGCAATGAAACAAAGGGCCTGGTACTATCACTGACCTACATTTCTTGCCACACAGAGCCCTTTTAATCTTTGCATGCTCCTCTTCTTTTTCCTTTTCCTCCTTCTAATCCCTTCCACTCTAGTTTGTTTGTTTGTTTCTTTTGAGACAAGTTCTCACTATCTTGCCTCAATCTCCAAAGTATTGAGATTACAGAGATTCACCACCATTCCTGGCTTTTCTGTCATTTTTAATCAGTGATAATTCACTATAGGAATTATCTCTAACCATTCATTGAAAAGTACAAGAATTGCCCTGCTGCCTAGGAGTGGTTAGATGTCGAAGCCTGCCAACAGTCAGCTGGGTAGCTGGGTAGAGGCATGCAGATTGAAGAGACAATAAAGAAGACAGAAGAGAGTCAAGAGGTCTGCCGGTCAATGCCGGACAGCCCCGAATTTATTTCACAGCCAGCTTATATACAGTTTTGAAGGACAGAGGTAGAACAATGCACAGCACAGGCATTCAACCACTATCTATCCTGCCTTGCGTCAAGAAGCAGGCAGTTTCTTTTTCTATCTCAATATACCTCTGGCTGACATCAGCAGCCTGCATCTAGCTAGATAGTGTATTCCTTCTTGTGGGCTAATCATGACTTTCTCACAGCCTTAGAGCAAACAAGTCTGAACTCTACTGACTCAGAATAGACTTCAGATTCAAACTGGGAAACTGAGTCAGTTGTGGGCTCCCATAGTTAGATATGAATGATTTCTCTTACATTCAAGTTGTAGATCTGCAATCACCTTCTCAGTTGTAGCTTTGGTATTTGGGTTAATAGAATGACTTTCTGAATGGAATGAAACATTAAATAAGCAGCTTTCTCCAGAGAAATTGCATCAGTCTCTATGATACCATCTGAGATTAAGATACCCTCTTTCTTAGAGAAAACTGACTCTCCTTCCCTTAACAGCTATCGAGTGCTAATAGTTCCTCAACTAGGCATGTGACTTCATATCCAACTTCTGTGTAGCCCCTGATAACTCAACCATGCTCCAGTGGAAGGTTAAGCAAAAAGAATATTTGAGCAGCACAAATTAGTCTTTTTTTAATGGACAAAAGTTGGACAAATAGTGAAGGGAGATGGATATGAGAAGAGTTGGCCAAATATGATCAAAACATGTTCAGAGAACTCATTAAATACTTTTTAAAGAAGAAAAGCAAAAATGAAAGAAAGAAAATCTTTCCTTTTCTCTGCTTTCTGCTTACTTTCTGTTTCCATCTCTGTAACTCCTACCTCCACCTTATAAAACATATACAAACTGCAGTCAAAAGACTCAATATTTGATTCTATATTTTCAAACTTTTTCAGAGTTGCATTATAACAATTGAAACCTGAAAAACATTCCCATGTCTTATGAATCCCATTCTGATTCCATTCTGGGCACTTCCTGAAGAAGTGAAGTTCAGTTGTCCCATGTTGGTCTAACCAGAAAGTGTTTCTGTCATTACCCAGTACTCTGCCACCTGATAAGATTGGTGCTGCAATGTAATTCTCTGTCTCAGATATAGACTCAAAACATTTTCACCTCTAGGTCAAATTTCAAAAAGAATACCTTTTGACAACTTAGTGGATCTCAGCATTTTAGTGACTATTTCTACTAAGATGAGAAAAAAGTTTTAAGAATGACTTTAGTTCAAGGTCTTATAGAAATAACAGAAAAAGACATTGTGAGAGCCTCATAATGTATTATAATTATCCTTCCCAAATAGAATTTGAAGTTTAAAAGATGCAAATAATGATAATAATGTCAATAACTAGGAATTGAGGAGTCCAGTACTATTTCTATAGAACTTCCTTTTATTTTTTTGCTTTGCATTTGAGGTTCATGCAATCAGAAGAAAATTCTCAATGGAACCATATGAATATTCTCAAGTATTAACTACAACTCAGTATAGGATATAGCTTTGTCCTGAAGGTTATGAAAATAAGTATTTTTCATTTTGGAAGATTATTTTCATGTTGACACTTTCAAAGGGAATGATTACTAAACTTTCATTCCCATAACTTTCCTGTAATTTGTCAGACTCACATGATACACATGTGAATCGCAAGATGAGATGTAGTTTTATGTGTTTGTCGAAGTACTCTGTGACCTATTTTCCATAGCTATACCCAGGAGGTAAATGTCTAAAAAAAATCAGACTTAAGAGACAATAGGAGGGAATCAATTTGGCAACACTTGCTGGCTAGTGTGATAAAAGGAAATCCTGGAGCACAAAAATGGGAACAGTTTCTAATTAATTATTTGGGCATTTACTAATGGGATAGTCTTCAGTACCTGTGGCAATTTAAAAAAAAAATACTTTTCTGATGTTCAAATAGTAGGAAGATTGTATTTAGTCTGATGGCTGCAGGCACACTCTTCATACTTCACACCATCATTATCTTCATCTTCATGATCCTAGAGCATTTGCCCCATCACTGGAATATACAGCAGGGACATACTCAACTAACAGTCTAGCTAGCAAACTTTGCTCTGCCCTTGGTCTTTTTGATCTTCTATGCCATATTTTCTCACTTTGCTGTCTTGTGACAAGGGGGGACTGCCCATGACAGAGATTCTGCACAGAGCACATGATGCCCTTTTACTTTTAGCTGGATATGCAAGCCGTTTCAGTTTATTTCACCTGTTCTACTTAGTGTAATGGAATGATGTACCCTCTTGTCCAGAGGGTTACATATGAGACAGTCTTCTCATGGGTTATAGGTAGAAAGTTTTCTCGTGTTGTCTCAGTCTCCTGCTAGTGCCAGCCAGAATGTGAAAAAATAATATCTAGGGAAATATTTTCTGAGTGTTTACTTTCTAAAGAATATCAATCTAAAATCATGCATTGCAGGAGTTTGGTAGTCAATGGATATTTTGGAAATACTCCATATTCTAAACATATATTAGAGAGTCAGATTCCCATTAGCAAATTAGAAGCCCTACAAAGTCAGACAGTAAAAAAGATTACTTCACTATAAGCTAAGATCTTCCAGATATATGACCCTAGAGCCTATTTTCATATAGCATCTGGTAAGATTAGTGTGAGAAATGCTAACATGTGAAATGATTTTAGAGATTTACATTCCCAAAGAGACTGAGTCTTCTATCTTTCTCTGTTCACTTCATCATCCTTCACATAGTAAGTTCTAGTCAATTTGAAAGTAATGTTGGAAAAAGTTTGTATGTAGAACTGATAATAAAAGTCATTGCTGAGCTGGGCGGTGGTGGTACATATGGTTATTCTCAGAACTCAAGAGGCAGGTGGATCTCTTGAGTTTGAGGTCAGCCAGGACTACACAGAAACCTCATCTCAAAAATTCAAAAACAAACAACAAAAAGTCAGTGCTGAGTTGATATTTTACTAGAAGTTTTTTTTGGGGGTGCGGGGGAGGGGAGGGAGGCAAAAAGAGAGACTCATTTGTGTTGAAAATGATCAGACATTTTCTGGGAAAGCTAGATTGATACAAGCTAGGCTGTAAAAAGCAGACATTTCATTTCCCACTTTACATCTTTTTTTTAAACAAATATTTATTGGAACTCTGCTAGTCACAAGGCAATATAAATAGAGCAGATACAAACACATTTGAAGCATAGTCTCTTTTTTGTGTGCATTGAGAATAATCTGGAAAGTTAACCACATATATAAATCAGTATAATATAGCAGTGAGCCTGGCAAAGGCCAGAGGCCATGTTCTTGTCATTCAACAGAGGATGCACAAGTAGTTCATGACCTAGGTATCTAGGTGGGATTCTTGAGACCACATCTTTCCAGGTCACATTGTGTATTTATATGTATAACTTCACTTACATGTGTGCTAGACTGCAGCCATAGTAGGTAGCTGTAGGTAGGAAAAGTAAAAGTAGTTACAAGTCAGAGGGAAACTTTTGTCTTTTGGATAAAGTAAATGAGGATATAGATTGAGTTCATGTATGGGTGTGGTTGGGTTTAGTATGGGGAGGTGTATCAGGTTGTGACAGACTGTTAGAATATAATTGTCTCCTGGCAACTCTGTTGGAATTCTCTCTGCCTATGTCATGGGCTTAAGAATCAGGGAGCACTGAGATGCCGTGTTATCAATGGATATTTTACTATACCCAGGTCTAGGAGCATGCTTGATACGTTCTCAAAGGAGAATCCAGCTCAGTGGCATTGTAGGCTTGATCTTGCTATCTCTTGCTAACATGGAGATTAATGGGGTTGTAGTTGGGATGACAGGAATCTGAACTAAGAAACATGAACTTAATTCTGTCTGTTAGGCACTAACAGGGTTTAAGCACTGTATGTATCTACACATGCACACATACCTCTCTACAAGTATGGTAAAAACAATATATATTATAAATGACTGAATATCTTCAAAGACATATAACTTACAAAAATCATCCAAGGCTACCCAAATTATATTACCTTATGATTCATCTTGCTAATGGTACAGTGTTATCTAGGAGCAATGAAAGCAAGAAAAATCAGACATGGCATCTGAAGTATATCAAGAATGTAAGAAGAGTAAAATGAGTAATTCTCTAAAACAAGTTAGGAAGGCAGGCATAGTGATGCAGGCCTATAATCATAGCGGATAGGTAATTGAGGTAGGAAGATTACAAATTTGAAGCTAGCTTGGGTCATATTATAAAAATTGTGTCTTCCCACCCCCTAAAAAAGAAAAGTAGAAAGAATAGCAAATGAACAACTCTAACAGAAAGGATCACTTTCCTTAGTGTTTGGGGTTGTTTTGACAGGAAGGCTTTTGCTGGTTTCAAATTTGTGATCCTCCTACTCCTCAAACCTTCCAACTGCTGGGATTATAGATATATCCTATAATATCCAGCTTTATTATTTTTGAAGTTTAATGAACATAAAGATAAAACAAAATGTGTTAGAAAAAATATTTATAATTTTGACTTTTTATCATTCAAAGAATGCCATTACCCATGACAATAGGCATAATGAATGAGATGATTTTTTAATAAATCCTAAATGTAATAATAGCTAAACATTGGTGAGCATCAGGATGATCTACTGTTTATTAAACATATAGATTCCCTGGTCCTACAGCCTGATATAGTAGGCCTAATGATAGGATTCTTATACTCCACATTTAAGTAAGCACCCTGAAATATTCTGAGGAAATCCAGAAATACTGCAGGTAAAAAGAGTTTAGGGGATCGGTGGGGACTGGAGAGATGGCTTAGTTGTTAAGAGCACTTGCTGCATAGAACTAGTCTGAATTTGGATTGCTGGGACTGATTTCTAAAAGATTGTCCTCTGACCTCCATGTTCATGCTGTAGCATGTGTGAGCCTTCATACACACAAATAATAATAATAATAATAATAATAATAATAATAATACAGAACTGAAGCCCAGAACAGCTTATGATATTCAGTTTATATATCTCTGCTCAGCAAAGTTTCTCAGTTTGATGTTTTAAATTTCTGTATATAACTAGAATCCCTTGGGGAGGACCACTTAAACATTAATTTAAGTCTCTTCAGTCTTGATGTGGGTGCATCATTTATACCTTAGTGTGATTTTTCTTTTTCTGGAGTCTGGGCTACTCAACTCAGGTATCAACTGTGTTAACTGATTGCTGTGCAAATCTTTAGATGGGGTGCGGATATGTTAAACACCAGTTCATGAGCAAACATGCAGAAGTTGTGTGAGATGTAAACCACAATCATACTCCTGAATAGAGGGAACAGAGTCATAAAAAATGCAAACTATGGCACTGTATAAATAAATATAAATATAAGAACAAAACCTGAAGGTAGATAAATTGCCCAGGGAAATAGAGTAAAAAGGAATAGGTTGAGAATGGGACCCTGGAACACTGTGGATCAAAGAATGGGGAGAGAATCCTGGGAAAGTAGATGGATATATGGAAAAACCAATATAATTCATTGGAGTGCATGGGATATAGCGACTTGCTAATGGGATGGATAAAATTCATGGCTTCAGATCTGGCTATAAGGAGCTCAAGTGAAAGGGGAGTCTATGAATTCTGGTGAGAGTGATACAAGTCACGTTATAGGAAATAAAGAGATATGAAGAAACGAGCATCATTTGAGAGTGATTAATAAGAGAGAGGTGCAGGTGTGAGGGTATGGCTCAGTGAATAGAGTGTGAGCTAAATGTGCTGAGTTTTTGGTTGTGATGCCCAATACCAAACAGAAAGAAAATCAGCAAGGAAAAACGGAAAGAGAATGGCAATTTAAAAAAAGTTTTTTTCATGTAAAATGTGAAAACTTCTTCTAGGTAAAATGGAGTTATTTATGTTTGAGGAGAACTTGGCTACTTGCATTCAGAAACAAGAAGAAAATTATTTTGTTAACTTTTAAAACAATATAATGATGCTATCTGAATTAATGGGTTTCTTTTTAGATGATTCCTTTATTTCCTCCACTATGAACTGTAGGAAAGATTTCTCTTATGGGCATTGTTATAAAACAGTGGCACAGGCAAGTCCCAAGGAATTCATATGGGTTTTAAAGGCATATTCCCAAGCCAATAAAGAAGCTATTTATTTTTTGGATGATTAAAGAAAGTTATTTGGCAGCTTCCCCAGTTACTTAAAATACTGTGATTGTTCTCATTTCCTTTTGCTTAACTAAAATATGAAAGTATAAAGAAGAGAAACTTTTCTGTGTGCAAGTTAGTAAGTGCTACTTGCTTAGTATAAACAGCATATCTTGTAGTTTATGAGAGCCATAAACTGTCATGTCCTGTTAATAACCTCCAGTTATTATGAACATTGATAGACTGAACATGTGCTTCTCAAGTGGACTTAAATATTTGGGAGCATGATTCCAGGAACATTGTGTTCTACTCAGCATAAATCATTTCTGCTGTATCAGTCCTTCAGTGATTAAAGGCTATTTTGGAAAGATAGTATGGTTTTAGAATATAGGCATAACATGAGCAATTGCTACTCTAGGTTCTTTATCTCCTTTTACTTTAAAAAAGTGATAGTCATTTGGATGTAGTATTTTAGAGCCCCTGCCTCACTCTCAGGCCATGAAGGCATTTCTTGAAGAGAATTTGTTTGGATTGAGAAACTGCTGACACCTCGCTGAGAAACTATGGAGTCTCATTGTAGGACACAGAGGGAGCCTGAGCATGTTTCTCTTAGTCAAGAGACATTCCCAGGCCCTCTTCTGGTGTGTGACACATATCAGTGTAGTCTCCAGTTGTGTAATCTAGAAGTAGCCATTGATAAATAATCCCTTTTAGGTATTTGTGAGAAAGGAGGAAGCTGTTGCCTTAAAGTTGCCAGTTCCTTGAAGCATCTGTGTGCTTTTGTAGCAGTTTTATGTTTTCTGGAAAATGAGAACAGAAAAGCCAGAAACTGATAGAGTTTCTGAAACTGATAAACTACTTGGTGCCTTTGTCAGCAGGATAAAAGTTCACATCTTTTAGACTATCTGTGGCTTCCATTACTAAGGAGATTGCCAGGCTATGTTCTCCCTTTACCCTGTTTTTGACCTTTTCTGGGTCTTTGTGTATTTATGAAGGCTTGGATTGAGGGACCCTTAAGACTTTATGTAACCACACTCAAGTTGATATTGTTCTATGAAGAGAATTTCATTAGTAATATGACACTTATAATATTTTATTGAATATTAATGAGAATTTTTTAAGTACTTTTTTTCCTGGTCTACATGTTGAGATCTAGGCCAGCCAAGGCTACATAGTGAGACCCTATCTCAAAAAATTTTTTTTTCAAAGCAGAGATCAGTTTTGTATATGACTATTGTTTGAGTAAAAAGTCATTTTATAGAGCAAATACAATTTTTTTTTTTTGAGATTTCAATTTAGGGAAGAATTGTAATAAGAATCAGCTGTTCTGAAGGCTTCCCAAGCTATTAAGTAAGTCCAGCTTTTCTCCTCTCCAGAGTTATTTTTGTCTTGGGTAATATGTTTCTATTTCTTTCAGAAAATGTGTTAGCCTTTCCCAAAGATGGCCACATTTCCTTGGCAAGCACAACCTTGGTGCTTCTTTCTCTATACTTTACTCTTTAGAAACAGAAAAGATACATGGAGAAGATTTCTAAGTTTCACATGTGAGCATTCTCTTTATTTTATTGGGGAAGTTAAAAATGCATCTAAAATAAACCTATCTCCACGTTCCATCAACCATATAGGAGTGAAGAAAACACATTTTATGAAGAAAGGCTTTTGGGGAGGAAATTACCTTCATACTATTTCCTAGCTGCTGTCACTAGGCTTTAGTTTACTTATTTATAAAATGGAAATATTAGTGGTCCTTGCCCCTGCAGAGCTGATGTGAGCATTACATGAGATAACGCATATGAAGAGTTTCAGCCACTGCCACGCATGGAGAAAGTTCAATAAATGTTTGATGATGGTCATGACAGTGATAAAGGATTGGGAGTCCCAAAAAGTTATATTGTAGCATTTCAACATAGCATTTTCTGATAAGAAATCAGATCACATAATCAACCAAGGTTATTTGAATTTGCTAGTGGAAAGGAAATTTGCTTCTTTGTCATTTAATGGATGCCATGTTCTCTTTTTCAGTTGTGGGGGTGGAGAGAGTATGCACATACAGTTATGCCTTGTGCCTCTGCCTTAATAGTCAGGATTTTTTCTTGAACCTTTTGAAAGTCTGTCACAACTTGCAGTGCATGCAGTTGACTTTCTGCAGATATTTATTAATATAAAAATCAAATTTTCATGAGAAATTCTACTAGCAGAAAAGACTTATGCTTTATGAATTTTGAGAAGTCCTTTATTTTTAACCATAATTGCCCCTTGGTATTTGCAGAGGATTGGTTTCAACACTTCCTGTGAAAACCAAGATCTGGGGATGCCTAAGTGCTTAAATAAAGTGGAATGTTATTTGTGTATATCCTATCTGCATTCTCCTGTGTACTTTAAATCATCTCTGGATTGCTTCTAATATCTAGCATATGTAAATTCTATCTAAATAATTGCTATAATTTTTTTTGTTGAGGGAATAACAACAAGGAAAAGGTCTGTGCATGTTAAGTATAGCTTTTTTTAATGCTTTCTATCTGCAGTTGATTGGATCTGAGAACCACTAAATGAATTAAATTTGCAGATAGTACCTTATAAATGACCTACTCTTTCTCTTTTTCTATTTACCCTTATTTTTGCTTAGTATAACATGTGTCACACAATAACGTTAAATAAATGGTTTCTAAATATCAAACTATCTTGACATTAGAAATCTTAGTACTAAGCTACACAAAGTTATTAGAGGTAACAAATGGAATTTATGAGGCTGGAACATCATACTTCAGAATCTACAGAAAGCAGGGGAACTCTGACAAGTTAGGGACAAGAATCATGGTCTTTACAACAGGAACCATCTGTTTGGCATGCTGTCTCAGGGAAGAGAGTTCACTTTCTTCTGTACTTGGGTTATGATGAACTAACTATAGGGTCAAATCTTCTAACAGTGTATGGTTTGCCAAGGTCACATTACAAGCTCATAGCTGGACTAGATCAGGAGTTGGGAGGAATCTAGCATATTCCTGTTTTAATGGCAGTGGGCATCATACTCCTTATGTAATAACTACAAAGAGGAGTGGCAATTCCCCAAAAGGAAACAAGGGTACATTTAGAAAAGAAAAATGGGATTGAAAAACGAAACTGGCAAAAGCCTGTTGTTCCACATTGCTAATAGTCTGATTCTTTATATCAGACATAGTAGTCTAGCCAGTCTTCATTTATCCTGGGAAAACCTTTAAACCTGGATCTGAGATGTGACTTGTATGTATCTAAAGATAGTCTTCCTTTATTCATGCTGTCACTCACATAGGATCACATTTCCAGAGAGATTTGATGAGAATATTATGGTTTCAGTATTTACACTAAAATGAGTTTTGTCTTTATATATTTATTTGTCCTAATAAGTAAAAACGAGTCAAAATTTTAGCAATCTTATTAAAATTAGGCTTATTTAGGTAAAATATATTTACATCAGAAGGAATGTCTTTGATACTATAGAGGATCCTGTTGCTTTGAAAATGTTTTAGGTTGGGGTTGGAGGATGGCTCAGTGTTTGTTTTTTGTACAAGCATGAGAACCTGAAATCAGACCCCAAACATATGGTTCCAGACAAGGGGTGCAGAAGCAGACAGGTCCTAGAGACTTGGTGACCAAGCAGTCTGGTCAAACTAGTGATCTCCAAGTTCAATAACAGACCCTGTCTCAAGAAAATAAGGTGGACAGCAATCACATGAGATACCCGAAGTTGACCTGACCTTCATGTATATCCACACAGGCAATTCTGCTGGCACACATTGTAGACACATATACCATACTTTATGTCTCTCCTCTTTCCCTCCCTCTCTCCCTCTCCCCTCTCCCCTTCTCCTCTTTGTCTCTGTCTCTGTCTCTCTCTCTCTCTGTCTCTCTCTGTCTCTCTCTCTCACACACACACAAAGAAAATGATTTATATTAATTGGTTTTTATCTTTGTTTACTTTTTTTGTGTAGTCTTAGGGGTGGAACACAAGGCCTTATATATGCTAAATAAACACTTGACCATTGAATCCCCAGCCCTCTTTTTCCTTCTTATTTTTAACAAAGAAGCTCACTAAATTCCTCAGATGGCAACTTGGAATCTTCTACCGCAACTTCCTGAGCTTGTGGAATTACAGATCTGTATCACAGGCCAACCTGGTCCTGTGGCTTTAGGATGCCTTGTAACTTAAGTATTATCCATTTCAAATTAATTCCCTTTATTTTATCTTCCAGGGGAAAACTTACCCATTTCGTGGTGCATTTCCACCTGTGTGGAATCCCTTGGCATATTTGGATTATAACAACCTGTGGAGGACAATGGATGAAATGGGAAAAGAGGTAAAATGTGTGTTTGATTTGCACATAACATATTGCTGAAGAATGAAACTGATTAATATCCTTGTAAGGTGCAGGGGGCATTGCTGATATGCATTGATGCATGCCCTTTCTAGTGTAATCAGTAACTCTGCAAAAGCTGGAAGGATTTCCACTTGACAGATGGAGAAAATGAATGCCAAGTGTTTATATAATTTACTCAAAACCATGCAGCAAGGGAACCAGAATTCAAAACCACTCTTGCTTATACTACTGCCTGTGTGGCTTCACTTCTATGCCTGTGGGCATATATATGACATTTCTGCCAAATATCTACTTAAAGTTATGGATCTACAATGCCACTTTAAATAGTAAAGGAGAGAAGGACTTTCTACATCAAAGTTTATTTGGGGGCTAAAAATGGGTGTGATCTTCCAATAACAGTATTGATATTAATAATGACCATCATTATCCCAATTACAAATAAATTTATATGTGCTGTAGTTATAATTACTATTATTACTATTGTTTGACAATAGTATTAAGGCATAAATTCCAGATTAATCTCACCTCTCTATGCACTTCCAAGCCAATTGTAGACACCAAGAAACAAGTTTTTGGAGGTTAACATGAAGGCTTCTCTGAAGAAAGCAGTAGAGCAGTGGTGGCAGTTTCCTTCACTCATTAGTGTATGACCTTTCATTGCAGATTCCCACTGATGCACCATGGGAAGCACAACATGCTGAAGAATGGGACAAGATGACCATGAAAGAGCTCATTGACAAAATCTGCTGGACAAAGTATATTTGAATGCTTAAAATCTTATTTTAAAAATCTTTCCCTGTGATCCTTGGTATCTTGTCTTGAATAGTAGTGCTGTTCTTAGCAACTTATAGGGAAAAGTTAAGAAATATAATAATCTTATTAGTAGATTTGAGCAAAAAATGAATCAAAAACTTAAGAAAGTAGGTACATAGAGTAGAACATCTTTGAACAAAAGGGTCATATCTTGAATAAAAAAGGGTAACTGTTTTTATGTTGTATAGAGGTTACTTTACAAAAGCAGTGTTTGTAAACATTATTGCAGTCCTTGAGAGTACCAGCTCCAAGACCATACCCAGGGTATGCAAAAAAAAAAAATCCACAATGTCAGTGAGAAAAAAACTTTTTCTACCTAAGTGGTAGGAAAGGAGCACACACGTATTCTGATGGTAACTTCCTTATTACTGCATCCTGAAATCTCTTCTTTGTTTTTACACAGTTACATATTCCCAACAGAAAGCTCTTTTTTTGCGCTGTCTGGGTGTGGCTGGGAGTGAATAACCATGGCAATGCTCGGCTATCAGCCAGGCTCCCTGATGTGCAGGCTGTAAAGTATGGACAGGAGGCACATAGTGCTCCACAGTTTTTCGAGGGACAATGACCTTAAAAGGGTCCCAGGACCTAAACATAAACAACAAACTGTTTGTTAGTTGGCTGAACCTTGAGTCGTATATCATAAAATTGCAATTAGAAGTTTGTGCAGAGAGTTAGAATTTGTGTAGGGAGTTATGTCTTTAATGTTAGTTATCAGCCAGAGTTTAGCAAGCGGGGAACTGACTCCAAAGTTGCTTTATGCCTGACTTTGGTTCAACAACTAGGCATCTGGGAATCTGTCCCAGTGCGATTCATTTGCAGGGGCAACTAGTCAACTTTGAATTTTCTCTGAGGTTTTAAATCAGCTAATTGTATGTAGCTGTCTATAACTGGGGAGATACTGTTGCTTTTTTTTGTAAGCCTGAGCTAATGATATACAACAGATTTCTAAGTTTCTCACAGTTTCTGTCTAACAAAGGCCTAGTTATGAAAAATATCCTAGTATTATTTTGATTCATCAAAATTACACAGCTTAAGAAGAAAACGTCTTCCTGACAGTCCACAGATAAATATGCACAGTATATTCATGGAGAAAACACCATCAATCCAGGCAGTGGGAAAATCCTATAGCTTTAAGGAAGAATTCTAGTAGCGCATGAGAAAATTATAGATAGAAGCAGACAGTATTCATAGTTTGTGGCCCTGTATGCCTTGCTTGACGAGGTTCCTCCATCAGAGTTATTCATTTGGTGGGTTGACCTTAAGAATATCAGTTATCATCTGTTGCATATTCTTACGGCCTCTGGCAAAACATATTTTTAAAAAATCAATCCCAGATGCTAGGAAGATGGCTCAATGGTAGAGAGTACTTAACAAGAGACCTTGAGTTCAGATCATAGCACCCTTGTGTGGTAGCTTACAATTGCCTATAATTCCAGCACCACGGGATCTGACCGTCTGTTTTGGTCTGCAAGGATACTCAACAAATGTGCCCCTTCACTATATTCAAAAATGAAAGTAAAACTGATTTTTAAAAAATAATTTCCATATAGATATAGATGTGAAGCTATTCTAAGTGAGTGAAAATATAAACCATTCAATTATTGTAATTAGGATTTATTATTAGCTTGGTAACTTACAGTTTACTATTACAGTCATGATTTATAATGATAGTGATATCTTCTAAGAAATATGGTATTAGTCAATTTCATGGATAAATATTCCAGAGTGTATGTGAACTAAGATGACTAGTAGGCTATATAATCTTATGGAAGGAATACCATATATGCATCGTTCATAGATCAAAATGCTGTATGGTACATGCTTATATTTATTTTTTCTATATTTGGATTGGTACATATAATATTTACATACTTATTAGCATATATTTATCCTGGACCTACTATGTGAAGGCACTCTTACAGACACTGACTGAGATATAATGGTGAATTTGTTAGTATTTAGCTTCTCATGTAGATACATCTTCTAGCAGGCAAGATAAACATTGAACACATAATTACATAGTGCTAGCAAAGTACCTAACAAAGGGAATTTAGTTGTTTTAAGGATAGAAAAAAAATCATTCCTTGGTGTAGCAAATGAAGCTCCTGTATATCAATTAAGAATGAACCCACAGCTATATAAACCAAACTTAAGAGTCGACCCATGCGCAGCAGTAGATATCTCTCTCTCTCTCTCTCTCTCTCTCTCTCTCTCTCTCACACACACACACACACACACACACACACACACACACACACACACAAATGTTTTTTTTCTAAATTTTTGTCTTATATTGCTTTGTTTGGACATTTTCTTCTGTCTTACTAGTTTTTTTGCTTGGATATGATAGTCCAATTTTGTGTTTTTGTGGCCTTGCATGTGTGTGCTGTGCTCTTTTCTTCTAAATTCTGTTGTTTTATTTTTATTTGCCTATTTGCTTTCTAAAGAAAGAGAGAAAGAAGGTGAAGGATAGATTGTGTAAGTTATAGTATCTTATAGGAATGGCCAAAGAAGGCTTACAGGGGGGCAGGGAGAAGAGTGATATATTTTCTTCTGGGAATGACTCATAGGCTCAGATTTGGGGACAGAAAGGGCAAATGTAGACTAGATGTAGATGGCATCTCCTAGGAATTACCGACAAGAACAGGGAAGGCAGGATTAGTGGGCAATGTGACAAGATGTGTTATTCCAGGAATGACTCCCGAGTTCTTGGGGAAGAAAAGGAAGAGTAGGTAAGAATATACGTTACAGAAGTGACTCCAGAGCTGGGTGTATACACAGAACATTGAATGGTACAGGGGCATCTTTCACAAATGGCTTGTAAGAGCAGATAGGTATAAGATGAAATGGAGATGGGGTAAGGATAATTTTCAGGAATCATTTACTGGAAAGAGTCTGGAAGATTGAGGGGTAGACCTTGTTTGGGGGTGGGTATTTCCCAATAATAATAACAGGATCAGAGCTTCTATCCAGGGAAAGAGTTAGTGTGATATTGTGTTGTCTTTCAGGATTGACTCACAGGGGCATAGGGGATATGGAAGGTATTTTTTGGCAATAATAGTAACTTCCTAACATGAGGCTTTCAGGAACGGTCTGTACAGACAGGGAAAGACAAGAATGATGGATATGGTTACTAGAGGTGCTCTTCCTTGAACAAACTACTGCTTGCACAAAGTAGGAAACATGGAAATTTGGGGAAACAAGATAGGGAAGTGAGGGAACTGGAAGAAGGATGGTATAGAGAAATGTTATTTTCTAAGGAAAAAACCAAGACCCTGAGGGCAGGGTAAGTAGAGAAAGGGAAGTTTGGTATTTATCAAGTAGGGATGACCTACTTGAGATTGAAGGAAGAAAAATTTGTTATGTCATCTAGCAGCCACCCTTAAGGGCTTGAGTAAGATAGGATAGGTTGGATGTTGTTGGGTGGAATGGTATCTTCCAGGAATGAGCCACTAGGACAGCATGGAGAAGAAGGTTGGATGACATCGTCCAGGAATGAGAATAGATGCAAAAATTGTGTATCATGATGGGATATATTATAGGAATAATTCATAGGGGCAAAGGACAATTGGAGAGCAGATTGTGGATGACATAGTACTGTTGAAACTAAGAGTGAGACTGATTGTGGTGGATGATCTCTTCCAAGAATGACCTGTAGATACACAGGGAGGCAGGATGTATGAACATTGGGGGTGGTGGTGAATATTTTCTAGAAGGGACTACTGATAAGGATGATGGGAATACAAAGAAAGTAGCATAATTTTAGTAGCTTATATTTTCTAGGACTTGAGCCAATGAGTTATGAGAAATTCAGTAAGGGTAGATGCTGGAATGAAATGATATATTACAGGAGTGACTGATAGATACAAGGGGTGAAAGGGTGGGTGAGTGGTGTTGGGATATTGGTATCTTTCTGCTGTGATCAACTGAATTGTAGGAAGGAATACAGGAAGGGTGAAAGTTGTGAGGTGGGATGAAATTTTTCAGCAAGATGCCAGCCAGGGTCATGGAATACAAAGAAAGATGATTCTCATGGAAAAATGGGAAATTTTCTGGTAAAGAACCAGGCGTAGAGAAGAGAAGGGAGCACTGCAGTAGTGTGGCAGGATGGTATTCCAGGAATGATCCACGGGAGTTGGAAGAAATCTGAAGTGTAGGTAGCTGGATAATGGCTCAGTGAATAAAGTGCTTGCTCTGCAAGTGTAAGAACCAGAGTTTTGATCCACATAGAAGCTGGGCAGGCATGGCAGCCTGCCTGTAATCTCTGTGCTCTAGAGTCAGAGACAAGGGATCCCTGGGGCAAGCTGGATAGCTAGACTAGCCAAATTGGCAAGCTCCAGGTTCAGTTGAGAGATACTGTCTCAGTAAAACGAAGTGGAGAGAGATCCAGGGAGACACTTGGCTTCAACCTCTGCCACCTGCCCCGTGCTTGGAGATGAGTCCATGTGAAAACATATGCACACACACTACACATTTACATGCCCAAACAACAACAAATAGAATGCACCACAGTGATGAAGGGAAAGTATGGGTGTATAAATGTGGTGGGAGAACATGTTCTAGATAGCCCGAAAGGGTGAGATGTTATCTTCTAGGTATGGGCCAAGGTTAGAGGTAATCTTGATGTTAGATTAATGTGGGAATAGTAATATCTTCCAGGAATAAGCCATAGCAGCATTTGAGAGTCAGGAAAAGATAGATAGGGTTAGATGCTAACTTCCAGGATAATTCATAGAGCCAAAGGTGGAGAGATATAAAAATACATATTAAGTGGGGACATGGTATTTCCTATGAAATGACCCAAGAAGCACTGTACCTTGTAAGAATGACCACAAAAGCATGGGGAAACAGGATGGTTGGATTATTTCTGGAGCAGCATCTTTTCAGGAATGGCATATTGTTAGCATAGGAGAGAGTAAAAAGTAGATATAAGTGGGATGTTAGGAATTTCTTACAAAAAGGAAAATGAGGAAGATGATGTTGAAGAATTATGTCTTCCAGGATTAACCAAGAGGAAGGGGAGAGGTTCAGACCTGTGAGTGATATAAGGCAATAGTATTTTCTAGAGAGAAAACATGGAGTGGCTTTTGGAAATGGCTTGAGAAGGGAAGGAAATTGGCACATATTAACAAGTGAATGGTCCGTATGCCTGGAAAATAGAGCAAGTAGTATAATGAGTAATTGGAATAATAGGTTGAACAACCTATAATGCATCTATTATATTGTCTGCATGCAATGTTTCTCCATTTTAGGCCATTGAAGAATTTTTTAATTTTGTGTTCTTAAACTTAGTTTAGCTTAGTTTAGTTTTGCTTGTTTTTGCTTTTGTGAAATAAAGTTTCATTATGTATGCCAGCGTGGCCTCTAACTTGCTATCCTCTTTCCTCTGCCTACTACATGCTGAAATTACAGACCTTGTTACCATGCTCAGCTTGCCACCAAAATGTTTTTAAAGTCCTCATTGTGTTTAGCATGGCAGAGGGTATTAGAAGTGCTATAGAGTGATAATACGGAGTTCACCACTCTCTCTGTCCATGTAAGAGATTATACCATCGCATGGACCAGAGTGGAGGCAGAAGAGATGGAAAAGTGAGGAAAATCTTTAAAATAGGTGAGAAGTATGCCTAATGATCAAGGATATTGAATCTTTAGATAGACCATATTTGGGGCTAACCATATTTCTTAGTAGCAGGAGAAAACTTTTTCTTTTCTTATAAGTTAACAAATGCTTTCCTATGAACGTTAAGACCATGAGGTTTTTGGTTTTGTTTAGTTTTGTTTTCCAAAACAGTAGAAACACTTTCTGTTCATGTTATATTACATTTTGTAAAGGTGCATTCCCCTGAGTTCTGTATGTATTTTTAATTATGTTATTATTGATTTGTGTGTGTCGGTATATACATTTCACAGTATGTATGTGTCACATGTGTGGAGATTAGAAGATAACTTTCAAGTCTTAGTTCTCTCCTTCCTCCTGTATGCATTGACATGTGATTTCCACTCTTACTCTGGGAACAGAACTGCTAGAGATTTTGCTTCTCTTTTTGTGAACATCAATGTGACTTCTGAGCCTCATGAGGTATCTGCCCTGTGGTTCTTGTGGTATGTGAAGCAGTGTGGTGGCACCACTCGGATATTCTCAGTCACCAATGGAGGCCAGGTATACCTTGTCTGTTCTAAAACTAACTTGCCCAGAACAATGCCTTGATAATTCCTTCATTGTTTATAATCACGTATAGTAGTATAAAATGATCTAAAAATATATCTGAAAAATTTCTCATTTCCTTTATTCCTGAAAAGTTCATTGCTAAAGAGTGTTTGTTTCATTTTGAATTAATTAATGTTTAATTTTGAATGTTTCATTTTGAATAATACCTTAATAATTAAATTCCTTCCTTTAAAATGTTGGAAAATGAAGCTATTAATGTAGAAGCAGCTAAACTACTAAATATAAGTTAATTTCCAAAAAACGTGTCATGCTTATAAATTTAGTATACTTAAAATCATCTCTGATCTTTACATAGGCTTCTTTATCCCACCTGTTTCTCTCGGGTATTCTTTCTTATTAACTACTGTAGAACAGAAATTACTCTGCTAATTCACACAAGTGATTTGTGTCCGCTCTTTTCAAAGTAAAGGTATATATTTTAGAATTTAGCTGTCCCCTTGCAATTTTTTAGGCTTCCATACATTTCCATTACTAATGAGTGAAGCCACTTAATTCATTGACTAAATACATAATAAACTAACAGCAAGGCCAAAATCCTAAATCCCAATTGCTTAGACTCTGACATTCATTGCAAACCTATCCCTTATCCAAAGAGAATGACTTGTCTAGGAATACTATGCCCGAGTAGGATGAGTTTAACTAATTTGTTGCAGATAAATTCTAGTTTATGCTGTTACCTGAGTCTCAGAATTTTGAATGCATTTTATGAATTTAGACTTTGTCTCCAAAGTAAACTATTAGTCTTCTCAGGTGGTCTTCAGAAGTCCCCAAATTAATATAGGACATTTGCATTTTTAAAGTGTATACTTATGGACAGAAACTCAGTGTTAGTCATTTCAACTCATATTTTACCTTCTGAGGTATCTTAACTCATGGGTTATCTGTATCCTTCATTTGTAAGGGACAGAAGACTTCTAGACAAGCCCTATATGATCTTTTAGAAAGTAGAGTTTAGTTTTAAATCTCAAGCAACTATCACAATATCGTTAAAAAGACCTTAACATTTACCCTTTTATAATCCAACAAATTCTAAACACAAAAGAGAAGATAGTGAACAGATAGAATTAGTCCATGATTTTTCTACTATACTAGATTTCAAAGCACCTATTTGGAAACATAGACCAGATTCAGTGTTAAATAATTCCAATTTCTTCAGAAAGAATAAATGATAAATTTAAGTCTTAACTACTCTGATCATTTTTATAAAGACTTTGATGTCCTCACTAAACACCAGTTGCAAAAGTTACTGCATGACTATTCATAAGTGAGGTATCATAATTGTCAGCTGTGGCCTGTCCCTCAGTTTACTGACATGCATTTCTTTTTTTTCTATTTTCTTTTCTTTTTTTTTGGGGGGGGGGGGGAGGGTGTTTTGAGACAGGGTTTCCCTGTGTAGCTTTGCGCCTTTCCTGGAGCTCATTTGGTAGCCCAGGCTAGCCTCAAACTCACAGAGATCCCCTGGCTCTGTCTCCCATGTGCTGGGATTAAAGGCGTGCACCACCACCGCCCGACTCTGACATGTATTTCTAATCACTCAAAAAATCTACAGAAGGCTAAAAATATTCCCTATGTTGTAACCAAATATGCTGTATTAAGAACTTATCCTTTTGGCTTGAACAATATCCATGCTAAGAATTGCAGGTGACAGAGGGCAAAAAACTTCTGATCCTTTAGTGCTGCTCAAGAGAAATACTTAGCAATGTTTAAAGGAATAAACAAGTTGCTTAGCCATAAATATTCTGCCTTGACTATGAAACTTACAGTTAGTTTTAGAAGAAGATATTCAAAAGCTAAAATTCAGGTTCCTAGGATCTGATTTGGCAATTTCTGATGGGGCATTGCTAACCCTAATAGCATGCTGAGCTTGTTCTTTTAGACTCGTGTCATCTATAATATAATATTTCCTATGTCCTTACCTGCTCAGGCAAGTAACTCCATGGGGAGTTAGAAACCACATCCCCTAAGATAAGCATAGTTACCTTATCTTTCCAGGGTTCCTTACATACACCATACTTATGCAAATTTGAAGTTCCCAGGCTTGCTATTTGCATTTGATCAGAGCAGCATTGGCATAGAAGAACATTTTTTTTTGATCTCTGATTTTATATAGTAGCGATGGCTTTTCCTTGCTAGAAGCTATGCTGAGGATGATAATTGAGGTGCCTTGGCTTACTCTCCCTATCCTAATGATTCTTCCTATAATTGGCTATGCCAAAGATAGAGGTCTGGCATTTACCTTCTTGGAGATTTATCAATTAGTGGCAAATGTTCTACCATTCTCCTTTTATAACTTTTGTTTTTTGCTTACCTTCTCCAATAGGAACGGAAATTTGTAGGTGGAGCTGGCCAAGTAAGTGAAAAGATGATGGACCTCCTTGGGGATAAAGTGAAGCTGAGCTCTCCTGTTACTTATATTGACCAAACAGATGACAACATCATTGTGGAGACACTGAATCATGAACACTATGAGGTAACCAATTATAGTCAAAGGAGTTTATAGTAAATAGGTTTTGTGCCTTTCGCAGCTTCTAATCATATCTACTCTAATCAGTCATATTAATTAACTCTAGTATATGTCTACCTCAAGATTTGGTTTACTTACTGTCCTAGTTTGCTTCTCTGTTGCTGTGATAAACACCACAACCAAAAGCAACTTGGGGAAGAAAGGGTTTATTTGGCTTACAGGTCTTGATCCCAGTTCATCATGGAGGGAAGTCACTACAAATATTCAAGCAGGAGCAGAGGCAGGAATCATGCAGTGTGCTGCTAATCAGCTTGCTCCCATGACTTGTTCAGTTTGCTTTCTTATACTACTGAGGATCACCTGCCCAGGGTTGATACTATCCACAGTGGGCTGGGCTGTCCCATATCAATCATTAATCAAGAAAATGCCCCACAGACAAGCCCACAAGCCAATCTGATGGAGGCATTTCCTCAGTTGTGGCTTCCTTTTCCAAGCTAATTCTAGTTTGTGTCAAGTTGACAAAACCAGCCTATTTTGTTGCTTCACAGTGACTTGATTTGATATTTTTTAAATGATGCTTTGTACCCTTTGCAAAGGCTTCAGCTCATGTTTGAGGTGATATTTTGCATATTATATTTCAGTGTAAATATGTAATTAGTGCCATCCCACCGAATTTGACTACCAAGATCCACTTCAAACCAGAGCTTCCACCTGAAAGAAACCAGTTAATTCAGCGTCTTCCAATGGGGGCTGTCATCAAGTGCATGGTGTATTACAAGGAAGCCTTCTGGAAGAAAAAGGGTAGGTTGCTCTTATTTGTGTTTAAACTATTAAGTAAAGAAACCATATTTTAGGGATATTGAACAGAATATGCTCAATAGAAAAAGACAAATGTTTTTAAATTTGCAGAGAAATTGTAAATCTGTCTCTAAATTTCATAAAATGGCCTCAAGAATAATTGTTGACAATGGGAGAAAAAGATGGGCATGCAATGGGAATATCAATTATGGGTCCAGCACTGTCAAGCTCCTGGCATTTATCTTGCTGCTTACTCTTCATGAGCAGAATGAAACCAAGGGGCCTTGTGGAAACAGTGCTGCTATGAAGCCAGCTATTCCGGGACTTCACCAGCTTATTAGCATCATTCTCCAAACATAAAATGGTTATAAGGCTTTGTGATAAATACTTATCAGGGTATTGTGAATATTAATGAGGCTTTCCAGATATGGTTCCTGCTCATATTCAACAGAATTCTTTTCACAGCTTCTAGTGTTAATGGAAGTGATTCCTTCCAGCACATCCCATCTCTTTCTCCATGTGTTCCTGCATTCAGGGCTATTTTACCATTTTCCCCATCTTACCATTTTGCCATGTATGAGTCACAGCCCTTTATGGAAAAATGATAGAGGTGGGCCATTTTCCACATAAAGAATAGATGTCCTTGTATAGTCATATGTTTCTTTAAAATAAAAGGGTCTAGAGTTGGAGCAAAGACTTAGTAGTTTAAGATTTTCCTTCCTCCTTAGTAAAAAAGTTTATATACACTCTGTATATGTGTATATCTCTAATGCTGGTTTCAGTTCCTTAATTAATTTTCTCCTGGTTAAGACTATTGTGGATGCATGATAATTGAAGATGAGGAAGCACCAATTTCGATCACTCTGGATGACACTAAACCTGATGGGTCACTCCCTGCCATCATGGGGTAAGTTAGAGCTGGGAGCAGTTTCTAATTTGTTTTGGTATAGGTGCTGGCAAAGCATATTGCTTTATAATTAAGCTCAAGTAATGATAAGTATAAACTATATCATGTTTCCATGTATTAGCATATCCATAGCATTGTTTTGTGTTTTGTTTTCCACAAGAATACTGGAAAACTACTAAACTTGACACCATTTTTAACTTGTACTCGCTTACCTATTCGCCTATAAAAACTCACATGCTAAGGATAGAGTGGAAAAGGCAGCCTGACAGACAGTATCATAGTCAACATTTCCTAGAGACAGAATGTCCACAGTCATTCTGGAAAGAGAACAACTTTACCCTATAATACTTTCCAAATACAGCATCTCTGGACTTGATCTGCTTTCCAAACACTTGTTGAATACAAATATCAGTATCAATATAAGATGAGCCAGGTCACAAGTAGATGGCCTGCAGTTATCAATCACCAGCAATGCTTCCTTTATCTTCAGAAGTACCTATCTTTGTCCTTCTAAAATATCCTATATGCATAAAAAGCCTTTTATTGTGCTGCATTATAACAAAAGAACACGTGTTAATAACAGTCAAATGACTTTTAGAGACTAATGGTTTCTGCTTTTAGGAAATGCAGACCTCCTTCCTGAAGAGATAGCTGAGCTCAGTGAACATAACATCATGCCATTTTAGGAAAGTTACAAAAAGAAAGGGGAACCTAAGAAGCAGGCTCTGCCTGGATTACTGATAAATAAATAAAATGGTTTATAGCTACTTGTCTGGCTGTAATGTAAAAAATAGCACCAAATTCCTGAGGCAGGCAGGAACAAACAATATAGTGACCATAAAAAAGCAACATATCCTCTTCATTTTTAGTTCCATTGAGCAAGACAGGATCCAGGCAGTTTAGCCAGCTTGGCATTTCTATAGGCCAACAAAAGCAGATCAGGATGCAAGTTTCAGAAAGTCAGTGATAGTTCAGTTATAGGTGGAAGAACTTGTGATGTTCTTGCCTTATGCTCCACTGGGGTTGCTTTGGCTTTATAACAGGAACATATGTGTTGGAACCCTTCCAAGTATGGCTGAAAGATATATTTTGTTTTATTGATAAAAGATGTATATCTGGGTGAAAAATGTTTCAGCACATATCTACTTTGTAGAATGATGAAATCAGGTTTGTTAGCATATACTTTACCTCATATGGTTATTTCTTTATGGTAAGAACATTGAAAATCTTGTTTAGCTATTTTAAAATATACAATAAATTAGTATTAACTATGGCTACCCTACTGTGCAGTAGATCACCAGAATTTATTCCTCCAGTTTAACTGGTACTTTGTTTATGTGAGGCCAGACTTCATTTTTTCCAAATATGAAGAATCACTGAAAACAATAGTGATGCAAGGGAGCTCTCTGCCCGCCTTCTGTTTACCTAAATGCAGGGCAGAGTTTTAAAAAGGTAGAGAGTCTTTCTATCCTCCCCTGTATCTCACTTATGTTAGGAGATAAGTTCTCCTTTATTGGAAGCAGCATTTTATTAGCTTAGAGCCAGAGCTAGAGGAATCTGCAAGCTGACCTCCAAAAGTAGCTTCCAATGTGTTTGCCTTCTCATGATTTCCCATCTTCATAAACCTAAAACTGCTTTCCTTTGTTTCTAAAATGTGTTGTTCTTCGTTATATAAGTAGTATAAGCCAGATTTACTACCTCTGGGATACTTTTAACAGTATGTTGTCCAAAGGACAAACACTGCAAAAGATAATAAACTTGCTCATTTTTTTCTTTTGTAAATCTCTTTTGTTGTTATTATTACAACAATATGAGGGTTGAGAAGAAATATTTTGTCTTTCATTACTGTTGTTGACCAGCTACTCTTGTTATATTAGGGCAGTAGCCTCTACCCTCTCCTTTTTTGTATGTACAGCACTAGGTGTTCAACCTAGGGCCCTGGTACATGCTATGCAAAGGTTTACTACATTTTGTGCAATTTATTTTGATATAGGGACTCACTAAATTACTCTGTTGCAAAACTGGTTTTAAACTTTCCTACTTCAGACTCCTGAGTAGCTGTAATTACAGGACTGTACTGCCAGACCCAGCTCAATTGCTTGTTTGCCCTTCCTTCCTTCCTTCCTTCCTTCCTTCCTTCCTTCCTTCCTTCCTTCCTTCCTTCCTTCCTTCCTTCCTTCCTTCCTTTCCTTTCCTTTCCTTTCCTTTCCTTTCCTTTCCTTTCCTTTCCTTTCCTTTCCTTTCCTTTCCTTCTGCTCTCCCGCCCGCCTGCCTCTTGAGGCAGGTTCTCATATAACCAGATTGGAGTCCAACTTGCTATATATGTGAAACTATCCTTTAACTCCTGATCCTCTGGCCTCCACTTCCTGAATGCTGAGATTACAGGCATGTGCCACCACATCCAACTTTGTACTTTGTTTTGATAATGAAAACCTTGTAGATATATCACCTCCACTTTGTTCTTTGCATTTGGCCCTAAGAGTCAAAAACAGAAGTGGTAATTAACCAGCACTGTGTTTATAATAATCATCATCTTTTTAGAACTATTAAATGTCTCCAATGCAACCCCAGCATATTTGATTTCCACAGTAAATGGCTAAAGAAAATTGAACAATATTTGTCCATAGTTAAAGTGATTATTGTATTCCTAACTTGAGATTTGACAGAAATAAACAATACTATCTTTGAGGTCAAAGCCATACTAAATCAGCTGACTAATAATTGAATTTTTCATCAGATCTTGGTAATTTTGTTTAAAATAGTATACAAGTCAAAACTTACTGATTGTTGCATAAACCTAAAATATAACCAAAACCATTAATTTTGAGCCAAAACTAGGAGTGCTAACTCAAGCAGACTTATGATTATATCCCATAAAGTTGAATAGTTCAGTATTATTTTTAATTCATTCATTTTTAAATATTAAGACACAAATGATGGATTTCATTGTAGCATTTCCATGCATACTTTGTTTTTTCAGATACTCTTCTTCCATTCTCCATCCCCATCCTCCAGCACCCCTCTTGCTAGTCCCTTTATTCAAATAATATGCAACTTTCTCTGAAATTCCATCCTGTGTTAACATACTTTTTGTATCTTTGCTTCTCAGAACATTCTCTAATAACAATCCTAAAAGAGTTGCCAGTCAAATTGATGAACACTTTTATTGAGAGTGAGGAGAAAAGGAAGTATTCCCTTTCAGCCTTGATCTATCTATCTATTGGATGTCTCTAGAACAAAATAAATACAATTTTTAACCATTTTTAATGAAGAAATAGTTTCATCACACTTTAGTTGATTTAGATTTGTAGTGGGGACTGGATAATAAATACAGAACTTTCTGCATACTAATCAAGTGCTTTACCACTGAGCACAAATACCCCTGGAATTTGTAAGATTTCTCTTTCTATTAATAGTGTAAGTAAGGATTTCATCTCACAATCAAATTCTTTAAAATGTATGTGCAGTTAGTATTATTGACATAATAAATAGAATCTATTTGACTAAAGGAGCCAGATAGAGTTTTACTGAGTTATTTTATTGGGAGGCTCTATTTAATCAGATCCCAAGGAAGCTCACTTAGAAATAGAGATATGGGTACAGGAGATTTATTGGGGTAAACTTTAGGGATTACTGCCTTTGTGGGAGGGAAGGAATCAGGACCAGCTAGAGAGAGAGTTGAATGTCAGTGTTGTCCAAACCAAGATCTCAGCCATCCCATGGAAATCTGGAAGCTGGAATGACCTTTCACAGTTGTCCCAGACTTAGACAAGGGAATGGGCCAACTTAATCATTGGGTGTCAATTGCCTCTCAGGAAGGGCAGGATATTGACCCAGGGAGTTATCTGCTAGTGATTATAATTGCCGGGGAAGGATTTATCTGTGAGCTAAGAGCACCAATTACTGGTTCTGAAGAGCACTTGGGCAGGGTGTGAGGGGTGTGCCAGGGCATTTATGATAGGCACGAATTAATAATTGTCCAGCTTTTATTGAGTGTCGTTATCAGGATAATTATCTAATGCAACCTTAATATGTTCAATGCCTAATTCCCTATAATATCAAATATGGTGTTAAATTTTACAAGTAAAATATTGAGTAAGAGGTTACCTGTTACTTGGGAGCTTACAGCCTATCAGAGTTTTAGTTACAGAGGGAGCCTAAAGACAAGATGACACTTGCTGTAGGAGAAGGGGAGGGTTGGGAGAGCTCATTAATGCTGAGTAGGTAATGGTATGCATTTATTGTGACAATAACCATTCAAATGTGGCTTCCTTCTCCAGCTTCATACTTGCTCGGAAAGCTGATCGACTTGCTAAGCTAAATAAAGAAATAAGGTAAACAATTTATATCTGATAAATCAGTAAGAGTTGCCTTTACATTCTGTTTGTTGTACCAATAATAGTAGAACAGCAGCAAGAAAAGCACAATATTTTACAAATATTCTCAACCTCAACAAACCAACTTTTTTTTTTTTTCGGTTTTTTTGAGACAGGGTTTCTCTGTGTAGTTTTCATGCCTGTCCTGGATCTCACTCTGTAGACCAGACTGGCCTTGAACTCAGAGATCCGCTTGGCTCTGTCTCCCAAGTGCTGGGATTAAAGGCATGTGCCACCGCCGCCAGGCACAAACCAACTTTTAAATACTTTGCTATGTTCTCTTTGGTCAAGTCAATGTCTGTGTGCATGTATTAATTTACTTTTACATATTTGTGTTCATTTTATGTGGTTAAGAGGTAGGTTTTCTTATGAGATAATTAGAGGTAACCAGAACACTTAGGCTATCTAGAGCACTCATGGCTTAAGCACTTTTCTTAAGAGCACTACCGCCTACTTCTGAATACTGTCACCTTGGTGATAAAGCTCTAACTAGGAAAAAACTTAACATGATGTGTGTGCGTGTGCGTGCGTGTGCGTGTGTGTAGACTTATGCATGCCATAACACGAGTGGAGAACAGAGAACAATTTTGTGGCATCAGTTCTCTTCTACCTTGAAATGTGTTCCAGGGATTGAACGCAAGTCAATCAGGATTACATAGCAACATGTGTACCCACTGAACCATCCTGCTAACCCTAACATGGGAATTTTGGAGGGTCACATCCATTCAAATCATAGTCATTGACATGTGACAAAGTCAAGAGTAGCAGATAACACATCCATATTTTTTTTTCATTATACCACACTAAGCTTGACATTTTCTTTTGGATTTCCTGCCTTTCCTTTCTATTAATAATAAAATAAATACCAGACTGGAGGTAGACATTTGGTTATGATTCCACATACTGGCGGAACTGTAAAGTTCTTGTATGACAAAACCTTTACTGAATATATCAGTGATGAGAGCAATGGTTTTCAAAACTGTGTCCAACTTTCCCAAAAGGTATTTGGAAAGTGGAAAGTCTAATTTCTTGAGGCTTATAGAATATGATTCCATAGGTCTGAAGTAGAGACTGAGAATTTGTATTTTTTAACCACCTGCTCAAGTGATTATGATGAGGAAACAGATTTATAAGCCAGTGGATAGACACAACTGCAAAATGATTTGCATGGTGACCTCATTTGCCTGCAATTTAAAATATATTCTATTAATTTTTAAGCCAAACTAATCTAAATGCATTACCCTGAGTGGAGAATGTAGCTCAGTGGTAAAGCACATGTTTTTTTGTATGTGAAGTTCAGTGTTCCATCCCTGTCACACACACATAAAAACTTTTTAGGTATTAACATCATTGTCTTCCATATGTCTTCTCAAAAGTTTTAATTTTAATGAGGGAAAGGAATGGGAAAGATAATTCTCTGGTGTGTTTGTGCAAACTTGTCTTTGGCTCATTTAATAATATACAGTAAATGATATTTTATTATGTTTTCATTTATGATTAAAAGTTAATTACAATGAAAGTTGATTTTTAAATTTAGCTCTACTTTAGTAAAGATTTTATTATAGTCAAGAAAATAAGTTAAGTACATCAAGCTTTTAGAATACTGATTGGCAGTACTCTTACTTGACTTGGCAATATTTTTAATTGACTCCGAATGTCTGAATTACTGCCTATAATCACTCATAAAGTGAGAATCTGCTGTCTCTTTGTGGCATAGAAAAGAGGATACCATACTGAAGTGAGCATAGAATTTGACTCAACACTTATTGAGCATCCACTATGGGCAGAATGCTCACAATAGTAAAGGAATTACTATCCCATTACTTAGCTGAATGGTAGTAAAGGAATCTGCAGCTCACAGAACTTGAGCTTCATCTCTTGAATGGAGAATTTAGATTAGACAGAGAAAGCAAGTAAGCAGTTAAGTAGTCTTAAGACTTCTTCCTGTATCTTAAGGATTTAATCAAGCATTTTCTAACTGTCCTAGAATTGACATATCCACTTTAAATTATGTGACATCATTCATGAATGACATTTGTCTCCTTTAAAACTTTGCATAGGCCGGGTGGTGGTGGCGCACGCCTTTAATCCCAGCACTCGGGAGGCAGAGGCAGGAGGATCTCTGTGAGTTCGAGGCTAGCCTGGGCTACCAAGTGAGTCCCAGGAAAGGCGCAAAGCTACACAGAGAAACCCTGTCTCAAAAAACCAAAATAAATAAATAAATAAATAAATAAAAAACTTTGCATAGAAACAGTATAGCAATAAGTAGCATTTAAAATTCCACCTCCTCTTCTAAACTTAACCATCTGTACTTATACGATAGAAGTTCTAAGAGTTGTATCAGTGGTATAAAAATAATGATATCAAGAACAATAAGCTTACATTTTGTTCCACACTATTTAGAAAAATTTGGGTTATGTTTTAAAAATATTTTCTAATGCAATTGGCAATGTAAACTTCTATATTTTTACATTTGTTTTCTTTATTACTAGTAAGCTTAACTTTTGCATGTATGTGTGCACTCACATATACATATTCTTAACCATTTCCCTCATCTGGTCTTAATGTTTGTTTTATGGATTTGAATTACATCTTTTGATTCATTTTCATAAAAATTATTTTCTGATTGTTCATTAGCCTTTAACAAATATTTCAGAGACATTTTTACATATTTAAACTATATAAAAACTGAAAAGAGTAAATGTGACTACTATATATTCAATACTTGAGATAGAGCCATTAATTTATAATGTAAGATGAGTAAATTTAGTAAATTATGTTTTTAAAAAATTCACCAGGAATAATTGTGAGTTTAAATTATATCTTCTTTTAAGAAGAGATTAGCCAGACATGGTAGAATATACCTGTAATCCCAGGTCTCAGGAGGCTGAGGCAAGGGGATCAAGGGGATCACTGCAAGTTTGAAACCACCCTCATCTGTATAGCAAGTTGCAGGCTATACATAGTGAGACCTTGTCTTTAAAAAAAAGAAAAATTCTGTTGATTCCTCAAATTACTGTGTTGAGACATATGATGTTAATCAGCATACAGAAATCCACTGAGGCATATAAGTCAAGTTCAGGGATTAATTGACTATTTGTTTTATAGTTACAGAAGGCTATTGTTTCATTTTTCTTCAAGGGAGTCATTATCAAGTACCCTAGAACTTAATGCATTAATTCCATGCCCATCAGTTAATACTTATGTAACATGTCTTTGCTCTTCTCTATAGGAAGACGAAAATCTGTGAGCTCTATGCCAAAGTTCTGGAATCTGAAGAAGCTTTACATGTAAGAACCCTCAGTCTCTAACAGGCTTTGCTCTGTTGGTTCAGAGTGGTAAATTAAAGCAAGTTCTGGTTTCTTGTAAGTCTTAAGCAGAGAATAGAAATGGGTATGTTTAATTTATAGAATTAATTTCAGCAATCCAAAGGCATTAAAAACTAGTGTCAGGTACATGGAACTTGTGATATGGCATTACTTTGGGCTTTTTAAATGTTCACTGCATAATAGGCATGCAATTGTAGTAAGAGACTTGGAGCCATAATCATTATGTCATGGATTATTGAGATTGGTCTGCAGAACAGAGACCCTGTGCTTCTATCATTGTCAAGTGCTTGCTGTAAAATAAAACCCCAGATATGTCATCATGTGTTGCCGAAGTCACTGTGATATATATTTAACACACTGGTCTTAATGTTTGCCCAGGTCAAAAACGTACTAATTCATTTCTCCACATGGAGACACAATTCATACCTCATTTGGCACTCCTAGGGTTTTTTATACTGCTTCTGAAAGCAATGAGAAGGAAATGGTTTCTGAAGAGTCCACCAATAACTTAAGACTTTTTCTGTGGATTGTTGTTTAAACTGTGCATATAATAAACATTTAGAATGTGACAGGGAAGTCATGGAAGTCTCTTTCATATTCTCCAAGGAGCACTTTCATCTTAATTGCTTCCTTTGAGCAGTATTTTTACCATGTACTTTTCCAGCTTAGGGAAGAGATCCTGAAAAAATGCTTTGTGCTCATTTTCTACTTGCTCCCTCCTAGTCTGCCATTGTTAGTGATACCTGGGTGGATTGGAAAAAAAAGTCCACCGTCTTAGACACTCCAGAGTTTAGAGAAAACATTTCCAAAAACTGATTGTTAGTAGTATTTCCTGAAGACTTAGCTCTAATCTTTAGAATCAGCCTGAATGAGAATGTCCTCGCTACCAAGTATTGGGCTATATCTTGACCCCCTTAGGCAAGAGGTTAAGAAAATCAGTGTCTTTATTTTACAATGTACTCTTTTTTTTCTTGCAATGCTGAGAATTAAACTTGGGGTCTTGTGCATGCTAGAAAAGTGCTCTACCATTCAGCTTCATCCCCAGACTGATTTCTTTCCCTCTCCCTCCCCTCCTACTTCTTTCCCCTTTCCCTTTCTTTCTAATTTTCTTATTCATTTTCATTGTGCTAGGGCTCAAACTCAGGACCTTGCACATGCATACCACTGAGTTCCATCCCTACTTTATGCTTTAAATATAAACTTTTTGTTAGTGGAAAATACATAAGAGCCTTCACTGTTGATAGGTAACAGTTCCACTTTTATTTTCTTTTGTAATTTTCTTTCCATTGAACTACAGCCAGTCCATTATGAAGAGAAGAACTGGTGTGAGGAGCAGTACTCCGGGGGCTGCTACACAGCCTACTTCCCTCCTGGTATCATGACCCAGTATGGAAGGTACTGCCCAATCACTACACCAACTCATATAGGCTGGCACACATTTAAATAAGCTGTGTTCAATAGGAATTGTAGGACTAAGCAATATTCTTATTTGTAAATCCCAGATAAATAGCTTATAACTTAGTGGTTGCCCCCAGAGAAATGAATGTTAACACATAATACTCTGTAGCAGAGTACTATGCAGGACTTCAGATGTCAGCAGCATTTATGAGATAAAGACAACTACATTGTCCTTTGGGAAGCCTTTGGAGCTTTCCTCACCATTTATTTTCACAGGGCTACCCACTCACAGGACAATGAATATATTTGTCCAGCATGTCTGTCTTGTCAACAGAGGAGCATCAGATATTCTTCTTCAGAGGGAAGAGTTCTTGGTGTATACCAGCTAAGTTAGAAGGAGATGAGATCTACATGGCCTGGGAGTCTACCTTTACTTAGAAACACCGTGATTCTTATACATTGTTATTTCTTTGCCTTATAGGCATAGGATTTAGAATCACTTGCTCAGTTTCAAGAGATACCACATAGGAGAACTGTAACCCACATGTTCTCACAGACTGAGTGGCTGGCTGAAAATAGGTCATTATTACCTTTAGTGAAGAATAAACTTACAGTCTACTTCTTTCAGGCTTGATAGTTTAGATCCTTGTGCACAGGTACAGGAAACAAAGATAGCCTTTTACTTTGGGCTGAGATTCATGTGTGTTTTCTCCTTGTTTGGTTTCCCTTCCTTTGTGGACTAGATGAAGGCAGTAAGTGATTGGCTCATTTCCCCTCAGCACCTTCCTATTTAACTCTGTGTGACCTCTTTATTTCCTTGAAGGGTGATTCGCCAGCCAGTAGGCAGGATTTACTTTGCAGGCACAGAGACAGCAACACAGTGGAGTGGCTACATGGAAGGAGCAGTCCAAGCTGGAGAACGAGCAGCTAGAGAGGTAAGGGAGGAATCAAAGGTGCACTCCTTTTTCAGATGTAAATGCGTCTTGGGAAGCAGTACTGTGAATTGAATTGAAGGCATACGTGAGAGATATGGGCTATCAGTGAGCCTAGCCCTGTGGCAGCATTTTTTTGGGGGAGGGGGTTGAGACAAGGTTTCTCTGTAGCTTTGGAGCCTGTCCTGGACTAGCTTTGTAGCCCATGCTGGCCTCGAACTCACAGAGATCCGCCTGGCTCTGCCTCCCCAGTGCTGGGATTACAGGCATGCGCCACCACCGCCCGGCGTGTGGCAGCATTTTTGTCATTTGCTCTTTCTGGTTCTTTGTTTTATGTTTATATGGATATATACTTGGGCTATTTTATTGACACAGTTGTTCATATTTGTAGGATACACATTGATATTTTGATGCCTATGAATAATGTACAATGATCAAATCAAGATAATTAGCATCTCCTTCATATCAAACATGTATCATTTCTTTGAAACATTCCAAATCCTTTCCCCTAGCTCTTTGGAACTGTATAGTAAATTCTGATTATCTTTAGTGACCCTATATTGTTATAGAATGTTAGAATTTATTCTTCCCATTTGAATTATGTTTTGGCACCTGTTATCCACTCTCAGTAGCCTTACTCCCTGTTGCTTTTCTTAACTTCTAGTGGCCTCTGTTCTTTTTTCTACTCCTATAAGATCCACTTATTTGGCTTCTGCATGTAATGGATAGCATGCACTATTTGTATTTTTAGGCATGGCATATTTCATTTAAGGTTTTGTTGTCCTCTAAGCTCATCCATGTTGTCACATTGACAACATTTCATTCTTATTTAAAGCTTAATAATGTTCCATTGTATGTGAATAACAATTTTCTTTATTCATTCATCCATCTGTTTCTTGACACTGATAGTCTATGTACACATTTCTTTGACATCCACCTGTGGGTTTATCAATGTTTAATATGACTTTGAATCTGTCAGAAGTATATAATGTCACATTATAATGCCATAGTCACTTTTCTTTCAGGTCTTGAATGCTCTAGGAAAGGTTGCCAAGAAAGACATATGGGTTCAAGAGCCTGACTCCAAGGTAGGTTTGCCTATTCCATCTCTATAGACAAACTACAGCACATAAAAATTACATTTACCTTCTTTCAGCCTTTGCTTTTATTATAGATGCAACTGTCTTGGGGATAGAAATGCACATTATTACAGATAGGCTTTGTTTCTTCTAGCCGTGCAAGAATTTCTGTTAATGATCTGTGTTTATTCATCTAGGATGTTCCAGCATTTGAAATTACCCACACCTTCTTGGAGAGGAACCTGCCTTCCGTGCCTGGTCTACTAAAGATCACTAGTTTTTCCACCTCTGTGGCTCTTCTCTGTTTTGTATTGTACAAGTTTAAACTGCTGCCACAGTACTGAACTTTTTCACCCTTGGACCTCCTGCTTGATCATCCTTAGCACCATCACCATTAAAAGAAAAATGTGGATGAATTACAGCCCGTGCTATTGGGCCATTTAAGTGCACTTGATTTAACCCTCCTCAGTTTAATCTTAGTCTTTGTAAAGTGATAACAATCCCAAGAATCACCTAGCTAATTATAGTAAGACCAAGTTTCATCCTGTTTATTAAACTAATTCATTTTGGTTGATAAAATGTAATCCTGTGAATGTTTAATTTCAAAAAGGTGAAGTACTTTTGAGGAATAATTTCTGGGTTATTTTTCTTGCCTTTAATGCAAAATGGTTGATGGTTTCAGAAATAAAACACTTGATTTACTGTAACTTTCACATACCTACTCAGATGTGCAAAGTAAAGTGGTGGCTGAAATGTTCCTTAGGTGTCCTCACTGAGTGTTTCCATGTGAGACAAACTACAATAGGCACTTCCTTTTCTGGACTGTATCTAAACACGAATTAGCCCTTGTCAGTAACATTCTGTGCTGATTTAAGGAAAGTAGCATTTTTTTCCCTGTGGTCCCTGGCTGTCTGATCATAGAATTAGATCTCTAAGCCTACCTGTGTCTTCAATATGGTTAAATATTAGTATGCCATTTTCTCTCAAGTACCAAAGGACACATGAAATTTTCTCTGTTGTTATTTATTGAGACAGTCAAATACAGAAATGAAATTAGGGCTCAATCTGATAACATTGCTTGTTTTAATTATTAGGTTTTATAACAGACATTAAACTGAATGATTTTATATATTCAGACTGAGTTCTCGATCTTACAAGTATTGTGGGCATGGAATGGTGCCTATCTCTTCTCTTTCCCATTTGAAAAACTGTCAATTAAAAAAAAACCTTTCCAAAGGTTTCAACCACAAAGCACTTCCTTTTTTAAAAATAATATTTTTTATTTAAGAAGAATTAAAATATTGCCAGCACATGCCAGCCAACCCAAGTTTATTGCACTAGCTTTATGCTAAATGCAAACTTAAACCTCTGGGTGCTGATGTGAGGGCTTGAGATCTTTAAAGTTTTGTCCATTCTAAGAGCAGAGATCTAGATTTTCTGTCCTGTTTTATCTTACAATTCAAAAGCATTTTAACAAACTTAAAATATTCAGTGATATCTTAGATATTCTCCAGTACAGAAGAAGTTGCCTGGATTCATATCAAACTGCAGTGAAAATTCTCATCACTAATCTGTTAGAGTTGTGTGTATTAACTTACTGATTAACTCAGTCCTGACACACCTTGAGAAATGATTTAAACAGCTGAACTGGCAAGGGTTCTAACAGTATTCAGATTATTAGTATTGAACTATTGAATGTTGAAAATCTGAGTTTGCAGTTTACCCTCTTCTGCCTCTTAAAAATCCAATTAATCCATCCTAATGATATCCATCCTATTAAACTATGGCGTGGGTATTAAAATGATTTCTAGTATATATGTGCTTAGACATGTAAATGGGAGTTGAAAAACACCCTATGTGAGGTTATCTACCACAAAGATAACATAGGTCTTTTCTCTGAAACAGAGGGAAAAAAGTCATTTTAAGAGGTTGATAATCCCCTTCACAGTTCTGCAGCCAGTTGGCCTTTCTCCATAGTTAGGATGAGAATTAGATTTAAGAAGTACACGTTTTTGTCACAGCTGTTAAATATGGTCTCGTATTATGATGAAAAAATTAAACTTTACTGAAGGACTGTGAACTATATTTTGTTTGATGGTTGTGAACTTGGTGCCTAATGTTCCATGTCCAAAGTTGGCCCCAGTGCTACATGTGGGCGTATGTATTTGTATATGATTTGCCACCGAAGTAAGATTCTGTCTGTATGGTACTGGGTTTTGTTGTTGTCAATAAAATGTGATGCCAACCTTCCTTCAAATAGACTTTTTGTTTTGCTGATAGTTCTATCTATCAGAAGGTTCAAAATGGGTTCTCATAGCCAGAAGTCTATAGAGGATGAACTTCTAAAAAGCATTTGATATTGAGACTCCAAATTCACATCACTGGGTTTCATCTTCAAGTTATGAAGGTTGCCCTGGAATAGATCAAATGCTATAATACTATAGTTTGTCTGGCTGGGGCACAATTGTGGATTCTACAACAAGTTGTGGATTCTTTCCTAATTAGCTTATGATGCCTTGAACAGATCACTTGGGTTCTCTGCCTCAGTTTCCCCATCTGTGGAAAGATGATCTTGTGCTAGATGTCTTCTCGGGATTCTCTTCATTACAGCATTATGTGATTGATGCATTCCGTTTCTAGTACTATTTCACTTATCACTTTTTGGGTTTTCTAGGAACAGACTGATATGCTGAGTCAGAGCAAAAAGTTACTGGAGACAGCATCCTAAGCGGATGAGGAAAGCAGGATTGTGCCGGGGAGAGTTAGCCTGCAATGCAATTGCAACTGAGGACTCAGGACATTCTATTGGGAAGATTGTTGAGCTGCCTCCATCAAGGCAAGATCTAGGCTCTTTGTCCTTCTATCAGCTACTCTCTGGAAGGGAGTGTGTCCACAGAAGAGGCAGGTCCAGGAACAATTCCGAATGAGAAACTGCAACTGTGATTTTCAGGCCCTTATAAGAAACTGGGATCAGCCTCTATCCTGGCAGCTGGGGGATCCAGGACACAGGACAGTGTCTAGTTCTGCACAACATAGAAAATGGCCTTATCTTATATAAGCTATTGTGGACTTGAACTTTGGTTGTATAGAGTGGCACTACCTGTCTGAACTTATCCCTATTAAAAAGGTTTTATTTCGACATTATTTTTTTTATAAAGGATAAAGAACAGTTTGGAAGGAATCCTGAAAATGAGTTAAAGGAGAACCCTACCTACACATTACTAACAAAAATCAAAGGGATACATATATGCTTACAAATAGTTGTCTTTAATAGTCAGCTAAAAATGAATAGCAAGCCTGAGAAGTAGAGATTAGATGACATATGAGTTGTGTGTTACTCTGAAAGGTACAAATTCCTTTTGATGACTGCCGGTCATAGAAAATTAAAAGTGCTTCTGAAGATTTGGTTCACATGACCAAATTATTCTCAAGTACCTCATTAAAAAAAAAAGAAATCTATTTTATATCATTTGAATGCCAAATTGTTTTTGGATGCCTTTTGTTCTCACACAATACCAATAACCACTGAGTGAAATTACTGGGATGGATAAAAGAGGGGGCAAAAAGACAGAAGACAGCAAAAGCCCTCTTTAGTGCTAGCCCTAGTCTCTGTCTCTGTCTCTGTCTCTGTCTCTGTCTCTCTCTCTCTCTCTCTCTCTCTCTCTCTCTCTCTCACACACACACACACACACACACACACACCATTCATATGTCCTGCCTATATAGCCATATCCATATCTCCATGTCATGGCTGACAAAAGCGGTGCTATATACCATACCATGTGGGACAGAGGTGGGGAGGATTCTCACTATTCTGTAGAAACCACCACTTTTCATCTGTGCTGACTGATACATCTCTAGTAAACAGGAGAACAACGTGAAATGGGTTAAATTTAAAACTACTGTTCGCAGTACACAGAAAAATCCATAAACAGTCCCTAAACAGAAGGACTTGGTGAGACCTTGAAAAGAGGATGAAAGTAAAGGAAGGCACTATGTAACAGCAACAGTTTCTCTTTCCTCTAAAAAACAAAGAAAGGCACTAAATAACAGCAACAGTGTTTTCTCTAACTCAGGGCTTTTGTATCCTATGGCCAAGGCCATTCTCTTCACAGTCCTAAGATAAGGCAGGCAGGCCACAAAGTGATAACCGTTGCTTTTGTTTAAATCAAAGTGATTGATTTCAACTGGAGTCAAGTTACAGAAGGTAGCTTTGGAGGCCTCCTGTAAAAATATGAGAGAGAGAGTACTTCTAGACCTCCCTTAATTCATGTGTAATCATTATGTCCACTGACTTGAACTCCTTTACAGTCACACCTCTGCATGAGCCAGTTTTTCCTAATAATAAGCCTCAGATATTTCCCATGAACCACTGAAGTCCATGAATGAAGTCCGGAAGAATGGAGTGGTATGGCATGGGTGTGAACTGGGGGAAAGGAGCGCTGATTGAGGATGAGGGGAGAATGGGAGATTCTAAAAGACCCACAGAACAGCACACCAATGAGAACCCTAACAGGTCTGTAGAAACAATGTGGAATCATTTGTTATTAAAATGCTCCTTGGCAGCCACTCAGAATGCTTACTTTGCAGGTTTCACTGTAGTGGTGAGCAGGCAAAGCCTCAACATATTTTCCATCAACCTTTTAAAATAGAAGCAGAAGCACTTCTTAAATTGTGTGTAACACAGATTGCTAAACAGTCTTACTAATAAAAAAAAACAACCTGGAACCAGATATTGGGGTATAAGCTGAAAGATCAGAGTGATAAAACAAGCCACAGCCAATCTCACCTTACCAACTCCTCAGCCTCCAGAGAGCTTCCTGTATACCCATGCCTTATATACCTTTTTGTGCCCTGCCATCTTATTTCCTCTCTCCACCCAGCTCTATCTCTTCCTGTCTACCTGTACAGATCTCCAGACCTCTATGGTTAACTAGTGCTGGGATTAAAGGTGTGTGCCACTACGAATGGCTGTGTTCCCAGTATGACCTTGAACTCACAGAGATCCAGATGAATCTCTGCTTCCCAAATGCTGGGATTAAAGGCGTGTGCTACCACTGACTGGCCTCTATGTTTAATATAGTGGCTGGCTTTTTCCTCTGATCTCCAGGCAAGCTTTATTTGTTAGAGCATAAATAAAATATCACCACAATTGTGAGCAGTCATGACCTTGGGTTTTTTAAAAATCACTTAACACCTATGTGCTAGGTAGCCACTATGGGATTCAGTAGTGAATCAGACATGACCTGCCTCAGGGAGTACTCATGTGATTAGAGACACTAAGTAATCTATTAACTGGGGTTCTGTTCAATTCTATTATAGAAAGGCACGGGTTCTATAAATGGAGGGTAAGAGAGATTTAAGGAGAGGTTATTAGGATGTAGTCTCAAGGCTCCAAAAACATCACCAGATGTAACAAGTCAGTAAAGAGTCTGCAGAAGATAAAGAGTGAAGAGGAGATGACATGACTCATCACAAGAAACATCAGTAAGTGTTAGATTCCATTTGTCCTGTTAACAGCCCAGTGCACCAGTCTTTTTACCCACTTCCCCTCTCTGCACGACCCCTTCCTGCCTTTGGAGATCTTCAAGACTTTCATACAGAATATTTTGACCATATTCATCCCCTCTCCTCCTAACACCTCCCATTATACTCCTACCTCCATACTCCCCAACTTCGTGTCCTTTTTTTCTTCTTTTTTAAAAACTCATCTTCATTGGCAGTGACTCCTTATCACCCAGGTCGTGTGCTGTTGAGTAAATTTGTTTTAAGAGAGTGCCATCTACTGGCCAAATACTGTTCATTTCTGATGGGAATTCTCAAGCATTCAGGACCATTGGCCTTAGCAAAAAACAAGAGGTATTACCTGTACCTACCTGTGATGGCTTCTTTTGTCATAGCCCTTTCTCTGCCCTATTCTTTGAGTATGATTTTATCCTGTTAGAACTGCTTGTTCCTCAGACTCTTGTGTCTGTCTGAATAATAGGCAAGAAGGAAAATTCATGGATATTAAGAGAAGTGGGATAGAAAGGTCAAAGGAGAAAAAAAAATATCAAATGCTGCCTTAGCCTAGAGAGGTGGAAAATTATGGAGGGACATTTGGCCAGGGGTATGTGGTAGAGACAGAGGTCTACATGACTTTTCGGGTTTGGAAAGCAAAATTGTGTTTGTTTTAGACACTCTATTATTCTGGACCATATCAGATGTCTTTAAGGCACCCTAGCTTATATTGGACTGTTAAAATTTGGGAAACATACAGCTAATAGTTTTGGCATCTCAAGCAGGACCCATGTACCTACAGGGGATGAGGGTTCACTTAAGGGACCTAAATGGAACTAAACAGAAAAGAGCCTTGATAAGATCCACATCCAGGATGGTAAACTGTATCCTTGGTCAGACCCTTACTAAATATATCTACCAGTGACCTTGGTTTACATTAAAAAATGGATAGAGATGCTCAGTTTGCCCAGTGTAAATATTTATCTGCCTATCATATACCCTCATAACCATGAACCAGCAAACAATGGGCTAGGCAGATGTGACCTCTCAGTGGGCTCAAGAAGGCAGATAGCAGCCAGCAGTGGATGGGCATAGTATCTAGACTGTGCTGAAAAAATCTAAATGTATATATGCAAGGTGGGTTCACCCAGAGATGGGGCAAATTCACACAGGCCAAGGGGAGTTAAAAAGAGCAAATCAGCTTTTCTCCCAAGCAGCCTGACCACCTTTGCTGTGACAGCCATTTAACTTTCTGTACAGGCTTCATCAAGTGCTGGATTGTCCCTGTAACAAGTGACTAAGTACTTGGTAGCTTAACATGACACAAGCTTCTTTCTTATCTTTTAGTTCTGCATTTCACAAGTTCAAAATGAGTCTTACAGAGTTAAATTGAGATGCTGGCAGTTATAGTTTCTTCTGGAGGCTCTAGGGAGAATCTGCTTCTTGCCAAGGCTGCCAACATTCCTTGGCTGGTGGTTCCATTACTTCAGCACAGGACCCTCCCTTCATTTTGTTCCTCCTGTCTGTCTTAGAAGAATCCTGTGATTACACTGGCCCTACCAGGATAGTCTCTCTATTTTAAGATCCTTAGTCACATGTGCAAAGTCTCTGTGATAGAAGAGGACAGATTCATTGGCAGAAGGATTAGGATCTGAACATCTTTAGTAGGGCCATTATTCAATCTACCTTGTGGGCCTTGATAGTGAAAACAAAAAGTTAAATGTCATATCTGCCACTCCTCAAATCCTTGCTGTTCCAGGCATGGAGAAACACATAAAACCTTTGATGATTTCAAGCATTATGGATTCTGCCCTGCTCCCATCCATACCTAGCTTTACTGTCTTCCACATTCGTGCACAAACACAGACATAAACACAAGTCACATGCACACACACACACACACACACACACACACACACACACACACACACACAGAATACCCAGGGGTCCTGGAGATTTTGCTATGTCCAGCGTGGGATATCTGAGGGAAAAAAATCTACATATACTATGGTCTTATGTCTGTTAACTTTATTCCTCTAGGACAAAATTCTATCAATACAGTCACAGCTCCATCAGGCATTCAGGGCAGGAATAACTCTAGGTGCATCAAGCTCCTTATCCATCTATTCTATTTCTCTGAGGTGAAATCCTGTCTCCATAGCTTCAGTTCCATCCGGTTCCCTCTCCTAGTCCTGCTAACAACTAAGCTCTTATGCTTCCAGCCTCATCTTCGTCCTCTGCTACTATTCTCTACTCCTAGCACTGATGGACTTTTCTGCCTTACGGTCTACAAAACCTCTGTCTTCCTCTTTTCTCTGGCCACGCCTTCTGTCTGCTCTACAGAAAATGCCTGCCCTTTCTTTCACTGGCCAAGGGTTCTCTGCCTCCTCAGGAATGTAGTTCTACCTCACACCTTGATATGTAAAAACCTCTTTTGTTCTCAGTCAACTGCTCTGGAGAGCCTTAGTCCCTGAGGCAGGGGAATGGTCTGAGCTTCATTTGCACAAGAAGCAAAACTATGTGTCTCCAGCCAGCCAATCTCCTTGGCTCAGCTGGGCAGTTAGTTACCTAGAAGTTCAGCAGGTCTGAGGAGCTGAACTGTTAGCCAAATGGTCTGGGCACGCAAGAATTTCATAGCAGAAGACAGCTGAAATATTATAAGCTGGATAACACCAAATATTCATAATAAATAGCTTGCTTTTTGACAGACCCTTGGCCGTTCAAAGTATAGCTTTAATACACAGCTGAATCTCTAAATATATTCTTGTGGCTGGCCACACACACACATACACACACCTGATTTGAACAATTTCCCAGTTTTGTCTTTTAGATTAAAAAAAAAAGGCTAGGATCTGGCATCCTGAGGTACAGCATATTCTACCTTCCATAAGTATATAAACGGCCTCTAGGTTTGCACCTTTTTTAATACACTAGAGAAAAGAAATGTTTATACACTAATGCCAATGACTGAATTCCTTTCAGACTGCACATGACTGAAATCTGGGCTTTCATAGGGACCTGAGAGGCCTCCTTTTATAAGGTAAAGCCCCAAACAAGAGCATCTTACTAGGCATTTGCCAGTGTTCACTGTCCAAACATGTTAGAAAGGGTCCAAGCAATCAAAGTTTATCAGACACATAGCAACATGGTGGTGGGAATGGGGATTGGGTGGGGGTGGGGCTTTACATCAACAGAGTTTAGTTGGATGTAGATACTTTTCTCCTCTGCTTCCTGCTCCTCCAGCCCCTCCTCCACATTTTAATTTTTTTTCTTTTTTGTGGGAGAAGGGGCACAGGGTTTGGTGTAACCCAGTCTGGCCTTCAAAATGCTTATGTAGCTGATAATGACCTTGAATTTTCAATTCTCATGTATCCACCTCCCAAGTTCTAGGATTACAGATGAACACCCCTATGTCTGGTGTCTTAAGATGGAAAATTAGGGAAGAACTTACAGGATTTGCACCTGGAGTTAGGTTATATTTTTGTTGTACCCAGATCGTAACCCCCAGAGAGACCACCAAGGACGAGCATACCAGAATGCAAAAGCAAGGTTTACTTCTGCTGCAAGTCATGACAGGGATCTCATCTCAAGCCATCTCAAGTGAGGCAGGGAAGAGCTACTCTTTCTTGGGGAAGTTAGTTTTTATAAGCAAAACCCATAAAATTTCTTAGAGGGGAGAGGGTTAGTATGGGTCCATCCTTGATTGGTCCAGTTTTTCCCGGGCCTGGACTTTATCTTATTCTAGCTTATCTGTTTGCCCTGTCAGGAGTTTTACAACTCATCTCCGGGGTCTGGTCATGTTATCTCCGGAGAGGGGCATCTTGTGGTTAATTGGTTACCATCAAACTTCCTGACTTTGTTCTTTTGAGTTCCTGGGGCTGGCACCATCATTTCTGGGGACTTGAAACTGGCCTGGGTCTATCTATATTGAGATATCTTTGTCTAAGGCCCCCTTTTTGAGACAATAGAGTGAGGATCTTGTTGTGCCTAGATCACGTCCCCAAAGCCACCACTGGAGACTTTAGGTACAGAATGCAAAAGTAAGGTGTATTCTAAGTTTACAAGCCTCCAGGGAGGCTCTTCCAAATCTCTCACTCACAGCAGGGAGGTTGGAAGGAGTGCTCCCCTTTCTTTGTGAAGCTAGTTCTTAAAGGCACATACTATATAATTTATTTTAACCCACCTCCCTTTTTTTAGTCTTTTGGTCGAATATCCTGACTTTTCCAAAGTCCCTATAGCAAATACAGCCACCTGGGGAAAAGGGGTCTAAGTTCTTATCTACACTTAGGAATCCTGGTTTAAGCTTCTCTTTGTCTGTAGGGGATAGAGTGGGGGGTTTTACTGAGGTATCACAATTTTAAGTCAGGTTTAGCAAGGCAGAAAATTGTTTGGAATTGGAAAAGTTTATGACAGCTGTGGGCAGAGTGAGGGTAAGATCTTGAAACAAGCCCCAATAAGCAATTGTTAGACATTATAAAGAACATCATTTTCCCCCTTCCCTTTCTACCTTCCAAACCTTCCCATATAATCCTTTGTGATGGCTGTTCTTGGTTGTCAACTTGATTACATCTGAAATTAACTAAAATCCCAAAACAGAGGAACACACCTGTGAGAGATTTTTGTTAAATTCGAAGTGGGAAAATTTACTTCCAATCTTGATCTTTAAAGTAGGAAGATACACCTCTAATCTAGATCTTTTGAGTTTGGAAAACCCATGATAATCTGGGCAATACCTTCTTATTGGAGGCCTATATAAGGTCAAGGAAGAAGGAAGCTTTTGCCCTTTGCCTGCTGACTCTCACCTCCCTAGCAAGTCCATTTCTTCACTGGCAGCAGAGCCTACTTCTTTGGGATTCTAGCATATATTGAAGATAGGCTAAGATATCCAGCCTCATGGACTGAACAACTACTAGATTCTTAGACCTTCAGTTCATAGGCAGCCAGTATTGGACTAGCTGGACTACAGTCATAAATCATGTTTACATATCATACACACACACACACACACACACACACACACACACACACACACACATATATATATATATATATATATATATATATATAGAGAGAGAGAGAGAGAGAGAGAGAGAGGAGAGAGAGATGGGTTGTGACTCCTTTGGGGGTCCCATATCAGATGTCTTAGATATCAGATATTTACATTACTATTCATAACAATAACAACATTACAGTTATGAAGTAGCAATAGAATACTTTTATGGTTGGGGCTCACCACAACATGAGGGACTGTATTAAAGGGTCTTAGTATTAGAAAGGCTGAGAATCACTGCTCTAAAGAAATCTGACTAATATATTCTTTTTCAAATTTATGGCCTCTTTTCTTTAATTGTTGCATTGATATATGCATATACATATATATTTCTAAATACAATATGTTCAGCCTGTGTAATGTCACTGGTGTGTATGTTTTCAGAGCTGACCATTTGGTATTGAATAATCAATTGATGTGCTCTTCTTTAGAGACTATTTCTCCCACATATTCTGGACATTAACCCTTTGTCATATGTATAATTGTCATAATGTATAATTCTCCCCTTTGTATGGACTTCCTCTTAACCCGGTTGATTGTTTCTTTTCTTTCTTTTTTTTTTTTTTTTTTTTTTTTTTTTTGGTTTTTCGAGACAGGGTTTCTCTGTGTAGTTTTGCGCCTTTCCTGGAACTCACTTGGTAGCCCAGGCTGGCCTCGAACTCACAGAGATCCGCCTAGCTCTGCCTCCCGAGTGCTGGGATTAAAGGCGTGCGCCACCACCGCCCGGCCCGGTTGATTGTTTCTTTAGCTGTGCAGAAGCTTTCTAGTTTTATGAACTCCCACTTGTCAATCATTGACCTTAATTCTTAGGCAAATGGAGTTCTGTTCAGAAAGTCCTTTACTGTACCTATATTATGTAGGGTACTGCTTATGTTTTCTTTCAGCAGTTCTAGTGTCTCATTTTTCACACTTAGGTCTTTGATCTATTTGGAATTAGTTTTTGTGCAAGATGAGAGATAACTTGTGGTTGATATTTTGTGTACTCCCAATAAACTTATCTGGCGGTCAGAAAACAGAACAGCCACTATATTAGGCAGTGGTAGCACACACCTTTAATCGAGCATTCAGGAGGCAGAGATCCACACTGGAAACAGCCAGGCATGATGGCACATGCCTTTCATCCCAGGAAGTGATGGTAGGAAGCAGTAAGGTATATAAGGCATGAGGACTAGGAACTAGAGCCTTTTTTAAGCTTTTAGCTTTTAGCAGTAGTTCAGCTGAGATCCATTTGGATGAGGACTCAGAGGCTTCCAGTCTGAGGAAACAGGATCAGCTGAGGAATTAGTGAGGTGAGGTGGCTGTGGCTTGTTCTGCTTCTCTGATCTTCCAGCATTCACCCCAATAATTGGCACTGGGTTTGTTTTTATTAATAAGACCTTTTAAGATTCATGCTACAATAACTGTCTAATTTCATTATTCTACATATGGATCTCCAGTTTTCCCAGCACCATTTGTTGAAGATGCTTTCTTTTCTCAGCTTATGTTTTTGCTATCTTTGTCAAATAAAATTGCCAGGGCTACATGTTTGGGTCTTTAATTTGGTCTCATTGGTCTGCATATCTGTTTATTATGCCTGTACCATATTGTTTTTACTACTATGGGTCTGTATTATACTTTAACATCCAGAATGGTGATCCCCACCAGCATTGTTTTTTAGTTTAGTTTGTTTGTTTGTTTGTTTGTTTGTTTTTGCTCAGGATTGTCTTGACTATACAGAATCTTTGTGATTTCATATGCGTTTCAGGATAGTTTTTAAAGAACTCATTTTTATTATTTCAGAATTTGGTATTACAAGAAGCTGCATTTACTGAGATAAGCAGCCAGATTATTTTAACTGGTCTCCCTTGGCTTAATTCAGCAACAGAAAAGTACAGTTTTATTTTTCTAATTCAGGTATTTTGGGGGAGTACCATAAATTATTGTAACTATACATGTATACTTTGTATAATATTCAACTCAGAGTAAACATACCTACCTCTTCACAGTTATTTTTTGTAGTGAAGCATTCAAAATCTTCCTGCCTGTTTTTGAAATACATATTTTATCATCACCAATCATCATCATACTGTGAAACACAGTACCAGAATTACTTTGCCTAACTGTGACGCAGTGCCCATTAATCAATCTCACCTATTTATTCCTTCCCTTCTGCTCTCTCTAGTTTCTACCTTCAACTTCTATGAGATCAGTACTTTTAGATTTCATGTAAAAGTAAATATGTTATTTTGCTTAATGTAATCACCTCTAGTTCTATGAATGCTGCCAAAAATCAGAATTTCATCCTTTTTATAACTGAATAGTAGCCCATGGTGTGATATGTAATACATTTTTTTTTATCTATTTAGCAGTCAATAGACACATAGGTTCTTTCCATTTCTTGGCTATTACGAACAGTGATGTAATAAACATGGGCATATGCATGTAGCTTTGACATAATATTTCATTTCCTTTAGACAGTTATCTCTCACCATATAAAAAACTCAGCTCAAGGTGGATTAAAGACAAATATGAGGTCTAAGTGTAATGAAAATATACAGAGACATTGGTATGAGCAAGAATTGTTTGGATAGGAGCTCAAAAGAACTGAAACAAATGCAAAAATACACAAATGGGCTATAACACCCTAAAAAGCTACACAGCAACAAGGTAAAATCAGCAGAATGAAGAACTCTTAGCATACTCTATCTGACAAAGGGTTAGCATCCAGAATAGATAAGGAATTCAGGATAATAGCAAAAAGAAAAAAAAAACATAATCTGGTGGAAAATGGACAATAGTCTGAAACAGAAATTTCTCAAAAGAAGATCTACAAGTGGCCAATTTTGTAAAACAAAGTGCTTGACATCACTCACCAGCAGAGAAATGCAAATGAACACCATGGCCAGGTACCACCTCATTCCAAATAAAATAGCTATCAACAGAATAGAGATCCTCAGCACCCACAAGAAAACAAACATCTGAAACTGCAGCCCCAGGGGATCTGATGTCCTCATCTTGCCTCCATAGGCACTACATGAATGTGGTACATAGACATACATGCAGGCAAAACACCCATACACATAAAATAATTAAAACAGAAATCATGCTGGTTTGTTTCTTACATTCAACACCAAACTGGAGCTACTTATTATTATTAGATGCAAATATGGGTTTAGTAGTCCCAAATATCTTCTTTCTTTTAATTTTTTAATAGTGTGTGTGTGTGTGTGTGTGTGTGTGTGTGTGTGTTTGAGTATATTTATGAGTACCTGATGCCCATGAAGGCTAGAAAGGGATGTCATATCTCCTGTAATTGGAGTTACAAATGGTAGTGAATACCATGTGGGTTCTGGGAACTGACCTGGGTCCCCTGCTCTGAACTACTGAGTCACCTTCCAGTTACGCTCCTCCTCCAAAGCACTTCCTTTAGAAATAGATTGCTGGTTAAATTGCCCTACTTTCAAAAAGAATACAAATGTTAAGAGCTCACATTTCCAGAGACAACTAGACCTGGTCTTCAATCTTGATTTTGAGTATATGTTTTTCTTATGTGAATTTAATAAGATAATGAAGATAGAGCTATTATTAACAATAAATTTTGACCACAAAAATTAAGTTTGTGGTCCACCATTATTCCTGTTTGAATAGCACATCTTGAGTTACTTCTCATCAATTAAAACCTCTCTGAGGAGTCATTGCTAGCTAAAATGTGTCCTAGATGCTCTTTATCCAAGCAGTCCAAATGATCCCTTGACCTTTTTTATTCTTGGTATTGGAGACTGACTCCAGGGCATCATGCATGCTAAGTAAGTGCTCCAAACTGAGCTATTTCCCCATCCCTTTATCTCCCACTCCCTCAGTTTTGAAGACTGGCAAGATGGCTCAGTGAGCAGAGGCACTTGCCTCCAAGCATGACGACCTGAACTTGATCTTCTGGATCTACACAGGGGAAGGAAAGAGTCAACTCTTGTAAATAGCACATATGTGCCCCCCATAGGTAAATAAATGTAGCAAAATTTAAAAAATATTTTGAGATAGGATGTTGCTACGTAATGCAGGTTGTCCTCAAACTGCTTTTGTTAGTTTTCTGAGTACCTGGGATGATAGGCATGTGTCACCATGTACAGCTCCAAATGGCCTGTCAGTCCAGGCTCAATTATCTTCAATAGCTGCTCTTTTGTACTTTGGCTATAACACACCATGGCTCCCAAAGCTGTACCTGCTCTATTCCCATTTGCTTCCCAGACTTGCCTTGAACCTTTCTGCTCCCCTTCAGAGCCTTCCAGACTGCTAGTTCTCATAAATCCTCTGACAGGTCCAGTCTTTTTTCTATCTCTGGAAGATTCTTTTCTTCATTTATGCCTGAGGTAATCCTTTAGGTCACTGATGAAGTATTACTTCTGGAGAGATACGTTTCTGACAATGCCTCCTTCACAGCTATTCCTCCACCATGGTCATTAAGCACCGCTTCCATGCCTGATTCATCACTATTTGAAGTTCTTTAATTAGGTTTAATGGTTTACATATGGAATACCACATTCTGGAGGTCCAGGCATGAGGATAGCTGTTTTGGAGGAAATGAAAATCAAAACCATAATAAAGCATCACTTCATTCTAGTTAGAATAGCTATAATCAAAAAGAACATGTTGCTTTCAGTTGATCTGATTGCTTTATATCTTCCCAAATGATAGACTCAATCATATGTTATATGTGTGTAGCTATTTAGAGATTTTCATCCCTTCAGACAGACAGATAGGATCGCTGGTGGCTATAGCCCTGAATTGTCCACTTCCAGACATGCAACAACCTTATCCATCTACCCAATGTGCCATACAAATGCATTTCTTTGTTTTTCTATAGGAAAGGATGCTGGCAAATTCTGCCTGAAGCCAGGATTTTTAGTACAGACAAAATTATAAGCAAGCAAGGATCAAGAATTAGAATTAATATTCAGGGCTTACTATGGAGCATTACTTATATGCAAAAAATGAAAAGCTATTATCATTTCCAAGGATCACAATTTTGTATGGTACCCTGTATTGTAATGGCAATGACATAGTTTCAAATGCATCCAACAACAAACTCAAGTTTGCTGTTCTTTATTTTTTTTTTTTTTTTTTTTTTTTTTTTTTTTTTTTTTTTTTTTTTTTCCGAGACAGGTTTCTCTGTGTAGTTTGCGCCTTTCTGGAGCTCACTTGGTAGCCAGGCTGGCCTCGAACTCACAGCGATCCACCTGGCTCTGCTTCCCGAGTGCTGGGATTAAAGGCGTGCGCCACCAACGCCCGGCTTGAGTTTTTTTTTTTTTTTTATTTTTTTATTTTTTTTTATTTCCATTGTAACATGCCCTCAAAAGAAGGAATTTAAATGAGCCAATTAGTAACCAGAGGTCAGTCTGAAGAAATAATTGACAAGAATAGACCTCATATCTCAGCAGGCTCCTTGGACTTAAATTGGAATCCAAGAGAGAAGCATTTATTCATTATTTATTTCATTAGATCATTCATGACATGCCCAGTCTCTAGGGAAGGTTGAGAATCTGGCTGAAATACAAAATTAACAAATTAAAATTAATAAATACAGAGAAGAAAGAAATTCAGTTTTGCCCCAGCTTACTTCAAGGTATAGCATGGATATTAGGCAATCCTAGATATGGTGGCCCCTGATTTCTCAGAATTAGGCCAACCTCCTCCACTCCTTGCATTCCTACCTCCACCCTCACATACGAATCCATGGCCAAAATTTATGCTTAAGTTAAAAAAAAAAAGAAAGAAAGAACTTGGCATGAGCATTCTTTTGGCATTTGGATGCTGTCAAGCACATGACAGATAGCATCATCCACCATGGATCAGTGGCCAGGGAAACTGATTCTGCAGGGCCAGTTGCCCTGCTACAGGGAGAGGGGACCCATAGCTGGCACAAGGCTTTCTCTTAGCTAGGAGGTAACATGATGGGTTGCCCAGGGTGAACAAAAACCTCTGTAGTCAGGAAGTGTTATAAGGGGAGGTGGACTTGTCACGCTAGGTCCCAGCCATTTTGGGTTCAGGCAAGTAGGTCCAGGGACTCTCAAGGGATTGACAGAGGGTAACAAGAGGAAATTTGTGGTGAGACACAATTTCAAGTTTAGGCAGGAAATCCTACCCCAGGAAGCATAGGATAGGGGGCAGTTCAGCCTATGGGCAAGAATTCTGTTCTCTAAGGCAAGTGTGCCTTTAGAGGGAGAATGGCCACTGGGCACCTACCTTAACTCCTTGTTCTCCCCACAGCTCCTTCTGCTACTAATCTCCTCCCCCACTGGCTGAGTATTACTTCTCATATGCCTGTGAAGGGTTCCATCCTTATATCCCTGCAGATTGGTTTCTACTCTGCCCATCCATCTGGATTCCATACCAAGTAGAACATCTGCTGTGATTTGCATTGCAGCCACAGTTCACTGGGGCAGAAGAGGAGTCTCACTGGATGTAGACAAACCTCCTTAGCTTTTTGAAGAGGAGAATTCTGGAGCTGAGTTCTGAAGCCTTATCTAATTATTCTTTACCAATAAAAATTGGGGGTCAGATATTAGGGTAAGAAACTGAAAGATCAGAGAAGCAGGGGAGCAGCCACCAGTGATTTCCTATCTCTTCTGTAATTTCCTCCAAAAGGGCCAAGATCCTCTCTCAGCCCTGCCTTACTACTTCCTGTCTCCTGTCTACAGTCCTCCAAACCTCTATGGTTAATTTTGGTCAGCTGGTGGTTAGCTCTGCCCTCTGACTCCAAGCAAGTTTTATTTGTTAGAACACAATCAAAATATCACACAACAGAGTTCTAAATACAAAATACAAAATGAGAAGTACCCCATTCTCTAGGTTAATAACAAGGATGAACACATGATAGGCTGGGTGTTCAAGAGGACAACAGAATTCATGAGAGAATACCATATCAGTTTCTCTTCTAATGGCTATTACAAAATACCTAACAGAAATAACTTAAGAATGTAAAGATTTCTTTTGGCTCAGGGTTTTAGTGGACTTTAGTCCATCATTACAGAGAAGGCATGTCTGAATTCCTGGTGATAAGAATGTATGGTGGAGGTTCCTCATGTCATAGCAGATCAGGAAGTAGGTGCTAGAGTCAGAGGCTGAGCTATGATTATCAAAGACCTACCATTAGATATTTATGTTTATCAACTAGGTTTGAACTCCTAAAGCTTTTGAAATGTCCCAAATAATTCCACCACATATAGAACAAGCATTTGAAACATGAGCTTTTGGGTGGCTAGTTCATTTTCAAACTGTAACACTGAATCCCATATACCTAGTCTAGTTTTCTTTCCCATTTACCTTTCAAGCAGGGAACCCACACTTCCTAGGACAAACCATGAAAAGTGTTTTGTGAGCATGCTCCTGCTAAGCCTTGAATACACTGGACATAGTGAGATACCTTTACCTCCCTGAGTAGGATACTGAAAATGGGGAAGGTCATTCACTGCAGGACACTGCTCCAGACAGAGGCCAAGGGGAGACCTGAGAAAAAGCTGTTGTTGAGGACATAGGCAGAAAAAGGAAACCAATAGTGATGTGAAACAAAGAATCATTGTGTCTCCCAAAGAAGTATAGTCATCTTCCATTGCCGTGTCCCAGGATCCAGTCTTCAGAGTACTAGTTCTCTCTAGGTTGACCTTATTTTGGCAGAGCTCACTCACACTGAGGTGAGACATTCAGGTATATATCCAAGAGACTTTCTGATGTCATATTTCAGAGAAAGTGACAAGATAGAACAGGAAAATTCTAGGCTTTGGTCAGTGTGTTCTTGCCAGAGTTAAAGTACCCCCACCCAGACTGTAATTGTCCTTCTGTGCACCCATCTGCTTGTCCACCTTCTCCTTACCCAGTTGGTGCTCATCCACTATCTCCTTTTGTGTTCTTTTGATAAATTTATATTTACACATATCACTGAATGTTCTCAGACACTCTGAGAAGTAGGAAACAATAAACAAATCCATACAGCAGCACAATAGACATATTCTTAAAAGGCTAAAAAGAATCTTTATTCACATTTAAACTTGAAAGACTGCAAAAATAGAGATTATAATGAATGATTACACCCAAATTGCCTCAGTCTGGGTACATAAGCCATGACAGTTCTTAGATTTCTGTTCAAGGATTACACTTACCTTTAATTGAACAAATGCAATTATCTCCTGTTACCCAGCGCAGACTAGTTCTAGGACCCTATGGGACACCAAGATCATGGATGATCAAGTTTCTTACATAAAATGGTATATTATTTGCCTACAAACTATTCACCTCCTCTCATATACTTTAAAATCATCTGTAGATTACTAATAATACAATACAAGGCACACACTTTGTAAACAGTTGCTATACTGTACTATTTGGAAGGAAATGGCAAAAAGAATCTGTACCTATTAAATGCAGATGGAACTCTTTTGATACTGTTACTCATGCAGTTTAATGGATAATTTTAAATTAACATTTGAAATGAAACTGAAGTCTTTGTAAAGTATCCACTATCCTCTTCAACCTACCACAAATGCAATAAGTTTAATGAACTATTTTTTTCTTTTAATCTTTTGCCTTTTTATTACATTTTTTCATTGTCAATAGTCATGGTACATGGTATTGCATCACATAAAGAAATTTTGATACAAGTATGCATTGTATGTTAAGAGTATTCCCTTCCATGCTCTTTATTCTCTCCATACTCACCTTGCTATTAGTTCCCCCTGTGCCCCTTAACACAATTTTTAAAAATATGTTTGATCTGAGATTGGGTTAACTTACGGAATATAGAACCTGTGGACGTAGAGGGAAAACTGTAGATACTGAACATTCATGATGTTTTGATTTCTTGTGCTTAATTCTCAGACCTTTCTCTCTCTGTACTTAGTCCCATGGCTCACCAAACTGTACCACTAGCCTCAACTCTTCCCTGAACTCTGTTGTATCCTGGGCATGAGACCCCTGTGAAGAGACCACCAGAGACACAAACTCACCGAAATGCAAAAGCAAGGTTTATTGGGGCAATTCAAGCCGTGCAGCAGGGACCTCGTCTAACATCCGGATGCAGCAGAGGCTAGAGGAGGTGCCCACCCCTTTGCAAGCTCAGTTTTTAAAGGCAAAAATCACAAGGTTACATCAGTTAGGGGTGCTAGTACTGGTACAATTCTGGTTGGCTCAAGTTTTAGGAGCTTTCCAAAATTTCTGTGTTATCTTACTTTGCAGTTTTGACCAGTTGTTTGTTAAACTTTATAGACTGTCTCCAGCATTGGGGCATTCTGTGGTTAATCAATTATTACCAGATAGTCCTTCAAACATCCTGACTTTGTACTTTTTGGTTCCTGAGACCTATGTCAGCAGCTCTGAGAATTTTGAAACTCAGGCCTGTTTCAAGCTGAGGTGAGGGGCTTGCTTGAAATGGGGGTGCTTTGGTTCTTCAAACTCCAATGTGTCTACCCAGACACCTCCACTCAGATGTCCATTTTATTAATTTTCAAATTTATTTTATTAATTCTTTGAGAATTCCATGTAATGTATTTTAATCATATTATATTATTTTAAAGTGTGTGTGTGTGTGTGTGTGTGTGTGTGTGTGTGTGTGTGTGTGTGTGTATCTATAGAGACAAGAAGAAGATATCAAATCCCTTGGAGCTGGAGTTACAGGTGATTGTGAGCCATCTGATGTGGGTGCTGAGAACTGAACTCTAGACATCTCCAAGAGCAATGATCTCTCTTAAACTGCTGAGACATCTTTATTATCTCTATTATTATTACTATTTTTGAGACAGGATTTCACTATATATCTCAGCTTGCCCTGAATTCCTTGTCTTTTTGCCTTAACCTTTTCAGTGTTGAGGGAAGCACCATTATATCCCTGTGTCCTTACCTTCTTCTGAGACACTTGGTCCTGTTCTCCTCATAGCCCACACACAACTCCAAAATTTTAGGCTAGATTTTCCATAAGCCAGGAACTTTTCTGACATGTAAATTGGTTTTGAAAGCAGGTTAATGGAAAGAAAATATAATGCAATGAAATAGCCTAGAGCTAAGACAAGCAAAGGTGTCAAACTCAAGGCTAATGGCTAACTACCACTCAGCATTTTGCCTCATTTCTAGATGAAATGAAATTTCATCTAGAGTAAACTGAATCAGAATGCTAAAGGAAGAGATGGCTAAGGATCAGAGATATAAAGAAAGGTGCAGTATAAACAAATGTACATTTCCGCTTACCCTCTTTCCCTCCCTTTCTCTTTCTTCCTTTCTCCCTCTTTTCTTCTCTTTCTCTCTCTGTCTCTATCTCTCTATTATAATAAGAAGGGGACAGTGTGATCAGTGCTGGGGGCCAGAGGCTGAACTGTCACTCTATTTAAGTGGTATATGGTTTCTCAGTGACTCATCACATGGGCTCAGATGAGATGACAAAAGCATTCACACCAGAAAGCAGCAGTTCTTCTGGGAGTGGTGTGTACCTGTAATCCCATTACTCCAAGGCAAGGGGAGAGGATAATGAGTTCAAGGTCATCTTGGCCTATCTAGTGAGACCCTATTTTGTATTGTTTTTAATTGAGTTCAGGGACCTGGCTTCTGGTTTCCATAGGGAAAATGTCATTAAGATCACTCACCAGGAAAATTTGCAACTCAATGAGACCTCCCTGGCTCTTAAATTAATTGGAAACGAACAACAAAGAGCCATGCCAAACATACTTCAGTGAATAATCTACCACTTCCTTGGAGTGCAGAAGTGTCTTTATTATTTGATTAGGTAGTGAGATTCACTTCTTTATTTAAATGAGGAGTGAAAAAAATACAAGGATTTGTTGTGGCTATGCTTTAAACCACTTGTTGCCTGGCCATGAATGCCTTAGCCTGGGGGGAATTCCATTCCTCAGACAATGGCTCTGTTGCTGCCACTAAAGATAGTTTTAACTGAATCTCTATAGCTCTAATAAAATTCAAAGGCTAGGGTGAAAAGCTGTGAGAGGTAGAGTAGCAACTGGCTGACTTTTTCTCTTTGTTGGCATCCTGCCTTCCACACTGCCCCAACTAAAAAACCCACACTAAGCTTCTCCCTGCTACTTCCTGTCAACCAGTTGCTAACCCCACCTCTCTGAGTCCAGGTTAGTTTTATTTAATTAGCACAATTGAAACACATCTTTACACAGTTAACAAATGCAGTATAAACAAATGTACATTTCCGCTTACCCTCTTTCCCTCCCTTTCTCTTTCTTCCTTTCTCCCTCTTTTCTTCTCTTTCTCTCTCTGTCTCTATCTCTCTATTATAATAAATTCTTCCCACGTGGATGCTGTGCCTGGGGTGTGAGTGGCTTTCCAACATGCCACAGCACCCATTGCTGCATCTGCATGGTGTGTCTGTCTCACCCACTGTGGGGCACTTTGGTCCAACCCACCAAGGCCTGCGCACCATATCATTACATTGGTGCTTTGTGACTTGGCAGGTTCCCCTGGTGTCTTTTCCTACCTTCTGGTGGTCTGAGAAACTCTGGGACCCTGTACCATCTAACACCACCACTTTTCCAACTTCCAATTGGAGAACCCATGAGACTTCTCACCCCATCGGTAAGATTCCTCCCTTCCCTTCTGGCCATTTTCCATGAGTGAAGATTCATGTAGGGGCTAGTGAGATGGCTCAGTGGTTAAGAGCACTGGCTGGTCTTCCAGAGGTCCTGAGTTCAATTCCCAGCAACCATATGGTGGCTCACAATCATCTGTAATGAGATCTGGTGCTCTGCAGGCAAATATACAGGCAGAACATTGTATACATAATAAATAAATAAATAAAAAGATTGATCTAGTCTCTCGACTGTGGTCTCTTGAAGTTTTGGTACTGGTAACCACGTGTCTTAGGCTTTCAGCCCTCCCATCCCTGTTCCTATGTGACTGCATATGGCATAGCTTGGGCCCAACTCCCTCCATGGCCCATAGCCTTTAGATGACGATTTACTGGCAATCTTGAACCATAGTTCCTCACTGACCAACTGGGATGCTGGAGGTCAGTCTGTTATACCTTCTACTTCACTGTGGAAAAATGTGTGTACTCTCTCCTATCCCAGCTTCTTCCTTATTTCCCACTTCCTCATGCCCCATCAGGAGTTACATCATCCAACTGAGGATGCCAAATGGGATGGATGCACCCCCACCTCCAGAGAAACAACAGATGTGATGGCTCATGTACTCCTAAAGAACATATCATCCCTCAATTCACTGCTGGTATCACCTCTCCAGGCTCAAGCAGGCATCTACCCAGCAACTATAACCTATTTTCCAAGATGTCCTAATAAAGGGGCATATACATCCAGGCACTTCTGTGTTCCATTCTTTCTGGCAATTATCACTCTTTCCATGGCTAGCCCTGCTCATGAGGCCAATGATAACAATCTATTTTTTTCTCCTAGCAACCTGCCTTCTCAGCTCCCTCAAGGAACAGCTGAGAACTCCATGCCTGAGATCTCCACAATGACAACCAACTGAATGCTCCTTCACTCACACATCCTGCCATGCTTGACCCTGAATCCCAACTTCCTGCTCTCACTTTGTCCCCAAATCAGCAGGAAACAGTCTCGAGAATTCAGCGCCCTTATTCCCCCACTTGCTATCCATAGCTTGCCTTTTTATAATAATCAAAACTGAGGAATGTTGGCATTCTGGCCTGCCCCTTGGGGACCCACCCTGCATCCTAACATAAATCCTCTTTTAAGAAAAAAAACCCTCCCTTCTTCTTCCTCTTCCCTTCCTCCCTTCTCTGCCATGAGGTATGCACATCTCTGCTTTCCCTCCCTTTCTCTTTCTTCCTCTATCCCTCTTTTCCTCTCTTCCTCCCTCTTTCCGTGTGGGTCCTGTGCCTGGGGTGTGAGTGGCTTTCCAAAGTGCCATGCCACCCACTGCTGCATCTGCATGGTGTGTCTGCCTCACCTGTTATGGGGCAACTTGGTCCAACCTGCCAAGGCTTTCATGTCATATCCTACATAGAGCATCCTCAAATACAGTACAGTCAACACTCAGGATCTCTTGAGTACTGGCTTTTGCAGTTGAGATGTCTTTATAGGTCGAATGAAAAAGCCATTTTACTGTCACTTCTTCTGATTTAGGTATCAGGATTCATTTAGTTTCTAAGAACTAACCTGGTCTCTTCTGTTTCCAAATATCGTTCATCATTATGACAGAAAGTGTTTGACACAGACCAACTCATAGCCCTCTGGCCAGTGTTGTATTATTTTCCTGGATAGACTATTTGTATTCATTCCAGAAAGAGACATCAATGACAACCAAAGAAACAATTCCATCTTGAGTCCAAGCTTAGTGAGACAATGAGTTTATTGGGACTACAAGAGCATGGGTGATTCAGGCAGGTGCATCACCAAAGTTTCCCATTTCAGCATGGACTCATGATTCGTGAAAGCTGCATCACTGCAATCCTCTGCATAACTTACAGGCAGCTGCCTATGGAGTTTCTGCACCCCTAGCAATTGTTTATGGCTTACATATTGTCAGAAAGGGGCCTCCTATGTCTTAGAAGCTTCATGAACTTTGTGAAACTTATAAATTTCTTAGGAATTTCATGAACCTCTCCCTCTCTCCACTAGGGATGGTTCAACCCAGAAGAATTAGCTATAGGACACCAGCCAGAGAGGTATGAATCACTATGCAAGGCTACCCATCAATCTTAAACTACCCAAATCCTGTGGGTAGCAGTGGCCATGCTAACAAAATGAAAAGACCAAGTCAGTCACATTCCTGAAACATCTGCTCAAGACACTTTGTTAGTGTGAGACTTTGCTAACAGATCATATTTAGAATCTACCACAGTTGCACAGTCTTGACAATATCAAATTGGGATGGTGTCTATCTAAAATATCCATGGTACTATTACATAAACAGATTGTTGTTCTAAAGTTCAATATCTTTCTTCCTTGGGCAAAGAAAGAAAAATAAAAATGTGCTTTTCCCAATTTGACAACTCTTGAGCACTGTGTCAATCCATGTTTTCATTCCAGCTTTTGCTATGACAACCAAATGAACAAGCTGCCATCAGCAGCTTTAGTGACCATTTTGGTCTATCAGCAAACCTGGAATTTCTTTTTTTGTTGTTTTAAATTTTTTTAATTATTATTATTTGACGGGGGAGGGGAGGGTGTTTCGAGACAGGGTTTCTCTGTGTAGCTTTGTGCCTTTCCTGGAATTCACTTTGTAGCCCAGGCTGTCCTCAGACTCACAGAGATCCACCTGCCTTTGCCTCCCAAGTGCTGGGATTAAAGGCGAGAGCCACCACTGCCCATTTTTTTACTTTTTTTTTTTTTTTTTCCCAGAGCTGAGACGAACCCAGGGCCTTGCGCTTGCTAGACAAGCGCTCTACCACTGAGCTTAATCCCCAACCCCAAACCTGGAATTTCAAAGAAATTAATATTACTGGGAAGAGTTTGATAAGTGGACAATCAATACTACCTTCTTTCATCCACCAGTTGATTTTTTTTCAGAAGTACTTTCTGCACAGCTCTTCAAAGGGTCCCCAGCAACTCACAGCAGCAACTAGTTGAACATCATAGCCTTGGAATAGTTCTCTCTTTCCCTTTGGTGTACCACTCTTGCTCCCTGCACCACTCCCAGTGTGAATTATCTGCATAAAAGTTCTTGTTAGACGGTTGGTGGGGCCAGGGGAGGCAAAGGAAGCTAACAATTTGTAGACAAGTTTCTAAATAGTCTTATTAAATAAAACCACCAAGCCAAATATAGGAGTGAAAACCTTAGATTGGAGAAATAGTGAGAACCACCAGCCAACCTACCTCACCAACTCTGCAGCTTCCAAATGCCATGACTTCCTGTCTACCCAGGCTTTTATTGCCTTGCTGTTCTGCCCTCTCATTGGCTATGGTAGCCCAGCTACCTCACTTCCTCTTCCTACACAGCTCTGTCACTTTCTGTCTGTCTGCACAGATCTCCAGGTCTCTATGGTTGGTACTGGGATTAGAGGCGTGTGTCAGCACGCTTGGCTCTGTTCCCTGTGGCCTTGAAAATACAGAGACCCTGCTTGCTAAGTGACAGGATTAAGGGTGTGTGCTACTACTGCCTGACTTTTGTGTTTACTTGAAATGGCTTGCTATTTCCTCTGTTCTCCAGGCAAACTTTATTTATTAACATACGAATGAAATATCACCATATTTCAGCACAAAAAAAAAATCACTACAACCATTCTTTCATGATACTTTTCTTCAGTCATGGAGACTCTGTGATCAAGAAAACATGTCTCCTTTATGTTTGTCTGTTTGTTTATTCATTCATTTATTTATCTTATTTCCTGACCACAGTTTCCCCTCCCTCCTCTCATCTTTATGTTGTTTAATCAATGCTTAGCATAGCAAACTGTTTTTCTATTCCAGATCATTTTCTGCATCTTCTTTTTACCTCAATATACCTGGGCAGCTGAAAGAGAATGGAGGCAGAGGTTTGGTGCCATATTTCTAAGCCTTCGTGTATATTCAAACCAATATGCTCAGCTTTTGGCTAGAACTTCACAGAGAAGGGCTAGGGAAACGTCCAATCCCTACCAGCCTGCTGTGCTAAATTCTCCATGTGCTTAGGCAGTTGGCCTATCTAAATCCCCCAAATCACTCTAATATACACTCCCAATTGAGAACATAGACCAACCAATATATCCAGCATGGAAACTATTTAAGCAGCTATTAGTGCTACCTCAACTAAAATACTTAAAAAGACAACTGATAATCTCAAAATGAGGTTGGAGGAAAATGATATTTGGCTCATTTGGTGCAGAGACATTTTAGAGACTCAGTGAGTACAGCAGGCCTGCTAATGCAGAATCAAAGGGAAAACAATGGCAATCGATTCCTTTATTGATTTGAGACCTTTAATGGCTTAAGCATTATAGGGGGTACAGAGCGTGAAAAGGTGACTAGAAAAGAGTTTCTGTTCTCAATAACAAACTGTAATAACGCTAGTGCTTTGAATGAGAAATAAAGCAATAGGGACTCTATTTTTTATTTTCTACTGTTCACTTCCACCTGTTGAGAAAATTTTCTCCTTTTCTCCTGTTTGGAAATACTGGCAAATCTGGAACTCAATAAATTACATTTACTTATTTTATTTGGTGTCTTTTATTTACTTAAAATAGTCAAGACAGACATTTTAGAAAATTCCAAAAAGAAAGTAAAAATTACTCTCAGAATTATTTTACATTTGAGTGACTTCTTTCCCTTGTATTTTTTGTGAATATATGTTTACAAAAAACATTTATTTATTCTTTTTTATTATTAGTTAATTTATTTATTTTTATACCCCAACCGAAGTCTCCCCTCCTTCCTCTCCTTGCCCTCTCTCCCTCCTCCTCCCCTCCATCGCCCCTCAATCTACCTTTTCTCTGTAATCACTCAGAAAGGGGCAGGCCTCCCATGGACTTCAGCAGAGCATGGCATATCAAGCTGCCCTAAGACCAAGCACCTCTCCCTTTTAGGCTGGGCAAGGCAATCCAGCAGGAGGAATAGGTTCCCAGGAGCCAGCCAAAGCACCAGGGACAGCCCCTGCTTCTATTGCCAGGAGTCCCACATATAGACCAAGCTGCACAATTGTCACATATCTGCAGAGGGCCTAGGTCAATCCCATGTAGGCTCCCTGGTTGTTGGTTCAGACTCTTTGAGTTCCCATGAGGCAGACTAGTGGTTTCCTTCAGTTTTCCTGTGATGTTTCTGACCTCCCTGTTTCCTACAATCTCTTCTAGGCATAAACTTCTTGTGTACTATATTTTCACTTATGCTACATTTCCAGCTTAATTCCTTCAAGTCTTGTGTCCAAAGAATGTGGTTTCTTTGGCAATAGGGTTTTGCCTTTAAGTTCTGTTAAGACAACAAAGCACAATAGCAATACCCTATATTTGGGGGAAGTCTTTTGTATTCCTATGACCAAAAACTCAAAAGGAGGTTCCTCATGTCTGGCATTGAGGTTTTGTTAGATACTATGGTTCTTGGGGAGAGTACCACCACCCTGTGTGGTATAAATTATAAATTATTTACATATATAGACACATACACTTATATAGATATTCAATATAATTTTAGATAAATATAAAATGTTTCCTTATGTTTTTTTCAAACATCCTTAGTTTTATTAATCCCTCACCTCTTCCTCTCCCTCTATAGTACCCTCTATCCACCATTCTTAGTTACACCCTCTCATTTTTCCTATTTCCTTCTGTGTCCTGCTATTCCTCTCTAAAGCCCTTTATTACCACGTGATCCCCCTTTACTTTCCTGTAGTTACTTCAAGTTATAGATTATCAATCTAAAGATTAAGAGATAGGATCCACAAATAATATAGAACATGTGCTATTCATCTTTCTGCATCTGGGTTATCTCATTCATATTTTTATAGCTGAGTAGTATACAATAGAATCTATCTTTCATTACTATCCTTTCATTAGTTGAAGGACTTTTAGGTTGTTTCCATTATTAGCCATTGTGAAATAAAGCAGCAATGTACAAGGCTGAACAAGTATCTGTGGAATATGATGCTGAGTCCTTTGCACATATGGTAAGGAGTGGTATAATTGGGTCATGTGATAGGTCTACATTTAGATTTCTGAGAGTTCTCCATACTGGTTTACATTATGGCTGCTTCAGTTGTATCTTATGCATCCCAGGCTTGCTATACATCTGATAATGACCCTCAACTCCCAATGATCCTGCCTCCATTTCTTAAGTGCTGGGTTTATAGACATGCACTATAATGCCTAGTTTTATGAAATATTAGAGATCCTACCCAGAACTTTGCATATGCTAATCAAGCACTCTGCCAACTAGGATACACTCCTAGTCCTCTATTATTTATTTTAAAATAGGTTTTCTCTACACCTAGGCAGGCCTTGAATCTTAAATTTTCCATGTGCTGGGATCTTAGGTGTAAGCCACCAAGGCCAGCTACCCATTTTTCTTAAATAAGAAAATAATCCTACAGTTTAAGTCACAAAGCATAGTGCAACTGCAGTAATTGAAATGACTAATGAGTACTGAGGACTAATAAAATCTCTGATTTTCACTCAGCCTCCGATTTCTGTTTCCCTCTAGTAGTTTGTTTTGTTTGTGCTTAGGATGAAACCCAGGGCTGTGGGATGCTGCTTGAATGTCCCACCACCGAGCAACTACTCTAACCCTAGCAGTACACTTTACACAGATTTAGAAAACCCAAAAGAGATATAAATTCTTAATAGGTTCTTTATTTTCCTCATTTAATTTCTAAAGTTTCCATAAATCTATGCACATGAATGTCACTGTAGGTTCAGAAACTCTAGTATTATTTATTAATCTTGGGAGTCAAGAAGGATGAGCTCTTCAAAATGATCTCATTTAAAAAGTAGTTTATATAGGACTTAATGGTCTGTGACATTATAGTTTGCAATTAATGGGTTTACCTATTAAAGGGCACCACACTGACATGAAATATGAAAGGTCAACTGAAGTATTATAATTATTTTAATAGGTTATGCATTTTATGTTAGTGTCTATTATTTTGACAGACTTTGGCTGGAGATAAGAGCAAGAAGATGTGTCTTACAGAATCCTTACTGAACAGTTTTAAATCATTTACCATACATGTGAGTCCATGATGGATCTCACCATCAAAATGAATGTAACATCTAGGCTCTCAGAAAGTTCTCACTAATTGCTTTCATGCCACAATTATATGTATAATACTGACCCTTGATTTGCCTTATCAAAACCTTGAAAGTCATTGCCCCAAAAGAAGAAACAGCAAACATATGGTCAAGCAGCTTTATTTTTAATTACCTAAGTGTGTCTTAATCTATGAATGGAGAGTAATGGAAGATACAAAAGAACAACCAAGATAAGACTTCCACTCTCAAGAAAAATAAAAATCAGTTGGCAATACTTCACAAAACAGCAAGAATAAAGGATATCTACGAGTAGCACAATATCAATTAATACAGAGTAAATTCACATAGGAACAACCACCAGTGACTATGGCATAAGGTGGAGGATGATTAGGGAATACATCTTTGGAGGTGGGAAAAGCATCAACTTGCATTCCAGTCACCCAAATACCAGGGGTTTACCGTAGGCCTTGTGTGATTAAGTTTCACCTCTGGTGCATTTGGTTTCTTTAACTCTAAAGGAGAAAATGAGCTCCAGATGGTATTTAATATCTTCCAATTATAACAAGACAGGATTGTAAGTACAACTGCAAAGAACTTGAACAGGTGAGGACATAAGACACAGAAAGAAAGAAAAGCACAAAGCCACAGGGTTTTGAAAAAACTGTGCATGGCTAGTTAAATTGTAAGCAAGGAGCTTGAGCAAGCCTGTCTGCTCTAAAAATTCAGAGGGCAGAAAAGTTGGAAATGGGGTGCTAACAAGCAGACAAAATGGAAAACAAGTTACTGTGCTTTCTCACTCCATATTCTCTGTGTCTTTGTGAGATTTTATAATAACCCTTTCCCAAAGCCGTCATGCCATACAGAATGAGAAGACTGTGGATGTGTAAGGGCCATCTTTAGAAACGCACAAGCAGGCCCCTTTTGTAAGCCAGGAAACCAAGAGCTGTTGCGGAAAAGATGGTGGTAAATCCAAGCAGCTTTAGCAGGCCTGGCACAGAAGGCAAGTGTCTCTCCAGGAAGGTGCTGGTAATGGGTCGTGCAGGGACATCCTGGGTTCAGAGAACATTTGTGTCAGTACAGGTTTATGCATGTCATTCCAGAAACTGTTTCTTTCAGAGGTTTTTTTTTTTTTTTTTTTTTTTTTTTTTTTTTTTTTTTTTTTTTTTTTTTTTAGAGTAACCCACTTATTCCAACTTCTGAAGTATAAACCATGGCAATCCCTGTGGCTTGCCCCCTCTTCTTCATCTGGCCCTTTATGCTACTTTGCTAGTCTTTCTGCACCCCCTAGGCTGAGATGGATCTACTTTTCATATTTTCTCTCAGCATATCCTGTGTCAGAGTTGTACTTTGGGGTTATTTCCTGTCTTCCCATCTGAAAGCACTGTCATTCTTAGATCACAATAGCCCATGTACATCGTAAATATTTGTGGAGGAAGATGAATGATTTTTCCCCTTCTAGCAGAAGCACTAGGACATAATTTTGGAATGTCGGGGCTATGCTTTATGGCGTCAGGCTTAAAAGGATAGAGGAATAACTGACCTTATGGATTCCCATTCTCTACAACTCTATGTATCCTTCCTGTGAGTCAGAAAAATTTTCTATGGTTTTATTACAAAAGGAATTGTAATTGAAATGAGTTCAAATGTGCTCCATTTTGTTCCACCCCTTTACCTCTGGAGAGGATAATAAACTTTTTTCCTACCTCTTTTTTCTACGTTCTTTTCCTACCTCTTGTTGAGACTCATTAAGTCAGATCATTCAATAGACATTGAAGCTCTTATGATTGAGTTCTTATTTTGAGGGGTTATTTTTTGTCTTTTCTTCCCTTCTGTTTCTTTTCTTTGTTTCTTGTCTTGCTAGAGATCAAACCCAGGATCTTACACCTGCTAAGCAAACATTCTGCCTCTGTGCGATGCCCCAGCCCCCATTTACTTCTTAATGTGTCTAGAGTTTTCTGGGAAATAGTTCCTTACCATAAAAAACATGTTTTTCCTATTAATCTGCAAGAGATGTAGCACTAAAAATTTGTCAAAGTTAATCTAAATCTGTGACCTCCTAAGTCATGTGATTTACTTAGATATCTATATATTGAATCATTAGGAAAAGGAATGTGCATATATGCAAGTGTGTTCATGGGAACAATCATTCTTAGAGTAAAGACATATAAATTTGTGAAATACAGCTTACCACAGACTCTGGTTCTGGCTGCCAAATTTCATCTTCTGGAATCTTCCCAATGGCATGCAGAATCTGAAATGAAAGATTACCTTGGCAAATAGCAAAGCAGATAGTATCTTTCTTTTATTCTTTAAAAAGAACCAAGTGGATGCCTCTTGGGATATCCATCAACAACGTCAAGGCAAAGGGCAGAGCAATCCACTTGACCTTTAGAAAGGCTCCCGAAGATCTTTTATTTATGGTATAAAAGGTCTCAACCATTAGTTTCACCATAACTTTTAGTACTTATGAACATGTCTTAATGGGAATGAGACTAGAAGACTTGCCAAAAAGGAATAAACATGAATTTTGAATCCTAATAGAAATATTTTGGATTCTATAACATCAGACTTAGGTGACAGTTTTTATTTAACATTTTTAAAAATGTATCTGCACATGTGCTTGCTGAGTGTATGTAAGTGTGTCAGGTGCTTGAGGAAGCTTTGAAGTTCAAAAGAGGGGATCAGATCCCCTAGAACTAATGTGAGCGCTGGGAAAAGCTTCTGCCAGAGCAGTGAGCGCTCTTAACTGTGGTGCCACCTTTCCACACCTTCTATTTTGAAAGATCCTTTGTATTTGTAATTGTGTACACGTGTGGCTCTGATGTGCAGATGTCCTCTGAGTTCTGAAGATGGTATTGTATCCATTGAAAATGAAGTCAAAGGTGGTTGTGAGCCTCCTAACATGCATGTTGGGAATCAAACTCAGGTCCTCTTGAAGACTAGGAAGCACTCTTAACTGCTGAACCATCTCTCCTCCCCATATCTCTTAAGTACAGCTGAGTTCTGACTCCTACTTCAAGTAAAATATTAGATGCTCTCATCATTTTGTTTGCTTAAGGTGTTTCTTTTCCCTAAAACTGATTTATAATGTTTATAATGGTTTCCCGGTTCTTTAGATGAAGAATATGGTGTGTGTGGGGATACTGCCAAGATCTCAGGCATCTTTGAACATTTTATCAAGCTTTTGTGTTCCTCCCCCACTGCCAATGACCCTGGGCCCTACCTCTCTGGCAGCTCTCTCCCCAGCCTCCACAGCTCCTTCCATGTAGCCGCTCCAGTGTGTGGCAGTCTCAGTGCCTGCGAAGAAAATCCTGCCCACTGGTTGGCGTAGAACCCTGGGAACAAAAGCAAAGCAGTAAATGTCATTGCATACAGCCAGAAATGAGTTCTCTCCTGAGGACCAAGGCCAGTTGGCTTCTTCAGGTTAGAAACTTCTAGGAGGACACTGGCAAAGTGGAATAAGGTTCCTCGGGTGCCTCTGGCTATTGTATTATCTCTATCATGGGCAAAGTGGAACAAAAGCTGAAGTTCACACACTCCTGTACCAAGAGATAAGAGGGAAAGGATCTGACATCAATGGGGACTAAGTATGTATTTGATTATCTTTATAAAGTGAGGGTCCGAATAAGTCCAGTCACATATGGTTCCCTTTACATGAGGAAGGTGACATATGTTTCTAATTTCTTACCTAGTTATTCTACCATTAAACTTGACAGTTTCTTCTTACCAAGCTTTGCCCTCCTCATCTGTTTTATAGTAACCAGTTTTGTTTTTGTACGATACAGGATGGAGCCCAAGGCCTTATGTATGCTCTGCATGTGCTCCACTACTGGACCACATCCCCAGCTGATATCGATCTCTTAAAGGGATAGTCTAGTGATTTTTAAGATGACTTCCAATAATGAAACTGAAGAAATAAGTGAGCCTTATGGATTCATTAACTACTATTTACTAGGTTTCGGAACTAGTGCATCAAACTTCAAATTAAAATTTGTTGGACACTGGCTCTTCAAAGTTCATTACTCCTTACCACAACCCCAATACTATTATTATCCACATTTCCCAGAGGAGGATGCAGAGGTAGACTGTGTTAGACACTGCTGCTCCACTAAGAATGAAGGACTTATTGGTTGGTGGAAGTTCTTCCAGAAGGTGGTATTCTGATTGGAGGTGACTATTTCCACTGAGAAAACTACCTCATGACTCCTTCCAATACCAACTACCTTCAGTGACTGACATATAAATAAGCCTTTAAAGATGCAAGCCCCAAACTCTAACCTGAGAGCACTTGGAAGGACCATTCTACTTCCAGAATGCTTCATGGGGTCAGATGGCACCTTTGTTGAAACTGCATCATCAGCTGGCTTGTTCTTCCACCCACTCTTGCTTCCTTCCTCTCCCTTCCATAGGTGTCAATCCTAAGGATACAGTCTGATATCTAACCTGTCTACTGCTTGCTGCAGTGTCTCTTCCTAGACCCTAACCAACAACAATGATGAAGTGCTTTTCTCTAGACTACAGACAAAAAGGAGCATAGTACTTGAAGCCAAGTGATCAAACAACTCTAACAGTCTTGGTTACTTTGCTACACATCATCTCTGTACTATATTCTATTTTCTTTCTAATCTTTTCAAGAACTCCATGACAGACTATTAGTTAACATCTCACATTACACATAAATAAACAGGCTCAGAGAAATGTGCAGTGACTCAGCAAGAGATACAGTGATCTATCAGATGTCAACCTCTCTATTTATATCATCTCTGTGTTACTTAATATATTACTATCACAGCTTCCAGCGTGCTCACATCCTAAGCAAAGATATGGAAAGGTCACAAGCACTGAGGCTATAAGAAGGAAAGTCCATTATCATGCTTACAAAGACACCATAAACGAAGTACCATCCAGAGCCATTTTCATCCTATCTCAGGCTGCCATGATCAGAAAAGGGATATCCAAAGTTGAGAACAATGCTTATGTTCATTAACACTTGTCCCTTTTTGGCATGTCTACAAGAGTTTCCAGGGAAGATTTGATCTCCATTGATGGATTAACAAAGAGAACAGACTATTGCAAGGTGGTAGAACTTTGGAAGATGGGGCCTATTAGAGAAAATACATCATTGAGAGTGTGTCATTGGGTGATATATATCACTCTGTTCCCTTCCTGTTACTGTTCTGCTCTGTATCCTTCCTGTTACAATGTGAGCTGTTCTAACATGCTGTCCATACCATGATAGATTGATACCTCTAAATCATGAGAAAAAACAAGTTATTTTATCAAGTATTTGGTCCCCCTGAAAAAAGCTAACCCATATAATATAGTATGCTTCATGGCCTCTTATCGGAAAATTTAATAGTTTTACTTGAACTGTTATGTTTTCCTTTACCAGCATTTATCATAGCCATGCAAAAGGCAGGGGGATCTAAGGAAAGATACTATAAAATTATTAAAACACATGGAGTCAACTGTAATTATTGGGAGCCTAAGGGCATTCAGTTAGGGTTTCCAGGGACAGAAGATAAATTTACCCTCTCCATGTTGTTTAAGCTATGAGGCATTTCAGCAGATGCTCATCTTTTATAACAGAAGGAATTGCCAGTTGGAGAACTGGTAGGGAGTGCTATGGCCAAACTTTAGTTAAAGATTGGAAGACTAAAATGTAGAGAACTAGTCAATCTAACAACTGCATGTGAAAAATGTAAACAGCAAGGATTAAACAGAGAGACAGTTTCTGCCCAATGGCTGTGTGGAAATTGTCTTCCTTTGCGGGGGAATGGGGTGTCATCTTTCCTCTAGATGAGAAGGTAAGTGAGCAGATAGTGTATTCAATAAGGATGGAGGAGAGATGCTGTGGAATATTGTTTTAAGATGGGTTTATGTTGCATTTGTTTAAGTCTGTGAAGCTGTGCTACTTTGTCTGCCTAAAACACCAGATGGTCTAATAAAGAGCTGAGCAGCCAATAGCAAGGCAGGAGAAAGGGTAGGCAGAGCTGGCGGGCAGTGAGAATAAATGGCAAGAGAAATCTGAGAGAAGGGAGGAGGGAGAAAAGAGGGAGCAAGAACAAGGAAAGGAGGATGCTAGGGGCCAGCCACCCAGCCATCCAGCCAGCCATGGGATAAGAGTGAAAGTAAGATATACAGAAGTAAGAGAAAGGTAAAAGCCCAGAGGAAAAAGGTAGATGGGATAAGGTAAGAAAATCTGGCTAGAAACAAGCCAAGCTAAGGCCAGGCATTCATAAGAAAGAATAAGTCTCTGTGTGTTTTATTTGGGAGCTGTGTGGCAGGCGCCCAAAAGAGTCAAAGAGTGAAAATAAAAACAACCAACAACAGGAGAGAGTATTATAAAGGAGACCTCCACATATATTCTTCATGAATTATGTGTCTTACTGAATATTTGCTCCAATCCACTTTTCATGTATAATATCTGCAACAGAAGTTTCTTAAGAAACATGTCTTCAGTTCTTTACTAAAGTTGGTCTGCCAATTTTGTCCTCTCTCTTCTAGCTGGAAGCAGAACACTTTTGTTGAATGCATCTAGGGCCCTAACAACAATACTCATTGCACTGTTCCAGGTGTCATGGCCCTGCAGGGTCAGGGATATCCTGTGATACAGTCTCTCCTTGAGCTGGGCGTTATGTTCTTAAGTTGTGCTGTGCCTTAGTTTCTGTATTATGATATGAAATCTGATACACATCCATGAGAAAGGACAAAGAGGAAAGGCCTTACTATGTTATCACTAGTGTCTAATGTGGTGGAATTTATCTTGCTTCTCACATTCAGTACAAGTCCTGATAAATTAAGCATTCTTCACTCTCCTCACTCCCACAGGCATTTTCCTGATATTCTATGGAACTGAGCATACAGCTCAGCATTCAGTGGTCAGATATCAAATTACACTACACTTTGGATTTAAAACAAACCTCAAACCCAAATAAATGTAGTGGTTAAAAGATAAAGTTTTATAACCTCTAAAATGTCACAGGACACAAAGGATTCTACAAGTCTTTCTAGTTTGATCCTTGACATTTTATTTGATTTAAAAAAATTTTAATTATGTGTATGTGAATGGAGGTGCACACAGAGGTCCAAAGATCCCTGGAGCTAGAGTTACAGGGTGTTGTGAGACACCTGATGTAGGTGCTGGCAACAGAACTCAAGACCTCTGCAAAAGCAGTAAGTGCTCTTAACTGTTGAGCCACTTCCCCATCCCTGATTCTTGTCATTCTGTCATCACTATCACCTACAGCCCTGTCACACTTAGCTTTGTCCAAGACCTCATAAGAACGAGCAGGATTCTAAACAATCGCTATTTCCATAACATTCTACCTAGACTTGCATTCCCCAGGAGGCTTCTTCTGCCTCCATAGCCTGACATGAAGCCACTGCACATTTCACCAGGTAAGGTAAAATTGCAATTCCCTGAGTCCCTAGAATATCTTAAATCACTGGCACGAGTGCTTTAGTACTTTAATTTCTTATGTTCTATCCTTCCTCTGCTCCCCCCCACTGCCTCCAACACTGTCAACTCCTTAGCAAGGAAGTAGTGATACTGACACTTTTAGAAGTGGTCAGCAAATGGTTAGCACTTATCCAGTATACACTGAATGAAACAATTACTTGTGACTTAGTCTACACTCAGCATATCTGAAAACTAACCTAATAACTCAGAAGTTTATTGACAGTACCATTTTCCCTGGAAATTTTCTCTGAATTCTATTTTGGTGTCTACAGGCAGATAAGGAGCATGAGCTCCAAAGTCATTAATCATCTTCTGCTAAGCCAGTTTTAACACTTCTTGCACTGGTTCTCATGGAGAATTTGATCGGTTGCTTTCTTTCACTAACACTCTGTGCTGTACTCTCAACACCCTTTCATTCTCTTTCCTGATTTAGTTTAGAGTTACTAGATAGTCAAAGTAATGGTCATTAATTCACACCTTGTTATTGTCATCAAATGCGTCGAACTCAGCACCAGTGACTCATACTCAGATGCACAATGCTGTGACTGCTAAAAGCCTGTGAACTCTGAGTGGGTGAGTTATATCATATGTTATAAACAGAATAAAGTTGCTAAAGAATAACTCAGAGATGGCTCAGAGGTTAAGAGCACTGGCTGTTCTTCCAGAGGTCCTGAGTTCAATTCCCAGCAACCACATGGTGGCTCACAACCATCTGCAATGAGATCTAGTTCCCTCTTCTGGCCTGCAGGCATACATGCAGGCAGAACACTGTATACATAATAAATAAATAAATTAATTAATAAATAAATCTTTAAAAAAGAAGAATAACTCAGGTAATGATCACATTATCTTATGTTTTTCATCTATGTGCTAAGAAAAGTAAACTCCAACAATAAATGACTAAATAGGTGATTGGTAGGAAGAGAGTAGGAACCCAAGCCCTTTCCTGCCTGGTCTAGAATTGATTCTGAGTTTACAGAACCATGCCCACATTGACACAGAAGGGTATTGTAGAATATTATTTTAAGATGTGTTACATTTGTTTAAGCTGTGAAACATTTGTTTAATGATGCAAAGATATGTTGCATTCTTTTATATTGCATTTGTTTAACTCTGTGAAGCTGTGTTACTTTGCCTGTCTGAAACACCTGATGGTCTAATAATAGTGAGGCAGGAGAGAGGATAGGTGGGGTTGCCAGGCAGAGAGAATAAATAGAGAAATCTGGGAGGAGATCAAGGGGGAGCAAGAGAACAGGGAGAGAAGGAGTGAGAAAAGAAGAGGCCAGCCACACAGCCACAGAGCCAGCCATGGAATAAGAGTGAAAGTAAGATTTATAGAAGTAAGACAAAGAAAAACCCCAGAGGCAAAAGGTAGATGGGATAATTTAAGTTAAGAAAAGCTGTTTACTCGTTGCATGAATTAGCTGTTTGAAACCTGGGACTTATGCAGGGACGCTTGGCTCAATCTGGGAGGAGGGGACTGGACCTGCCTGGACTGAGTCTATCAGGTTGATCCCAGTCCTTGGGGGAGACCTTGATCTGGAGGAGGTGGGAATGGGGGGTGGCTGGGGGGAAGGGGAGGGGCAGGAAGGGAGAGAACAAGGGAATCTGTGGCTATTATGTAGAACTGAATGGTATTGTAAAATTAAAAAAAAACAGAAAAAAAACACTCAAAAAAAATAAATAAAAACCCGCAAGGAAATCTATTCTCATACACACAAAAAAAGAAAGAAAGAAAGAAAGAAAGAAAGAAAGAAAGAAAGAAAGAAAGAAAGAAAGAAAAGCTGTTTAGAAACAAGCCAAGCCAAGGCTGGGCATTTATACGTAATAATAAGACTCCGTGTGTGATTTGTTTGGGAGCTGGGTGGTTGGCCCCTTAAAAGAGCAAAGAGTAAAAGAGTAAAGAGTAAAACAACCAACAACAGAAGGGTGCTTGGGGAAGTTTATTGAGTTCTAGACTCAGTATTAGGACACTGTACTGCCAGTCTGAACAAACCCTCTGGCTATCTAAAGTGCTCCTTATGTGTCAGCTTTCTCTGGTTATATTGATTGAATTTGTGTTTCTAGAGTGAAGAATGGAAACAGCAAAAATGGTGCAGTACAGTGGCTTCCTTTGTGAGCTTCAAAGGAAATTGGGGATATTCTTTCTGGTATTGACAAGAAAGCAAAAACCAGGAAGAAACATGGTAATTTAGTTAGAGCTTGGCTTCAACTGCAGGACTTTCAGTTTACAGCTCAGTACACTTTTATTTATTAAGCCTGGCTTGTTTGAATGTGTGCCAGCCTGTATGCATTGGTGCAGTGATTGGGCAGTACCTTCCATACTGGGTCATGATGCCAGGAGGGAAGTAGGTTGTGTAGCAGCCCCCGGAGTACTGCTCCTCACACCAGTTCTTCTCTTCATAATGGACTGGCTGTAAGGAAGAGCGACAAAAGCTTGAGAGGGAGGCAAAAACAGGTCTTGTCTATTGTTTATCAAGCACATGCTAGTAGACTTCATTGTACAGAACAAATTGCAGCTGTCTCTTAGAATCGGAAGGGCTGATCTTTCAAGCCTTCCTGCTTCCTAGATACACTCAAGCCTTCTGTAGAAAGTGCTGTAGTGTTTGCATGTAACCTGTGCACAATATAATTGCCATACAAATACTTATCACACTGAATTTTTAGCACATGGGCGATTTTTTTTTTCAAATATTTTGCAGAACCTATACATATAGAGGGCTGACTGTACTTCTGAAATAGGATCATATTATTCTGATGTTTTGAAATAATGGTCTTTGGGCAGGTAAATGTTTTAAAATAATAAAGTTGTGATAATTTCAGACCTTAGAAAGTGTTCCCATTTGGCACATGCATGTCTTAAAATTTATTTTATTTTTTGAGATAAAGTCTTGTCATGTGGTATAAGCTGGCCTAAGATTCTTGATCCTCCTCTTCTGCCTCTACCTTCCAAGTACTGGGATTACGGAAATTCACCACTATTCCTGTACACGGCTTATAACAATAATTAACTACTTCAATTTTCACTTTCTTTTTACCTATCAGAAAGCTTTTTGTGTTTAATGGTTTTGAGAAAGTTTTAAAATGATATAGTTTACAAGGATGGTTGACCAAGATAAAAAGCAGAAGTGTGTATTTATGAAAAACAATAGTGAGTTTCATGTTTTGGTGGCAGTGATCTTTGCTGAAAGCAGAACAATTTTCATAGTATGTATTCACTATGGTGGGATGGTGGAACTTGTAAAACAACCATTGGTCTGCAAAATGTCTTTTAGCCATTAACAGGCTATATATTAGCTGAGAGTTTTACAAAATTTGAACTCCTTATAAAAATAGAGGCCAGAGATAGAGCTCAGTGATAGATTCCATGCCTAGCATGTCAACACCCTAAGTTCAATTCTACCTGGGGGTGGGAGAAACTAACAAAGAATAACCTAACCAGAAAGTTGATTATAAAGCATCACTTTGAAAATAGAAAATTGATATAGCAAAATATTTAAAACTCGACTTTGAAAACTGTTTTTTTTGTTTTTTAAATGCAATCATGTAGTTGACTTTGCATAGTCATTTAAGGCATCCTATTTACAAAGTGTGAGGTCCTGCCTAAGTAGTGAATGGTCCTAAGCCTCTTTTGGTATTCTCACTATCATGCTGACATCTGAGGGTGGCTGTTGCTTCCTAACCATCCTTCTCTTTGCAGCCAATCAGAAGAAAGATTGGGTTTTCTCTTTTATTTCACCTTCCTCCAAGGAATTTCTTCCTTCCACACAACAAATATCAAAGCCACAATGAAGCAACTACTTTCTTTGTATAAAAACACACGAGGACAGAAGCATCAGAAATTAATCATCAATATCCTTTTTAGAAGAGACTTTCTTAAATGAAAACTGATCACCTTTTAGAAAATACAAAATCAACTGCTTTTCTCATTAAGTGAGGTTCTCCATTCAACTACTTCATACAATGCTGGAAACTTTAGTTACAAACTGCTGTCACCCAAAAGCCTCCTCTGGGAACAGCTCTGAATTTAGGGACAAAAGAAGCCCTACCTAAACCTAGAGGATATCACAGGTTCCTTGCCTCATTACCCACACAGCCAGGGCTCCCTCACACTTTATGGAACCATTTATGTACCAGCTCTACGTGTACAGACCCTTCTGTGAGTCTACTGGGAAAGATGAGCTGGAGGGTCCGACTGACACAAACCTGTTCCTGAAAATGCTCTCAGGAAAAGAACAGGCCTCTCCCCATTGGAAACAGGCTAGGAAACAGCCTTACCTCCAGAGCTTCTTGAGAGTTCAGAACTTTGGCATATAGCTCACAAAGTTTCTTTAGCCTGTACAACAGAAAAATTGCATTTTAATGATGAAAGTAAAAGCTAAAGGAACTAAGTCAAAGGCAAGTGAGAGGCACCTATTCCCTTATGTCAAAGTCTCTGGGTGCCATTATTTCCACTTCGCCATTTCATGTTAACTAATTGCTATTTTCTTTTGCTATGTAACTCAGGCTTGCTCGGCATTCTCAATCTTCCTGCCCTGGCTCTCATGTGACATGATTACAGGCAAGTGTGAGTTTTCCAGCTTCAGTTTAACTTTTAAAAACAAGGAATTTGTCCAATTTCTAATGTCTTAAAACCATGAGCTCACAAATAGGAATATAGTGAGACTAGTGCTAAATGTTTAATAAAGAAAGTAAAGTGAATCACTGGTATATCAACTTAGAAAGGACAAGTCTCAGCTTCCATTCCTGACTTCTTGACTCAGAAAGGTAAATGACAGTGATTTGCATTTTACAAGCCTTTCAAGTGATTCTCAAATTTAAAAACTACCAATGTAAGGTTCCTAGCCCAATAATGGTTTCTAATAAATAAATGCTCAGCAACACTAGCTTTTAAGTCTAGTGGGGGAATTGGAAGCAAGCCAATGATTATAATTGGCCAATTAAGATGAATCAAGTAATTGATTAACATAAATCTAGCCAATGATGTATTTCTATTTCTATAAATAAGCATAGCTGTTTCAATACTTGTTTTTATAGAATAGTAATGCACAAGGGGATCTTAAGCATGATTTAGAGTTTGGCCAACGAATTTTAAAAGTAGTATTATTGTGGACTGGAGAGTTGGTTCAGGAGTTAAGAGAGCTGCTGCTCTTCCAGAGGACCTGAGTTCAATCCTCAGCATCCATGTAGCAGCTCAAAGTGGGATGTAACTCCTGTCCCAGGGCATCCAACAGAATCTTCTGGCATCATCATCGGGCACCAAGCATGGCACACATATGGTGCGTAGACATACACACAGGCAAAACACCCATACAAATAAAATTAAATCTCTTTCTAAAATGTAATTTTGTTTTCAATCTAGGAACTCTTTCTATAAGCAAAAAAATAAAAATTCTCAATTTCACCTGCCCCTCTTTCTCTGAAATAGCTTGGCATGAACAGAGGAATGGTGACGGATGTGTAGTTCACTTCAGAAACAGAATGAAATCTCTGAGGAGGTTTAGAATTCATAAAAGTGGGCATTTTAAGCCCTTACAGAAGAGACTGACAATCCAAAAATATGGCTGTCCAGCAAAGAAATGAAGTTGAACCTTCACTTCTTTTAAAAAATATATTTCTTATTAATTATTTGAGAATTTTGTACATACATACAATATATTTTGATCATGTCCATCCCCCAATCTTCCCCTTAATTTCTCCCATATCTACTCCCTGTCCCCTCTTTTTGTTTCTAATAATTCACCAAGTCCAATTTGTGCTATCTATATTCATGGGTGTGGGGTCAGCCATCAGACCATGATCTATTTACCAGAGTCTTCATCCTTAAAGAAAACTGACTTTCTCCCCCCTAGAGGGCATCAATAGCTCTTTGGCTATGAATAAGTCCTCATGAGTATCTCCACTCTCCACATCATTAACTCTTACATCAAAATATACTTCAGAAAAATAAAAGATTTTCAAATAGTAGATGAGTCCAGAGATGGGCATGGTGATGCATACCTGTAATTTCAGCACTTTAGAGATGAAGACAGGAAGATTGTGAGTTCAAGGCAAGTCTGGGATATGTAGTGAGTCAGAGGGCAGCCTGACTAGGCAGCAAATCTCCCCCCTCCTTTCTCAATATAAACTCCCCAAAGTAGAAAAAGAATGAATAATTAAAAATATATATCTTGGAGGGCTAAAGAGATGGATCAGTGGTTAAGAGTGTGTATTGTTCATTGGAGGACCCATGTTCAATTCCCAGCATCCACACTGGACAGTTCACAGTTGCCTATAACTTTAGCTCTAGGGGTATCCAATACCTCTGGCCTCCAATGACACCTGCACTCACATGCACACACATACATATGCACACACATGTCCACATGCACACACACATACACACATGCATCCAAATGCCACACACACTTAAAAATAAAATCTAAACACCAGTAGCATAGACACTGAGAACAACAATTAATAAATGGGACCTCCTGAAACTGAGAAGCTTCTGTAAGGCAAAGGACACAGTAAATAAGACAAAACAACAGCCTATAGAATGGAAAAAGATCTTCACCAACCCCACATCTGACAGAGGGATGATCTCCAGATTATATAAAGAACTCAAGAAACTAGAAATCAAAATAACAAATAATCCAATTTAAAAATGGGCCATAGAGCTGAACAGAGAATTCTCAAAGGAAGAATTTCAAATGGCCAAAAGACATTTAAGGAATTGCTCAGCATCCTTAATTACCACGAAGATGCAAGTCAAAATGACTCTGAGATACCATCTTACACCTGTCAGAATGGCTAAGATCAAAAACACTGCAGTCAACTTATGTTGGAGAAGATGTGGAGCAAGGGAAACACTCCTCCACTGTTGGTGGGAGTGCAAACTGGTACAGCCACTTTGGAAATCAGTATGGTGCTTTATCAGAAATTGGGATTCAATCTACCTCAAGACCCACTCTTGGGCATACACCCAAGGAATGCTCAGTCATACCACAAGGACACATATTCAACTATGTTCATAGCAGTATTATTCATAATAGCCAGAACCTGGAAACAACCTAGATGCCCTTCAACTGAAAAATGGATTAAGAAAATGTGGTACATATTCTCAAATAAAAAATGGAGTACTACTCAGCAGAGAAAAACAATGACAACATGAAATTTGCAGGCAAATGGATGGAAAATATCATCTTGAGTGAGGTAACCAAGACTCAGAAAGACAAACATGCTGTGTACTCACTCATAAATGGATACTAGATATAAAGCAAAAGGTAATTAGGCAACAACCCACAACTCCAGGGAAGCTAACTAACAGGGAAGACCCAAAAAGGGACACATCAATCTCCCTGGGAAGGGGAAATAGATGAGATCTCCATGAGTAAACAGGGGATGAGGGGTGGGCAGTGGAGGGTAGGGGATAGGGGATGAGAACATAAGGGAATGGGATGGTTTAGCTCGAACAGGGAGGGAGGGAGAAAGCAATGAAAGAGATACCATGATAGAGAGAGATAACATGGGGATGAGAGAAACCCGGTGCTAGGGAAGTTGCCAGGAATCCTCAAGGATGACCCCAGCCTGGACTACTAAAATAGTGGAGAGGGTACCTGAACTGAACTGGCTTGCCCCAGAGATCAGACCGGTGAATACCCTAACTGCCAACACAGAACTTTTCTCCAATGACTGATAGAAGCAGATGCAGAGATCCACAACCAATCACCAGACAGCTCCAGGAGTCCAGTCGAAGAGAGAGAAGAGGGATTCTATGAGCAAGTGCATCAGGATCATGATGGGGAAACATGCAGGGATGACCAAAACAAACTAGAGGGAACTCATGAAAGTTGGATCAATGGCTGTGGAACCTACATGGGACTGGACAATGCCCTCTGCATGGCAAGACAGTTGTGTAACTTGATCTGCTTGGGAGGGCCCCTGGTTAGTAGGATCAAAATCCATTTAAAAGTGCATGAGTAGGCTTTTTGGAGCCTACTACCTATGATGGGACACCTCATGCAGTATTGAGGCAAGGAGAAGGGCTTGGACTTGCCTCTACTGGACATGCCTCCCCATGGGAGGCCTTGCCTTCTTGTGGGTGGGGAAGGGAGGTGGGTTGGGAGGGGGAGGCTGGTAGGGCCAGGAGGCAAGGAGAGGGGGGTCTTTGGTGTGTAAAATTAATGAAAATTTTTTCTTAATAAAAAAGAGGGAAAAAGAGAAAAAAGAATTAAATTAAAAAAATAAAATCTAAACAAAAGATAAAACCAAAACAGTGTATTGGAATAGGATCATTTCTGTCTATGAGAGATCATTTATTAAACTGTTAAAATGAATAATGAATAATCTTGACCACATAAGAGACATAGTTGTCACAGTATATGATGACTAATTTATGAACATGATAAAAAAAAGACAAATTGGGAAAAAATTCATTCAAGACATTGAAGATTCAGCAGTGAGTCAATCAAATAACACTTGGTAACCTTCATGGATCTTATACTCCAATGTGGACATTTTAAAATCTGTGGCCCAGTCAGACTACCACAGCTCTGGCCAACGAAGGTGGCACTGCTTATAGAGGAACAAGCTGATGCCGATTGGAAGAATGAATGCACTGTAAAGTCATTTGAGTTTGAGTCATTAAATATGTTATCAGTTATGATGCAGATATACATATTTGCTAGTGGTGAATACAAATTGCCAGAAGAAATAGCCTCCAGAGAAATTAGTCTCTGTACCTATAATCTGCAATTGCTATTCATCACTTATGTAGTGCTGCCTAACCTAGCAATTTGTATACTCAGTTATCTTCTCCATAAGTACATGTTCAATGCTCTCATTATGTCCTTTTTCATACTGTTCATAGTTCTTAGCATAATGTCTTGTATGCAATAACTTAATTATTAATCTGAATATTTGTTTCTTATGTAATAAGCATTGTATCATATAAGACCTTTATGATTAACATAACAGACATGTCACATTAGCAATACACATGAGGTATTCTAGAAGTTAAAAAGTTAATAAACATTGAAAGGCAAGCAGAGTCAAAAAAGAAAGAAGAAAGAGGAGAGAAGATGGCAGAGGAAAGAAAGAGGCAACTTACTTGAAAACCCCACACTCCCTATTGAGTATGTGCTCTTGCTCTAAACAATTATTTTCCTCAACTTAAAAAAGAAAAGAAGGAAGTAAGGAAAGAAGGAAGAAAGAGTGGAAGGGAGGAATGAAAGAAAGGAAGGCAGATAGGAGGGATGGAGAGGGTAAAAGGAGGGAGGAAAGGAAGGACGTTGGCAGGGAATGGAGGAAGGAAGGAGAAGGAAGAAGGAAGAAGGGAGGAAGTGAAGGAGGGGGAGGAAGGAAGGGGGGAGGGAAAGAAGAAAGGGAAAGAAGGAAAAACATTTTGTTACCTTTCTTCTTTGGTAAGGCGTGCCAGTTTCCTGGCTTTGTGAGCAAGAATAAATCTGAAAACACAAACAACAAAAAGTGAGCAATTTAATATTTTAAATCTTAACTTCATTTCTATAGCTACACATGCCCTGTGCACTATGCAGAAGCCATCTATATGTTAACAATGTTCATAGTGTCCCTGCTTCTACATTGCATTCTTGACACTGAGGAACACGTTCTGGCTTTGGGGGATCAGGGGACCAAAAGTAAATGACTGGCCATGATTTCTGCCTAGGTTAATATGATGACTAATCCACTGCCCTCCAGCATGCTGGTGACCAAGAGGAAAGGACTTGGACCTCCAATGTTCACTTAAGGCTGTTTCTGAACTGTCCAATCCTCCCTTGCCCTTTGGTTCTGTCTCAAGCATCATGCTTCTGAGACATGCAGCCTGTCTCATTTCCAGCTCTACAATCGCTTTCTGCTTAACAACTTGCTCTGCCCTCCTTGTTCTCGCCTTGGCTTCCTGGTGGCTATCTCAATTTTTACTCCAGGTAAACACAACTTTGTATCCAGTACTGGTCCCCAAACACTCTTCAGCTGGCAAGTTGAAGATAGGGCTGGCCTCCCCTTCTTTGTCATGGGACTCAGAAAAATCTCAGTAACCCATATAAGTAACATTTACTGTAATTTAGATAGAGTGGCCATCACCCAAACTCATGATGAAATTCCATTTACAATGTAGTGGCATTGAGAAGCGGTAGGGCCTTTCACAACATTTTGAATTGTGAGGAATTCAAAAGATGAATATGGTTTCCATGACAGTGGACTGCTTCTTAGGAGAGTGGGCTATTTTATACAGCAAGTTTGGCTTCTCTACTTACTTCCTTGCTTCCACTCTTGCCATGTGATTTTGTGACAAATGTTTCCTCCCTTCTACTTTTCTGCCATATATGGAGGAGCACAAGGCCCTCCTCATAAATCTAGTAAATATTGATACCATGCTCTTGGACTTCCAAAACTGTGAGCTACAATGACCTTCTCTTCTTCATAATTTACCTAGTCTTAAGAACTTTGCTCTAGCAACAGAAAACATAGTAAACCACATGGGTGCCCACACGGTCTCCGTAAGAACTATTTAGTGAAACACCCCTCTTAGTAAAACATTGTAGTACCATCAATCTGTCACGTAAAGATGACCCCCAATATACCTCTTAATACATTAAATATGAAGTAGAAATTGATATAACAAAATTTAAATGTTATTGGTATTTGCATCTAGATATTTATTAATTAAAAAGAAGCAAGAATAATACTTCTATCACTGGATTTGGAGAGTAGTATTATCAAGTAAAAATTGTTTTAATGAAGTTTTGTATTCCTTAGTCAATAGTATTTTATTATCTTGTCAATAGCAAATACAGCTACAATACTATAATTGTGCCTTACCCTATTATAGCAGCATAACTGCCATCTGGTTTGGTATCATCCAACGTGTACGCGATTGGAGCTTCCTCTCCTTCAATAACCATGGATCCACAGAAATCTTAGAAAATAGTGAAGTGGATAAACATATCAATTATCCTATCATTTCACCACAGCAAATGCAAATAAACACACAGTTTTCAATTTGAGAAATTTAGAGGTCAAACATAACACATTATACTCTAAGTGTATGAAAGTAAATTAAACTGATGTCAAGGAGAGGGCTAGGTAATCAAGGTTCTGCGAAAAAAATCAGAGTAGTTCCAGACATTGTAGCACAGTTGGTACAGTGCCTGCCTAGCATGGACAAAGCCTTGGGGTTTTCCCAGGCATTGAACAAACTGGGTGTGGTGGAGCATACCTATAATCCCCATACCTGGGAGGTAGAGGCAGGAACCTTAGCTACATAGTGATTTTGAGACAAACTATGTATGACACTGTCTTGGACAAAAAGAACAAGATCAAAGACAAAAAGAACAAGATCAAAGTGGCCAATGGAGGCCGGGCAGTGCTGGCGGTGGTGGCGCACGCCTTTAATCCCAGCACTTGGGAGACAGAGACAGGCATATCTCTGTGAGTTCCAGGCTAGCCTGGTCTACAAAGTGAGTTCCAGGAAAGGTGCAAAACTACACAGAGAAACCCTGTCTTGAAAAACCAAAAAAAGTGGCCAATGGAAACTGGGAAATACAAGAGGCTGAATGCTCATATTTCATGAGGAGTCACTCCTCTTCCAACTTTTCTTTTAGAGTTGAGGTCTCACTATATTGTTCAAGCCAGCCATGAACTGGTTCCTGGTCTCATGTGGCCTTCCTATATCAGCCTCTTGAGTAGCTGGGACTACAGATGTGTGATGCTGTGTCTGGTCACTTAATGCCAGTTGAAGCAGTCCTTGACTTTTAGAACACAGGGCAGAGAGAACATGTGAAGCTAAAATGAATCACAGAGTCCCATTTCAAACTTGAGCTCTGAAGACCCCTTTCCTTTCAAGCATAGCAACTTAGATAAGAATTTCAATCCCTTCTGAATAAAAGTACTCTCACCATCACCATCTGGAACAAAATACAGTTGGACCTCTCTATCTATGGGTTCTGTACCTGTCAATTCAAACTTACTATCAAAAACATTTAAAGGACAGGCATAGTGGCACACATCTTTAATCCAAGCATGTTCTAGACAGAGACAGGAGAATCTCTGGGAGTTCAAGACTAGCTAGTTTGTCTACATAGTAAGTTCTAGGACAGCCAGGGGTACATAAAGAGATCCCGTCTCAAAGAACCAAAAACATTTTTTAGTACATCTGTACTAACTGAATATATACAATTTTTTTCTTGTTATGATTCCTTATGTATAGTGTTTATATTGCAGTATTTATATAGTTTATGCATACATATATGTTAAACACACACACACATATATAGTATACATACATATGTAGTATAATTGCTATTACATGGCAACACATTATATTAAGTATTTTAACTAGAGATTATTTAGGGTATATTGAAGAACATGTGGTAGGGAGGTGGGGAGGATCTGGAAGGAGTGAAATAATATGATCAAAATATAGTTTATTAAAAATAATGAAAAGCTAACTAATTACATCAAACAAACAAAGAAAGAAGCAAACAAAAATCCTAAGCCAGTCTATATTCCTTGTCCTAAATGTTATTTACCTGCCCCTAGCCAGCTACCTAAAATTCATGACCTGAGTCTCAGGGAGCAGAAACTCAGCCCCATTATGCTGCTGGCATTGGATTCAAAGGGCAAAAGGACAGAGCTCTTTGAGGTGAGTCCTTTACACAGGGTAGAATACTTGCTCAGTGGATGTTCCCATCCAATAAGAGCACTAACCAAGATTACTGCAGGGTGGGGAGTTAAGAGACTGAGGTGTGGCTGAGCAAGGTTACCAATTGTCTGTCCCTCCATATCTGGGAAGATTCAACCCAAGAAACCCCAGGAGAACCAAAATCCTTGGGTGTACAAGACCCTTACATAAGATGGGAACCTAAGCACATTCTCTTATATAGTATAAATCATTTTGAGATTACTAAAAATATCTAATAGGATATAAATGTTACATAAATTGTTATACTGAATGATTTAGAAAATAACAAGGGAAAAAGCCTACACATTGTCAGGACAGGTATAATTCTCTTCTGAATATTCTTCTTCTGTAGCTGACTTGATGTGCAGGAACAGAGGCCATGAATACAGAGAGCTGACTGGGTACAGGAAACGCTATCCTCACACCCAACTCTGACACTATTCCCAATTGTCTTCAGCACAGTCTTATTTCTATAGTCTTCCTCCCCTTCTAGTCCACCTTCCCCTTTATCCTCAGCCTCAGGCATTGCTATCCTTTCCTGTTCTTCCTTTGGTAGTTAAGTAGACATGATCAGAGGGGAAAAAAAAGAAATGCTTGTACATGTTGTCCAAGGCAGCAGATACTAGCTGCATATGGTGATTCATTTAAAGGAATAAAATGCAACAAAATAGTTGATTTAGTGTCATTAGCCACATTTCAGGTGTTTGGTACCCACATATGGAGTGAGTATTAGATACACCATTTCAGGAGCATTTCAAACAATGTAGGATGCAGCACTTTTGTGAGCATCCCCATGCACTGTCCTACCTGGTGTAGTAGCATAAGTGTACATGGATGAAGAAATTGATTTTATTTAATTTAGCAGGATCTTGACAATAGTAAGAGCTGGCCTGAAAAATTTCACAACTGCCACTTTTTGGGTGTGTGGAGTTGGGGATAAAACACTGAGTCTTGCATGTGCTGTGCAAGCATTCAACTATTGAGCTACATCTCCATTCATGAATCCATGTCTTTATAAATCCATGCTTTTGGTATATAAGAAAATAAAATCACATGTTCTCATGGGGATTGGGAGAGGATTGAATAAATGTTATATCAAATTATTCAAGGAACTGGTCACATTCCAAGGAAAAATAAAAAATGCACTTACCCTTCTTCCTCCAGAAGGGCTCTTTATAATAAACTATGCACTTAATGACTGAACCCATGGGCACACGAGTGATCAGCTGGTTTCTTAGCATCGGCAGGGGAGGACTATAGTGAATCTTCATGCTCAGAACAGGTGGAATGGCACTAATCACATATTTAGCCTGAAAGAAAAGTTAACATGGTTAAATAACCATTGGCCTGCAGCAAAAGTTTTTCTTAATCCTCTCTCTCTGTCTACCCTTGTTCCCTTTCCATCCCTTAACAGTGAAGCCAGAAGGACCCAGTCAAAAACTAAAGCAACCTTTACTACTCCCTAGTTCTAAACTCCTATGCCTTCCTCATTGCCTCTCCATCCCACTTCTCATGCTTTGTTCCAGCCTTCTTTGTTTGCCATTTTGATCACCTTACATCCCTTGGTCAGTACAGTCATGCTTCCAATTTAGGCCCTGGTCCTGGCTGTTGTTCCATGTATCAGTAATTCTCTTTCCACAGAGCCATCTCCTTCAGCTCTGGGTTCACCTGTCCTGCTGAGGCCTTTGCTAACAACCTTATTTAAAGTGACATGATCAGCCAGCCCAGTCAGCCTTATGGGATGCCTTCTCCTCTCCCTGCTTGATTTCTTCCACACTACTTATCACTATTTGACATACTTTAAATTTCAACTATATATTTGGCTACAGCTTTAATCTTTTACTAAAATGCAAAACCTCATGAAATCAGAAAATTCCCAACTCTCAGAATAATGCCAGGTCCATAAGCCATGCTTGATACTTATCAAATATTTCCTTTGATTTTATAATTACCCAGGGGCCGATTACAAAGAGTACATTTTCAATCTTCTCTCCTCTCAAATAGTTTTACTCTTTTTGCTTTCTTTCAGGTAGATGTAGCCCTGGCCAATAGACTTATGAAGTCTGAGCTATCTTTGACCTTATATATGCTTCAGCTCCCCTTGGGACTCTGATCTCTTTCCCTCACTTTGAGAGCTTTACTTACCTCATAGGTTTCATGGTTTAAGGTTTCCACAACAACATTTTCCCCATTCTGGTCAATGTGAGTCACGGGTCTCTCAAGCTTCACTCGGTCCCCAAGGAGATCCATTATCCGCTCAGTCACTTGACCAGACCCACCAACAAATTTCCTCTCCTAGAAAGAAGAAAACTGGACTAAAGGTGGATTGTCAATATAGGAGCTGATATAAACAGCTAAGTGGCCATTTCCCCTGGATATCCTTCCTCTAATGTATATAAAATTTCATTTTATTATTATGAGTAATTTCCTATACCTTGTTGTTGGTATTTTTACTTACATTATTATTGTTATTTGGATATTTTCCAATTAGAGGTTATTGTCTTTTGACAAAATTATAGGCTTGATTTACTAACTCACCTTAAAGTTATATTACTGTGGATTCCAGGGCTCCAAACTGAGCTGAACATTCTCAGAATAATTCTGATTTCTCTTTTGCCTGGAGAAAAATATTGCTCTGAGCCCCATCTACATTCTTTGGCTGATTCATTGGGCCTAGTGGAACTCTACCTACAGCTTGGCCATCATTTTCCAGAGTATTACTAACATTTGTCCTGTGACTCAGGCTCAGACTCATCCCATATCTGCCTTCCCTACACTGCACCTCCAGCCCTAAGTCAGCTTCCTCCTATTATAGGTAGGCCCATCTTATCTAGGGTCAGATGCCTGCTGCTCCTATGGCCACCAAGGTCATTTCATCTTGATGGATCTACCTGCCTTCAGCCCTGCTTCCAAACATTCCAGAGTTTCTGGGTGCTCTACCTGGCTATGCATACAGTTTAACTAGACTGCCTCTCATCCTCAATTTTCAGATCAGTTAATTTAAAAATTATTCTGTTATTATTAGTAGTAAGTGTGTTTGTCTGTATGCATGATGTGTATATGTGAGTACAAGTGTGAATGTCAGAGAGCATTTTGTGGAGCCAGTTTTATCCTTCTACCTGCCCTTGCTGAAGATCTTGAGGTTGAATTTAGCTGTTAAACTTTTATAGTAAGTGCCTTTACCTGCTGAATATCTCATTATTCCTCGACTAACTTTTTAAAGACTATTTGAAATAGGTTCACAAAGAAGGAGGAAAAAGAGGAGGAGGAAGAAGAGAGGATGGGAGGTGACAGGAAGGAAAGGAACATAATTACCCAACAGATTAAAAACTTAAACCACTTTATACTCTGCCAAACAGGGGGCCTTAAACAGTGCTCAGAGAACAGGCATTGAATAAATAAAACCAAGAATGAATTCTTGTATGTGGTGCTGCTTTTCAGAACATTATTTGCTCCTTCCTTCTTTCATTTATCTATTTTTCTTTATTTCCTTTTCTTTCTTAGTATTGAGGAAGGATCCAGAGCCTGGTTCATGGTAGGGAAGTGCTCTATGATTGAGCTACAGCCCAGAGCATGGTATATTCCTTAAATTTAAGTGCACTTCTGTCTTACTGTTTGGAATTTCTGAGGAGCCTAGTTTTAAAACTATGCTGACCACTTGGATACCTGACAACACATGGCTCCTTCTGAAAGCTACTGGAAGCCACCAAAGTAAAGCATGACAAACCACAAGCCTGTCTCAAGCACCAGCATCTAATGATTGTAGAATGACACTCATTTCTGTAGTAGTGGTTTTGTGTTGGTACAATACCTGCCCTCCGTTGGTGGTTGAGATGATTCTGGTTGTGCCTCCACACTGCTTTACATACCACAGGAACCACAAAGCAGAGACCTCATGGGTCTCTGCAGTGACACATAGGTTCACAAAGAGAGTAGCAAGCTGCTTTGCAGATCTGCTCAGAAAGAAACAAGAGTACGATTTGCAAATCCAGGACAGAGTTTTCTTGAGTCTAGAGTAGTCAAGTTTCTTGTTTCCTTGGCTATGTTTAGCACACTTTAGCAAACTTCTGGAATTCAGTATCATAAAATACGAGAACATGAATTTGGGAAATATGATATTTATGCCCCCTAAAACAAAAGATCTTGTTCAAAATTGACTTTGGTATCATAGTCTGTGTTATAGTTGTTTCTACACACCCTCTAGTCTTCCCAAAATCCTTATTTTGGTAAAAGGCATTCCCATTCACTAAGTGGTTAAAATCAGATTCTCAAAATCAACTTGAATCTCTGTCTCTCTCCCTCCCAGAAGTCCTGAGTATATTTATGTGCAACACATATGTCCAGTTGCCCAAAAAGGCCGGAAGAGGGTGTTGGATCTCTTGGAGGTGGAGTTTTAGGTGGTTGTGGGCCACTTGATGTAGGTGCTGGGAACTGAACCCAAGTCATCTATCTACCAGAAAGGCAATTGCTCTTAACTTCGGAGCCATCTCTCCAACCACATATCTATTCTTTTTTTACTTAAAAACCTATGATAAATTTTAATTTATAGATATAGGGGTTTAGCTTGCCCATTATGTGTGAAGACTTGGGTTCAGTCCTGAGCACTACAAAACCCTTTAATTTCCTAATTAAAGAAATCAGCAATAGCTAATAATAAAATGAATAATCATAAAATTATAAAATAATAAAATTTGTGTGATGTAGTCTATCTCTCTCATGAAGAAAACTGTTCTTTCTGGACAAAGAATAATGATGATTAATTATAGCTATTGATAAAGGAGGACAACTGCATTTCTCTATGTCGAGCAGGTCCATTCTTAATCTTTTGTTTGATTTACTCTGGGGATTTCAATAAGAAAAAAACGAGCTTTACAGCATTTAAGGGAGGAAATGTCAAACAGTCTAGAGTAATACTATTTTGTAATTTTTGCCCTGTTGACTTTTAAAAAGATAAACGTTATACTAATTTTTTCATAAAAATATACACATTAGATGAGCTTTGGAAATTCATAAGATAAAAATATGAGGCAATGAATATTTTCCATATTTCTGTCACCCAAATGGTAATTACAAGTCTCATTTTGATGTGTGATTTTTCTAGATAAAATTTTTCCTAAAAACACAATTGTGTGTCTACTATCACATTGAAAATACAAATGTTCTTCTGAGCAACATTTTATAAATTACAACTAAGGAAATTATCTAGCAGTAGTCTTTGAATGCATGTTTGTGATTTACTTTGAATCAGAATAGATTAGTTGTTCTGGGTGTTGTTTCCTTTAAAGTCAGCAAATGATCTCATGTGCATCTTGCATAGGAATAATTAGAAAATGCCCTGTTTCTTGTTTACATAAATTCCCAATGTTCGTTTTGTGAGTTGACAACCAAGGGTATTCGCTAACTGGAGACTGAAGTCAAGGCTGTGGTAAGAATCTCAGGTCTCTCTGACTCAAAGAAACAGAACTGATTCCATTTTGTAGGTGCCTAAAAGTTCTTTGTGAACAAAAGGTCAAATTGAATTTATTAAAAGCTTTCTATAACAGAAGTTCTAGAATAGATATAGATTATCTTATTGGGAATCTATAAAGTTTATAAATAAATATAATTCTATTACAGCAAAAATAAGCTCTATTATAAACCATGTTCTCATATGAAGCTTTAAAAGCATAGAAAAGTGGTCTTAAATGATATAATTCATAATAGGCATCAGTTTTATGACTTGAATGATCATCTCATAATGGATAGCTTTCAAAGGCATACTTTATAATGTACATCATATATAATAATGATAGTAATAATAATAATAAAAGGTTTGAAGTAGTCAACATGTTCAACAGAACAGTAATAGGTAAATACATTGTGCCATTCACTATCATGAAATATATGGCAGTGAATGTCCATTGTTTTTTACAATCCATATTATAAATAATTTGGTTTTCAGAGTTGGCATTGTATATTCCACCATTCATACTCTATGAAAACCCACTTTTCCATGTGTTTAATATTATTTTTCAAACTACTAAAGTATTCTTCTACATGATTTTAAAACTTTCTAATCTATTCCACCTTTTGGATATCTTTAATTAATCTAACCAGTCTTCTGTTATTAGAGCTTCAGATTTTCCCCTTTAAAAATAATACTGGAAATAATCAGATAATCTCTCTCTCTCTCTCTCTCTCTCTCTCTCTCTCTCTCTCTCTCTCTCTCTCTCTCTCCTGCTCTCTTTAAGATGAATTTTAAGAAGCTGAATTCCCATAACAAGAATTCTGTCCATTGCACGTATCTTGATTATTTCCACATCTTAGATTCAGACATGTCTAAAAAATTCTATTTAGCATGGCAGGACAGCATTCTTGATCTTGGATCTCAGTTCTATTACTTATGAACGTGAAATTGACTTGAACTTGAAGACTTATAATCCTTTCCACTTTCCCTGCTGCCCAGAAGAAGTGAGGACTATGAAAACTGCACACATGTCCCAGTGCTACCAACAAGAACTTCAGCCTTGACTCAAGTGTTTTCTTTAGATACTACAGGCTTTTCACTAATTGGGACGAGTAGGTTCACTCATAAGTGTCCTCTACAGGTGTGAATTACCTACAAGTTGCCCTTTAAAAAATTGAAGAGTTGCACTGTATCATAGAAGGTGTTTCAAATGCCTATGCTATCTACACTTGACCACCAGTGAGGAATACAAAACTAGTCCTACATCAACAATCTGGTAAGTTAGAATGTTAAACTACTGGACTTTAAAATGTTCTAAGAAAAAAAATACAGCTCATTCTAGTTTGTTCTGAGGACTTTATGGGGGAAATAGCACCTTGGTGGTACAATACTACACCTATACCTATCTTTAGGGGAAGATTTAGTTTCAGTATCTTAGTCAGTGGGATTGTTTTAGACATAAAGCAGATACTTGCTTGCCTCATACCTGTTAAATGGCAAACCCAAATAACCCCAAGAATTGTCACAATAAATGCTTTTGCCCAATGGAAGCTCTTACTTGGTCCAGCAGATCTTATCCAGCAACTCTTTCATTGTCATGTAGTCCCACTCTTCTGCAAGGGGTGCCTTCCATGGAGCATCACTGGGAATCTACATTGAGATGCATTAAAGAAGAATGAAAAAGACAATTTCCCATTCAACTAACTATTTGAACAATATTAAAAGCTCTAACTCAAAGAAAAAAATTTAAAATTTCATTTTTCCAGGTAACCCTAATAGTTTCTCAAATAGCATAAATCTCACTGTCTGTGCAACTCTTTTGTTACAGATCTATAGCACTCAGTTTATAATAACTCTCTTTTAGAATAAAGATATTATCCTATACAAATATATCTACAATAAAATTTAATTATTATACTGTGCACAGAAATATATTGACAATAACAAAACAGAATGTTTATAACAATGTATTGTAATAAATTATGTGAATGTTGTCTCTCTGGAATTTTCCATTTAATATTTTCTAACTGCAGTTGGCCATAGATAATTATAATCATGGAAACTGAAGCTACAGGTAAGGGGAATTAAATTAATAACTTACAGAGATCACTCACAAACTCAACTCTTTAGGATCAAATAACTGCAGCTAATCATCTCAAAATCAGTTTTCAGTTAAAGCTTCCATGTATTTACTTATAAGCTGCAAGTCTGGGTGTGCTGGAGAATCAAGGAACATCTATGTCCTGGGGGTTTTGTAAATTAGAAATACCATCCCAGAAAGGCTACAGGATTAATACTTCTCAATTTGCTCATCAAGTGTATACAAATAACAGTCTTTTTGATAGCTCATTCTTTTAGAAGTTAGAAACAAATTCATTCATTCATTTCACTGATTGTTAGTGTGTGCAGGGTACTATGTTATGCATGTGGGATAACTGATACTTTGTACCTTCTTTCTTCTGAGGACTAATGAAAAATACATATGCAGTCAAAACAACTTTAAGAAGTGTTACCTCTTCACCCATCTCATCCATTGTCCTCCAGAGGTTGTTATAATCTAGGTAGGTGATTGGATTCCATGCTGGTGGGAATGGGCCCCTGAAGGGGTATGATTTTCCCTGTGAGATACATATATTTAGGAGGAAACATTTACAACAGTGTAAATATTGTTAAATATGCTAAGTTAGCAATTTTTAAGAGCAAATCATGTTAGCTACTAATATGTGACTGACCAATATGTAATATACACTTGGGTCTTTTGGCACCTGTATCCACAGAACCCTGTTCAGCTTTTTGGCATAGAAATCTCCAGTGAAGTCTTCATTCAAACAAATAAGTTTGGTGGCATGTTAAGCAGAGTAAATAGGATTGTGTCTGAAACTGAGATCCTTACCATATCAAATCTAAATGCTAGTATAGAATAGCTCCCAAAAGGTATCTCTGTTGTCAATAATGTTTGTAAATACTTAGAATAAGGAGCCATTGTGTACACAGAGAATCAGAGAATTACACTTATAAGCACAATACACATCAGAAGGGGTGTGAAATCACATGTGTACAGTTATGGGAAGGAAAAGCCACAAAACAGGACCCAGCTTCCTCTTCTATGGAGTCAGAAGTCTAGATATACACAGGAGTTTTCAGAGGTCAGGGAAATTAAAGCAGATAAATGAAACAACCTCAGGCCTCCCATGAAAGCATTTTGACACTAGCTAGTTCTCCCAACTAGGACAACACTTTGACATAGAGATATATGGACACAGCTCCATAAAATATTGGCAATAAGACAACATACAAATCACACCTGGGAGGCTTAACTTGCTGATGACAGTTAAAGGATACATACAAACCCACTTTGGGTCTATTTAAAATGCTGGGTCAGAAGTCAGGCTGTGCAATATGACAGCATCTTTCAACTGAATCAGGATAAGCTTTCCAGTAACTCTAAGTTATTCAGCAATGATACATCTTGTACTGATTTTGTAGCCAGGGCAACTGAGAAGCTAAATGGGAAGAGGTTTCATGCTAATTCTTGTATTAATTCTGTGACCATCTTGGTCTTTTTTTTTTTTTTCCATTGTAGGTGAAAGTTTTCCTGTGTCCTACCTGGTCTGCAGCTGCTCAGATCCAAATAAACACACAGGCTTATATTATTTTTAAACTATGGCCATGGCAGGCTTCTTGCTAGCTGGCTCTTATATCTTAAATTAACCCATTTCTATAAGTGTATACTTTGCCACATGGCTTGTGGCTTACTAATATCTTTGCATCTTGCTTCTCCTGGTGGGGGCTAGCAGTGTCTCCTCTGCTCTGTCTTTCTCCTTCCTTTCTCTCTCTAGTTAGAATGTCACGCCTAACCTTATTCTGCCTACCATTGGCAAAACAGCTTTATTTATCAACCAATCAGAGCAATACATATTCATAGCATATAGAACGTCATCACCCATCAGTCCATAGACTATAAGAGTTAGAAAGAGAAACAGGTAGATAGAGAAAGAGAGGATAGCTCATGTGAGAAGGACACTGACACGACCAAAGCCTACAGTAGGCCAGCCACTTGGCAAAGAGACAGGATTCAAATTCAAAGGCAGTACATTAGTAGAATTCCCTCTTTTCCAAAGGCAAATTCTTTTTTCTTAAGTTCCAGGGAGCACGAGATAATTATTTCAGAAAGGGAGACCCCCAGTCTGACTCTTGAGCTTGACCTGGAAAAGGGGGATGGACAAATTTTATGCCAGAGCAGAGTCATCTGACAAACTATGACCTTCAGTTAGGACTTGACACAATGACTGCAGCCTGCTCCTCCTATATTCATCTTCTAACCAGGACACCTTGTGAGATAGGTACTTTTCTGCAACCCTTTTCTCCTTTGTCCAAGGACAATACCTTTTTCATAGAATGTTTTAGGTGAAAGTGAAACATAAGGGTACTTACTGGTAGGTCCCTTACAAGATTCTGTTTGACAAACTGTAGCTCAGAGGTTCAGGTGAAATATAAGCCAAGATAAGGTATGGGGCTTCCCAGACCACAAGATTTCAGCAGGGTGAGTAATGGTGGCAGAGGCCAAGCACCAAAGTGATCCCAGTACAAGGATATTCTTATAAAGGGCCAGAGTAGTAACAACTGTGTGAACAAATTGTCAAGAAACAACATACCAAGAACACCACCCTGAAGAATACAGATGCTTTTCTTATGCAAGAATTTGCTCCCAGTCCTCAGTGTCTTACATCTAAGCAGACAATGATTTAGCTTAGCTGGATTCATAAAAGCAAGTATGCTTTCATAAGATGAGGGAAAGTTTCTTATAAACACAGGAAAGAGCTATTGTTGGACTCATTAAACAATCTCAAGGCTTTAAGCTTCAAGGAATCAGAAAGAGAGGGAGGAAATGGAAGTTTATAAAAATCACTCAACCAAAGGCACTGCAAGAAGTGTGGACCTCAGGTTTGGCTATGGTATAAACAGTCCTGCGATTGTTACTATTTTGAACATTGTCCAAGGCAGCCTGTCCTTCTGAAGAATTCATGAAAAGACATCAGAATAAGTCCTAGCTCACAAAGCCCCAAGTTACAAAGTCTAATTCCATACAGCATTTTTATTTTATCCTCAAAATAGCCCTGTGATGTAGCATTTTTTTTTTACTGTCATAGGTTAAGCAAATAAAGCACAAGTAAGTTTAAATGGCTACTTTGGAATATTACAGGTCACATGTGGAAGCTACTGGACTTTCAATTTAATTTATAGTAGTTGTGTAGGTCAAAAGTGTGTACATGTGTGTACTCATGTGTACCAATGTAAATGTGTATATGTGAAAAGAGAATGAGGACTATCTGGCAATTGTCAGGAAATAATCATGAGCCAATATATAGACTGCTGACTAATATCAAAATCACTATGATTAAAGTCAAATAAGTGTCCTACATTAAACACTATGACATAGAGTGCCACCTGAGGGATTAGGGTATTTGAGAGGAGGGTGCATTGTCCTCTGGGCTCCCCAAGGAGAACAGTGAAGTAGACTTGTGAGAAAATAGATGGTAGGAGTTCAAAATGGCCCCACGTTCTTTCAAAGATACTTCAGTGAACGTGGGAAATTGTGAGGAAGTAGGCAAAGCTGAATAGCAAAGATTATTAGCTATGTGATTTAAGTGTCATGCACAGTTAACACACACACACACACATACACACACACACATTCTAGATGACAAGGAAAAATTTGAAGATTAAATATTTATGGTGCACAGTATAACTCTGTAGTATAATATTTGCCTATCATATACTGGGTTTGATCCCTAGAATTACAGGACATAAAGTTAAAACAAAGTAATCATTTATAATTTTCATCAAGCAAAATTCAATCATGCTTATCAATACTTCAACATGTTTATTTCATCTATTTATTCACTTATAAACTTGATGGTTGAAGTATAAGCATCTAAGTAATTACTTTCTTCATGGTTTTCAGCCTATTTTATATTCTAAACATGTTTTATGTCATTTATTAAACCTTGTCAATCATACTTTCCTTGATAATTAGATGGTATTTCATGATATTTGGAGACTAACCATTGTCAAAGTGGGCTTAAAGGATCACACGGGGTTCCTGAAACAGGCAGGATGGAATTGGGAGTCTCCATTTTCCAACCATACATCCATATGAGGGAAATTTTTCTTCATATATTTCTTCCCAAACAACATGTTTCAATGAATTAAATGTTAATGAAGATACAAGAATCCAGCTATTTTTCTTGGAGCTCAATGCAAACAAGCTATGTAGAAATGTAAATAAATGCCATCCACTTATATTTTTCCATTTAAAAAAATCTTATTAACTTTTTCTCATACAATATAGAGTATATTATATCCCCTCCTCCAACTCCTAGATCCTCCCAATTCCCCTAACTGCCCAACTTTATTTCTCTCTCCATCTCTTTCTCTGTCAATAAAATCCCCCAAACCAAAACCAAAAAACAAGCAAACAAAAAGCTCAGAAAAGGACAAAAAAATACCTAAACAAACCCACTCAAAACCACACAGATTTGAGGGCCTACCCTGGAGTGTGGTTGATATCACAGTGACACTCCACTGTAGAAAACAGACTTTTTCCTTTGCAAGCAGATGTTAATTGGAGATAGTTTCTTGGTTAGGGGTGGGAACCTGTGTCCACTCTTCCCTCTCAGTCAGTACTGAGATCTCCTTAGCTTGAACGTGTGCAGGTCTTATGTGTGTTGCCACTGTCTCGCTGTGTGCATCAGTCCTGTTGTTTCTGGAAGACCCTGTTTCTTCTGAGTCCTCCATCACCTCCAGGTCTTACACTCGTTCTTCATACTCTTCTGCATAGATCCCTGAGCCTTGAGGGAAGTGTTTTGACTAAAAACATCCCATTTAGGGCTGAGTGCTACAAAGTCTCTCACCCGCTGCACACTGTCAAATTCTAGGTCTCTGTACTAATTACAATCCTCTGCAAGAAGCTTCTGTCATGAAGGTTGAGTGAGACATTGATATATGTAGATAGCAATATGTAATTAAGAGTCATTCTATTGTTATTTTCCCTCAGCAGAATAATAGTAGTAGGCTTTCCTCTAAGGCCCATGACCTATCTAGTCTCAGGTTCTTGGCCACTTCAGCAGGGTCATGTATGGGCTACATCTCATGGAGTATTCCTGAAGTATAATTTTAGAAAGTAGCTTGTTACTCCCCTACTTGTGTCACTTTTACACCAGTATTTCTTGTAGGCAGGCCGTTGTACCATTGTTAGAGATCCCAGGGTTTGTAGCTGGGTGATATTGATGATTACTTTCCTATTCTGGTAGTGTGCACAGGATATAACAGCACCATAGGCCCTATTCAGTAGTGAAGAAGCTTCTGGTTGGGTATCAGCTTAATATCTCCATGTTGAATGACAAAAATCAGTGGTGTCTTCAGCATAAGGTTTTGGAAAGTAACTAGTTTCCTTGTCAATAGCCTGTGATGTCTTGGGGGTCCATGCAACCCCTTTGGCCAATGACTGATCAAGATGTAACCCAGTCCTATCACAATGTAATCCATATGTATATATGTATACATACATAAATATATATACATATATGTATGTATACACAAATATATATACATATATAAACTATGATAGTTTGTAATAGAATTATTGTGGTGACTTTAAGTGGATTAATAAGTAAATTGATAATTCTGTTTTGATTTCTAACATAGCAATTATAGAGCCACAAAAACAAAACCTAGTTGAGATTCTCTGTAGTTTTAAAAAAAATACAAAAGTGTGAGAGAAAGTGGAATAGAATCTCATGAGAAGAAATACAAGATGGCTTTTAAGAGGGTATCAGAGCAGATTCAAAGTAGCTCTGAAATGTGATAGCTCTATGATTAAAGGCAAATGGGTCAAAATTGCAAGCTTCAGTTCTCTCTCTTTTGTAAAGACTTACTTATTTTATGTTATGTGTATGAGTGTTTTTTATGTATGTTTGTATGTATATATGTATGTATGTATGTATGTATGTATGTATGAAAGGTGCATGCCTGAAAGGCTACAAAGGCCAGAACAAGACATCAGATCCCATGAAAGTGGATTTAGAGTTGTGAGACACCATGTGGGTGTCCTCTGCAAGAACAGCAAGTGCTCTTAACTGCTGAAGTATCTCTCCAGGTTCATTCATTTTATTGTATGTATGTATGCATAGATGTGTATTTGTATGTATGTATGTATGTATGTATGTACATATGTATGTAGTTGGGCTGGAGCTGGAATTGCCAGCCTCAGGCACACTAGGCAAGTGTTGTACATGGAGACATACCAAACTCTTGTTCTCTTAACTTTAGAATCAGAATCACAATCTTTCACTTGTGTGTGGCAGGGAGCACTGGAGGTTCTACATAGTACAAAGGCTATGTATACACTAAACGGCTGTGGCTAAGGGTTTTGTGAGCATGACAAACTGTCATTTAAGCAACATTCTCTTACTCATAAAGCCATGTCCATGTTTTAAAAGTAATCTTCTTTGTGTTAATTCTGAGAGTCTGAATTCCTGGCATGAAGACTTAGGTTCAAATTTTATGACACACTTGATAAAAGCAATGAAAACCATTTGATATTCATGAGCTTTATTTTGGAGCCTGTAAAGATTTGCCAGGCTCTGGAAAACCATCTGAACTCTGCCTTCTGGAGCCTTTACTTTAGAGAAGCAGGCTGCTTGGTGACAGTAGTGTCAGTGTCAAGGCCCTACCAGTCCTTTTTTTCCCTTTTCTTTGTTCTGGAGACCAAGGCCTCCCATTTCTATTGACTTTCCACTGCCTTCGTGTTCTTGATTCTAATGTCAGTCACTACCAGCAGGAATAGTTAGATCAATCTCCCAGAGGATGACCTTTTTCTCTTAGTATGTCACCTCAAATGCTCATGGGAACCTTGCCTTCCTGGCCATGGGAGCCTAGGTTGGTTATTTGTCTTTCTATAGTATGGCTACTTTTATACATATCAACTAGGCTATACTTAGGACATACTCATTTGCAGGACTAAGCTTTCTTTCCTTTTGATCTATAGTTTCAGGTTGAGAGAAGAGAAATATAATCTTTCCCACGGGGTAAGACCTGAAAACTGTACTTGGACAAATATTTTTCTTCCTCTGTCGACATGCTGGCTTTGTGGACCTCATTCATATTTATAAACACCCAGCCTGACATTGAGATTCTCTTTTGATAGCATCAACACATGGGGTAGATGTGGTTTTGAAATCTGCCAACAGCATCCAACCATATGAAAAGCCTGACATTGCTCAAGTGGGAGAGATGGGAAAGATGGAGTTGCAAAAAGCAGGTCAGGCACTATAGGAATAACCATGGCAAAAGCTAACACAGGGCTTCCTCTGCACAGGCCTCTTGGTTGTACTTTACCCAAGTTTTATATACTTCACAATGACTTTAGGAGACAGGCAAAATATTGCCCATTTGAGATAGGGAAACTGAGCCAGAGAGACAGAGAGATGAAACAATTATTTGTTGTTCTCGTAACTAAGATTTTAATTTACATACTCAAAGGCCAATGCCCTTGATCATGAACTTCTCAATCTCTTATTTAGTACAACTTGATAGGTATGAGCTGATAGTTTTGACTAAATTATTTAGTTTAATCTTTATAACAACTCAGTGAATAAGAGTATATAAATGGAATGTTCCGTTTTGGAGATCAGTTCCAAGGATGGGCTTAGTAAATCATCCAAGAATGTATGGTCTACATGTGGTAGGACCAGAATTTAACCTATGATTTGTGAGTTCTTTTTCTATGTCAGTGCTGTGGACAGAGCCCAGGGCATGCCAAGTAAATCTCTACCATTGAGCTGCATCTCTAGTCTTCAAACTCATCTTAAAAGTTTTCGTGATGCATGACTGACATGATAAATTGCTCATAAGAGTAATAGAGTTCAGGTGTCTGCTCTATGAGCAACATCTCAGGTGATTTATAGAAGGTCTCTGGAGGCATTTAATCCAGGAATCACTTCAGATTCTTACAAGCCAGGCGGGAGCTAATGATCAGTTGAATGAATGGCCAGATCATTTCCATGGCTGTTTTTCCTCTTCCAGTAAAAGTCTAGTCCAGTTCATGCTCAAATGGTTGTCACACCAACTTCTTTATTCATCCAACAAACACTTCCCATGTTCCTGGCAGTGTTCTAGGCACTGGATATACCACAGACAAAAATTTATTCTCTTTCACAAGTTTATTTTCTAGTAGGTCCAAAGGAAATAAATGAACTAAAGGACAATAAGAAAACCATGTAGTGGATTAGAAAGGGGAAATGTGACAAACACAAAGAGAGTAAAGAGGACAAACAGGAAGTGCTGGCAGCTTGGGGTTGGTTGCAATTTTAAATGAGGTGGTCAGAGAAGGTGTTTTCAGGGGAGCTAACACTGAATGTTGAGATGGGGGAATTCTGTGACTACACGGAGGAAGTGTGCTCCAATCAGACAGAGTCTTAGCATGTATCCTGAGATGGAAGAATGGATGGAGTAAAGGATTCAAGGCACAGAAAGGAGCTGGCCCCACTCTCCCCTTTTGTTTCTCCAACAGAAATGTCCCCTTGCTCTCCATAACAAATCCAGGCTCATGAAACTGATTTTCAAGGTGGCCAGAAGAAGGTGGTTCTCAGAAAAAGTGGCTGCCTTTGTGCTTGGTCAGGCATTTGCCCTGATCTTAGTGGGACACTTTCATGGCACATTTCAGCTAACATTCTGTATGTTCTAATATCCAGTGGGAGGTTCAAAAGACTTGCCAGCCCAGATCTTAAGATTCAGTTTCATGAAGAAGTCTCCAAAACTCATCTTGCCCCAACTAGTATTTGTCCAGAATATTCATTTGGAGTCCCTACCATACTTGTTCATGGTATTTTGATATTATTGGATGTTGTCTCTCTTCTGTCTCCAGTCACTTAAGGAAAGGAACTAACAATCTGTATTCTCCCATAATGCTCCCACAAGAGTATAATAGATTTAATTGATGATTGGTAAGGATTGAAGAAATGGATGGATGGGTGGAAGATGAATGATTGGCTGAGTGTAATTCTGAAGGTGAGGAATCCTGCAGCATCTAAGGCAGCAGCATGAGTGCTTTGTAAACAGAATCACAATTAATTGATCAGGACTGAGAGTATGACTCAATGGAAAAAAAGTACTTGCTTGCCTGTGGGAGTTCTTGGATATGACGTACACCATCATCCCCCAAATTTAATTTCTTCTGAAAAAAATCAATGTTTAAAGCAGAAGGCTGCAAATTGTAACTAGCCCTCAAAAGAACTTATCATTTGTCTTCTTTGCCTTCAGTGTCTGTTTTGAGTACACCTGCTGAGGAAGGCAAGTCTGAGCTCCACAGGAAGGAGTCTCAAATTAGATTGTTGACTTCAGAGAATAAGATTGTGTTCCCAAGGATACTCTGCATCCTTTGATGCCTGAATCAGACACTTCCAATCCTAGCACGTAGCAAACCAGCAGGACAGACTGCCAATGCCGAGAGACTGTTTCAAAGCAAAATAACATTCACAGCTACAAACCACTTTTCTGTGGCACCGTTTTCACTCTTTTTTATTTGCAGGGACTTAAGTGTTTATTTGATCAAATGCATAGGCATCTAACATATTTTAATAAATATCATCCCTTTGTTTAGACCATGTAGTTTTTAGTATCCCCAATATATTACACAACATGCACCATTACGAACAACCTTGCAGAGTAATCTAGCCCTGGATAATGTACTTTTCAAAAACAGAGACAGAAAATTAACAGTGTTAGACTGTCTTGGCTAGAATAAAAGGCTGAACAATCAAAATATCAAAGACAGTAAGAAATATAAAACCTTACAGAAATGGCTCTTAGCCTTTTCTTCGACAAGGGTACCAGTGAAAGTCTGTTCAAGGCCATGGAATCTCTCTAGGACACTGAACACACACACACACACACACACACACACACACACACACACACACACACACACGAGAGAGAGAGAGAGAGAGAGAGAGAGAGAGAGAGAGAGAGAGAGAGAGAGAGAATTATTCTGTATCTAATACCTGAAGCTCATCTGTGGGCCACTAAGCCCTACTTTTGACCCCTTAGAGTTCAGATCATATTCATTACTATGGCCTAGATGTATAATAGTAAGAGAGTGCTTGTGGCTTGTGGACCACACAGGGAATCCCAGGTTCTATCCTCAGAGCTTCTGCAAATATGAAAAGTCACAATGAAACCAGAAATATAGATTACACATAGTTCCAATTTTATAACACTCAAAAACAGGCAAAATTGCTGGGTGGTGGTGGTTCATGCTTTTAATTTCAGCACTTGCGAGGCAGAGGCAGGCTGATCTCTGTGAATTAGAGGCCAGCCTGGTCTACAAGTGAGTTCCAGGACAGCCAGAGCTGTTACACAGAGAAACCCTGTCTCTAAAATAGAATCAAAACTAACAAAACAAAACAAAGAACGAGGCAAAAATCAATCACTGGCAACTCAGGTCAGCATACCACAACATTCTGGAGATGTGGAGATGAAGTAGGACATAGCACCAAGCTCAAGGAGCTCCAAAGTCTAGGCAGAAGGGCAGGTTTATGGAAAGAGAATTATGATGCCATACTTGGTCGGGCTTCATGGCTTCACCTTCACTTCTAACTCCAAAGCCAGATAACAGAGTAGACAGAGTCCTTTCTAAATGAAATCTGGCCTGGAACTATTGGAGTTTACTTCGCAAGTGCTCAGTCAAGGCTACTTTAATGAGCTAGTCCAGGGTGTCCCTCATTCCTGAAGCTTCCAGGAGTGTATCTGGTAGGCAACCCTGCTCCTTATCTCCCTTCAGAGATTCTTCCCAGCTGCAGAAAATCCATTTTGCCCTAAGCAATGTTGCATCCTTTGAGCAGCTCACTTCCAATGACTGGGGAATGTGAAGGTACAAAGGCATTCCCTCTGGGACCACTCCGGAAAGTTCTGAAGACTCTCCCATCCTCAGACTTCCTTGCATGGTCAGCTGAGGTCCGCATTGCAGCCACATCACAAGTCTGACATCTTCTTCCACCCACTTCTGCTTCCTTTCCCTCCTCTTCGCAGCTGCTGCCCCCCAGAATCCTTCCTAACAAGACTCCTCCCATGGATGTGGAGTGGCTCAGACCATAGTAGATACTTTTGGAACCAGGCCTAATGGGACCTTATTTGAGAACAAGGATGTCAGTTTCTTCTCTGTTATCCTCACCAGACTTGCTAAAAATCGGGAGATAAGGCAAGATTTGTGACAAACATACTCAGACAGCTGAACAGACTGAAAAGGGGGATTGCAAACCATAATCAAATTTAAAGCCTATAAGTCAAAGTTTATTTGAATATTACAGAACGTAATTTTAAAGTGCCATTAATGTTCATATAATAAAGGTTTGGCCAGGAAAAGCAAGAGTAAATTCATCATCTTTAAACTGTGTCTCCAGGGTCTGGAGTGATGGATCAGAGTTAAGAGCACTGACTGCTCTTCAAAAGGGCCTGAGTTTGGTTCCCAGCACCCACCTCAGGTTGCTCACAACAGTTTGTCACTCTAGTTCCCAGGCATCAGAGTCCTATGGCTTCTGCAGGTACCTGTACTCACATGCACATACCCACATCCACACACACAAATTTACACACAATTTTAAAAAGTGATAATGACTAATAAGTATTTTTAGTTGTTTAGAGATAGGACCTTAGAATTGAAATCCATATGATCTCCAAATTTCAATGAAGCATAATAAGCTTAAATACTGAAATGATTTCTTCCATATATTTTTATTGTGGTGTGTGTGTGTGTGTGTGTGTGTGTGTGTGTGTGTCTGTCTGTCTGTCACAGTGCATATGTAGAGGACAGAGGACAACTTTTGAAAGTCAATTTTATCACTTGTGGGTTGCAGGACTAGAACTCAGGTCCTTGGTCTTAGCAGCAAGTACTAAGTCACCTTGCTGGCCCTCAAGCATTTTGTAAGCATACCCCGCTAGCTACATTTGCTAAGCAATGTTTAAAGAAAAGTAACTTTTAGTATCAGTAAAGGATTTCTTAAAAATTTTCCCATAAATAATTTACATAGAAGGTACTTTTCCCAGCTCATACTATAATTTAATGAATAAACCTAATATGGGTTTCCACAGACAAAAATATCGATAAAATGCTTACTCAAATAGCCATCGTTAAATGCATAAACTTTCAGGCTCATACGTGTATGTTATGGTTTGGAAATTTTCACTAAGGTGTGAAATGATTTTTCTAGCAATTATATTATTGTAGGGCAGTAAAAATCAAACAAAAAGATTATCATATAAAGGGAGATTTAACTTCACCACAATCACCAAAAATCTTTATTTTATAAAATCAAACACTAGAAGCCACTTGAAAAAGATGAATTTGGGGACTGGACTGTGTAGGTCCATGGTAAAGCACTCGAATTGCAGGTGTCAAGCCTTCTGTTTCATCCCCAGCATCACAACTTTTGAAAATTAAAATAAACAACCTATTTTGGCTTATGAATACATTTTGTCAGAGGTCAGAGCACCACTTGTGACAGTCAACATTCCAGTAGGTATCTGTGAAACTGGCATGGAACAAGTCAACTAGTTCTCTGCATAATGTAGATGCCTATAGAATTTATATTATGATGTTACTGAGGACAATAAACAAAGTAGCACATCTTTTAGCACAGTGATGTATACATAGCAAACATTTAAATATTGATCAATATCAACATTACTACACTTACACTTTTCTTTCAAACTGCCATTTAGAGTATGAGCATATTGGTTCAAGAAACCAATTAACTCTAATTCTGTAAATTTAAGTAAGTTAAATACCTGACACTTTCTTCGTTGCTCATTTTCCACTTTATAGAGGATTCTGTAACATGTAAATAATTACAACTACCTCCAGGGCTGGAGTTGGATTAACAAGTTAATATACATAAAATATTTAGAGGGATATATGTGGGGCATTTACCCACTAACCCCACAGCTCCCCCAGAGTTTTCTTGAGTGGGAGCAGCAGGAAATATTAGATAGAACGATTTAGATTGAGGAGATAAACAGATAGAAAATACAGGATAGCCTTGAGAGGGCCTGGAACCTATTCCAATGAGCCCCAACTGTCTCTGCCCCAGGGTATTTATAGAAACGCCAAGGGGTGGAGCAAAAGACCTCTCCCCAGCACAGCCAAGTGCAGACCATCTCAGACACCTGCACTTAGGCCTGTGGCCCTAATCATCCTCTATGCGGACCTGCTGGGTAAAGCCACGAGGAACCTGAAAAACGGGCTCCCACAGATATAGACTATAGTTATGACTTCAACAAATACCACAAAATCCCTGTCTATACACATCTTGAGCTTTCATGACTCTCTAGAACAATTTCATCAAATGAATATGATTTGGTAGCAGAAAATTCAAAGCTTCCCACCATTATAGCACCACTAAGCATGCTGATAATTACCTTTATCACCAAATGCTCACTAAATACCCTGCATCAGAGTAAGTGCTCACTCAGATGCATTACTAGCAAGCTTTCTGTGAAATTTCAGCCCTGAACCCTCAACTCCAGCCTACCAGCAGAGTTCAACTTTAGCATACAATCTGCTTCAGTTCCTAGTCTAACTATAGCCTCACTGTGCTTGCAGGTGCAGGTGATGGGTGTCTTTAAAAGACATTGTCCAAATGGTTTTGATGTCCCTGAAATATATAGAGCAATGAGAAAATGGAAATGCTTTTTTTGTTTTGTTTTTGAGACAGGGTTTCTTCGTGTAGCTTTATGACTTTCCTGGAACTCAGTCTGTAGCCCAGGCAGGCCTCGAACTCACAGAGATCCTCCTGCCTCTGCCTCCCAAGTACTGGGATTAAAGGTGTGTGCCACTACTGCCTGGCTGTGGAAATGCTTTCTTTAACTTGGGAAAAAGCCTAGTACAATAAAAATAAAAAGGAGGTAACGGGGAGAGACAGAAAAATTAGTTTTCTTAAAACAGGATTTTCTTCAGATGTCAATCATTAGGGTTACCAGACTACCATTTTGAAGTGTGAGGATATGTAATGTTCTAAGAGTGGAAAATGTATATCTAAAGAGTACATTATCAAACAGAAATACTTCCTAATGAGTTTGTCTACTACACAAGATAAAAATATGAAAATACCTGATATTTTAGTCATTTCATATGTTGTCCTATTTAATTTTCATGATATAAACTAATCATCCTTTATAGACTTGGAGTTAAAGCTTGTAAGAAGTATTAAATTACATTTTCAGGATCCATGATGAATCTACTGAAACCCTGGTTCTATGACTCCACAATTCATATCTTTCTCTCTAGAAAGATCCCCATGAGATAGAAATCCATATCATTAGATTTATCTAAGTACCACATATATTTCCTTCTCCACTGAATTGCACTACAAGCTCCAAATTCTGTCTTTAATTAAAGTTCATACTGGTAAAAACGTTTGAATCCATAAGTTAGTTGTTTAGGAGAAGTGTGGACTTTCTGCAGAGGTACAAACCAAAATGACAATTCATTTTGCTGGGTCATAGGATTCCCTCTAGGAAGCTTACTGCCTGAAAATAAGATGTACATGTTAAAGTATGCATTGGTCACAGAAAGAAATGTCTGCCTGTGTGGCACCCATAGGAGCTTTGCTACTATGCACATTGTTAGTATGGAAATTTTGTTTATTTAAGAGAGAGGGCCGGGCGTTGGTGGCGCACGCCTTTAATCCCAGCACTTGGGAGGCAGAGGCAGGCGGATCTCTGTGAGTTCGAGGCCAGCCTGGGCTACCAAGTGAGCTCCAGGAAAGGCGCAAAGCTACACAGAGAAACCCTGTCTCGAAAAAACCAAAAAAAAAAAAAAAAAAAAAAAGAGAGAGTCACTTGTTGAGGCAATAAGAAAAGCACAGGACAGGTTCTGATTAAAAGATCATGCTGAAGATTTGCAGAGAAATTATCTTGGATAAGCCTAGAAATGATGCTGTGTCCTAGAGGGAAACTCTGGACTGAGATGTAAAGGATATCTCAGAGATATTTGCTTATATGAAACAATCATTTTCAGGAAGATGTTTAAAAAACTCACTAAAGGAGCACTTTTCATTGATGTTCATGCTTTTAAAATACCATTTTCAAAGGAGTGGTCACAGCAAGAAAAAAGTGGGTATAAGAAGCAAAGATTGTGATAGGTAAATGTGCTATTGTACTATAAAAAACAACAAAAACAAACAAACAAACAAAAAAACAAAACAACAACAACAACAACAACAAACTCCGAGGTAATCAAGTTATAAAAAGAAAAAAATCTTTTTATCATAGTTTGGGAAATTTCAGTCCAGGATCAATAAAGCCTGTGTTGAGACAGCAATCACGGCAGGAATGTGTGGTGGAATAGAATCAAACACGTTATAGCTATAGGGGAGTAAAAGAAAGGAAAAGGAGAAGCTGGGCTCCAACTATAGCCTTCAAAGCTCCACTCAAATGTCTGAAAGACCTCTTGCTACATGCCAATCTCTTAAGGCCTCTCCTACCATATGGTTTGGATAGGAAGTGCCCACTCCTCAACATTATATTTTGAAGGCTTGGTTTCCAAAGAAGCAATTATCAGTGATGGGGCTTTGGAAACCTATTGGAACATGAAAGCTCTCACTTCATCAATGGATTAATTCACTGTTGTTTGATGGCCTTGCTTGGGTTGTACAGAAATTTAGGGAGGGAGGCTGGTTGGAGGAAGTAGTTCCCTGGGATATATAATAGAGGATGAGATATTGTCTCTAGCTTTTTCCTCTCTGACTATCTCTGCTTCCCAGCTACCATGAATTGAAACACTTTACTGTATTCCATGCTCTCTGTAGTGATACTCTACCTTATCAAAACCTAAGAACAATGCAGCCAGCCAGCCATGGACTGAAGCCATGAGCCAATACAAATATTTCCTATGTTTATGCTTTAGTCCAGATATTTGGTCACAGGAGAAATTGATAAGCACAACTGCTTCCCAATAGCACCAAGCTGAGGACTTAGTTTTTAGCATATATGCCTTTGGTAAACACTTCAAATTCAAACTATAGCAGCAAACATCTTAATATCATCATCACCATTGCTATCAATATCATCATCCCCACCATTTGTGTTATTGCCAACATCATCATACTTGGCTCAACATTTGTTGTGTACTGAAACCTGCTCAAAGATGTTTGTGGCATTTAATTCATCTTTCTCTCTGTCTCTCTCTTAACTCTATCAGAAATGTGTTATTATTATCTTCATTTTAAAGAATTTTGCCTCAAATGACACAACCAATAAGTAGTGAGTCCAAAATCTAAATTTAGGCCTTCTGTGCTTTATGCATATTATTTCAATCTTTATATTGTTAGATATGTACTGATTTCTGTATCTTTTGACTTGTTTAGGAACACATGAAAAGGATACACTTTGCTAGGCCTTGAGGAGCTCTGGGACAATAATGCCTATAGGGTTTGGAGCTACTGAAACAGCAAAAGACTACTAAGACCAAGGCATTTTGTACACAGATAGGCAATACATTCATCAAGATGTCTGTTAATTCATGACTTCCATTAAATTTGTGTGCCTCTTTTTCCTTCTTAATATTATTTTCAACATCTCACGATTTTCCTCTTTAAGCCTCTATGTATTTGTGTTCAGAAAGTCTGTCATTACACTAATATTTCTTTGTTTAATCAGTATCTTTTGGAAACATTAAAATTGATTTTAAATTTAGAAAGCTCATAAAACATCCCCAATGCCATTCTTATGTACTGTTCCAACTTAGAAATTCTTTGGTGATATTGCCTCATATGATTGCCTTAAATTCCAAGGTAGGTCACAGGGTGTAAATAACTTCTCCAGACTTTCAGGATGTTTCAACAATAGCCATCATATGATATAGAAATGCAGGCTGACCTAAATATAAGTTCAAAATGGTCATCTTCAAAATTATTGAATGACTTCTGACCACATCTTTTCTTCACGGGCATTGTGTTAGTTAGTTTTAGGTGAATTTGACACAAGCTAGAATCATCTGAAAGGAAGGAACCTCAATTGAGAAAATGCCTCCATAAGACCTGGCAGTAGGGCATTTTCTTAATTAGTGATTCATGGGGGAGGGCCCATCCCATTGTGGGTGGCATCACTCATGGGCTGGTGGTCCTGGGTTCTATAAGAAAGCATGCTGAGCAAGCCACGATGCATGCACAAGGCAGTAAAGAGCACCCCTCCATGACTTCTGTACCAGCTCCTGCCTCCAGGTTCCTGCCCTGCTTGAGTTCCTGTCCTCACTTCCTTCAGTGATGAACAGTGGTATGGAAGTGTAAGCCAAATAAACCCTTTCCTCCCAAAGTTGCTATGGCCATGGTGTTTTATTGCAGAAATTAGCAACCCCCACTAAGACAGGTACAGACATCAATTTCTACAGCTTCAGAGAACAGAGTGGGATTCCAGACTACTTTCATCACCAGTGAATGAGATGAAATAAGAGAACCAACTGTGATGATGCAAGCTTTTTAACACATGCTGAATTTCATGTTTGAGAAACTCAAAGATTCAATATCCATGGAAATATAAGGCATTCATATTTCAGTGGATTATTGATTAAATGCCTTCATGAAGAAAGAGGATAAGCTCTTTTCAGAAAAGAATGTGTATTCCTTTTCTATACATGTCCAAAGGAAGGAACAATAGTGGCTGGTGTGACTCTTCACCTAGGAAGAAGACATACATGGAAACATGCATATGTGCTCAACAGACACAGAAGCATAGAGAATTTATTGGCACCTGCAGGAACTGCTGTGAAATTTTGCTTTGGAAAGAAGAGTCAGCCGGGTGTAGTGGCCCACAACTGTAATCCCAGCACTTGTGAGGAAGAAGCTGGCAGAGCTCTGTGAGTTCTGGTCTACATAGTGAGTTTTAGGGTAGTCAGAGCTACATAGAGAAACCCTGTCTCAGAAAAGAAAAGAAAAGAAAAGAAAATTAGAGTCATATCTCATTACTTCTATCCTTCAAAGCTTTTAGAGTCTGCCCACTTCACCCAGCATACAAGCCAGTGTTTTGAAGTAGTCAGCTTTCTCTATATGCAAGTTCCACATCTGTGTGTGTGTGTGTGTGTGTGTGTGTGTGTGTGTGTGTGTGTGTGACAATCAATCACAGAGGCAAGCTTTTTAAAATCACATCTGTATTGAATTATATATAAGATTTTCTTTCTTGTCATAATTCAATATAAGTATTTATATAATATTTACACTGATAAAATATTGTACATCATCTAGAGATGATTTAAAGCATATAAGAAGGTGTGGGTAAGTTATATACAATTCATTTTAGGGACTTGGGCATAAGTGAATTTTGATATTCACATGGGAAGACCATTCTTCAATCGATTACCTGCAGATGCCAAAGGTCAACAGTGTATTTTCCTTATAAGACTTTAGTGGTTACTGCAATGTAAATGTCCTCTAAATAGTTTCTTAATTGTATCGGGTATTATAAGTCATCTAAAAATGATTTAAAGCATACGAGACGATGTTCACAGATTCTGCAAAACACAATATCATTTAATATAAGGGATTTGAACATTTAAAGATGTCAACATCCACAGGGGATTGTAGTACCAATTCCCCCCTTGCACCCAGTAATAATGATAAATATAATTACCTACTGACTGGGTCCTCCATTATCCAGCTCTGAGGACTGACCTCACGTCCAAGTGCTAGAACTTGTTCATACTATGCCTAATAATTCTGCTCTGTGAAAGACTGGAAGCTTGATATTGGCAAGGAAATATTTATACCATGCAAATTCTACAGATGGCAGCTAGAGTATTTGTTTGGCTTTGTTTTGTTTTGCTCCAGAGTGGTTTAAAAGCAAACAATTGTTTCTCTTTCTCAACTCTTTCTTAACTTCTCTGAGTACATAGGCTTCTTACTCTTCACAAACATTTGTTACACACCATGTTTCAGGCTTCCAATTTGTTATTTATCCTTCTGGCTGAAACATTTTAGTCTTGACAACCACGTTTTGTTCTTTTGCCTCTTTGAGGTTTGTTTGAAATGTTAACAACTTGGTGAAGTTCTCCCTGACTTCCCTACTTAGCATCACGTTCCTCTCACACCTCCCCATATTCTTCAATCTCCATTGCCTTATAACTCATATAGAATGCCTCTGTGTGCGTGTGTGCGCGTGTGCACACATTCACAAACCCTTTCACATACATTTTTCACTATATTTTCCTCTCTTATACATGTTTGTAGGCATTTATAGGATCTGGTTGAAAAATTCAAATCATTATTATAAATTATTGTTTCCATGGGAAAATAAAAAGAAAAGCCAAAGTCCTTTTCATAATTTAGCAACTTGATGCATAACTGAATTTTAGCGCCAAAATACACCTGAAAAATCAACTCAAAGGCTCATTAGAGTTAAGAGTTATCAAATTAAGAGGCAACTTAAAAAAAAAATCTTCACCGGGCGTTGGTGGTGCACGCGTTTAATCCCAGCACTCGGGAGGCAGAGCCAGGCGGATCTCTGTGAGTTCGAGGCCAGCCTGGGCTACCAAGTGAGTTCCAGGAAAGGCGCAAAGCTACACAGAGAAACCCTGTCTCGAAAAACCAAAAAAAAAAAAAAAAAAAAAAAAAAAACTTCAGACAAATGTGAGTTTTTGGTACATCTACATTAAGTTAAGAATGTTCATATGTTGACTACCCAAGGGAGGCCTTACTCTCTATGAGGAGGGGATGGGGGTAGATGGGGGGAGTGGGAGAAGAGGAGGGAGGGGGAACAGGGGTTGGTATGTAAAAGGACTATATACATATATAATGTTCATTTTTTTAAACAATTTTTCATTCTATGCTTAACCTTTTTCTTTCTAAAGTACTAGGATTAGAATTCAGAGTCTTGAACATGCTAGGCCATCACCATTACATCCATATTTTTAATGCCTTCTAATAATTGTTATATATTTTATTGGTTAATTGCATGCCTTTCCTGGTTAACACGAAAGCTCCATGAGGAGAGACAGTTTGGCATGTTTTCTTCACCTGTGTATTGACAATTTATTTGTAACTTAAATGTGCAGGAAGAAGATAGCATTCACTTGTGAGATTTGTATGGGAACTTTAGCCTAAGTGTCAAGCTGAAGAAGCTTCCTGGTTCCTTGACATCTTCTAGGACTAGATTTTTTGTGACTTGAATATTGCAGTTGTCCCCCCGAAACAATGCTAAATCACAATCTGCCTAATCATGCTCTGAAAGGAACAGGATCTCAGAAAGACAGAAACCCATTCTTTCTATTATTTGTGCAAGAAGCAATTACTTAAAACCTACTAAGCATTATTTTCTGGTGCAAGTTCTGGAGGTATTACAATGGGTAAAATAATAATGATAATATTTACATGAAAATACATAGGAAATATATATAATGAAAACATATATAAGGAGAAATATATAAAGAAATCTTAACAACATAGTTTTCTAAATACAACCTGCATAGTGACAATGTCAGTTGACATGTCCAAATGTATGGAAGAAACCTCAGAATGCCCCATTCCTAGATGAAGAGCTATAGACAATTAATGGCTGCTAAAAGAGGGAGAATCATTCTCTCCAGGGACAAGACCTCTGATAATTTATCCAATTCCAAGTGGTCAGCTCTAAACATGTGTACATAGGAGGAATGCTAAACAGAATCAGCAGGTTCTATTTATGTATACACATGTACACACACACACACACACACACACACACACACCACCACCACCACCACCACCAACAACAACAACAACAATAATTAAAGAAAAGATGCTGAATTTGAGAGGGGTTGGGAGGAGCAGAGGAAGAGGTGGAGAGGGAGGGTGTGTTGGAAATTATGTAAATAAAGTACTCTTGCATAAAATTCTCAAAAAAATAATAATGAAATAAACGTTTAAAAATGTAAAGGGAGGTTAGGCTCAGTGGGTAAATGCACCTGCTTATTAGGCCTGATGATGATCTGAAATTGATTTATGTTGGCTACTGATGGAAGGAAAGAACTGACTTCAGCAACTCCCTCTTATTTCCACCTGCATACTGTGCACCCGTATATACATATATACACCCCTCTACACAAACATAAATTAATATTTTTCTAAAATGATAAAAGAAAAACATATATGTGGATACATACATATGCACACACATTATATGCATACTGGAACTTGTGCCAGGAGAGAGAGGGTGAAAGACAAATATATATATAATATAACTTTTAAAGCTTTTTCTGTTTTTTTTAATCTACTTTTGTATTTATGTGCATCATGTGCATGCAGTGCCCACAGAAAGCCAGAAGAGGGCGACAGATCCCTTGAAAATAGAAATAAAGGTAGTTATGAAGGAGAACCTAACCAAGTCCTCTGCTATTAAGAACTGAACCATTTCTTAAGCTTTTAACAAGTTACTTAATGACAAAACAATAAAGCAGAGAGGACCTATTAGTCAGCTTTTTGTCACTGTGACAAATACCAGAAACTGTTTTAAGGTGGGAAGGTGGTTTTGGTTCACTGTTTCAGAGGTTTTAGCCCGTGGTTGGCTGGCTCCACTGCTTCTGGGTCTGTGGTGATACAGAGCATCATTGTAAAAGTGAGCTGTTCATCTCATATTGTCCAGGAAGAAAGGGGGGCAAAGTTTATCTTTCTATGGTACACCCCTAGAAACTTACTTCCTTCAGTTTGACTTCACTTCCTAAATTTTTCACTATTTGCCAAAATAGCATCATCAATTAGGGGGCAAACTTTCAACACCTGAACCTGTGGGGGAAATTTATATCAAAAAACAAAGGATAGCTGGGTGGTGGTGGCACACACCTTTAATCCCAGCACTTGGGAGGCAGAGCCAGGCGAATCTCTGCGAGTTCGAGACCAGCCTGGTCTAGAGAGTGAGATCTAGGACAGGCACCAAAACTACATAGAAAAAAAAAACGAAAAAAAAAGGGGGATAACTTGAGGATAGAAAATACCAGTTAGGATAGAGAAGGGCCCTCCTTAGGATCACCAGAGAAAGGCTTTCTAAGTGGAAAAAGTAACAACTGTGCTTGGGTAATTCATTTCTGCGTAGAGAAATAGATCCACAATTAACTGGCTTTACAACCTCAATTTAATTATTTCTCACAGTTTCTATGTGGGTTGACTAGGCACAGCTGTCTGATTGTTGCTCAGGAAGCTGTGTCAGATAGTGGTGTGGCTCAAGTCTTTTGAAGGCTGGCTCAGCTTGGGCATACAGGACAGCTTCATTCCTGACTCTAGTACCATAAAAGGAAAGGCTCAAAAGCTGTATTCAACTGGAATAGGTACTTAGGATGCCCACATGTAGCCTCCCTAGCTTGGCACTTTCAGACTATTTGCACTCTTCTCATGATCTCTATAACTCAAGGCTCTAAGAGTAAGTACTCTCAAGAGAAGTGTACCTGCCAGTTTCCCAAGGCTTGTGCCCAAATTGGAGCAGTATGACTTTTGTCATGGCCTCCTGGTCAAAACAGTAACAGAGTCCTCCCATATTCAAAGGGAAGGGGACATGGGACTGTCATCTCCTTCTCCATAGGAGCAAGACTGGGCAGCCACCTTTACTCAGCTTCAGAGTTCAAAATCCAGGAGATGGAATAAACTTGGCACACAAGAAGGCAGAGTGAAGCTGGGCATGGTGGTGCACACCTTTAATCTCAACACTTAGTAGAATGAGGCAAGAGATTAAAAATCTGAGACCACTCAATACGGACTACATATCAGATTAAATGCCATCCTGGGCTATTTAGTAAAACTGTGTGTTAAAAAGGAGTAAATAGGGGCCAGAGATCCAGGTCAGCAGTCAAGAGCGTGCACTGATCTTGCAAAAGACCAAAGTTTGGTTTTCAGCACTAACATTGGATGACTCAACTGTCTACAATTCCAGCTCTAGGGGATCCAACACTCGTTTCTGGCTTTCATGAGCACCTGTACTCACTATACACATACACATGTACAGGCACACTCACATAATTAAAAATAAATATTAATCTTGTGCTGGGTGTGATGGTGCACACATATCTTTAATCCAGCATTGACAGGCAGATATCTATGATTTTGAGGCCAGCCTGGTTTATATAGGGAATTCCAGGAAACTCTATCACAAAAACCCAAAAGAAATAGAGAAATAAATATTAATCTTTAAAAATGAGTGAGTAACAGAATATAATTAGTGCCACAACTTAAATACAATGACAAACTGGATGTGGTAATCCACACCTGCAACGTCAGCCTCCAGATTGAAGCAAGAGGATTATGAATTTGGAGGTCAGACTTCACTACACTGCAAAAGCCTGTTTAAAAGATAATAGCAGGAGTGGCTGCAATAGAGCCTAGTCAGGGAGTTGATGGGGCATAATATTTATGCTCTTTAAGGCTATGATAAAAATAGAATTTAATCATTCTACTTCTAACATTTTTTTTTAAACTAGTTTTTCTCCCAGAGTTCCATAGTCAAAAAACTTTAGCTCCAGACTGGATACATAGACAAGATGTCAACAGGATTCTGGGAAAAAGGCCTGGAACTAAGCAGGGAAAAATATGAGGTCCTCAAAATAGAAGCAACATAGCTATCCTGACCTTAAAAGAGCAAAGGCAGCTTAAAAGCAACCTGTTGTTTTTAGACGGACTTACATGCTCCCTAATCCAAAACCATCAATGCCATTCAGTATCGCAGTGGCATTCTTCAACAGCCAAAACACCTACTCCACGTAGATCTCTCTTAAATATATGGTTTTATCAATTCCCTTCTATTGAAGAACAATACACACAAAACAATACTTCCTCTAACCTCCAACAGTATGTTTATACTATGTAATAGCAATACAAACATAAGATACATGTATATCTATCTACTCCTGTGTTTGTCTCATTTGACACACAGTACCAGCAGTCTCACTGGAATGAGCAGCTTTGATAGTTTTTAAGTTCCTGGATTTGGTATGGAATGTGATGGCTTAATATCATGTTAGTGTGTTTTCTGTTGCTATAATGAAACACCTGAAGGTACTTTACAAAGAAAAAAAGGTTGATTTATCTTATAGCTTTGAATATTCAGGAATATTGTGTGAACATTTTCTCAGGTCTACTGAGGCACCTGCCATGACCCCTGAAATGACCATGTCACATGACAGATGGCATCAGGACAAGAGTGCCTGTGAGAAGGCAGAAATCACAGGGAGATAAAGGAGGGCAAAGAGAGGAGGAGAGGAGTCAGTTTGGGTCCATTGTTACGGTGTGTGTGTGTGTGTGTGTGTGTGTGTGTGTGTGTGTGTGTGTGTGTGTTTGTGATGTGTGTGTGCTGTAATGGCAAGTGTGTGGAGGTCTATTTGCAGAAGTGATTTCCTTCCTTCTACCATGTTTTCTTGGGGGTGGAACTCATATCGTCAGGCTTGGCATTACCTGCTGAGCAAACTCTCGGGTGCCAGTCTTGCTCTATTAGAGCAACCAGTACTCAAAGAGAACTAATCAAGTTCCTATGGGAACTACTTTAATCTCTTCAAAGAACAGCTTTCACATAACTTAATGATAAATCTGCTACCAGGCATAATCCCTTAAAGGTCCCACCATCTCTTGGCACTGCAGCACTGAAGACTAAGTCTCTAATACATGAAGCCTTAGGGGACAAAGGCCCTGAGCTCTGTAATATCCTGGTTGAATCCCCATTCTAGCACTTACCTAAGCTTGGAGAGCTGGACTAGATCACATAAATACTTTGTGCCTCAACACCCTTATTGGAAAGGATGGTTGATACTAACCGTCAGACCTTTAAATATTAGTGATTTAAGGCATATACAATGCTTAGATGGTGCATTGAAAATAGTAAAACCTCAAAAGACATCAGTTATTGCATGATTAAATTCAATTTTGAACTGAATCTTTAACAACTGTTAAGTATACATTTGTTTTTACCCAGTAGCCTATATTGTAGGTAGTTAGTAATTGTGATTTTATTTTTCTAGTTTGCACATGGTAAGAAGGTGTCTTGGACATCTGCCCTTAACACTTGCCAACTTAGAAAAGGAAGAAACGGTAAAGGTACAAGCAGTACAGAGATCTATGTCACTCAGGATTCTGCAAGCAGCATGCATGCTGAAGGAGACAATGGGTGACAAAGTCCCACCTTCTCTAAAGTCTTTACTTATTGGCCTCTCCTAGGGTCATATTTAAGACAATCATCATGGATAGCACTTTGGGCCTGTTCTCTTTTCTCCTCAGTTGGTCATAGTCGGGGACAAACTTTCACACCCATTAAGATATTGACCCTTTGTGAAAGCTACTTACGCTCACCATAAAGTTTTTCTCTTTAATTTCTTGAGTCCTTCAAGGTTTGGGGAAACATTCAAAACTTTAATTTACAGTTGTCTTCCTGGTTACTTCAACCTCATTAAGTTCAAGCTTGCTTACATGCATCAAAAACATAGGGACATACCATCATCTGTCCATGCAGGAGCATTTTCACAGAGTGATTCGATGCTAATTTGCCCTTAGGAAGAAGCAACAGGCATACAAGACATTTCATTTTGTTTTACTTCCAAGTTCGTTGTGATACCAGAAGTTTGCAGCCGCAGCATAAGTAAATTTGTGATGTAATATAAGGCCTATGTTGTGAGAACTAGGATTTACAGTGATGCTTTAATTTTTAAAGACAGATTAGGAATATTTTCAAAAAACACATGGACTACACTAAACCCTTAAGGTATCAGCTTTCTAATTCGGTAGCCACTAGCCATATGATGAGCATGTGAATGTGATTAATTCAAGGAGTATATATTATAAACTGACTATACATCAGTTTTTTACAAAGGTTGTTACAAAATAGAATGCAAAATATAGCATTAATGATGATTTATATTGATTACATTAAAATGCTGAGATTATATCTTGATGTATTTTAGATATACTGGATGCAATAAGATGTATTATTATTTTTTAATATTTAGTACAATGACAATTAGTAAAAAAGAGAGCATAAATTTGAAGAAGAGTAGGGAGGATTTATGGGAGGGTTTGAGGAAGGAAAGGGAAGGGATAAATGTAATTATATCTCAAAAATAAAAAAAAATATGCATGTGTATTGGTGTTTTGCCTTCATTTATGTCTTTGTACCACATGCTTGCCTTGTGTCCACAGAGGCCAGAAAAATAATTCAGATCTTGTGGAAAGAGAGTTACAAATAGTTTTGAGCCATCATGTGGTGATGAGAATCGAACCTGGTTCCTCTGGAAGTCAGTGAGTGTTCTTAATCACTGAACAATCTCTCCAGCATCATTTAAGATGTATTATTAAAATCTACTTGATCTTTTCTTTTCACCTGTTATTGTGATTTCTAGGAAACTTTAAATTATTTATATGAATAGATTTTATTTAGACTGGACAAGACAGAATTCAACTATTTTATGAGTTTTCTCATTATATATAATATTTATCTATATTTATATCTATCTCTATCTATCTCTCTATATATGACAAAAATAAAGTAAAATGAATGTATTTTAGTACTCTGAGCTTAGCTCCATAAGAATATCAGCAATGACTGCCCCTGGCAACCTAGGGAAATGTTCTCAACTTAACTAGTCATAATCGTATTCTATTCTAGTCTAAATAAATTAGAGCAAAGTGGAAAGAAATTGAGAAGTTAACACAACCAGAAATGGGCATTTTGTTTCTTTTCTATGATCAGTTGAGCCTGGACACGTGAGTTTAGCTGCAGCCAAATCCTGATCTCCTAGACTACTCACGAGTCAAGAAACAAACAGAGGAAGGGAGACTGGATTTAAAGCATCAGCCCCAGTTCAGTGTCCAAGGAGCTCAGGAAAATATTTTTAGGATGAATTTACTGGCCTGATTTACTGGTAAAGGGAATTTGGAATCTTGATCCTACCTGGTGTCTCATACTTGACGGTAGGAATTAGAAAAATGTGTTTTCCAGGCTGGATAGATGTTACAGAGGTTAAGATCACATATTGCTCTTGCAGAGTAGTTTAGCTCCCAAGATCTTAAGTAGGCAGCCGACAACCACTGGTAACTCCAGAGGATCTGATACCCTCTTCTGGATTCTGTGGGCATCTGCACTCACATATGCACACACAGGTATGTGCACACCACACATTTAGAGAATAAATATTTTAAAAAAGAAAAGTGCATTTTCCAAAGAAAATAAAACCAATTATCCTCCTTATTAAAATGTTCATAAAATCTTCAGGGTATCCCAGTAGCTTTGCTTGTGACAGTATTACTCAATGATTTCTCTCAAAATGCATTCTCTTTTGAACCTAGTAGTGTTATCTTTTCACATGGAGAAATAAGGCAAAAAGGCATTCATGACATGGCAAGGTGACCTAGAAGTTTATTTGTGGTAATTTATTACGGTGATGATATCAATGGGGGGAGACATAAATGAGAGAGAGAGAGAGAGAGAGAGAGAGAGAGAGAGAGAGAGAGAGAGAGAGAGAGAGAGAGAGAGAGATTGAGAAATTCTGTAGCCTAGTAATACCAAGATAAGAGCCTTGGGATCTAGACTGCGTAAACACTAAATCTGGTTAGATGCGGCTTGGTTATTGTTAATGGATATGTAACCCAGAAGGCTACAGCCTAGATAGTTGAGAGGCACAAAGCTCTGCTGGAAACAGCAATCCAACCTCTTTTCACAAATCATGAGTTCAATGAAGCCTGTGTCTAAAACATTTTTTAAAATGAACATGATTGGATGTCTTTTTAAAAAGAAAAGTGACACATAAAGAAGTATATATATATATATATATATATATATATATATATATATATATATATATATATTCCCCTCATATAACAAAATCTATGTTTGCAAAACACCGTGCAATTCAGTGTATGACATTGTAGGCCTCTTTATAGCAAGTCTCTACAAGACAGAAAGATGGGTAGGGGAATGGGTAGATGATTGCTACAGCAAGATAGATAGACAAATGGGTGATTAAGGGAAAGAAATGAAACACAAAATGAAGAAAGGAAGAAGGCAGGAAAGGACAGAGAAATAACTTGAGAATTAAACCCTGTTTGTAATCTTAAATGACAAATATGCCTTTGAATTTAATGGAAGAGACAAACACTGAACAAAGGAAGTGATGAACTTGAATTTTGTAATTGCCAGGGAGAGTCTATAGCATTAAGTTAAAACATCATGAAATTCATTGAGAGACTTCAGTGTTTGTTTTTATGAAGTATAAGTTCAGTGCTGGTGTCCATGGATTTCATCCTATGAAAGATTAAAGGCACTTTCTTTCTCACCTTCCTGCATTCTAACTGTTAACCACAGTTAGAATTTTTAGCAATATAAAGGCTTTTTATGCCAGTTATATTCTGGGTTACCATAGTCAGTTCTTCTCTTTCTTCATATTTAAGTTAATTTAAGGTACTTAAGACCAATCTCATTACAGCTGAGCCATTCCTGGAGCAAACTTTGAACGATAAATTGCTAATGTTTTGAAATGGAGCACTACTAGAACAAAACTTTCAAGCAGCAAGAAAACCGGGTGCCCCTTGATTAAAAGATAGAAAAAGTCACTGGGAGAACTGTTGACTGGAAGGTGGACATGGTGGCCCATGCCTATAATCCCAGCATCCCAGGTAGTTGAGGCAGGAAGGTGGTGAGTTTAAGGTCAATCTGTGATGCATAATGAGAACTTGTCTCAAAACAAAATATATAAACAAAAAAGAGGATAAAGAAGAAAGCTGTTGCTAGGCTAATTTGGAAAACAGATCAAGTACTTGTGATGTTTGAAGTTCTCACAGAAACAGCCGCAAAGATGGTTAGGGATTATCAGCTTAAATGGTAGTGAGAACATTTGCTCCTGGCAGTGGTATAACTTTAGAGATTAAACAGCCAAGCTTATGAACCTTAAATTACCTCACCATCAAGTTTCAAAGATTATGAGCTAATGTTATTGTGGAAAGTTTTAATGAAAGGCTTGGTTGGGATTTGATAACCTATCAAGTGGTTATCCCTAGAGAAAACGGCTTCTCCCCTTCTCAGAAGGCTTTATCTGCCTATAGCTCTTCATCAAGTTGTGAGATTTCCCCCTACCACATTAGCATGTCAATTGGTACTGTCATTTTTCAGATCTTGTTTATACAATCATGTTGTTGAGATTTCATGGATTCAGCTTCTCTGTCATATATAGAAGATTCTATCTAAAGGCAGACATCCTGGTCCCCTCTTCCATGATGTTTCCTGAGCTGTAAGTAGAAGAATTGCATTGTAGATGTTTCAATTGGGACTGGGCACTTCCAGCTGGTTGAACTCTGCATTTTGACCAACTATGGTTTTCTGTAATCATCTCCACCTATTGCAAAAAGACACTTTTTGGTGAGGGGTGAGAGCTGCACTTATTTGTGGGTATAAGGATAAGTATTTAGAACACACTTAGAAATTAGAGTAAACCTCTACACAAGCTTTAAGCTCCACCTCTACTTCCCTTAGGGAACAGCACTATCATCACTAATTTCTTCCAATAATTTATACCCCATCTCAAGCATAATTTAAAAGTAAATCAGTGTTCTCCACAAGTACAGTCACTGTTAAGCTTATGCATATGTGTGTGTCCATAAAGAATATATTTACTGATCTAATTGTGATTAAGTTCTGAATGGGAACCTTGTGAGACTAGAAGAAATTTATCTCATGTAACACAGTGTTACTCCAGTTCCCACCACCAAAGGCATAATTATCAGCAAATTTGTGCATGCTGAAGATCTGTATTCTCTTCTAAACACAAATGAGCCTTTTGTTTCCATTAATAACAGCAGATGCTTCAGAATGATCAATAGACAAATGGGTTTCACTTGCTACAGAGGAAATTACTATTCCCCACATTTTCTCCTTAGGGGGAAAAAACCCCTCCCATGATGATAAGCCATACTTGTTTCCATGAACAAGCCATGAAATGGAGTCAGGTTGGACTAGAAAGAGAAGGTTCATTAAGCCCACCTCAAACAACACAGACTACTAGAACCAATAGACTTGACTTGGCATGTTTAAATTTGACAAAAAAGGTAAGCTGTTCCTGGGGGAAATAAAAGGGTACATCTAACTTGCATGTTAAAAAGAAAAGCATGTTCACTTTAGTATTTGATCCAGGTTTCCTTGGCTTAATGTTACTGGGTACATGTTCATGGAGAGGGGGAAATTAAGAGCCCGGAGAAAACAGGACCCTTCTGCCCTACTGACTCCTGCATGACACTGAGGTCCTATTACCCAACAGGGTAATTTTCATTCGTTAAATGCAACTATCATTTGAATACTTTACTTCTCAATATTTCTACTCTAGTTCTCTTGCTATTCTCCAGTACCAAGAGACAGTTGAGGGAGTTCACTGAAATGGAATTACTACAAGGGAAGACCTACACTTTGCTCTTTCTGTCTTTATGTGATTTTCATGCACCAGGTTTTCAAGTGGATTTCAGAGTTGTCAACAAGACTGAGGAGCTGTGCCAAGTGTTCTGTCCTCCCAAATTGTTTAGGCAACAGTAGTTATAACAGTAACAAACAGATAATCCAAAACTGAGAGGTCTCCTCAGTCGCATGATTCTGCAGAATTGAAGCTGACCAGAACAACACAAAAAGGACTTTGCTTCTGTCTACAGGCAAGCTGGTCAAGTCCAAAGTGCCCTTTTGCTCAGTTTTTCTCTATAGTGGAAGGCTAGAAACAAGCATCACTATGAAGTTTTGCTTTTAGTGTTAAGTCACATTACCTTGTTGCATTAACCAATCACTTGTTAGATGAGCCTTCAGTCCTAAGGTGTTTCCCTGGGTACTTAAACTTAGTTTCAATTCTCATACACATGGAAGCTTCTGAAGCAGAGAAATTTCCTTTACTGATAGCCTCGGAATTGTCTCCAAAGTAGAAATTCAAAAGAGCAATAACCAAACAACAGAACAATCACCTGTCTATGCTTGTGCATGTGAAAACATATACACAATGATAGAGGATGGGGCAGAAGCACAGAATATAGCAAGTGTCCCTAAAAAGAGTTCAATTATATTTTTCTTTTAAATCATGTTTTTAAAGGGAAATGGTCATTTCTAAGCCATCTAGTCTGCTATCTTCTAAATGATACCATAAGAAATTAGCATCCGCATGAGTTAGCTCTTTGGAACCTGTTCCCTCTGGTGGAGGGATGCCTTGTTCAGCCTTGATGCAGGGGGGAATAGCTTGGTCCTGTTGCAACTTGATATGCCATGCTTTATGAATTCCCAAGGGAGACCTTACCCCATTAGGATGGAGAGGGAGGAGGAGTGATTGGGGGGGCAGTAGAAGGGAGGTAGGGAGAGGGAATGGGAGGAGAGGAGGAAAGGGAAACTGTGATTGGTTGTAAAATAAAATAAAGAAAAAAATATTTCCATTAGGTAGAAAACAAGAATGTCAACATGTTGTTTGTCAGCGTTGAGATCTGTCTTGATTAAAATGCTGCGATTGTGCCAAAAAAAAACTAGCATCATATTATCAGTGGATTCTTAACAATAATTGCTAAGAACTAATGGCTGCATCACTAACTTCATTAATTTTTGTTAACATATATTAATTGTACAAATAATGGGTTTCATTATGACATACTATATGTAAAAACATTATAAATTATATAAATTTGATCTGAAGTAATCACTTTTCTCACTGATAATTAAATCTCATAAAAGAATGCCACTCCATAGATACACACAGTTTAGAAAGAATGGATCTAGATGGTACATAGGCCTATTCATCACTCCAGGGGTTTATGGGTGCCTATTATGGAGACAACAAGAAGAGACCCATCTATCAGCTGATCATTTCTCCTCTAACTACCAGAGAATTCATGATTGTAGGAGTCACCCTCTTTTGAGGAAAGACACATTTTCATGTGGATAGCCAGCCCATCTTGAGCTACTTCAACCTTTTCTAGGTAGTTTTATCTCATCATTTTCAATATCAGCCAGCCAGCAAACCTTGGGATATAGCTCAAAACTGCAACACTTATCTAACATATATAAGGCCATGGATTCAATGTAAACATGAGAAATGTACAAAGATTTATCAGTTGGCATATTCAGGTTCCTTAGCCTAATATTATTAAGGTTGTACATAAAACAATCTTCCACTAACAATCACGCAAGAAATTAAAAACAAACAAACAAAACATCCCTCTGACAAGCTAACCCAAACAGAGGGTCTGACAACATAGCAAACAGCATACTATTGGAAATCTTAGGGTTCCAGCTAAGAAACTCATGGAAATCCACTGGAAAAAAAATGGAAACTACTATATATTCCTATAAGCTGCAGTTTGCACTTGGAGGCAATAATTATTAAAGTAGGTAAGAGAGGCAAATGTTCAAACTCCAAAGCGCTGCCTTTCCTAAGAGAAGAGACAGGGTTCTGAACCACTGGCTGGCATGTAGGAGGAGATTGAGTGCTGGTAAGAAACTCAGAAATAGACGTGCTAATCAGAGACTTTTTTTTACAGGTTAAAAGTATGGAAAGTGTCATGTGGCCAAGGACAGGAAAGGTGCAATGTAGGAAACAAGTTTTAGTTTGGGGCCAATTACTTAGTTACTTTATCATCATGTAGCTCTTTATGAGATATAACCGCTGAGAGTTCAATGTGACATCTTATCCACATTGCAGAGCTTCAGCGTCATTAATGGTTCAGTTGCTCTCGCACTAGTAAGAATTAACTAGAAATTAAGTTAGTATACCAAACATCTATTTATGCATACACATGTGACTTTATAAAATTCACAGATATTTCCCATTTCCTCCAGCAGAGGTCAGACAACAGCAATCTTGGACTATGAAAATCTAGGAAGCAATAGAATATTTGAGAGTGATTTTATTTTCAAGAAAAGATAAGGGAGGGTTTCTTTTTTAAAAGTGTTTTTCTCTACTCATACTTTCTAATTATATTTTCACACCAGGCATGGTTTAAATTTTATAAAGAGCACATTGGCGTATGTGTTTTCCTGTTTTAAGTCAAGGACACTGTTTCATTATTTATATTTTCTTGGCTGAGCACAGGTTAATAGAATAGTCTAAGAAAGAAGCACATTCAGCATCCACTGTAAAAACAAACAAACAAACAAAACCCCACAATTTAAGGGCAACATCATGTCCACAATTGAGAGCTCAGAGCATTCTTACTTAACCTAGGGGCTTAATATAGCTGTAAGATTGCCAGAAATAAACAAAGCCTCCTAGACACAGCTCTAAAGCAATGAGCACCTGCAACGTGCAAAGAGAACAGCAAATGTAAGCTTTAACTATCTCCTTTGTCTAGAGAAAGTTAAGAGATCTTGGTGCCACAATATGTCAGTTTTGGCAAGCCACGCAGGCAGAATAAGGAAGACATTTTTTTAATGGTCAACTTGACAACACATTTAAAAAGCAAAGAACACTATCACCACGTTGTGTTTTCATTTCCAATTCATGTGACTTTCATATAGAAAAGAAAAGGCTTATAAAACAAAATTTGAAGGTCAATTATTTCATATTGCATTATGCTAAATCAAGTAGCTGCTTCACTACTATATTACTGAATGATTCATAATGTATAGTCTGTTATTTGTGCTTTTTAATTATATCACACAAATATAAAGCCATTACATTGTTATACAAATTAAAACTGTTAGTAGTTCCTTCTTCTTCTTGTTTTGGTTTAATTTTGGGTGGTCCTGGGGATCAAAGCTAGGGCCTCATACACACTTAGCTAGTATTCTTGCACCTAGGGCTTCATAAATGCTTAGCATGTGCTTGCAAACCTAGACACTCATACATGTTTAGCATGTGCTTACACACCTATACTCTCATACATGCTTAGCATGTGCTCTACTTCCAAGCTACTCTCTCAGCTCCTCTTTCTTCCATTTTCTGAGGGAGTGGCTGTTTTCCCCCTGTGACAATAGGTTTGTATTGCTTCCTTCCACTGTGAGAGCAACTGAGGAAAAGAGAAATGGAAGAAATTCAAAACCTCTCCCACAATTTTAATCTCAGAACTCTAGATGTAGAAACAGAAGGATCTTGAGTCCAAGGCAAGGCTTGGCTACATAATTACACCCTGTCTCAAATAAACCAAAATGACAAAAAAGGCCACAAATAAAACCTACTAGTTCTTCTATGGGACTCCACAGTGACATCTAGAAGAGATGATTCTTTGCTTAGTATAAATTATCAATGGCTTTGGGAATAAAGTGAGGGTTCTGGGAAAACAGGTGAACAGGAAGATGTGAGACAGGAAGAGTCATGATGGGAGAACTGGAATCCACAGAGAGGTGTGGTCAGTGTGAAATCCTCAGGGGCTCTTTTGTCTGTGGATTGGTAGGATGTCATTGGTCCATTCCTCAAACCCTCAGCAATGTGTGCTACACACAGATGTTCAGATGGACTGAAGGAAATTAAGATGACAAGGTAACTGTTAACCCTGGTTAGCGCAGAGAAAAAGAAGAAAAGACCTGTAGGCCATGAGATGTGTATAAGTATAGGTGTGGAGGAGGAAACCATGAGTTGCAAATGATCCTAGGAAAGAGCAATGCAATGTTGTAAGGTAAATCTTGGGGAGGGGGAATCAATGGAGAGTCCATGAAATGGGTGGGATTTGGTTATTGAACCACTTTTACATCAATTTCCAGAGGAGAATAACTAACTGACACGTAGGATGCAAAGGTAAAAGTATCAAAATATTCCATGAGTCATATTACAAATAGTGTTTGTAAAAAAAAAGTCTATAGAAGCATTTAAAAAACTATAAACAGATTTTTACACAACATGCCACCAGTATTTAAATAGAGATATTTAATAAGCTAATCACAAATATTTTTCACTACTGAATTCATAAAATAGTTTACCAAATGAAAGTATGAGTTTGTCAACAGCTTTCCTAAATAAGTTTAGAATTGCCACCCAATTTATCTTTGATCATAATGAATTCATTCTCAGAGTGACTAAAAACTTTCCATGTCTGTTTTAGGCTTACCTTTACATGGTGGATCAGACGCTGAACTTCATTCACTTTATAGGTCTCCAATCCTAGCTCTTTGGCCAACCGTAAGATACGATTCTGGGTTGGCCCAACATAAGATCCTCCAAGGTCCACATATTTAACATTTTTATTCTGTATTCCATGAGAAAAAAATAAAGATGACTGTAAAAAACATTTATAAAATGAAAATTTCTGAAACAAGTAATTAACACTTAACAGGTTGTAGATACATTTGAGTTGCATTGTGGAAAACTGGGATCTGTCCTCAACTCTTCTTTATTCATGTGACTTAATTATTAAATCAATCTTTAATTTAAAAGAAAATTGACTACTGAAAAGGCAAGACACTTCAGAACCTATCACTCACAACAGAGCCCAATATCTCTGACTACAACCAAACTAGGAACTTATAAGTCAGTGACCCCAGAAATGGCATTACTGTATGTGTTGATTTAATCATTTGCTGTCTAGTCCCCTTCCCCCAAAGAAGTCATTTGCCATCCTAAAAAGAATATTATTCTGTATGGACAGATACACACAATGGAATACTATTCAGATTTTACAAAGAAAGAAATTTTGTCATTTAGCACAGCATAGATGCATCTGCAAAACATTATGCTAAGTCAAATAAATCAGAGAAAGGCAAGTTTTATATAATCGTACTTATATGTGGAATCTAAAATGAGTTAAACTCATAAAAGTAAAGAATACAATGGTGGGTACTAGAGGTTTCATGGGTATGGTGTTAGGACAGAGGAAATGAGGAGTTACTGGTCAAAGCATACAAGTTTCAGTTGCATGGGATGAGTAAGTTTTGAGCTGTAATGCATAATAGGATGACACTGGTTCTTAATAATACATTGTATATTTCAAAAGAACTAAAAGTAGATTTCAAGTATGTCACCACAAACATGTCAAGTGAGTGAGATAATTTAATTAACTTGATTTAATCACCCACACTGTATATGTATCATACTCTACTTCATAAGTGTAATACAATTTTGATTTGATGTTTAAAAACAAAATACATTAAAATAGGTAAATAAATAACTAAATATGAGACTTCCTATGCACCCCCAAATTTAGTTTGTATGGTTGAAATGATTGTGTTAGTTCTAGAGAAGCCTCCAAATTAGGGTTGGGAAGTCCAGACTTCTGATAATTTTCTTGCTACTACTATAAAACAATCTCCCTCTCCATTTTCCTCCTTCCCATTCCTAGTTCTATGATGTTAAACATGAAGTGAGAAGACTAAAGCAGAGAGAAGAAAGAAAGACTTGAAAGGGAGATAAATTAAAAGAAGTTTGGGCTAGAAGTGCTTCTCATGTGCTTAGCAGGTGCAAGTTCCTGGATGGAACATCCTTAGCACTCATAAATGATGATGATGATGATGATGATGATGATGATGATGATGATGATGATAAAGTAAAAGAGGAGCTATAAGGAAAATTCTGGAGTCGTGTTCCCCCCTTAGAAACTCAGTATTGAAGACTTTCAGGGAATACAAAAGTCTAAACACCCAAGCCAGCTTCAGACCCATGTTTCTCATCCCCATCGTTAATGTCTTACCCTGACTGTGTAAGTCCTGCCTCCCACACGATCTCGTGCCTCCAGAACCACCACACTGAGGCCAGAGTCATGCAGAAATTTGGCTGCTGCCATACCTGGAGAAATATACAAGAAAGCATTATGGTCAAATCTGCTACAAGATTGCAGACACGCTTCTCATGCTACCGACCAACAAAAAAAGTCACATTCACATGAGCTTTACTATAATACAACTAATGCATAGATAGGAATTTTCTATAGTGGCTTAGATTCTCCATCTAGGAAACCATGTGATACTTCTAGAAAGAATAAAATCAATTTCATTAGCAGTGACTATCTCACCTAAGTAAACATTCCATGTCACTGTATCAATAATATGTATATTTTAACAACTAAATTATAGGTCAGACAAGCTAATGCAAATACAGGATCACAATCAAGAACATTTGTATGCTGGAGCCAAAAAGGTCCAATGGCAGCCACATACTTCATTGGAAGTTTAACTCTAAGAAGCAGCAATGTGGGAGAGAGTCGGTCTTCAGCACCTATAAGCGGGCCTTGGGTTTACTGGGAAATGGATTTTTGGAAGTTGACAAAAATTTTAAAGCTAAGGTCATAAAAACTGACCCTTTATACATCTTAATTTCATATATACCTCATCACTGATCAGATGTATCTGATTGGACATGCTTGATCATGCCTGATCAAGGATGAAATCACCTCATCCACATATTTAATTATTCATTTACTCAGAAATATTTATTGAGTACCTGTGGATAGTGTTTTGTCTAACACATGGTCTAATGTTTTAGCTCTTAAATCCTTGCACTCCTTTTTGTGAGGTGACTTTTGAGAGAGATGTTTTTTCTTTTATTGAAAATAGATTTTCTTCACATGCTATATTTTGATTATGGTTTCCCCTCCTTCTACTCCTCCCAGTTCCTCCCCACCTCCCTTCCCATCTGAATCCACCCCTGTTCTGTCTCTCAGTAGAAAACAAACAAGGCCCTGCATCTTTAAAATCACTCTTGGGATATGACTGTGATTCAGAGGTAGGTCATTTGCTTAGCATGTGGGAAATCCAAGGTTTCTATCCATAGCATCCAAGAATCACAAATATAAAAATACAAAATAAAAGCATTCACAGAATTTAGCAAGAGCTGCCTCCAAGAACAGATGCTCTTACAGTAAATTGAATTTACTTACTTGCTTCATGGGACCAAACAAAATTTAAAAAATGCCAAAATGCTACTGTGCCATACAGATACATAAAACAGCTCCTTTACTGCCTTCCAAAAATAATGACTATGTGATGTTGAGCCCCACCACTGCAACACACCTAATGCTCACTACATTTAACTACTGTTGTGTTTCCTTGTATTGATTCATGCTGGAGTGTAGTTTAGGGGTAGAGTACTTTCCTGGCTCACCTGAAACCCTAGGTTCTATCCCCAGCAGCATTAAAAAGATAAAAGGGAGAACTTACAGTACATTGGTTTAATAAGCGCATTCCAACAAACTAGTGAGCTAAGGTTCTTTGATAGCATCATTTTATGTCTGAGATACATAGAGAGTAAATGAAAAAGCCACTTCCTTTCTAGCATCTGTGTTTGACTCATGGCCAGTCTCACCTCTGATGACATCTCTCAATGTGTGCTACAGTGAGAATCCCCCACTTTTAAGGATAGTTTTTGCTTGATCAGGATCAACATGTTTTGAAGACACACTTGAATGTTGTGGGTTGCTAAGAATTCATTGAACATAATCTGAGTCTGAATGAAGAATCACAATTAGCCAAAGCTTCAGCCCGCATCTGGCAGTGATTTTGACAGAAGAAACCCATTTTCCAGAGGTGCTGAATTAATATTTTATTGTTTGTCTTAATGTATCTTTCCATCCCTTTCCCCAGAGGCAGGGTCAAGTCTTCCAGTTGGTGACAGAGTAAGGTCCCAAAGTCCATACTACAAGCAGCCAACCCATAGCACAGAAGCATCCCATGACTCAGTTTTAGGAATGCAGGGCTTAGAGTTTTAACTCCAATTTCCCAGTTTTACCCCCATAACAAGAAAAAAATAAGCATTTTCTACTTAAATTCAGAATTGCAGACAATTTGATGACCTTTTTCTTATCAAGCATAGCCTAAGACATCAAACAACATGCAGCCATAGTAACAGCTGTTATCAGTGAGTTCACATAAACCTCTGCAGCATGCCGAGGCTTAAACACAAGAATTGAGAAGGAAATATATAGCATTACTTACAGACACTCACATATGAGATTCCACAAAGGGTATTGTCTTAGTGAATACAGTTACTCAATAGTATCTGATGAAAAGCTTAAAATTATTAAAGCAAACCACCAAATAGAGTTCTCTCTACCTGTATTGCATTATAATTATAAATAGAAAATGACATAAAACATTCTTAAACAACATGTAAGTATGTTTTTGGAAATCCCTTGCATTTATTTTTACTTATGTTAAGAGTTCTTGGGGGGAACATTCAAAATGTCTGTTAAGCATCAACTGACACACACAAAAAAAGAAAATTAAAAATACAAAAGTTGATTTAACTGGCACAAACGTGGATGGCTTAAGGGATCATTGAATTTTTGAAGGAGAGAATCGGGAGTACTTAGGAAACTTAGCAATCAGAGTCCAGTCAGGATGTGATTAAATGGTTAAGAAGAGGTACCTGTCAAGGGATAACACAGTGATGACAGATAAAGAGACAGGAGATTGACTACTCAAACAATAAGCAAATGCTAGCTCTCTAGAGTTTCCTGGCTCAAAATGTATTATTTCTCATGTGTTCCTTTTCTTGTTGGGTTTGGAACCTTTAAAACATTTGCCATTGAAACAAAATATGAGAAATGGTACATTCTCTGAGAAGGCTGGACATGTTTATGTTCAATAAATTGTATGATAACTTTTCATAAATTAGCAGCAATATTGGTCCTGATACCATAGACAGTATACTTGGCCATGATTAGACATGAAATAGCTTCTGAATATAATATAATAATATTTTTTAAGGGATCCATATTACCAGCTACCACCTAAGATATGGAGCACTTAGTTTTGTGTTCAATGTTTTCCACAAAGGCTGAGAAATATTTTTATCCTCAATTTCAACAGCCAGACAAGTTACATAATTAATAAATTGTAGAAGCAGAGTTGAAACCAAAACCTCACCTCTTAGCCACCGTTCTTGGTCCAAAAAAGGAAAATTAAAAATATAATAACTTGATATATGAATCCTCACAAATTATTTGACTATTCTCTATCTAAATATTAAGAATCACCAAAAAAAGTTTTTTTAAACAGACATTTGACTTTTGAAAAGGATTCAAAAGCAAGCTTATCATCACTGTGCACTCCTACAAAGTTAATGAAACTTGACTTTAATATTCAGGGTCAATTAATATTTCACAAAAATAGATATTTGGTTCTTTTAGAAATAGTCTGCACAGGCCCTTAAGACACAAATAATAGAAATATACTTCTAATGCTATGAAATTACAGAAAGATTGCATTCTGCCAGGCCTAGTGGCAGGTTTGTAATCGCAGTGATCTGAAGGCTGAAGCAGAAGGTTCACAAGTTCAAGGTCAACCTCACAGTGAGACCATGTCTTAAAAAATTAAAAACAAATAAATAAGAAATACTGCATTTCTCTGGTCAAGTAGCTTATGATAAAAAGTTTTCAGCATATCAATGATCATGGATATAATTAGATACTGAAATTATTCTAAAGACCTACCAATCAGTGGCATGCAACATCATTAGCATTTCTGTTTCCAGTTTGAAGCTGTAGAAAATGGCTTGAGTTAGATTCTGAGGGAGACTTTGAAACTGCAAGAATCGTGAAATCAGAATCCCCATCTACATTGTTCTTTGTTTTGCCGACGTGTTTCATGCCCTTCAGATTAATCTGTGATATTTGACAAACTTTTACACTTCAAATAGGAAATTAATTGACTTGGAAGTAATATAAAACATCTGTACTTTATTATTACATAAAGACTTTTTCCAGTCTAAAGTTACCAAAAGAGAGAGAGTGCAACAATCTTGGTAGCCAAAATTGACAAGGAAATTCATAGTGCCTCAAAGTACCTCTAACCTTGTAACCCTGACACATGATATAGGCATTCCCTTAGGATTTATAAAAGCAATAATAGTCAGAGTCCTCATCACCTCAGTCATTCTGACAAAGCAGTGTGGTTTTTTTTTGGGGGGGCGCTGTGACTGGGTGGGGGGGTGAGGTGGTTCGAGATAGGGTTTCTCTGTGTAGCCTTGGCTGTCCTGGAACTCACTCTGTAGACCAGGCTGGCCTTGAACTCTACCTCCTGAGAGTTGGGATTAAAGGCATATGCAACCACTGCCTGGGCAAAGCAATAGTTTTATGAGGAAATTCTAGAAACAACCAAACAATCTCCTGATCAAAGAACTGGAGTTCTTTGATGTCTCTAAAGAGAATGTTTTTTTAGTCATTTAACACAAATATACCCCAAAGAAGGCGTGGAGTAAGAAGAAAAACATCCTCTATTAGAAGTCAAATTCCTCAAGAGAAAGAGGCATGTGTAGGAAGAAGTCAGATGATAAAGGCACTATGTAGGTGAAACCATGGCTGAAACAAGTAAGATTTGAAGCAGTGACTGAGAGCCAGCTTCTCTACTCTAGTACAGGTAGGCAAATGTAGAAAGTGAGGCACACAGAGGATGAGCAGCACACTGAGCTCATGCAGCTAGCAAGTGGCAGAGCCGGCATTCCAATCTCAGCATGCTGCTGACTCTTAAGTCCCAATCTCACATGACAAAGTGAAACATGAAGGGGTTATTTAACAGTGCAGCACAGTGAACGTCCCTTTGATATTACCCATCATCTAAGCAAGAGCACAGCTTATTCCTTGCCTTTAGATAAATTACTAAAATGTGTATGTTCCTGGCAGGTAAAGTTCTAAAAGGTCTTCTTTCATGAAATGAATGACATCCACAAAGATGCAAATGGCTTGATTGACAGAATGGGGGCTGGATGGCATTCCTCTTTCCCTGTGTCACTAAGGATACCACAGAGCTTAGAAAGCTCATTTCCGGGAGGGATGATAAGACGGTGATTATCTATGGTTGCTATCTCTCTGTGCCAGGACACAGTTGATGCTTAAATGTGTTTGTTGAATGGTTGTATTTAATATCCTTAAACAAAGATGACTCTTAATAGAAATGACTTTTTGATACAGAAATAAATGGGTATAGTAGTATCTAAGCTTTTTCACATGGTCTAATAAACTAAAATATTTAGATATATCGAAACATTTCTTTTTGTTACACCAAGTATGGTAAGACACCCCTGGCCTTTTGCAAAAGAACACGAGACAGTCAAATCATAATAATAGGCACCTCATATTTGTACAGTACTGCAGTTTCCAACACTCCCACACATTCGACCTTCCATTAGGTCAGGATGGTTGTGTCCATTTCTTACATTAGGAAATGGAGGCTTGCTCTGAGTTACACACCCAGTGAAGACAGAACTGGGTTTGAAATATTGCTCTGTTTCTAGTTCCTGTGTGTTCACCATTAGCCATAGCCCTTCCCATAACAAAAGGCTTTCGCTGTGGAATTCTTGAAACAGGCAGACTTTTAATTAAAATCAGAACGTTTCCTTTATTAACTATCTTGGAAAGAATATCTTGATAAAAAATCATCTGGAGTCTGCCAGTATTCAAAGCTTTGGGACATGCTCCTTGGGGAGGGATCCAAATATATTTGAAGCAAGAAGTACACATTGAGAAGAGCTTAGACCAAACAGTTCCTAGTATTTTATTTAGAATGACTCTTCCCTGGCAAGATACCCATTACAATTTGGGACAATATTGAAACAACACCGACCACGCAGACACACATATGTTTGCCATTGAGAAACAAAGACTAGAATGATGTTATTCACATCTTCTCTACCCACCCCCCACTCACACACAGATAAAAAGACAGATTCCAAATCTTCTTGGAAGGGTAGCAACCTTTGCCCTGTTTTCTCCAAGACATTCAAAATACATAACTCAAAAACAAAGAGCAATGGCTGGTATGATACAGGAGACCTTCAGTGAAGCCTCAGGCCATGGAGTGATTTATGTCCTTGAAAGGGATAAAAAGCATCAAGCTCCCACAAGTTGCCATAGAAACCTTTTTCCAGATGCAGCTGCTTCGAGATACTCGAATGAGATTGTCTGCAAAGACCTTTCTGAATATACCTAAACCCATAAAAAATGATTTCTTCATCACATTTTATATGCAAATGATGGCATTTTTAGGAAATGTCAGCCATCATAATGAGTCTTGTTTCATAAAGAAGCATTAGTCTTTACCCTTTGTTGTTTGAAAGCAGCTGAGTATCTTTTGTGCCTTACAATTGCACTAGACAAAATGTATTACTGCTTTACCTCCATACTTTCTTCTAAGAATAAAGAAAGCACGCCCAGAAATTACAGATTCTCTTTCTCAAGTATATGTGAATTATTTATCTTTAAAACCAGTCAATAGCTTTTAATTAACCTGTTTCAAATCTTCTGCAGAATTAGACTATAATGTGTAGGAATAAATACACCCTTCTGGGAAACAGTTGTGGCTTTTTGTTTGTTTGTTTGTTTGGTTTTTACTCTGAGTATGGTGGCACACACAATCCTAACACTCAAGATACTGAGGCAGGAGGATCTTGAGTTTGAGGCTTGCAAGACCCAATATCACACACACACACACACACACACACACACACACACACACACACACACACACAAAAGCGAGAACCACTTTTTGGCTCTTTTTGCTTTATTTATTATTGTGGTGACTGGGTAGTGGTGTTGAGGATGGTACTCAAAGCCTCATGCATGCTGGCTGCATCCCTAGCCTTCAAACAGTTTTAAGCATAAAAGAAGTTTCCTTGATGATGGCCTGAGAACAAAAGTTCTGTGGCTACAGTCTGGTCCTCCTATGGATTACCAATACAATTTTTAGAAGGCAGAATATAATACTGGAGAGCTGTCACACTCCTTGATACTCACACTTTTAGACTCAGATCATTTCTCAAATAAGTGGTTGCCACAAATGGTATGAAGAGGGTCAGAAGTCTACTTCTACCCTTCATCAGACATGAGATAATTAATTAAGAATTCTAAAAAATAATTAAACATAAGAATGACCAGAGGAAAGAAATCTGAGTGTGATGTAAGGAGTGAATGGAAGAAACAAAGTTACTCTTGGGCCACATGGCCCTCCCTCTACTTTTAGGGGCCTGGATAACTGTGTTCCTTTGCCTGTGGGTTAATCTTAAGAGGACTGACTGGAAATGAAGGCAAGCCTTACTTACTACTCTCCTGAAGTACAAGCTCTTGGCTCAATGGGCTACTTTGTGACTGTATAATCATGGTCAAGTGCTCACTTCTTGGACATCTCTCCAGTTTCTCACAGGATAATGTGATTAGATGGAGCTCCTTCTTGTCTGTGATTAAATTCAATGGGGAATCATGGTAATCATACAGGATATCTCATTATATAGGTGTATCTCCACGACCCCAAAGCATGTGCTCTGTAAAACTTAAAATTTGGGTGACATCCACAGATGTGAATGTAACATATATTTGTGCTCCTAGAGAATGAGAATGGACAATTTAAACAATTTTGTTTAGGGAAAAGTGTATGAAAATAAGGGTGAAATATCATACCTGTGATTTATTTTGAAATGCATCTACAGACAAGAGGGGTTGATATGGACAGAGGAATGGAGAAACAGAATAGATACAATGAATAATGTAAACGCAGCAAAAACATTCATTACAGAATCTAGTTCATTAGGCATATGAGCATTTGTTATATAATTCTTTAAAATTTTTCATAGTAAGGAAATTCTGGGGAAAATTTAAATTAGCTTTTATTCAGCTGCATTTGTCAGAGACTTAAATTAATGTATCATGCAACTCCACTAGGACACATATTTGCTATTTATGTACTTTTTATGTAACATTTCTTTATAATATGGTGGAATAGAGGATATATGCTGTTTTTATAAGAGCAGAATTTTCTTATTACATATTCTGTAAAATAATTGGTCCATTTGGATCATGTGGCTAAAATTGGTGATGTGTTTATCAAAAAAGTTCCTGTCAAGACAAGTATCTTCTTCCTTGATTTGTGGTGTATTTCAGTGAGACAGCACTTGCCTAGGACTTAGGACATCCTGGGTCCATCGCTAGCATTGCAGTAACAAAATAGCCCTTCCTTTCTTCCAACAATCTAAACACTCTTAACACCATTGTCCTTCATCTATATGCTGAGGAGGAGTTCATGTCTAAATCATGTCTTGCCTCTAGAGAATGACAAAACTCAAGAGGAAAAGCATAAGTGCAGGGGAAAGGGTAAATATGAGGTGTGGTTATAGGGTACATAATCCTCCTTCAGTTAACGACAAACCACACAATACGATGGTGGGTCCCTGAGATTGAATTACCTAGTAATTCTGTTACTACCCGAGATCACATTAAAGATAATTTTGTGTCACAATGCCCAAAATACTGAACAGAAATAACTTAGGCAAGAAAAATATTTGCTTTGGTTTATGGTTTCAGAGGGGTCTATCAATGGGCCCCATGTTTTGGGGCAGAACATCATAGAAGTTTGTGGCAGAGAGGAGATGCTCACTTCATGGCTGACTAGAGTACAGAAAGGAAACTGGCCATGCTCTGTTAACTTTCATTGTTTTTGCCCTTTATTTAGTCTTTAGCACTCATGGGATGGTGCTATGTGCACTCAGAGGGGGTCTTTCTCCTCTCAGTCATTCTCCTCTGGAAATAGCTTCATAGACACACCCAGTCTCCTAGGTAATTCTAAATGCAGTCAAGTTAACAATGAAGATTAGTCATCACAAGTCCGGTTTATAATGTTCTTACAGTTGCCATAAGTGACTCCATCTTTATTGTTCTTCCTTATCCCCCTTCTCAGACAATGACCTTGACATTGTAGTTTTTTTTTTTTTTTTTTTGGTTTCTCTGTGTAGCTTTGTGCCTTTCCTGGATGTCACTCTGTAGACCAGGCTGGCCTCGAACTCACAAAAATCCGCCTGGCTCTGCCTCCCGAGTGCTGGGATTAAATGCGTGCACCACCACCACCGGGCTCACATTATATTCTTGTGATCTTGCTTATTTTTATGATCTGGTTCTAAGACCATAAAACTGATCTAAAACTGAATGTTTCAACCTCAAGATAAAATAATGCTGTCGTAAAGAGTTTACCATCTCATGTCTAGGACAAAGTCTAGCACAGGATCCTGGGGAAATGCTGATCTATGTTACTAGTCCTTAACTTGATCCTCATACAAATATTCAGCACATCCTCAAAGAAATGGAAGATGGTCATTAAGGCATTAATCTTTCTCTTTCCAGACCGAATAAAACCTACTTTTTTTCTCTCCAGTACTCATCTCTTGGGCACTGGAGAAGAGAGAGGGCTTCTGAGCCAGAGTTTAGGATAGGAACACAGTGATGAAATTGCCCAAGCACACACATTTTAGAGTCTGTTCCAATCTTTATCTAATGCATGTTTATATTTGGAAACAGAAGCACCTTGAGTTACAGGAAAAATGAGAAATGATAACATGGGAATGAAAAATAGTGTGTCCTATGAAGAAAGGAACAAGAGTTCCTTTTCCTTCTTTTATATCTTTGTGATGCAACAAAGGCTGGCCACAGTTAGCAGAGAATCCAGGACTCTGGAAGGCTTGAGCTCTCTGTCCTTTCTCCTACTTCCTACTCCACGATCTTGTGATACCCAGCCACCTACATGTGCTTCTTTCCATACCACACACTGTTTAGAATTCCCACCTCACCTCCCAAACACAGCTCACCTGTCACCTCCTCTAGCCCTAAGTTTGCTCTCAGCAGCTCACAGTGTCTCTGGATGCCTGTGTTTCTACAGTAGTGAGTACTTCACCAATAAGAAGAAAGACCAGGACCCAAAGAAGGCATGCCGAAGTGGTATATGTTCTAAATTCACAGGGATCTCTTGGGGAGATCTAAAATTTTACACTTTTAACTAAAATTAGTTTTAGAAAGAGGCATTTCCTGTTACTTCATACCACCAGACTGGTGATAGGTTGAAATCTTTCCAGCTGGTGGTTTGATAAAAGATTTAACAGAAAAAAAGCCAAAACAAGCTGGCAGTGTTTAGGAAGACAAGGCCTCAAATGGAACACAGATGAGATTACTTGGGCTTTTATTAAGTTTGACTCTTTTTTTTAGAAACCAGTATGCTTTATAAAAAAGGTAATTCTCACTCTCAGTTGTTAGGTCCAGCATCAGAGGAGGGACAAAAATGAACACTTCCACAAAGATCTAAGGGAAAACATCCATGACCATCTGGGTAAATTACTGCAGGGGTGTCTGGAGCTGAGATACAATTTCCCATTCATGTTAGAACATCTGTTTAGCTCAAATTCAAAACAACCCTAAATGCACTCAGAAAATCTAGATGTCATTCTGAGTGGTGGTGCCAAGCCCCTGCCAATCCAATGGTCTTAATTATGTTAAGGTGACTTTGCATTGTTTCCAAAAGAAAACTTTAGCATAATTTTAAAAATTAGACAGATCTCACATTATGTGTCCTCTACTGATTTGTGATCAAGTCATTATCTATTCTTCTATTATTTTTATTGACTATTTGGGATTGTCATATGATGCACCCTGATCGCAATTAACAGGCCTTTAGGTGGCAGCCCTGACCACCGGCATCTGAGTGGGCTTGGGTGGTAACAGGGGCACGGATATCAACATGATCCTTGGTCAGATCAGGTCACTGACCCACTCATGGCCCTCAATATCTGCCCGGACCATTAGCCTCAACATGGCCTCCTGTGGTTACACAAGCCACTCACATCAGCATGGCTCCCTGAGGTAGCTAAGCCAGAGGGTATCACCAAGGCATCAGGCAGTGGCATAGACTGCATATGTCCACATGGTTCTCAGACTTTGTCTAGACCTGGGGCAGCAACATTGACCACCAATACCAACATGGCCTCTTGTAGCATGGCAGGCCACAGTGGTCCTTCAAGGAGGTCCAATCCAGAAAGTGAACCTTTCCACATCCTCTGTTGTTACCCAGACACAGGGGGATCCTACAGCCAGGGACAGGTTCAGGGACTGAGTTTGTGCCTGCTTAAGCTCCAGGATATTGTACACCATCTGGCCAACCCTATTAAGCAATGACAGCATGTAGACTTCAGTCCTCTCTCACACTTATTACCACCATCCCATCTCCAGTTCCCCCTCTCTCCCTAGCACATTCATCGGTCTGTTTTTCTATCTTTCCTAACTCTCCACCACATATTTGTTCATTATAGTGGTGTCTGTCCACCTGGGGCCTTGAGGCCATGGAAGCACTTGGGTCAATACCTATTTTTAGACCTCAACTTGCAGATCTATTTAAAGAGTGAAAATGTTTGCCCCTAACTCATCAAGTAGTTGTGGAAAAGGACACAATATACAGCCTATCATCATTGCATGGCAAATACCCAAGAAATACCTATGAATGAACAAGGAGTCTAATACCTTAGAAAACACTTGACTTGGAAATAGGAAGAATTAGGTTTCAAATTCATCCTGTCTCTTACATACTATGAAATCTTGAACAAATAATTTATTTAATTCTCCCAATTTGAATTTATAAAATGAGGACTACAGAGGCAGTTTGGCTGTCCTAGTTTGTTTTCTATTGCTTTGATAAGCGTTGACTTGAGGAGGAAAGGGTTTATTTTATCCTACAGCTTATACACCATCATGAAGGGAAGTCATGGCAGGGATTCAAGGCAGGAAGCTGGAGACAGGAATAGAAGCCAAGGCCACAGAGAAATACTTCTTATTGGCTTGGTTACCCACTTTCTTATACACCCCAGGGCCACCTGTCTATGTTTGGCAGTGCCCACAATGGGGTAGACCCTTCCATAGTAATAATTAACCAAGAAAATTCCAACACAGATTCTCCCACAGCCCACGGTGACAGAGCTGTTTTCTCAGTTAAGGTTCCCTCTTCCAAGATGGTCCCAGCTTATATTAAGTTGACAAAAACTAACCAGAATAGTGACATATATTTGTAATGCCAATAGTTAGGAGACTGAAGCAGTAAGATCAAGCATTCCAGGACAACATGAACTGCATAAAACACTTAAGACCAGTCTGACCTACTTAGCAAAACCCTGTCTCAAAAAACCAGGGGCTGAGGATGTAACTTGGTGGTAAAGTGCTTGCATATAATCTGTGAGACACTAGGTATACTATACAACAATGCAAAACATAAAAAAATGACCCTGTCTCCCAGGCCAGGCTGATACACAGATTATTTACACAAAATTATTTGCTTCTATGGGGCCCTGCTATTGTGATGAACAGACTGGGCTTGGAAACTAATAGTTCTTTTATTTCTTCTTAAACTTCCTCTCCCTAATATGATTATTGACAATATAAGAGATTATTACACAGCATCTATCCTCATGCTTTAGCTTAATGTAGATGATTTATAGCAAGTCTTGCAATATTGCCAGAAAGATGCAGAGTGGTTCATTTTACAAAGAACTTACTCTGATTAGACCCATCAAAACACACTTCTATTCCATATCTTACATATGACAAAACTTGTTTTAATGTTAGTCTGACATTAAATGCAACATCACAGATGTCTTGAAAAAAATTCAGTCCCCAATTTTCTTTTCCAAATGTCTTCTTTTTATGTTGTTAAAATCTTTTGTGTGAATATGATATGCATATGTGTATGGAGTATGTGTGTGTATGCAGGTGTGCTTATGCCAAGGCATATGTTTTGAGGTCAGAAGATGACATTGGCTCTTGGTCTTTGCCTTACATCTTGCTTGAGATAGTACCTCTTTGTTGTTTACTGCACATAATCCAGGCTAGCTGGCCTGCAAGACTCTGGGATGTCTCCTGTCTCTTCCTCCCATGTTGCAGAAAAAGCTCTGGGGTTACAGACACACCCTATCAGGCTCTGCTTTGCATGATCTCAGGCCATTCAAACTCAAGTCCTCAAGTTTGTGCAGCAAGTACTTCAATCATTCCCTGAGATAAAAATGTCTTTTTAACATTTGTTTTCAATTTTAAATAAAGGAGGACAAGTGATGGTGACACACATCTTTAATTCCAGCACTTGGGAGGCAGAGGCAGGTGGATCTCTGTGAGTTAGAGAACAGCCTGGTCTACAGAGTGAGTTCCAGACGAGCCAGGGCTATTATACACAGACCCCGTCTCAAAAAAAAAATTAGAGGACTTGACTTTCTAGGTGGGGTGCTGGTGGTAGGGAGGTGGTGGGATTGGCTCTGAGAGGAGTTAGGGGAAGAAGTGAGAATGAATATGATCAAAATTCATTATATGAAACTCGCAAAGAATAATAAAATATTGTTTTTAAAAGACTTATTTTTTTTTAATTTATGTGTTTGTATGTGTTCCTGTGAGTGTATGCCATGTGAGTGCAATGCCCACAGAAAAGGTATCAAAGTCCCTGAAACTGAAGTAACTTGTACCTACTATTCACAGATGCCTGCACAGAAGTACACATACATGAACACTTACAAAAATGGCACCCAAAATAAGTAAACAGGCAAAAAGAAAACCAATTAAGTGGAGTGTAACTAAGAGAGATACTGGGCATCAACCTCTGACTTCCAAATACATGCACACATACATGCGTGCACAACCACACACATGCACAACCCACATGAACATACATAAACACCACATATATACAAAAAGTTGACTAATTAATAAGCTAATTATTTAATTAATAACCAATAAGCCAACTAAACGAATGCCTGTCTTTGAAGTACTGCTAAAGATAAGTAATTAGTGAAGGATAAAACAAGATGGGGTACTGGTACAGAGTCAAGGATGACTCTTCCTTAGAAGAAAGATTTGTCTTTAATGCCCAACACATGATATCAAGGGTAAGTGTGTTACAACAGGTTGGAACAATTACTGCAAAGGTTTTAGGAGGAGAAGAGCCTTTGCTTGTTCAAAGAACAGAAACAAATGCCTGTACATACTTGTATTTCTAAGTACTTTAAACAAACTCTTTGCACTCTAAAGCTTTGGGCACAGTTCTAAACTGTCATATCAGTTAGCATTGGAACTTGAAATGTGAAAGCATGTACAATGAGAAGGCAGTCCCATTCCACCTTGTTGAAGGGAGATGTAATCCAGATCTCAGGAGCCTTCACAATTCTTGACAAATTCTTCCTAGATGAAGAAACAAGTCATTTGCCAACTGAAAATGGTGGTGTCACCACTCCCACCCAAAATTGCAAAACCAATAAATACTTACCAATTTTCACATTTGTCGGCTTGGCAAAACTATACAGAGATTTGGAAACCAGCTTAGTGAGGTCAGGTTTTGTTTTGTTCTTTTTCTTTCTGCAGCATTGGGGATGGGACTCAGGGCTTCATATATGTTAGGCAAGAACTCAACTACTGACCCATGTAACTAGTCTTAAAGGTGGCTTTTGAAACGACTGAGTTTCCTTCAAAAATATATAAAAGTATACATATAATAGTACTACTATAAAAAAAATTCAAGGAATCCTACTTCTCAGATTAGGGCATTTTAATTGCAGTATCAGGCATCACCCTGTGGCTATTGTCCATACACCTGGATAGGAAAGCAATACACTAGCTGTAGTCAGAAGCCTCACAGAAGCAAGTGTATGAAGTTTAAGGCTCTGGCAAGTTGAAAAAGAAACTCAAAGGTTTGACTAAGGCACTTTGAATGTTAGCTACCTGTTAGTACAGAAAGATAACTAAGAGCTGGTTTATTCAAAATGAAGGATGGATTCTATCCCATGCTCCAATTGCAAACAAGTCAAGAAAGGAATGAATAAAAGTCATTCTTCCAGAAAATATAATTGAATTATTTATAGAGCCAAGAAAAATGAAATGTTTGAGTTTTCTAGTAATTAAAAATGAAAAAAACAACATTCTCACCTCTCAATTTGTGAATATCACTTTCATTCTCAATTTGATAAAGATAAAAAAGATGATATTAAAAGCTTCCAAGAGTGAAACAAACAAGCCAGAGGAGTAATTGGGAAAGCTCATAGAAAAGCAATTGAGCAGGATGTGTCAAAAGTCTTCAACTTTTAATATTTTAACACAAGACATAATTACTTTATGATTCAATATTTAAGGAAAGACTACCAATTATAGAAAAAGTAATTATTCCTGAATATCTTTAGTACAATGTCATTTATAATAGAAACATACACAAATAATGCATAATGGCATATAGCTTAGTATTAGGTAATTAAGCCATGGTAAGCTTTATTTGATGTGCTTTACATTATGTTTGTAAAGTTTCTCAAAATGTAGACTATGCTCAGTTTGTAGTATCTGGAAATACAGAAAACTGTGTCTAAAAGAAATATAAACATGTGACACACACATAGAGAGCCAAAGCAAACAGATGTATGAAGACTAGGAGAAAATATACCCAAATGTGTATATTTAGTTGTTTTTGAATGGTAGAAATTTAACATGAACACATAAAATTCACCCTAAAGCTAGGGCTCAGTAGTAGGGCATCAACATAGGATAAGTAAAGTCCTGGGTTCCATTATAAGCACGACACACACACAACATCAGTCCCCCAATCTCTCAGTAGTTATGATACCATGTGAACAATTTCATTTACTAGACTATTAGCAAGATGTTTTTACATAAATAAAACTTTTATAAATGTATACATTTTAGAGATCTAAATCAATCATTGAGAATCACATAATTATAAAACTTCTCTATAAATCACAGCCTACCTTCCTTTACATTAGCCTTCCATATTTTCAGGAAAAGGGAAGCAAGTACACTGAAAGCAATTTTTCCCAAAGGTCAACTGAATATCAATTTAAATTAAAATACATTCAACTACTTGCTATTTTATGAAATTTACTTCAGTGAAGGAATGGAGAAAGAGATACATATTGTTTTTTCAAGGCCAGGAAGTCATTTCCCTTAATTGCTTTTTGTTTAAAACCACCAATGTGTCTTTATTAGATTACACTGTAAACTTTGGAATCTAATAGCACTATCTACATTGTGCTTTCTAAACTGATGAATATAATGTATTGTTCACTAGTTAAGGGATTGAACTGGGCTCAGGGTCTGACAGAAATGTCTCAATATTCACATGAAAGCTGTGACTAGGAAAATATTTACTGTATGTTAAATATAACATGTAATATGAGAGCTAGGGACATGGCTTGGCTTGCAGAGAGCCTGGGTTTGGTTTCCATCTTCCACATAACAACTCACAACCATGGCTCTAATTCCACTTCTGGGAGATCTGTTGCCCTCTTCTGGTCTCAGAAGATACCAGGGTCATCATTTGTGGTGTACATATATACTTGCAGATAAAATACTCATACATTGTATAAAATTAAAAATTAAAAAACCAAAATGTAAATGTTTATTCATGTAAATATATGCATTCTGTGCACTTCTAGGCATACACTTAAATATACATGCAATTATGAACATTTTTAACCCTGGTCTTCATGTGAATGTTGAGGTATTCTATTTATTTTGTAAATATAAATACATATATATGGAATCTGCACAAATAGACATAAAATATTATTCACCATAAATATGTTGCTGGGAATAATAATTTTTAGTAATGATTATGTTTTACCTTCATTGGTGTCATGGATGTCAATTATGAATGGAAAACTAAAGTGTGTCCAATTTTCTATTTACTTTGCATTTCATTCCTGGAAATTTACCTTGCTTCACATTATTTCCCAGAGCATGATCCAGCAAATAAGCACCTCAAACAATAGGTGGATAAACAGTGCTTTGATGAATGGGTTTACCTCTGCCAATGTGTGATCTTATTTGGATTTTGGGCTTAACTACACAATGGAGGTTTAAATTTGATTATTAGGTCAAGACTCAAGATGTCCCAAAGTCAGATTTAAAAGGATGGGAGAGGTGTGGTTTGGCATGGTTCATGGGTACTGTGTCTCTACTTAGCTTTTAGAAAGCTAAGTAAGGTCAGAAAAGGGTCAACCACAGGGCAATATCCTGCCTGAGGAAGCCAAGATGCCTAAGAGTCTTGCCTAGTGAGACTCCCTCAGCCCCAGCCATCTAAGGAAAACATACAGGAGAAGCAGACAATCCAGTAATCCAGGCACCTCTACCCACTTTTTGGAAGGCAGCTGATACAAATTACTTTCTAAATATACCTGCAACTGCAAGGTATCTAGTAAACCATTGCAGATCACAGTTTAATCTTATGACAATGACCTTCAAAAGTTTAAATAGAAAGTTTTCAAATGACCTTGAAATTCATCCTAGGCACATACCCAATATAAATGAAAATATGTCTATTCAATGTGTACAAATGTTCATGGCAACACTGTAATAGCCAGAAAGTAGAAAGATCTTGGGTGTGCATTGACTAATGAATAAAGAAATTATGGGTTAGTCATACTATAGAATATCATTCATCCTTAAGTGGACTAAAGTATTGATACACACTGAAACATGGATTAACTTTGAAAACATTTCACTAAAGTGAAAGAAGCCAGGCACGAAAGACTATGTAGTGAATGTTTCCATCCATATGAAATTCCCAGCATAAGCAAATCTATTGAGACAGAAAATAAGTTAGCTATTAGAGATGGGGGTAGAAGTGATGGGTAAGAAGTAAGAGGTTGAGGAAATGACTTCTAATATTTTTGTTACCTTCTGAGAGACAAAAATATTTAAAAAATTCACATTGGTTGCAATCATCACACAGTGCTATGAAACATGTTTAAACACCAATTAATTTCATGTTTTAGATGAGTAAATTGTATGGCTAACTTCAACAAAACTATTATTGAAAAATAGGAAGATGAAATTTTGGAACTTAATATAGTTGATTATTATTGTTATAATTGATTTTTCAGGTTATCCAATGATTTATTTTTTTGATTTGGCATTGGTTATTATTTTGTTTAAATGATTGCAGGTTTCAGACTGGCTCAGAACTTACTGTGTAGTATTGAACTCTCTATCCTTGCTCAGCTCCCTGAGTGCTGGGCTTATAGAGCATCCCTAATATCCAACCATGTGAAGATTTTAATAAAAGATGTGATGGCAGGTTTTGATGCCCTATTCTTAATTACCTCAATATACATTTTTATAGGCAACCTCTACTTCCTGGGGTCACTGTAACTTACTCTTTGAGAGCTTTCTTGGTGGCTATACATACTGCTGAACCCACTGAATCTGGAGCTCCTCAGTACCTCAGTGGGGATAACTAAAGAGTCTCCCCAGAGCTCCAGGCTTGAAATCACACCTGTTGTACAGTCATTCCATGCTTCATTTCTTATTATTACTGTTGGATTCAGTTCACCAATAAGGTTCTCAGATCCTTCTCAGGGTGTGCTTCTAGGAGAAACCAAACCAAGATTTGTGTTCCTCTTTTTTTCTCTTCTCAAATAATATTCGCAACTTCCCTTACCAAAGAAGTATGAAATGATAGTTCATCAAGTCTCTAAAGGAATAGTTCTGTAGTTTGGGGTATAACCAAATCAGAGAGGAAGATAGAGAAAGAGAGAAAGAAAGAAAGAGAAAGAAAGAAAGAAAGAAAGAGAGAGAGAGAGAGAAAGAGAGAGAGAAAGAAAGAGAGAGAGAAAGAAAGAGAGAGAGACTGAAGTTAGGCTTTGCTGGTTTGGGTTAACAACACTGAGCACCCCTAAATCATCAGAAGAACTGAAATACAGCTTTCTTAGATGACTGAGTCTACTAATTAGCCTTCATGAGAAATGTGGTGGCCTTGGTACCAGGACCTCTGGAGCTACTGTCTATCCTCGAGGGTCCTTACCAGAAAATTCTGGGATCTCAGCCCTAGCAGTTCCCAGCATAGTGTTATGAGTGAGCAACTGCAACACCCCAACCGAAACACCATGGATGGCTTCAAGGAAACAGAGTAGGGACTGGAGGTGACAGATGCAGCCAAGGGTTAATGCATAGAGAACCCTCTATACCCTTTAGGGTTTAGTATCATATTTTCTAATGTATATCATCTTCTTAGTACACAATATAAATTACTTCCTTGATCTACAACTTTTTGGGCTAAATGCATTTCACAACTGAATTTCAGGTTTGAGAGACAATGTAGTACACAGATACCTACTATAAAATAGTCTTAGCAAGAACTGAGACAGCCATTATGCTATTGCACTCTTAAATCTTACATAAACAAGACACATCAATTCTGGTCAGGTTTTGCTGAACACTTTAAATGTTTAGAGCTCTGTGGGTTTGAGAAATACAGATAAGGTGTGTCTTCTATTATGGTATCTTGGATCCATAACTGCCATCAACTGCTGAGGATGTCATTGTTTTTAAAAATGGGACAAAAGGACTGAGGAAAGTGAGGATATTTCTTTGATTATAAATATAATCTTCTTAGCCCCCTTGGTGGTTGCAAAACAACTGTAAACTAGAAGACACTCTTTAATCTTTAGTAACTCTACTATATTAAAGTAACTCAGAAAAGAAAGCACAAAAAATGTTCAAATGTAATTCAAAGACCAAAGCGAAAAAGTCTCACAATGTATCTCAGTGACAGAGTGTTTATCTAACCTGCATAGACTCTGGGTTACATGTCCAGCACTGCAAGAAATAAAAGATTCAATGAACCAACTGATACTTGTAACCTGCTATGCACCAGGCACTGTACTGCCCTTGCCCCTGAAAATTGTAATAGAGAAGACAAAATAGTATGTATGGAACAAGGTGTCATGGAAAAGCAGGACTTTGGGGGCACAATATAATTTGCACAGGACTGTCAGATAAAGAAACTCCCAAAATGGACTTTAATTGAGAAGGATGATCAAAAGGTATCTGAGTTTGATTTGAGAGAGAATAAAGGTAGAAAAGAGTTCTATGTAGGAGAACAGCTGTATTATTCAAGGACTTGAGGTGAATGGAATAATTTCAGAGCCAAAGAATAAGAAAAGTGTAGATGGTTACATGCTACCTTGTTAATGTGAGCTGCTGAGGTGGGTTGGGAAGGGGTAAGGACCAACAGGTGAAATAATTAGATTCATATCTGAATAATTTTGTTTGTTTCTCTTCTGAAAAGAATAGGGTTCCATAACTTAAACAGGGTTTCTTTTGTTTGCTCATTTTACTATTAAAAACAGATTGTTCTTATTCAGTGTAATAATGTACTAGATGGAAGAACCTTGAAGACAATGAGCTAAGTGAAAACAGCCGAACACAAAGGCACAGATACTGTATAATTCTACTCATAATGAGGACCAAGTATAGACAGATTCAGAGATCAAATGTAGAATAATGGTTGTAAATGGCTGTTTGGAGGAAGTAATAAGAAGTTTGTGTTTAATAGGTCGACTTTCTGTTTGGGAAGATGAAAGAGTTCTGGAGATGGATGGTGGTGGTTTATACAAATGTGAGGCCACTGTACTGTATACTTTGATGGTCCATCAATGAGAAGACTCTGGGGGGAGCACAGCGACATGTAGCAGAATCTCTAGATCCAAAAATGACATGAGAGAGAGAGAGAGAGAGAGAGAGAGAGAGAGAGAGAGAGAGAGAGAGAGAGAGGGAAGTTGACAGGTTTAAAGTATACTGTGAAATTAAAAGTGCTCTTTAGAACTAACAGAAGCTAACAGAAGAAGACAAGAACATAGCTAGAATAATTGTCTGAGTTAGTACCAAAACAGACCTTGAAACAAGGGATTAAGAAGAACTGATGAATTTGAAAGGTGGCCTCTAGAAGCTCTAATAACGGCCTGCGGATGAGAAACAAAGGAAAATAGCCACAAAGGAGGTAGTATCGCGCTTGTTGCTACTGTGTGCAAGCCCGAAGATAGTGTTAAACAAGTTATTCTGTGTAAGAGATGAGGACACTAGGTTTAGATGTTTTAGATGGCACCTAGGGCCACATGTGTGCTAGGCAAGTATTCTATTACTGTGCTATATCTGTAGTCTGGCACACTGTGTTGCTTATACATGCAATCACGTCAGTCATAAGCTGACAGCTGCCCCTGGGGGCATCAAGCCCATCTGCTGGCCTACTTTGAGTATGGCTAAGAGAGGTTCCAGCAGGCACAAACACCAGATCCAAAGAGCCAGAATCTGTATTTCAGTGTATGCAAATGAGAGATCAGCTCTCCCCAGAGCTGTGACAGCTATGATATTAACTAAAAAGCAAGGTTCTTGCCTTGGAAACTGGCCTGGAGGTAATTCCTGATGCCTAAACAGGAAATTCTAGCAGCAAAGCAAGTAGAAATGAGCAAGCCAAGAAAGCTAGCTGGCAAAGCAGATGAAAGGATATCTAGGTATTACAGAAGAAAGCAGGAAACTATTATCTTTATGATCTTTTCCCAGTGAGCAGTGAACATGGAGAATAAGAAGCTGGAAGTTTTTTCTTAGACTGTGGGAACCAGTTTAGAAAACAATATTAGTTAAATAATAGTTTATATGGTCCACACCGTCCTATATTGTGCGGGCCACAGGCCTTACACAACAAAGATAGAGAAACCAATATTCAGCTCGACAATTGTGTGAGCTAAATAGATGTTCCCAATCTGTGTTTTCACCCTGTATGTTTTTCTGACTTTCCACAATTCATTTATGAATTATTTTTACAAAACATATACCACCATCTAGCAAAAATGTATTTGTTAGGGGAGAGAAATTAATATTGCTTTTCTTATGTACACAGAGACTATATGCGATTAAGGTCCTTTAAAAATACCATGCAGACATCAGTGTCACTACATCCTGCACATGTATCTTATTTATTCTTTACATGAAGCTGTGATTATTTTTAGAAGCTAGCTTAAGTAAACTCTCACTTTAAAAATTACCTGCAAATATCATTTTTCAATGCCATCCACTTTATTTCAATGCCATCCACTTTATTTTTAAAATGTTTTAAAAAAGTGCTCTTATTTTGTGTATAAAGTACACTAATGTGAAAACTGGTCTAAAGTCTGAGTCATTACTTTTTTCAGATCCTAAGAAAAGGTATTTAAGCATCTGTAAGCACACATCTATTCACTGGAAATTTAAAAATCACAAGTGCTTTTCATTTTATAGACTAGTTTTAAATTTCCTCTCAAATAATCTTAAGCCTACAAGCCCATTTCAAAGGAATTCAGGTTTAGGGAAGGAAGCAAGATTTAAGAGATATCTGTGGCTGAAATATATCCTCCAAAGAGCACAATGAGAGACAAAATGGAGGGCTTGGCAGTGTTAGTAGCCTTTCATTATTTTCTCCTCAGAAACTAAGACAAAGGAACAAAGAAAGCACAGAGTCCAAGGGAATTTTCTGTCTGCAGACAAAATGCTTTGGCCTGACTTACGTACCTGGCATCACAATAGTTTTGTGCTTTCCTTTGTTTCTCAGACATGTTCAACAGAAGTTCAATATAGCTATAGCCGGTTAGCAAGCTGGTTTATCTCCACCCAGCTCAGTTTCCCCTTGAACACATTTTCCATGAAATCAGAGAGAAGGGAATGAGGGGAGAAAAATGGAACACAGGCAGTTCGTCAATTAAGACCACATGATCTCCACCAGCTGCTGACTGCTCCTGTGTGCAGCCACTTTCTCATACCACAAAGGCCACTTCTGTGATAATCTGTCTATCTCCATCTGAGGCTGCGAATATCACCCCATGGTAAATAAAAAAAAAATTAAAAGCTGGCAGAGGACAGAGAACTTGGATTCCCAAACCAAAGTGATTTTTGGCCTCCTGTCTTTGTCCAGATGTACGATTCTTCATGAAACCAAGAAGAGTCTTCTATTTGAAAAGAACATTTTGGTGCATGCACCAATGATAACAGGCACAAGAAACACAATTTCACATGATTGTGTGTGTGTGTGTGTGTGTGTGTGTGTGTGTGTGTGTGTGTATGTGTGTGTATGTTATGCTGGAACTGTTTCCTGATTGTTCATTCCTAGCATCTATCATGAAGATGACATTCAGCTAATGTTTTCTAATTAAAGAACAATGACAGATAAACAGAGAGAACAGCATATTGCTACCCAAGGGTTGAGTGTAGAATAAATTGAAGAGTCTGAACCATAGGATTGAAAAGTACTCTGCAATTTCCTTTTTTTCACACCTCCATAAACAATGTAAGCAATGTCTGAATTTTTGTTTTCAATCTGAGATCAGAATCTTCGAATTGCTAGACAGTATAATGCTAATAGTCTAGTTCCAGGATGTTGCATTTGGTGGGGCATGAAAAAGATTGGTTCTCTCTCTCTCTCTCTCTCTCTCTCTCTCTCTCTCTCTCTCTCTCTCTCTCTCTCTCTCTCTCTCAAGTACACATGCATGCATACACAGTTTGTTGAACCAAGTGCTCTTTCTAACGGACTTTAAATAATGGTGATTTTTTTTTCTAATCATCTTCAAACTTGTAGGTAAAGTCCTCGTCTCTCAGCTGTTCCATACTTCAGAGTTCTGAGTACTTTGCTTTGGGTCCTTTCTCCATCTTACTGTTCATCATTTACACAGTGTCACCATTGGAGGAGTTATCCTTCCCAGTGACTATGGGCACTTGAAATACACACTACTATTTAGAAAATTACCAAACAAAAGAGGATGATTGCTGTATTTTTGAATCTAACAGCAGTCATCCGTGAACATATAACTGGTTAGTCTTTTCCTCTGCTCAGCTGTAAAACCAATAGCTAATTTATTTATTTATTTATTTATTTATTTATTTATTTATTTATTTATTTGGTTTTTCGAGACAGGGTTTCTCTGTGTAGCTTTGTGCCTTTTCCTGGAACTCACTTGGTAGCCCAGGCTGGCCTCGAACTCACAAAGATCCGCCTGCCTCTGCCTCCCGAGTGCTGGGATTAAAGGCGTGCGCCACCACCGCCCGGCTAGCTAATTTATTTTTAAAGATACTGTTCTTCTGGTTCTTAAATTATTTGTTGAATCAAACAGAGATCTGTGTCTTGGTCTCAGTGCATGCTGTCTCAAAATGTTACAATACAGGGCTGAGGGTGTAGCTCAGTGGTAGAAAATATATGAGGTCCTGGGTTCAATCCCAAGCACTAGCCCACCGTCTGCCTGCCAATGTTACAATCATTTTCAAAAATTAAATTTAAAAAGTTATCTGTGGGAACCATACAACACAGTCATGATTTTCCATACTTCTAGTTTCCTTGCTCAAATCCCTCAAAGATAAACATGCTTCAACCAAAGACCTGCAATCTGTTAGTCTTGCCATTTGAACCAGCTACCTCTCTAATAGCCTCACTTTCTTCCTTCTCATTATACCATCCATTTTATAATCAGTACCTTCAGTTCCCATGGGAATTCTGATAGGATGCTACATAAAAATGGTGGTAGGATAAGGGAAAGAAATATATATGCACCAACAGTACTATTTCCCGGGAACCAAGATCATAGTTAGGCCCAATATCATGGTCCATGATACATGGACAGACCTTGATCTTATGTATCCAGTCTTCACAAATGATGATTGTATGATTCATTATTTGTTTCTTAACTTCACTACCATAGATTTCTCTAATAAGTGAAGAAACCCATATTTGTATCATTTCCAAGTCAAAGGGCCTGAATCTCTACTTTAAAACAGCTCACAAAATGCTGAGCGAAGTAGAATCTCGGAAACACATTTGAGCTGGTATAGGGACCAGCATCCACATTTCATCTTACTCTGGGAATTCTAAGGGGTCAAAGAGAGGTCACCTGGAAAGAAAGGAGCTATGTATTATCCCCGGGACCTATAATCTTCTTTCACTCATGATAGAAAAGGCTTTATCATTTAATGGCCTCTAACTTCAAACTGGCTGAATCTGCTTCACGATAAGACTATCTCATGACATATAGATCAAGAATGCTTCTCAATCATTATCTGCCTAGATTAGGGCCCTGGGCAAACAGCTTCAGAGAGAGGTTTGTATATAGAAGCCTTACAAAGACTCATCATGTACAAAGATGGGAGGCATTTTGCTGAGAGACGTATTCAACTGAGACATAATCACAACAGGGAAATCAGAGAGCAGCTCTGTACTTGAGATGACCCTTCAGAGTCCCCTCGATTGAGACAAGGAGTCTAGTCCTTTATACCACCACACTGGTTGTAGGATGCCTTAACTTATGCAAGAGTCCATTTCCTCCAGCCAAGGGCAATTTCCAGAGAAATTTTCAAATGTGGGCCAGTAGCAGCTGACATTCTCAGCCCGTTCTGTATGGATCTTTGACAGCACGCTACAGCATCCATTACACTGTCATATTAAAAGTCAAAGAATAAACTAAAATTCCAATATTCTAAACATATTAACTGTAGATTTACATTTTAGCTACTTAAAGGTATATATAAGAGAGTAATATTTGAATAAGCTGAGGAGCTCTTCAATAAATATTGACAATTTTTCCTCCAGTGTCTCTGAGGCCTTAAAGTAAAGAGGCCATTCTTCCCCGCCAATGTCTCTTCTAAACTACATAACCATGTCTTTCTCAACTCACTATCCTTCATGGACTTCCCTGTGTCTTTGCCTCCCTCTGCTTAGTGTACATCACAAAGGTATTGCCCATCCATATCTCCTTACACTAGCTCAATGCTTGGTAAAACTGCACTCAGTAGAGGTTTGTTGAGTAAACAAAGTAATCAAACAATGAACAAATGGGCAAGCTTATTTTTGTCCCCCACAGAAACAACACCATAGGAAAACACATTTGATGAAATGAGAACAACTCATTTTAATGCACACCTTTATGTGAGCTTATCATTGGTGCCTAGCACAGCATAAAAGGGTCATTTCTCAGTCCACTGTGTCTCACATCTCTCTTAAGTACACTAAAATCTATCATAGGATACAAATGTAAGCTGGAGAAGAAATTAAAATGTAACCATGAAACAGCTGTTTGATCAGCTGTTACAATAGACTGTGGATAAAGCTGTATTTCCATCTTATCTAGATGTGTAAAAATAATTACTCACAGAAAATGATTGCTTATAAGGCTATTTTCTTTTCTATAACAAAACATATCAGTTAATTAATGATGGCAGACTTCTAGAAGAACAGAATAAATTGTATCCAATATTTTAAAAAATTGTAAAAATATATTTTCATAGTAAGACATTGTAGACATAAGGTATTAACTGAACATTTATAGACAGAAAAATTCACTAAAATTTGAAAAAAAAACCCAATCTGTTTATGACTTCCACTATCAACAATTTCAATGCATTACAGTTCTGAACTGATGAAGAATCATGGGTTTCTTTGTGCTGCACCACAAATAGGGAGAATGTTGGCTCCCTTTTTAATTGACTAAGAAGCTTATGACTAAAGTAAATTGGTGAAATTTGCCTGGAGTGGGAATTTTGAAATACTAAAAAATACTAAAAGAACTGAAAGGATTCCCAAAATTTATTTCTGAGAATTTCCTAAAGAAATAGAATTATGCACAATTTGTATATATGATAGCTTTGTCTAAATGAGAAGAAAATTGGAAAAAACCCATTAGTGTTCAATAGATGGTGCATTAAATAAGTTATAATACAATAATATGAAATATTCTTATAAAGTTATCAAGATCATATGGAATCCCAGAATTCAGAGTTGGGAAGGTAGGAAAACCTCAAATTTGAGGCCATCTTGGACTACCTAATGAGCTCAAGTCCAGCCTAGGCTAAGTGAGTTCCAGGTAACCCTAGGCTGTATAGTAAGGTCCAGTATCAACAAAAACAAACAAATATAAAAAAAACTAGCATCTGAGGACAGAACATGTAAGATGTAGATAAGCCAATGTAAATGTCTATGGAGTTCTCTCCTTGTGAAAGATTTAAGAAAAGAGAAGAAAGCAAGTCTGCTGGAGCATTGGGGCTGGGTAGGAGAAGCATTCAAGCCAGATGGGGTCCCAGCACTGAGAGTGGAAGTGGACAGGAGCGCCCATGCCTAACATAGAAGCTAAGCTATCTCTCATTGACAACTTCAATTAGAAAAAATGTTTCAAAGGAAAAATTAGTTTTCTCCGACAGACTCTCACTGGGTATGTTAACCCCATGCCCAGCAGTAGATAGCCAACAGAAAATGAAATAAATGGTATTTTTGGAGATAACAGTTTTGGTCATACTGTTTTGTTTGGGCATTTCTTTTCATCATACTGGTCTTTTGCTTGTATATTATGGTTTCCAGTTTTGTGTCTTTATGAGTTTTGTTTGTACGTGCCTCTGTGTGTGTGTGTGTGTGTGTGTGTGTGTGTGTGTGTGTCTGTGTGTTATTTTGGATTTGTTTTGTTTTGTTTGTGTTATGGTAGTTTGTTTTATATTTTATTTTTTATTTTCTGTTTGTTTCCTCTAAAGAGAGAGAAAGAAGGCATGGAGTTTGATGCGTGGGGAGGTAGGGAAGATGTGGGAAGAAAAGGGGGAGGGGAAATTATAATCAGTATATTTTTTATTATATGAATTTTCAATAAGAATAAATAAATAATAAAAAGATATATAAGCATTCATAACATGTTATTAGTTTTAAAATGGATAATAATGAGTATATAATAAATAGTTTCCATGAAGAACATATGTAATTGAAATAGTAAGAGTAGGTAGTTTTATGAGATTTAATTATACCTGATTTTCATTTCCTTCTTGCCATTTTCTGTAAATTTACAGATTTTTCAATAAAAATGTATTATTTCTATAGTTTCTATTATTAAAAATATTCCAAGCTCTCTAAAAATGTTTGTTAAAGTATAAATCACAATGAAGGGATGCCTACAGCTTTCATTTATTTAAGTGGCATTGTTTCTTCAGACTTCTGAGGGTATTCTGGATATTCATTAAATTGGCTGTTGATATTTCATTTCACCCTTTTGTTAAATGACTAAGAATCTTCTCAACAGTTTGCTGCTGTAATGTAGAAAACTGGGAACAGCCGATAGAAGTGTGATAAAATTAAAAACAAAATGCCATTTAAGATAGAAACACAACTGAGAGCCTAGGAGGAAAAAAAAAAAAAAAACAGCCTCACCTCCAAATGATGAAGCCATGACTCAACATTTAATATGAAAGAATTGTTAGAAATGTTGGACAGATTAATGAAAAGGAGTGAGGGTGTTGTGAATAGGAGTAAAGAAAACTAAGAACTGTCAGCACACCTTTGTCTTTGTGCAATTCTGGGAAATGCTGCTGATGAACAAGCCAGAACTTAATAATGATGGGAGAAAAAATTGACACAAGACCAAGGGCTTAAACATTGAACACTGCAGATGCCATTTACACTGTGTGTGGTAAGATGACTAATATTTGGTAAGTTGCATTCATGTAACAGTTGAAAGAAAGAACCACTCCACAAAGTGTCCTGTGACCTACACACACATGCCATGTCACTAATACCCACTCACCCATACATTACACACACACACACACACACACACACACACACCCACACACACACCATGCTACTAATAAATAAATAAAAGTGAAAAAATAAACAAAAATTTATTAAAATGAATAAAATATTTTATGAAAATAAAAAGCATTTAGAAAAATAGATAAATTTGGTGTTCTTAGGCTGGGGATGTAGCTCTGCAGCAGAATACTTTTTTAGTAAGTTTAAGAACTTAGGTTTCATCCCTAACACAACACAAAATGAAACAAGTGTGTGTCGTGGGGGGGGGAGAGGTGGTTTTACCTAATAGGGAAAAAATCTCAAGATGCTTTTATATTCAGAAATCACTAAAAAACATTATCTCAAAGGAAGTTTATCACTTGGGTGTTCAAAATTAAGAAAGAATTTTACCCCTTTACACTCCTCTTGTAGTATAAGTTAGTTTTATGTAGAACCTAGTGAGCTCTTGACAGAATGGAAAGTCAGGGCTGGAGAGATAACTCATCAGTTAAGAACATTTGCTGCTCTTGCAGAGGTCCAAGGTTCAATTCCCAGCACCCACATGGCAGCTCACAACAATCTGTAACTCCAGTTCTAGGAAATCCAATACCCTCTTCTGGGATCTGTGGATATCAGGCACATACATGATGCACATGTATACATGTAAGTAAACATTCATCCACATAAAATAAAAGTAAATAAACCCTTAAAAAAGAAAAATGGGATGCCACACATATAACCAGAACAAATCTCCAAAGCATTCTGATGAGGGACAATACCACCAGTTCTTTAGGTCCACAGTGCATCTAAACAGAGACTCTCCCTCTGACATGCATTTTGGACCTAGCAAAATATTTAATCATTCAAGTTTTCACAGTTCCTTCAGTGAAGTATTACCCAGTGACTTGTAAAAACAGAAAAGTCAATATTTACTGATGGACCAGCTCCCACTTACAGAGAAAGATCCTTAAACTGAGCAAGTACTGGCTTTTCCAAGTTGCATATTTAGAAAATCAGTTGAGATTTGAAGTCAAGTCTCAAGCTATTCTAACCCTTGGGCTTCACATCTAGGTTAGCCCTCATCTTTTGGGAGGTACATGGTTAGCTCCATTCTTCCACAGGTTCTCAACTACAGAGATTACCTTCTCTATGTTCAGAGCCTGGGAGGACCCATAATCCTCTCCAAGGAATTCTATTGGTTTAACTCAACTTCTGGGGGCTATGGAAGATTAGAAATGGTAAGACAAATCATAGCATGTCCCTGCTTTTGACCAGTTCATAATCAGGTGAAGATTCATAACTCCTTAATCAGATCTTTGTCTTTTGAGACATTGTCTCATGTACCCTAGGCTGGCCTGAAACTCACTGTGTGACTGAGAGTGATTTTGAACTTCTGGTTCTTATGTTGCCATGTCCTGAGCACTGAGAATACAAGGCTTTAATTAACATGGTTGGTTAATGCAGTACTGTGGATGGAACTGGGGGCATTGTTCATGATAGCTAAGCACTCTACTGACTGCGCTTCAACCCCATTCCTGAACAGATAATCTAAATAAAGCATAGTAGAAGAGATACATTAATAAAGACAGACATGGGACACTGCCAAAATTATAAGTATCATGTCCATCAAACCTAAAGCTGAAGGTGAAGTTCTGAGTGGTCTGTGCGTAGGGTCATATGCAACTGTATACATTTCATTCATCCTGGGTCCTGGCTAGCACCTACCACTCACTTTGATCTTGTCACCTGTAATGATTTAATACCACCAATTTTACATACTCTTTCAGTTGGAGACATTCTAATTTAAGGCATATCAATCACTATATATGTGAATTTGGATATTAATAGGAATGAATGTATGAATTTACTAAATTTGGGTGGTAACACATCATTTATCACTATTGATATCTGGAGACAATACTATCAACAACGGAATGTCATTATATGGACTTTACTGTGTCAGCACTACTGGAGGCTAACATCTTGGAGAAATAATCTAGAAACTAAAGTATCTCTTCAAGTTCACCAGATAAATCAGAGTCAGAGTCCAATTACATGTTTTATTTTGTCAAAAATATGGAAATTGTTAGAACTGAGTTCCTCAGTTATATGCTGTGGTATTTAAAAAAATTAATTGTGTGCAGATCACACAATTAAAGTAATTAAGTAATTAGGGTAATTACCCTATTAAAATCTTCTGAGAATTTGTGTACTTGCAACCATGTGAGTGAATAAATGATACCAGAGTAGAGTTAATTATTATCATTTTACAGCTGGACATGGTGACACACACCTGTAATCCCAGTGTCCAGGAAGGTGAGACCAGAGCATCTCAAGATTAAGAACAGCCTGAGCATCAGAGTGAGACAATGTGTCCAACAAAATTATTGTTGTAAAGAAACGGCTGCACTGGACAAAGGTTAAAGGACTGAACTTTGTTTCTCTGGTAATGATGTGTTCACAGAGAGTAGAACTGCAACAGAAGACAGGGGCAATCCTAACAATATCTGCAGGCATCAAATCAAGCGTAAGTCTTCATATAGCACTATATTTTGAGTTTATAGTATTGGACATATTTATGTTTTAGATATGTCTTTCAAAGTGAGTTTAAACTTTTTCTTTAAATTCAATCACTAGCTTCATATACCATCTGTATATGTGAGCAAAATAAGCAGCACTTGCAAGCTTGCAAACAGAATTCCCCTTTATAATAGTCCTTGCTCTCTCTCTCTCTCTCTCTCTCTCTCTCTCTCTCTCTCTCTCTCTCTCTGTGTGTGTGTGTGTGTGTGTGTGTGTGTGTAGACACAAGCTAATACTGCAAGCCAATTTCTTGATCTACTACTGAGTAAGTGGTCACCTTGTGAACCTGATTAACAAGAATAGTCAACATCTATTGTGTACTTTGCAGATGCTAAGCCCCTTTCCAAGCACCTAACATACATTTTCTCTTTATTCTTCTCAACTACTTTATGTAATAGATAATATAGATATTATTATTCTCCCCACTTTCCAGATGAGAAAATGAAGGCAGTGGAAGATTAACTGTTTTACCAAAGGTAGCAAAGCTTGGTAGATAGGACCAGGCAAGATACAATGTTTGAACTTGCTGCCACTGCTGCTGCCCCTGTATGGCAGGGAGCCCAGACTTCATTGCCCAGCTTGTGGGGGAGAATGTTTCAGTCATTGTCAAAGGCTCAGTTGTATCTTTAGCCCACTCTGGTGACTTCTGAAGATGTACAAAGACCAGAAACTATGTCTCTAGTGATATGTGGTTCTGCCTACATAGCCCACTAACAGGCTCCTCCTACCAATACACCCTAGGTGTAAGGAGGTATTGTCATTAGAGTTCTAATGAAGCTGCCATGAAAAGCCAAGCATTTAGACAATGCTCAATACACCATGTCTTTTTACTGTTATTAAATAAGAGTATTGAATGGATAACACTGTTTGTTCTTAATGTATTTACCTTTTATTATAATGAAGACAGGGGTCAAGGGGTCACAATAAGAACTACGTCAGAGTTAGAACATCGGCCTGGCTGGGGCAATGCTGAAGGCTTCTAGGGCCTCTCAATTTTCTCCAGATGAGGAACCAGTGAGCTCCTCCAGCCCCCTGAGGGGAGGTTGAAGGATGGGCTATGGCAGGATAAAGCTGGAAGTGGGCAGGTCTCTACCAATGCTTGAATTTATGCACACATTCTGTTGGTACCTCCTACGTGTGTCACTTCAGAAAAATGACTGGCTCCTGAAAAGGAAGTACTTATTACATTTAGAAGTGCCTGTTTCTGCTCTCAGGGGCTGGCGATTACATGAAGAGAAATAACCAAGGCACAGAAAGATAAGCAGTGCATGACCTCACTCATATTTGGAAGCCAAACTGCTGATGTCACAGAAGAGAGTAAAATGGTGATCACTAGGGCCTGGGAAGGGTCAGAGTAAAGTCATACAGTCAGACAGTAGGTAGCAGAACACAGTCATATACAAGGTGAGTTAGAATGTTCTATAGCATTATAAGTGAGCTATAGAATACAGTAGTTTTTAAAACTGTTTTATTTTGAAGTTCCGAGGATTGTATTCAAGGCCCTGTGCATGTTGGGAAATCACTCAACTACTGAGCTACAACCCACAGCCACAATTTATTATATATTTTGCTAAGTGCTAAAAGAGATAATCAAAGGCTCCAATGCAAAGCAATACATATTTATTTATTTATTTATTGGTTTTTTGAGATAGGGTTTCTCTGTGTAGCTTTGGAGCCTGTCCTGGGACTCGCTCTATAGACCAGGCTGGCCTCGAACTCACAGATATCCGCCTGGCTCTGTCTCCCGAGTTCTGCGATTAAAAGTGTGCGCCACCACCGCCCGGCTAGCAATACATAGTTTAAAGAAAAATGAAATGCTAGTTACTCTGATTTGATTACGTGTGTGTGTGTGTGTGTGTGTGTGTGTGTGTGAAGTTATCAGGTAATATTTCCTAAATATGTACAGGTGTTACATGTCAATTAACTTTAAAAAAAGATAATTCTGGTTTATATGAGATACATTAGGTACAGTGGTCTCACTAACAGAAGCTACTTTATAATCCATTTATCTTTCTTGTGAAGAGAGCATCTAGAAGTCTCCAAACAAAAAGCAATGATCAGAAAGTGGGGACAAAAATTATCCCAATTTGATTATAACATATTATCCACATCTATTGAAATATCACACTGTGCCCCATAAATATGTTCAGTTATCACATGTAAGTGAAAAATTTTTGAATAAGGTGATAAAAATATTAAGTACCCTGATTTGATCATTACAGACTGCATAAATTTAAAAGATTATCATGTAGCACACCATATATTTGTAAGACTAAAATTGCAATCAAAATTAAAAATACATATGTAAAAGAACAAACTTGTTTTTGAACATCACTATTTGCATTGCATATAGTGGTAATAATTTTTACAGAACAAAGACGAGGGCTCTATTTTGTAATAATTACATGTTGAACTGCTTTTAAAAATACATTTTAACTGAAATAGAATGACATCACTTCCCCCTTCCTTTCCTCCCTCCAGCTCCTTCTAGCTGCCTTCCCTCAGATGAGTATATAACATAGAATTCAGTGGTTTTTAGAAAAATGAAAAAGAAAAAGGTTCTCTGTCCCAAAAATTAAAGCAAAGCAAATCAAAAACCTTCTTTCTAAACCTCTGAAAAATTGGTAAAGAAAAAAAGAAAGAAAGAAAAAAAAGGCGTTGTGACTCACAATAGTAACTGGAAAGGCAATGTGTGTTCTTGTGACATCTGCATACAGCATAAAGCATACCTGATCCCATTCTTTCTCTCACAGCCCCTTCCTTCCTCCTTTCCCCTAATTGGACCCTTTTGACTCTTGGTTGCTTTTAAAACTAGGGCAATGGAGGGTAGGGGATGGAGGATGAGAACAAAAGGGAACAGGATGGTAGACCTGGAACAGGGATGGAGTGGGAGAGCAATGAAAGAGATACTGTTACAGAGGGAGACATCATGGGGATAGAGAGAAACCGGTTGCTAGGGAAGTTCCCAGGAATCCACAAGGATGACCCCAGTTTGGACTCCTAGCGAGAGTGAAGAGGGTTCCTGAGCTGGCTTACCCCAGTAATCTGACTGGTGAATACCCTGTCATCATAGAGCCTTTCTCCAGACGCAGAGATCCACAGCCAAACACCAGGCCAAGCTCTGGGAGTTCAGTCGAAGAGAGGGAAGAGGTATTCTATGAGCAGGGGCATCAAGGTCATTATGGAGAAACCTAGAGAGATGACCAAACCAAACTAGTGGGAACTCATGAAACAGCTGTGGAGCCTGCATGAGACTAGACTAGGCCCTCTGCATAGCGAGACAGTTGTTTAGCATGATCTGCTTAAGGGGCCCCCTGGCAGTAGGATCAGAATCCATCCCTGGTGCATGAACAGGCTTTTGGAGCCCACTTCTATGATGGGACACCTCACACAGCCTTGAGGCAGGGGAGGGGCTTGTACCTGCCTCTACTAAATGTACCTCCCCATGGGTGGCCTTACTTTCTTGCAGTAGGGAATGGAAGGTGGGTTGGGAGGGGGAAGCTGGAGGGGTGGGAGGAGGGAGGAGGGGGATCTTTGGTATGTAAAACAAATAAAAGAATTTCTGTTAATTAAAAAATAAACTAGTCTTTCTCCTGCTTTGTTTTTCATGGAAGCAATCTATTCCTTCCCCACTTACTGGCGATTAATTTCCTAGTACACATTCTGAATAAGTTCTAATTTATTTATTTATTTATTTATTTTTTTTGGTTTTTTCGAGACAGGGTTTCTCTGTGTAGCTTTGCGCCTTTCCTGGAACTCGCTTTGGAGACCAGGCTGGCCTCGAACTCACAGAGATCCGCCTGCCTCTGCCTCCCGAGTGCTGGGATTAAAGGCGTGCGCCACCAACGCCCGGCTTCTAATTTATTTTTTAATTTTTGTTCATTTTTATCAATTTATAAGCCTTCTAGTGAAAAAATGTGGAAGCAAGTGATGAGAAGGTCATGCAAAATCACTTAGGTGAGTGCAGGAAATAGGGCTCACATGTGGTTTGTACAACATCGATCTATGCTTACTGAATATTGCCATGGCCTTTTTGTTTTTCCTTGGCTGGGATATACAAATTTCCAAGCACATTATGAAATTATAGATATTTTTGAACATTTTGGCTTAAGGAGAATTTAGCCATTTTTTTTCTTTTCATTAAAGAAGAAGAGGTGGCTTGGCTGTTAATCCCAAAGGCATCTCTACCCACAGTGTCCCTGAACCCATGATCTCTATGAATGATACTCCCTATCCAAGCTAGTCCCACCAGGAAGTAGCCAGCTCACTCTCCTAACCATGTAGATCACTCACCCTCCATATGTTGGATTTATAAGGCTGGTTCATGCTCCTCCAAGGATCTCAAGCATGTGCTTCCTGCTTCTCCTTTCCCAAGCCTAGCAAAATCTTTTTCTTTTCTGTCTTGAGTTGCTCTTTCTTAGCTTTTAATTTGATGACTGAGTAGGATCTACTCCAGACTTGCAAGATATTTCCCATGGCTGCAGCAACCCAAACATTAAAATTGAAGCTGTTGTGCTGCCTGCCAGCTCCAAGTGGGAGATTGATTCAGTTTGCCCCGCCAAATTTCGGGAAATGGATGAGCTGCTCCATCCATGGTAAGGAATCACCTATAATCAGACATTTCTAAAGAGGTTTCCTCAATCGCATATTAAAAAATTTTAAGCATCAAAGAGAAAGTTACATATTAACTAGCTATACCCTCAGTGTGCCTCTCTGTTTATCCTAAAGGAAGTGATTAAAATTTGCTGACAGCTTTAAAACTTATCAGGGAATTATCAGATTGCCCCAAGTTTAATCATTAGCAAAGTGTGAAAAACAGAGTGGAATTTGGAAACTGTGAAATATAAACCACTGTGTCAACCACCTCCAGAGTCTAAAATTGTATAGTCTCCACTTGGCTTGGGTCATTTTTTCCATGGCAGTGACTTTAACTCTCTGTCATGTACATCTGTGGCACCAATTTCCTCCTCCAGTTTCCAGCTACTAGATTTCTGTTTCTAAGTGTATTGCTATTACCTCCCTCTTCAGCTGTCCTGACTTTCCTCCCAAAGCCGGCCTCTCTGTCCCTTTCAGTTCCTTTTATGCCAGCACTTTCTCCACGTTCCCAGTCATCTCACACAGATCTTTTGGGAATTAAAAATGATCACATTCGTGCACTATAGAAGAAGATACAAACATAAAAGGCTCTCCACAATTCATCTCATGCTCTTTAAAAAAAAACGCTTGGAAATTTTATTTAAAATCAATTTTTCTGTGTACCTAGACTTAACGTTGGAATTATGGGCTTGCGGGTCAAGACCACAACTGACCTTTTTAGTTTTGTTTCTGTCAGACCTCTCCCCATTCTTTACACTGAAATTCTTTCCTTAAAAGGTTTTAATTTTTAATTTTTGAAATTAAAATATAATTACATCATTTCCCCCTTCCCTTTTCTCCCTCGTATCCTCCCATATCCCTTCCTGATCCCTTTTCAAATCCTTGCCCCTCTCTCTCTATATATATAATATGTACACACATATATGTATATACATATACATTCAAATGCATAAATATATAAACACAACTTGCTCAGTTTGTTTGTTCAGGCCTGTCCAATTGGTAGTGGGTAACCCATTTGGGGGCTCTTCCCTGGGGAAGGCTATTTTCTCCCACTATGAGCATTCCTTAGTTGCTTATATTTTTTTTGTCAAGGGATGGGACCCCATGAGATTTTTTCCCCTTCCATGTTAGCATGTCTATTGGTGTTGTAGTTGTTCAGGTCTTGATTAGGCAGCTTTGTTGTTGAGGAATCATGGCTGAAGCTTCCCAGGAGACACAACCTTACAGCAGATTTCCAGGCTCTTCAGCTCTTATAATCTTCCTGCCTTCTCTGAAATTCTGTTTTCTGAACATGCTACTAGGTCCTTTCACATGTAGGATCATATGCAAGTTATCCTTTACTTTAAAATGCTGCTATCATCTAGTCTACTGATGAATTTATTTTCATTCTTTAAAGCCCAGTTCATTCCTCTTGTTTGGGAAGTTTTCACAGATTCTCTCAATATTATATATATATATATATAGAGAGAGGGGGGGGGCATGGATTTGAAAAGGGATCAGGAAGGGATATGGGAGGATTCGAGGGAGAAAAGGGAAGGGGGAAATGACGTAATTATATTTTAATTTCAAAAATTAAAAATTAAAACCTCTTAAGGAAAGAATTTCAGTGTAAAGAATGGGGAGAGGTCTGACAGAAACAAAACTAAAAAGGTCAGTTGTGGTCTTGACCCGCAAGCCCATAATTCCAATGTTAAGTCTGGGTACACAGCAAAATTGATTTTAAATAAAATTTCCAAGCGTTTTTTTTTAAAGAGCATAAGATGAATTGTGGAGAGCCTTTTATGTTTGTATCTTCTTCTATAGTGCACGAATGTGATCATTTTTAATTCCTAAAAGATCTGCACTCACCTAAGTGATTTTGCGTGACTTTCTCTAGAATTTTGTGTGTCTACCAAAGCACTTGCCACAGGTCATTTTTATTAATTGTTCATGGCTGTCTTTCACATTTACTTGTGAGGCTCTGGGATCAACAAACTCAGATTAACTCCCTTTGTGTGAGATGAGAGTAAATGTTTATTAAATGAAAGAACAGACTCCTTTTTTTCACAGACATCAGCTCCCTCATGTGTGTGTTTGTATGTGTGTGTACATCTGTATGTGTGGTATGCATGTATCTGCGTGTGGTTGTGTGTGTACGTATATGTATGTGTGATTATACATGTACCCCCCACCCGTGTGTGTGTGTGTGTGTGTGTGTGTGTGTGTGTGTGTGTGTGTGTGTGTGTAAGCCAGAGGTCAACATTTAGGTGCTGTCTGTGGATTTTTTTTTTTTTAAGATAGGGTTTCTCACTGGCCTGGGCTTACAAATATGTACCTTCATATCTAGCTGTTCTGTATAGATTTTATAAATATTTTAAAGACTTTTTTTTTTTTACTTTATGTGTGTGAGTACTTGCCTGCATATATGTCTACCATGTGCATACCTGAAGCCCACAGACCAGAAGTTTCTGGATCCCTAAAACTGAACTTATAGACTGTTGTGATTGGATATATGGGTACTGGGACTAGAACCTGTGTTCTCTGCAAAGGCAATCTCTCCAGCTCCATCTACTGTTTTTTTTAATTGCTAAATTTTGCCGTGTGTGCACGCGCGCACGCGCGCGCGTGTGTGTGTGTGTGTGTGTGTGTGTGTGTATGTGTGTGTGTGTGTGTGTGTGTGTGCAATTTTCTGACCATTCTCTCACCACCATCCTTTCTTATCTCCCTCTTATTCTTATCAATCACCACCTTATTGGTTCATTGATACCAGTCCCTTTCACGACTTTGATTTTATTTTGTGATGCGTATCTGTGACCAGTGGATTTGAACTACCTACTGGAGCCTGGTGGGGTCATCAGCGAGCACTTAGCTGAAGTTAATGGTTTTACCTCTCCCTGAATCTATCAATAGCAAATAGTACAGCAGTGAGCCCCATGAACCTCTCCTCCATCCATACCTGACTGTTGACGGGCCCATTCTTCGGCAAACTCAGCGCATGAACTTGCAGCTGCTGTGTCTTCTGCAGTAGATAACATTGCACAGACCTCATGCCTGTCCCCAGCTCTCACCTTCTGGTCAGGTGTAGTTTACATGGGTTCTGGGGAGGGGATGGAACTCTGTCCTCACGCTTGTGCAGCAAATACTACACTGATTGAGCTGGCTTCCCAGTCTGTCTTTTCAAAACCACTATGTAACTCATAAATAAAAATGATACAGAACTAGAGATGTAACTCAGTGGTAGAGCATTTAATTAAACTGTTTGAGGTCTGTGTTCCATCCCCAGCACAGCAAAGGTACATATTTCTGGAGTACTAGGTGATGTTTTGATACAGTTTTGCACAGTGTAGCACTCAAGTGAGAATAAACATTCCTATCTGCTCAAACATTCATTATTTTTGTGATGAAAATATTAATAATTCTTCTTTCTAGTTCTTGTTTTAATACATGGTGCATTTTTTTTTTGGTCTCTACAGTTACCCTACTGCAACACATACCACAAGAAATCATGTCTCCTTGGATTGTTCTTTTGATCTCTCAAGTCCCTTCTCAGAGTGATAGATCGTTTGTTGTTGTTTAAGAAAGGGTCATGTTGCAGGAGGCTGGCCTTGAACTTTCAGTCCTCCTATCCTCCTGCTTCATCCTTCCATCACACAGAATCTGAATGTGTGCTACCATGTGCAGCTGTCTTCCATTTTGACTCCTTCAGTGGCCTGGCTGCCATATTTTAGATGTTTCAAGACCAGAGCTCACCTTTTTTCCTTGCCCTTCGCAATCGGCTTGTAATCTGACTATGATCGGCAGCTGTTATCTGCAAATAGCAGATCTAGCAATTGGGTAAGTCTAGGCCTTGAACCCCTTGCTTTCATCAGAGCAATCTCCATTCCACACAAAATTCCAGACTAAGGAAAAAATTTTCATCATCCCTTTGTTTTCGATCAGAGTTAATGCAGAGGTTCATCAAGGTTTGTGAAAATAGTTAAACCTTTATCCCTTTCTACTGTGTAAGTCTAACATGAATAATTTCAGGGAGTTTGAAGGTTTGCAGCATAGAGACTGGGGATGTAGCTCAACAGAAGAGACCTTGCATGGTATGGTAAAGCTGTGGGTTCTGCTCTGCACTAAAAATGTAAACATACTGTTCTTTTGGTTTTTTGTTTGCTTGAGTTTTGAGACAGGGATTTTCTGTGTATGTAGCTCTGACTGTCCTGGAACTTGCTCTGCAGACCAGGCCTCGAACTCAGAGATCTGCTTGCCTCTGCTCTTTAGTTCTGAGATTAAAGGTATGCATCACTACCACCCAAACATACTGTTGAAGGTTTGGAGCATCAATCAGGAAGGCCAAAGCAATGGGGAAGAACTAGAAAGCCTCCCAGGGCATTTTTTCAAGTAAAGGATTGTAGTTAGTGGCCTGGGAAGAGAAGGTTCAGTTTCCCACAAGCTAGAGTGTTGAGCAAGACTGTCTGGAGCAGTAACATTTTCTATGGCACCTAGGTGGGAAAGGCTTTGAAGTCCAAGTTTCTCTTGGAGAGAAGACACTAAAAGCATTGCTGTGAAAGCTGAATGTGTGCCCACTCTTGCCACATCAGCACATTGTGCTCACACACCAATGCATCTGCAGTTCTAGGCTGCTTGCCTGCTATGGGTAAGTTCAACATGGCTGGCTATATAGACCATTCTGTTCTGACCCAACGGTGAGGAGGGCTGCCATGAAAACACAGCCAAGATCAGCACCCAACATCTAATGCTTGTGGTCTCTCTCTGGTTCCCAGAGTCAGGTCACCCTGTCCAATGCTCATGACAGGAAGAAAGCTCCTGCTCCGTGTGGTCATTTAAGATCAAATAAAGGCAAATCTTTAAACAATTTGTCTACAGATTTTGATAGCGCAGTCATTACTGTTCCAATAACAAGATCCTCTGGGAACCTAAGTATGGGTTAAACTGCCCATGATGAGAACCTTGCTTATTCTCACTGGCCCTATATCATGGAGTCTTCCTGGCCTTTCTTAGAGAGCCCCATTCCGCATAGCCTCCCCCATTGCCATCTCTGACTTCTGTGCTTCTTGTCCTTTCTGGGTCCACAGTCTCCCTATGGATGGACAGTCTTTGTCCCCATTCTTATGAAATATGGGCTGGACTTGAGCCTAGTAGCAGCTTGGTAATCCTACTCAAGGAGAGAATGCTAGGTTTGGTAGGGCTAAAAGAAGCATTTGCCAAGAAGACACTGTTGGCTCTGTTGGATTCATGGCAATCAGGGGACCACAGAGATTTAGGGAAGTCTGAAAAATGCTTGGCAACAGGATCTAACCCCTTTTCTTTTTCAAGACCACTTGCTCAATGACAAGATAATAACACGTTGCTTGTCTTTTCTGAGTAAGTAACATGTCTAGGTCTGGAACCAATTTCTGACCTTTGAGGGTATCACAACACCCACAAGTGTCTCCAGCTTTCTAGTCCCCTTTCCCCTCAGTTGTCAAATTCCAGCAAGCCTAGCAGCATTCTTGGTGGAAAAGTTCAAAGTCTAACACCAAACCCTCAGCATGCTTCCAGTCTCCCACTTGTGGCTAGAGACTCATTAAATCCATTCCCCAAGGACAACACAGCCAGACAGTAGCTCAATTCCACCTATAGGTCCAGCCTCAGGTACACCAACAGTTGGGATTCTGGGGTCAGCCCCCGCCCCTTTGCCTTGCTGGCCTCCCTTGAGCCAGCCACTTGTCTGAGAACATAGTAGGAGTTCACAGCGGCGACTGACCTGAGATGCCGCCCCCCACCACGATCACATCGCATTTGTTGCTCATGGTGCTCGCCAGGTTCCGGGCTGCCCACGTCGGCTGCTAGAGTGTCAGGACCTCTGCCTGCGGCTGCGCTGCGCACTGTCCCCTCACACTAGCGCCAGGGCAGAAGGGCTTTAAGCTGGCTGGGTGCCTGGACTCTGAGCCCCGCCCGCCTGCGGACGCGCAAGCCTGGTGGAGCTCTAGTCTCCGCCCCTTGCCAGACAGCCCAGGCTTGAGGAGGGACGACAATTCTGCTGAGATGGTGACCTGGAGCCTTAAAGTCCTTCCTCTGAGTCAACACCCCGTTGCCTTCTGCAAATGTTTTCCAGTCAGCCTCGTGATTGCTCTATGCAACTGAGGGACTGGAATGTCTTCTGATCAGGGTGAAGAATCAAAGATTGAGAGCCTTTCAAGTGCCAGGCACTGTGTTAAATTCATTGTGCAAGATTCCCGTTTAAATTCACAATGACCCATTTCACACAAGAAGAAAACAAAGTACTAAGTAATATTCTAGAAAGAAAAATAGTGTATTAAAATATCACCTCGGAGGGCTCAAGAGATGGCTCTAACAAAGGACTCGTGTTCAATACCCAGCACCCACAGCCATCTGTAATCCTGGTCCCAGGGGATCCCGCACCCTCTTCTGGTCTCCAGTGGTCATCAGGCATGCACGATGTATTCATACATGCAAGCAAAACACCCATATACATACAAAAATTAAAATCACATCGTACCCCATAGATATGTTTGATTAATATATGCCCACTTCCAGTAATAACAATAAAAGGAAGAGTCCAAGGCTCATCTTACTGACCAAATAGAATTATTACCAGCCCTAGCCATCTCCATTTCAATCATCTGCTCTGTCCGCCCCCCACACTGTGCCACTGTTTAGTTAACTGCAAAAAGCTGCTCTAACATTTGATGAGGCACATAGCATAAAGACACTATTTTTTTCCCTACTTTTACAAGGCATAGAAAAAGTCATCTGCAGGAGGTCAGGGGAAGCGTAGGTCAGTGGTAAAGCCCTTGCCTATTATCAGAAAAGTCCTAAAATTCCTAGTTACATTAGGGAAATAATGCAACCAACTGCTTATTGAACAACTCAATGCATCTGTGGTGTAAACCATAGAGGCTGGCTCCCAGAAAGTTGTTTATGGCAGGGGAGAGGCCTTGGATAGGCAAGAGGGATTCAGGGTTCCCCAGTAGAGGACGTTGAGTTATTTTTATGAGACCTTAGGTTGAGTGTCTGGGGACTATGGCCTTTGCAAATGGCAGTAGTCATTCAATAGGGTTGTAAATTCTTAAGCTGAGGTGACCTAGGCAAAACAGGGACATATTTCACCTAAGCAGCAGAAAAGCCACCTTTAAGAACTAAAAGCAAGAAGAAATGGATAACTTTTTGGGTGATGTGCTTCTGTTCAAGGTAGTGGAACTGCCACCTTCAGAGGAGCTAGCTCTAGTGAACTGCCACATTGACAAGAACCAAAGGCAAACCTATACTTCATCTTCCTTCACTCCCCAAATTCACTTGTCACAAGGCGGTTTGTGCTCCAGTTGCTCTCAGACTAGGAAAAGAGTTGAACACATCTGATGCTGAGACTCACTGGAGGCAGAAAAGGTCTTGTTCTTAGTGTGTTCATTTTCATTGTCAACTTGACAGGCTTTAGAATTATACAGGAAACACATCTCCAGGGTGTGTCTGTGAGAGTGTTTCCTAAGATGTTTAATTGGAAGACCAATCCTAACATGGGTGGCACCGTCCTATGGGCTGGGTACCCAAGCTGAATAAAAAGGGAAATAAGAGAAAGTAGATGAGCAGCAACCAGCATTCATCTCTCTCTGCTTCCTGACTAGATGAGATGCATAAGGTGGCCAGCTCCTGCCACCGTGCCTTCTCCACCATAGTAGACTGGATCTGCTCTGTGAGTCAAAGTAAACCCGTGCTCGTCTGTATTGCTTCTTATCAGGTACCTCATCACAGCAAAGGAGAAACTAAAGAATATACTTAGATTCTAAAGTTTCCAGACACTTGAACCCTGAAACTTCACCTACAACTCTGCCACAGGGAATGACGATCTGTTTCATCTTGCAGCCAGCCTGCACTCACCTCTTCCTTATCACTCCCTTCTGGATTCACTTCTATCCATAGCACCCTGAAGCTGTGGGCTTTTATAACCTGTACCCCTTTTAGCTTGCAAGTGAGTCACATGTCAGATGGAGATGGAGAAGACCTTTGTAGGATCTGCCTGGAATTCCTTTTGCTTTTTTCCAACAGTGTTTCAGCCAAAGTCTTGAACAGCTAAGGCTTTGAGTGCAAGATAGACTGTACCTTCCCTATATCCACCTGACAATGAGACCAAAAGAAAAGCCAGAGGAGTTCCATGGTATCTGGAGGAAACTAACTGCTCCCTTTGAACAAGTCTAACTCATCACCTTGAACTTTATAAGATATAAATGGGTTGAATCAGCACTCAGACCTTGGTAACAGGGAACCAGTTGTCCTTAAATGGTTTCTGAGGCTACTTTTTGTCCCCACATGGAAGTCATCCAGGCCTATTTAGAGTCGTCAGTCCCCTGGGTGAGATAATGCCTCTAGTCTGTCTTCTCTCTGCTTCATTGACAAGATGAAACAGTGCTTCCTAAACTTGAACATGCATACACTGAACATCCTAGATTGTGGAGAAAATCAGAGGAAGTGCATTTCTAACAAACTCTAGATGATAACTATGCTCCTGGTCCATCATATATATATATATATATTCATTCTTGAGCACTAATACAGGCTTCTGTATCCCTATGAATTCTAGACCAAGGCTCTAGAGCCCCTTACCTACCTCAAGGAACACCTTTAATATTCTTATGGGAGGTATCTGATATAGTTTAAACATGGTTTCTTTCCACTAGACCACACACTGAGGCTCAATTCTCCAAGGTGATGGTATTGAGAGATGGTTTGACATTTAAACCTCTGACTATGGGTACTCCTCCTTATCAATAAAATAATATAGTTCTGAAGAGTAAGTTATTCTAGAAAACAGGTTGTATAAAGAGAGCCTGCACCCTGCACTCTGCTTGGGCACCACAATAGAGCCATTCCTATTGGCAGAGGTGTGAGTGAGTCACCCCTGGAGTTGTGAGCCTAGGAGAGCTGTCCCCACTACTCATTTGTCATGTGGCAGCATGGGTGGGGAAGAGATGCCCTCCCCATTACACCCCCTCCCACCGACACCTGAAGTAGGTGGTAGAGCTGGCCCTCAGGTTATAAGAACAGGAGAGCTGTCCCTGCCCTTCATCAGCTGCAGCATCCCTACACCACACCTGGGCAACACAGTAGAGCTGGCCCTGAAGGTGTAGGTGTGGAAGAACTGACTCTGAGGATCTGAAAGTAGGAGAGCTGGTCCCACCCCTTGCTCATCGAAGCAAGGGGTGAACTAGCCAGGGCAATGCTGGAGAGCTCACCTTGGTGGTGAGGACAGGGGAGAGCTGGCAGACTGACCAACCCTGCAACTACCCAAGCCCAGAACCAGGGTTATAAGTTGATGTACCCCAACATCCACCCCATCTGTGTTCGGTTAGAGCAAATGAAGGGTTTGGTCCTGCAGACTCAAAGCTGCAGGATCTCTGTGACACAGGGAAACAACAGATATCCAAGAGGAGTCCCAGTGAGGGCCCATCATGGATAGTGTAGCAGAAACCAGAGGCCCCGAACCAGTGCAATGACTCTACAATGAACACTTGCAAGTAAAGATATATGGACAAAAGGTTTACTGCGTGACTCACTGTGTCACACTACAGCTTCCATGATGAGACTGATTTTTCCTTTTTGTTTTTTGGGCTTTTTTCTCTTAAATTTTATTTTATTTTATTTTGGGGGTGGGGATGTTGAAAGGGCAGAGAGTATATACAAAGGGACAGGGAAATGAATGAAATGGAGGTGCATGATGTGAAAGACACAAAGGATAAATAAAAAGAAAGTTAAAAAGAAATAAAGAGAGCCTGCCACCTACTCTCAGTCTATTGCATGCCTCTCTTTATCATGTGCCTCCATCTGCTTTTCTGCTATGCATGGAGCCCTGACCAGAAACCAGCTATATACTAATTCCATGTTCTTGGCTTTCCAGATTATAAGCCAAAATCAATGTTTTTTTTCCTTTCCAAATTTCTCATCCTCAATTATTTTTTATAGCAACAGAGGTCAGACTAACATAGTGTCAATTTATTATGTTAGCATTTAATGAATACCTGCTCTACTGAGCCCTGGTGAAGAAAACAGGATAGAAACTTTCTCTTGCCTTCGTTAGGAAAGACAGTCAGGGGTACTCATCATAAAGCAATTCCTAATGTCACTCTAGGACACATATCATAGAAAGAAAACCTAGCCATACAATCATGGAGGCCCTCCAGGAGGAAATTACATCCCTACTGGTATGAATAAAAGTTCTCCAACTGGTGAAGATAACAAGCATGCCCAGCAGAGTGGACAATAATTCTAAATTTGAAGACAAGCCTAAAGATGAAGCATTTGAAGAAATGGACACAGGCTGATGCAGAAGACATCCTCACCACCTTTAAGACTATCCACAAACAGCATGAAATTAATAACATAGCAGTGAGCGATTTAACAGAGAATAAATGATAGGAAGCATCATTTGTTTCTGTGTGTATTCCTGTCTTCTGTCCCCAGATAGATAATAAATCACTGCAGAAGAGGAGGTGTTATCTTTTATTCATCCATTCAAGAATAATTTATTGAACACCAACTTGATATCAGGCATTGTGTCCATCATTAGGAATATAGCATCATAAATTAAAAATGATGCTAATCCTAGGAAGACTAAATATAAAACTGGATAATTACCAGAAAGCTAATTTATGTTCTATCTGAGCAGTGCTTGACACCTCTCACAAAGACATGCAGAGGGGTGCTGTTTGCTCCTAGCAGGATTTCTTTGCCTTTTCAACTTTATGAAATCCATGTTTCTTTCATCAATTAAAATGAACACGTTTTGCTTTCATTTCTTTTTCATTAGAAGACTGCCAAAGAGATAAAATGTCGTTATTACTTCTTTCTTGCCGGCTAGCTTTTCATTAAGGGATATTTCAGTGAGTCTCTTATGCCACAGGAGGTTTCAATAAAGAGGCAGACGCTGTAGAACACAGTGCACCAGATACTATCTAAGTAGTACATTTTGCCCTTTTTTACCCAATGCTGGAAGCTTGACAGGGGATAGAAAATTCATTTTAAAATTAGATTCTTTAGAGCTTACCAGTTTCTTTCCCTCAACAACTACAGTGATCTTTTTTTTTTCCAAATATGTATTGAAAGGTAAAATGATGAAAGGAGCCAGCCCTTGCAGCCAGGGCGGCTCTTTCTTGAATAATATTCAATTGACAGTGTAGTGAGACCTTCAGTACATTTAATAGAGTATCTCTCTTCATCTTGGATGCTAATCTGAGTGTTGTTTGGGCTCCCAAGGATTGTTTATGAGATGGGATGATGTATTCATGGAGCTCATAAATTGGAAAGGCTCAAGAATCTAGATCTTACTCAAAAGTCCATAGGCTGGTTCAAGATGACAAAGGAGTTTGGACATGGTGGCATAGACCTGTAACCCTAGCATTTGGGAGGTAGAGGCAAAGGGAAAAGGGGTTCAAGGCTAACCTGGGCCACATGAGACCTTGCCTCAAAATACAAACAAACAAAAAATTCGAAAGGGAAAACTACCAGGGCCAGAAGACTTGCCAAGAAGTGAGTGAAGGTGGTGTCAACAGGGAACAAGCCAGATGATTTAACTGCCCAAAGCTTTTGGATGCATTGAACAGTCTTACTGAGACATGTTAAGAATGGATAGGAAATGACTTTTCTATCTGAAGAGCACAACTATAACTCCTTCCCCTACAACTTTATTGTCATAGCCCAGGCTATGTGAACTCAGGGACACTTCACAGAAAGGCCAATATGAGAATATATGCAGTTGGGTAGAGACACCAAGCTGCAAGTCTTCCAAAAACAAACAAACAACAACAAAAAGCAGAAGGCAGCCCCTGACATGTCACAGAAGGTAAGAAAGAAAACCAAGACCTCATGCACACTGCGAGTGCCAGCTGATCATTGTCCAAAGTGAGTGTTAACTTTTTTCCAATGATTAATATTGAGAATAAGAACATTTCTATAGATCAGAAATAGGGTCCTAAACAATGAGTGATATCAGACCAGATGACATGGCAAAAACTATAGAGCACAGAGGAGAAGAGTACATTATTAAACAATAATAGGAGGAGCTCAGTGAGTGAGCATGGTTATTTATTTATTTATTTATTTATTTATTTATTTATTTGAGAATTTCATAGATGTACACAATTCATTTTAATCAGATTCATCCCCCACTCCCTCCTTCAACCCCAAAATATTCTTCTCTCAATTTCACATCCTCTTTATTTTTATAAACTTGTGAGTCCAAATGGTGCATAATGCTACCTTTTGTGAATGAGTGTAGGGCGATTCACTAGGATGTGTGCAACCAGCCAGTAGCCTCACTCTTAATGAAAGAGACGCTCTGTCCCTCAGCAGCCATCAACTTCAGTAACTCCTCAACTAGGGGTAGGGCCTCCTGAGATCCTCACGCATCTGTGCTGGAATATTGACTGGTTTGATCTTGTGCAGGTAACTACAGCTATTGTGACTTCACAAATGCACAAACCGCATCCTGTCCAGGAGACAGCATTGGCTGAGCATTGAAGCAGACAATCAATGGTCTGTCTACCTAGAACTCTACTTGGCTTGTTCAATGCAAACCACCTTCCTTTAATGATGCACTTGGCAGCTTAGGTCCCTCATCTGCACACATACCTCTTTCCAGCCAACGTTCCTAGCAACCTGTAGTTTACACACCTGTATCAGGCTGTATCACACTCCTGTCTGAAACACTGAAGTAATTTTCTCCTCCTATTAATGTACATCAAACTTAGACAGATTCTATTCAATCACATTCTCCTATGACTTCAGTAAGAAAGACACCAGAAAGGTCAATTTGGCCTGAACTAGTTTTGGGTGACTTTGTTATAAATCAAACTGTGTACTCAAACTTTGACATCTTATGCCTATGAATAATTTGGCATACATATGATTAAAATCAGATGTATTATGGAAGGAACATGCACATTAGAGAAATGATGACATTATCTAATCTAGTGTTCAAAATATAGTAACACACAAATTATGCCCCTTAGTAACCACCCCTCTCCTTCCTTTGGATTATGTTATTAAAAGCAGTAAACAGTAACCTAGAGCCCTTGAATATCTTATATGGCCTTCTGTCAATCTTGATAGAATATTCTTTTGGAATTTGTAATATTGTTTCACTTTGAATAAATTATTCTTGCTATTTTGCACATTGTACACGTGTACATGTCTTTATTCTTGAATAGGATGCCAAGAACCCAAAACACCCTGCCCAGACCTTCACCACTAATACCACTTTCCTACATGCATGAGGCTCTGAATTTCATTTTCAGCGCTGCCAAAAGAAAAAGGGAAAGGAAAGAAAAAGTAGCTCATGAGGAACAAAAATATCAGAACAGATATTTTCAAAGAATATCAGGTTGAAGGTTTTCACCAATTCTTTCCATAAGGATGAAAATTAAAATTAATATTAAAGACTCAGAGTATATACTAATTACTGACTTTTAGTCATTACCTTCAAAAAGTTTTGATGCTTTATAAAATTTTAGTTTCATAATATGAATTTTTTGATGTATGATAAATGTTTTGATTAGTTTTATGTAGACTAGTTAAATAATATTTCATGCTTCATTACAAATAGATATTTTCATTATGTATATACCAGATGGTGATTATAATCCAGCCTGGAGACTGTGGTAATCAGATGATAAAAGTGGCTTTTCCTCTTAGATATATTCCTGGCTGAGAGGGCTGGTCACCAGCGTGTGTGCATGTGTGTGCTGGTTAGTCTTACGTCAATTTGACACATGGACTAGAGTTTTCTGAAAGGAGGGAATCTTAATTGAGAAAATGCCTCCATAAGATAAGGCTGTAAGGTGTTTTATTAATTAGTGATTAATGGAGGAGGGTGTAGCACGTGAGTGTGTCACCCCTGGGCTGGTGGTCCTGGGTTCTATAAGAAAGCAGGCTGAGGAAGCCATAGGAAACAAGCCAGTAAGCAGCACCCTTCAATGGCCTCTGTATCAGCTCCTGCCTCCAGGTTCCCATCCTGTTTGATTTCCTGTCCTGACTTCTTCCAGTGAAGGACTATGATCTGGAAGTGTAAGCCAAATGAACCCTTTCCTCCCCAACTTGCTTTTTGGTCATGGTGTTTTGTCACAGCAATAGAAGCCCTAACTAAAACAGTGTGTGTGTGTGTGTGTGTGTGTGTGTGTGTGTGTGTGTGTGTGTTCATCCTTATTGAAGCATATTGACAAATTATATTGTATATATTCAAAGATGTGATAAGGCTTGATATATATATATTGTGAAACAATCACCACAATTTAATTAGCACATTAGTCAGCATGAAGTTAGCATATTTGTGTGTGTGTGTGTGTGTGTGTGTGTGTGTGTGTGTGTGTGTACTTGTTAAGGACACTCAGGTTCAACAACAATACAGTATTATTCATTATGCTCACCATACTGTGCCTTAGATACCTAGAAGTTATTTGTCTTATAATTTTATTTATCTTAATATAATTTACCTTAAAACTCCTGCATCCCAACTCCCCATTCTTGGTAATTGCCATTCCACTCTCTGCTTGCAGAAATTCAACATTTTTAGGTTCCACATATAAATGAGATCATACAGTGTTTGTTTTTCTCTGTCCAGCTTCTTCCATATATGTAGCATAATGCCCAACAGTTTCATCCTCATTTTTTGTGATTGAATATTATTCCATTGTTGATACATAACACATTTTCTTTACTCATTCATCAATTGATGGACAGTCCATAGCTGGCTACTGTAAAGAGTGCTGCAACCAAGGTAGGAGTGCTGACATCACTTTGACATATTTATTTCACTTCCTTTTAATTAATAGCCAGAACTATGAAATGACACCTTCTTGTAGCCTTGATGTGTATTTCTCTGATCACTATTGACGCTGTGCACCCTTTTATGTGTTTGTTGCTATTTTGTATATTTTTTTAGAAAAATGTACATTCAAGTCCTTTACCCATTTTTTCTACTTTTTAGTTATATGAGTTCCTTACACATTTAGTTGTTAACTCACTATCAGATATTAAGTTTGTAAATATGTTTCTCCCATGGTTTGCTGCCTATCACTTGGAAAACTGCTAAAATACTGTATTTTTAACATTCTCATCACAAAAGAGATAAGGTAATGAAATAATGAATATCCTAATTAGAGCAAGGTACTTACTTTTCTCCAGTATGTACATAGACCAAAACATCACATTAAACTAGGCATGGTGGTACATACCCCGTGACCCCAGCAGTTGAGAAACAGAAGCAGGAGAATAATTTAAGATCATCTCAGGTTAGGAAGAGAGACTTTGTCTCATAAAAACTTCAAAACCAAAGCTAAGCTAACAAAACACATCATACGGTTCTCTCTATATAAATACACAAAACTAGTATTTGTTAATTTAAAAATAAATGTTAGTGTTTAGAAAGAAAATTATATAAGTCCTGTGAAATGAAACCTCTTATACATTGTAAAGATTTCTCACTCAAATTGGTTTAATAAAATGCTGATTGGCCAGTAGCCAGGCAGGAAGTATAGGCAGGGTGACCAAACTAAGGATGATAGGAAGGGCAGAGTCAGAGGAATCACCAGCCAGATGCAGAGGAAGCAAGAGATAAAGGTGTCATGCTAATAAAGGTACCACTATGTGGCAGAGCATAAATAAGGAATATGGGTTAACTTAAAATGTAAGAGCTAGTAAGTAATAAGCCTGAGCTTTTGGCTGAGTATTTATAATTAATATAAGCCACTGTGTGGGAAGTGGCTGCCAGGTACTTGAGAACAGGCAGGTAGGAGAGAAACATCAGATCACAAGTCAGCTATAGAAGCTCATGTTTAAAATTCTAGTACTCAGAAAACTGGATCATAAGGGTCATGAGTTCAAGTCCAGCCTGAGTTAGAGTGTAAGATCTTGTCTCAAAACACACAATAAAAAAGAAGTAAGGGGAGGAAATACAAGACAAAACAAAGTTCTTTATATTATATCCTCTTGTTCATAGACATCTGGCCATGTATGATATGATATAGTTATTATTCTACTAAGGACCTCTAAGGATTCTCTCATGGTACTGTAAACCTGGTCAAAAAGTCTGTGTCTAGGGTGGTAATACGTGTTTGATGTAGAGAGCTACTGCTCTTGTTTTTGTTGCCAGTCTCAGTAACTATGTGTATGCATGCCCATAGCATAATGCTGATGTCAGTTTTGATCAGAGAAGCCTCTTTCTTGGTGGCCAGTGACTGTGGAGACTCGTAACTGGTCAAAGTACTGGGAACAAATGAAAGAATAAATGACTGTTGAATACCTAGTGACAAATGGCTTGGGGAATATCACAGAAGAAATGGTGTAAAGAATATAAGGAGCCAGAGGAAAACAGTAGAAGTGGAGAATACTGACTTCCAGGTATGGCATGGTTATCATATGCCTGAATGCACAATAGTTGTAATTACCTCCACAATATTTGCACACAGGACCAATATCTTCCCATGTGGATGTGTATGTCAATAATGGTTGATAGAGGGAAAGGCTCCTAGAATTTCAGGTCATCATGCTCACTGTTTAAATAGGATAATCTTCAGTATAGCACAGAGCTAGATGATAAGAAGTTAAATTTTCATGATTACTTGTACAAATTACTGAGGCTAGAATAAGTTGTTGCCCTATATCTCCACTATACAATACTAATGCCCCATGTAAAACTCAGGTTTGGAATGCAAGGAACTGAAAGACAAACTTTCATCCACACTGTCCTTCTGGGTACAACAATTTTTAAAAAAATCATAACATCTGCATTCTCTTTTCTCATAATGAAATACTATGTAAGTCATGCTGGAAATGCTATTTCCCAAAAGCTTGTTCCCTTCTTCAACTTAGAGTTGATTTAACTATAATGTACGCATGAACTAGAACCAATTACTCACTGTCCCTATCTTCAGAGGGAGAATATTTTCACTTTCAAACTACCTCAAAGGAATAAGACAACTGATACCTGCTTAGATAATGGCTGCACATCACAGCCAACCTTCTGTCACGTGTCCTTGCAGATATAGGGAAAATATTAAAAGTGTTTGCCATGGATATGGTTAAGAAATTTATCAAATAAAAATATAAGCTGTCCGATTAAATTTGAATTGCAAATGAAAAATGACAAACTCAATACGAATGTGTCCCATGCTATGCTAAAATACATTGTCCCTGATCTGAAATGCAAATTTAACCTCATGTTCTGTGTTTGATCTGGTCCCTCTAGCCTGAAAAAATATTTTGTTATGGTCTAATACAGGAAATCAACACATATAAGTGAAACTGACAGTAATAAGTAACAGAATATGGTCAGGTACAATATCATAAGACATACAAAAAAAGAAGTGTTTGCTAAAGTCAGAATTCCTTCAGTACAGTTGGTGAACTATTTCAGCACACAAAAGTTTTTGCTACCCAGCCTGATGACCCGAATTCAGTCACCCAGAACCCACATGTTGGAATGAGAACACCAATTCCTGCAAACTGTCCTCTGACTTCTACATACATGCACTCCTCCCATACATAAGCACATACATGTAAAATACTTTAAAAATTAAAAGAAATCACTATGCTGATAGTGAGCCACCCAAAGAGCTCTGTCTTTGTGGAGACTCACTAAGTCCTCAACCCTTACTGTGGTGGTAGTACTGTTTGATTGATCATTTCCAAATGTGCTAAATAAATGTGAAAGTAAATGAATAGCACCAATCAGTTTGGTAGAAATTGAGATATCTTAGACATACTTTATTTTACCATTGCTGTGACAGAATATCCTGATGACAGCAACTTAAAGGAACCAGGGACATTTTGGCTCCTAGTCCAATGGACAGTTCATTATGGAAGGGAAGTCCTGGCAGCAGGGTCACATTGCACCCACAGACATGGAACAGAGTGACAGAGGCATTCTAGAACTCAAACCCAGGCAGTGGTGCTGCCCACTTTTAGTGTGGGTCTTTCTACCTCAAGTCATCTAATCAGCGTAATCCCTCCCAGGCATGCTCAGGGGCTAAATAATCGCATACAAGATGCTGATGAATGCTTATGTCCTGGTGATTCCAGATCCTGCCAAGTTGACTATGAACATGAACCTTCACAGTGTGGAAGGAAGATGAAGCTTTGCAGGAAGAGAACAGAAGAAGGGACAGGCATACTCATTTGGGCAAATAACTGGACTGACAAGGACAGGGCAGAGGCAAAGATTCTGCAACAGCTGACTCTATGTCTTGTAAATTCAACAGAAAAAAGAAGTGTTGATGCAAAGGACATCCCTTACTACAAAGGGAATAAGAGATTCTTTCTTCTGAGCCAAATGTGAGTGACTGTGGCCTGGTAACAAAAAAATCAGGTGCCCTGAATGAAATGATTTGCTGTGAAAGTAGTTACATGGCATTCTATAGTCATGGAACAAAAGATAATCACAATTTAATACATTTACTAAATTCATTGGTAAAGACTTCAGGTAGGCAGATTACAATAGAGCTGGGAAATCCCTACTATATATTTGAGATGCTCTCTGATGCCATTCTTACCTTTTAAGTTGGTAGAAATGAGTGGTGTGCTAAGTTAACATAACACTTGATTGTCAAAAAGATGTTAGGTCAGAAACAAAGGTGGGTGATAACTATTAAGGAGACTGAAGATAGTCCAAGATAATTTTGGTTCTTGTTGTGCTACATTGCAAGTCTCCACAAATCATGAAGTTCTAAACAATCAACCAGTCTACATACTTGCCAATGCAGATGCAGGTTTTTCAAGGATCAAATTGGATTAAATTAAATAATTAGGTCATTGTAATGCTCCTAAAAAATGATGTGAAGATTTACATTTTTAGTTCCATTTATATCTCTTCAGGGGAGTCTTTGTATCTATCAGTGGCTTCGAGGTAGGATATTAAGTGGGGGGGATTAAAGAAGTGCAGAAGAAAAAAATAGCCTTTTAACTCCTGAATTGGGTCGAAGTCTCTCACCAACTGAGAGTCAGCACAATTAGCACCATTTGCCGGGAAGACTGCTGAGACAGAGATAAGATTCCATTCCTAGGGATTTCAGACAAGAAGAGTAAAATATTAGCACATACTTAAATCCTAAGTATACGACCTTTGAGAGTGGCCTTAGTTTTTCCAGGTGTGAATGTGCAGTTTTCTGGGACTTTCACAAGCAAGACTCTAAACTTTGTCTATAGCAAAAACAAACCTTAATTCCCTTGTGCAATCTGTGTACACAGAGGTTTTAACCTTATCAGTCATAATCCTGCCCGGTGCACCTAGAAATGACCCTATGATTTACTTAACTTCCTCAAAAATCATTTGAGATGTAGCTTCAGAAGCCAAGATCACATATATCATTATTGTAAAGACACTTAAATTCAACTCTTAGGACGTCCACCCTTTGGTGTCTACTATTCTTTCTCTGAGCACTTCTCTCTGTGCTGAAATCAATGTCAGAATCTCTTCTTTACAAACATCAATGCTGCTTCATACTAATTTATCCAGAAATTCTTTTCTACAAGAGGTCTCTGAAAAGAATTCAGTCAGAGAGCCTAAGAATTGTGTTATGAGAAATATTCAACTAGTATGCAAGTGTTAAATTTCCTGAGGTAGAAATAAAAATGATTCAAAGCCTTTGACGTTTTGAAATAAGGTAGAAAAAAGAAAACAGCTCAGAGGTTAGGCCTTTGACATTTTGAAATGAAAGTATTAATATCAAGAGCATAACTCTGACTTGAAAAAAACTTTAAAGGAATGTTTAAGTCATCCAGTGCCATCTGGGATTAAGAAAGACTGAGACTTAAATTATGAAACTGCTACAGGGTGGGTCAGGATTTCATAACCTAGGCACAACTGACATTTGAACATGGTAATTCTTTGTTATGAGGGTCTACCCTCTGCAGTATAGGATATTTATCAGCATCCTGTGCATCTACCCTTTGATGTGACATCCCTTAAACTCATATTGCAATGTAATCTCCAGTGCAATGGTATTAAGAGTTGGTGTCATGAGAGCTTTCTGCATATGAATGAAGTTAAGGCCTTGTACAAAGAAATTTCCCAGACTTAGTTTTTTTTTTTTTTTTTTTTTTGTGCTGTCTTCCACCAAGTGAGGGCATAGCTTTCACCACTCTTGCCACATGCCAGTGCAGAAAAAAAGGTCCTTACCAAACATTGAAGCAGCCAGTGCTTTGCTTCCTTCTTCACTTTCCAACCTCTAGAATGTGAGAAACTGACTTCTGTCCTTTATGCATTACCTGTCTGCTAGGACTGGGTGCAAAATTCAGTGGTAGAGCATTTATTTGCATGTATTAGCTACCAAAACCGACTGCCAATATAAATAATAAAAATAAATAAATAAAAGTAAACAACCCATTTTGTGAGTCTTGCTATAGTGAAACAACTTAGTAAGATATCACTAGGTACCAGCAGAAACCCCCTCCTCTGTTTGTAATGAGCAAAAATGCCCTCACATATTGATCAATGTCCTTTGGAAGCAGAATCTTCCCATGTTTGGAATCACTCATCTAGATGAAAGCATTCTGTGAAGGTTCAATTGCATGTCTGAGCCTCTTTCTTAGTTTTTTTTTTCCTACCCAGCTGAGGAAATAAGGGATAATTTGAGCAAATAAAGCCTCTGAATTTGAAAAAAAAGTGGTCCCATAGATGAATGAAAGTGTTGCCAAAGGTAAATACTAGATGATAAAAAGCAAGCAATGGCCTGTGTCCATTAAGATCACATACATTTACTTCAAAAGGCCAGACTTAGGTGGTCCTGGGTCAAGCTTATTGAAATAAGTGCACTTGGCCATGAAAGGCAAACAGTTACTAAATAACTGAAGAGAAAATTACTTTTAATAGATACTTCTACATCTACAATATTTGACCAAAGAAAAACTACTCCTTGATAAAGGAAAGAGAAAGAAAGACCTTTGGAAATCTGAGGACCCTTCCCAGAGGCAATTCTCTTCACCAGGTGAATACAATGCCCTAGTGTAGTGGTTCACAACCTGTAGGTGGAACCCCTTTAGGGTCGAAAAACCTTTTCACAAGGGCCATATATCAGATACCCTGCTTATCAGATATCTACATTATGATTCATAACAGTAGCAAAATTACAGTTATGAAGTAGCAATGAAAATAATTTTATGACTGGGGTCACCAAAAAATGAGCAACTGTATTAGAGGGCTACAGCATTAGGAAGGCTGAAAATCAGATACAGATTTCTATTTGCAGGGGCCAGGGATACTACATAAACAAATCTTAGAAATTCTCCTAATCAAGAAAACTATAAGGATCACCACATTATATTATGTGAAAATAACCCGACATCAAAAAGATATAAAAGCATATGGTTTCTGTAATAATTATAATATACAAAATAGGTGAATCCATAAAAACAGAAGCCAGAGTGGGGTTTTTCAGAAGCTCAGAAAATGGGGAGGAATGAAAGATTCATCTTTCAGTGGATATGTGTTTCCTTTCAGAGTGATGGAAATGTCTTAGAAGTAAATAAAATGGTAGTTGCCAACATTGTAATGAACAGAATGCTACCAAATTGTATACCCTAAAGGTTAATATTTTATCCTATGTGAATCTTCACTAATTTATATAATCTTTGATTATGTATGTATAATAATGTATATAATCTTTGATTATGTATGTTTAGCCATGTATGACACAGGACTGTATTCTAACTGCTCAGGCAGCTGAAGCAGAGAACAGAAAGTTCAAGCCCATCCTGAGACACAGTGAATTCAAGACCAGCCTGAGCAACTTAGCAAGACTTTGTCTCAAAATAAAAAAAAAAAAGTTGGAAAAGGGTCTCAGGGGGCGGGGGAGTGCTCATTGTACACAGACCAAAACTTAGAATCATAAACAAAAAAAAATCTCTTGGATTTGAAAGTGAGTAAGCCAAATAGTGCTATGTGTGTAACAGCAGATTATGGGAATGAAAAGCAGTGGCAACAGCTAAAGTGTTAGTGAAAGAGGATAAATGTTTCTCATATTGCATTCTCTCTCTCTTTTTTTTTTTTTTTTTTTTTTTTTTTTTTTTTTTTTGGTTTTTCGAGACAGGGTTTCTCTGTGTAGCTTTGCGCCTTTCCTGGGACTCACTTGGTAGTCCAGGCTGGCCTCGAACTCACAGAGATCCGCCCAGCTCTGCCTCCCGAGTGCTGGGATTAAAGGCATGCACCACCACCACCCAAGGCAGGGGTTTAAGAATAGAAAAATGGGGAAGGGTAAATGAGAAAGGCTGGATTTGATCAAAGCATATGGTATTCACAAGTGCAAAGTATCTCATTGCATCTCATCCATGTATATAATTGCTGTATGCCAATCAAAAATAAAATTAAAGGAATAATAAAATAGAATATAGGGCCCTAATTGATAGAATAAATAAGTTAAACTGAAAGAGTGTTTTAAAAGCATACATAACCAACACAGAATTCCCAGGCTACAAATAATTTTCAAATAGATAAGTTTATACTTAAACAAAGCAAGTAAAAATAACACACAACTAATCAACAGCAGGAGAGTTTCTAACTGGCAGTGGCCGACAATGGCCACACCTAGAGGACAGTCCAAACTCCAGAGGTGAAAAAGCCTAACCTTTGCCTATTTACCAGATTACCTGAGGGTGAGATTTCCCTCCCCACCTCTCCCAGTGTACACACGCTCAGGTAGAGACACTAAAGTTCAGTGCTGCAAGGTTCTCTGGCTCCACGCGACCGACAATGACAGAGCTGTGACTTTAACTCTGGTCTTCTGGAGCTGAGAAAAGAATTGCTATCATTTCTTTAAATGAGCATCAAAACAGTTGAAAAGCCATTTATTTTGTCAGCTTTGTAATCTCAGAAATTCTGTGTCTTGTTGGAAAAAAAGAATGAGATAAGACAGATGCAAACTCTTTTGCTGGAAGTGAAGGGAGCAGAGCTGAATGACAGTTCTCACAGGAAAGGCCCCCGTGCTCTACCTGGGGTATGAACCCTCTGGGTGTTGGGGTGGGGACACACACATGCCAGTGAAGATTCAGAACACCTGGACTAGCCTAGTTTGGAAACCACTAGCTGGGCTAATATTATAGCCTCTTTTTGGTGGCGGGAAGGAAGGGCTCAATTTGTCCTTTATTTTATAAAGCAGTGGCAAAAGTAGATGATCTCTAAAATCTTTATGTGAGAAGAGTAAGATTTGACAACATTAAATGAGTCAGTTGACTACTGTTGCTAAGTCTAGTGAAACCCTCTCAGCTTACAAATTGAAAAAGTCTGAAGAGTCTGGAGTTGTGATGCAAATAAAGCAAACCCTAATAGGAGAGTGTTGGTCCCCTTGTGTGTGTTTATGCATGAGCATGTGTGTGTGTGTGTGTGTGTGTGTTGTGTGTGCATATGTGTACATGTTAATGTATGTGTAAAATTGTGCATGAGAGAAAAACACAGAAACATACAAGAAAAAGAAACAAGGCCAATGCAGAATATGGGAGTCTTAAACATTATAGGAATAAGGCAGGAAGTGAGTGAGGTGGAGGTAGATAGAATGGAACAGATGAGATTGGAAAACATTAAGCCAAGGTGTTACTTCAGTTTTGAATATATATGGCATGTGCTTAGCTTAGGTTGCTCTGAAAAATAAAATCCTTGGATGGGATGTCCATGAAGATGGTTTATTTTAGGAAGTGCTTCAAGGGAACAGTAGAAGAGACAGGGAAGAGGAAACCACATAGGGAGGGATCAATATCACTGGAATCTTCTAGGGAACTGTGTAGCACACATCTCACAATTATCTGCCAATGGCACAGAAGAGAGAATCGGTCATTCACTGACTCATAGCTCCAGCTGCCCCATGGACACCCACTGTCCAACACTTTCAACTGACACATTTATGATTATCAAGGAAACTCTCTTCGGGTCCCAAGCAGTGGTGTCAGGGAACTCTGGGGCAGAAAGTGGGAAGTCCAGATACAAAGAATCATCAGGTTATTGGTTGCCACTTCAATGGTGAAAAGTGGGCCTGGAGAACGGGAAGCAGGGCATCTGGAGTGTCTGTAGTAATGTTTCTGTCAGGTAGAAAGATCCAGTGGCTGCTACCTAGAGAGAAAGCAGAGCTGTCAGAACAAACTTCAGCTGGAGGTGAGATGTGCTTCTCTTTCTCACAGCACTGCAGGCCTATGCAATGTGCAGCTATGCATGCAGCCCGAAGGAATAAAAACAACCCACAGACATAAAACAGTGAGGTTTTTTTGTACTATTCTTAACAGAGTTCTTGACTATGGATTTTATAGACAATACCGTGTTAAAATATCAAAAGGTTGGGTGTACCTGCTACAAATTCTGGCCTTATGCAAGTGACAGCTTGGATAGGTAGGCTATCTTCTGTGTTATGAGCTTAAATGACCCTGACACTATAGCTGAACTCAGGGTTTCTCACTTAAGGTGACTAATGTCCTCTCACATTTGCTTAGTGGCTGCAGTGACTTGCGCTGCACAATCACTTAATAATTTGGTCTCAAACATTACTGTAATGTTACTCCTTCAATTCCTCATGATCTGAACTGACTCAGCTCTAGCCTGGGGCAAGTCTGAAGGGCTACATTTATCTAACCTTATTAAAATTTCAGAACACTTTCACGTGCCATTTCTCATTGAACTCTCACAATAACTTTAGAGGAATAAGCAGAGGTCACTTAGTGACCAAGCCATAAACCACTTAGATCTCTGGGCATGCTTCCTCCTCTGTGAGCATTTTGCTTCTTGTTTCTAACAACCTGAAAACAGGTCTGAGACCAAAATGACTCTGCTTCAAATGAAGCTAGGCTATCCATTGTGAGCACCAGTGGAGCATGTGATACTCAGAGCTTGAAGGACTAATGTCCCTTCTGTCTGTTGCAAGATCACATGGCAAAGACGTAAGTTGTCAAACAGAGTCAGGAAAAGAATTTAGTCTTCTGGGCTAGTAAGCAAACAAGGACCAACGTTATAGCCCTAACTAGGTTATTTGCAAGCCATTTAAGTCAATAAAGACATGTCTTGCTCAAGCTGCATGTCTGCCTTGAAGTAGGAAAGGACTCTGCTCTATGGAGTCATGCTGGGCTCCAGGCTGATAAAGAAGCTACTGTCTCAAACATTACCAGAGGGAAAAGAAAGCTCTAGAAGGTCTCTTCCAGCCAATTTGATTTTATGTATGAAGTAGATGCTTTACTTCCAGCCTGACTCATTAACCATAACTGCTTGTGTGACCCTACATAGCCACAGTGCTGCTAGTACATAAACAAAATTATACAGCACTAAAGACTACTGTAGTTAAACCAGGCATGATGGATGGCTCATACCTGTAATCCCAGCACTTGGGGGGCTGAGGCAGTAGAACTACCACAAGTTTGAGGCTAGCCTGAGTTACAGGGTAAAATCCTGTCTCAAAACAAGATTACTGCAATCATGCAGAAGGAAAGTTCTCTTAGGGTGTCACCTCAGAGCACTGCTAGTCACCACTTGCATTGCCAAAAAGGAGCCTAAACCACCTTTGTCACTCACTCAAATTCATGAATTTGAACTCATTCGTATTCGTTAATTGAGCTTGGGTCATATGAATATGCCCAAGCAGTCAGGTCTTACTATGTCATCATGTAAATCCCATGGCAGACCCATCCAATGGAAGATGTGGATTTATATCCTGGGCAGTCAAAATGGGAAAATGTCCACCATATGATTCAACTTACAAAGGCAGATAAGGGAGCATATAAGCAGACCTGTTCCAAGTACTATTTCTATGTGTTCTATGTGCAGGATGGAAGCTAGTAGCTTATGGGTAGTCACTCAGCTCTTCATTTACATATATGATTACGCAGCTAATGTGCACTGAGATCTGATTTGCTTCCAAGCACTCTGAAGGTCTTACCATGAGTAAGAAAGACATGACCCTTGTAAGAGAAGATAGACATTAAATAATTGCAGTGCAGTAAGGCATGGAGAGATTAATGCTAAAGGATGTGTTTGCAGAAAAATAGTAACTTTAGTGGAAGTAGAGCACAGCATTCAGGGATGTCCATTGGAGGAAGAAGCTATGGTATGAATTAGCTACCTAGTAACTGCCTTAGGCAAAGCTGAGCAGTGAAGTAACATCAAGGGCAGAGAAGCTGAAGGATTTGAGACTGGGTCTGGATATGGAGGTTGGATTAGAGAGGGTTCCTGGTCATGATGGCCATGAACTTTTCCCTGTAGAATTGGGAGCATTGACACTGGAAATGGATTACATGTGTGTGCAGGTGTACCTGTGTACATGTGCATGTGGAAGCCAGGGACCAATGGCAGATGCCATTCTCAATCACGCTCCATTTAAGTGTTTTCTTTTGAGACAGAGTGTCTCACTGAATTCAGAGCTCACTGATTCAGCTAGCCTGGCTAGCCAGCAAGGCACAGGGGTCCTCCTGCCCCTTAATACTGGAATGATACGTGTAGTCTTTCTTGCCTGGCTTTTTATATGAATGCTAGGGATCCAAACTCAGTTTTTATGTTTGTGCAACAAGCTAGTTGCTCACTGGGCAATCTTTCCAGCCCTGGTGGGAATCTTCCCAGACGAGGAGAAACATGAAGAGGCAAAAGTAGATTTTCATATCTATCAAAATTGGCAGATTTCTAAAACAGACAGATAAGAGTAACAGAGAACTCAGATGGGTGTTGTTCAGGGCCACCAGGCCCAGAAATAGTCACTCTAGCTAGAGCAAAAGTTACATGTTTTAGTTTCAGGGAGGGAGCCTAGGCCTTTGAGTGGGTGGAGTTAGAGCAGTACTCATGGCTGGAGGCCTGTCTCTCTTCCTCTATTCTGCCACTCCTGTTTATTTCTGGAGAGTGAATGCATACTAGGCAAATATTCTATCACAAACTTATCCCTCCCAGCCTGATATTTGTGTCTTAAAGGACTAGATACTGCAGAATCTATAAAACAGTAGTGAAATATCTGATGATCCTGGTCAGGTCTTGGAGGAAAGAGCAAAGTTGTTGTGCATATAACCAGTCTGAACCAGGGTAACTGGTTCATAGGGTGGGGACTTGAGCTGAACTCCATACACACTAAACAGAAGGTTAACTGAGTTTTCAACTACATCCCCTACAAAAATACTGCTTCTTAAATAAAGTGTTGTGGGGTTTCTGCAAGAAGATGAAAGAAGGAATCTGGATACAAGGAGCCAAGAATTACTTAATTAGAGGTATTCAGAAGACAAAGGCTCTTGCTACAAAAGTTCATGCATTATAGATCTGCAAAGTAAATACTTTTCCTCCCATCTTCTAGTCTTATAAGTTTGATGGAAAGAAGAATTAAGTATACAGTCCTTAGCAAAGCACATCTATTAACTGTTCTCTCTCTACTGATGTCTAAGCCACTCTTTTACCTCATATCTTGCTCTCCTGTGATGCCACACACTTGGCCTTTCTCATTTACATGCCTTTAATAATGCTGACCCGTTATCTAGAATTAGAACCATCCATAGGGCCAGAGAAATGGCTCAGTGGGTGAAGTACTTATTTCATAAGGAGACTGGAGTTAAGATCCCCAGCACCCACTTAAAAAGCCAGGCATGGGAGCTTGAACCTGTAATTCCAGTGTGCAATTACAGACAGGAGGATCGTTAGGGCTTACTGGCTGGCCAGTCTAGCTGAATCAGTGAGCTTCAGGTTAAAAAAGGTACCCGTCTTAATGAAAATATGGTCGGAATGATTGAGGAAAACATTCGACATTGACCTCTGGTGTACCAGCGCGCGCACGCGCACGCGCGCACACACACACACACACACACACAGAGAGACAGAGACAGAGGGTGAATTAGGGTTATCAGATTTGAAAAACAAAAATACAGGATTTCAAATTATATTTTAATTTCAGGTAAACAACAAGTAAATTTGTGTATGTAAGTATGTTTCATGTAATACATGGGGTATGGTTACACAGATATTTTCAGTGTTTGCATGAAATTCAAGCTTGTTTATGCCATGTTTATCACCTAGCCACTTTTTATAGTTTGCATCTCTCCTGCACCTGACCACCTGAGACAGTTTGCATATGTTCACCAAATATCATATATTGCAAACATGATCCCAAAATTCGTCTGTTGATTGCAGATGGGGCCTTTGAGAGGCGATTGGGATTAGGTAAACTCTTCAAGGTGAGACTCCTTTAACGGGATGGGTGGCTTTATTAGAAGAAAAAGGAACCCAACCTAACGTGTTTGCTCTGTCTCATCATTTAATACCTTGATAATGCTAGAATACAGCAATAACACCCCCACCAGATGCTGAACAGATATTGGACCTATGCTCTATCCTCATGAATGATGTTTCTGTGAAGTTATCTTTGGAGGTACTATTGAACATCATTAACCTCTAAGTTTCTCCACAGCCTGATGAACATGGCTTTTGTATTTCCAGCACAAAGGCTGTTCAGTAAATACTGGCAGATCTGAATTAATGTCTATAGGAGTATACAGTCAGCCCCACCTCTGCCTATACCTAAGTTACATATCTGTGGATGCAAACAACTGTGAAACAAAAATATTTGAGAAAATGATGTATCTGAACCTAGTACATACAGACTTTTTTTGTCTTTATTCCTCAAATAATGACAATATAACAGCCATTTACATAGTGTTTGCCTTGAAGCAGGTATTATAAGCAATATAGAGAAGATGTAAAGTATACTGTGGGGTGTGTTTTAGTATGGTATTTTATATAGGAACTTGAGCATGGGAATTTTGATGTCTAAGGGGAGCATCAAAGTAATTTCCCATGAACACTGAAGGACAACTATATACATATCCAAATAAGTTCCACAACTACCAGCTGCAAAAACCCGAATTTGTCAGTCCTTTTTTCTCAGGTGTTAAAAGAAAGACTTTCTAAGAACTAAATCTACATGATGTGCTGGCACTATGTGAGTGTACAGGGCTGTTGTAAAGAGCCTTAAGAAATCAGATTGCCCTCTCAACAAAGCACCAAAGTTCAAATGGAGAAGTTTGACCTTTGTGTGCAAAGATAGGCTTGCTATGTGACTTTAGGAGAAAAATACGTTACACATTGCTCAATCCTGTGGTGCTGTTGAAACAATGATAAAATGTGAAATAGTGCTTTTGAGAAAATCCACTATTGCTAGCCCTTGAACATTCTAACAAGGACTGAAGCCACTTTCTTGACTTTCATCTTAGTGAGCAAGTATCCAGCCAAGAATCAAGAGTGCCCTTTGTTTGTTCAAAGCTGCTACTTTACAAAAAAATTCAGACCCAGAGAGCTTGAGTTTCCCAAAGTCATTGAGCTGATGAGTAACTAAAGGTCTAAAGACTAAAGGTCTCCTGCTCCTCAGCCCAGAGCCCTTGCAGTTGTTTACAGAAAGCTCTCAGGAAAGATGCCAGAGGCCTTGGAAAATCTGTTCAAGTGTTTAGCAGAGAATTCTTATTATCTAAAATAAAAAATCCTCCTTTTCTTTCATCTTAACTAAGGTTCTCACTCTGTTAAAGTGCTCCTCTAATGAAAAAGACAAAAATAACCCCCATTCTCACCAACCTTATGTAAAGAATCTTACCAAGTTGGAGCCTGGATCTTCTCATTTGCAGATGAAAACTAAAAATAATAATTTCATGCAGTTTATTTTCCTGGATAAGTATAAGCATATCCTTTAAATTATATCTCATCAAATAGTTAAATAGTTCCTCTATTATGGACATAAGAATAAATTCTGACATTTCGATATGGACCTGCCCAGTTTGGGAATAAAGGAAAGTCTGCTTTCCCTGTTCATTTTCACACATTCCCCAAAGGCCCTATGACTACGCGTCCTTAAAATAAAAATAAGGTGAATACAATAGCTTTTTGTTACCTAGCCATGATCATGTCATTCGCCTCATATTATGGCAGCTTTATGACTGTCAATAAGAATAGTTCAGTAAGATTTCAAGATCTTTGTCCTGGAACCAGGCATAGGTATTTCTTGAGTTCTGCTCCTCAAAGGATTTCCTTCCCCATAAGTTGGATTTAAATGCATTCTCTTTGCAGTACTTGTATTCTGCCTTGGCTGTATTTTTATAAGATCTCAAAAACCACAAGCATGCAGACCATAACTCTTACCCAGGTTAAAGTGTATCACATATCAAGGGTTTTAGGTCTAGAGTTCTTTCCTGGCCAATTTTCACTTGGTTTCCAATATCCATTTTACTTAATCTCCTTCTCAGCTATTCAGCGTGTGTTATTCTTTTTTATAATCTACCAAGTCTTTGATTACCCTATAATAACACCAGCTTATCATCTTTCCTTATAAATTTATTTCACAATTTTAAAGGTATGAATTCCTTTTTTGTTTTGTTTTAGAGACAAGGTCTCACTCTGTAATTTAGGCTGGCCTGGAATTCACAATGCAGACCAGGCTGGCCTTGGATTCACAGAGATTCACTTCAATGACTGTATTTTAATTTGAAAAGGGAAGGCAAAAGTATTATTATATTATTTATAATTTGTAAAATTGTGGACTAATGTTAAAATTTTGATTGTAATCTAATGGGAACCTTTTCTGATGGAGCAAAGTGCAACACATGTATGCATGCAAATATCATTATTAAACATATTTTATATGCTAACTAATATTTTCATTAAAAAATAAACTAAACTTCAGACCATAATAAGAAAGAGCAAAGAACATTTTCTATTGATTCAACAGTTTTGTCCACAAAGATATCATGAAAAGCCTTGCGAAACACCTTGCTCATGAGTCATTCACACTATCAAGAAAGGAAACAAAGCTTGCCTTGTTTTTTGGTGAACTCATTCTGTCTCTCAATGGCTATGACATCTTGAGCCGCATTTCAGACCATACCTGCTTTGTCTACATTTGAGTTCAGGTGAACATTTCCATCAAGCACTTTCTTCTCTGGTTTTCACAAATCATCTTTCTTCCATTTTAGAAAGTGAGAACAGTTTTCAAAGTCCAAACTAGGTTCATTCAGTCTTATATTTTCTTCACTGAGTGTTTCATAGAAATTCCTTGCTCAATTGACTTTTGTAGTTTGCTTAATTTGATGTGGAATTGTTCCAGTGTCTTTAGACTTGTTTGGAACATATCCACAGCCTTAGTACTTAAATGATCCATTTGCCTAATAATTTAATAACTATCCTGTATTGCATGCCAATGAATATGTTAGGTCTTTTACAAGCATCATTTCCTTTAAGTTATACAAGATTACATTGAGTTGCTTAATGTTCTTATCTCATTTATCCCTGGATAAATAGTGATTTAGAATTGCATGAATTTCATGTTCCATGGTGACTAAAATATACAGGATGAATAATTGCACAGAAGAAATAGGGGAATTAGAGAATTAGAAGCAAAAAGCTATTGGGAGTCATAAAAGCTTTAGCGAGTTTTTTAGTTTCTACTTTGAGTCTCTTTCTATACACTGATGTTTTTAAACTTCCCATTTAATTTTAAACTTCCCATTTAATAGTTTTAAATAATATCAGCTATTTAAAAATTAAGTCATTGAGCACAGTGACATGCATCTGTCATTTTAATGTCATACCAGCTTCTCAAGAGGCTGAGGCAGGAACCCCAAAGTTCAAGATCAGTCTAGGCAACTCTACTGGCTGGCTTTGTGTCAACTTGACACAAGCTAGGGTCATCAGAGGGGAAGGCGCTTCAGTTGAGGAAATGCATCCATGAGAACCAGCTGTAAGGCATTTTCTCAGTTAGTGATCAATGAGGGAGGGCCCAGCCCATGGTGGGTAGTACGATCTCTGGACTAGAGGTTCTGGGTTCTATAAGAAAGCAGGCTATACAGAATGGGAAAAGATCTTTACCAACCCCACATCTGAGAGAGGGCTGATCTCCAAAATATGTAAAGAACTCAAGAAACTAGACATCAGAATACCAAATAATCCAATTAAAAATGGGATGCAGATCTAAACAGAGAATTCTCAACAGAAGAATCTCAAACAGCCGAAAGACATTTAAGGAAGTGCTCAACATCCTTGAGGGAAATGCAAATCAAAACGACTCTGAAATACCATCTTATGCCTGTCAGAATGGCTAAGATCAAAAACACTGATGACATCTTATGCTGGAAAGGATGTGAAGTAAGAGGAACACTTCTCCACTGTTGGTGGGAGTGCAAACTTGTACAGCCACTTTGGAAATCAGTATGGCGGTTTCTCAGAAAATTGGGAATAAATATACCTCAAGACCTAGCAATACCACTCTTGGTCATATACCCAAAGAATGCACAATCATACCACAAGGATATTTGTTCAACTATGTTCATAGCAGCATTATTCGTAATAGCCAGAACCTGAAAACAACCTAGATGATCCTCTATGGAAGAATGGATAAAGAAAATATGGTACATTTACACAATGGAGTATTACGCAGCAGTAAAAACCAGTGATGTCATTTTAGGCAGATGGATGAATTAGAAAAATCATCCTGAGTGAAGTAACCCAGACCAAAAAGACAAACATGGTATGTACTCACTCATAAGTGGATATTAGATGCAACATGAATGATAACCAGGGTACAATCCACAAGCCCAGAGATGCTAGGTAAAGAGGAGGACCCTAAGAGGGACATGCAAAGATTGTCCCAGGAAGGGGAAAGGGTTAAAATCTATTGGGTAAACTGGGGGGCAGGGATAGAGGGGAGGAGATAGGGGTGGGAACATGAGAGATCGAGATTGCTGAGTTTGGGAAAGGATGGAGTAGGAGAGCAGTGAAAGAATGAGCCAGTGTGGGCTTAGGAAGAATCCTGGTGCTAGGGAAATCCCCAGGAACCCACAAGGATGTTCCCTGCTAAGACTCCTAGCAATAGTGGAGAGGGTGCCTGAACTAGCCTCTCTACTGTACTCAGATTGGTGACTACCCTAATTGTCATCATAGAACCTACATTTAGTGACTGATGCTGATGGAAGGAAATGCAGAGATCCACAGCCTAGCTCCTGCAGTTCAGTTCAAAAGAGGGAGGAGGGACTATAGGAGCAAAGAGGGTCAAGATCATGATGGGAAAACCCATAGAGACAGCGGACCTGAGCTAGTGGGAGCTCAAGGACTCTGGACGACAGTTGGGGAACCTTCATGGGACCGAACTAGGCCCTCTGAATGTGGGTGACAGTTGTGTGGCTTGATCTGTGTGTGGGGCCCCTGGCAATGGGACTAGGACTTATCCCAGGTACATGAACTGCCTTTTTAGAGCCCATTCCCTATGGTCAAGGATGCCTTACTCATTCTTGATGCAGGGGGGAGGTGCTTAGTCCTGCCCCAACTTGGTATGCCAGCCTGTGTTGACTACCGAAGGTAGGCCTTACCAGCTTTGAGGAGTGAATAGGGGGTGGGAAGGGGGAAAGTGGGCGGATGTGCAAAAGGGAGAGAGGGAGAACAGTGGTTGGTATATAAAATGAAAAACTAATTTTTTAATTAAAAAATCTTAAAAACAAATAGAAAGAAAGCAGACTGATCAGGACAGGGAAAGCAAACCAGTAAGCACCTCCCCTCCATGGCCTCTGCAACAGCTCCTGACTCCAGGTTCCTGTTTTGTTTGAGTTCCTGTCAGTGATGAACAGCAATATGAAAGTGTAAGCCAAGTAAACTCTTTCCTCCCCAACTTGCTTTATGGTCATGGTATTTTGTCGCAGCAATAGAAACCCTAACAAAGACAGCAACTTAGCACCACTGTATGCTTTTTGAAGCATAGAGAGTTGTAGCTTAGGCTTGCCTTGAACTCGCTAGGCAATCTTGTGCTCCTAATCTTCCTGCCTTCAAGTCTCAAGTGCTGAAATTACAAAAATGTACTGCCATGACAAGCAAGATAGTACCTTGAAAAGAAAATGAAGAGCTGAGATATAAATGAATGATAGAATGCTTGCCTAGCATTCACAAAACGCTGGGTTCAATCCACAGCACTGCCAATAACAAAGTTTATGTCATAATTAGGAAGATGTTCCAGTTAAAACTTCATTTTAAATAAGTAGTGGTTTGCTACATGAAGGAAGAGCATTTGCAGAAGAAGCAGCATTCTGTGAGAAGGGTATAGTGGCTCAACACACTTCAACATCCAGGATGTCTCAATGGCTCCAATAGAAAAGAAGCCTGAGGAATATGATGGGTGGCAATGTAGAGGAAAGACAATCAAGTTGAACCATGGATATTAGGGGGAAAGTATTTAAAACATATCCTGAACATAAAGGAAATCATTCTAATATTAGTATAATACATACTGATCCTGACAGTTAATCACTTCTGGTGGTGGAGGTGTTACTTTCTTCAATGGCATAGCAACTAGTAAATTGCCCATGCTTCAGTAAATAACTCAACATTCATATTCATAGAAGCAACCCTAGAGATATGCAATAGTTCACTAAAAACAACAACAAAAGCCACATGAAAGTAAGAGGGAACTAGTTGGGAAGAGGAGGTTCAGAGAGAGTGGGGGTAGAGGAGAGGTGGAGTAAGTGTGATCACAGTATATAGTATACATTTGTCAAATAAAAGTGCAAGAGTCTTAAATAATCAACATAAAATTAGGGATAATTTAAATAGTCAATAATAATTAAATGAAGTAACTTTAAGGTAGAGAAATATTTGTACTTCAGACTGATCATGCTGACAAAGGAGTCCAGTGGGATCTGGGGGTTTCTAGACTGAGGAACAGGAGTGAGTAATATGCAGCTATTGAACACTTGAAATCTGGCTGGTTCTTGCTAAGATGTGCCATAAGCACAAAACGTCAACCAAAAGAACATAGATTTTATTACTGACAACTGTTTACATTGATTATTTATATATCGAAACAATGACATTTCAAGCTCAGAAATAAGTCAAATGGACTATGAATTGCACCTATTTCCTTTTAGGTTTTTAATGTGGATATTAGGGAACATGATTTTTTTTTAAATGTGTGCCACATGTTATGATTCCATTAGACAGCCTTGCCAAATTACTTTAAATATCTAAAGAGGATCCTATATTATAGGCTTTTGAAAAAGTTTTAACTTGTTTTTGTGGTGCACACATTTAATCCCAGCACTTGGGAGACAAAGGCAGGCAGGTCTCTTTAGCCTACTCCATATAGAATGTTCCAGGCCAGCCAGTACTATACAGTAAGACTCGGCCTTTTTTTTTTTTTTTTTTTTTTTTTTTTTTTTTTTTTTTTTTTTTTTTTAAAGAAAGCAAAATTGACCTTTTGAGGCCGGAGAGATGGCCCACATGTTTAGAGTATGTACTGCTCTGTGTCCAGCCCCAGTTTGGATGGTTCATTCACAACCCCCTGTAACTCTGGTTCCAGGAGATTTTATGCCTCTACCACTGAAGGGACCTGTACTCATGTGTGCATACCCCTACACATACACATAATTTAAAATAATACATCTTAAAATAATCTTTTTATTTTAAGTTAATTATATCTTTACAAATAGGTTTTTTTCTTTAATGCACAAGGAAGTCTTATGTTTTGCCTGGTGGTGATGTTTTGCACAAATAGAGTACAATGTCAAATTGGGGATATGTCTGAATGATAGAGCATTTCCTCATATGCATAAGACCCTGGGTTCTAAATGCAACATCACACAACTAGGTAATCATGTCATCTTCAAAAGCATCTTCAATTCTTTATTTCATATTTTTGTTTCTATTTTCCTTTTATCTTTCCTTGGGGCACAACAACCTCCAGGTAAATAAAAATTGAAGTAGCAATAGTATTCATTCTGTGTGTGTGTGTGGGGGGGTACTTCAGCCCCTTTCAAATTTTCAGATCAGTAGAAACATTGCCTACATGGACTGTGTTTTAGAAGTATATCTAAAAGAAGTATACTCCCTGGTTTCTCAAGTTTACAGATGGAAGACAATTTTGTTCCAGAATGGTCCATACCCAAACTCTCACCCATACCTGTTTTGGATAGTTTTACAATTTTGTCTTTCAGAATGATGGTGACTGAACTTGTCTTTAATAACTATGGTTGCATTTATTTGTTATGCCAGAAACAGAACTAAAACAAAGATAAAGAGATGTCAAATGTGAAGTATTTGAAATCGGGGAGAAACAGGCAGTTTTTACAAAAGATTATGAGTGCAAGATAAAAGGTTCCTTGTTACGATGTTTGAGATGGAGCTAGAGAGATGGATTAGTGGTTAAGAGCACTTTCTGCTCCTGCAGAGGACCAGGGTTCAATCCCTAGCACCCACATAGTGTCTTACAACTATTTGTAATTCCAGTTCCAGAGGATCCAACACCCTCTTATGACTTCCACAGGCACCAGGCACTCTTTTGGTACATATACATACATGCAGAAAAATATTCTTACATATAGAATAAGATGATGAATAAATAAATACTGTAAAAACAGGCTTCAGACAGAGAGAAAGAAAAAGAAGTTTGCCCAGAAGAGAATTGCCCTTTTCATGATACCTTACCTTAAAGATGCTGAAACCTTTAGAAATTTTCATTTATCTATTTACTTAATAAAAATAAAAAGTAAAATGTCTACTTATATGGAGTATCATGTTTTTATACATGTGTGCATTTCATAATGTTTAAATCCAGTTATATACAGATATCTTCTCAAACACTAGCTAATTTTATAGTGAAAACTTCAAGGTCCTTTCTTCAAGCTTGATTACTGTCTTTAAATTGAAATGGGATCTTTCTAAATAGCCCAGAGTGGCCTCATGATACTCCTGCCTCTGCCTTCCTGTGTGCTGAGATTACAGGTATATGCCATCATGATCCACTCTATCACATCATTTTTGTTTATTGCTATAGATGTGATTATAAAAAATGGACATTAAAGTCTTTGAAAGACAAAAAGAAGAAAATATTAAAGCCTTTTATGAGATCTTAAATTTTAAGTTTTATTTTATGTTTCTGGGTGTTTTGTCTACATGCATGTCTGTATCTGGTGCCCAAGGAAGGCAGAGAAGGACATTGGATCCTTTGGGGGCTGGAGTTATAGATGGTTGTGAATCATTATGTACATGCTAGGATTTGAACCCAGATCCTTTGGAAGAGTAGTCAGCACTCTTAACTGCTAAGTATCCCTCAAGCTCCAAATCCTTTTTCTCTTTTTAAGACAGAGTCTTGCTGTGTGGCCCAGCAATGGTCATCCAGCCTCAGTCTCTTGACTGTTGGGATTATAGCTGCACACCATTTGACCTCATGTTTCCAAGCCACTGCTCAGTGTTCAAGGTAAAGTTCTGGTCTAGAAACTGTCATGTTTCCAGTATCTTCTGGAGTTGATGATAAAATACTGCAGAAATATTCTCATTTAAGGAGACAAGAGTTCCTTCTTCATGGCCCTCATCATGCCCTGGGTAATTTTTATTTCTGTGTGTCATCTACTTGTCTCAGTCTGCAAAATTCCTAACACTATGAGCTTTGTCAGCATCTATACTGAAAGGATGCAGCTTTAGGGAAGTGCTACCATGTAGATCATGACTTGCATGTATTAGCTGCAAACATCTGGAAAATCTAATAAACTCCAAGTGTAGGGATTTTTACCCGAAAAACAGATAATAAAATCAACTTCCTGGCATTGCTAAGTGTTATACAATGTAGCTATGAAAAGCTATCATTTAGTATTTTATAAATTATAGCTGGTAGAAATTATAGAATCAACTAAATTCTTTGGAAAAATGGTTGGGTATTATTATTTGCACACTTGCTCCTTCCACAAGCAACATTTTAAGCAAGATGATTACTCTCATCTTACAATATTTCCCATGCTAGCCTGGAACTCCTGGGTTCAGGGAATATTCCTGCCTCAGCCTCCCCAGCTGCTGGAGCTAAGAATGAATTTCTAAGTCTATAGTTTATTGTTGTAACATGGGATCTAGGGAGTGAATTTGGAGTAGCAAATCACTGGAATAACCTGTGATCTTGCCTATAAGTGCAACATTAAAATCATAGAATTTCAGGATTTGATGAGATTTTGAATGCCTTTTTCTGTCAACACTCAATCAGCCACTTTAGAGAAAGGGAAAATGAGACCCAGTGATCTAAAAGGAATTCCCTAAGTTAGGTAATATTAAAAACAAGACTAAAAGCTAGATCAGGCCTCTTGGTTCACAGGTTGATAGCCTTTAATGATAGACTTCATGATAAAGAGGGGAAGAAGAAGTAGAATGGAAGAGAGGAAGCAGGGAAAGAGTGACCCAGTACCACTGCTGAAGAAGAAATGCTGCATGTATGAAGTCTGTTCTGCACCTCATTATGACAAGGGCCACCTCAACCTCCCGAACAGGCACTCAAGCTTTGGATGTACCTCAGAAGGCCACAATATTTACATGTAGTGTTTTTTTCTTTTTCAATTTTATTTCTTAGCCGACAGAGACATGTTTGTTCATGACACTTTTCAAACAAAACTTGCTTTTGCTGTCTCTTTGACTTCATTCTTCTCTATCCTCCTCCTTCTCTGTACGCCTTTCACCTCAGTGGCCATCTTTCCTTTTGATTGTCACATGGGATCTCCCACCCCCATTTCTCTCAACATCTCTTGCTCTCCTCTCATGGCCCCATATCTTGTTTAATAGTCTATTCCTAGTTTCACGACCCCAAGCCTCATGTATCCCAGGCTGGCCCAGAATTTGCTATACAGACAGGATTGGTTTTACATTCCTAATCCTTCTGCCTTAGCCTCCCAAGTTCTGGAATTACATGCGTGTCCCACCCCGCATGGCTGTTGTTTTTTCATGAAATTCAGTAGCTTTGCCTTAAGCAATTGCTGTCTTCATCGGCAGCTGCAGCTCCGAAGCTGCCAGAAGTGGCACTGGCCATGGCCAGGCAGGAATTCTGTTCCCTCAGGCACAGGCTCTGTCATGGCTGCTAAAGGGAACTTTGTCTAGACCTCCATCTCTCCATAGAACTCAGGATTCAAAGATTGAGGTGAAATTCTGCTCACTCAGAGAGGCTGAATAGCAAATAGCTAACCTTCCCTCCTAGCTCGTGTCTGCCTCCCCAAAAAGGGCATCCTTCTGCTCAGCCCCCAATGAAGAACTCTAGTTATACATGGTTCCTCCCTACCACTCACTTCCTGTCAGCTAGCTGCCAACTCGGCCTCCTGACCACAGATTAAGTTTATTTAATCAAACAAATGTAACATGTCTTTGTATCATTAAACAAACATTCCACAGCATAAATGAATGTAATACATCTTAAATTAATATTCCACAGTATTTGTCTAAATAAAAAGAAACAGTTTTAACTTAAACACAGTAAAACTATATACAATAAGAGCAATTACCAAGTAAGGATTACATTCACAATGTCCAGTTCATTTGGGTGGCAAATTTAAATTTCATTTTAAAATTTATTATTATAGTACACAATCTAGTCTATCTTAGTGAATCCAAAGTTGTTTTTTTCTTTTCTTTTTTGTTTTTTACCTAATTCACTTTCTATCATAACTAAGGAAAACTGCAACTATAGTGTCTTGTCTTCAAAAACCTAGAAGGATCTAATATTACCTGAGTAAACAGGAAGTGCAATGCAAGCACCTTCCAAGACTCTAGAAATGACAGAGGCACCTACTGCCTGGACAGTCACCCAAAGTTCCTTTGCAACGTTGGGGCATCCATCTTCAGCCTACAGGCCTAGAGTATCTGGCAGACTTTCCAATGAAGCAGGAAATGTAAGGGACTGTTCTGCCTTGTATTGGCAAAGTTCGTCAGTCACTTTCCTCTGTGTCCTGCAGAATGTCTGGCAGACTCTTTCATGAAGCAGGAACCCTGAAGGACCACCCCACCTTGTTTTGGCAAAGTTCTGTAGTCACTTTCCTATGGGTCCTGAATGTCTACTTTATATAGCATACTGTCAAGCAGTCAAGACAAAAGCAGTTTCTTGCCCAAATGGCTAACATTGCCACAAGGAAAGCAAACTCCTATGGAGTTTCTTGGACACCCATCATCCTTATGTGAAGTATTTGAAGACCATTTATCTATCTAAAATATATCTCTGTATAATCTTGAAAACATGCCTAACATATTTACAAATTTGATTGTTAATGATGACTAACTATTAACCTATGTTTTTTTGATTATCCTAAATAGTTTATAATAGCTTTCAAAAACTAGAACTTTACCTTATATTTTTAAATGAATTGTACAGGTACAATATATTAAGCAAGAGTAGAAACATATATACAGTGTAAAAAAAATAACCTTAAATTTGTATCAATATAGAAAAATCCTTTAAACAAGAGTAGAAACATATATTCAGTGTGTTATAACAAAAATGACCTTAAATTTGTATCAATATACAAAAGTCCTTTAAACAAGTGTAGAAACATATGCAGTATGTTATAACAGAAATGACTTTAAATTTGTATCAATATACAAAACTCCACATCAATACAAAATATTTGAGATTTATAGTTGTTTTTTAGTTTAAAGTAGATTCAATAATATACCCTTTTATTTAAAGTAGATTCAATAATTTACCCTTTCATCTTATTATTCCTATATCCCCCTTTCTGTTTTTGAATGAGATCCCTGAATCTAATCTCCTTTGTATAGTTTCCTCCTTACTAATACCAGTAACAATTAATAAACGGTTACCCCCTTCCCCCAAATGATGACAAACATCTGTAACCCACCAAATGACCAAATACCCTTCACTCTACCTCTTGGGAATGTGGGTGTCATGTTCTTAAAATTACTTCATGCTGTCTGGGGCAATGATATCTATGGAAAATCTTAAGAAAATTGACCAAGGGCTCAGTAAGAACTAACTTTGTTGACACCTGGATCTTAGACTCCTAGCCTAAAGAACTATGGGAAAATAATTTTCTGTTGTTTAAGACATCCAGTTTGAGGTATTTTGTTAAAGCAGCTCTTGCAAACTAATGTGCAAGGTATTTAATTTATTTTATGTATCGAACTGGACACTTATCTACACTTATTCTTTTTATTGATTAAAGTTATCCTGACCCATTTGTGTCCTCTTGTGAACATTATTTTTATTTTAGTAGAACATTATTATTATTCTAGTAGTAGTAGTAGCAGCAGCAGCAGCAACAACAACAACAGCAGCAGTAGCAGCAGCAGTAGCAGCAGCAGCAGTAGTAGTAGCAGCAGCAACAGCAGCAGCAGCAGTAGTAGTAGTGAAGGAATAGGAGGAAAGGAAAAAGTTGGAAAGAGGAGTCAACAGAGGAATAATCCCTTCCCAGGAGATGAGATGAGCTAATTGTTTAACAAGTGGAGAGGAAACATAAAGGGACATTATCACTATTGTGACTGAGATTTTTCTTGGGCTTACAGAAGCTTTGTATTGCTCACAAAGATTTCAGTGCTGGACTACATGTTTCTCCCGTGTTTAAGTATTTTCATCACCCTATCTTTATAACCCCTGAATTGAATTATGTGATGGATATGCACTTTATGCTGACTTTGCAAATAGAAGGAAAAAACTGAGCATGTATTTGCAAAAAATCCAAATCAAATTCTGTACATAATAAATCCCATCAACTGCAATATAGAAAGATGTTTTTTCTTTAATCTATAATGATATGCCACATCTAATACTAAAACTTTTCCCTTTTGAACACTCAGCTTCACCTTGCCATTGTGAAAGTGGACCACCATCTGACAGCTCCATTTTACTTCGAGCAGTCTTCACTTCAGACTTACCTCAAGAAGACTCATGTTTCAGAATCAAATCAAGACAGGTTTTTCAGATGTTGATGTCTATTTTAACTTATTTATTGCTTTGTTATTTACCCTTTTCCACAAAGACAATGTTGGGGGAAAAAAGGAAAGAATATGTACTCAACTAGGTACTTGTTATTCGGCATGAAAATAATTTACAAATTGGATGCTCTTTTTTTATTGTCTGAGAATTTTCTATATGTATACCATGTGTTTTATCAAAATCCACCTCTACTCCTCCCCTATAACTCTTCCCATTACCCCAACCACCATTTCTCCTTCCCAATTTCAGGTACTCTTTTTAAAATCCACTGAATGCATTTAGTGCTGCCAGAATGTACTTGGGTGTAGGACTGTCTACTGGGACATGGGAAGCCTACCAGGGGCTGTTTCCATAAAGAAAATGGACTCCCTGCCATCACCCATCAGCTGCCAGTATATCCTCAACTATGAGTGGATTTTGTGAGCCTCCTCCCACATTCATGCTGCAAATGTGACTGTCTTGATCTTGTCCAGGTCTTGAGCATTCAGTTACAGTCCTTATGAGTTCTTAGGTGCAATGACAGCATATCTAGAATACCTTGCTTCATCTCATTCTTCCTAGACTTCTGACTACAACAATCTTCCTACTCCCTCTTTTGTGATAGTCCTTGAGCCTTGAAGGAAGAGGTGTGATACAGATTTCCCATTTAGGGCTGAGTACTCTACTGTCTCTTACTCTCTGCACTCAGCATTAGAATATTCTTTTTAAGCATAAAGTATCTTCATGCAAACACACCTGAGTTTCTGAGAAAAAAAAATCTATAGATATTCATTGCTGTTTAACAGTATTCTGGAAAGTAATACTGGGAACCTGCAGGAGCAAGGTGGATTTACATGATGGTATGGATAATTGTATGTTTTTTAAGGTTTTAAATTAGCATTCACACTTTGTTGCTAAATCATTTCTTCCTAACTGATAACTCTTCAAGGACTGATTATATAATTATGAAGGTTATTTTTCCTCTTCAGATAGGAAAAAAATCTTCTGGGATAAGTCTCTTAAGGCCAAAATATTATATTTCTGGCTTTTTCTTGGAGATCGTTTAAATTAAATCACAGCTGAAAAAACAGTATGTGAAATATCGTCTTGTGATTTCAAATACCCTGAGTTCATTAGAACAGCAAAACACTGGCTGATAATTTATCAGAAATTGAACAAGGTTGTACCTAGTAGATGAAGAAAAGCAAATTTAATCTGCAGTTTAATTAAAGAGCAAAAGGTTATGATGATCATATGAATCATATATTTTCATGAGAAAAGGGTGCATAGAAATCTAGGGCTTAATATTTTTGCAATTTTAACTTTTGGAATTTTTATGAGACAGTAAGGAGTTGCCATTTCTACGAGGCCTGAATGCCAGAAAATTCTGTGCTCCACACATTCTATAATACGGTTTTAGTTTCTTCACACACTGGAAATCATCACAAATCTTATGTGGAAATCCTCACATAAATCTTAATAGGGTTTGGTTTAGCAAGTGTGTGGGGGGTCCACAGAAGCTCCCTAGTAAGACCTTACTCAAGGTCAGAGAATCTGAGCTTGCTTTACTCAGCAGGGATGCATAATAGGATGATTTGGCCAGGGGTGTGGTTACCAGGTGTTTTGAACGGTCTACACTTGACTGTATGTTGTGCTTTGATCTTGAAAGGGGGAAGTCTTTTGCCTTTACCCTTGGTAGTGCATAAAAATTCCACTAGAATAAAGCTCTGGACAGCTGGGTATTGATCCAGGGCACTCCTGAAGCTATCCTGTATCTCTGTCATTCTCATCATCTCCATATATATTTCTATCTAATATTTCCTCATTCCTCTGTCCTCCTCCCAAGAACCCTTTGACAGGTGGGAGCTGAATTCCCACACAAGTGAATTTACCAATAACAAACTTTAGTTATTTGGGGCTTTCTTTTTGACACACTGAAGACTGAACTGAGGGCCTTGCCCATGCCAAGCAAGTGTCCTACCCGAGTTACAGCTTGAGCCCAGCTTTCTGGTATTAGACAAACATTTTAAAAACAGACACAATGATTGAAAATAAGCAGCTGTGTGCAAACCTAATAAAGTGATCTTATCTCCACAGCTTCATTCTATTTCTCTAGAATTTAGGGGCCTGTAATTAGGAGGCTGAAAAAAAAAGTTCTGCTTCCTAGAACATCAATTCTATTTGCTCAAACAGAAATAATGCATATTATTTAGGAGTTAAAATTTAAAAAAATCTATACTTTTTCTTATCACAGGTTTAAAAGCCCACCAAATATCTCTAGGGTATATACAGGCCAGCACTGCAAAACAAATTCTTTATTTAATTATGGGCTGAGTGCATTCTGATGAGAGACAGACAATTTAATGGCACTGTCAATATTCCTTGTTATCAAGAAAAGCAGAGTTTCGTTGATTTTAATAGAAGTTTTATCAAGATTTAATATCCAAGGATCTCTATTTGTAAATTCTCTGCTATCTCTTATGGATATACCATCTGTTTATAATGTGGCCACAATCTCCTCCAATGAAAAAGATAGGGGTATATTGATAGATGTTGACAGGTTGATAGCTGTAGAGCTGTATATATGACTTATGACAAATTGCTTTGTTCAGTTCGTGAATGTGTGCAGAGATATATGAAAATAAATCAGTTCTCTCTGACAAAGAATTGTCAAAGGCTCAAGACAAAAATATTGTGCTTGTTATTTTGCAATCTTCATCTGACTTCTAGAGCTCCATGTAGCTTTCTTCTGTGTAATATACTCACAGTTCTTTATGAAGCCTTTGTGAGACTGTACCAATTAATTTTCACTATGTAACAAATGACTCAAAAATTAAGTTGGTAAAAACAACTATGTGTTAGATTAGGATTTTGTGGCTTGGAGATTCAGGGTGGAATCAGCGAAAGATGCTCTTCTGCTAGTACTGGGTAGAATTACTCATGTGTCTAAGGCAAGGATCAGCAAACTTGCTCTGTTCAGGGCCAGCCAGGGAATAGTCTAGGATTTGTGAGCTACACAGTCTCTGTTACAACAACTCAGATTTTCCTAACAGTTATAGATGGTACTAAACAAATGACCTTGTCTGTCTCTCAATAAAATTTTATTTACAAAAACAGGCAGCTGTCCAGAGAGCTACATCAATGACTGGGTTATGGTCCAAAACAAACTTTCTTACAAAGAACACACACACACACACACACACACACACACACACACACACACACACACACACAAACTAACCATGAAGATCCCAGCCTTTGGTTATTTAACTTTGTTGGGTCATTTATTCTGCCACACAGCACAAATGGATATTCCACACATGATATCTTTATCAAAATGATAATTGAAATTTGATCATTGATATATTCTTTCATTTCTGAAAAATCCCCAATTTTAAAACATTTTGTATTTATTATCAATAAATCCCAGTGAGTCATGGATCAGAGGAAATACATTGATTAAAGAGTGCTATTGAGATAATTGATGAAATTAGATTGCTTTGAGCATGAAGTGTGTAATTTTAGCTTGATTATGGAAGAGTAGGGACTCATCCGAATGAAAGGACATTATAATACCATCTACTTTCAAGTGGTTCAGTAATGAATATATATGTACACATATTTATATCAAGACAAAGTTAATGGAACAAAATTAAAAATTGGACATTCTTTGTATTTTTCTTTTGTACTCAGAAATTATTTAAAAATTTTAAGCTGTAAAAATATAGTTGGAATTACATTGAAATGTCTTTTTAAAGATTTATATCTCTTTGCCTTCCATTCTGTCTCTGAAATGATCTTTCTGGACAATTTTTCTGCTAAAAACAAAATTTAAGAAATGGTACCATGGTTCTTTCTTTTTCCTCGTCATCCCCCTTGAATGAGAACCTGGCCTGATAGATGCAGTTCCCATTCCCAACTCTTTGCCTTGTAACCAGGCAGTTAAACACACACACACACACACACACACACACACACACACACACACACACACACACACACAAGTATACAGCACCATAAACACCACATCTGGGGTGAGGGACCCTTGCCAGCTTCCACATGCACAGAGTCATCCGTAGGAATGGACATGGACTTAAGTTTCTTTCCTGCATTAAAACAAAAAACAAAAAGCAAAAAACCATGATTGTGACATAACCTGTCCACTCAAGGTACTGACAGAAAAGGTGGGAAGGTGGGTAGTAAAACAATTTTTACTCTTCTGTCAAGACTCAGGATATCACATTATAGAAAAAGAAGAAATAAGACTTAAAATACTGGTGCAGAAAGGGTTTTATAATGTGATGTGTTCTTCCCTGGCCCCCTTTTCATAGCCAGATTAAAAAAAAAAAGAACAATGTTCCACTTCATTAGTTCTTTCTTAAGTGAGTGAATAGCTTTCCCTGCAGACTGTCTCACATGGTGAATAGTTCCATCACACAATCTGGTGACACAATTGGACATTATAAACTGGGGTCCCCACCTGAGCCAGACACAACGCAAATCCCGAATGGCAAGGGTTGTTGTGTGTTTTTTGTGTGTTGATCTGTGATGTGGATTGCATGATCCCTCCCTAGAAGGGTCATTCAACTTTATCAAAACCTAGTTAGGGCAACCAAAGTGCCAGAACTTTATTTGTGATGAGATGCCTCTAGATTTGTCTGTGAATGTGTTCTCTGGGAGTGACACAAAGGATTAAAAGATAGCTAGCTCCTTGAGGTCTAATCTACCTCCTTGATTCTGAGCACCAGGCACACTCAGACTCTTCGTTACAGTAGAACATTAGCACCATCTAAAGGCAGCATACCAAATGACTTGCAAGAGTGCACACTGCTCAAAACAGTCTTTGCTGTGATTATAGGATTCTTTGGAGGAACAGGACTCTGAAAACTATCCCTTGACTGAAGTACAGCAGAAGGATGCCGTGCCATGCTCTGTGCCCGAGATGGTTCTGCTCCTGGCAAAAGTGAATGTTATCTGTAATGCTTTCCTGTAATGTTGCTTTTAAAAAGAGGTCAAACAACGGACTTTGTATATCAATAGCTGTGTTGGCCTGATTCTTGTGCAGGTGCCCTATTATTTTTCAGCTTGGGAAATTCACTCTGCCAGTGGTCTAGCCAGAAACTGACCGTTAATAGTGGGGCAGGCAGCCAAGAGCCATTACCCCGGGTCTGAGAGTTTCGGGATCCAGTTTGAACTGCTTTGCTGTGTGCTAGGTTTGTGACCGGAACCTCTCAGAGCTTTTCATCTGGAGTACAAGGTCATTTAGTGGAATGTCACTGGGGTCTCCTATTGTTCTGACATCAGTGTGGTCTGGGAAGGTGATTTACCTCTTACTTCTAGTCCATGTCCTTGCAGAGAATGGCGTGAAACACTCTGGGGCAGTTTCTGTGAAATTCCTAAGCCTGGCCAAGTTTCACCCAAATCCTTTGGAGTCAAAGCCAAGGAAATTTTGACTTAAAATTTCCTTGGGAAGTTTATAGGGGCCCGAGTGGTTCTGTATGGTCCCTGAAGTTCTAGAATTTGGAGTGCTCCCAAGGACCATTTAGAAATAAGGCTCATCTTATGAAAGACTTCAATGGTAGGAGATTTTAAAACAAATTGATCCTGACCCAAACCCTTCTCCCAATGTAGACATCTATTGAAATGTACTCTGTTTGAGGGTCAAATCAGGGGAAACAGAAACGGAAGGTGGGTGGAGCAGAAAAGAAAAATGAATATACAGAGACAGAGATCTGTGCCCAAAGCTGCCTTCTGCCCCTTACTGGTCCTTAGCCTCTGGACAAATTATGCCATTTCTCTAAAGCCCTGTATTCTGTGTCTGTATAATGTGGTTAGCAAGAGAGTTATTGAGAAGATTAAATTCACTATCATTTCTACTGTATGTAGTACCATACTTGATGCAGAGTAAATATGCTGTGAGTGAGGTCGTAGGCTTCTTACCTTAAAACCAGAGTCTCCTGCTTGCGATTAAAGGCTCTTATTTATGAGCACAGGGTGTCCAGATTGATTCTAAATCCCAGGCATAGACAACAGGATGGCCAGATTCCTCTGACAGGGAGACCAGGTCTCACCTCTGTCTTTCCAAATGTCTTCCCTACTCACTGCTTCCTGTCATGGACCCTGCAGGATCCTGACTGCATTTTCAGCACCTGGGGGGTTTTGCTATCAGGGTATTTGCAGTTTTCCTTTGATGCCCTACTGCTAAGTAACTCAATTATGGGTGAGCACTCAACCTAAAAGCCTGGATCTCTCTTTTTTCTTCCTCAAACACCTTGGCATGTTTCCAGGTCTTCAGTGGACAAAAACAAAGGGATGACTGACCCACCTACTGCTGAGCTCCCCCTAGCCCATGCCCCCTCCCTTTCCTTGCTTGGGCCCTTTGAAAAGGAAAAGGGGAGGAAGACTAAGGTGGGAGAAACAAAAAGACAAATGCGACACTTTTTCCATTAAAAAAATCCTGAAGGTGCTGAGGATGACAAAGTTCTCATGCTCAGCACTAAAAATACTCTTTTCTCAGAAGGAGTGATACATTCACTGCCAGGAATTCTACCTATGTAACATAACAAACTTAACCATGTTCTGACATGGGGTTAAGGCAACACTGATACATTTAGGTACATTTTTGTAGTTTTGGTGCTTGAACCTCAGGCCTCAGGCATAGCAGGAAAGTAATTCACCACTAAGTTACATCCCAGGCCACTTTTTGCTTTTTGTTTTCAGACACAGTGTTTCTAAGTTGTCCAGGCAGGTCTTGTACTTGATTGTCCTCAGTCTCCCAAACAGCTAGGATTCCAGGCCTGTGCCACTGGGCCCTGCTTTAAAGTATTATTTTAATTAAATTACTAGATTACAATCATTTTTAAAAATCTTCTTTTGGGGTATAAATTAATTAAGACAGTGCCCAATTATTGTGCTGGGGATGCAAGCAATGTTCACAGAGCTGATGAAAAGCTGAAGAGCAGCTGGTGTTGCCTAGCAACTGCCACTTGCAGTCCCCCTGCCTCAGGAAGAAGGAATATCAGGCTGGCATAATGACGTTTCAGGATAGGAACTTGATTACTCCAATTTTTAATCATGCATATAACACATCTTTTATGAAGCTCTTTACCTGATTTCTTTAGTTTTGTTCTTTTCTGCAATGCTGGTGTGGGGGGCGGTTAATACAGGCCCTCACACATCCCATTGAGCTACAGCCTGGCCCCGTGTACAACACATGGAATAAAAAAGACCTTTGGAGAAATTCAAACAGTAAAAAGTATCATACTTTTTTAGTGGTTAAAATCAAACAGGAACAGAGTCTCTTTTATTAAAGTACTATTAACTTGAGAACAGATATTAATGGAGGCATGTGGGTTTTTTCTTTGTGTGTGTGTGTGTGTGTGTGTGTGTGTGTGTGTGTGTGTAAGCAGATACCTCTGAAATCTGGTCTAAAGTAATTTTAATAGGAAGTCTAAGTGATTCACTTGGGATAACAGTTGTTTAGTGGTAGTGTCAGCTAGTTTTCTGACTTTGTGAAGACTCCTAGGCATTGGCAATAATCTCTGAAATTCTAAAGAATTATTTTATTGGTAAGGGCTATGGCAAATTACGGTTTTGCTCTTGATCTTTATCTTGTCTGCCTTACCTGCTCCTTTTCCCCCAATGATTTCAGTGTGTCCATGAAATCTCACAAATTTTGCTAGTGACAGTTCCTATGCTCTGATTGTAAAATACATATCAGACTTCAGAGAGCTGGTATAAAAATATACAATGTTTCATTACTATGTTTCATATTGATTACATATTGAACTGTTAATATTTGAGATGTTGGACTGAATGAACTATGTGTTAACATTAATATTAATTTTACCTGCTTGTTTTTTTGTTGTTTGTTTTTGCGCTTGGTTTTTGTTTGTTTGTTTTAGATTTATTTATTTATTTATTTATTTATTTATTTATTTATTTATTTATTTTACAATACTATTCAGTTCTGCATAACAGCCACAGATTCCCTTGCTCTCCCCTTCCTGCCCCCCTCCCTTCCCCCAGCCCACCCCCCATTCTCACCACCTCCAGATCAAGGCCACCCCCGAGGACTGAGATCGACCTGATAGACTCAGTCCAGGCAGGTCCAGTCCCCTCCTCCAAGAATGAGCCAAGCTTCCCTGTATAAATCCCAGGTTTCAAACAGCTATCTCATGCAATGAGCCCAGGACCTGGTACCACTGCCTAGATGTCTCCCAAACAGATCAAGCCAATCGACTGTCTCACCTATTCAGAGGGCCTGATCCAGTTGGGGGCCCCTCAGCCTTTGGTTCATAGTTCATGTGTTTCCATTCCTTTGGTTATTTGTCCCTGTGCTTTATCCAACCTTGGTTTCAACAATTCTCGCTCATATAAACCCTCCTCTTTCTCGCTAATTAGACTCCCGGCGCTCCACCCGGGGTCTAGCCGTGGATGTCTGCATCCAGATTCCTCAGTCCTTGGATGGGGTTTCTGGCCCAACTATTAGGGTGTTTGGCCATCCCATCACCAGAGTAGGTCAGTCCCGGCTGTCTCTCGACCATTGCCAGCAGTCTTTTGTGGGGGGAATCTTTGTGGATTTCTGTGGGCCTCTTTAGCACTTTGTTTCTTCCTTTTCTCATGTGGTCTTCATTTGCCATGGTCTCCTATTCCTTGTTCTCCCTCTCTGTTCTTGATCCAGGTGGGATCTCCCGCTCTCTTTCCCTCGACCCTTTTGCTCCCACTCATGTCCAGGCTGTTCATGTAGATCTCATCCATTTCTCCATCATTGGGTGATCCCCGTGTCTTTCTTGGGGTCCTGTTTTACAGGTAGCCTCACTGGTGATGTGAGTAGCAGTCCAGTCATCCTTGTTCCACATCTAGATACCCAAGAAATGCTCAATCATACCACAAGAGCACTTGCTCAGCTATGTTCATATCAGCATTGTTTGTAATAGCCAAAACCTGGAAACAACCTAGATGCCCTTCAACTGAAGAATGGATAAATAAATTGTGGCACATATACACAATTGAATACTACTCAGCAGAGAAAAACAATGACATCATGAGGTTTGCAGGCAAATGGATGGATCTAGAAAAAATCATCCTGAGTGAGGTAACCCAGACTCAGAAAGACAGATATGGTATGTACTCACTCATAGGAGGATACTAGTTGTTTTAGTTTTTGAGGCAGATCTTTTATGTGTAGCCCAAGATAGCCAGGAGCTCACTATGTATCCTAAGCTTCAGCCACCTCAGTGCTGAGATTGCAACACTGCATCATCATACCTTCCTTTGTTTTCACTTTATATATCGTGTTTTTAACAATTTCATACAATGTACTTTGATCATATTTACCTTCCTCTAATTCCTCTCACAACCACCCTCTCTCCCCTCTCCCCTCCCCACCCAACTTCAAGTTTCCTTTCTCCTCCTTTTCTTCTTTTTTGTTCCCATTGATTCCACTTTATGTAGCCCAACTAGTCTTAGAAGTGAGGCCTTCCCTGGCATGTACTCTACCTATCAGGGATCATGTCATTGAAGAAAACTGACTCTCTCTCTAGGCAGCTATCAAAAACCAATAGCTCCCCAGCTAGTAATGAAATTTCATGCCCACTTTCTCCCCTCTAGGCTGAGAGTTTGTCTGGCTTGGATTTGTGCATTTCTTGTGCATGCTGTCATAATCACTGTAAATTCATTTGTGCAACTGCCTGGTTGTCTCTGGAAAACACTGTTTCCTTGATGCTATCGACCACCCTTGCTCTTACATCCATTCCATCCCTCCTCTTTCACAACAATCCCTGAGCCCTTTTAATCATGCCAGGTATGACTTCATCTCATGTAGCAGTCCTTAAATCCAACCAGAAAGTAGTTATCTATTCTCATAACATTCCTGCCATCATTGTATCAGATAGATCCCTCAACTCCAAACGAATCAAGGACCTCAACACACAAGACCTGATATCCTGAATCTGACAGAAAAGAAAGTAAGGGAATGCCTTTGAACTTTATAGGCACAAGAAAGAACTTTCTGAACAGAACCCTGGTAGTACAAGTGTTAAGACCTTGTTTTTATGTATAAAAATAAGACAACTAAGAAAATATAAAATTATATATGTAGCTCATTATATATTTCAAATAAGCAGCAGTGACTTATATAATATTAAAGTGTATTTTTTCTATTTTAATTTTATACTCTACACTTTCTATAAATGGAAGACTTGCTGTCAAAGTTTCTAGCTTTGGAAAAATGACTAATGTTTGGGAGAAATGGACATTAAGGAAAGAGATACATGGCTAAGAGGTACTAATGCATGGCAATTTGTAATTGAGCTGGTTTTTAGAACATGCTTAAGTGATACCAATCAAAAGTTATACTATTTTGAAAAAAAAAAAAACCTGACCAGAAATGAGTAGAAAGGTCACATGTATAAATGTGTGACATTTACTATAATCCTCCCTGCCTTGGAATGGAACACATTCTCTCTGACTTTCTGTAGTCTTAAACCTAAAATTGAGGCGAGGAGTGTGGTTCATGGATAGAACATCTTCCTAGGATGTGCAAGGAATGTGATATGTATCCCATCCCCAGCACTTTGAAAACAAACAAACAAAAAACAACAGCAACAAAAAAAAAAAACAGAAGAAAATGAATTTTTCTCTTATGAAGTTCTTCCATTAAATCATTTGCAAAACAAACTTCTGAATAGGCTCACTAACTCCCATCTTTAAGAGAACTCATTAAGGGGTGAGGGCAACTGTGGAGTATAGTTGTATAATGGGAAGAAATGAAGGTCATGAACTTATTTAATAATAAGAACATTTCCCAGAAGAAGAATTAAGAAATTTGCATATTTCATTGTTTGATTTGTGGTTCCGCATGCAGGTGGGCACATAAAATGATCTCGGACATTTTCTGTCATTGTATGACTGTAACTTGAAGATAAAGTACACAAGATAAAAATAGTCTATGAAAGAACAATGAACTCTAATTTTTCCTTTCAGTTCAGTAAGAGAATAAGAAGTTTAAGAAATAACACAATAAAAAACTTAATATATAATAAATTTTTGCTGGAAAAATTCACTAATAATAACATTCAGCTTGACCAAAGCTATAATTGAGAAACAATAGCTTATTAAAAATGTGAGTATATGAATAGTAATCATTGCTAATGTTTATTCAGGAGTGCTCACTGGGTGTCAAGTATGGTTTTATGTCCTACACATGATGTATTGGCATCTTTAATCCTCAAAATAATGTCAGAAAACTTATTCATATTTTCTTCATCTCTGTCTTAAAGATGTGGAAGGCAACACACGCCAAGGGCTAGGAACTTGCTCTAGGCCATGTGATTAACAGCAGATCAGAGGCAAGCTGGGCCTAGAGTTTATACTCTTCATATTCAGTGATGACCACTTTGAGCTGAGAGGTGAATGGACAAAGAAGCAGAGAAATTCATACTATATTGGTCCCCAAGATGGTAACATTCATTTAAGTGTTCATTTCATTGTCCATCTTGATTCTTGGCAGAAGAATCGACAGCATAGTGATGTGAGCACATGTTTGAAGGTCAAAAGACAGAGGATCTAAAACCTTATAGAAATGAGCATTGGACTATATGCTTTCTGTTTTTGCTCAAACTGGAGTCTATACTGGGGTCGTGCTTTTTCATAGTTTCTCCCAATAATGGCTGTCTAAAGAGTCACGACGTGTAGTTGTAGATTCTAATAAGGGAAAGAACAGGAAATGCCCCCAACAAAAAGGAGGGAAAATCGAATATAACAGGACTAAGGGGGAGGGGAGAACACATACTTAAAGTACATAAAATACTGAAGACAATACATCTCTAAAAAATTGGTTATTCAAAACCACAAATAGGGTTTGTGAGCTCTCATATGAGGATAGAACTTCTCACTTTAAATTTATTTTGAGAACACATATGCATGCACAGATACCTTATCTACACTTTGGGGTAATGATGAGCATATTATTTCTGGTGATCATTTTGAACAGAATGAACACTTCTGAGATTCAGTTCAGTTTCCAGCAGTCATATCTTGTGGCTTGTGTAGTTACCCCCTGTAACTACAGCTCCAGGGCATTTGATATCTTCTTCTGGTCCCTGTGGGCAATTGCACCCACATTCGCAGACACATATGCAAACATGTAATTTTAAACTTTTTAAAGAATAGAAAGACTGTGACTTTCTCACCTCAATATCTCCAGCATTTAGAATTCTTGCTGACATAGGTATTGGCACACACTTTTAAATCTTGCATTTAAAGGATACCAGAAGACTGTGTTTTTTTAGACAAGGTCTTGCTATGTAGCCCTGGCTAGCTTTGAACTTGTTATATGGTTCATATTAGCCTCCAACTCAAAATCTTCCCACCTCAACCTTCAAAGTCCTGGGATTTTGTGTGTGGCACAACATTCAGCTCAAAATACTGATTTGAATATTATAAGCCACCAAATGAGACTAGATGGGTTAGATTCAATTATAGGTAAAAATAGCCACTGGAGGAGTTTGTGGTGCTGCTACTTATTAGGATAAGCACTCCTGTACAGAGAATGACACATAGTTACAAAGAGATCCCTGTGGAAAGGTCTGGAGCCAGGACTATTCACAAAAGTTGTCCTTCACTGGACCAAGAGATACAGGCCTTTGTTAGGCACTGGTTGTAAACTTATTCCTTTTCAAGAGCATACCCTTAGGTAAAGTGTCTCTGAAGATGAGAGGCCCCTGAGAAGTTGACAAATGAGGTGACTAACCCTTCCTTGAAGGTTAACCTAGCTAGTGCATTTCCATGTTTACTATAGTTATTCAATTTCAAATGTTCTGTTTCCCACCTAGAAAGATAGACTTGATATTTGAGAATATGAAATGATCTTAGAAAGAAATTTCAAATCATATGTAGGCAGTTGCTCTCAAATAAACACACTGGGGCTTACATTAATGATAAGTGCTCGACCAATAGCTCAGGCCTGTTACTAACTAGCTCTTACATTTTAAGTTTACCCATATTCCTTATTTACGCCCTGCCATGTGGCAGTACCTTTATTAATATGGCATGTTCATCTTCTGCTCACTCTGCATCTGGCTGGCAACTCCAGCTCTGCCCTTCTTCCTTCCAGCATTCTCCTAGTCTGGCTCTCTTCCCTAACCTTATTATGTTCAGTTATTGGCCAGTCAGCTTCTTTATTAAACCAACCACAGTGATTATATTTACACAGTATAAAAGAATATTCCATGGCAATCATATTTGCCATGGGATAAAAGAAAATACCTGAGCTCTTGTATACTTACAATAGAGTAGACTAAACATTTTACTCATGTAATGTGACTTAGAGAAAGACAGGGGTAACATAGACATTTTGGCATGTGATGTTATCTTTTTATGAAATGCCCTCTTTCACTAAGTGTGGATGGGTATCTGCTTGTAGTATGGACACAGGCATTAATAAACAAAAAGCTCTTCTTCAGGTGTTTTCATATGGTTGCATGCAAAATTCTTCCAAAGCCCAAGGTGCTCCACTGTTCTAATCCTAAAAGGAGCATGTGTGTCTGTCCACCAGGATGCATTTTACTCTGGAACCAGGAAGGGGACACCGGTAGCAGGATATGCTTCCTTCTCTGACCTAATTCTTCAGCATTTTCATGTCTTCTGGAGCCAACACACTTGGCCTTCTGTAGTAGGAAGCTCACATGCTCAAAAGTCATGTCTCAATGGGGAAGTAACCTGAGGAGGTAACCAAAAGCAAATTCACATTTTAAGCCCTCCTAGATCATAGCGAAGAAATATACTTACTCTAAAAGTCCCCTGACCCAAATGCACACACAACCTGCTCTATCTAACGATAAATAATGTACTGGGTAGATTAGTAAGCACTTGAGTTTAAGAGAGCTTAAACGATCATTTCATCAGAACAAAGAAAGGTTGGTTTGTCCTTCACTCTAAACTTCTGGAGAATGTTAAAGAGCTTACTCTACATATAAGATATAAGATATAGGTCTGGGAAGCCAGATTGTGAGGAAAATCATATAAGTTCATAAGGCCATTTCTTTATTATTAAGTGCTCATAAATGATGAGAATTGGATCAATTTACAGGAATCCTTTCCTCCACTATTATTACTTAACATACAGATTTCAAAGATGTAAGCTGCAAAAATTGTAACACATTTCAATTTCCTTTTTTCATGCATAGTAAATGGAGAAGGGAAGCAAGCATTCCTTGGGCATTCCAGGAATAATGTTTCTAAGTGATCAAATGTTTTCATTTGCTTCTTTCTCCATCCTTAGGGGTAAACACTAAAACAGAGCTAAATATGTTTAATTTTTTAAAGATTTAGTACAAATTCCATAGTAACTTAATATCCAATAACATCTTAATTCTCTGGGTTCCCAGGGCTATTTTAAAGTCTTTAGGGGAAAATATAATTCTTTTTTCCCCCCGTCTTTCTCAGCTTTGGTATGTTGCCATTAAACTTCACCCAGTCTCCCCATACTCTTCCAGATTCTCCATTCTCCTCAGCATGCAAGACCTAACAAGAGCAGGGCGCTGTTGCCTCTGAAGGGAAGGGAAGCACCTGTGGCTGTGATGAGCATGAAGTGTGGTCTCCAGGTCCAAATCCAAGTCCCTGGACTTTGGCAACATCTTTTTGTCCATATAATTAAAGAGGATGCTGGCTTCTTATTAAAGGCCCTCAAACGCTCTAAATTTCTGGTTATTATGCAGAAAGATTTAATGGTAGATCATGAAATGGGACATTAATTGGCCCTTTTCCATAGTGTCTAGATGTTTTAAAAGATATGAATTATTTAACACCTTCCTGCTACTGTCATACATACTTAAGAAGCAAATAAAGACTGGACTTTGAGGGTTTGTATTATAGACTCTCCAAGGCAAATGACATTTCAAAGCCAAGAAAAGACATTTTAAGGTTAGAAGTATCATTTCTACTTAAAAATTATTTATTTTATTTTTATTTGGCTGTTTGTGTGTTTGTGTATGCATGGATGCCCATGGAAACTAGAAGGGGAATTGAATCCCTCGGAGTTTGAGTTACAGACACTTGTAAGCCACCTGATGTGTGTACTGAGATCCAAAGGCTAGTCCTCTGAAAGAGCAATAATCGCTGAGCCTTCTCTCCAGGCCTCTTTATACTTTTGATTAGCAACATGAAAGAAATCCATAAGTCTGGCCAACAAGGAATCCTTTCATTATCTGGTAGAAATTATAACCATTTAGCTGGGTGTGGTGGTGAACCCTGGAGGCTGAAACAGGAGGGTTCAGAATTCCAGGCCAGCCTGGGAAACATAGCAAGACCCTATCTCAAACAAAGGGAGGGTGTTGTATAGCCACACAAATATCAGTGTTAAATTTAGTCCTTAATGTGACAGTTTTTCTCTTCATGTAGTGGTCCAAATTGCCAATTTAAATTTGCTTTCAGGATGAGGACATCTTCCAATTCAGTGAACTGGCTGGCTCCATCACCACGAAGGTTAAAATCAAGTTCAAGGATTTTTTAAAAATTCTGTCTCAAAGCCATGAATACAAATTTAACACTGCTGGCTCTCGTAAAATTGTGTGGAAGTAGCACCAGAGAGAGTAGAAAACCATCATCTCTGCAGGAAAAATAATTCACGGCTTAGCTGTGTTAACAGTGGGGAGTGCTGTCATTTCTGGTTAGTCAGGACAGTGTGGTATCAAGGTTGCCCTGGAAACTGAATTTCCATGTTGGAGTTCACATTGAGGTGCCTGTAGTGTACAGAATGCTATGCCAATGTCACACTTCCTGCAGTGCGGAGGAAGATCACAGTAGTATCCTTAGGGTTGGGGCACAGACTGCCAGTGGCCCAGAAACTGTTGTTTGTGAACGCTGTCCTGCTGGCTCTGTTGACCTGACTTATGGATACTGATTCTTTTATGAGAAAAATGAAGAGATTAAAAGGGATGTGTCATCTCTATTTCACACCATAGTGCCCAAGGAAGCCATAACACATCAGATTTTGCACTAAAATTTGAGGCCAACAGCCAAGTCCACCCCCACAGTCTATTGATTTTTTTTTCTTAAGTTTCTATCACACATTCTGGAAATCAATTTCCTTTTGATTGTCCTTACTTCTTCATATTCTTGAAAATGTTCAAACAGTAGCTACATGGATCATATATACACATCGAAGAAAGATATTAAAGAGGAGAGGAATAAGAGGAGGAGAAAGAAAAAATAACAATACTTATATAGCCAAAATTTTGGAGGTACTCTATTTTTATTTCAGAAGGGGAGAATTCGAAATTTGAGCCTCAGTGACCAAAAATATATTGGAACAAAATTTTCAGAGGATAAGCCGGGCCACCACTATGGCAACAAGCCTCACATAGACAGGTGGATATTAGAGAATGATGCTCAAGGCGTGGCTGAAGCTATTGCGCACCCACAAATAGATTCCTACTTGCTTGACTAATTCTCAGTTATAAGTATGGCACAGTGTCCATGCCACTAGTAATTTATGCCTTCTCCAGAGTCAGCAGAGTATCCATCTTTGTGTGTGTGTGTGTGTGTGTGTGTGTGTGTGTGTGTGTCTTTGAAAGCCTACTACTTCCTCATAAAAGTTTTGCTTCATTACCTGCAAAAGCCTTCAGTTTATAAATTCCTTATGCAATATTTATAACTTCAAGGTCATTTAATGAATGACTATAGCTGTCAGGAGTTCCACAGTCACATCAAAGAACCCGTGTGTTAGTTATTTTAGTATCAGCTAGCTGTGAGTAAACCTCACTAAACATATCCATGGACTTGGTGTCCGGAACTTGAAACCAGTAACCAGAACTTGAAACCAGTAACCAGAACTTGAAACCGGTAACCTTTCCAGGCAAATCTTAGACCAAAACAACAAGGTGAAACAACAACTGAGGATCTCCTAAGAAAAGTTGAGCAAATAAGAAAAGTTGGGCAAATTTTTCCCTAATATGCACCAAATAGGGACAGCCTGACCCACTCTTGCACAGGGCCCCACATTTTCCCACTAATAAAGAGTCAGAAACCCAAACCACATTTGGAGCCAACAGGGGAAATGCCTGAATTTGAAAAGTAACCAAAAGAAATTCTTTCAGGGAAAGGAGATGGGAATGGAAAACGAGTTCCCAGAGTCACTTTCTGTTGAAAGCACTTTGAGTCTTTAGGACTAGAATATGCACAATCCTGTGGGACTCGCTCCATCTTTCTCTGCCTTAACTCTTTTCTTGCCAGTCCTTCTCTGGCTGGTTGAACTGCTCCTGTGGTTGTCCCAGCCAGAAAGCCACTCAGCAGCAAGCCTCAGGAGCTGCATTCCTCGCAGTGACAGGAGAGGATGTACCGGTAAGTGGCGGTGAGTCGCATGCCCCCTGAGCAGCGCAGACGCAAAGCCTTCAGTTTGGAGGTCTGAGGTCGACAGCAGTGACAGGACGAACGGAAAGGTTGCTTGAGGACAGTGCTGAAGGACACCAATGGCTCAGAGCGTGATGCCTGGCTGCAGTGCCCCTCACATCTGGCCAGGAGCACCATCTGGAAAAATAAGGGGAGGTGATTACTCTGTGTAGTTGTCAAAACCTCAGGTTACCACAGCATCCTTTGAAAGAACCCAACACTCCTTACCAATTCCTGCTGGGTCAGACCAGTGGCTGCAACTTTGGTTACACATCAGAATCTATTGGTAAACCTAAAATATGTGTTTAAGGCATTGTGGCTCAGCCATAGAGGACTTGTTTAGCATGGACAAGGCTCTAGGATAAATCCACAGTACCTGGAGATTGGTAGGAAGCCATTCAACACTACCTCATCGGAAACTATTTTGAATCAAACTCTTTTAATAGGGCCCTCAGGCTTTCATGATGTTTAAGATTCTTTAGGTGACTATGAAGTACAGTGAGGGCTTAGAATCAGTCAACAAGATGTACCACTATGGTGTGAATAAAAAGATCCAGAAACAGACCTAGTGATAAACTTCAGGTGGTAGAGTGCTTGCCTAGTGCAACCACATGTCTGTGTTCAGTCTCTAGGACCATATAAACTGTGGATGGTGACACACCCCTATAATCTCAGCACTTAATAGAGGCAGAAGGATCCGGAGTTGAAGGTCATCCTCACCTACATAGTGTGTTCAAAACTAGCTTGGGTTACCACCTTGCCTTCAAAACCAAAACAAAATAAACATCTGAGTACAAAATGAGTTGCTCCTGATGGATGGAGGTCTACCCAAATGTATTGCAGTTCTACCAACAACAAGCAGAAAGTCACCTCAGATTGAAATCTAGGAGCAAGCAGAGATTGATGGGATGGGGGTCCAGTGGGAAATAGCTAAACAGAAGAAATATGGTCTCTGTAGAAGAAAAAGGAATAAACTAAGTGTTGCTTTGGAAGAAATATTCTAGGTGCAACTTAGAAGAAAGTGAAGTAGAGACAGGTACATTCACGGGCCTGAGCGTATATACCTGGGCTTATACCTTAACGAGGTACCAGTCATTTATACAATTTATGTCAGCATCTTCAGAGTTATTTAGAGCAAATTCACCCTGACTCTCTCCATTTCCAAAGGGATGGGCTGCTGTGTCAGAGCTTTCATGTTCGTTATAGTAATACTCTATTAGGCCTCTAATTAAGGGGCTGGAGAGATGATTCCGTGGTTAAGACCACTTGCTGGTCTTAAAGAGGACCTGGATTTGTTCCCAGAACCTACATCACATGGTTCCCCACAGCTTGTAACTGCAGTTCCAGGGAGGTCCAACACCTGGTCTTCTTAGATACCTGCACCTATGTGGTGCACATATAGATAAGCAGGCACACACATACACATAAAATAAAAATAAATAAATCTAAAAATGAATCTGCTAAAAAGTATTAAAATTATCTTCAGAAAAATGTACATACCAAACATTTTGCTTTCAGCTTAAAAAGATGGGCAAAAGGCTCCTTTGATTATTATTTTTTTAAGACTAGAGGTAAGAAACTCAGGGGGCTATTTCCAAAGTAATACCCTTCCCCTAAAAAGGAAGCCTGGTGGTTTCCTATGGGAGCCTAAATGTATTCACACTGGAAAGCACTTTAGATGTGGGTATATTCCTGAACACACTGAGCATAAGGAAGAGATTCCCAAACATGTCTGGTTTAAGGTCATAGTTCAAGAAGGAAAGATGCTGAACACATCCCTTGGCATGCCCAGGTCAAAGCCATCAATTGCATGTTCAAGGAGATAAAGTGATGAGCAAGAACTCTTCTGGCCATGGTTAGTTTGAATTATAACAGTGGGCAGGTGGACTCACTTGCTCTGTTTTCCCAAAAAGTTTGAGCTAAACCCAAAAAAAGATATTTTGAATGTATGTTAAGACAGGAGTTAGCCCCACAAAGATAAAGGGCAGCTCATATCATTCAAAGATCCTGGAATCCTAGGGGTGGAAGGCATGAGTGAGGTGGGGCAAGGCAGCTTGATTCCTGGTGACATATAAGCTTATAATATTTTGCTAATTAGCATTTAATATTAAATACTCACTAGAGATGATCTCTGACATCATCCTATGGGGCAAAATTAAACATCCACAGATAAAGGGATAATGGCTGGCACATCTTTCCAAAACTGGGCAAAGATAACTCCTGATAGTTAAAGATTACTAACATCATTATTGTAGGAAATACTGAGGGAAATTTCAACAATTAATTCACACACATGAAGGAAATGTAAAATACTAGCAGAAAAACTTAGCAGGACTGAGGGAGGAATAAGTAGAATTGGTCTAATATTACTTTCTTTGCAAGGTCACAAAGGCAGAGAGAAAATGGCTGCTGTAAGCTGTTTTGATTCTATTAAAGCATTTAATGCTATTCTGTCTGTTCTTCAAAGTGATAGGCAACATAAACATCATCCCAAACAGGTTTGAGAGGATTATGTTGTAGATAAGTAACACCTGGCCCATCTCTGGTGTCTACCCCCATTTCTCTAAGAAGAGAGTCCAAGAACATCCCCAGTTCCTTCCCTTGTGTCTGCCACTACACGGGAAAAGGTGATTCACATATTGGAACAGTGTAGCATGAATCTTAAAGGTTCTTATTAATAAAATCAAACCCGAGGCCAGTTATTGGGGTCGATGCTGGTAGATCAGAGAGACAGAACAAACCACAGCTATCTCACCTTGCCGGATCCTCAGCTGGTCTTGTCTCCTCAGACTGGAGGCCTCTGAGTCCTCATCTGGAATGGGTCTCAGCTGAATTACTGCTCAAAAGCCTGAATGCTTAACCAGTCACATGCTTAACCAGCCAAATACTTCTAGTTTCTGGTCCTCACGCCTTATATATCTTTTTGCTTTCTACCACCACTCCCTGGGATTAAAGGCTGGCTTTCTGGGATTAAAGGTGTGTCACCATGCTTGGCTATTTCCAATGTGGCCTTGAACTCACAGAGATCCAGAGGGATTTCTATCTCTGGAATGCTAGGATTAAAGGTGTGAGTGCCACCATTTTCTAGCCTTTGTATCTAGTGGCTGTCTGTTCTCTGACCCCAGATAAATTTATTAGAGTACACAATATTTTGGGGAACACAATACCACCACAGAACAGTGTAAAATTTGCTGCTCCCTAATCCAGGTTATCTATTGTAGATTGAAGCAATACCATTCGGCCACTTTCCAAAATGTAGTCTTTAGAGATCCACATGGACAAAACAAACCTATGCCAACAGGACCAATTAAGAAGAGTCAAAGACAGCATGGGCTATCCCAGTAAGACATACACGTGAGCCAAAAATAGCCCTAAATGATCAGGATATTAGCTGTCCATAAAATAGTCAAGTCTGCAATAGAGGGCAACTTGAAGACACGCTTACTTAATTGTGATTTTACTAAAAGTTTTCAGCATATCAAGTTCCATGTCCAGTCCACAGTGAAGGACAAGATCTCTAAGATGCAAGTACCTAAGTCCAACTCCAGTGGGCCTGGCCCTTGTTTCTCAAGTACTGTTTCTGCACAAGAAAAATGAACAGATATGTGTAGTCAGCACCTACCATGGCTGTCCCAGATGTCAAATACTTCCAGTCTTTTAAGTGTTCTCATCATCCACTCCTGCTCCAGTCAAAGTCAAGCTTAACTATTTAAGAGTCCATGGAACTGCCCTCAGTTCTCCTGCCTCCTGCCTCTGTGCATGTTTTTACTCTCCCAGTAAAGTCATTTTCACTTGGTTCTGTCTAATGAAATCCTTTCTATATCTTGTCTGTGGGCCTCCTCCTCCAAACGCTGAGTCAATTAATAGATTTTGATATTCTCAGTATACACACACGAGAGAGAGAGAGAGAGAGAGAGAGAGAGAGAGAGAGAGAGAGAGAGAGAGAGAGAAGAGTAAATCTACCTTTATAATGAGAACTTAACAACCCCAGAAACATTCCTTTCTACTATTTTAACCTTCTAAATAATGTTTTATGACTTTGAGCTGGGTATGTCTTTCCTCCAGATGACCTCAGCATATATACCAGGAACAAGACCCATCCACACCTTCTCTCACCAGCAAGATCAAGATGTGACTGTTCAGCTCATTTCTAGGAACCCAGGTCAATATTCAAAGGGTCTGTGCCAGGCTGAGGTCAACAACAAACTAACACCCAGGGGAACAAAGTAGCATAGGGGTGGTGAGATTTGCTGTCTGTTCCTGTCACACAAGCCATAAATCAAACAGATATGAAGAGGCATTTGCATACAGAACACTTCCTTTTCCTATATCCTGTTGAAGCATTATGAGGTGAGGGGTAAAAATTTCTTTGTCTTCTTCCCATTTTATTTTTGTCTCTAGCAAATTTTATGATGCCTGCACATAGTAGGCATCAATATAAATTTGTTCTTATTTTAAAAATCAAGCCACATCTCTCAAGTGATCAATTATGTTATAAACTCTATATCTTAACTCCCATATTTTTTCCTATGAGCTTCTTGGGCAGCAGCAGAAGATGACTTGGTGATTCTGACAGTTCTTTCCCAATCCAGCAGCTTGGTCCTTGACACTGGAAACCTTCTCTCTGGGAATTTTTACAGCCTTTGTCTCCTCAGCCTACCTCCTTTCCTCATAACCTGCTGTCTCATCTTGCCCATAGTAGTTGCCCTTCACCCCACCCTTAGAAGCTGGTTCTACTCCCTTACCTTGGACCACCATCTCCTACTTCTCAACAACTTGGACTTTAAACACCCATGGAGCCAGTTCGTGTTGCCAAGCCAGGGTCCTGAAAAGCCAAGCCTGGTCAGGAGTCAGAACTCATCCCTATACCTCCTCCACTCACCTATAGTCTGTTCCTGTTTTAGCCTCACTCTTAGCACCCAGCACAGAGGCTTATGTTTACTTTGCTCTTCCCCACCCCTCCCACGTCCAGCAGAGCCATAGGGAGGTTCACTCCCCTAATCCTTTAAGGCTGCAGGGATCACAGCAGTTATTGAAGTCTTAGTAGTGACTGAAATAGAAAAGTGGCTTGACACACCTGTCTAGCTTACAACTTCATCACCAGGATCATAATAGCATTTATTAAATGTCTGTTATATGGCAGACAATATGTTAGCTGATTTACAAATGTGGCCATACATATCCATGCCCTTGGCCAAACAACTCCTTTTGCAGAGGAGGAAACTGAGGCACCAAACAATGATTTGGTTTTCCTGAAATCACCCATTTGGAAAGCTGTTAATAGAGAATTGGAAACCAGATCTCTGCTGCCTTGAGACCTGGGATGCTTTAGTGTCCTTCAACATTTTCCAGACATCCCATCACCCCCAGCTGCAGACCTTCAGCTTGTTTGCTTTATGGGCCTTTATGAAGAATTTTAGAAAAATGTGATTTCTTGGGAAGAGGGAAAATGAACCTGCCACTCTCAGGTCCTTTTGGACCCAACCCCATGAGACACCATCACTAACAAAGTCACCAGGTATAATCTAAACAGTGACCACTCTGCCTTTCTTGGTAGGTCAGTCTTTTCTGCCCGAGTCTATCTTAGTTCTTCCCTGAATTGTTAGAAGAGTGACAGGAATCTAAAACTGGCCAAATGTAAGTTGAGGGCCATGGTGGACAAAGCATCCCACTAAAGGTGTCCAGAAAAGAAAGCTTTATCTACTATTTCTCATTTTTCTAGAAAAAATTGCAAGATATGAATCATTACTGCAGGCAGCTAGACCTGGATTCTAGATGATAACTCTTACATTCTTCTTGCATTTCTTCAGTGAGAAGCCAGGTAGTAGAAAAATGAACTCTCCAAAGAAGATACTGCCATTCCCAGGCAATGTGACATCAAGAAGCCTAATCATTCTTTTCTTCTGGGTTGTGGGTTTCCTTTATTGTAGCATGGGAATGATAACATCTACATGGCAGGTGTCTTGGCAATGATTAGTATATATTTATATCTATCTATATCTATATCTATCTATATTTATATCTATATCTATCTGTCTGTCTATCTATCTGTATATATATATATAGAAATGCAAGAAGAAATGTGAAGAATATATATATATATATATATATATATATATATATATATATATATATAGAGAGAGAGAGAGAGAGAGAGAGAGAGAGAGATGACTGACACAGGTTAGGTGTTCAAGCCAGTGCCTTCCCTTCCTTGGGCCACAGGTAGATTCTGCAGGGCAGACACACTGTATTTTTCTAAGTCAAGAACATTAACTGGTAGGCAAAGAGTGGTCATGTGTCCAGAAAACAGTGCTCTTAAAAATATTTGTAGAGATATAAAATCTGCCCCAGTCCCTTCTTTCCAGACATAGGCTGAATGTTTTTATCCCAAGTCTCTGAAGGAAAAAGCTTCATCAGATGAGACCCATTAGAGGGAATATCAGCCTGAGTCTGTAAAAGTTAAGAACTATAGAATTTTTCCAAATGAAAATAATTTTCTTCCTCAGTGCATAAAGAAAATTTAATCCAGAAATGGTCTGGTAGCTGAAACTCTGCCAGGCATGTTTTTGTGGCCAAGGAAGGAAGGTTAATAATTACAAGCAGCATTTACATAAAACCATTGCTGTATTTGGGGTCATTTGGGATGTTTGAAAACAGATTGTTCCCATGAAATGGCAAACCTTTCTTCTGTTATCACAATTTTACACTGTTGTTCACTGTGGCATTCTGGAAGAAGCAAAGGGGAACAATCAGCTAAAAGTAGCTTCTAAGAGTCCTGCTCAAATCCTGTGAGTTTGAGTTAACGGCATTTCTTCCTTGACTCTTGCCCTCTTAGGTTACCATGCTAAGACAGTCTTCCATCATTTTGTCCAATCTTTCTAGGTTATCTTCAATTTTTCTTTTGGTTTTGGAGATGGAACCAAGGGCCCCACACATGCTAGGCAAGTACTCTACCGTTGAATTCCACCCCAGCCCACTTTCAATTTTTTTTTATAGATGCTACTATTTTCTATAATCCTTCCTTTCACCACAATGACACTTTCTTAAATTTGAATTCTTTCTCTCTCTCTTTTTTTAAAGAAACATGATTATAAAGGACAGCTCAACAAAGGAAGAAATCATCCATGAGCTAACAAACACGAAATATCAGTGCTGTCTATTCTGAAGCAATTTCTGAGCAATTGTGGCTATAAAAATTTTTCTCATCTCTTTTCCTCACAGTTCTTTTTAAGTTGTCGTTGCTACTTTTTGTGCCTCTGTGGTGCTAAAATGACCTCGAAACAAGTGTGTCCCCTCAACCCTGACCTGCTCCACCAGCTCCCACTCTCTCTCAGTTTTCAAGAAGAAATCTTAGCAAACTGTATGCTCGCCACCTAATTGTTTCTCTTCAGTTTTGTTCCTCAAGTATAAACAAGATCCAGGATATTTTCTCAAGTGGAAAAAATCTCTATTTCTTTTGCTACAGTCCAAGGTCTTATTAATATAATGATGAAATTGATTTAACTCAAATTTTGATCCCCTCAAACTGAAATAAGGAATCTTCCTTGGGCTACAACCACATAAGTTATGGAAAATGTAAAAGCAGACATGTTTTGAAATGGAGGGTGGAGAGATTGATTTCTATGACCTTAATTCTAGTGGTTTATATTATTTTGAAAATTCTTAATTATACGGGTAATTTTAAAAATACTTAACATATGAGAATGTTTAAATGTGTTTTGTTGTTGTTTTAGTCTCAGGACTAAAGTGAAAATCCTTTGAGGTTGAGCTAAACAAAGGCTTATTTACTAAGTGTGGACACACTTAGTGCATGTGACTGGAGAATGATAGTCATGAGAATTTTCATTTGGAATCCATTCCATCCTACACTGTGCCTCCCTTCTGGGTGGTCTATGTGGCAGCCACTCTTGGTGGTCTTTCCGTGTGGTATGACTTTGCACACCTCTTCTCAGCACTGAGACATAGATGACCTGTGTAAGAAGCACTCCACCCACCACAATAAGAAAAAACTGCTAAGCAAAAGAAAAATTATAAACAATCGTATTGTCGTCTTCAGTTCTGGAGTCATTTTAGCATAAATGTGGCACATGGAGGAAGGTTTAGACCACACAACTTGTTCTTGGGTAGTTCAGAAAACTGTTTGAAGAGCCTCCAAGAATGTGTTCCACTGTTAAACCACATTCAACTTCTTCCCCTTCTTTTTGTTGTTAATGCAGGTAGAAGAAATTATGGTAACTTGGAGGCTCCATTTTTCTTGCTCCTTTTTGCACATGTATGTGAGATGTGTGATGAGTGTGTGCATGTTTCTGCACATGTGTATATATGTACGAAGGTGATTGTGGTGGTCAGAGATTGATGGAGGGTTTGGTCTTCAATTGTTCCTTTACTTTTAAAGACAGAATCTCTTTCTGAACCTGGAGCTCATTTGCTGGGCTAGCCAGCCTGACCCATTGGTTCTCTTGTCTTTGCTTCCTCAGCCTTGGGATTAGAGATGTGTACCACCATGCCAGGCTCTTCTACATGGGTGCTGGGGATCCAAACTCAGGTCCTCACTTTACCCACTGAGCTCCATTCCCAGCCCCTGTTTTTCTTTATTGAAAATGAACATTTTTGCTCATAAATTTCCCAGTCAGGGACACAAGACACCCCAACAATAGGATAAGCATGCACATGTTCTACAGACAGACATAGAAATGCAAAGCATACTGGGAAAACTCTAAAGAAAGATTCCCTTATGAGTTTTGCAGGCCTGTCACAGAACTACAGTTTGGGCTCTGGCTCCATCACCTGACAAGGAAATATAGCTTCATTTCTGAAAATGAGGGGAGGGGTATCCTCTCAATGACTTTGGAGTGATCTTGACCTTACCTTTGAGCTACACTTGTACAATGGGTGACTGATAGAATCGACATAATGGTGTCTCATGCAGCGTTGAGAGTCCATCAGGAAGGAGCTGTCTGTTTTGGTATCTGTATCTCCCATTATGGCCAGCAGGGAGAGCATAGAAATGGATGCAGCTAGTACATGACTTCTCATTGTTGTAAGGGGAAACTTCTCCAGAAGAACAGCAGAGGGAGACAGAGGACAATAGATTGGAAATGCTGTCACCACCTAGGATCCAGTTCCTTTCGAGGCCAGGGCAGGATGGGGCTGTCGCTTTTTGGTTGTCATTGTCCTTTGTAAGCTGGAGTTCTGTCTTGCTCCTTTCACTTGTAACGGATTGCCACAGTATCTGCCGCACAGCTGGAATGAGAGCAGAAATTATTTTCCCCAGAAATATTTCCCCAGAAATATGGATGCAACACAAGAGATATGAAGTCAAACATTTCCATGTCAATTGGGGTGAAGAGTATTGGTTTCTGGAGCCTTATTAGTTAATGCTGTCATCCATTTCATAGCCCCTGACCTTAGTGTTTATGCTACATATTTATGACCATTTGGAAATGGACATGACGGTTGAGTGGAAGCATATGTTGACTTTAATTGATAGTCTATGTGCCTAAGAGCAAGAATAGTTTGAGCCCATTATATAGATTAAAAATACATGGTTCTGGCCACAGCATAACTAAATTGGGTGGTCTCATCTTTGTCCTTGGCTGGCAGGGCAGGAGGGTTTATTCAGATTCTCTCAAAGCTTTGGTATTAACATCAGCTTACAGGGCTAGGGAGGAGGAAGGTCAGTGCTAATGAACACAGGCCATGGCCCGAGGGAGGACATTTTCCATTCTATACCCACCCACCTAATTTTCCATTGCTGTCCTCTGGGCTCATCCTGTTTTTGTTTTAAGTTCTTGCCACCCAGCATCAGTGGCCAACTGCGTCTGAAACCCACATTATGATCACTGGCCTCCAGCGTGGCTAAGGCAATACATGTGTATTTCCCAATGGAGTCACACATTTCTGCACAACCTTTGTAGCTGAAGCCCACAGCGTAATTTGAAAAATGGTCATTGGAGCAGAGACTTACCATTAAAGTGAGATTATGTTGGACTGATTTTCCTAAAATTTGCTTTGTTCTTTTAGCCATACCTCCTGGTCAAGGGACCGGAGTTCAGCAATCTACTAAAATTACCTCACTGATGCTTTTCATTATACAAGAAGACACAGAATATCAAAAATATTTTCAAACATTTGAGGAAATTGAGAGAACCTGACTGTACATACCAAACCAAAGGAATGGAGTAATTAAAGCTTCAGAAAATCTTTCAAAGATATTTTAGATCAAAGTTTGATTGTTTGTTCAGAGTGCAAGCATGTTCTTCATGAACAGTCTGAATAAACAGGGTAAAGTGTTGATGTGATCAAGGTAAGAAGTTCAAGGTGCTATGAGTCAATTCATTTGATGTAATAGAGTGTGGGCTCAGACCCACTTAACTGCAATTAGACAACTTGCAAGTGTGAGGTGGGGCATTCTGAGTGGAAAGGGGTGTGGCAACAGGACCATCTCAAAGCAGAGCATCCTAGGCAATAGCAAAGGCTAAGAGCCTGTGTCTCTAGGAAGTTCTGTAATTGCAGGAAAGACATGGACCAATAATGAGAGGAACCACCTGGAGTAAGTCATGGCACAACCATTACTCAGCTGTGGCATCTTGCACAGCTCACTTAAATTCTTCCAGTCCATTTCCTCACCTATAGGTGAGTTGAGAGCAACAGCGTATACGCAGTTCCCTCCTGCTTTAAAATGCCAGAATTGAATAGTAATGGATTTGGCTACCACCATTTCAATATGCAGAGGATAATCCTAAAGATGGGAAGAGCCTGCAGATAGCCTTGCACCTCTTTCCTTTTTGTACATGTTCATGGTGACCTCTCTTTAAAATGGATCAAACCTGTGCTCAAATATCTCAATGGGTCAAGGCTGCAGAAAAACTTTTTTTTTTCTTACTGAAAATAGATTTTTTTTCATACAACATATTCTGATTGCAATCTCCCCTCCCCCAACTCCTCCCATATCTTGGCCACCTTCTCACCCACCCAAAACCACACCCTTTCTTGTTCTCATTAGAAAAAAAACAAGCATCTAAAAAATAATGATGAAATAAAAACAAACAAAACAGAATAGGACAAAACAAACAAAGAGGGGAAAGAGCCAAAGAAAAGGCGCAAGTACGCAGACATACACATTTGCATACACAGAGATCTCATAAAAACACAAACCTGGAAATCATAATGGTAAAAAAAAAGCTCAAAGCATTGTGAGACAAAACATACTTCAAAAAATGCCACTGAGTTCATTTTGTGCTGGCCGTCTACTGCTGGGGCCTGCAACTAAGTGTGGGTTGTATACCCGGTGAGACTCCTTTAGAGAAAACACACTTTTTATTTGAGGAGGTTATCAATTGGAGATAGCTTCTGCGTTAGAGATGTGGGCTGTGTCTGTGTGCCAGTGCTGAGCACCAGGGAACCACCTGTGCTGGGGACAGACAGGAACTTTCATATGAGTCCTGGGGTCTAAACTCACCGGGGTGCTCATGTTTGAGCAGCAGATACTCTACTTGACTGAAGCATATATCTTCAGCCCTGAGAACTGGTTTGTTTTCTTGAAGTGATAAACTGAACCCAAAAGCAGTTATAAAGGACAAAAGAGGGCTGAAGAGATGGCTCAGCAGTTAGAAACACTGGTTGCTCTTCCCGAGGATCCAGGTTCCACTTCGGGCACCCATGGGGTGGGGGGTGGGCATTCACAACCTTCTGTAACTACAGTCTCAGTGAATCCGATGCTCTCTTCTGTCCTCCTTGGGCACCAGGCACACAACTGATGCACAGACACACAATCAGGCAAAACACCCAGACACATAAAATAAAAAAATAGAAAAATTAAAAATGACAGAAAAATAACAAAGGAAATGTGGCTTTACCTCTAGTAGGAGGATTTTTGCTTTCAGTGCATTCATAATAGTTATAACATTTTTTGTTTAGTTTTTCTATTAACACTGAAATAACATTGCAAGCAATGATAATAAATAGAATTCATCAAACCTTCAAAATGCAAGGGTAAAATCTTTACAGTGGAACACTAATATTTGGCTTATTATTATTATTATTATTATTATTATTATTGGTAGAAGTCTTTTAGATTTATTTATTTTTAGTTTATTTTATGTATATAAATATTTTGCCTACATGCAAATATGTATATTAAGTGCATGTCCCATGCAGGAGATGGTCAGAAGACATCATCAAATGCTTTAGAACTGAAGTTATTTATTATTGAGAGCCATGATGTGAGTGCTGGGAATGGAATCTAGGTCCTCTGCAAGAACAAATGTTTGTAATAACTGAATCATCTCTCCAGTTCTATAATTTGGTTTTTTTGTTTGTTTGTTTTGATACAGACTCTCACTGTGTAGACCTCTTGAGATCTCAAGGTATCCTGAAATTGCAGGCCTGTACCACAATACAGGCTGAGATTCCTGTTGCATTTTGTTTTGCTTTAACTGTACAAATGAGCCAGCACTGCTGTGCTGAAGAAGAGTTTATGAAAATAAAGCTCAAGAACGAAGAACTACTGAGTCACGACCAGGATCTTCAGTGTGAACAGGGACTTACAAGGAGGAATATGGGGAATTAAGAAAATTTGTACCACCAGTATGGCTCATTAAGGAAGGGAATGGCTCAGTTGCCTTTAGTCTACTGGCTATGGGTGAGATAGGACCTCTGTTGGTCTTTTCTGTATCGAAGACACAGATTGCAAGCCCAGTGCCACTTTGAGATCTTTGGCAGCAGTTAACTCTGCAGCTCACACACGATTGAGTCTGTATGATAATGAATATTCAGAGATGGGTAATGCCTGGGGGCACTCGCCAACCTAAGACAGAGCGCCTGTGTGGCCTGAGCAGGCATCTCCATGACAGGTAAGGTGACCTGCTGACATCCCACGCAACCCAAGTCAGAAGCTCATTTTTTAATAAAAGGGGGGCCTGTAGGTCCCTGGTCCCCGTTTTTGGGTAATTGTTGCCTTGCTTGCAGACCTTGACCTTGATATCCTCCCTGTGCTAATTCCCTGCCAGGTTCCACCCTCCTGAATGCTTAAGGGAAGTTCCTTGTCTGTGTATCCTGAATAATGGGCGTTAACAGCTTAGATGCAAGATTGTAAAACATCAGTAGTGAACTTCTGCCCTCTGGAGTACTCCCTTTGTGCTGTAAGCCTGTATTTAAGACCTCCTCCCTCCTTCAATAAATGACATTCAGCATTTAAAATTTATATATATATATATATATATATATAAATATAATATATATATATATATTATAATATTTATGATATTCCCAGGGTTAAATTCCCAGCACCAAAAGCATGTAAAAAAGATAAAGATGGGAGGAAAAAATAGGTTCACTGCATTTATAAGTAAAGAGATGTTTTCTTTTATGAGTATATAATATATATATATATATATATATATATATATAACTGAATGAATAGTGCAAATGTAATCTATGAATACCACAAATGTGATTAATATCATGAGTGTAATTAATGAATATCATGAGTGTAATTAAAAAAAAAAAAAGAAAATTTGTACCACTACAAGATTCCTTTTCTGCCAGACTAGTATATCTCAGCTTTATGGGAGCTTCTCGAATTTTCTTGAAACTAAATTAATTCATTTGTCCTTTTTATTTTAAGTCATATGTAACAAACTCAAATGGTGATTATCAGGATTTAGGACCTCAGCTAGCCAAGCCATGATGGGTTGAACAACAGAGCTCAGTAGTCCTGTGTCCTCTTGGTGTTATGTGCTTTGGTGCAGTCTCTGAGACCTGAGTTTGGCCAGAGGACAGATTTGGCCCATGTCCTCCTGACTGCAGTGCAAAGCCTTTGCAGCAGAAGAAGCACGTAGGCCAGCACGGCCGACTTCGGAGCTTCCTTCCCAAAGCTCCCAGTGGAAAAGAACAACTGGTGCCCAGATTCCCACCTGTCAGCCTCGTTGAAATTGCAGATCAGCCTCTGGGTGAGAGATGGTGCTGTGCCACGGAGCAGCTCACTCTTGGGGTGACCTTCCTCCTGGCAGAGAGCAAAGCACTGCCTTTGCACAAGTGACTCCAGCAACAGGCTAAGACAAGGGTCATGTGCCAAGAGCGGCCTTGGTTCTGCCCTACTTCTGAGGCAAAGGAGGGCAGTGTTTCCATATCTATGTTCCTCCTGAGTTGTTTTCAGTACCAAAATAGGCAGGTGTTCTTTTCCTGGTTTCTTTCAACAAACATTTATTTATTCAACATACATAATCATTCTCTGAGCACCTACCATGGGGCTCCTTTTACTCTAGCAGATAAAATGGAAGGGTTAGGGGGTCAGGAGTGTGGCTCACACTCCACGTCCCAGGGTTAAATTCCCAGCACCAAAAGCATGTAAAAAAGATAAAGATGGGAGGAAAAAATAGGTTCACTGCATTTATAAGTAAAGAGATGTTTTCTTTTATGAGTTGTTTTGTAAGTAAGGAGCTGGTGTTTTCCTGTTTACTTTTGGGGTCCCATTGATATATCCCATTTACTAACTAATTTACATCCAGCATGCACAGCATCATCTCTGAGGAGATTTAGTGAAGTGAATAAAATATAATGACTTTGAAATGGACTCAGTGTATCACACAGAAATATTTATTATTTATTGTAATTTTTTTTTTTGAGACCAGGTCTCTATATGTAGCCCTGGTTGTCCTGGAACTCTCTCTGTAGACCCGGCTGGCCTTGAGCTCACAGAGATCCACCTGCATCTGTCTCCAGGGCACTGGGGTTAAAAGTGTAAAACACCACTCCCAGTTATTTGTTGTAATTAAAAAAAAATCTTCTGAGTCAGGAATAAGGTAAAGACTGCAATACAGGGAAGCATAGAAATTATAAAAAAAAAATAAAGGAGAATTAAAACTGTAAAGGTGGAAGAAAGCTTGCTACTAGACAATTCTTCATACAAGGATTGGAAAAACAAATTCTGAGTCTTATTCAAAGTGCAAAGTGCTAAGGAGCCCCTTCAACAGGAACCCAAAAAATTCCAATAGGATCTAGCCAATGAGTTGCTCTGGAGAATAAGTCAGACACTTCTTCCCAAGACCCTTCATTTATAAACTGTAAATGACATGTTTATAAATGGTTTGAAATTATTTCTATCTGGCTGCACAGGAGAAGCAGCCAAGAAGCAAAGCCTGGGCTGACCCTGAAGCAGTGGTACTTGATGGAAAAGATGCTAGGTTCCCGGGAATCTCTAAGGATGTAGCCATAAGGTCGATGGGGAAAGAGTGCGGCTCTTGCTCACTTCATCTCAGCATGTCTGTTCTATAGTAGGAGGCAGTGGTCACCTCCATAGTGCTACCTTAGGTGAAAGAAGATAATATCTTTGCAGCTAAGTAATGGTCCTCCATTCTATTATAGGACATGGTGTTCTTCCCACGGTGTGACTAGCCATCTGTGGCAGAGCTCTACAGCAGCAGGTAATTGTGTAAGGGGAGGAAGTGATGGAAGAAGAGGAAAGGGAAAGCAACAGTAGAGGAGGAATAGAGCTAGGGGAAGAAGCAATACATCATAACCCCTGTAGCTAAGGGTGCTCAAATAAAGCCCCGGGAATAGCTATAACTTGGTGTGAGACAGCAATGAGTCAACTGTCAAATGGGCCCCACTTGCTCATGTGTGTATGTGTGCATGAATGTGTGTGTAGATGTAACCAACCGTGTACAAATAAAGTACCACCATATGCATGTGCGCTTGCATGCTTCCGTTCCTCTCTCTCTCTCTCTCTCTCTCTCTCTCTCTCTCTCTCTCTCTCTCTCTCTCTCTCTCTCTCTCCTCTCTCTCTCTCTCTCTCTCTCTCTCTCTCTCTCTCTCTCTCTCTCTCTCTCTCTGTCTTTGATTTGAATAGTTTTACCACCTATGGAGGAATTGAGTGGGAGGACTTGACTTTGATCTTGACTGTAAATAAAACTCCTGACCTTTGAGACATTTGTGAGGAAAGAAAGCTTTCATTGTTATCCAGTATCCCACTTACCTGACACATCATGCTTCCTTCCCCAGGCCTTTTCTAACCTACATTATTAGTGTTCTGTATCTCCAGATTATACATTCACTTGTCTGAAATACTAAGTAACCATTTCATTGCATTCTGAAACCTACAGAACACTTTGCTGTTTTCTGACCCAGTAGAAGGCAGGCTGATCTGAAGATTCTCAAGTTGCATCATGCCTTCCCATGACTGACTATGAGAGCTTTATCAAGTCATTTGTTTTCTCTAGGACTCAGTTTCCTTATATATAAAATAACTGAACTGGTTGTACTAGTTCACAGCTTTGTCCATTTTCAGTCATGTCTGTCTCTTCCCAAGCTTCTCAGACTATATAGCACTGCTCTGGGACTAGATACTCCCCCAAGAAATCTTACAGCAAGACTTCTTTTCTTCTTCAAGGAGTTAATGATCACTCAAGATTCCAAGAACATTCTAATGACTTGCCTGAGCCAACAGGAGGCCAAGCTATTAGGATGTTCTCTTCCATGAGGCCATTTGGGTGGCCTGAAATAAAAATAGCCTCCAATATCCAATTGATTCGGTGCTTGTGATTTACTAAGTGTAGTTCATAAATTATTAATATCCTGGTTTTATTTGTTTTTGTTTTGCTTTTTTTATACAGTGTCTTGCTATGTAGCCCCAGATAGCTAGAATGAAATTCACTATGTAGACTAAGCTGACATTGAATTCTTGGGTAAGACTCCTTACCCAGCCCCCAGAATTCTAAGCTTATAGGTATGTACCACCACACCAAGCCCATGCCTTGTTAATAACAAGAAGCACTTGATGAGTGTAGTTAACCAGCTTCTATTTTTCTTAAAATTCCCTTAAAATCTGTGCTATTTTGTTCCAGTGTCACCCAATGCATCTATGAGAAGAGAACAGTTAAAGACAGTCACCCACTCTAGAATTAAACTTCTTCCATTTGAGGACGATGATGATATAGGCTGAATTCTACCTGCCAGTTACTTTCTTAGAATGTCCCACATTGGGCTGCAGGTTGGGCTACTAATGGCCATGTGCAGAGCTCTGGCCCAGGAGAGGAAAGGAGAGAAGGTTGAGTCTGCAAAGTCATCTTGAAGACGTGAATTAATAAGATCTTGGGAGATCAAGAATAGGTCCCTCTGTTTGGTAAGGTATCTACAGAACCTCTATCCCAAGGGAGGGGCAATCCTGAAGTCCTGGGCTGAGACTTGAATTTAAAAGAATTGACAATTGAGTATGACTGTGGGATCCTCTACTAGGCATTTGTAAACTTTTATAGTTTCCATGAAAAGACTAATTCTGAGTTCTTAACAGTTGATGTAACTAATTGACTTCTAGACTATAAATTCCCCACAAATTGGAAATGATTACCAGAGTATTGGAAAGCACATTTATGTTGAAATCTTTTTCTCTGGGGGTTAGGATTATTTCTGCAAATCTAGACACCAGACTATGAACTGTGACTGATATGGTGATGAGCTGTCAAAAAATGCTCAACGGTAGTCTTTCTATGGTGTCACAAATCACTAGTGGCTCTGAACTCCAAGCTCTGTTCTATTCTTTCATTCACACAGAATAAAAATAAGAAGAGTGGGGTTGGTCTGGCTATGTAGCTCAATTGGTAGTGTATATAAAGCCCTGGGGACCATATAAACTGGGCATGGTGGTGCATGTCTAGGATCCCAGCACTCAGGAGGCAGGGGCAAGAGGATGAGAAGTTAAAATTTTCCTCAGCTACATAGTGAGTTCAAGACCATCCTGGGCTACATCCTGCTTTAAAAAGAAACAACAAAAAGCAGCATAGACTCCTCAGCAGTAAGAGAAGAACAGGAAAAATGATTCTGGATGCCCCAAATTTGCCACAGCTTTTTCAATTTTTTCAAGAAGGGAAGGTTTCACTTTATTTTACCTATTCCCTCCTAAAGAAGTGAGATCCAAACCAGAATACAAGCGAGTAGTGAGATACAAGCTACTACTCACCTTGCTAAGATCCAGAGTTTTGAGAAACCCAACCCAGAGGACATAGTCTTGCTAATGATGCACTCTTCCTGTAGAAAAGATCAGGTGTTCTGGGACCCATGTGCTGATATAATGCAATACTTGCCATTCCCTGACTGCTGTGGCATGGTATTAGGAGAAAGGCGATGACCATTCCTAACTCAGTCCCAGTTCCTTTTCACCCTGAAGTCAACTGAGTGTCTTGGCTATTCTTCAAAGTGTCTAGTAAAGTGTTTTGAAAGCTGCACTGCAATCTCTTCACCCGGAAAGCACGTTCTGGAATGGTGGAAAGTGATCTCACCTAACAGCTGGAGGGTCCTCAGTAAGGAATGACACCCAAACAATAAGAGCCCCTTAGTCTTTTTGCTCACACAGTTTGCCTTTCCTGCTCTATGATGGAATTGAATACAAAATTCAAATCGAAACACTCTTGGATGCAGGCCTGCATGAAAAGGGGCAAGGCTACCTAGCACAAGCATCTAGTGAAAACCATGGACCCCTGTGCTGCTAACCATCCTGCAGTTGTTGGACTGTGGGTTTTCTCGTTGTCTTCTGTTGGGATTCAGCACTGCCAGTTCTCCTGTCAAAATTTGTCTCTGCTTCCTTTGGACCCCAAATCTCAAAAGAAACACTTAAGTTTCAAAAAGGAGCTCATTTTCAGAATTGAGGCAGAGGAAGGGATCACAGAAAGGTATCAAGTCCTAATGTATCCCCTTGAGTTTTAAAGATAAGTTGGAAATTGATTAAAAATTGGGTTTCTTTGATTCATCACGTCAGTGTCAGGACTGTGTGTACCCACATTTTTACGTAAAGTTAAGCTTGACAATAGTTTTTACCTTGGGTGTTTGACTACTTTTCAAGTAAGGAAGGAAGGCAATTTCAAACCTATTTCTGGGAGAGTGGGAGAAATGAAACTTTCCCTTTCTGAAACTGAGCTATTTGAAAGAACTGAAAGGACAGTGGCTAAGTTTAACATCAAAAATAATCTTTTCCACTTTCTTTTGTTACTTCTTATTTTTATTCCCTATGAATGGAAGGATGGAAGGAGACTCCAGGTTCTGGCCTATTGTAGCTTTACTGTGCTAAAGAAAGCTCACTCTTTAGTGTTTTTTTCTGACAGTTGGTCCACTGTTGGTCCTAACTTGTTGCCCTCTCATTTTTAAAGAATACTGCAATTGGTTGGATCATGGCTTAAAAGAAAAAGTTGGGATAAAGCCAGACCTTGGAAGAGAGCAAATTGTCTGAATAAGTCTCAGCTTTTTGGGAAAAAAGAAAATCTTATACCACACTACCAGTCAGCATTCATGTCCAGATTTTGACACGAGGATGAAATGGACCTCAATTGGATGAAATCCTGATTATAAGTACTCAGGATGTCTTGCCAACTGAACTAGCCCATTCTTTGAATCTTCTGAGTCAGCACTCTTTCTAACAGGAAAGTCATTGTTCCAGATTGTCAACTTCTTCTAGGCTGCTAGGTTCTAACAGCTAAAAATGGTCTAGGGAGTGGGACACTTAGTAATATATACCTAAGTACTAGGCTCATAGAAACTCTGATGAAGGAGAGAGGGTGAATAGCCCCAAGCAAAGTATTGCCAGCGACATGAGAAGGCAGTTTTGCAAATGTGAGGGCACACAGTGGCACCTGCACAATGGCACAGTCTTCCTCCAAGACTGAAAATGCGTGTGTGGAGGGGGAAGATTTTCCCCAGACAATCTGTACAGCCTTGCCAGCATGTACTCAGTCTAGTCCCAGCTTCCCCTGCATGTTGCCCACACATAGGAGTTGCTAAAGAATTCGGCAGACTTTGCTTTCTCCTGGAATCAGAAAAGTTCCTGTTGTTGACCTGATGGGTGAGGAGTGGGTACTACCAGCTGGAATGCTGCCACTGGCAGGAGCAGACAGGAAAACAGAAATGCTCTTAATGTCCTCCCAAAGAAAACCTTTGATGGGACAAAAGAGTGCTTGTATTTTTACCCTCTCTCTTCATGCTGCCAGGCTTCTTTAAATAGATCCTCCAGCCTAGGGACTTGTATGGAATAATTCATATTAAAACCCAAGAACTGACAGTGAAGGGTAGATGGGTCTCTGGTTCTCTCTCTCTCTCTCTCTCTCTCTCTCTCTCTCTCTCTCTCTCTCTCTCTCTCTCTCTCTCTCTCTCTCCTTGTCAAGCTAACAGGAAAAGGCTCATTTTAATTCAGCTATGTTAGTTTTTTTTTTTTTTTGAGTCTTTTAATGAACTTTTAGTTAATTGGGAAAAGATGCATGAAGCTTCCAGGAAATAAAAAAAGAATAGGAAACTGCCTTGTGGTTCTCTTTAATACCTCTTGCTCCCACATACATTAGCAGCATCTTTTTGGTATTGCACAATGAAGGTTTTAAATGGGAATCTCTAACTGAAAAGTCCAGTTCCTTATGCTTGAAACTCATGAGTTAAAGAGAAAGGAGGGGGGGGCGAGGAAGGAAGGAAGGAAGGAAGGAAGGAAGGAAGGAAGGAAGGAAGGAAGGAGGAAGGAAGGAAGGAAGAGCTCCTTTCTCACCTCAAGCCCCACGCATTTTCAATGCACTCAACTCAGGAGGGATTTCTCAGTTCTCCCTTTCAGCAATGGGTTTAACGAGGCATCAAGCCTATGCTGGACAAATTAAAAGTCCCGTTTCTCCTTCTTTCTGTCTGGGGAGGGGAGACGGGAGAAACTTGAAGAACCCGGAAGCAGGGCAGGGCCCAAAAGATCTAGGGATCTTTGTTCCAAGTCACTTGTCTCTCAGTCTGAAACAGAATAACCACATTTCTCTTAATGTGGGCCGAAGTGCATCCAGGCATTCCCATAGCACTCCCACCCCCAGGCCTTCGCCAGAGATGTCCGGGTCACTGTGATGGTATGCTTGTCTCTGCCAACCCGGGTCACTCCAGCCCCACTCTTGGCGAGCCACGTGGCTGCTCCTCTCTGTGAGTGGGTTCAGGCTCAGGGCTACAAAAAGCCCCCATATCCTATCGGCCCAGCAGAACCTGTGCCAAGAATGACATCCTGGGAATACTATGGAGATGAGGAGACCTCATGGGCTGTTCTCCCCAGATGGAACAGGACCCAGGCTGTCTGGAAAACAGACGGAGCAAACAGCAGCTCACAATGGAAGATCAGGCATAGGGAAAGGGGGCGGGCTGAGAGCAGCGGTGAACAAAAGAAAAGAAGCCACTTGCCACCCAGGAAGATTCCACGGTGTACAGGAGGAGGTGGTGGAGGAAGTACTTGCAGGAAACAAGTACCCAGACATGGCACTGCCAGTCTAACAGGATTCTTTTCTGTATTAGATTATGGGAAAGAAAGAGGGGAAATATATAGCCAGCCAGCTGTTCAATGGCTTACAACCTCGCTTTTATTGTCCGGGTAAGTTGGTGAGGTGGGGCATCAGAGGAATTCCAAACATACCATCCCAGAGAAATTTTAATATGTCCCACAGTGTCATACACGAAGAGGAAATGACAGCTGATGACAGCCAGGGCAGACCACAGCAACTTTGGGGCAGGAGCTCACCCACCCTCCCATGACCCTTCTTCCCTCTCATTGTTCAGTGTTCACACTTCTTAGTCCTTCTACCTGCCTCTCCATGCCCTCTGTTCTTGCTGGCCGGCAGGAGAGTGTTATTAACTGATAGTCGGGAAAAAAAAAATGAACATGGGCCAATGGCTAAGAATATGTGGCTTTCCTAGGATGAGTCAGGCACTGCAGAGGGTCAGAGGTCATCCAACCACCATACATTATCTGCTAATAAGCACCAAAATCAAGGACACGGTAGATGCTGTCTTCAGGATTTTTCCCCCCGCCCAGGAACCTAACATGTGATGAAACACTAGACTAGCTTATTTGAAAGCAGCACTGTGTGTGGCTCAGACAGAGACCTAAGTTTGGGGGACAACTTAGCCCAGGGCCCTCTTAAATTTTGGCCAAGCCCAGTGGTCACTCACTCATTTCCTCAGTCTAGGGAATGGGACAAGTAAGTGATGGGAGAGAGTGATCGTATCTTCCTCCGTGCATGTTTCCAATACAGTGATTCATCAAGTAGCTGCTGGGGAGGTGACTCACACCCATCTCCTGATAGAAGTAGCTTATAGTTCCCTTCCTGAGGGTACTCAGGAGAACTGAGGAAGGGCATTGTACTCTTTTTCTAGACTGCTTCTTTCTATCCTCACCCTAAGAAAAATCCAGACCGTATTAGCTGTGCAAGTGTGATACACTCAGGATCTGGTGCAAACAGCCAAAAGGGAGGAGAACCCTTGATTAGAAATAGAAAACCTGTTGATAAGCATTTCAAGTAATCGAGAACGCTAGCAGCTATTTGACATGATTCCTAAGAAGCAGAAAGTTCTTGTCCAATTACCCATTGGGAGAAGAGCATACAGATCAAAAATAAAAGTGTGGGACAATGTCCCATTCACCTTTGTATCCATCAGGATAAGGACAGTGTCAGGCACACTGCAAATGCTTAATAAATATGTATTAAAAAGATGATGGAATGAATTATTACCTAGGAAGAACAATGGTACTGAAATTGTGAGTTCTCAAGACAGGAACAGTCTCTGGCCACCATTGGTGGTTATAATTCTGAGAAAGTCATTTTTCAAGGGCCCAGGAAAATAAATGAGTTGGAAATTGTTAAATGTATTGAAAAATGATTTATTTTTCCCTTGACACTATCACTGGGACTCAAATTAAGATTGAGAACTCCACGGGCATATTTCCATCTATGGGTGTCAGCTGCTTGATACACAGTGATAATAAGAAGGCCTCAGCCAGTTCTCCCATTACCTGAACCAAATGTATTTTAAAAGAAATGATGCACGGCATTGTATTTGTGTTCAAAAACTCTTATATAATGGTCTGAATAACGGTTTAAGAAAATTGTTTTCAGCCACTTAAATGCTTTGCTAACAGCAGTAGTTTTTTTAAATTGTCATAAAATATTACAACAATCCAATCTAATCCATATTATTTTTTTTACAGCCTTTCTTGATTAGTGAACCAATTGTGAATTCACTTCTTTAAATGTCTGATTTTTATTCAACAATGCTCCTTAGGCTAATTATTTGTGAAAAATCTCCATAAATTGTGTTCCCTGTTCCACAATGAAAACTGGCCAACAGAACCCTGAAGTTCACTTTCAGGAGTAAAATTAATGAAAAGAAAGTGAGCAGATACTTGCATGAAGTCTAAATGCCATTTTGAGACTGTCTACAGGTCCCGATGTAGTTAGCTGACACCCATGTCAACAGTACATTTGCAGCATCTCTGTGTTTCCACATGCACCTCGTAGCTAATGTTGTGTTGAAGCAATTTGCCATGTTGTATTTCTTAGTTAAAACGCACTAATATTAGAAAAGTAGAGAAGCATGCTTTGCAACAACCATATCTGCTAAGAATGACAGTTACAAAGTATAAGGAATTCTCATCTTGCCAAATGATTGCTCTTCCCACCTGAATCTCAGCGGATGGGGCAGGGAGGAGAGAGAGAGAGAGAGAGAGAGAGAGAGAGAGAGAGAGAGAGAGAGAGAGAGAGAGAGAGAGAGAGAGAGAGGAGGGGGTGCTCTTTCACAGAGGCTTATCTGGGCTTGTCCATTACAATGAGCCTCAGTTACTGTGCTTTCTGAGTCATTAACATTCTGTACACAATCAAACTTCCCGTCCCTCAAGAGAGTTATGCCCGGGCCTCCTACAGCTCAATTGTTCATTTAATGAGAGAACTTGCATTCAGGAATGGGAAAGAACCCTCTGAATATTCCTCAGGTGTCTGTGGGAGTCATTCCTCCAGGTCCTGGTCCCTGTGCTGTCAGGAGCATCCTTTCCTGGTTACTTCTTGGACACATTGGATCGTTGGTCGTGCTGCAGGGACAAACCGACTACTAAAAATAACCCCTTGCAATAAGGCCAAGGCAAACAGCATGCATTTCCTCAGACTTTTTGCCCAATCAAAATCATACAGCAAACCCATCCTTGTCTCTCCCGACACTCTTGAATGTATCCATGGAAGCAAAATCCCAAGGCGGGATGGGAGAAGAGTGCAAAGGAGCAGTGTGACACTGAAAGCTAGGCATAAATGTTGCCTATTGTTTGAAGTCATTCTGAGCACTCCGGCACAGCCCTGGCAGCAGATCAGCCGCATACATAAGGAGTAATAAAAGTAAACAGTGCACGTTTAACCTCGCAGACTCGCCTGCGTTAATAGTGCCCCCCATTGTAAGTGGGATGAAGGCGGTGGGGAAGGTACGGGACTCCACAAATTCAAGTCGGCAACTGCTGTTCTCTATCCCCCTTCATGGTGTCACATAGAAGAATCATTTCAAAGTTACATCTAACTACGCATGAGTTTGAAAAGAAATCAATCTCAAAGATATTTTCGAGCTTCTCTGGGACGCTTCCTGCTCTGTCACAGACTTCAAACACCCGTTCATTTAAAACAAACAAACAAACAAAAAACCCACAAAGCTAACATGCTACAGATTAATGCAAATTAAAGTGATGCAAATTTAAGTGGCATTTAAAGATTGTCTCTTTGTCTGCAAGAAGGATGAAAGGCTGAGTTTGGAAAGAAGTAACTTCCTAGGCAAGCCGGCAGCGCTTGTTTTCCTGCTTACCTTGGGGGAAACGCAGGGCTCCTTTCTTCTCAGACTTTTCTGAGAGCTAGAAAGAGGTCCTGTTACTTCCAAATGCTTTTGTTCTTCTGTCCCTCTGTCACATGGCTTGCCTTTTATATTTGCAACACACAAAAGTTAGGACTGTTGTTTAAGCGACCCAGGGAGAGAGAGGGAGAGAGAGGGAGAGAGAGAGAGGGAGAGGGAGAGAGAGAGGGAGAGTGTCAAATGGAAAAGTGCCATTGCAGGCATATATCAATCAGGCGTGTGGCCACAGCAGCACACTAACAAATGGGAATACCACGGAAATGTTAGGCGCTCGTTATCGGGGACTCACAGCCTCTGCCCACTGCTCGGCTCCTTTCCATGGAGCATCTTACGATGAGAACAACAGCATAGAACACGGAAGTTTTCTTTTCCCCTCTCCCCATTTTGTTTTTGTATTTGTACAATAGTAAGAGGCTAAATGAATATTCTGAGTTTAATTCTTTTGCAAGCATGTGGCTGCCATAAAGATGTGCAGTTGGCAATAGAGACACATGGTTTTGGAACTACAAAGACAGGGCGGCATTCTGCTTAACGATTCAGCAGCTGGCCAGGATGAAGCTGAAATGCTAAGGGAGGGAAAGATGGACATCAGCAATCTTTCTCAGGCTAAGCAGGAAAGCAAGTGCAAAAATGCTACCCTGTTTTAGCATGATGTGCGTGGGTGGTGAGAGTTCTTTTTTTCCAAGTTGTTCATCCATTAAATGATTTTTAGCAGCACAAATGCGATTCAGCTCCCAGTGGCACTTTAATAAGTGCCTTCACTGACATCATTTGGAACAAAACTTTGTAATAGATTTTGAAACAAAGAGCAAAGCGTTTGGTCCATGATTCCCTGAGACATGTGAGGGTGTGGCTAACAGGTAAGGCCAACCCACCACATCACATTTAGTAGAAAAGTAACAAAGGCAAAGGATGTGTGGGGGTTAAGCACCTGTTGCTGAGTAATACCCTGTTATGAGCTTTGGGACCAAACCCAGAAACATTTAAAAAATCTTGCCCTTAACATGCTTAAAGACAAAATTGTCAGCAATTTTGGAAAAATGAGGACAATACAAAGAACCATTTATAATTGTTTTTATGTCAGGTAGATTCAGACATAATAATTTATTTTATTAAATGATTTATAATAATAATAATAATAACAATAATTTATTTTACTAATACTGATGAAAACTTAAACCAAGGAAATAAAACAAACTCTAAGGTATTTTATTAAAATGTTACTATATCATAAACCTTAAGAAAAAATTTCTCTTGAGAGCTGCAGCCAGCCAACTGCTGATGCCCAAACCATCATATTATGCTACATATGATCATTTATTTTTCATCAATAAGTTGATAACCAAATTGTGATTTTTTTCCCCCACAGAACCACTACTTCAAAAAGCCATTGGTGTTTTATGAAAGGCATGTAAATTTGTTCAGCTTTGCTTCAATCTTTTAATAAGAATTACTTTTCTTTTGCTCTACCAGGAAAGCCCTGTTTACCTTGGACCAGTCACAGAATTTACTTCCAAGGGTTAAGGATAAATGACAAGTTCAAAGCCTTGAAGGAAAGAAATTTGGCTAAATGTCTTGAAAGCAGAAGCTCAACAAGCAAATGGGAAATGGACCTTAAAAATGGGAATAGTTTTCAAGGGGATATGACTTGTCCCAGAGGAAGAGGCATGGAAATAGTCATGAATGCATTGTCTGGCTAAGTTGGGGTGAAGCAGATTCAAAGGAGGAATAAAGTCTTAAATCACCACCATTTTCAAGTATCAGTTTGACAGCCATTCACCTCTTCATTTTCCTAAGAAACAGTTAGTGGCTTTGCAGGACGTTCTTACTGCTCCGTCTTGCCATCTTTTGCCTGGGGGTTCTCAGGGTTGCCCTATCTGCTCTGAAGCCACATGAAACAGTGTGCTTCTTCCTGGATGGCTTCTCCAGCCTTCTACAATGTGCCCTTCTGAAAGAGCACCACAGAAAGTGTAAAGACTGCAAACACATTGACTGCTTGGCCTCAGAAGACAGGCACTTTCCCAGATGGAGCCCCACGACTTCCTCCTGCTTTCCCCTGTCAGGGATGGCAAAGACTACCATCTGCTGCTCCTTTCAAAAGGGAGGCTTTGCCTCTGCCCATCAGGCTCCAGGGGACCTGTTTCTAAGCCTGCCAATAGGTATCTGGCAACAGAAACTGTTTTTAGCACATCACCGTGCTTTTTATAAATGTCAGTATGCCAGGCAGTTACTTTTCTAGCCATGATAAACGTTGTTGAGAAAGAAGGGTTTTCTTTAAATTTCCATCTATGCAAAAGAATGGAGGTTCTTTTTCTGCTATTTCATACGTATTTGGAATGTGAAACATCTATAGAAGAAGACAGATGCACAGGGGATAATCTTCAAATGCATATCTACTCCAGTTCTAGGGATGGAGCAGAGGAAGTCACACATGCTAAGAAAGCATTCTGCTACTGAACTACACCTCAGCTCCAAGGGACCTCTGAGTCTTTTGTTTCTGTTCCTCATCTCTACTTGTTTCTAAGAGGTTTAGTGGACAGTGAGAAGAGTTGCCCATCATCTGAACACTGCAAATGGAAGAGTAAGCCCAAGACAAATGGGAGACAGAACCTACCTCCTCATTGCAGACCTAAAAGATCAGGCTATTCCTCTCTCTCTTCATCAGAGCAGATGAAGGAACCCAGTGTGATCATGTCTGGTTCAGTAGACAGGATAAGGAAGAATGAACAGTACATACAGACATTCAGAAATTATTCTCTGTGATCACACTGGAATGGAAAACCTGGAGGCTGCAGCAGCCCAGTGTTAGGGAAAACAGAGCCCATTAATGTGACAGTGGGTGGCCTTGGGGACACAAAGCCCATGGGTATGGGTGGGTGATCTTAGCAATTTGATTTTTTTTACTGTATCTGTGTTCACCACAATTTATGAACCTGAAAATTGGAGAGCTTTCCTGAAGACTCCATGAACTACAACCCAACCCTGGCCTTTCCATGATCTTGCAAATAAATTCCTTTCTGATTTAATTAGCTAGAATCAGTTTTGGAGGTTGGTAAACAGAAGTCCTGTCCTTAATGTTATTTTTCCAAATGTACAGAAACTACAATCATTAATATACACATAGAAATGTGTATATACCACATCTTCCTAGTTAATTTTCAGAAACAAAAAATAGATTCAGACTCACTGACAGCTCTGTTATAGTTTCTGCTATGATATTGTAGACACAAATTTTTTATATGGATATATAACAAGGTGCATGGTGTTGTGTATATTCCTGTGTGTGTGTGTGTGTGTGTGTGTGTGTGTGTGTGTGTGATCTCAATCCACCAACACAATGTATTAGGCACAGTTTATATTTATCTGTGAGAGTGCTAATCTTTCTTGCTCTCCTAGACATAATTTTCATTCATTGATTTTTAAAAATCTATTAATAACAATAGCAATCACCTAAAGGGTGCTGACTCACTCTTTGCTAATCTATGTGCCAAATATTCCATAAGTAGTCGTTCTTTCTGAATGATACTCAACTCTATATACACATTGCTGTCTCTATTTTACTAATGAAGAAAACAAGGCTCTAAGAGGTTAGGTGGTTTGCCTGTAGTTGGCACGGCAAGCAGATGGCAGGTATAATAATTCCTAGCTTTCCTGTTTACAAAGGTTGTTGCACAGTCACTTACTCTGCCATGTTGCTCCCATGCAACAGGTGTTCCCTGAGCAGCCTTGCTATTAGTGGAAGAAATAAATAAATAAAGGGAAGATGTGGATCCAGTACTTAAGGTGTTTATGAAATGATATGGAAAAGAGAAATGCTTGCTTATGAAGATACTGCCTAGTATAATGTGATCAGGGCCATGAGAAAAGCAAAAGAGGTGGTACATCCAGCGGCTGTGCATCCTCCATTGGGTCTGAGGTTTTAAGGCACACAGTGGGAAGCAGAGGAGCAAGATATGCTTGTGGAGTAATACACAGTCATTTTTGCTTGACCTAAATTTATGCCACAGTGAGCCAGGAAAATATGACAAACAACATAGAGCCAAGCTAAGAAGCTGAGGCCAGTTGGAGTTCAACCGGAGAACAGAACAGCTGCGGTAAAGCTAGGTACCAGAGTTCTTGCTGTCCATGTACAAGGTCTGGTCATCAATTTCCAACACCGAGAAACAAACAGAAAAGCAAACAAAACAAAAGGAGAAGGTAGATTGAAAAGTCAATCTGAGACAAAGAAGAGGTGATATAAATAAAAGAGGTGAGGCAGAGGAACGGAGATTAAGCAGTCAACAGGAGTGCAGACTGAACAGGTGCGTTCATTCATTCTTGCATTCACTCAACACCATTGTTTGTGAGGCGGGGAGGTTTGTCTGGTATACAGGATAAAATCCATGACTTTATTTGCTCATCAAGCCCTTTAACAATATGTTTTCAGTCTTTTACTTTCTTCTTATTTTGAAACAGAGTCTCCCTATACAGTTCAGTCTCCCCTGAATCCTGCCTCAACATTCTGAGTAGCTAGGATTACAGGGCTGCACATCTAACCTAAATTCAACTATTCTTTTATGAAGAGAACTTATTTCCAAAAAACATGATCCCTGTCCCAAATAATACCTAGTAAGTGGAAATAAACTTTGAAATCTAGAGAATAATTCTCTTAGTGCTTCCTAGATACATGTGTTCTCACCCCAGGGTTTCATTGTTGGCAAAGATAAAGTACCCACAGTCATGGTGGAACAGTATGTTCAGAAGGAAATACTAAAGGTAAATGACAAACATGTCAAATATTCATGGATTAAAATATAAGGACATTTTTGATGCTTATCTTAGGGTTCCTATTGCTGTGATGAAACATGACCAAAAGCAGCTTGAGGAGGAAAGGGTTTATTTGGCTTATGCTTCCACATGAAGGAACCTAGAGGTAAAAGCTTTTGCAGAGGCCATTGGATGGGGTGCTTCTTACTGGCTTGCTGTACATGGCTTGTTCAGCCTACTTCTGTGTAGATAGAATCCAGGACCACCAGCCCAGAGATGGTACCACCCACACTGGGCTGGGCACTGTCCCATTAATCACTAATTAAGAAAATGCTCTACAAGCCTGCCCACAGTCAGATCTTATAAAGGCGTATTCTCAAGTGAGCTTCCCTCTTCTCACATGACTATATTGTGTGTCAAGTTAACCTAAACTATCCAGCAGAATGCTTTGTCAGGAAGCATGCAGTTTTATTGAGGTTAGAAGGCTCCTCAAAAACCCAGGATCTTCACTCTCCCATCATAATATTGGTGATTTCTGTTTTCCCTTGGCAGGTCAATTAATGGGCACAAGATGACTACTAGGACTCTAGAAATCAAGTTGAAATGTAGATGTCAAGGGAGAAACACAATAGTTTGTTCTTTGCATGCTTTAAGAAGGAGAACTTTCCAGAAGCATCATTCTTTCTTTTGCATCCCTTTGACCTGGACTTGACCCAGTCTAGCAACAATTTCTGCAAAGGTAAACACAGTTGTCATCACTGGTCTGATCCCATCACAGTCCATGGCTTGGGGGTATGTAGTCAGATTCTTAGCCGTGAGATAGAATAAATGACAGCTGGGCAGATAACCAGTAGCATCTGCCACAGTGGGCATGATAATATGTGCACAGGGTGACTTCAGATTGTGGCAAATTCTAATTAGAAAAATGAAGCAGTAATGAGATAGAGACTAACAGGGGTTAGTTAATAGGATGATCTGAGTGGGTCTCTGTGTGAAAGTGACATCTGTATTTCAATGCTAAAAGCAAGCTGGGTTAGCAGAAATGCCAGCACAGCTGAACAGAATGAAGGGAGCAATTGATTGGACAATGGCAGAGATGAAGGCAGGAGCTATATATAATGGAACTTCAGTAAACACGGGATAGCAAAATCAATTGGTGCTAACTAAAATCCCTTACATAAAATGGCATATCCTTATATACTTTAAATAATCTCTACATTATTTGTAACACCCCATAAAATGTAATGTTATATAAATAACTGTTATACTATATTGTTTTGGAAATAAAGGTAAGATAAAAATAGACTACACATATTCAGTATGGATGCTAAGTTTATTTTTTCAAATGTCTTCAATCCAGGGTTAATTGAATTCATGGATGTGGAAGCTGTTCATAGGTAGGCCAATATAAAGCAGCACAAGACAAAATAGTTTAGGGTTTTCTTGCGGGCTGTGCTTCCCCACAAGAAGACATGCTGAAGTCTTACCCTGCCATCTCAGAGTGTGACCTTACTTGAAAATAGAGAATTTATAATGGTAATCAAATTAAAATGAAGTATTGGTACTTTATGGATAATGTCTTTATTATATAAAAAGAAAGAAGAAAACATTGGATCAAGAGACAGAAATGCACAGGAGGAGATTACATGAAGACACATAGGGACTGAATGGTCATGTAAGTGGGGTGATGTATCCACAAGCCAAGGATTGCCAAAGATTGCCAGCAGCCATCAGAAATAGGAATCGACTAGGGAGGATCTTCCATAGATTTGCCAAAGTCAACATGGCTCTGCTGGTACAACGACTTCAGACTTCTAGCCTCCAGACTGCAAGACATTTCACTTGTGTTGATTGAAACCTACACATTTGGGGGTACTTTTTAATAGAAGTCCTAAGTAATGAATATATTTTTGTTTGTTTGTTTGCAATTGGAGGGGTATTCTTTTGTGGGCTGAAAACAATGATTGCTATCTCCAGAAGCTCAATATAGCTCCTGGGTGGGGATGAATCCTGGGCAGATAGAATGGTAGGGAGGGAGAAGGAGTGACAGGGGCAAGGCCATTGAAGTCTCCCAGTAAAAATAAGGTAGTAGCTCTCATTAAAGCTGAAGTATTGAAGACAGGGTGAAGTGGTCAGATTTCAGATATGTTTTGGGAGTAGAGTGCAGAAAGCTAGTTTCTGATTTGGATCTTTGAGTGATTTTTTTAAAAAAAAGAAACTTCAAGGGTTATTCATGCCTCATAGTGTAGTGAAAGAAGTACAGAGTTAGTGAGTATAGAATTGAAATCATTATTCAGTTCAGAAGAGGCTCAGGCTGACAATTTTCAAGGACATGGAAATTAAAATGTGGAGAGGATGGTTTGATATCCAAGACAGATTTTTCAGGAACTACTTCAGAGCTGGAGCTATGCATTCGCAGTCTATAAACCTAGAAAAGACATTTAAAGCAATGTGGCTGATGGAGGTCACCTTGATAAGGAAAAGGATCCCACCAAGGGGAAGGGTGGGGGTCTGGAGAGAGTGCTGGAGCACCATTCTGAGACTGAAAGGAAGACATCAAAGAGATATAAGGAGAATGAAAGGGATAAGTCTTCCCCAGAAAAGTGAGTTTTGGTGTGTGTGTGTGTGTGTGTGTGTGTGTGTGTGTGTGTGTGTGTGTAACTGAGTACAGATGTGGAGTCCAGAAAAGGATGTCAGATGACCTACAGCCAGAGTTACAGGTGGCTGTGAGCCGTCGGAAGTGTATGCTTGGGATCGAATTCAAGTCCTCTGCAAGAGCAGCTTGCACTCTTAACTGCTGAGCCACCTCTCCAGGGCTGAGTTTGTTTTTTAATCTTAAAATGCTGTTGCCTAAAACTATCCAGAAGATTCTGTGAATTTAGATCTGTGCTTCGTAACTTCAGAGTTGAATAGAGTTGACAACGCTGATGTTTAGACTTCATCCAGGATAATTAAAACAGTTTGTAGAGGGTAGGAACTGGATTTCTCTCTCTCTCTCTCTCTCTCTCTCTCTCTCTCTTTTCTTTCTTTCTAATTATATTCTTACCTAGCTTCTTTGAGACAGAGTCATGTACCTAACATAGGCTGGCCTCTAACTCATGACAAACCTCCATAGCATTGGGATTACAGGCATATACAACAGTGCCAGCAGTATGTGTTTTTTAAACTCCTCTCATAATACTAATAGCATGACTCATTAATAAGTTGGACTTCACTAAAATTGAAAATCTCTACTTAAAGAAAGACTATGTTAAGAGAATTGAGAAGAAAAGCCATACACTGGGAAGAAATATTTGTAAGAGACACATCTGATATATGTATGTATAACACTTAAATTAAGCAACAAAAATGCGCAATAACTTGGTATTAGAAATTAGCTAACTACCTGAATAGACATTACAGCAAAGCACATACATAGATGTCAAATAATAATAGGACATGATCTACATCATATGTTGTTAGAGAATTCCCAATGATAATGGCAACCAGAGGGCTAAGGAATACAGCTCAGTGGTGGAACAGTTGCCTGGTAAGCCAAAAGTTTCAAGTTATATACCTGTCACCACATAGAAAGGAAGGAAAAGAAAAAGACAAAAAGAAAGACACAGCAATAATAAGATACCACTATACATGTTACTAAATGACCAAAAATATAAGTCATTGACAGCAATGCAACCCCAAAAACTAAAGCAGATGTGGAGCAACATGGGCTCTCATTCATTGGTACAGGTCTTTTGAAGACAGTCTGGTAATTTCATACAAAACTAAACATAGTTTTACTGAGTGGCCCAACAGTCATACTCCTTGATTGATATTCATCAAATGAATTAAAAACTTAGGACACAAAACCTATTCACAGATGTTCACAACAGCTTTATTTGTAATTGTCAAAAAGAATGTAATCAAATATTCTACAATGGTTAATTGGATAAGCTATAGTATATCCATATGCTATTTGTCAGCACTAAAAGGAAATAAGCAATTGTTGTAAGGTGTATTATCCCATGTTGTAGCAAATCTAAGTAAGTTGGTACTTTAATCAGAACTAATATGATTCTTCTTTAATAGCACTCCATTCTAAGTTTTCCTTTGTGAAACAAGTTGTAACCTAGTCAAGTGACTGGCTGAGAGTCACCTTGACAATTAGCTGACAACCCATTGAGAACTTTATACCAATGTGAAAATGAGATTGTTGGTAGCAAAACTGACATCTAGAAGCTTGGTTAATACACTTTCTGGGAATACAAATCCCAGTGTCTTTTGAATACTTCTCACTTGTCTGAGTATTGGCTCTGATTGCCATTGGTCACTAGAGCCTCTGTGGGAATGAAGAAGTCCTTTAGTTAGCTGGTGTTATCAATTAGCATACGTCATAGTGTTGCCTTAAATTGGACCATGGACAGTTGCTTCCATGCCTTCATGGTGTTTGATTCATCAACTAGTACTCCCTGTGTGTGTGCGCTTTTCATGTATATGCTTTTGCCTGTATACTCATGTTTATCTTTTGGTTGTTCCCTCTCATGTCTTACAGCAAACCAATTAATCCAGGAACTATTTTCATTTCACTTGACTTTTTAATCATAGAATAAAACATTTTTTAGCCTCCTCTGGGGAAATACAATGTTTGAGGTTAAAACTGTATCTAGGTGTCAGGAACAGGATCACACATGGTAGTTCACCATGATAGCCACCAAAACTTGAAAGACATGCAAAACCTCAAATGCATCTTACTACATGAAAGGTATCTGGAAAGCTACACAGTGTGTACTTCTAGTCCCATGCCATTCTAGAAAAGACAAAACTCTAGAGACAATAAAAAGAACTGTGGCTTCCAGGGGTTGTAGGGAGGGAGGAGTGAATAGATGGAGTGCCGAGGAGATTCAGATTAGGGAACCTACTCTGTGTGATACTATAGAGATAGATATCCATCATTAAACACCTTAGCGTAATAGTGAGCATATTTGTCTAGCCCAGCAGGATGAACAATATCAAGAACAAATCCCAATGTAAACTGTGGACTCTGGGTGATAATATATCACTGTTGGGTCATCATTTGTAACTAATGTGTCACAACAATACTGATTGTGGATAGCATATGAGAATTCTCTTTACTTGCCACTTAATTTTTCTGTAAATCTAAAACTATTTTTAAAAATCCCTATGAAAAACAATAACAATAACCCCAAAGCATGCACATCTCCCATCTCTCCTAAGGTTACTTGGCTATGGAGTCTGCCTCAAGAAAACAAAACAGCAATTCAGATTGCTCCAAAGAGCGGGCATTAGCCATATAAATGTACTCAGTCCATCAATTCAGTAAACAACTTCAGAGCACTCATTTGAGCTAAGAAATTACTAGGTATGCATGAATTTTAATGAATAATCTCTCTTGGCATCTTCTCTACTATTTTATGAGCTGCTTCAAAGTCCCGAGAAGACATTTTTTCTTTCAACATACTGCACATCTCATCAAAGACATAAATCAGTATTTTGATAAAAAAAGATACTGAAAGGAAAACGACTCTGGGCTCTAAATTTAAGCACCTTTTGACCTTTGTAGAAATTGCTAAAGAGCAACGTTGTTGGCATAATAGAAAAATCAAGATTTTTATCTAGTCTTTCTTTTTCTAAACAGATTCACTGAGAAATATTCCCAAAAGATAATAAATAACTTTATACAGAGAACTAAAATGTGAGGATTCAAGGCAGTCCAAAGAACATTTGAGGGAAAAAAGACATATTTTAGAAGGAAGCAGGTCCTCCAACACTCTATTACAATTGCTGTATTACAATTCTAAAATTAGTCCTGATTTATTTACATGAGAAATAATGACACAGCATAGTATTCTGCTTTACTGCTGAGGGATTCCATGTGAGCATCTAAAACTCCTGTGTCCATTTTATTTCAATGGTGCTATTCCTCAACCTATGAAATTTCTCAATAATATCTAGCATGTATGAACTAGTCTATAAAATTCTTTCTTCTCTTAGTCAGTATGTCCTTATAAGGATCCATTCTGATCCTGGAATCTCATTTTTTTCAGCACCTTAGTTCTCTTCTTTACTAATATTCAAATGAGTAATTTTTCTAGTTCGTGTTTCAAATATTAGTCTGCTCAATGGAAGTTCATAGCAATAATTTTTACTTATTCTCAAGAAATCTCCATTTATATGTCCTATTGATATCTTCCACTGGTGTATCAAATTGAACTGATTATCTGCTTCTCTCACAGGGCTTCAAATGCTGCATCCTTAATTCAGCCACACCAAAATTGCTCCAGATTAAGAATGCCAATGGTGCCCTAGAATTTTGGAAAAGATAACTTATTCCAGAATGTTTTATGGATACAAAAAATTGATTTAAGAAGTTGGTATGCAGGCTACTTGAGACACGGAGCTGCCAAAGCTTTAGATCTCATGTGGTATTGCTCTGTGCTTAACTCAAGGGCTCTGATGCCCATAAGGCTGGGGAAGAATGGAATTCTCCATAGAACAAGACAGACAAAGCTATTACACTCAAATTCGAAGTTTCACCTCGTATCATTCTTTTTTTTTTTTTTTGCTTCTTTGTTTTGTGGGACAGGGTTGGCCTCACACTGACTATATAGCCAAGTCTTTGCTCTTCTGATCCTCCTGCCCCGTTTCCTAAGTGCTGTGTTTACAGGCATATGCTAACCCACCTAGCCTGTTTGTTTAAAATAATAGAGTCCACTTTCAAGCCTTAATTCTCAAAAATATTAAGGACTATTCTTTTAGCATAAAATGTGACATTCAATTAAAAACATATTTTAATTAACTTTTGTATCTCAAGAACACTACAATACTAGAAACTCAGCAAATTCATAAGGTCAGTATGACCCATCTCACATAGACAAATTATTCTTAGGATTTATCCTGACAGCTTATAACTAATATACACTTTTGAAATGATGACTAGTCATTGAGTATTCAAATAAACATTTTATTTCTTGACCTTCCCTCAGCAAAAGAATAAAAAGATAACATTCTTCTTATTTGACACTTCTTTACTTTTCCTAAAGAAAATTTTCATATATTGAAGTTTCTCTGCCCCAAACATTATTTTTCAATTAAAAATCTTTTAAAAATTGGTCACTTTAGTAAAGAAAAGCACTAGGTATAAAGACATTCTGTAGTTCATCGATGTGGTATAGAAAGGCAGTTTTAATTTATGCATACATTTATCTACTCAATTAGAATCATTAAGAATCTACTAATTATTGAATTAATGGATAGTTATATTTTACTATATGCTCCTGATTTTTCCTGGTATCTGAGGAATGTCTTTCCAACTTTTTTTTTTAACATTTTTTATTCAGTTTTTCAAGAAATAACTTTTGAGCAGTGTCAAGCTCTGTTTTAGACCTTAGATGTGATAGAGTTACAAGTAAGACAAACAAGGCACCTGCTTTCATGACACTACTGTCCCACTGGAGGGACGTATCACACGCCCTCAAACATTATGTCCTGTACTTCCACATGACAGTAAGTGCAAGGAAAGAAAAATAAAAAGGGCCAAGAGTATACAAAGCAAAGCGGAGTGTTATTTCAGATGAAATGGTCAGTATATGCAATTGGCCAGAAGGAAGCAGTATTTGAATGAAGAAAGACATGGGTGACACAAAAGAGGTCTTGGAATGGCTAGGAGACCATTCCAGAGAGAGGACACTATCTTAGAAGGCCAGGAAGCTTAGAGGATTCAAGAGCAAGAGTGCAGACTACCGTAGATAAAGCAAAGTGAACAAAAGCAAGAGAAAAAAGTGTCAAGGGTCAGATAAACCTATGGTCATTTGGGTAATTAGAGTATATTGCCGTGTTAGTGGAAACCCTTGGGGATAAGCAAACTAGAGGATGACATGATTCATATCGACAATTACCTCAGGCCCGTTGTGTAAATAGGCACTACGCTTTGAAGGCCAATGCAATGAAATGTGGTAGAATTCTGGCTATATTTTGAAAGAGGAATCCTTATAGAAATTTCTGGTAGATTGAATTAACAGTATGGAAGAAGAGATAGAGGAGATGGCAGTTAGCTTTTTTTTTTTTTGGTTTTTTGAGACAGGGTTTCTCTGTGTAGCTTTGCGCCTTTCCTGGGACTCACTTGGTAGCCCAGGCTGGTCTCGAACTCACAGAGATCCGCCTGGCTCTGCCTCCTGAGTGCTGGGATTAAAGGCGTGCGCCACCATCGCCTGGCCCAAGGCAGTTAGCTTTTTAATATGAACTAGTAGTATTTCCATTAAATCAAAATAGGAATAATTAGAATATGAGTACAATGAATTTAATGTAGGAGGCAAAGCCAAGAGGTCTGATTTAGACATAATAGAACATCTATTATACAAGGAAGACAGATTTTCAGAATGCTAATAGATATAGATCATATCTGCTGAGACGGTGTTCACAGCATCCATAAGCTCTCCATCGTTCCTCACACCTGGAGGAAGTTTTACATCAGATGTCAGATGTGAAAGAGGATTGGAAGTTTGGTGATATGGGGCTTTTGTGCTGAATACCATTAGGAGAAACCCAGGGATCTTTCCTGATATGATAAGGGGCCAGGATATTAGAGGATTTTGACTCAGAGAGTAAGGAGTATAACTCAGTGGCAGAATGTCTGCACAGCATACCCTGAGGTACTAGGTTCCATTTCCAAAATTACAGGAAAAAATAAGAAATATGATTCAGTGATACCAGATTCCATTCCTATTTTGCCAATCTCTCCTCTGGTTTAATTAGGGAGTTGAATATAATAACGCTACTATGTATCAGAATCTTACATGATATATCAGAACCCCAAGACAACAGAGGAGAGGAGTTGACAGCAGGATTGACCACATCAGTGATTACCACTGGAGAAGCACCAACCCCTATCCCAGCTGCTATGCTTGGAAGGCTGGGATCCAAGCCTCAGGGTTGACCAAGATTGATTGCCTTAAGTACTGGCCTGGGCCAGTTTCTATGGAGATTAGCAGGAGGCCAATTCCATCTCTGCATGGGATAATTCATGGACAAATTAACACTTACCTCTTAGTGAAAACTTGGATTAGGTTAGTAGTAGTGGAGTGGTGAAATGTTGTTGGATTCTGGAAAGACTCTGAATGAAGATTGCCTGAAGAACTTGTAAATGGGTTAGCTTTGTGATATATGAGGAGTAAAGGGGGAATTGAGAATTTAGAAGTTTTTATCCTAAACAGCCAACTTAATCACATTTTTATCTAGAGAAATAAGAAAAAGTAAAGACGTTTGTCATAGGAGTAAAGCTGAAATCAAGAATTGTGTTAGGACAGGCATTGTAGTGTATACCTGTAATCCCAACAATTGGGAGGTGGAGGCAGGAGAACTACAAATTCACAGACAACCTGGTCTATGCAGCATGGGTAGTAAGTTCAAGACCAGCATAGACTACATAGAAGACGTAACTTAAACAGAAAACAAAAAGAATTCTAATTGGAAAATGTCAACCACATACACAAGTAGAGGAGTGGCTGGAACGCAAGGGTTCAGGGGAAAGATTAGGCTGCCAATCTGTGTAGGAGCTATGAAAGGAGATCATTTCAAGAGCAATTGTAAAAGAGAACGGGGACACAAATTGGCTCCCACCAAGATTGTGTCAGTTAATATTTAAAAGTCTTGAGCAGCCCTAGGGTGTACATCCATTACAGGCAGAAAAAAAGAAACGTGAAGGCACAATGTAACCTCACAATAATGCCAATGATTTACTGAATGAGGCAAGCCTACAAAAGAATAAAGGGCTGTGTACCAAGGCAATGGTGGAATATTTCTACTCTTTCATATATCAGTGATAATGAGTACATAAATATTAAAAGCACAAATTTTCTCCCCCCTCCACCAAGGAGAATGGTATGCCTGCTCAACAAGATATTGACAGAAGTCCATACTTTGCTTACTGTTTAGACATTCCGAATAAAAGTATGTAATCATTCCAAAGCTTTTTTGAGTGAAGTTCCTTATTTAATGTAGCCTTTTATCTTATCTTTCACAGAGCTATCTTTTACTCTCTAAAGCCAAAGAACTCTTAAATTATTGAGAATTTCTCATTGTGTGCTCTATTTTCGTCTTCAAATCAAAGTTTCTCTGACTAGTACTTCAATGGGAGAGCAAAGACGGTGAGAGGAGATACCTTAAGGACATTTGAAAACACCATTAGTTTGGGGGTATAGCTCTAGGAATTGATTATAGCCTAAGCTAAATGAAGCAAATATTAAATAATCATTCATGATACTTTATCAAGAACTACAAATTATTGATCAATAGGAATCACGACACAACAAATAAAAACTTCTAACTTCTAAAATAGAAGCTTGGGCCTTGGAGGAATAGCTCAGTGGTAGAGTTCATTTATTTTTAATTTATTGATTTATTTTACATCCTGACTACAGTTTCCCCTCCTCCTCCTCCTCCTCCTCCTCCTCCTCCTCCTCCTCCTCCTCCTCCTCCCCACTTTCCCTCTGCCCCCTCATCCACTCCTCCTCTGTTTCTGTTCAGAAAGGAGCAGGCCTCCCACGGATATCAACAAAGCATGGCATATCAAGTTGCAGTGGGACTAAGCTCCTTCCCTTGTATTAAGGTTGGGCAAAGCAATCAAGTATAAGGAAGAGGTTCCCGAAATCCAGCCAAAGCACTATGGAAAAGCGCTGTCCCCACTGTTAGGAGTCCTGCAAGCAGACCAAGCTCCACAACTGTCACTCATATGTAGAGGGTCTAGGTTGGTCCCATGCACACTCTCTAATTGTTGGTCCAGACTCTGTGAGCTCCTATGAGCCCAGGTTAGTTGTTTCTGTGGGTTTTCTTGTGATGTCCTTGACCTCTCTGGCTCCTACAATCATTCTTCTCTCTCTTCAGTAGGATTCCCTGAGTGGTAGAGCTCATTCTTACTACGTGCAAGGCCCAGGCTCCAAAATAAATAAATAAATAGAGAAAGTAAATAATTTAATTAAGTAGGGAACCATTTAGGTCCCTCCATGTTTTAGCTTATTTCCTGCCCCTGTACCAACAAAAATACTCTGCGTTTGTTTTGACTTGATTTTAGAGATAAGGCCTCAGGTATCTCAGGTTGGCTCAACTCCTTCTGTAGATCATGATGATGTTGAACTCCTAATCCTCCTGCCTCCATTTCTCAAGTGCCAAGCTTACAGGAATGCACCACCATGGCCATCTGAAACTCCCGTCTTTTTAAAATAAAAGTAAAAAACCCTAAAATTCAATATATCAGATATCCTAAAATCTGTCAGGAGCAATATATGGATGAGAATATGTATGAAATTTCTGGAAAAAAAGATTAATGCTGCTCACTAAGTATCCATATGCTCTTCTATGTTGCTCAGTCACTTCATTGTTAATGAGACAATATAAGTAATTCTTGTCATTGGGCAGAAAGGGTGTCACTCCCAGATGAAATTGTGTAAGATCCCAAGCACAAACTCTCTAGCTGTCTCTTACCATACTTGGGTAATTTGGAGGCCATATATGAGGATTGTGCCATCACAACATGGAAGTAGCCTAAATCATTGACTCTCTATGTGGAATATAATTATCTGAAGAGATGAGTGATCTACAGTGGAGTTGGTGTGTATGTGAAATAAGTCCTTGTTGGATAAAGTAATAGAGACTTGGGATTTTCTTTTTTTACTATATGCTGGCCCTGTATCACAGTATCGGAGTACTTAACCATGGAGGTATATCATGGGAACAGTTTCATTAGGTGATTTTTCTCTTTGTGCAACATGTAATTACAACAAACTATGATGGATACAGTGTCATGATGTGATATTATTTTATGGAACAACTGTCATATATTTGGTCCATCTTTGGTTATCTTGGAGGTGCAAATATTCATTACTCAATAGATACTGTTGAACAGATTGATGAAATATAAATGGGTTCATATATAGACCTGTGTGTATTTGAAAGTCTAGTGTATGACAATCATGTCTTAAATCAATAAGGAATGATGGATTACTAGTGCATGTCACAGAATGTTAACCACTAACCTAGTGTTCAAAATGAAAACAATAATTTAGTGTATCTTGTGGATTCTGTGGGTCAGGAACTCACAAAGAGCACACTATAAACAGGTGATATCCATACAATGATACCTAGGTTTCACCTAGGACAGAACAAAGGCTGGAGGCTGGAATTCTATGAAGGCTTGTCCACTCACATATCAGCTAGTGAGCCTTTCCATGGAACATCAAGTGGAGTATACCTATGTGGCTTTTATACATTCTTGACACCCTCACAACATGGTGGATAAATTTTAAGTATGAATACAATAAAAGAGAGAGTTCTAGGGAGCCAGTTGTGACCTTAGAGGTCACACAGTAACACTTAAGGCATATTCTATCAATTAAGACAGTTACAAAAGTCCACCTAGGTTTAAGAGAAGGAAACAGATGCTGCCTCTCAATGGAGAACTATCAACATCATACTACAGGAAAATCATGAAGGTTGAACATGTTGCCTTATGTCTATATTCCTAATACTTGGGAGGTGAAGGCAAGAGGTTTAAAGAAAATCAAATTCATCCTCAGCTACATAGCATTTAAGGCCACCATGGCTTACATGAGACCTCGTCTCAAAGAGGGTGGGGCAATATATGCAGTCATCTTTGAAAATTTCAATCTGCTACATTATAAATGGATAATTTCCTTCTTTTTTTAAAATTTTATTTTATTTTACAATACCATTCAGTTCTACATATCAGCCACGGGTTCCCCTATTCTCCCCGCTCCCACACCCTCCCCTTACCCCAGCCCACCCCCCATTCCCACCTCCTCCAGGACAAATCCTCCCCCCCCACGAGGACTGCAATCAACCTGGTAGACTCAGTCCAGGCAGGTCCAGTTCCTTCCTCCCAGACTGAGCCAAGTGTCCCTGCATAAGCTCCAGGTTTCAAACAGCCAACTCATGCAATGAGCCCAGGACCTGGTACCACTGCCTAGTTGCCTCTCAAACTGATCAAGCCATTCAACTGTCTCACCTATTCAGAGGGCCTGATCCAGCTGGGGGCCCCTCAGCCTTTGGTTCATAGTTCATCTGTTTCCATTCATTTGGCTATTTTTTTTCAATAATTGAGTAGAACCAAAATTTATTATGAGCCACGATAATTTGCTTCTTAAGGTTATGATATTATGTTTGGACAAGACAAATGAATACTCCCTTACTATGGAGATGATAATACAAAATACTTTAGAATATCTGTATATTATGTTTTAAACATATTCTAAAACTCTAGTTAAAATTGATTGGAACAGGAAGCATTAATAAGCTTTGTTAGAATTAAAGCCTTGTTTTGGGAGGCTTTCTTTAAATTACATTTATATATATATATATATATATATATAATATCCACATATATCATTTTATTGCATTATCTGTTATTGTTGGAGATAACTTACTATGGGTCCTTTAGTGAGTTCGTTTTAGTGATCAAAACCTTGTAAACTCCTAGGCAAAGGGTATTCAGAATCTGTTATGTAGAGAAAAATTTCAGGTTTTCAATTCTCTTGTGTGTTTTATACAATGTGAATGAAAAATAATATTCAGAGAAACTTAATTTTACCCATCATTTTCCCAGGCTTCAACTTAAAGCAGAGATGGTATGGCTGTTTGTATCCAGGCATGCACCTTTCTAGGTGGCTTCTTGCTTTTCAAAAAAAGGATGCCAACCCTATCTCTAGGTCACTGTTCTTCTACCAAGTGTTCCAGCATAGATGAACTAATTGCTATAGGTCATCAGAGAGAGTAATTTTGAAAATTCTGGAACCCTGGTTTGTTTGTTTTTCTTTTTAATTTAGTATCTACCCAAATAAACACCGTTAGAGAAGATGACTTAACAGTTAGAGAATCTACCTTGAGTACTATCATTGCTCTGCTCAGAACCCCTTAGATCTCCTTTATCAGCATGAAACCACCCCAACTTCTGCAGCTGACTAAAGGAGACTGTATAAAGCAGGACTTATGGAGAGCTGACTAAAGGCCATAAGAGCCATTTTGCTCATAGGCATTGAAACAGGAAATACCAGTGGGTTAAGCTCATCTCTACCATATAACTAGACTTTACAATTTTTAGACAATAGTGGATGGATACAAGACAATAAAACACAGTTCCTTGCCCCAAGTCAGGAGAAACCCCAAGGTGTAATTTATCCTTCTTAAAAGACAAAGCTACAACAAATTTAGGTATTGGGTGCAATTCATAAATCAAGATAGCTTCCAATTCTACAAATAACATAGAATCTCTCACTGGGTGATAATACAGCGGTGGGTTTTCCTTTTTTCATTTAAAATATTTTATTCATTTTACATACCAACCACAGATTCCCCCTCTCATCCCTCCCTACCTCCTCCTACCCCCACCTAGCTTCATCCCCTCCTCCAAAAAGATAAGTCCTCTCATAGGGAAGTACATTTAGTTAAGGCAGGACCAAGTCCCTCCCCCTGAGGCAAGGGTGAGCAAGGTGTCTGACCATAGGTAATGGGATCCAGAACCGGAACAATATGAGAAACAAAGCTGATTCACAAAGTATATCAAGGTTCTTTTCGAAAAGGCCAAAGAAGCAGGAATTTCCTTATTGTGCTGCTAAAACTAATTCATTTGAAAGCTTTGCCACCCTTGTAGAAGCACTTGTTCTGCAAGCCTGAACACCTGAGGTAGATCCCTGGAAGCCATGTGTATAAAGCAGGACTCTAAAGAAACAGAACTTATAGAATGAAAACAAATATTAAAAGGGTATTTGTTAGATTGGTTTGTAGGATATGGTGTTGGTACTTCATCAACATCTGTCTTATACTGAAGAGGTAAAACATCCTATAGTTTAAAGTCCAACAGGATGAATATCTCGGCAGTTCCATTCTGTCCCTGAAGATCTGGAGGATTCCTAGAGAGCTGATGATATTCAGTCTGCACTGGAACCCTAGAGAAGCTGGTTCTGATATCAGTGAAGGAATGCAGTAACAACAGTAACAACTTGCCAGCAAAACTGAATGCAAGCAGGCAAAAAGATATTTAGGGTAGATCTTTGTACTTCAAATAATCTGATCATGAAAGTTCCTAAGATACAGCAGTTAAGAGCATGTATCACTCATGCAGAGTATCTAAATTCAGTTTCCAAAACCCATGTTGGCTTACAACTACCTATAACTCCAGCTCCAAAGAGGGTATGATGTCTCTGACCTCTGCATGTACCTGCACTTAATGTACACAGGCTCAAATACACAATTAAATTCCAAAATTCCAGGTGTGGTCAGGTACTCAGGAGATGGAGGCAGGTAGATTTCTGTGAGTTCAGGGCCAGCTCTGTCTACTTAGGAAGTTCCCGTCTAATCAGTGCTACATAGTGAAGTCCTCCTGTCTGAAACAAAGAAATTCTTTCATGAAAAGGCTCAGCACATTGCATTTTTAGTTGATTCTAGAACCAGTTAAGTTGATAGCCAAGATTAGCTACCACACCATGTAAAGGTGGAAGGAGACTAATGGTTCCAAAAACTTGTCCTTTGACCTTCATGTGTGCACAGTGTTTACACACACACACACACACACACACACACACACACACACACACACTTTTAAACTGTAAGCCAGGTTCAGAAAGACAATTACTCTTACACTTGGAAGCTGGAAAATACAAACATCAAAGTGGAAGGGAGGATTACTGGGGAAAAAGAAGAAGAGGAGAAGAGGATGGAGGCTGCGGAATACAGAATGCTAACAAGGGCCGAAAATGACCAAAATAATTTATGTGTATGCATATGACTATCACAATGAATCATATTATTTTATACAATTAATATGCACTCATAATAAAGCAATTATCATTTAATTCACCAAATGAACAAAAATACCATATTTACCAGTGATCTTAAGAAAAGAGCAATAATGCACAGAAACTTTGTAGACATAGAAATTTCTTGGTACAAAAAACTATGATATTAATTCTTTATTAAATATTAATGCCTTATAAATGTAGCATATTTCTAATGTAATCTAATCTAATCCCAAATTAATACTATTCAACTTGTTAAAATGCTTTTAAAGTTTATCAGAAAGAATAAACATACAGGAAGAAACAAATTTTTAGAAAGAAAAATGAGAAGGGGCTTGAAACTAAGTGCTAAAATATGTCATAAAGCTCCAATAATATGAGCAATACAGAACTAGCTAAACAAATCATTAAAAAAATTAAAAGTTCAGAACAGACTTTCTAGTGACAAGGATGTTTGAAAATTTTGTTTTGTTTTGTTTTGTTTTTCGAGACAGGGTTTCTCTGTGTAGCTTTGCGCCTTTCCTGGAACTCACTTGGTAGCCCAGGCTGGCCTCGAACTCACAGAGATCCGCCTGCCTCTGCCTCCCAAGTGCTGGGATTAAAGGCGTGTGCCACCACTGCCCGGCTGATGTTTGAGAATTTACTGCATTATAGTTGTGGCATTTAAAACCCTACTTATGTTTTTTTTTTATTTTTGAGATTTTCATACATGTATGCAATGAAATATGATCATATTTACCTCTCACCTCTCTCCAACTTCTTCTATATCCTTCCTCTCTAATATACTTCCCTCACAATTTTACGGATTTATTTCTGTTTTTTTTTTTTTTTTTTTTTTTTTTTTTTTTTTTTTTTGGTGTGTGTATGTGTGTGTGTGTGAAGGACAACCTGTTAAATCTAGCTAGTTAGTGCTACCTATAAGTGCATGGTGTGTGGGGCCATCCACTGGAGAATGGGAAATGTACCCATGCTTATAGCAGTCAAACACCTTCTAAATATTTATATTTATAGCCACAGACCTGAGTTGCTCTTAGCCTTGGTCAGAGAAGTTTCTTTATGTAGTGGGAAGCACTCAATGGAGAGATGCATAACTAGTCAAAAGGCTCAGTCCCAAACAGGGCATCTACATCAACCACCAGCTCCACCAACAAGACTAAGGGAACATCACAGAAGAGGAGGTAGGAACAAGGTAAGAGCCAGAGAATGGAAAGGTTTGCTACACACATATCCTACAGCAGCTGTGGTTACCTGTACAACATCTGTTTAAGAGCAAACCAGAAAATAGCCCAGCATAGGTAGGGAGGGTGATTTCAGGCCCCACTCTTTAATGAAGAAAACATATTTATTATATAATATGGCTAAAAGATTGTGGAGAAGTCAAGTTGACACCATTATACTCAGAATAAATTGCAACTGCTCAAAAGTATCCTGGAGACCCTGCTTCAAATAATACAGACTTTTGACATCATACTTGTCGGTACACAAGAACCTGATGGTAAGATCCTATTGCTGAAGACAACATATATTTTGGTCACAGAACATGGAGAATTCAAGATGGTACTGACCAGGAATCTACTTCCCTACTGGCTATTTTCATAGAACTAGAAGGTGCTATGCAGGCTCCTGAGGGGGGCAGTCATCAACAGCCTTATAGAGTTGTGAACCCTGGGAACAACAGTAATGACCAGGGTAGCAGGATATGTCCATGAGTAGTGGCACAAATGTTATAAGGGTAACCAACTATTTTCAGATTAGGTTTAATGCCTGCTCCATAGAAATGAAATACATGCTTAGTACTATAAATCTGGCCAAGATTTATTTATATGGTTGAGGAGCTCATAAGTCTCTGAGATGAATTTACTATTATTATGTTGATGAATGGACACAGCATAAAGTGCCCTTTAAATTTTTATCTCTATACCTATAGATTACTGCAGCTCTCATTCCATTTTTTTTCTTTTTTTAGTACATGTGCTGCTGAAGTGAGCACAGATTACTACAGCTCTCAGATATACCTGAGAAGTTTTCTGGTTTTCTTCTTGTTGTTTTGAGTAGTAGATGGTAGTTAACACAGAAATTTACAGCTGACTGAGCTGCAGAGTATAAATGTGAAGTGCTCAACTTCAAAATGGGACATCTATGTTGCACCTCCTCCCTGTAAAGCTCAGGAATCTTCACAGAAGATGGAGCAGAAAGATTCTAAGATTCAGACATCTGATATAATCAGTGGGAAATAGTATCTATTAGACACGACAAGACCACTATGCTGGTGAACTCATAGCAAGTGTGGTTGCCTGCACAAGATCAAGTCAGTTAACATTCTAGCATGGAAGGGGAAAGTGTTCATGAGTATCGGTTCTTAGCTGAGGAGCTATTGGCACTTTAGGGTTTCTGGAGGAGTGAAAAACTGGGTGTGCCCCCTGCAAGGTCTACCATCCTCCTGTGGATGGCCTCACACTCAGGAATATGAGCAGCACAAATTGGAATCAGCTAACTGTATTACAAAAACAGAGGACATGAAGGTGGGAGGGTATGGGAGGTGTATCTGGGAGGAGTTAGGGGAAGAGTGGGTAGCGAATACAATAAAAATACATAATATAGATGTATGAAATTCTCAAAAATTAATAAAAATATTATATTAAATATATATAACAAAATGAAAACTAGCAAAAACCATCAAAAGATACTTTATAAGATTGTGATATTTATAGTTTTTTAATATAGTTTAACTTCTTTAGTAATAATAGATGAAAATGAGAATGAAGTGTCTTTCACCTTTTGTGTATCAAACTGACAAGAATTAAATGAGGTTGTCCAAATGTTGGTAAATGTGCAAGCACCTAGGACTATTAAATGCAGTTGGCTAGAGTATACATTTTATATGAAAAATTAGTTACCTGTATTTAAAAAAAACCTTCAAATTTGAAGTTGTTTCCTTCCTTCCTACCTCTTTTCCTTCACCATCTTCTCCTTCAGCACTGGAGATGGCCTCACACAGGCAGAGGCATCACATTCCCTGCTCTGTTCCATTTTGAAACCCTGTCATTTTGTATTTTTTATGTTCCTATAAGTCAACTTGTCTTTCTTTGGAAGGCTGTAAATGTGTGAAGTATATGGATTTAAAGATGTATTTGCAAAGTAATATGTATTTCCACAATTATTATTTTGCTAAATGAAAGTAATATAAACTATTCTCTTTGTATGGAGCTGTTTATTGGTGCAGCTCTCAGACCTATTGGAGAAGTTTCTTTGAGCAGCAGATGGTGGTTAATGCAGAAACTCAACACACTTTGACCAGTTGTGAGTTAAATGTGAGAATAAATGTGGAAGAATAAGAATTTCTCAGCATGCAAGAACCACAAAAGAAGGTCTGTTCTGGATCACTTGGAAAGAATCAATTCTTTCATCTTACTAACAATTGTTAAGAAGTTATTATATGCCAGACACTATTGTGGGTGCTGAGCTGGGCAGTGAGAAAATAATACAATTCCTTATGTCCCCTTTTCAAATTTGTATGTTGACATTCTAAACCTCAGAACTTCAGAATGTTCCTGTATTTAGAGACAGGGTCTTTATATGGATAATAATTAGCTTATAATGAGAAAATGAAGATAGGCCCTGATCCTATATGATTGGTGTCTTTATTAAAAGGAGAAATTTTGACTTGGAAACAGGTACTCAGAGACAATATGAAGATGGAGGAAGAAGATGGACTTTTACAAGCCAAGAAGACACGCCTAGGAAGGAACCAATCCTCATATTTTGCTCTCTACCTTCTAGCTTTCAGAACTGTGAGCAAATAAATTATCTATGGTATTTTGTTGTAGTGGCCAGAGCACATTAATGGCCTTGTCATTAGTGGAATAAAGAGCAAATAAGCAAAAAAACAAATATAAAATTATAAACTTTTGTTTCTGGGAACGGAAGACAGTTTAAGTTGAAACCTGAAGTATGAGTTGGAACAGCATAAAAAAATCAATAATCAGAGGCTTGGACATCCAGGGTTAAGAAGAATCCAGCTAGTTCTAAAAACCAAGAGTCAAATGAATCTAAGTGGTACCTCTGAAGATGCTCTGGGATCCTCTGAAGTTGTCACATTGGTGATACATGTCTAAACCCATTCTGACTCCTCTGTAAATTATGCAGATGCAGTTAATGGTACTGAGTCCTTAGTATAGCATGTAGGCTCAGTCACTCAGCATCAACTTGATTTCTCCCTCTCATTGCATATATATATATATATATATATATATATATATATATATATATATATATATCTTCAGTCACAGGTAAATGAACCTAAGTGGTACCTCTGAAGTCAGCTGATGTATTTATTGGCCACTTGTACTCCATCTTTTAAAAAGATTTATTTTTATTTTTTAATTGTGTGTGTATTTGTGTAAATGTATTTGTACGTGAATGAAAGTGCCCTTATAATCCAGAAGGTGGCATTGGATCCCCTAGACCTGAAGTTACAGGTGGTTGCAAGATGGATCATGGGAACTGAACTTGGGTCCTCTGAAAGAGCAGTACATGCACTTAACCACCAAACCACCTCTCCAGCCCATGTACACGGTCCATCTGTTAACAAAGTATCTGTTAGGTTCATTTGCCCATTTATTGATTGGAATATTTATATTTTTATTTACAACTCAATAGTAGAGCCAGACATGAATGAAATTCTATGTTCAACTCCAGAGGGGAGGGGGGAGAACCCGTTCTTAATTTTAGTAAGATATGTTTCTTAGCACCCGTTCTCTGGATTTCCCTTTTTTCCCTTCATAAGAGCTCCCACTTTAAGGAATTTTTAAAAGTCCTGTTATTACCTGGTACTGTTGAATGTGTTAAGGCATGGGTGTTACCAGAGCAGCTCTCAGCCTAAGGAAAGCAAGCAGAAAGACTGTGATGATCCCATGATTGTACATGAATGGAAGTTTGTACCTGGAAGCTTCTCTGAAAAACAAATAGCCATTCTTTGAAGTCAGTCATGTAGTGAAAGAGCCATTGTCTATCCTGTACAAAGCCCTGGGTCAGGCCCTCAGCATAATAAATAAGTAGAAAGATAAATAAATAAATATGATCCATTAATCAACAGGCTTGAGTTCACACACTTCACTATTCATGCTACCTCTTTCTGTCATTGAGGATTGTCTACCTTATTTTAATTTGGGTTCTCTTTTTATTATCCTACCAAACTGTTATCCAACTCTGAGATGGGTAGGCACTTAGCTCAGCTGTGACAGCAACCTGTTACAGAAAAAAAGTTGTATCCCTCTCATCAAGTCCCTGAAATGCTTATTTGTGAACAGCAAATGTCCACCATACAGTGACTTCAAAATAGACTTCATTTATGAGTCTCCTACCTGTCAAACTGATCACTCAGCAAGTAAAGTAAATTAGATTTTTCTCTTTAAAGCTATAGATTTTTATAACACAAGATTTTGAGCATATTTCTATATTTGCTTTTTATGTAGTGCAAAGATGAGCATTAAATAGCTTGGCGAAACTCAGTTTAGTTAAACTAAATCTCATTTTTAAAATAACCAGTCTCAGTTCTTTTTCTTTGCAAATAAGTGAGAACATAATTCTTTAAACAGAAAAAAAACTGCCCTAAAATATTATGAGTGTGCAGAGAGCACAAGTCGTAGGGAAGTTATTCATCCTGTGGCAGCCAGGAGGCAAAGAGGAAGAGAGGAGGATGGAGGAACTAGGTTCCAACTCCCAAAGTTTCCAATAGTTCATTATTGAGTTTCGGAATCTAGGTAGTTAGGAACTCATCAGTGGCTTAACCTGTAGACTTGGTTAATCACCTGTGAACCCTGCACTGGACTCAAACCTTTAATATATGCCTTTAGGGAACATTCAAGATCCAACTACAATGCTGGAGTGGTTTAAATGAGAATGCCCCGCTAGGCTCAAATATTTGAACACTTGGTCTCCAACTGGGGGACTGTTTGGGATGCTTTAGAGGTGAGGCCTGTTGAAAGAAGGATGTCACCGAGAGAGGGCTTTGGGAGGGAAAACCATATGCCACTTTCAGTTCTCTTTCTCGGCTTCCTGCTTGCATTTGAAGATGTGAGGCCTCAGCTTCCTGATTCTGACACTGGGCCTATGGCTTGGTGCCATGCTCCCTTCCATGATGGTCTCCTATGTCTTTGGAACATTAAGCCCAAATAAACTATTTTTTAAATATAATTTGCCTCAGTTAAGGTGTTTTCTAGCAGCAACAGTAACATAATTAACACAAACACAAATATGTGCAACCTTTCCAAGAAACACAATATTTTTTTCTCAATTGCTATTTACTTTTTACTCCCCCCAAAAGAAAACATGTGTTTCTCTCAATCTCTCTCTCTCTCTCTCTCTCTCTCTCTCTCTCTCTTCTCTCTCTCTCTCTCTCTCTCTCTCTCTCTCTCTCTCTCTCTCTCCTCCCTCCCTCCCTCCCTCCCTCCTTCTCCCTGTGCATGGGAGTGCAGGTGTGTGTGGAAACTGGAGCAGAATGTTGTGTGTCTTGTCAGTTATTCTGTGCTTTATTCCATTAAGACAGGACAGCTCACTGCCCACTAGAGCTTGCTGTTTATTGGCTAGGTATCAGACAGCAAAACTAAGAGATTATATTGTCCGCACACTGCACAGCGCTGGGGTTACAGGTGCATGCATGGTCATTCCCAGCTTTTCACAGGGACCCAAACTTATGTCCTCATACTTGTGCAGCAAGTGCTCATACCCACTTAGTCATCTCTCTAGCCCCGATTCCCTCTTGTTTTTTATTAGAGTTGAACACATTCTCCCCCAAATCTCTTTCTCCTCAGCTGCTGCAGCAGTGTGCTACTACAGCCACTAATTAAAAATACAACCATTTCTCTCCATGGTTATATCTTGTATACCCTTACATGGTTCAATGTGAAATTCAAAATTTTCCCCACCAATTTACATGATGTAAGGCAATCAATGCAATTTCCTCTAAAAGTCCTGAAACCATCCCATATTGATTTTATTTGCCAATGATTGCACAGTATTTCCACCATGTTATCTAACAGAAAACAGAAAACTACTGCTCCCTGACATATTTTATAATGTAGGATTATATTTTGGATAATTCTTACATTTTTTTCAGAGAAGGGGGACAGTGAAAAATGTCTCATGAGTGTTTGAAATATCCAGGCAAAAAGACCAAAAAGGAACCCAGGGAGCTCTGTGCACTTCCACATTACAAAAGAAGCAAGCCCAGGTTGTTCCAAGCACAAGAACAGCAAAGAGAACAATACTTGAGTAATCTGAGTTTAGATAGGGATGTTACAACAGAATGCTGAGAAAAGACCATGGATCAGAGACCAGATAAAAATATCTGGGCAGATACCAATCACTCCAAGTCCCAATGCTGTGTAGGAGTCAGTGGGAGCAGGTCCATAATGGCTCCCTTGCTGATGCTGTTTCCTGAAACTTTCTTTGTAATAACTCCATAAGAACATGGCTATCACTCCAGAGAAAGGATGGAAAGCCTTTGAAATAACTATGAAAGCCTTGTGTTGGCTAAAGTTATTGAAGCTAACTAGAATTCAGTTTTTAGTTTTTTACTAACTGAAGGATAGTCAGAGATAAGTAGCTATAGAAAAACATTTGGAAAGTATAGTTGAAAATCAATGCAAATTGAATAGTTTGAGTAGTTGGGCTAACACTCAAGGAATTTTACCCTCCATGTATATAGTATATAATGTATTTTACTTACATTATCTCTCATAATAATCATGGATGGACTAATGGTTAACCAATTAATTAATGCAAAATTTTAAATTAATGGCTAACAAAATTAAAACAATGACTTGAAGTTTTATGTTCCACATAAAGGGTAGAGTATAAAGGGCTCAGACCTGGATTGTGCCCAAACAGCCATGTGTTGAAGTCATAAAGAAGAATGCTATGAAGTAGAGAACTAGAGGGGAAAAGTTCAGTGACATCATTTGGGGGGCCGGGGACAGTGGCCTTAAAAAGTTGAATTATAGAACACTTTTGTAGACATTTGCCATGCATACTCTGCCTCCATAAACTGCCTCAGTTATGAAAACATGGCTTTGAAGAACCTTTAAAAATGTCCCATTAAAAAGCCAACATAGGCTTGTAACAAATGTACTACTGTGATGTTGGATGTTGATAGTGGAGGAGGTTTGCATGTGGGGGAGGATAAGGGTAGGAGACCACTCTGTGCCTTCCATTCTTTTTCTGTGAACCTAAAACTGCTCTAAAAATAGTCCTTTTTTCTTTTTGGTAAACTACACATTAAATCCAGAGACTAAAAAGAGATTGGTAACTGCCAAGGGTTTGGGGGAGGCAGGATGGAGACTAGTTGCTTTGTGGGTACAGTGTTTTATTTTTGGATGCTAAACATGTTTGAAAACTAGAACTAGGTAGTGGTAATACAATATCAAAAATGTACTAAATGCCACCAAGTAATTCAGATTAACTTATTTTAGGTTTATGATGTAAAATTCATCTTAATGAATTCAAAGAAGTAAAAACATCATGTGTGATGGTAAAGGTCTTCAAAGACACACTGTACAAAATCATAACCTTCCAGTGTGGTCTTCAACAAAGTGCTTTTGGGATTCACTTTGTTTTGATTTGGTCTTTTGAGATGGGATTTTGCTTTAGAGCACAAACTGGCCTTGACCAGCTATGTGTAGATTAGCTAAAGGCAGATTTTTCTGTGTAAGCTTTCTGATTGCTGAAATTATAGGCAAGTGTTCCCATGTCCATACCTCCAATTCATTTTGAAGTGGTGCTCAATTTTTTCTTCTTTCTTTCTTTCTTTCTTTCTTTCTTTCTTTCTTTCTTTCTTTCTTTCTTTCTTTCTTTCTTTCTCTTTCTTTCTTTCTTTCTTCCTTCCTTCCTTTCTTTGTTTTTCTTTTTTTTTTGTTTTTTGTTTTTCGAGACAGGGTTTCTCTGTGTAGTTTTGGTGCCTGTCCTGGATCTCACTCTGTAAACAGGGCTGGCCTTAAACTCACAGAGATCCACCTGGCTCTGCCTTCCGAGTGCTGGGATTAAAGGCATGTGCCACCACCGCCTGGCTCACATCTTTTTCTTGTATACACCTCTGAATCAGTGTATTAAAAGCTCTGAGTGGCAACTGTGGTAAATTATATATATGCATGTATATATATGTATATATATGTATGTATATATATGTATATATATGTATATGTATTATCTTTACTGGGTCATGGAATATCCAAATTAACCATTGTTTCTTGGTTTGTGTATGAGGGTATTTGGGGAGCCAGTAAGCATTTGAATTCAGGAACTCATCATAATAGATGGCTCTCTCCTATGTGGGTAGGTATCTTCCAATTCCCTGAGGGACTATATAGAAGAAAAGACTGAAAAAGGAAAAATTTAGCCCAATTTTGTTTCCCTGCATGAGCTGAAGCATCTCATCTGATCTTATGCTTTCAGACTGGCATGTAAATGTTTGCTTCCTCTGGTTTCAGGTCATGTGTCTCAGACTATGATCACAGCACTAGCTCTAATAGGTATCTAGCTTACAAATGTCAGGTGGTGGACCTTCTCAGCCTCCATTACCATCTATTGTCTCCCCACCTCCATCTCTTTCTCTATGTATCCCATTAGTTATGTTTCTATGGAGAACTCTGACCCCTAACACAATGGTCTTTCAATAAAGGTCTCTATATTTATTTTAGCAAGGAGTCTTATCATAGGCCATCCACAAGATAGCTGATGACATCTCACTGAACAAATTCTGGAAAATATTCTTCTTGACCTTTTCAAAAAATAAAATACCTAATCCATTCTTATTTTAACTGTTCCAAGAAAAGGGTTTTTACATGGCAGCCTTCTCAGGATATATATTGAAAGTAACTGAGTCTTTAAAGGGAAGTATGATTTCTAAGGAGCTTTATTGATAATGCTCAAGACAATGATATATGGCCTTAGTAAACCCAATTCTGAATTAATGGTGGGATGTGAGAGCCATAAAGATATAATGCAGCTTTTGAATACCACTAGGTTTATAGGCAGGAGTGCCACAATCGGAAAACTGATTATTCTAGCTATGTATATAGATCAGCTTGCCATGGAACTGGAAGTTACAGCCATTTGTACAAATGTATTTTCTACATACTTCAGAATGCATGACACAGTATGTGGGTACATATAAAATAGCTGACATTTAAACAACAAATATAGAGCTGTCTGATACAAAGGAAATTGAATAAAATAAAGTGGCCCTGGGCTATTGCTTCATTGCAATTAATGTATCCTGATTCATCACTAGAAAGTCATTTCTTAGATTCTAAAAAGGTTGATTTAGTAATAATTGATGCCATTAAGAAAAGACACAGAGCAGATTACTATTTTCTGACTGAAATCAGAGATTCTCAACCAGGAGTGACACAAAATAAGGGTAGAGGCAGAGCATTTCCTTCTTCTGAAGGCATGTTTGTTCAAAATGAGTGGTAAATATATTATTTACACATTTGATTATAGCCACAATGGTTCATTCACTTTGAGGAAGGAATCACAAGTAAGAGAGCATGGGGGTTTAAATTATTCAAATGGAGGCATGTGCCAGAAAAGGTGAAAAATCACCAAAAGGTAAATACAGATTAAGCTCAACAGGCTGTCCATTCCATCTACCCACACAGCACACATCCATTTCTTGAATTTTGGGCCCCAAATGTCCCAGCATCTTAAGCCTTGTTGTCTGTGAGTAGTTTGTGAGCATTTCAGGGAAGTGTCTCAGGAGCTCTTAAAATGACCCAGGCTCACTCAAGATAAGCATCTGGATCTGCACTCCCAGAATTCCAGGCATTGGCATCTGGGACCCCTTGTCCTGCTTTTCAGTTTTCTCCACAGTTAGAACATCAAGGCTAAACAGGTTACCTAGAAGAACTGTGTTGTAAAAATGCCACTAGCATGTCTGCCTGCCTCAAAATGCCAGCGTGTGCTGTTTCTTGTCCATGACAGGCACAATCACAGGGCCCCCGTTGACTGTGCTTATGCTAGCTGGCATGCCTTTCTGGCCATGACTGATTGAACCAGGGCTACATTATCCCTCTTGGATCCCTCCCTCCTTCCTAGTCTCTTTTCTTCCCTTCCTTGAGGTAGGCTTTCACTTTGTTGTCCAGACTAGCTTCAAACTCATGATCCACTCAACACAGCCTTCCAAGCAGCTGGGATTACAGGTATGTATAACCACTCTGGTCTTGAACTATTTGTTTCTTCAAGAAACTTAGAAATGAGGTTCATGAGGTGTTTTTGGTGTATGTGATATGAGGCAAGATTGTAAATTAGAGAAAGATTGGGCTGGGAATGTACTGTGTGGTCACGTAATCATAAAAGCCTAAAGAATAAAAGGAGAGGGAGAAATGGAGGAGAGAACATAGAAGATTTAAGAGAACATCTGGCCCTAGAGAGACAGAAAAGTACTGCAGCCATGATTCTCTTTCGTTGTGCAGAGATGGAGACTATGACCTCTTTTTAAAAAAGCTCTGCTCCTAAGCCTAGCCATACCCCGCTGTGTTTCTGACGGTTTTTTGGGCCTTGGTTCAAGGCCCTTATATAGTCTAACCTCATTTCCTAGTTTCTGAGACACATCTGTATCTTTTTAACAAATATTTTCACACACATTCTTACTTTTGTCCTAAAATAGTGCAAGGATTCTTCTGCTATTTGCAACGAAAGTATCTATGACTTGGACATACATGCATTAATTTTCATCAGAGAATTGCCCCCAGGATGACAATTACATATTGATTCTACAGACTCTGTGAATTGATTGGTAGGCTTTTTGATCTCTGTGTTGTCAATTACATTTAGCTCAGAACTAGACCAGGATTATTGCCATTTTTTTCTAATAATAAGGTAACAAATTATCACAAACATGCAATAATCCTAGTCCAGCTGTGGTGCTGGGTACTGAACTAAGGTCTTCTTAAGAGCAGGATACTCTCTTAATCACTGAGTTGTCTCTCCAGTCATATATCTTATATCTTATTTTTATTTTTGCAACACTAAGAATTGAACTCAGAGATCTTCCCACGTTCTACCACTGAAATTCATTCCCAAACATAGTTTAAAATTATTGCTATGAATGTTCACAAGTAGAAATATATAAGCATTTAGTTACATTAAAGAATCACCAGTAGTAACAGTTATCTCGTGTTTTGTAAAACAGCGACTGTTTTATATTTCTTTTTATTTTAACTAGAACAGTGAAAATGTTCACAAAAATCAACATATAATGTTACATATAGCATATATTCACAGGTTTCAGAGACTAGGACGTGGATATCCTTCGAAGGCCAGTATTCTGTTTAATATAACAGAACACCATAATCCTCCTCACATGAATGCTCCATGTAGTTTCAGGTTCCTGACAACATGATAACCTTGAGATAGTCAGGCTTCTTCCATGCAGCTTGGTTGATATCTTAGAACATTCCAAGCAGATAAACCTCCGCATGAAGATGTTTATTATGCTTCTGACTATTTTGAGTATGGCAATGTGCTATAGTACAAAAGAAATCATACAGTGTGTTCTAAAGTCACCATGGAAAGGGACTAAGAAAACAAGGCCATTATAAGAACTGTTTGTCCACATGTTTGTTTTTATGCCAGTACAAAGCTCTTTTTATTACTGTAGCTCTATAGTAGAGCTTGAAGTCAGGTATTGTAATGCCTCCAGAGGTTGTTTTATTGTACAGGATTCTTTTGGCTATCCTGGGTTTTTTGTTTTTCCATATTAAGTTGAGAGAGAGAGGAAGGATTGTATGAGAGATATTGAGACCATGATTGGAAAAAGCACAGGGACAAATAGCCAAACTAGTGGAAACATATGAACTGTGAACCCATAGCTGAGGAGCCCCCATGGAACTGGAGCAGGCCCTCTGGATAAGTGAGACAGTCGATTAGCTTGAACTGTTTAGGAGGCCCCTAGGCAGTGGAACCAGGACCTGTCCTTGGTGCATGAGCTGGCTTTTTGGAACCTAGGGCCTATGCTGAGACACTTTGCTCAGCCTTGGTGTAGGGAGGAGGGAACTGGACCTGCCTCAGCTGAGTCTACCAGGCTGGGCTTACTCCACAGGGGAGACCTTGCCTTGGAGGAGGTGGGAATGGGGGGTGCATTCAGGGGGAAGAATGAGGGGGGTGGGAGGATGGGGGAATCCATGGCTGATATGTAAAATTAAATTATTATAAAATAATTTTTTTTAAAAAAGTATTCTACCATGTCCCTGGAGGGGACATCATTGACTGGTTCTAGACATCCACTGATGACTGTTGCTTAAATCAGTTATTGTTATGGTGAAGTCAAATGGTGATTTTCTGTTTCTGTCATTATAATTCTAGTTGTGAACTATTGTATGAAGGTGATTTCTCTTGTCTGGAATTTACTTATTTACATATATAGACTTGAGGGTTCTTATTTTATGCATTTGGTTACAACCCATTACTATCATTGTTTAGTTTCAAATTAGATTGTCTCAGATTAACTAGTGGTCAAGGTAGCTCCTATATCCTCTTGAAAACCCTGTACCCTTATTTGAGTACTTCCTGACTTTCTGGCTCAATGAGCTGATCCAGGCTGCTCACCTTGAACTTTCTCTGTCACTGCTCTGGAATCACCCTTTTCTCCAAGGACTATATGTTTCTTTTATGGAGATAGAAACTAAAATCTAGGTACCAGTACCAGATTGCTATGAGGATATCATAGCTTCTAGGTCTCACATTGGAAAAGGGTAGGAAGTAGATATATTAACATACATGTACACATATAAATAGAATTGTTGCAGGACAGAAAATCCTCAGAAGAAAAATGGAAAAAATGTGACTGATATAGGTAGAAAAATGGCTTTCTAAAGATAACCATGCCTTAATCCCCAGAGACTGTGAATACATTAGGTCACGTGGCAAAGGGGAATTGAGCACATAATTGAATTGTATTTCAGTTGCTAGTCATGTGGCTTTAAATTGGAGAGATGATCTTGGATTATCCAGGTGGGCCATTGTAATCACAAATGCTCTTGAAAGTTGAAAAGGGAAGCAGAGGTAAGATGTCAGTATGAGAAGGCCTTAGCCCAACACTGCTACCTTTTGAAATGGAGGAAGGATCCCATGAACCAAGAAAAACTGATGACCTGTAGCTTCTAGAAAGGCAAGGAATCAGATGGAAGCACTTCCTTCTGGTTGATCCTTGAGGAAGGAACACAACCTTGCCAATATCTTTTTTTAATTATTTATTTTTTTATACAATATATTTTGAATATATTCTTTCCCCTCTGTCATTCTTCCCAGATTTCCCTCTGCCTCCCTACTCACCCAGCTTTGTGTTCTTTCTCTCTCAAAAGAAAGAAAAACAGCAAAAAAAAAACCCAAATCAGACAAACTATTTAAAAAAAAAGAAAAGAAAATCCATAAGACACACACACACACACACACACACACACACATACACACACACACACACACATAAATGCCAAAACAAAACAAGACAAAAAGCACATATAAAAACATGGAGTCCATTTTGTGGTTGCCAACATCTTAATTCTAATCCACCAAAAGCATGCTGGATCTCTCACCCACATAACTGCAAGGGAGTCAAATGTGTGTTATTGACCAGTGGATACAATGAAGAAAAGGCTATTGTCAGGTATATCAGTTACTTTTTCATGCCAAAATTCCTGACAAAAGCAACTTAAGAAAGTAAGGGATATTTTTTATTTGACCCCCAGGTGAGTGTACATAAAGTCCCCCATGGTGGAGAAGCTGTGGTGAGAACAAGAGTACTCTAGGAGTAAGGCCAGGAGAGAGAGAGGTCACATTACATCCACAGTCATGAAGTAGGAGAGAGATGAATGCTGGCTCTTGGCTTACTTCCTTCTTTTGATTCAGTGCATGGGATGCCCACATTCAAGATGAGTCTTCCCATTTCCCCAAAACACATACATTATCATTCCTGGTCTTCAAAGTGATTTTTTTTCCCCAGGGCTAAGGACCGAACCCAGGGCCTTGCGCTTGCTAGGCAAGCGCTCTACCACTGAGCTAAATCCCAACCCCTTCAAAGTGATTTTAAATCCCATCAAGTTAACAATCAAAATTAATCATTACATCAAGTCAGGAAAAAAATTCCTGTCACCCTTAGGGTAAAGTTGACTGTGATAAGTTTGATTGAGAATGCCCCCCCCCATAGGCTCATATTTGAATTCAGGTTCCCAGTTGGCTGACTGTTTAGGAAGGATTAAGAGGTATGACCTTTTTGGAGAAGGTGTGTCAATGGGGGTGGGCTTTGAATTTTCAAAAGCTTATACCAGGCCCAGTCTTACTCTCTCACACTGTCTCCTGCATGAAGATCAGGATGTAAGTTCTCAGCTCCTACTGTAGTCCCATGCCTACCTGCCTGATGCCATGCTCCCAACCATGATGGTCATGGATTAATCTCTGAAACCATAAGCAAGCCTCCAATTAAATGCTTTCTTTGATAAGATGACTTGGTCATGATGTGTCATCACAACAATAGAATATTAACTAAGACAGTTGACAGAGCTATATTTATTATTATTATTATTTTATTATTTTAATTTGAAAGAACCCAACTTAACATATCTACAGATATAATCAGTGCATTTGTTTAGTTCTTCAAAATGGAGACCTTTAGTAATAGTAGAAACAACCAAAGACAATTTTATTCCCCTGTCACAAAAACATGAGTCCATGTAGTATTGTCTCTAAGACACTGTTACATTACCTCACCATATCCAGGCTAGTGCCCTCATTGCAGAGTCCAATGTTCGTATTCCACATTCGTATTCCAGCCAGTGGAAAGTAAGAAAAGTAAGAAAAGCAACTGATCTAACTTTTCCCTTTAGCTGTTGACTAGGGCTTAATCACATCCACAGCTCCAAGCAAGTACAGTTGAGTAGCCTTGTACAGCCTAAAAATTCTATTATGATGGAGGAAAAGGAAAACAAATGCGAGGGCACAACTATCTGTCTCTTGTATCCCACACAACAGATATTTCTCATTGATGCTGACTTATGTGTGTTATGCTTGTATAACATTCTTGTTTACTTCTTAAGAAGGAGAATATTGCAATTAGAATGATTTTGATCTGACGCATTAGTTCTGTACTGGAGATGGACCCAAAGGCCTTTAACATACTAAGGAAGCACTCTACTAATGAACTGTATCCGAGCACCCTACACATTGATTCTTAATCTAAGAGAAAGGTGTGAATTAACAACATATATGAATCTTCACATCTGCTGCTTTTCTTAACTCAGTTTAGCTGTCCTCTGGTGATTTAAGGTCACTTGTAATAGTTCCTTTGAACTGCTCTCTATCTAGGGGCATCTGGAAACTCAGTTTCAGCTCTCCAGCTTCATAAGACCTTTGTCCCATGTGTGCTCCACTCACTCACTGGCAAAAGCCTATCAAAGACCTAAAATAGGACAAAGTCTTTTACTCACTTTTTTTTCTCTTTGCTGATGTCACAAATTAAACACAAACCAATTTTTGACGACAGTGGGACAGAGTAAAAGTGTGACACAGTCTCACTAGTTAAAGTCCAGTAGGCTAAAATATAAGTGCACAGATGCCCATTCTTTGGGGTTCAGAGGAGAATGGTTCTTAACTTTCCCAGTTTGTAAACACAGCTACCAGTGTTTGTAGTGCATAATCCCCTTTCTCCACCTTCACAGCTAACAACACTTCAAGTTCTTCTCAAATAACTTCACTCTGATTGCTTCCAGAGTCACCTCTGTGTCCTCCTCTTGTACTTTGAGCAACTTTTGTGATCACCTAATGTTGGTGAGATACTTTTTACTCCAAGCATAGAATGGCCATCATGGAGTGGAGATAATCTTTGCCTGAGAGCCATGGCAATGATAGTTAAAAGTTAAGTCTTTCTGTGGCAATGGCAATGGAACCACCAATACTCCATAGTAGGAGGGAGGGAAAATCATCAGATTCCACCTGCCCTTTTAAACAGCTTCCCAGCTATAGATGGTCGAGGGGTGGCAGTCAGTGCTATATTATATAGGAAGTGGGTTAGTTGAAAGCAGGACTCTATGATGAAACTTCTGTGAGGTGTGATATGGTCATATTTTGTTTGTGTTCTCACAAATAAAGCTTGCCTTGAAATCAGAGTGCAGAGCTAGCCACTAGAGGCCAGGCAGTAGTGGCACACACCTTTAATCCCAGAATTTAGGAGGAGGAAACAGAAAGTGATAAAGCTGGGTGGCGAGAGGAAGTGATAAGGCAGGGTGGAGACAGGAGCTAGGCCCTTTCAGGCTAAGGATTTGGTAGAGGTAAGAAGTCTCTCCAGTGGCTGGCTGCTTTGCTTCTCTGATCTTTCAGCATTTACCCCGATATCTGGCTCCAGGTTTTTATTATTAAGACTAATTAGGATTCCTGCTACAGTGTGAGGTTATTAGCCATAATGAATGATGAGGGGCTTTTCAGTAATGCTGCTATTTTGAGTCACTCATTCAATTATTCAGGCTTACTCATAACATAAAAACCAGTTCCTCTCCCCCTCCACCAAGAAATTCATTGTTTCACCAGGTTGAATTTGAGTGGAATAGATTCTATGGTCTGCTGGTGGTGCCCAACCTGGGGTGAATAAATATTTGTTCCTGTCTTCCTAGGGAAAGTAATATTAAACCTAGGTCTAACCAGATATCCCAGAATAATCTCCCTATTTTAAGATCAGATGACTATTAGCCTTAACTCTATATGCATCTTTAATTCCTATTTGCCATGTGACATAACGTTTTTTTTTACAGATTCAGGGGATTAAGACATGGACACCTTTTATGGGGGAGGCCATTAATCTACTAGTCACAACTCTCATTTTGTTCTCAATCCATTGTGGCAAGAAGCACAGCTATGTTTCCTTTACTTCTCTTGGGCTTGTCTCTCAATTCTACTGCCAAATGAGATTAGTATTCAACTCAAGAATTGGACTTAAGAAATATGCTTTCTACCAATTATCACCTTACATGGGCACAAAATCACCTGCCCTTTTTAAGTTACTCTAAATTGAATAAGTCAAGATTCAGATAGCAAAATGAGGAGGCAATCTTAACTAGCCATTTACAGATATCTATACTTGATTGCAATTTCTAATTGCTTCATTTGGGATTTGACACATGTAGTGCATGATACCAGCAGCTCTTAAGAAATGTAATAACTCATTCAGAATTATATGTCAGGCTTGGAAAAGTTAAGCCTTTGCATCATTGGTGACTTTTGAAGTTACATCTGAGGCATCATTTACTTTTTCTGAACAGAGAAATAAGAAGAAGATTAGGCAAAGATTGGAAATCTCTTTTAAATATTTTGATATTCAAATTATTTTAGTAGAATTAGCTCACCTGCAAAAGTATCATCAAGGTCTTGAGCAGTGCTATTTGCTATTAAGAATAAGGGAAGAATACTAGAAGGCCTAGATTCCCAACCAGCTTTTATCAAAAAGTTATAGGCACCAACTACAAATGACTTAGTGCTCTTATGTTCAAAACAGGAAGGAAAAACTTGGCATCAACCACCTGTACTTTAATTAAGGCCAATAAAGTAACTATAGCTCTTCCTAGAGTTGAGAGTAAATGGGGTCAGGGGAGAGACTGATTGTTCTCTGTAACTCTGGAATAATTTACATCTGATGGGACCAAGTAGTGGAATAAGTTGGCCTGGATAATTGTCAAGGCTCCATTCAGCTGTGCCCATCTGAAGGCTGGTGACACAGTTCTTACTCAGCTTACAACTACCACTCTGCTCTGCCCTTGGACAGCCCTGACCTCTACTGCACTCTGGGGCCAAGTCATCTCTGTGGCCTAGATTGTGGTTTTACACTGCACTTCCTTCCTGAAAGATGAATCACACTGACATGATTCTTGCCCCTCTCTGGGGAGAACTGAGTAAATATGAGCAAGACTATGGGTGTGTCTCTGTGGCAGCCTCCTTTCCTTAGAACTAGGCACTGGCATATATCATCAATCAGTTCCATATGACATATATAGTCCTGCTTTATTTTCTTGGTTATAAGGTGAATATTATTCTATGTGTTTTAATGTACTATGGAGTTGATGAATGTGGAATTCACAAAGGAGATTCAAGGATAAAAACAACCCCACCTGAAATTTTGTATGTGTGTATGTGGGCATAGAACTTTCTGATAAGAAACTCTATATAATATATACAACAGAGTTGTCAGATTTTTCAACAGGCCTTAAACAAATGAGATCAACTAGTGTGGATGCTCACTGCTACACAGCCAACATCATATATTGGAAACTACTGTAGGAAGTAGCTTGGAAAGGCAACAAAATTACTGAGATGCTTAAAAGCATTTTATTCTATACATTATGCAGTACAAAACCTTTGGTCAATCACTTCTTAATAGACTGTTGAGATTAGCTAATAATGTTCACTGTTCCAATTGCAAGATATTTTCACCAATGCTTCCAGTTATTTCACTTCATGCCCTACCACATATCCATTTCTATTGTTGCTTTATTCACTATAACAAAGAAATGGGACCAATCTATTTGTTCATCAAAACATGAACAGATAATGAAAATCTGTTATGTATACAAAATGGAATTGAATTCTTAAGAAAAATAAAATCACAAAATGTGTAGGAAAATGAGTGCTTAGAATGTATAATATTAAGCAAAGTGAGCCAATCTCAGAAAGAAAAACACCACACTACCTCCCTCATATACAGATCTTAGCCTATAATGTATACATGTATATAAGTAAATAAGTGTATTTGTGAGTATACCGTAACATTTAGAAAGGAGAAAAAGAAAGAGCAATACAAAGAGGTGAAATGTTTACTAATGAGTTTACATATACAGTATATTTTATATAAGTCCTTTGTATGTTTTCTCAAAGTCTAACACATTTCCTTTTCTTTTTGAGATTACAATTTAATTACAACTTTTCTTGATCCCCTTTCTTCCTCCAAACCCTCGTATATACTTGTCTCACTCTTCACTAATTGCTATTGCATCTGTGTATTTTTTTAAATACAACATAAGTCCTTAAATGTGAAGAGGCCACATATGATCCCATGAGAGTCTGTTATCTTACTGGAAGGCCCACATTTTAAATTATATTTTCCGTTGACCACTGCTGTAAGATGTGGTTCTTTGGAAGTATTAGGAGACTTAGTATATTTTATACTTTAAACAAGAATTTTAGCTGTTCAAGTCATAGAGAGCAAGATTATTAGAAATATGTTCAAAATATCATAATTTTGAAAACTGAAAATACCGAGAATACTGATTTATTGTTTCTGAGTATTACAGAGTAATGTATCAGGATCTGAAAACACTGAGCAACTTCTTTCTTTGTTACCAGTGAATTATAATTTTAAATTTATCAATGTTGATGGATAACTTAAATTACCAAAGGTGTTTATCAGCTGAAAGAGGAATATGAGCTAGAGGATTCAAGGGGAACCCCACAGGGGACAGCTGACCTGAGCTCATGGGAGCTCACTAACTCTGGACCAATAGCTAGGGAGCCTGCCTGGGACTGACCTAAGCCTTCTACATGTGTGTGACTGTTATGTAGCTTAGTCTGTTTGTGGGTTTCCTAGCAGTGGGATTAGGATCTGTCCCTGGCATTTAAGCTGGCTTTTGGGAATCCAATCCCCAAGCTGGGTTGCTTTGCCCAGCCTTGATGCAGGGGGAGGAGCTTGGTCCTGCCTCAACTTGATGTGACATGCTGTGTTGACTCTCATGGGAGATCTGCCCTTCTCTGAATGGAGACTGAGGAGAAGTGGATGGGGGAGTAGAAGGAAAGTGAGGGAGAACAGGAGGAGAGGAAGGAGGGAAAACTATGGTCAGCATGTAAAATAAATGAAAAAATAATAAAAATTTACCAGGATCACTTGGCTCTGTTGCTTCTGAGATTGGCATGATGAAGTAGAACATTGTGACAGGGAACATCTAGTACAATAAATGGGTGACAACCAAACAGGATCAGGAGGGTGGGAAGGAGAGAAGGAAGGGAATAGGTTCACGTGTGCACAAAGAGAGAGGCACACAGACAAGCAGACAGATAAACACATACACACACAGAAAGAAAACAAGATATACCCTTCAAAGGCAGTCCTTTAGTAATCCAATTCCTCTGTATAGATCATGTCTTCTAATAACATATTATGAATGATTTTGTCCATTGATACATGTAGTACCCTCATGAGACAATCAAATCTTATTAATGTCATTAGTGGGGAGAACATTCAGAGGACATTTGATATTCAAATCTTAACAAGTACATTGGCAGAAGAGAATAAAGATCATTGAAGAAACAGAAGTTATCTGAGATGAGGCTCAGAAGTCACAGGAAGGAGTCTTGATTGTACTCCAAGTATGATGAGAGGCCTTGAGAACTTTTACATAGGGAGTGAAGGAAAGGACCAGATTCACAGTTGGATAGTTCAAAAATTTCTGTATGGAAGGATTTTGTTCTTGGGGGAGGGGGAAGTACAAGGGACTGGATGACACAGGAGGCTGACAAGGTACACAGAATTTAGCATAAAAATGAGAAAGTGTTCATAGCATCTAAGGAAGAACAGCAATGGGGTGGAGCTAATGGTGATTGCCAGAGAATTAGTGTCTCTAATTCATTTTACTTTTGTCTTCACTGAATTTGTAAAACTCACCATGCATAGAATATGGGCATAAATGAGCAAGAGCCGATTCCAAGCAGCTACTTAGCAGGTTTGCTGTAGCACAAAGGAGACAGTAGCTTGGATTAAGGAGGTAGCAATAAGAGCCATATGAAATGGATTAATTTCAGACACTTGTCTTTTGGCGATGACATGATCGGCACAGCCTCCGCTTCAGTGGTCTCCTAGGTATTGTCAGATAATCCCCTGAGCAGTGCTTTTTACCATTTCCTCTGTGCTGAACTTCTAAATTCCAAGCTCTATCAGGTGCTGTCGGTAATCTACTCTGATCCCCTCAGTGTCATTTTAGTCCGCCCATGTGCTCATTTGGCTGGGCTAGGCTTTTGTCACCAACAGCCTGTACTTGGGCTTGTGTCATAAGACTGCTTTCCAGCTATGTAAGGCCTTTGCCCAAATATGTAAGTCTTCACAACTCTCCCAGCCCATCTCTTGCTCAGTCTGAACAGCCTTTACTGACTGACAGGTATGACATGTAAACGCCTGGCTCTCTGGCCCAGAGTTGAAACTTCTCTGAGGTGAGACCCTACCTCACCTTGCTTCTTTTCCTTCACTCTCTTATTTTGTCTGCTTCCCCACAGGCTTCTTCTGGGAGTATTTTCTGAAGAAAATGGTCAGGGTCTGCTTCCAGGGATCTTTGGTGCCCAACATCTGGGCATATATTGCCACATAAGACCTGAGAAAGCTTTTAAAAGCATTCCAAACACATAAAAGCAGAGCCAAACACGGCTTCCTAGTCTCCTAGTCTTCCTAGTCTGTAATGCAGGTGGTAGTACAGATGCATCTATCAGCAGGCAGCACAACATGACCTAGGCTGCACAGCAGTTTAAGATTTAGCTTATGTAGACAGGAAAGGTTAGAGGTATGCTGTAAAGCAGGTTCAGGTGGGAAAAAAATCTCTAAACAGGCTACAGTGTTTTTAACAATGTGACAAGGCTTAAGAAAGAAAAGAAAAAGAATACAGACAGTCAGAAAAAAAGTGAATAGTTTATAAATAATAAAGTCTTTAAAGAGAGAAGTAAAGTAATATTAAAAAAAGAATAAGCTATGTAGAGATGGGAAATACACAGGGAGTCTGAACCCCATATGATATTGTGTTGTCTTTGAATTTTTGGATTGCTGATAAGCAAATGACAGTTGCTGGGAGACTTGGGATTATGGAAGGGACTGCTGAAATAAAGCAGTTTAGATACTTTAGGAATGTCTTAACTTTAAAATGGAAGTCAAAAAAATGTATTGCTTTGAGGAAAAGGTTATGCTTTTGTTTCCACAGGAAATGCTGTGGATTTATTCAAGGTTAATAATGATCAGATTTGATTAAGGAAGACCCCCTGGCTACAGATATAAAGAAATAAACCTAGAATAACTACAAGACAGGTGACATATATTTTTACCTGCTCAAAATTAAAACACAAAAATCATCTTTGGCTGGCATGTGTACAATGCACAGTCCATACTTGTGTTAATGCAGATATGTAGGTTACCTTTGAAAGTTGGTGTGTTTTCAGAACAAGGGAACCAAACACAAATGAAAATGGGTGGCCCTGGGGATCTAGCCTCTCAGAATGCCTCTGTTTCAGTTTTCTCAAAAGTCTGCATCCAGAACAACTTCAAAGCTGCTATCTAAGATGGTCCAACCTCATGTACTATCCAGCCAAGACTTCACATAAGCTTTACGCTTTCCTATCACATAGAGACTAAACAAAAAAAAATACAGCTAGCTCTCTGAGGACTTAACAATTATTTCAATTTTCTCAGGGTCCCCTAAAGATACCATCACCCCAAGATAACAGAAATCAATCTAGAGAATATGATACCCACATTCCCAAGAGGTGGGGTGGATAGTTTTTGGTCATTTGGTGGGTTATAGATGTTTGTCATTGTTTGGGGTTGTTGGTTACAAGTTGTAATTGGTTATGGTCAGAAAAAAAGCTGAACAAAGGAGATTAGAATCAGGGATCTCTTTCTGAAGGGAAAAAGAGGGATACAGTATAGAAATGATTAATTAAAAGGGTGGATTATTAAATCTATTTTTGAACAACTACAAATTCAAATATTTTAAATTGGTATGGATTTTTATATAGTGATACAAATTTAATGTTATTTTTGTTATACTCTACATGTTTCCACTCTTGTCTAAGGTACTGTAACTATGTAACTCATTTTAAAAGGTTATATAAAGTTTTAGTCTTTAAAAGTTATTTAAGATATTAAAAAATACAGATTAATAGTCATGTATAACAATCAAACTTATATTCATGTTAAATATGTTTTTAAGGTTAAACAGAGATATATTTTAAACAGATAGATGGTCTTAAAACACGTTGAAGACCTACAATATGTCATTTAAGATGTTTAATAACTTCAGGTTTTTCACGACAGTGAGACATGTCTGCTCCTGGCAATATCAATCCACTTCATAAAAGGATGATGGGTGTTGAAAAACCTCTGTATGGAGTTTGCTTTCTTTGTGGTAAAATCTAGTCACTGGGTAAAGAAACTGCCCTTGCCTCAACTGCTGACAGAATGCTGTCCAAATTGAAAGGTCAGGACACAAAAGAAAGTGACTGCCAAACTTTGTCGAGACAAGGCAAGACAGTTCTAAAAAAATTTTCTGCATCACAGAAAAGTCTATCAGGTATTCTAGGCTTGTAGATTGAAGATGGATACTCCAGTGTTTCAGAGGAACCTTGGGGTGACTGGGCAGTTAGACGTTTCTGTAGTTTCTTAGTTTTGGAAGTGATTTACACTGCACTTCTTGTTTACTCAGGTAATATTATATCTTTCTGGGGTTTTGATGGAGTTGAAGACTAGTTATACTTCTAGTTTTCCTTTGTTATGATAGAAGATAAATTAGGTACAGAACTTTGAATTCATCAATATAAATAATAAAGTATTTTCTCCAAAATTGCCAAACACAAATTGACTAAACATTGTTAATGTAATTCTTACCTGATAATTCTTCTTATTATATATATCTTTACTTATATGTTAGAGTTAACCCTTTCCTTTTTATTTAGACAAAAAAGGGAGGAATGTTGTGGAATAATCTTTTTGTACACTGTGAAGGTTTGTCATTCTGATAGGTTCAATAAAAAGCTTTATGTAATGGCAATTAGCTAGGCAGGATTTTCAGACACACAAGATGCTGGGAAGGAGAAGGCAGGAGTCACCAGCCAGCCTTTGAGAAACAGGAAAGCAGGATAGATAGTATGTAGACGTGGTAAACAAGACTTGGGCCAGCACATGGATTAATAGAAATGGGTTAATTTAAGTAATAAGAGCTAGCTAATCACAAGACTAAGCCATCAGCCAAGCTTTCATAATTAATAAGAAGTCTCTGTGTCATTATTTGCAGCTGGCTGGTAGGACAGAGAAAGACTCACCACCAATGTTAATGTAAAACAAAACTCTTCCTGTGGGATCTGCTTCAGGACTGAGACTTTCCCAGGTAACACAGACAATTCTAAAATTTTATCTGCAGTTCTACATGATCTCATATAGATTGGTGGCTCTGCAAACTCTAACCTAAAAACACTAAAACCTACACTTTAGGCCTAGGTGTGTGGCCCTTTGGCAGAACTTCTGCCTAGCACGCATAAGGCCCTGGGTTCTAGCTCTGGGTCAGCCAGAAAAGAAAGAAAAGGAAAATCTAGGCTTTGGAAATTACACTTGGATCTATTATTCATGTTACTGGTTATATAACTAGAAATATCTTTAGGTTATAAGAATTTGCCCTCACTTTACATGTTCAGGTTTTAAAGTGTTACATAATCTCTTTGTTTTATCTATAAAATGAAAATAATCATTCCCAACTGTGATATCAAAACTATGATTTACATATTTCTTAGCACAATGCTTAGACTACGTAAACATCCAATAGTTGATATGGATTGTTAAATCAGTGAAGGCTGATTAGGCCCATGGACCCAAGCTAGTTCTTAATATATTTTCTCCAATTAGTAGCAAAATGAGAAAGCTGAAGACAATGGAATGCTTTTTATCAAAGCTAAAACATTTTTGCTTCCTTTTTTCTTAAATGGTAGAGATAATAGATGGTAGTTTTGCTTTTAATAGCTATGCTTCAAATTTTTCAAAGCAGTGATTTATGTTTTGAAGATTTATTTTTATTTTTGTTATCTCTGTGTGTCTGTCTGTGAGTCTTTGTGTCTATGTGTCTGTTTGTCTCTCTGTGTGTATCTCTCTGTCTCTGCTCTCTGTCTGTGTGTCTCTGTCTTTGTCGGTCTCTCTCTCTCTCTCTCTCTCTCTCTCTCTCTCTCTCTCTCTCTGTTTGTGTGTGTATGTGTTTGTGTGTTCATGATGTATGTGAAGGTACTCATAAAGGCCAGAGGAAGATGTTAGTTACCCTGGAGTTGGAGTTACAAACAGCTGTGCCACTCAATGTGGCTGCTGGGAGTTGAACCCGGGTCCTCTTGAAAAGTAGGATGCACTTTTAGCTGCTGAGTCATTTCTCTAGCCTCCAAAGAAGAAATTTTATACCTGTTCCCCGTTTTTTTTTGCATATATATTATTTTCATTACATTTATTAATTATTGTGTCTATATGTATGTGTGGATATTAAAGAGCAACTTCCAGGACATGGTTCTGTCCTTTCCACACAGCCTTGGCAGCAACCACCTTTATGCACTGAGACATCTTGCCTCACCCCCTGACAATTTTCATTTGAAATCCAAAAATGTGAGAAGCAAGTTTGTAAGCATTATATCCAATAGACCTGTTATTAAATAAATATTGCTGGGTTTGAGTATTTGTTTCCATTTTTCTGCTGTGATTCTTGTCATATGAGGGTCACATTTGTAACCTGCTCTCTTGAACATAATTCCCAGGATATGCTTGATTGTGTAATTGGTTAAGAGTAACATTATTATAATCATAACCCTGATTCTGCATGTGTTTCTTTTTAATAAGTTTTGAAAAAAATCCTCACTCAGGGCTTTAGAAACTGTTTTCTCACTATATACCAGAATGGCCCAAAAGGAAAACACAGAATCATATTGGTCTTGGCTAATAGCAAGATCCAAAGGACCCCTCTGGATGGGGTTCTTCTAGGTTCTCTGGTCTCCAAAGAATTGAGCAGAGGAACACAGTTGCACCAGAAAAAGAAACAGCTTATAAATAATGACACACTTTCAAGGGAGGAAGTGGACCAGAGAAACTTAAGCAGCTCCAAGGCCTGGCTGTGTGGACTGAGGCTTTGGATTTAGGCTTGTTTATGTAGTATAGGATTTTTTTTTTTGGCTCATCTGGACAGAAAGGACTTTTCCGCCCATGCTTTGTGTGTTACATGTAATTCTTTCTACACACAACTCTATGCATTGAATGTCTCACCAGCATCTTGATGAGCCACAGGTCACCCTCAGACAGCCTGGAGTGCCTCTCAGCCTGTGCCAGTAGCAGCAGCTGGTTCTAGTTGGACAGCCCTTCATCTTTCCCAACCTTTCATCCTGGGTAGGGTTTTGTCCAGGACCTTCTGAACCTCACTCTCCATCTGACTCTCTTCTCTCAATGAGAGTCTTAGAGAAGATTCTAGAAGTCTACTGGCTCATCTTAACCCATGCACAGTTAACCTTTTTCAAGAGAGCATAAAGAATACTGTCTAATTGTATTTCTTTTCCAGTATAAAGAAAGCTATCTTTAAAGAGGTGAGACAGTTTAATCAGCTGCTTCACACTCACCTCCTGAAGGAAATGGATTTGATAAGCCCATCTGGGACTATGGACATAGTAAAATTGATATGGATTCTATGTGTCAGACTCAACCAACTCCCAAGAGTTCTCAGTATTTTATTTTATAAAACAAATTCTTATTTAAATGGCTTTAAAAACCCATCTTTTAATGAAAATAACAAGTATAAATATTTAACTGTTAAGTTAAACCATATGATAGCTTTATGAGCATTTTCATATGCTTCAATTATAAACACTGGCTGGAGTTTATTGATCCAGTATAGAGTTAAAGAGGTCCTGCATCTTAACATGGGTCAGATAGCTGCTTAAATAAACTGCACTCAATTTCAAACATACTTATCTTGGATCATCCAGTCCAGAACCCATGTAAATAAATCTTAATAACTTTTGTAGATTCAAAGATTTACAGGAAGTTCAAACATACCTAAGTCTTTCTTCACTTTTGATGAACTAGTTCACTATTAATGTCTTTTACCTACTTTGGGAATGAGACTTCAGGGAATTTCCTAGGGTGAATCTGCCTTTATTTGACATATTTCCACTGCTTACTTTGTCAATAACCTCTTCAGAAAAGCATGGGATACAGGACAGAATATTTGAGCACAAATCAGGTTTGACCATGTACTGACTCTGTTACCACAGACTTTTCTATTACAAGATTCACATTTCAATACATGCATGGATTATCTTTTTAATCAGTGGCTTCAACCTAAGTTGTATTTCCTTTGGTCAGGCTAAGAGAAAAGTAATTATCTGTCCACATGACTGATTTTCAAGTTGTGTATAATCGCAAATATAGACACATGCACATACAAAAAAAAGCCTGTCCATCCACAACATTCACAAGGTTATATATTCAAATAAATAGACAATCATGCCTGTTTTAAAAACAGATAGCTTTGCATTCTTAGTTGTGTTCTTATGGCGTTTGTGTGTGTATCTCTCTCTCCTCTCTCTCTCTCTCTCTCTCTCTCTCTCTCTCTCTCTCTCTCTCTCTCTCTCTCTCTTCTCTCTCTCTCTCTCTCTCTCTCTCTCTCTCTCTCTCTCTCTGTGTGTGTGTGTGTGTGTGTGTGTGTGTGTGTGTATGAACTATTACAAGATTTGATCTGTCCCAGAAGTCACCAAGTCACAGAATACTACATTGGTGTCTGCAAAGTGTGGGGTAAATTTGTCCCCATTCTTTTTCCTTCAGGGAATTGGTCACAATAGCTGTGGTTACCCAACTTGAATCAAGTGATGCTTTGAGTCAAGTTGTTTTTTACTTAAATGAGAAACCAAAGACAGACCACAGTTCACAATAGTCTTAAAAATAACATCTTGGGAATAATCATCACATGCTTCTTTATTACAGGAAATGCATACCAAATGTTGCCTTGTATTTAAACCTGAAAAGTGGGCAGGGTGTGGGCAGACAATTATACCAAAGGCTATATAAAGAGGGCAGGTTTCCATCACTGGTGACAGTTACTCTTAGCACCCCATCTGTTCCTGACTTCCTTTCACATGTAAGCATTAGTAGAGGTGTTGTTGGTTAGTATCACAGAAGAAAATTGATTGTCATGGAACCTCATTCAAATCCTTTTGGCATAATCACATGTCCAGCATGGGTGAAGAGCAAAAACAAAAAAACAGAATTGAAGGGCTGTCTCGTGGTTTCTTAGCCCTGCAAGCAGAGACATGAATTTAATTTCAAGGCCTCCCAAACAGGGAGATCCTTGTATGATTCTCTCCACCTCCTGGAACATCATGCTGAGTAAGAGCTAGGGTAGATGGCAGAGTCAGCTAGATCATTTGTGGGTCTCAGTGTGAAAGAAAAGTACAGGACACCTCGTTCAGAAAGTGTGTCATGAAGTACCATAGGGGCCGTGGTGATAAGACTTTTTCTTTTTTTCTGCAGTTTCGTTCTTGACTCTTCGTAGTATTTCTCATGTGTTATTATATTGAATGATATTCTCAGTAGGGAAAAATTAAAAATTTAGATTATTAGTATTGAATGTTTCACTCATCTTACATAGCATGGTGTGAGTTATGAATGCAAATATAAGAATATTTGTGGAAACACCAAAATTATGTAATTTACATCTCATACATTTATGTGAATTTTGCCCTTCCCAGAAGTGTGGAAATGCTACACTAAGCTAATTCAACTGTTTTTATCTCACTTCTTAATAGACACACATTCTATCATCACTCTGCATCTGTGGCTTTCTGACAAAGAAAGGAGTGAAAGGAAAGGAAACCATGGGTTTCCCAATCGTATTTTTTCCTGCTAGTCGTTGTTTTTTAACATAGGTAGCTCCTATACAGAAGTAGTAATCCCATAGTCCTCCACATTTCTTAAAAGATCATTGCTCTTCTTGAAGTTGGTGCAGGTACTGGCTCAGACAAAATGGGACAGCTTTAGCCAGGTGGTGGTGGCACATACCTTTAATCCCAGCACTTGGCAGGCAGAGCCAGGCAGATCCCTGTGAGTTCAAGGTCAGCCTGGGCTACAGAGTGAGATTCAGGACAGGCACCAAATTACACAGAGAAGCCCTGTCTAAAAAAAAAAAGAAAAAAAGAGAGAAAGAAAGAAAGAAAGAAAGAAAGAAAGAAAGAAAGAAAGAAAGAAAGAAAATGGAACAGCTTTTGAGGGAGTTCCCTGAATTCTCATACACTGTATGTACCCTGGGATTTTATGAATGCCAAATGTTGAGGCAGCAAGAACCAAAAGACATACATAGCAGACACACCTGCTTGTCTCACATTTTCCTACCAACTTTCACTAATGGAACACAAGTAAGCAGTCAGTTTTCTCATCACCGTAGACAAATACCTGGAAAATGGAAATCCACTTTGCTAATTTAAAAAGCATTATTCTTTTGCATATATGATGTGTGTGGGTCGTGCCCATGTGGCACCATGTACATGTGGAGATCAGAAGACAATTTTGTGGAGTTGGTTGCCAGGCTTTCATAGCAATTATTTTACCCACCAAACCATTTCACTGGCCTTGGGAAACTACTAACAGGAGGAAAGGGCATATTTTGGCTCACAGTTTCAGACCATTGTGTTAGATGGAGTGGAGCAGAGCAGAACAGTTTAAATATAGTGAATGAGAGGCAGAGGGTGAAAGAGAGACCACCTAGGACAAGACATATCCTGGAGGGTTGTCCCAGAGACATCCTTTCCCAAGCTAAACCTCAATGCCTAAAGTTTCCAGAACCTCCCTACTCAGTGCCACCAGCAGATAATGGGGTTAACCTTTAATATGTGTCTGTTTGGCAGAAACTTCATATCCAAACCATAACATGTGCAAAGATAAAATTATTAAGAATTTCAAGAGAGTGGTACCTTGCATGGATTCAAGTACAGCACCCTTCTATGGGATAAGCCCCTCGATGACTATACAGATTGTATACCCCTTAAATCAGCTTGGATCATTCATTTCTTTTTGTGCATCAGCATTCATTGAACATCAGATATTTATGACAAAAAGGTGAATCAGAGAATAAGAGTTGTGCCGTGCATCAAGTCTTTTTTTTTTTTTTTTTTTTTTTTTTTTTTTGAGACAGGGTTTCTTTGTGTAGCTTTGCACCTTTCCTGGAACCCACTTTGTAGACCAGGCTGGCCTCGAACTCACAGAGATCCGCCTGCCTCTGCCTCCCTAGTGCTGGGATTAAAGGCATGTGCCACCACCACCCGGCGTGCATCAAGTCTTAGAGTTGCTGTTGGGGTATCTGTTATGTCTTTTTTCCAATGGAAGTATGAGTTGCTTATTTCCTAACACAATGGAAACAGTTGTAAGAGAACATATAGCACTTTTTGGATATATACAATGTGGGGCACTAAATTACAGTCCCTTGACATATGGGGGGAAATACAGGATTTATGTAGCTGAGACTTAATGCCAAACTTATGACTCAATTTGACATTCAGAAAATAATACCCAGAAGGTTTGTTGTAAACACACTACAGAGAATACAAAGTGAGTTCTAGCAATGTTTCTAAACAGAAAACTAGTGAATCCTTCCAGTAGAAGGATTATTCAATTTGTAGTGGCAGAAAACAATGATTTTAGCTTGTTTTATTTTGGTTTTAATTGTGGTAAATCCCCCCAAAATAAAAACTTCCATTTAACTATTTGTAAATGTACACTTCAGTAATGTTAAGTAAGTTCACAATGATGAGCAACTGATCTCCAAAACTTTTTTATCTTACAAAACCAAAGCTCTGTGATCATTTTTCCTCCATTTTCTGTCCACTTTCTCTTCCCCTCCAGCTCCTGGCCAGGGCCATTCTACTGTCTGTTTTCTGAGTCAACTTTAGAACTGCGCATTATTTATCCTTTTGATATTGGCTTTTTCATATAGCATAATGTCTTCAAGGCTCATTCCTGTTGTAGCAAGTGTCAGAATTTCCTTCCTTTTTGTGTGCATAAGGCACTTTGTTTGGTCACCTGTTAATAGATGTGTGTGTTTCACATCTTGCCTATTCTAAACTCTGTTGTTATGAACTTCTTTGAGATCTTGCTTTCGTTTCTTTTGGACACATACTCAGAAGTGATATTGCTGGGGAAAATAATTCTTTTAAATCATACTAATCCATATCCATTGATAGATAACATGATATTTGGATGTGTCAGGAGTTGTCATGGCTAGTTTTACCAACTTGACAGAATCTAAAATCATCTGGAAACAAGCCTCTGGGAATGCCCAGGAAGGGTTATCTTGAGTAGGTTAACTGATGTGGAAAGGCCAATCTCATTTGTGGGTGGAACTATTCTCTGGGGAGTATCAGTGGACTGTGTAAGTGGAGAGGAGATGAGGAGCAAATGTGCATTCATCCTTCTCTGCTTCCTGACTATGGAGAGTGTGACCAGTGGCTTCAAATTCCTGCCATCTTGACTTCCCTCCTGTGATGGCTTTTCCCTTGAATTGTGAGCTCTTTTCCTCTTAAGTTGTTTTGGTCAGAGTATTTTATTGCAGCAGTATGATAGGAAGCTATGACAGAAAATCGTAGAAGATGTTAGGCTCTTGTTGTGATCAACCTGACCGTGTGGTTTATAGGCCTTTGGAACTGTTTTGTGGCTAGAATATGGCAGAGTTTGTTATGATGGGCTACAAAAGCCATTGAATAGTGGAAGCAGAGCTTAATTGGACATTCTGGGAGCTGAGAGAAATGCAGAGAGTGGAGGCCCAGCTCATTAAGTTTCAGAGTAGAATAAGGTCTCTTTCAGAAACTGGGCTAGGGTCCATTCACATGGTGTTTTAGTCTAGAATCTGGTTTTTTTCATATTGTGTACTGGATGAAATTAAATGTAAAGATACTGGACTAATTTGTCAGACAGAGGAAATTTCAAGGCAGGAGAATATTCCTGTTAGTACTGAGAAAGCAGTTATGACTGCTAAAGAGAGCAGCAGCACTGACGAGAAGCCTCCTGTGCTGTACTGGGACAATAGGGACGGTGTTCTCAGAGAAAACTGTAAACAGAGTTTCTGTCCTGCCAGCAACTCCCAAATATCAAGCAGCTGCTACCCAAATTATCGCACAGAAGCTTATGTTAATTATAAATGATAGGCCAGTAACTCAGACATATTACTAACTAGCTCTTACACTTAAATTAACCCATAATTCTTATCTATGTTTAGCCACGTAACTTGGTAGCTTTTCTCAGTATAACATTTTCATCTTGCTTCCTCCGTGTCTGACTGGTGACTTCTGACTCTACCATTCCTCTTCCCAGAATTCTCCTAGTTTGTCTCTAATACTCAATCTCTTCCTGCCCAGCTATTGGCTTTGTTATTAACAATGAACATAATCAGCAGCAGAAAACTCTACCCTTCAGAGGGTCCACCTTTGGAAGACTTGGATTAGTTTTACAGAAGAAAGCCTAAAGCAAAGAGATTCCCTGCTTCTTGAAAGCAACTGCCTAGGAAAGTCTTTCCCCAGGGTCAGCACATAGAAGCTGATACAGCAGTGTTCCAAGGTGGTTAGCTGCAGAACTTGGCAACATTATCCATGTGGTACTGGTTTTGTTGGTATCAAGGATGCAAGATACAGGGAGTCCATGACAAACATCTGAGGACAGGCAATGCGTGGCAGGGTTGGAATCTTGGCAAAGAGACCATCAGAGGCAATTTCATGACGCTGTGAAGGTGAAACCTATGTTTCAGTGGAAACACTGGGATATTGAAGATGGGACTTCCACCAAAAAGAGCCATAGGCACAGAGTGCCCAGCCTAAGCTAGAAGCTGTGTATATTTCAGGGGGCAGGGATGGAGGAGTCGGGCCATTCAAGCCTCTTTTTTGGTCATTTTCTTTGTAAGCCTAGGCTTTAACAGCTGAGCCACCTTGCCAGGCCTGTTCAAGCTGTTTTTGTTTTGTTTTGTTATGTTATGTTGTGTTTTTTGTTTGTTTGTTTGTTACCTCAATTGATTTGATTATATTATGAGCCCCAGATGTTGGACAAGGAACTGCAGGATTTAATGTATTCTCTGATGGATTCTGGTTTTGCTCTGGTCTGCTCATTTCTCCCTATGTCCTGATTTTTCCTTTTAAAACAGGAATGTTTACTTTACATATAACTTTTTAAAATAGGAACGCACAGTCAAGAGACTCTGGAATTTAAAACATCAGAATTGTTAAAGACTATGAGGACTTTTCAGTTTGGACTGGATCATTTTGTGTTATAATATGGTCATGAGCCTGTGGGGACAGGGATAGAATATTATGCTTATAAGTAATGTGATTGGTAGAGCTGTTATGGTTACTGTTAATCATGAACTTGATGTTATCTGGAATAACCTGGAAGACAATAACCACTTGTCTATGAGAAATTTTCTTGATTATGTTAATTGATATGAGAAGACCCATCTTACTTGTGGGCAGGACCGTTCCCTGGGGTAGGGGATGCTAGACTATATAAGTAGGGAAAGTGGCCTGAGAAGCAAAGAGACATTGCTCTCTACCTCTCAATGATGGATACAATGTGACCAGCAGGTACCACCTTGATTTTCCCACTCTGATTGACTGTACCTTGAACTGTGAGACAATCCAAATCTTTTTTTTTTTTCCATTTAGTTGCTTTTATTAGAGTATTTTATCACAGTAATAGGAAAAGAAACTAAGACAGGAGCCTATTAGGAGCTAAAGAACTAAGAGAAAGACTGTAGAAGTACTTGCTTTAAAGAAGTATATGTGGGGGTTGGGGATTTAGCTCAGTGGTAGAGTGCTTGCCTAGCAAGCACAAGGCCCTGGGTTTGGTCCTCAACCCTGGGGAAAAAAAGTATATGTGTATCCTTACAGTTGTTGTACAAGTGGCCTTCTAAATTGGAAAGACACAGTTATTAATTAAAATAAACATAAAGACAGGCTGGAGAAATGACTCAGAGGTTGAGAGTACTGACTGTTCTTCCAGCGGACCCAGGTTCAATTCCCAGCATCCTCATGGTGGCTCACACCTGTCTATAACTCCAAGATCTGACACCCTCACACTGACATACACACAGGCAAAACAACAATGCACATAAAATAAAATAAAATAAAAATAAATAAATTATATTTTAAAAAAGACAGACTCAACAACAAAGAACACTGGAATGGAGCCAAATGAAACTAAAATAAGTACACCGAAGACATGAAGAAGAAATAGTGAACTAGAAATTAGTTTTGGAAAGTATAACATTCAAGAGACTGTTTATTGGTTTGTAACTCAGCATTTGGAGAAATGCAGAAGAATCCTCTGTGGAAAAATAGCAACCTTAAGAGAGGAACAATGTTCCTGCTGAGATAGCACTACATCACCCTAAAGTAACCCCTGGAGAATATGTCTATGTTCAGTGCTTGAACAGTCAACCTAGAAGCCTTACCAATGCATCTTAGACCTATTATATGTTATGGATCATTTAATCCAGCTTTATAAATAAAAAATGAAGAAATCTAGGCCTGGATATGTTAAAGGACTCCCCCACTACCAAAACACTGGCTTGTGTTAGTAATAGGATTATATCTTCCTGTTCTAATAGTAAATGTGTTAAGAACCCCAAAGCCACACTCATAGAATCAACCCCACAATTAACTGACAGTACAAATAAAGTAGCTCCAACCTGAAAAGACATGCACTTCTCGAACATTCTGTGTTAATACCTTCCTCTCCATTAGGATAATTCAAGTCATTAATACCTAAAGAAGCTCCTGAAAAAAACTAAACTATATACTCCAAGTAGGATTATATGTGGATTGGTAACAATTAACTGATCAGATTAGTTAGTCACTTGCAACCTTGCCAAACATGGATCTCTTGATATTGAGGAACAGTGTTTCAGGATCTGGATTTTTTATTGACATATTATAGAATATATGGAGAAGTGGCTAAGGGAAAAATTGATTGAGCTAGACACACAAAGAGTTCTGTTTGGGGGCCTGGAGGAGAGAGAAAACATTGAACAAGGAGTAAAGAATGTCAAAAGAGAAGTTATAGGAAGGATGTCAAGGAAAAATTCATTTGCTTAACAGTTTTCTCATGAAGAGCTACTAAGGATGCAATGGTTAAAAGATAAACATTCACTGTGTGGAGTATGAAATAATTTTTCATCATCTAACAATCTCTAAGACAAAAGAGGTGGATTTGCAATGTAAAGCTTTAAAAGCAATCTTTAAACTGTCTCAACAGCCAAGTGTGGAAATGGAAAAATAGGTGTTCCCTGTGTTGCTCATCAAAAAAGGATATGGTAGACACCCTAGTAATGAAGTATAGGTTAACAAGAGGCAAGTATAGCAAATATGTTAGTGTGCACATGTGCACAGGAGATGCACAAAATATAAAAAGTAAAATAGAAAGGGCCAGATGGCTAAAGCTTAGATGTCTTTTCATGGGGGACATGTAAATTGGAGGATAGTAACAACTTCCGGAACTTCACTGCAAACAAAGGATGTCTTAATACTCAGGCAGTCTCCAGGTAATCTCTGGAGCTGTCCTTGGGAGCCTAGATAAAATTCTGTCAGGGTGGGGTGACACTTTTAGTCTCCTGTCTTCTCTTGCAGTTAATCTTTCCTAGTTATTTGACAAGATTTCCTGGAGAAGGAGTTTAAGACAATTGCATCTCTTTTGGAAGAAGCTTTCTCAGTCAGATAAAGGAACTTCAGAGAAAACCTCTCCCAGTACTTCAGAGAGAAACAAAGGAATGTTCCAGAAACTTTGATTCTGAGGTTTTGGTTTTTTTTTTCATCTTAGCATGTCAAAGTCCCACACCTTAGATATCATTTTCTGAGCTCCAACACCATTGTAATGCTCCTACTTGATAATGAAAAACTAAACTTGGCTAAGATAGCAGCCATGTTCATACAAAGCAATGGGAAAGAAAAATAAAGGAAAAAAAATTCTGATATTCTACCAACAGTGGAGTCACCCAATGACTAGACAGTTAAAGCAGATGCATATTGAAATGGATGGTTTGGCTGAATACGGGCAGAATTAGTATTTATTTTTGTTACCTTATCTTTATTTTTCTTATACCCATGTGCTGTGTATTGATTCAGCCATTAGAGGCCATGAGGGTTCAGATAAGCTCAGGGAAAGCCCACAGAAGTGGTAGGTATTTTCCATTCTCTGAGTAATGCATGTGTGTTTTGCAGTACACCATGTAGTGTAGCTGATTCACTGGTCCCAAATCCCAACACCCAGGAATTTTTAGAGACACCAGGATCTTTGGGTTCAGTCACAGCGAAACTCATACCACATCTGATGTCTGTATAGAAAATTTGTTCCAAACAATTCTGAAGGCATCTGTGAATGACAAATTGGCTCTTGGGTGTATTTATGTGGTGAGGGTAGATGGAGAGAGGGTTTACTATCCAGGAAGTCTTAGAACTCAAAGAAATTCCAAATGAGAACAGAGTGACTTGGCTAGATGTGATGGCATATGCTGGTGATCCTGGCACTCTGGAGGCTGAAGGAGGAGATATAGAAGTGAAGTCAGCCTGAGCTGTATAGTGAGATCCTGTTTTGTTTGTTTTTTAAATACTGTGATCAAAATATTTACAACAGCACCGTATTACCTGACAGAAACAAGAAAGAAGGGATTTATTTTGGATAACAGTTTGTCTTTTTAAAAATGTATTTCTAATTATGTATATGTATGTATAACAAAGAGGGCATCAGATTCCCTTGGAGTTTGAATTATATGGGTGCTAGGAAACAGACTCAGTTCTTCTACAATAGCAGGAAGCACCTTAACCACTGAGCTATCTCACCAGCCTATCCACCTGTTCTTCCTTCCTTCCTTCCTTCCTTCCTTCCTTCCTTCCTTCCTTCCTTCCTTCCTTCCTTCCTTCCTTCCTTCTTTCCTTCCTTCCTTCCTTCCTTCCATCCTTCCTTCTTTTCTTTCTTCCTCCTAAAATGATCTCTTACCCTGTAACCCAAGCTGGCCTTAAATTCATGATACTCTTTCTATCTCAGCTTCCCAAATGCCAAATAAGACCACAACACCCAGCTTTAGCTCACAATTCCAGGAGATCCAGTCCATCTTTATGAAGAGGCCATGAAGGAATTGATCAGGTCACATCATGGTAACAAGGAAACAGAAAAAGGTAGTATAAGAAGAGCCATAGCAAGCTATAGCCCCAAGGACATGTCTCCACTCATCTATCTCCAATTAGGACCTATCTCCTACCTTTCATCACATTCTAATAATGTCACATTATGATCCAGCAAAGAATTGATCCATTCATTATAAACCATTCTAACCATCTTTACAGAGGTCCTCACAGACAGACTGCAAAGTAGGCTTCATTAATTTCCTATGTGTTGATTAGTTAAAACCCAATTAAGTAGAAAATCAAGATTAGCTATCATAGACACTATATCTTCACTGCCTTATAGAACATCTGCTATTCCCTGGTTGATCTCTGTTCCTTTCCTGCTCCCTACCTACTCACTAACATCACATCAGATGGCACCATGAATGGTTTCCACACAGGGACTCCTTTTTTTATACTATAACATGGTTAAATCATTTCCATTATCATTCCCCATTTACTAAATGAAGAAAGTGAAATATAGAGAGGGGAAATGAATTCTCCTAGACTACAGACTGAGTGAAGAGGTAGGAATCAGATTTTGTTTTGTAAAACTGCAAAGTTTCAGGTCGTTGCCACAAATTGCTTTGTGGCATCAGCAATTATTATTATTTTTTAATTCTGAGAATTGAGGAGACACCTCCTTCCTCCTTTTCATATCCTATTTCCTCAACTCCACACTTTGGGGCCTCAGAACTGAGCTCCCCTCAGGAAGGACTAGACTTTGAGGAAATAACCCCTTAGACTTTGTTCACTGACAGCCACCGAAGGTCAAGGCTGAGTCCTTTTGCACGCAGTGCTCTGCCTTGGGCCCAAGGCCTGGAGTCGGAATGTCTGCTCCAGAGTTTCCATTCCCAAGGGATGACTGCCCAGGAGAGATGGCCATCTGGGAACGACCTTCCTGATGTTCCTTTGGCTACACATTTTGTTGATTTCCTTAAGTGTGTTTTCTTATGGGGTTTCTGTTTCTTTTCTGGCTTGGTTTGAGACTTTACTTCATTTCTGTTTATTTCTTATTATTTGGCCCAACACATTTGTTTTCGTTGGTTTTTTTTCCCCTTCTCAGACTCCTGGCCTACATGACCTGTGGCTCATTTTGCCATACAATATGCCACCCTGTCTGTGTGTTTTGTCTGAAGTTTTTAGAAGCCCAAACTTAAACGCCATGACAAGGGGATGGGGGGTGGGGGAAATTAACTTAAGCCTTTCCACTAAGACAAAGAGAAATTGTGAATGAAATGCAAAGACAGGATTGGAATTGTGATGAAAACTGTTTCAATGATACCTCTAAAAAGTAGTAAGAATTTGGGCATGGTGTTTCATGCCTATAATCTAAGTGTCACAGCTGAAGCAGAATTGCTATGCACTTAGGACCAGATAGGCAACAGAGTGAGACTTTTGTTTAAAAAAATAACAAGAAAATTGAAAAAGGAAAGAAAGAAAGCAAATATCTTTGGCCCTTTTGATTTGGAGATCTAAGGATAAGGCAGAGAAGGCTGTGTGATCACCATCTTAGGGACAAGAGATACAACTCTCAGTCAGGGGAGTGTGGACCAGCTAGGGTGGAGTAGAGAAAGCACTAGGTACACTCAGTTATTTCCCATAGAAAATCATCTGTGTACCACATTGGATATATTATACCCATGTATCCAACCTCTAGTTCAAAATAATCATCTAAAAATTAAGCACACACACACACACACACACACACACACACACACACACACACACACACACACAGCTAGTTTGAAGTCTTTCTGGACCTAATTAGTTTTCTCACACATCCAAGAAAGTATTTTGGAGAGTTTCAGAAGAAAAGATGGGTTACTAAATAATACAATAGATTCTGGTTTTAATGCTTGTAAGGGAGAAAAATAAAACTCACATAACAGGCTTCCTGGCTTACAGTGGAAAATATCTCCAAATATCACAAAATTTACAGAAGAGAAGCCCCACTCAAATAAATTGCAATAATTACTAAATAAAGAAGACAGTGGGGTGCTTCAAAACAGAGCTGTGATGTTCTTGAATTTATTTAGAAGTTTTAATAGTTTTCTATGTGCTAAGGTGTTGGAAGGGAAGAGGTTTAAGTTTAGATCCTCGCTGTGCCAACTTACTAGCTGAGTGCTTGTTACAGTTTGATTCTGAAATGGCCCCAACAGGCTTGTGCTACAGAGGGCTTGCTTCTCAGCTGGGAACACTCTTTTGGGAGGTCTGGCAAATGTTAGACAAGAGGGGGCTGAGTGAAAGAAGGAGGTGACTGGAGACATGCATTTGAAGGTTATACCTGGCCCCTTCCTCATGGACCTGTCCACCACAAAGAGTACATCTCCCAACATGTATTCCTGCCACCATCATGTTCTGTCTCACTTTAGGCCCAAAGAGGTAGAGCTAAAGGACTGAAAGCTGCAGTTCCTGAAACAATGAGCATAATAAAGCATTTCTGCCCTTCAATTGTTTCTGTAAGCTATTTAGTGACAATGACGAAAAGTCTGACTCATACAATGATGTTGGGTCACAGTGGGGTTCAAGTGAGAGCATGTATATAGAGTGCTTAGTGCAACACTGAGATATGATATCTTTTTAATAAGTGGCTATTATACCACCACATGAATTGCCAGTTAGCATTTGTCAAGCCTTTTATGCATATAGCCTAAAGAATCACAAATATTGTTTCACACATACTTAGAATAAGCCTTGAAGAAAATTTGTCTTATCATTTGCCTAATTTTATACTTATAGAAACTAAGTGAAATTTGTCGTCCCCCAAAAGGCATTTGGCAAACAATAGGATGAGAATCAGAACTAAAGCTGAAAGATCTAGCAGTTTCTTTGCAGTTTCCTCTCCTAGATTCATCATGTCCCCATAGATATAGTGGAGAGAGCCTAACACTGGGCCTGGTGGGTCAGGAGGCCTTTCCAGAAGTAACGTGAAAAATCAGAAACGCGTCAGTGTGTGTAGGAAGGGGAGAAGGAAGACGGCAACAAACGAAACTTCCCACACTGAGGTCTTCTCTTCACCATCTGCCTTCTTTCCCAAGGAGTGTCAATGTCTAGGGTCTCATTGCAAGGTCTCCACAACTGTTCTAATTGGACAGGTGGAGTTAGGTAGACATGTGTAGCACACAGCACTCAGCAACGAAAGAAAGATGCCCAAGGACCAATTAAGTCCATCCATACCTATTACTTGTGTCAGTCAGCATTGGGTGTTAGTATGTTTATAGTGATCATAGAGCACAATTGTTCTATATGCAAGTGATCCCTGATTTATGATGGCTTCTCTTATGATTCTTCAACTTTGGAATGGTGTAAATGTCATATGTATTCTGTATAAATTGTATTTTATGCTTTCAATTTAGATCTTCTTTTGGAATGACACTATATAGCCTGATCCTCTCTCATGGTATCAGGCAGTGGTAGTGACTGCAGTTTTCAGTCAGTCCCATAACTATGGGGGACAGGGCACATAACAAGGGAAACTACAGTGTGGTGTGTTGCAGATTAAGTGTATTCGGTCCTTCCTTCCTTCCTCCTTTCTCCCTCCTTCCCTCCCTCCTCTCTTTCTTTGAGACAAATTATCACTTTAGTTCTGTCTAGCCTAGAACTCTTTGTAGAGCAGGCTGGCCTCAAATACACAGAGATCCTCCTGACTCTTGACTCCTGAGTGCTGGGATTAAAGGCATGTGTCACCATGCCTGGTTTATTCAATACATTTTTAATATATTTCAAGTTATAGTGGGTTTATTGGGACATAACCTTGTAATAAGTTGAGGTTTATCTGTAATTAATAAATAAACGCTGGAGTGCTAAAACAAAATGCTAAAATTCATGAATAGTGCTCAATTTTGACTGGGCATGACAATAGTTCTGAGACTTTAAGAGCCAGGGTCAACTTGGAAAGTAATTCTAAATCCAAGTTCTTGCAGGGAACCCAGTTCTGTTGTGCTGTCTTTTCTGAGACAGGTCGGAGAGGGGAACAGACTCACTCTAGTGGTTATGGTCATTGCTATTATGGATTTTTGGTGTGTTTGTGAGTACCTTACATCTTCCTCTTTCTGGTAATAGTGTAGCTATTTCTTCTTGGGGGATGCTCCTTCATGACTTTATCCATGTGAGTTTTGAGAGGCTTCCCTTCATATCCTAGCCATTTGCTCAGAGAAAAGTAAGAAGCCAGGGCCTGGACACATACTTTCCTGTGTACACGGAGATGACTCAGGTCATTCCTTGTTTTTTTTGTGAATAGATCTGAGATGGAGAAGTTTCCTCCCCCTCCCTGGTCCTAAGATTTTGCGAATATAAACCTAAAATGGCCAGGCTTCCAATGAAAACCAGCATCATTACTGGATGACATTGGCAGAAACATAGAAAGAAGGTGAAATGTGGTCCTACTGGAATTGGCTTCTCTGTTCTTAGGTGTCCCTGTGGCCAGCTTCATCAATGTCCTTGTATCTGAAGCTAATACGAGTTGTGTTTCTGTCACTTGTAACCTGACTGATAAGGAGGGAAACTTCAGGTAAGAACACTCAGACAAAGCAATTAATAAGAACATAAGGAAAACAGACATAACATATTACACATCCACCAGAGAAATTTTCAGAGAAATATGAGCCAAGCAATTGAAACAAAAAAAACCCAAAAAACTAGATTAGAATTCTTTGACTGTGAGCTGAGCTTCTCAATAAAACAAAATTGCATCTATCATCTCTACATTTGTTCATACACTTTTTTTATTTTCCATGGTATTTTAGAAGATTTACAAACCTCTAGAAACTCAGTAGAGACTGTTATCTAAGGGCTGTATGATGCTACTAATGGTGATGACAGTGCTAGGGACTATTTCCCCTGAGCCACTTGCTAGCTGTGCATTTTATTTGATCTCTGCAAGTCATAGATGCCTTATTTATAATATTGATATCATAAAAATGCTGAAATAAGAGGGGAGTCAAGAATATTCAGATGAATCCTATGTACAATGCTCCTGGTACAATGATGGCTCTGATTGCTATTCAATTTTCATCAACATCATTAAATTAACTAAGATGCTTATTGGTTGATTCACTGATGCACAGATGTCATACATTTAAGTCTCACAATCAATATACATATCAAATATATATTGTATAATATATAGATATAAAAATATATATTAAATAGGTCCTCACTCTATAACCTTAAATGGACAATATTTGTTCTGTAGCCCAAGCTGGCCTCAAACTCATGGAAATCTGCTTATCTTAGTCTCCCAAGTGCTGGAATTAGAGGTGTATACCACCAGGCAGTCCTAGTTTTAATATTTAATTTTGAACATGTCCTTCTGATGATACTTCATTGCATTAGTACAGGAGCCCTCTAGGTGAAAGTAACTTCTAGAACACATGCAAAACAATACCTTTATTTAAGTGTTATAAGAATTTATATGAGAACATTATGATCTCCATTTCATGGAGATCATAACATAAACATACTTCATAAACAAGAAGTAATGGGCTTATATACAGCATTATGGGATAAATTGTGTCCTCTAACTTTCATATGTTAAAGTCCTAATCCTTTGTATAACAGAGTTTGACTCTTTGGAGATAGGTCCTTTAAAGAGATAATTAACTTTAAATAAAGTAGTGAGGTGAGGTCCTTGTAGTTTTTTTTTTTATGCTTTGCTCTTTGGGGGCCTGCCACCCAGCTTCCAAATAAATACATGGAGATTTACTATTACTTATAAATGCCCAGCCTTAGCTTGGCTTGTTTCTAGTCAGTTTTTCTAACTTAAATTAACCAATTTCTCTTCTATATTTTGCCTCTGCACTTTTTACCTTTCGTTATTCTGTATGTCTTTCTTTTTTTCTTACTCTGCAGATGGCTGTGTCTCTGAGTGACTGGCCCCTGGCATCCTCCTCTCCTTTTCCTTTTCTTGCTTTTCTCTCTTTTTCTTTTATTTATTCTCTCTGCCTGGCAGCCCCACCTATCCTTCTACTGCCTAGCCACTTATTAGACCAATCAGATGTTTAGACAGGCAAAGTAACATAGCTTCACAGAGTTAAACATATGTAACATAAAAGAATACAACAGATCTTTGCATCATTAAACAAATATCCCACAGCACACATGAATGTAACATATCTTCAACTAATATTCCACACCAGGTCCTAATCCAGTATGATAGGTGTCCCTATCGGAAGAGGAGGTTAGGATAAGATATGCACAGACAGAACATACAGTGAAAAGGTGGCCATCTTACAAATTAATGAGTGAGGTCTCAGAAGGATTCAACCACCCCTATAATCTGTTCTGCTATTAAAATGTGAAAGTGGATATAAATATCTTTATTTCAGACTTCCACTCTCTAGAACTATGTCAAAATAAGTTTCTGTTGCTTAATCTACATGGTGTGTGGTACCTACCACATACAGACAGAGATCCTGGTCAATAGATGACATCAGTTTTAAAGTAAATTGCTTCAGCATCTTCTCTGAGGTCTATTTGAATATAACCTGAAATGCTGTACAGTGTAAGCATGATGTTAATGAGTTCAGAATAAATAATTTCTTTCTAGATGCAAACCACATGATATTTACCTTATTTCAGGCTCAAATATTAACTACTGAAAATGGTATCAAGAGAGCTATTTGAGTAAAGCAAATAGCCAGGTTACTTCAACAATATACATAAAAAATAATAGAAGTATCATCTTCATTAATCCTATAAATAATTCTAATATCAAATAATATTTTCATAATTTGATAACTTGCTCACATTTCTTCCTAAAGATTAATATGAGCCCTCTTATCATTGCTATTTTTGTTTTAGTTTGTAAAGTTGACAAAGTAAGAAGCTGGTGCAGAGAAACAGTTCAATTCAAACCTAGGCTTCTTGGCTCCTCTCACCCACTTGCTCCTGTGTTGTTGCTTTACATAAACCCTGATTGCAACGACCTCAAAAGCACCTATATCAAATCTCTTAATCAGGGGAATGGCAGCCAGTTGTTCACCAACTCGTGTTTACAGATGGACCAAAACAAGCACAGCTCTTAATCCATGAAAGGAGACAAGAAAGTCATATGAGATCTCCTTTCCAAAACACCAACTTGGAGACATACAGATCTGAGAAGGTTTCTACACCAGTTAAGAAGATGAGAATAAGTGAGGAATCTTCTCATCCTTAAAATTCCCTGTGGTTGTTTTGCAGTCAGCCTAATTGTCTCCCCAAAGGCAAGTCTCATATCCAAGGTTTTGAGCAACTGCAGTTTTGAAACTGGAGTTAGGCTGGTGATGGCTTCATCTGTACTGCACTTGCCAGACTTCTTTTTTTGTCATTATTCCCTAAACAGTACAGTGCAATAACTATTTCCATTGAGTTAACATTGTATCAGGTGTTAGAAGTAACCAAGAGACAATTGAAAGTCTGCAGGAGGATGTATGTAGGCTCCATGTAAAAACTGTGCCCCTTTATATAAAAATTTGATGATCTGAATTTTGCAGCAAGGTCCTGGATCTAATCTCCTGTGGATAGTGAAGAATCATGCATTTAATAAAAACTAGTGTGTTTCTCCATGTTCAGAGAAGTATATTTTTGAGGAGGGAGCCCAACATAGCTTATTCTTAGTTTGTTGTTCATCTCTTAAAAAACAGACATGTGTTACTTTTTCAACATTGACAAATACCTAAGAAAAACAACCCAAAGGAGAAAAGATGTGTTTTGGCTTGTGGTTTCAGCCCAAGGTCAATTGGATACATCACTTTGAGCTTGAGACGAGATAGAATATCCTGGCAGCGGCAGCATGTCACAGATATTCCTCACCTCATGTCAGTCATGAAGCAGGAGGAGAAGGGACAGGAGACAGATAAGTCATTCCAGGGCATGCCCTTGGGGCCCTACTTCCTCCTACTTTCTACAACCTTCCCATAATACTGTCATATTCTGAATCCATCAAGAGCTTAAATAATCGATTATATCAGAGCACCAAGGATGCAATCATTTCCCCAAAGCCCATCAGCTGACAAGACTCCAACATTTAATACTGTAGAAGACAGTTCATATTCATTCAAATCATAGAAAGACCCTCAGTTTCATTTTAATAGAAACTAAGTAAATAAGAATTGATAGAGAAATTATTTAGCAAGTAGAATTCAGCACTAGGAACATGTTCTCATGATAGGTAATTAAATTCAAATGGATGAAACTAATGCATGAAATACAGTAATGTCTGATTGACATGAAGTCCATTCATCCATCGTGATTTAATCTAGGTCCAGCTGGTGGTTACTTCTACCCTTTCTGTGAAGAGAGAATGTGTTGAGGATGTTATTGTGTAAATGAGAATGAGTGAAAGCACTTTCATCTTGCATATGCAAAAACAATTGTTTTAAGAAACCTTGGCTCATTTGTTATAAACTAGACATACCTAACCCATTATGCAGGTACAAAGAAGCCATGTGCTCAGTTTGTTAAATCAGTGAATATATGAATATAAAGTCTACTCCTCAAAGAAGGCCCTGGAGTGGGTCTGCCCACCAGGATGTTGCTTCTCAGCTTGGGCCTCGGACCAACGGCATCCACATCACCTGGGAGTGTGTTAAAGATGCTAATTCTTGGGCTCTACTGAATTAAATCCTCCAGGGGTGGGACTCAGCTGTCTGTGTTTTAATAAGCCCTCCTGGGGGTTCTGATGAGTGCTCAAGTGTGAGAAAGCTGTGCAAGAAAACAGTTGTTTTTTTAGACGTGTGACTGTTCTTAACAACATGCAAAGGCAATAGAATTGTCTGGCTGAGCATTCTGTTCTTGAGTTCTCTTACTATTCATAGAGATTCTCTCTGAATTAAGGGAGAAGAGCCATAACTGGGTGTTTGCTTACAGTGAGGCTAAGAGACCAAACTAATAATGCCTATTGTCTTGATAAAGGATTGATGTGTAACTGTTGGGCCTGGCAGACCAGCTTGCTGATAATGTATGTGGACATCGACGAGAGTCTGGAGCTCTCAAATGGTTGCAATAATTTCCAAATCTATTTTGTTCTTTCTCTTATTTAAGTTGTGTTGCAAATGAAATCCAATCCATATTTCCCCTCATTTACATTTAAAATGGTTCAAATGTTATGTTTGTAGGAGATGAGTGAGTCCCCAGGAGACCTTCTGAGCCATCGAAACCTTTTTCTTCAAAACAGGAAGTTGCACTTTACCCAGCGTAAACAAAGTTTAATGCAGAAAGGCCTGATTTGTATTTAACTTTCTTACCCCCAAATCCAGAGTATATTTTAATTTTCAAAACCTATTTTCTTCCACACTCCCCAGTATCATTCATCACATATGCTGCCTTTCCTTTTGGTATAAGCCAAGTTGTGAGAGCTCTAATCTTATTTCCATAATCATATTCACGGAATTCTCTGAATGCACTAGTTACACCTCGGTTTAATTCAGCTCAACAACCATGTATTGTTGTCTGTGCAAGGAAATGGAACTGCCTCTGGGGAAGGAGGAGGTAGAAAAATATTTCAGACATGAGTTTATTTCGGCTGAGAAATGACTGTTTGTTGCACTAAATATATTTTGGTCCTCATTTGTCTCCATAGTCTGAACATTAGACATAGACACTATATTAGATTTCAGAAATTTACTGGCAATTCTAAAGGGGATCTCCATAGTTTGGAACAAGCAATCTAATTAGTGGCTAAAGGAGGAAAAAAAGAAAAAGGAGAAAGAGCAAGAGGGAGGAAGGGTTGATAGTTTTTGTCAAATAGTGACTAGAGCAGAAGAAAGAAAGGGGAAATGGAGGGAGGGATACTTGCCACCTGGTTGGGCCAGGATGGAATACAGGTCCACCATCTTGTATCCAACCTGTCTAGGGATGTTGCTAATGAAATGTGTTGCACATACCCCAGTGCAAATTTCTCCTTAGTGTAATCGTTTACTTACACAGCTAGGTCTCAGACTCCTGAGGGCTAGGACAGCTCCTATCTCCAGCATGTGCTATGGAGGTAGCCCTGTCCTGGTCCCCTTCTATATCCTCTTGCATCACTTCTTTGGCTGACATAATGTGGACTGCTGGAAGCATCATAAAGAAGTTAGTTTCCTATAATCCATTGAGACTCAGAAGCTTAGAAACCCTCTTCACTGCTGAGAGGGAATGGGAAGATAGATGATTTAGAAGAACATTAAATAATTGGAGGGAAGATAAGTTGACCCACAGAATAAACAGTAACCAGAGACAAAGTTCTTCTGAGCCCTGAGCGTAGGATCAAGTCTATTCTTCATGTCTGGAAGTGAATCTTCTGGAGGATCCTGCCTTTGGATGGATGACTTCAGAGAAAGGCCCTTCCTATCACTCCATAGAGAAAAAGAGCAACGGACAAGAGAGCAGGATAATGTTAATGTGTTTAAAGCCCTTCAGCATGCCAACATGCCATAATTTGGATTATAATTTTCTGACCTCTATTGTTCTCTACATCATGATAGGAGGGATATCAAAATGTTGTTACAGGGTTGGGAATGAAGGTTGATGGTAGAGAATTTGCATATATATATATACATACATATATATAGAGAGAACAATATGTGAGACAACCTCTTGGTTATCTTTAGAAAATATATGGTTGAGCAAAGCCAAGCAAAGAATTCACTCCACCCCTCCACACACACTATACTTCTTTTTGTTTTATACTGAGGGAATACCCTCAAACTTCTGTGTATTGCATTATGAATTCAGAGTCCATAAAAATTAAAAATATTACAGATTTGATTGCTCACAATCATTGCCAAGTAATTTTCTTAAGGACATACATCCAAGTTCTTTGTTGGGGTAAGGAGTAGAGTCAAAGGAAAATCAATATTGATGAGTAGTGCTTTACAAAAAAATGTGTGCTGTGAACTATTTTACCACAGGTGTAGTTTCCTATGGAAACTATGACTAGAGATACCAATTGGATTAAAATATTTTGTCTTATAATCCAAAACCTTGGGTGGGGAAACACAATTTACTGTTTATTGAGAGCAAAGTCAATTACATTGTACTCTCATTTAAAAATATGGGATTAAAATGTGTGTACCTTTGCTGAAAGTAGTTTGTAACATTCAACTGTATCTACCACGTGCTGGCAAAGAACCTACTAAAATTTTCATGAACCAAATATAGGCCCTTTGATCCCTCTAGAAATTTCAGGGTTTTTAAAATAAGGAATTACCAGATTTAAAATTTTCCCTAGAAGTATACGAAGTGAGCAGCAAGTCCAGGTGTGTGAGCTTGGTGGGGAGATGATTCTCATCTTGTTCCCTTCCTACAAAACATGGTACTGTTCAATATATTCTACACACAGACTGGTGTTCAACATATTTTCATTTTAAAAAGAAATATAAACTACTCTTGTCTCTGTTTTCCACATGGATGATTTGTGTAATGAGCTGAAGAGGTAAGACTCGGGAAAAAGTCTTCACTAACAGTAAACTAAGGATAATTAATAGCATTTCTTAAAGGAAGGGAAAGAAATCGTTACCCAAAGGCTGGATAATTAAATTGTATGAACTTGTTGACACTTTACTCTAACCATAAATGCATTTGCAAGTAATTATCATCCACAGCATAAATAACTTCATAATATTCTACCTGAGTTAACATTAGTCAGATTTGCAAAGTACTAAGGAAAACAAACAATTTGTGGTTCTTCATCCATTAAAAAAAATGTTACCTTGCTACAAATAATTCCACAATTCTGGAAAGAATGAATAGGCAGAGGCTGGCTATGTACATCCCATGACCAACTCCAGGAGATGTGTCAAGGGACCTGGGTATAAAAGAGTCACCTTCTCTAATAATATGAATTTGGAAAATACAGAAGTCTTAGGATTAGTATGCCTCAGACAATTTTTAGAAACTCCTCATGTATAATACCTGAAACACATCTTTTGAAAAATAAAGTTTTCAAAAGGACTTCTACCAAGAACTTCAAGTTTACAATAGCACAAACCCCAAAGAAGCCCATATAATCATTTGAAAATCCTGAGTTCAATATTCACGTTAAAGCAGTAACATGGGTGCTAGAGGGATGTCTCGATGTTTAAAGGTGTACACTGCTCCTGTAGAGGACTGGAGTTCAGGTCTCAGCACAATGATGGGTAGTTCACAACCATTGTAACACCAGCTCCATAGAATCAGAATCTGATACCCTCTTCTGGTCTTCAGGGGTACATGTACTCACATATGCACATACATACAGACCCACAAACACAAACATACACACACACACACACACACAGAGAGAGAGAGAGAGAGAGAGAGAGAGAGAGAGAGAGAGAGAGAGAGAGAGAGAGAGAGAGATGGGGTTATGTATGCAGTCTGGACTGGCCTGAAACTCACTATGTAGACCAGACAGGCCTCTAACTCACAAAGATCCAAATGCCTCCGCTTCCCACATGCTGGAATTAAAGGCTTACACCACCATGCTTGTCCTAACATACTCATAATTCTTAAAAATATAAATCATTTTTAAAAATAATAAGAAATGGAAACACAAAGTAGTATATAAATGATCTAAATATTACCATTCCATGGCTTTAGTACAAATGAACTCATCTTCATTCTCCCTAACAAAATGTCTGGCTGCTTTTTTGAATCCCATCAAATCATTATTAGGGATTCATTTTTCTAGAGTGGGGTAGGACCAAACTATCTAAAGCTAAAATGAAAAGAATGTCAATATCTGAAGTCATACATAGTGTCCTGGGTGGGTTTATTTGGGGGGGGGTTGTCAATTTGACACATGCTAGTTATCTGGGAAAGGAACCTCACTTAAGATAATGCTTCCATCAGATTGGCCTGCAGGCAAGCCTGTGGGGCTTTTTTGTGATTAATGATTGATGTGAAAGGGCCCAGCCCACCCCTACCCCCCAGGCAGTTGATCCTGTTGTACATAAGAAAACAAACTGAGCAAGCCATGGGGGACTTGCTAGCTTCAGTAAGTAGCCCTCTTTCCAGGGTCTGTGCTCAGTTCTTGCCTCCAGGTTACTGCTCTGCCTTCTCTTCCTGAAGAACTGTAAGCTATAAGGTGAAATAATTTTTTTTCCTCTCCAAGTAGTTCTTGGTAATGGCATTCTTTCACAGCAATATAAACCTAATTAAAATACATATGATTTTTTTCTTTCTTTCATTTATTTTTGAGAGAAGGTCTCACTCTATACCCCAGACTGGCATAGAACTCACTATGTAGTCCAGCTTGTCCCCAAAGTCAGTGCACTTCTCCGGCCTCAGTCTTTTAAGTGCTAGAATTATAGGCTAGAGCCACCACACTGGGATACCCATAGTTCTTATGGACAAGAAACCAGCTGACACATGTGTTGAAATGATAATGGCTTCTAGCCTTCACCTAAGAGAGGTAAATTGCTAGGCTCTGGTGCAATGAAGAGAGCATTTCAGCCAGGCTCAGTCACAATTATCCCAGCTGTTTGTCTGAGGTGTGTATGGGATGTGTTGCTCCAGTTCCTCCTAGGAATGTGCTCCTCTGGTTGAAGAAAATGTGTTATCTGCTTCCTATCAAAGTTTGTTTGGGAATGCATACCTACCTCTAACGTTGTCCATATGCCCATTCAAGATCACTCAAGGGACTCATTTGTTGTGTTAACTTTAGAAACTCTGTCCTAATAATTTAAGAAATCCTAATCAACAAAAGCCATCAAGTTCTTAGTGATTATGCTTATAATACACAAGGTACGCTTAAACAGAATTATTTAATTTGTGTTTCTTCTACTTCCTTTCCCATCTGCTGGGGATTGAATGCTGTGTCCTCTTCCCAGATTTACATGTTGAAGGCCCAATTTCCAATGCTATGGTAGTAGGAGTGAACATTTAAGAGTGGGTGAGGTCACAATGGGGAATTCTCATGACTGAGATTACTACCTTTACAGGGAGAGGCCGGAGAGGCTCTCAATTCCTATTCTGCCACAAAAGGGTCCAAAAATGGCTGTCTACAACCAGAAGAGGGATCTCACCAGGTCAGACTTCCAAACCTCTAAAACTGTAAGAAATAAATAAATGACTGTTGTTAAGCCTGTAATACTTTGCTGGAACAGACCAGATGGACTAAGGCACCATCTCAAAATTTCCATCACATCTGAGAACTATAGCAACACAAGTACAAATAATGCACAAGTACTTAATTACCAGTTTGTTTCTGTGTAGTTTCTGTGTAGCAGTCCTCAGGGAAACAGTGTTTTTCCTTGCTGGTCTCTGATAAGATGTTCTGTGCTTTTAAGAGTCCTACCACAGACGAAAATGCTCCTAAACAGTGGATGATGCCCAGGAGTAGCAAAACACACTGCACACGAATCCAGTTATACCTCCCTGGATTGTTTACTCAGCAAAGATAATCTTATATCCCAAAGTTATAGTCTCTTGGACTGACTACGTGGGTTAAAGACAGAGCCAGAATTCATCAATATTACATATAAAAAGGGTAACATTTCTTCAAAAGTTATTTTTATTCAAAGTTTTATAACTAATATAGCAACACATGTGCATATTAGTCATCCATTTTCAGCTGCCAAACTATTCAACAGTATTGACATTTCACCTATTTGTCCAGCTAGTAAACTGTTTTTACACTTACTCCGAAGGTCTTATCACATGGCATTAAAATACACAGAAGCCAAAGATATGGGTCCTACCAGCTAGCATCAGCCTGGCATCGTTAGGATAGTCTTAGTAATATCTCACAGACTTTTCTCTTAAAGTTGCATTCGAAGGAAAGAAGATTTAGGATTTTGTGGTTGGCATAGACTGTTGAGAAATATTCCCTTGTTTTTCATGAAGGAAAGAATATGGCTATCTGGAAACATTGTTTTTTCAACCCTTAATCTTCTTGTTATATTATTTCCTTTTGTATGAGGAGTGTGGGTATAATTCTGCCTATTTGAAAGAGCTGTAAGGAAATACTGAAGAAGAATGGTAGCTCTCAGCATCATCTATTAGTTACTATTCTTTATTTAATTCATCCAAAGACACATTTTCTCACCAATGATTGCCATCCATGTGCATCATTTTCACAAACATCCATTGTTCCCAACACCGTGTTTGACCTAGTTCACTCATGCTGACTATGGTTCTGAAGTAGGAATTAGTATATTCCCCACATGCAGTGTTGTCCTTGCTCTGTCTATTTCAAGAGCACATTTCCTGACCACCAACCTCTGCCTTGTCCCCAGAGAGCAAACATGGAGTCTCATTCTTTGACATTTCCTATTGTTAGAGAACATGATGCTGGAGACAAAGGTATTTGATACATGCCTAAAGAACAAGTGATAAGTAACATTACTCCCTTATCACCAAAATACACAATCAGCAGGAGCCTTCACTTACTAGGTGATACCTGACATGCTCTGTGAATGTTACACTGGTAGAGAGAGCCTTAGGACTATGCCACATGACATTACTACATGTTTATCTTCATCTAGCTTAATCGCACCCGAACTCTAATTTTCAACAAAATAGTTAATTCCCTCTGCTGATGTCAACACCTAGCAATATTGAACCTTTACATCATGGAGACGAGAGATGGCCCCAGGGAGTAGCATATTTATCATTGTAGATAATGAACTCAGCAATGTTTGCTTATCACCTGTTGGGTTTTCTGAAGAATAATTCACAGATATTTTCATATGATTATAATTCAGGAGTTAAAGGGGGCAGAATTAGGCATCTGCTTTATTCCTTTTTGCCTCAGAAGAGAACAGGAGTTGTTGTTTCTTTGATATTTTTGAAAGACATTCAAAGGTTCTTTTCTTTCTCATTTATTAGACCCATTATGAAAGCGGCAGCCATGTCTACATGTGTTTTTGTGCTGTTATCTGTGCAGAATATTGGCTTCTAGATACAGAAGCAAATCTATAAAATTAAAGAGTCTTGCCGAGAGTTTTGCATGGCTACTTGGGGCTCAGCAGCACAAACACACATATCACGCAGTGTCAGCAAACATTTCAATACAGGCAAGAGATGGCACAGCTCTCTGCCATGCCCATCAGTTATAGAACACCAAGGCAGTCCTAGTAGGGATGGCCATGTTTCACCCTGTAACACACAATATTCATCCTCCCTCTACCATAAAATATCTGCAGTGAAGTGAGAAAATTTGTATACAAATATATTTCAAAGACTGCTGGAATTATCCACATGACTTACTGTAGCATATTTCATGTGAAAGAATAAAAAGCCTTACTGCTAGATACAAATTATGCTTGTGTAGTTGAGAAGCATTTTTTTGTACTCAGTGTGTCCACAGATCTGTGGATGGGCTGTCAAAAGTGAGTGCAGGTATCTTTGCTTTGTCCTCTCCACTCTACTCTGCCCATCTCATCCCTGCTCTCTGCCAGGACTCTGTAGGTTTGGACTTCATCAACAGGGCTCCATGGTCTCTCACTGCCAATTGTGTTTGACCCATGGAAAACAGCCAGAGAAGCTCTGTAACAGAGGGAGCAAAGGCAGGTCATTATGCTACTAGCTCCCTCTTTGCAGCCTGGGGAAATCTCCTGATCACCCTTTCCAGGTATCTAACTCTCTGTGGCAACTCGCTAGCTCCCTTCCAATTCTGAGACCCATTCTCTCTCCTCAATGCTTCAGGCTAAGGCAAGAACAATTTAGCTGCTAGGAGTTACACGTTATTGTACACTCTTTTGTGATTCCCCTGTGCCAACTCTGCAAATAAATCCCTCCTCAGTTATCCTCTTCTGAGTGTGTCAGCTGTTCCCTGTTAGAACCCTGCCTGAGACATCCATATAATAGCTTGTCTGGATTTTTCAGGGACACCTAGAAGACTGTAAATATTGAGGCAAATTAAGTTGCAAGATGAACATGGAGTCTGGGATCTCAGTTACAGTTTGAGAGTATTGGTGGGGAGCAGCAGGGAGGACTAGTCACTTTTTTATAATTTATAATCTGCATCCATCATGGTGCCATTATTGATTACCGAATGCAAAGAGAAACTATAAGATATTAAGCCAAGCAAATGGAATTAAATTTCATACTGCATGCCCCTTTTAAGAAACTATGGTCTGAGCTTGTGAAGTCCCTGGTTCATTAAGGTCCTTGTAAACATTCACTTTAGCCAGTTTTACTTTTAGGAAAGTAAGTGTCCTTTGGAAGCATTTCCCCTAAATTTCTTTTCAAGTATTTATTTATCTATCTATCTATCTATCTATCTATCTATCTATCTATCTATCTATCTATTTATTTATTATTTGTCCGTGTGTGTGAGTGTGTACATGCGCCTGTGCTTTCTTAAGTTTATGTACACCACGTGTGTGCAGGTGCCCTCAGAGGAAAAAGAGCCTTAGATTCCCTGGAACTCGAGTTATGGGTGGTTGACAATACAATAAAGAACTGAAAAAGATCATCTTGTAATCATATCACCTTCAGATAGAACTATGTGTATTACATCAAACTCTACCCACTCTAGAAGATCCTTAGGGAAATGGTAAAATAGTAGTCTGTAAGACTTATTATGGAGGTCTGCATAAAGAGAGAGATGAAGAGTTAATTGCTATTTTTGTAACTGAGGCTGTATAAGTGGTAACTCTGGGATAGGCCAGATCAACATTTAATCTCTAAGAGAATGTTTTTCTTCCTGTCTCGCCTATCCAGCATTGGAATTCAGGAACTAGACACCTGCCTCCTATTTAAAAATATGTATATTGTGTCTAGGCTGATGAGAAAATATCCTGGGAGGAATTTCTAAAACTAGTATACAGTTATTATGTTGCTACTTTGCTCCCGTACATAGATTATGTTGGATAGGTTTTATTAAACTGTATATCCAATGTTTATACAAACACACATCTGATCTCTTGACTAGAAAAAATGGGTTTTCTAGAAGAAGTAATGATTTTGAAGAAGCAATGGTTTTTTTTTTTTAAATTCCACGTGTGAATCTAGAGATCTGGAGTCCTGTCCTGATTTATGCCATGAGACACCTACCTTCAGGGATTTGTCACCTGTCTGCAGGGATGTCTCATCTTACTACCTGAGCTTTGTTGCCCTTATGAGGGGGTGGAGGTAGATAATAGCTACTGTGGGATGTTTTTCTGTATGCTGTGAATATGTGTTGCTCTGATTAGTTGATAAATAAAGCTGCATTGGCCTATGGCAAGGCAGCTTAGAGGCAGGTGGGAAATCTAAGCAAATATACGGAGAGAAGAAAGGAGAGGAGGGAGAGACAACCAATACAGACTGTTAGTATTCCTTTCTAACACAGTGATCTGAGAATGGGTCTCAGTTTCAAGCTTCAAAGGGTTCAGGTTTACTCTGTTTTCTTTCGTTCTCGGCCCAACAGTTACTCTGACATGTTGTTATTGTCCCAGCTGACAGAAATTAAAAAAACAAGGGAGTAGAAAAATGAAGGACCCCATTAGGGTCTCAATACTGACACCTTTTTATTTATATCTACATCCTCTTGGTGAAAGCAAACATTATGACCAAAAAAGCAAGTCAACTTGTCAGTAGTTCATAATCTGCTGACTCTCCTGAGATGCACTGCAAAGACACATGAGAAAAAAATGAGGCTGCCTAAGTCCATTACAAGAAAGGAATCAAAAAGTAGTTCAAACTATTCTCCCATCGACTATGAGGTTCAGCTTGTGATGTCTAAACCTTGTAGCCTTTCTTGCCCTCATATATAGCATTAATCAACATGTTATCCATGAAGTCTACCAACCAAGCAGAGTTCTGCCTCTTTGAGATGAAGCTACTGGTTCTCTGGAAGGACTCCTTGCCATTGGCCAACCACCCAGGACAAACCTGAGTTAGCATCAGTAGTTTAAGTCAGATGCATACTTTTGGAGATACCCTCAACATTCAGGACAATAAAAGAGCTGTCTTCAGGTTTCAGGGGCACTTTATTCAACCTGATGTAGCCCCAAATGATTCTACAATAGAAGAGATTTCTCACCTCTTCTCCAAAGTTCTCATACAAGGGATCCAATAGAAAACTGTGGAAGTTTGCTGCAGTTACATGTCCAGAAGGGCCAGCAGGGATTTTCACTGCCAGAAATGTAAGTGACCAGACTTTACACTAACAGAAAATGTGAGTTTCTTCTATCACTCAAAATCTTTCAGATTCTCTTGAAACATGACAGTAATTCTCACTTCCATGAAGATGTGTATCCAATTTGGAGTCAGGAAAAGCACCAAGCTACCTTCCTCAGAGTTGCCTTAGCCCCCTATTGGGATCTCTTCCCTGCTCTCATTTTGACCTCTAGAATTGTGGGTTGTAATGGAAATGTTGGCACCATCTGAACCCAAGCTGTGGGCTATACCAGGGGGGCTCATGTCTGTGATTTTTACTTTTTTACATGTAATCTGCCAACACATATACACATAATGTAAACTTACTGGGTTTGGGTTTATAAATTGGGTGTTCTTGGCAACTTTGAGACCTGCAGGGAAATCACTCTGTCATTAACAACTCAGTTTATTTTATGAGCCATTAGTGAAAGAGGGGGTGGAGGGGAAGAAGCAGCTCAGCTTGTATTTTTCTTATAAGCTTCAGCCCAAAAAGACACCTCCTTCAGAGGGCTAGACTTCCCTTCCATGTACAGTCACTCACCAAGACTGTGAGAAACCATCATTGGCTCTTTCCAGGCTGAACGGCATCTATGACTTCATTCAGCTGCCTGCCTCACTGTCAGAGCAGACAGCTTCAGTCAGATGAACTGAGCAGCCAGAGATAGGGAGGAAGGGCTACCACAAACAAACCGCTGGCCAGCAGCCAACCTGGTCATCTCTCAAGAGTGAATCAGGCTTAGAGCTCCGCCCGGAAAGGAGGCTATCTTCAAAGGATATGAAAGGCACTCAAGCATGAAATAGGACTTGTAGAGAGACAGGATTCTGTTTACAAAGTTACATTAATTAATATCTTTTCTGGAAGCCATTCTGATATATTCTGTTGAAGACCTTTTTTTTAATGTTAGCGGATGAAAGAAGTGAAAAATACCTTTCTCTTTCAATAGGAAATGCAGATTAAAATCAAGAACTGTACAAACAAACTTAGGCATTATTTCAAGAATGAATTCTCACATTCTGTAATTCTACAGTGAGCTCTGTGGGTAACCATCATACTGTATTCTACCCAAATTGTCCTGGAAGGATTATTCTTACTGATTTGTTAGTCCCTTTGAATTTATTTGTTCACATCTTAGGATCCTTGAGTGCATAAAAATCTTAAGCTTCGTAAAGACTTATTAGAATAATGTTATTTGAAGCAGAAAACAATACAAAGAAATGTTTTCTTCTTTGATCATATCATACCAGTGATTCTACATTAATTATCCACTACTGTGTAACAAATAACTGCAAAACTGGCTTAAAACAACAGAATGTATTAGCTTCCAGTTTCTGAGGATCAGAACTCTTGACAAGTTTTGTTGACTCCTCTGACTTGAGTGTTTCACAAAGATGCCATCAAAGTGATGTCTGGGCTGTGCTTTCATGTGGAGGCTTTATTGTACATTCTCACATGGATACTGGAAGAATTGGGATCCTCATAGGTTCTTGGATCCAGCGTTTCTGGTAAGTTTTGGCTGTTCGTTGCAATCCTCTCTTAGTGTTTTGCCAAATGGACTGCTCCAGAGGGCAGTTTCTAACACTGTTTGCTTTTCCATGACAAAGACTCCAAGAGAGTGAGAGAGAGTATATAGGAGAACATAGAAAAACAGGAAGCCAGTCTTTTGTGACCTAACCTCAGAAATAAAGTCTCCTCAACCTTTGCTGTAATCTGATCATTAGAGGAACATCACTAAATCCTTTCCTACTCAAGGAAGTGAATATTACAAAGCAGGGACCACTGTGGGGCATCTCAGAGGCTGGCCAACACAGACGTCTTAGCCATTTAATAAAATATTGTTTTATTTTATTTTATATTGAGGTAGAGAAAATAATACTTTAGACAAACCTACTAGAACTTGGAACATAAACAGATGATATTCCGATTGAACTAGACAACTTTAAATTTCTTACTATTCCAACAATTTCGCCCTCACTCAAACTAGTTCTCAAATCATTTTGAAACATTCTTCTGGCCTTACACCAACGCACATAAGGACAACACCAATTAGATTCAGTGGGCTAGGAGAGAGGGCATGTAATTGGAAGGGGGAATGTGGCAGTTGGGGAGTGTCTGGAGGAATTAGAAGAGGGATCAAAATGTATTACATACATGTATTAAATTCTCAAAGAATGGATTACAAATTTTCTCTTTCTGTGTTACTTTCAGTGCCTGTGACACATTCTTTGTACTCCTCAACTTCCTCTGCACTCAAAATTATGGCTTATTTTTATTTCATTGGAAGTAAATTTGAATAACAAAAAGAGTTACCAGCCATTCAGATAGGTAAGATTAGTAATCACAGTTGGTAAGCTTCTTTTAATCTTAGCGTTTGTAAACATGAAATAGAAACACTGATTTCTTTATATGGTTCATAAATTGGCCTAGAAGGCAGTGCCTGAAAAGGATTATTTTGATTTAACTTTAATTTGGATACATAGAATCTGATATTCATCTGAAAGTTTCAGCCTGCATCCTTCATCACCATGACTTATGTGTTTACTCTCTTTCTTCTATAAATGATTTGCAGGGCAAATATAAAATATACGCCACACTGAGGCAGAAGGAAATACTGGAGAGCACCTCCAAATGTGGACTACATAGCGTAAACACCCCTCATGAACAGACAGGGTCTTTGACAGCACCATGCACTGGGATTATCATCTCTATGTACATCTAAGACCTGTTTTGTATCTGCTGTTGAATCTGTATGAGGCAGGCAGGCCATACCTGCCTCCTAAAACCTCTTCAGTGCTGAGAGAAATCTGAGAATACTCCCAACTACTAACCGTAATCTGGTAGGGAGGAGAGGGACAGAAAGAATTCCATCTTAGACGAGGAAGGGGTACTTCTGAAAGTCACATCCTCCCCAGCCTTCAGGATTGTGAAGTACTTGTAAGCATAATGCTCCCTGGTTGTTAAATAAATGGTTCCGATTCATGATCTAGTTGAACTGCAGAACTCTGATTTCTTTCTTTTCTTTTTTCCTTGATAATGTTGAGACAGAGTTTTGCTATGTATGCCAAACTGGCCTCAAACTTGTGGTGATCCTTCTGTCTGAGCCATATCTTTGTCATCATATCTGGACAAAACTTTAACTCTATTTGGGGAGTTTGTTTGTTTGTTTGGTTGGTTTTGCAATCATGGGGATCAAACTAGGGCTTTGTGCATGGTACGTACATACTCAACCAGTGAGGATATAGCTCAGTGGTACAGAACCTTTCCTAGAACTTTAATTCCTATTAAGTTCCATATCTCTGGCTCCAGGGCTTCTAGGGAAGAGTTTGGGTGTTAGGTCTTCACTGACCTCTCAATAGGTGCTAAATGACCTTAACTCTATGCTCCCATTCCTTTGGCCATTTCTCACCAGCCCCATACATCAAACTTAAAGAGTATAACTGCTAACCCTGATACCTCTAATCATGACTCCCCTGGATGGAGAGTGGTACTATTGCTCCATATTGAAGAAAATGTCTTGAAGTATAAAACAGGACTGTCCATACTCATGGCAAGAATCTTTTGAGAAGAGTATTTATTTGCCTTTGTGAAACTAAAATAACAAGATCATTTTCCTTAGCAAGTCATTTCTAGATTCCTTTCTGTACCATTTCACTTTGGGGGTGAACCCTTCTGCACTTCATGAACCAAAGTTTCATTTCTTAGTGCCAAACCATCATATTGGTGACCTCTAATGAACTATATCTCTCTATGCTTATGCCCTTATGTAGCACCATCCCACAAAGACTAAGAGGTTAGTCTTGTATCATGTAACCTGCTTTGGCCAGTAGGATTCAACCAGAACATATTGCAAGCAGAGACTTAAATGCTTCCCATTGAGAATATTCTTATAGAATTGATGGGAAGCTCATGGCCATGTTGTAAGGAGGCTGACATTCAATAGTGAAGACTGAAAAACTATATTCTTTTCTCTCTGCCCTTGACTGTAGATGTGATATGACTACCTGCTTGAGTTCTTGCCTTGACTTTCTAAAATAATGAATAGTGGCCTTGAGTTTTAAGCAAAATGTGTATGTTTCTCTTATATGTTTCTTTTTGTTGGAATATTTTACACAGTAACAGAAATGAAACTAGAATACTGTTAACTTTTTTTTCCATCCAGGACCACCTTTCTGCTCTCGACATTGTTATTCAGCCCTGGATATAGGACTTAGTTTGTTTTTTATTGCTGACAAACATGATGACCAAAAGCAACTTAAAGAGGAACAGGCTTATTTCAGCTTGCAGTTTTAGTCCATCTTGGAGAGAAGTCAGGGTAGAAAGTCAAGCAGAAATTGAAGGGAGGAACAGAAGTAGAGAGTGTAGAGGAGCACTGCTTACTGGTTTGCTCTTCATGGCTTGCTCAGAGTGCTTTCATATACACCCAAGGAACACCTGCCTAGGAGTATCACCACCCACAGTCAGACTGGCCCTCCCATATCAATCATTATTTAAGAAAATATTCCAATGACTGGCACATAAGCCAATCTGATGGAGGTATTTTCTCAATTGAGGTTCTCTCTTCCCAGATGAACCCAACTTGTGTCAAAAACAAAAAACAAAACAAAACAAAACAAAAAACTAGCCAGCACAGCAGGTAAATAGAATAGGCATACAAGTAAAATGTTTACTGAAAATAATTCATAAAGAAGTCTATAAAGTATATAAAAATATACATAATATTTGTATATTATGTACACATATAGTTTTACAAGTTACTAACAATAAAACCAAGTTTACATACTAATGAAAGAATGTGTTTGTTTATTTGTACATAAAGAATTAAATATTGTGGCTAGAGATATAGTTCAGTGGGTAAAGTGATTATTGAGGACCTGATCCCCAGCACTCATATAAAAAGCCAAGCATGGTGGTACAGGCTTGTAATCCTAACATTGGAAAGGAAAAGAGAGAGATGCTAACCGACCTAGCTGAATCAGTAAGTCTCAGGTCCCAATGAGAGACCCTGTCTCAAAAATCAGAAGCCTTCACATACTCATGGTGCATGCACGCGCGCGCGTACGCACACAGACACACACACACACACACACACACACACACACACACACATTAAATCTTGTCTGAGTATTCACATAAAATTTTTTAGAGTTGATTGATCATTTGATTTTTTTGTCAGTGTTGATAACACTGCTTCAAATTCAATACATACTACTAAACAACAGAAGTCTGTTTCAGACCACTTAAGAAGTCTTTGGAAATTCAGTCCTAATCCAATGCTAAACTGTTTTAACGAAACTCAAGTCAGCATCTCAAACAGCAAATGTTAAAATCAAACATTCTAACACAATAAGAAAACACACTAATTTGGTACCTATGTGCTTACAAATGATGATAAGAAAATATTAAAAAAATATTTTTTTCTGTAATTCAACCATTACGTTTTCAGAAGAGCAGAAAGCTTTCCATGTACAGTTGAAACCATTTAGCCAATAGTATGCAATAGTCTCAAATCTGAGTTGAGTTGTTTCAGGAAGCATTCACTGGCATTGTGGGCCATGAGGGCATGAGCAGTGCAAAGTATGTAGTAGGTTGTGTGTTCAGAAGCAAGGCTATAATGTAGTGACATGATGCAACATGGGCGAGTGCTTCCAGAAACACAGAGACTCATTAGATATTTGGTTATTTTGGTCCTTGTATGTTCAGAAACCTTTTACTGATGGCAGTTTTTTCATGATCCCCACATCCAGTTATACCACCCTAATAGGCTTACAACTAACAATTTAAGAAGCTATACCTTGGATAGTGAGATGGCTTAGCCAGTAAAGGTTTTAAATCTTAGCCTTTAAATCTGAGCTTGATGTCCAGAATCCAAATGGTGAAAGGAAGTAATTGATTCCTACAAGTTGTCTTCAGACTTCCAGATGTCTTCTATGGCACCTGCATATCCACATGGACATGTGTGTGTGCATATGTGTGTGCTCTAGCAACACACACACACACACACACACACACTAATAGTAGTAGTTGTAATGATTTTTTTTTAATAAAGAGGCTATATTATAGAGGAAGAGAGACAAAGCTAGATGTTGTTCCTGGCCCAACCAAGCTTCAGTTGAATGTATCCATATGCATGACAATACAGGGAAAGTGGCCCAGTGGAGCCTGTCAACTCAGTAAAGTCTAAGAAATTAACTAACTTTTGTTTTCACACTAAATTTGGAATGACTTGTTTATTTTTGATGGGAGTACTGAGGATGGAAATCATGACCTTATACTTGTTGGGCAAGACCGACTGCTCTACCGCCAAGTTACATGTCCTAGATCCTGATATGACTTACTATGTGATTGAGGAGAACAGCCTTCCCTCTGCAGCAACAAAACAGAACTGAGGAGTTGGTAGTCTACATTGAGAGTACTCACTGTACGGTTGCAGGTATTGGATGAATGGATGGGTAGTCTTACAGTGTATTGTTTTGACCAGTACTGGATGCCTTGTTTTAAATTATGAATAAAAGGTGAGTTCATTTGGAAAAAAAGTTTATTCTTATAGAAGTATAATGAAAAGAGGGGATCATTTAGATTCAATTCCTAGGATTGCTCTCTAGGAAGCAGCCCAAAAAAGAAGATCCTTCATCCTTCAATTCATTCCTAACTTGACCCAGCCTTTACTTCCCTAAGTATTTCTGCTCAGTCTTTGCATCCATTTGGTATTTTTATAGTGCTGGATTGAATCAGAATCTTCTAATGCTAAGCTATGCTCCTAGCTCTATTTACTATTCGCTTTTGTGTTACAGCAGTTCTCAACCTGTGGATCACAACTTCATTGACAAACCTCCAAAACTATTTACATTACGATTCACAATAGTAGAAAATTTCAGTTATGTAGTAGCAATGAGAATAATTTTATGGTTGAGGGTCACAATAACATGAGGAACTGTATTAAAGGGTTGCAGTATTAGGAAGGTTGAGAACTCCTGTATAAGAAGGTATTTTCTCAACTAGCTCTTCTGGATACCTGTTTCTCCTTTCTCCTTGCTTCTTCGTGCCCCAAAGCTGAACTCCATTGTGCTTAGCACTTGGGCTCGCTTCATGTCTAGATTTTGGTTGGGTTGGGCAATGTGAAGCCCTGACAGGAGGTCAAAAGATTGTAGGATAGAAGCCAGGAAGTATATCCCACACCCACATACTCTATCTCCCTATAAGCCAAAAGTAACCCTTCTATATTTATGGAATATATATGTTATGGATGTCTCTCTCTGGGTCCTAGCACCAACAAAATCCTACCTCAACCCCTTTAAAACAGTTGGGGAGGGAAGTGATGGCTACCTGCTCACCTTAGTCCCCTGGGATGTATCACCAACCTTGCTTGTTCCATTAGTTCTGTCCACAATTCTAGGAAGGGTCTTTTCTCTTCCAGTTAATTAATAAAGACACATATAACTGTTAATATTGTCTTCTCACATACTCAAAGCCAAGAGCCCCTTGCTGACTTGGGATCATTCTATGTAAAAGCAAAAGAATGTATGGAGGTAGAAGAAGCAAAATAACCACATCTTTGTGTTTCAAGGGATAAAGAAGATGTGCCTGTCTCTGAGATAGAATGCCTGGAAGTGTAAAATGATGCATCATTTACAGAGATACAGGATATGGATGACTGAACTCTATCTGGTTGGAGGATTGTGCTTTTCCAGCAAGCCACTGTGGCCTTGGAATAGCATTGCTGGGCCAACAATGGCAGGAAGATGGAAGGGTCTAGAGGTCTTAGGAGCCTTGAGGAGTCCAGAGGGGCATGATACCCATGCAGTAGCAGTCTGATTATGAGAGATTTTTCAAGTGTCTAAGTGGACAGACATCATCAATTGATAGAGCATGGGAGACAGCTGACACCATAAAAGATACTGGGCCCTTTGCCGATCTGGCTCTCAAATCTCAAGTCACTTTAAATTTTATTTGATGGGGGGTTGGTAGAGGGGAGATGGGAGGGGGGATGGAGGAGAGGAGGCAGGGGATACTGTGGTCACTATGTAAAATACATTTAATATTTAATTAATAGTATATATTATTTGACAAAGAATATGTGGTGAGATTCAGTTGCCTGATGATTAGAGAACTACTTTGTACTGATAATGTTTCCCACTTGGAAACATTGATGATTTTACTTTAAAATCTCTTGCACACAAAACAAGATTCTGCCAACATGTAAGGAATAATGGAATGTAGACTCTAACCTGCAAGTCATAAGCCAATCTAGTCTAGTGTCTATTGAGATCAATGATACAATCAAGTCCAGCCATGGGTGGATAATAGAAAAAAAGACAGGTTTAAATTTCTGTAAATTGTTTTTTTTTCTTTCTGTGCTTCTCATTTGTAACAGAAAAAGTCATAAGACAGAGAACTGGAAGTAACTGAGAGAATACTACTTTTGCTGTATTATTTTTCATTCTTTACAAAGAAAGGAAGGAGTTGTTTAAAACACAAAATATTTTCAAGAGATGTTTCAAAATATAACCCTAGAGAAATGGCCACATCCCCCCAATGTGTATCACAGCAGAAACAGGAGCATAACTATCTATCATGACAACTCACCATCCACTGCCCTTTTAGTCTCCCAAATACGTATACACAGCCTTGTGTTAAGATTCTTAGTTTTTCACACTACAAATTAGAGCTTCAAGTCTGTACACGGGAAACAGTTGAACTCTATCGTCACAGGTAGGACCATAGATCTGTACATATTTTCTCTTCCTAAATGTTTCCAGTTATTCTGGGTGACAGTCATAATTCCTTTGAGTCTACAAATAAGACCCATGAGGCACAGTGAGGGTCAATGGGATGCTCATGGCATCATGCTCAGAAAGCCATGAGGTATGGCATTTAGCTTGAGTTCATGCTTTTGTCAATGACTTCAAAATGGAAATGAAAACAGAAATGTCTGCAGTGGCAGGGAAATGGTGTAATTGACATTTTTAGAAAGTTGATTTGTGTAAAGGTTTAAACATCTTATATTGAAAAAATCCTACTATCCTGTTTACGAATATTAACACCAACTCTGTTAGTTTTGATAGTGGCTTGTTGGTTCCAGAACTTTTATTCCTCTCCAGTACTGGGAATGGAACGCTGGTATTCACACATGCTAAACATGAGCTACCGCTCAGCTACACCCTCAGCCCAAACACATTTAATTAGGAGTAAAGAGAGTTGATTTAGAGAAAGGGGTCTCCTTCCACTTCTATTTCCTTTTGTCATTCCTGGTGGCTTTTAGAAGAACTTTACACGTGTCAGTTACTTTTGCGAAGTGATTTCAGTATCTGTGCACCAAGGGTTTCATATCAAAATCTACAGGGGAAAAATGGTTTATGGATTCATGCAATTCTTCCAAAACATTGGCTACAAAATCCAGAATAAAACCCCCTTCTTGCTGAAAAAAAGCATATGGACAAAATTTGCAAATGCTAATTTGTATTGAATGTGAAAACTAAATAAACTCCCAGCATACTGCCATTAGGTTGAGTTCTTTCATCTACCTCTCAGATAGAGCCAGAATGCTCCCAACTTCCTCCACCCACCATGTGGAGATAGCTTTCTCTTTCTTGTCTGAATTTCCTTAAAGGGACACAGACAGACATCAACCACAGGCCAGAAGAGAACTGACCCAGCCTGCTCTGAGCATAAATCTGTGTGGGATCAATAAGGAAAGATGAATAAAAGGGAGTTCAAATGACTGAAAACGACGAAGTATCATATGTTAAACCTAGTTCATCTGTGGTCTATTTATTTCCTATATGACCATAGCTTATGACCTTTGCCATGGAAACTGGGTCACCATGGCAAGATAGACTGTGATTTATCTCTGATAAATCTGTTTGTTATGCCGGGAATGAAACCTGGAACCTTCCAACATGCTCAGCAAATGCTCCACCATTGAGTGACTCTCCCAGGCCATCTCTGGTAGTATTATAAGCAGGTTTCTGATATTTGCATGGGGTGAATCTGCTTCTAGAAGAGAAATGCTAGTTTCTTTTGAATAACCTCAAGTAGGCATAAGCAAAGATTTAGTTATTCATGTAAATCAAATTATAGGTGTGAAACTGAAGCTGTGAGAGTCTAGGTGTGTGTTAATGAGCATTAATGTCTGAGGAAAACAGTGCCAGTTTATTTTTTAACATACTTCGACTTGAAAAACGGCCAATGTGGGAAAACTCACAGGATGTTGGCATGTGTGAAGATAGCAGGATTCACAGTCGAAGGAGACCAGGGAGATGAAATGCTGGCAGTGGTACCCTGCTGCTTATCTCCATCCCACTTTCAGCTTAAGAGCAGCTGCCAGTGGGTGATACAGAACATCAGGAGAAGTAGGTAAAAAGAATTAAAGCTACATCACAGGTCTATACTTGTGTTTCTATGGTCTCTTGGATCAGTGTCCATTGGTGTGTTGGTAAATGTTTAACTAGCTCCCCAGGGAAGAAGAAGCCTGATCTCAGGCAGCTGCCAATTTCTGTAGTGTGAATGTCCCTCCTACCATGGTCAATCGCTAGCTACCAACCTGACCTCACTGAACACAGATTTTGAGAGAAATGGAAAAGTGGAGTACCCAACTGAGTGTGGCCTTTTTCTAGTGGTTCCACTTCAATGGGACATACCTCTGAATGAGAGAAAACTAATTTCTCTTTCCCAGGTTACTCATCTGTGTTTTGCTTACACTACCTGCTCTATGTCAAACACTTCCCTCATCTAGCTATACCTTGCTCATCCTTTAGATCAGTATACAAGTGTTCATTAGCTACCAAATCAAAACTAGGAAGGTTTCCCTCTTACAGCTCTGGGTATCCCACTTCCTAAGGCTTTTTTATGGCCTGAGTATATCTTCTGTGGATCATGTATTGAAATTTAATCACTAGTGTGAGGTATTAAGAGGGTAGAAACTTAATCCAACTGTGGTGTCCAGAGGTGGAGCCTTGGAGAGTGATTAGGATTAGATGAGGTCATCAGGGTGGAGCCTCATGATTTAATCCTAATGGTATTATAAGAGAGAGACTAGAAAACAAGTATATGTGCATGTATACACACAGTAATATTACCTGTCTCTTACCATGTCAAACTCTGCATCACATTGAGACTCTGACAGTAAGAATGCTATGGGAAATTGACCTCGGACCGCCACACTTATGCACCAAAATAAACCTCCTTTCTTTCTAACTCATCCAGTCTGTGGTAATGACTTATTGGCAACATCAAATGGATTAACATACAGCTTAATTAACATTCTATTTTCAAAGTTTGTTTAATTTTCTAGGAACTTCATGAGAACAAGGAGCGAGTCACATTATGTCTAGTACAAAACAGGAATTAATAAGCCTAATGCATTTGCTGACTGAAGCAATGAGGAAGGGAAACCCCAGACACACCTTGAAATCACCACCCACAAGTTGCCTCCACTGAGAAACACAGCGAAGCAGTTGATGGTGTCACAAAATCACTGTTGCAGTTTGAAATGTGTTCAATTTCTCTTACCACTTTGATCACAAGTCATTTAATTTCTTCTTTTTCACAATGAGGAGAATCATTAGTAGGGAGCCAATGGATTTGATACAAAAAGGGGAACAGTATGTTCAGCATTTTGCTGGGTATTTGGCTCTTACTATTTAATAAATGTTCACCAATACTGATAATTTGCTTTTCTCTTTTTAGCAAGTTATTTATTTACTCAGAAAAAAATCTTCCAACCCATAAACACATCATTCAATAATGTCATGTGTGTATGAATAATGAGTTATGTCTTACCTGGCCCTTTGCCTGACTGCCCTGGCAGCTGCGCCGGTGAGTAACCACAGCTGCTGGAGGTGAAGACGTTGCCCAATGGTACTCTTTTCAGAGATTATTATGTATATTTTGGTTAACCACCTCCAGCCATCTTGCACCTCCTCTTTGTTCCTCTTTGCTTGTCTCTTTCTGGGACATCACCTCATCTTGGTTTATTCCCCATCCTTCTTCTTTTCTCTCCCTCCCTTTGTGAGCTCCAAATACCTTCTTCACAACAGTCACACACTGACCCCAGGGAGACAGAAGGTGAACTAAAGCAAACTAGAAAACCACTCTAATTAACCTCTAGAGTCCTCTAAACAAACCTGGAAGGCCTCCAGTCACCAGTTACCTTTACAGGATGCTTCCAAGTGTGCTGCTCCCCCAGCCCTGGTATTCTAAATCATTAGAGTACAAAACATGTAACTAAAGTGTTTCTTTAATTGCTTCTTCTGCAAAGGCTTTGTTTCCAACTAAGTGTATTATTTCTTCTCATACTAGTCCCACAAAAACATTCCACTGAAGGAGATGAAGAGGTGGCTCAGCAATTAAGAGTGCACATTGCTCATGCAGAAGACCCAAGTTCTACTCCTAGTACCCAGGTGACTCACAACCAGCTGATGCTTCTGGCCTCCTAGGGCAGCTGCACTTATATGCATACCCCACTCCCATCTCCACGAGTTAAAATAAATGCTCTATTAGAGGTCCACTAAAACTATTCCAACGTAACTCCAACTAAAGCATGTTATGGGAGATAGATGTGGACTAACCTAGAAATCTGACTACCTGTTATGATTTAAATATGAAAGTGCTTCATAGACTCATGTAATGGGGGCTTGTTTGCCAGCTTTTGCTGGCTTTTAGACAGTGGGCTTTTAAGGCTCTTACCTAATCAACAGAGTGAACCCTTGATGAGTTCCTAACATGCTGTCATTGTCGCAAAGTGCTAAAAATAGTGTGTATTGCCTTGTGGGAGGAAGTAAATCATTTGAGTGTGCCCTAGAAAGGTACATCCTATCCCTTTCCCTTTCTTTTCTCTTTTTACTTTCTGGCCACTATGAAGTAGGTAGCCCCTGCCACATGGGATTCTCCATGAAGTTCAACCCTGTCTCCCACCCAAAGTAATGGAACCAACCAAGCACATGCCAAACTCTCTGAATCCAAGAATCAAAATAAATCTTTCAGATTTGAAGTATTTGTCATAGTGACAAAAAGCTGACACTATAGCTCAACCATGTTGTAAAAAGACCATAGGCCGCAGCTTATTTATAAATGGAGAATTCTTTATGTGATTAATAGCTTATATCAGGAACTTTCTTTGCCACTTGTTGTCTCTTTTAACTGTAAGGGAACACCTCAAAGCCACCTATATACCAACAAATGCATATGTAAGGGTCAGCTTTTCTGAGTTTTTCTACAAAGAATGAACCTTTTACTTTGTGTGTGTGTTTACTGCTGCATACCACAGGCTAACTGACTGACTTCTGGCAACTCTGTGTTTACAGCCTCATCTCCCAGAAGGGGTACAATGGAATTATGACTTTTACGTGGGCTCGGGAGCTCTAAACTCAGCTCATCAGGCTTGTACAGCAAGTGCTTTGCCTACTGAGCCATCTCTCCAGACCACCCCCTTGCTTTTCTAACGTGTTCTCTTCGACATGTGTGGAGGGCGAATACAGTGGGAGCATAACAGGATGTATAATTGTTGAAAATGAGTGTGTTAATCCAAGACACAAAGCTTATCTGCATTGCTGAAGAAAATGTAGTTCTGAACTTTTCCAGACTTGGGTGGCAGTCTACACAAGGCCTCCAGACAAAGCCACCATGAGTGCTATTCATGTAAAGAGCCAGATTGCTGAAAGGGAACCTGCCCTTTCAAAGTCCAAACTCATTTCAACTCTTTCTTAGCTGGTAACTTTTAAATTTGATTTTACAATTCCTCCTCATCCAGGAATAACCCCTTTATAATTACAAATACATAGCTATTGTATAAAGGCATACTATGTTGAATAAAGACATATTACTGACTGGTAAGAATGTCTTTAAAAGATATGGAATCTTGGGTGTCATTTTTAATGGCTGTTGCTTAGGGAATAAACTTTTATTTAGACCAGACTTGAAACCTAAAGTCCTAGGCTTGCAAGGGGATTTTTGTATGCAAGGTCATTATTATACAATGTTTAAGCTATCTTTAAAAGCACTAGGGCAGAACTCTTAAATACAACTGAGCAAGCCATGCACTGTATCAGAGTGCAAGGTCAATGGAGGAAGTAGAAGCTCCAATCAGGCTACTGTCTGCTCTCTAACAGAAGACCCCATAGGGCTATATGCCTCAGAGAAGACACCTTTATATAATTCCAAACTCTCTCAAGTTACTCAAGACTCTAGTGGCAGGCTTTGTGATGGTGTGAGGAGCACAGAAATAAAAGAGTCAGGCAAGATCATGCCTACTGGAGCTTAAGGACACAGATCTTAGCACACTTCATGACGAGGCATATAAGCTAAACGTTAAGGAAACATGGTGCCAAGCCCTAGGGCAAAGGACAAGTCTGTGAACCTTGTGCCACTATCTGTGTTTATTTCCTTTTGTTTTTCCTTAGAATTATACAAAGCATTCCAAAAAGTTCTAGTCTGCCTGCCTTGATTGTGTTTAAAAGAACCATGGGAAATGTTTTATTTGCTGTTTGGGTCACACAGTCATCTGCCTCCCAGGCCCAGAAAGGTGGTAATTGAAGAAATCAGAACTGCCAGCTTCACCCCCACCAGCTCACAGAGTCTGGCCTAGTTGAGAATCCTTTGGTTCCCAGGGGAAGTTAGTAGAATTTTTCATGTCTTTTTGAGGGAGATGCTAAGGACCCTCTAGCTAACCCCATAATTGGTTCTCTTTGGGAGAACAAGCAGAAAATATCCAGAAAGAGAATACTAAAAATACTACCTTCTGTTTTTTTTCTGAGAATTTTCAAGGATTCCCATAATGTGGCCCTTTCATCTTTCCTCTCAAAAGGAAAATCAGGAGTTCACTACAGCAACCATGTGAGTAGGGAGCCATCTGTTTGTTTCCCAAAGTTGTGAAAATTTTCTGCCCTCTCTAGAATTGTCGAGACTTCCAGCAGAGCCTGAAACCTTTGTGCAGCTGGCAAGCAAGTGAGCAGAGGCAACTGTTGATCATTTCAGCCCTAAAAGTGAGGAATTGCTTTTTTCATTCACCACGGGAAAAGGCTAGTCCTGTATTAAGATAAGGGATGGGCATCTTAGAATGTTCAGGAATTTCAGAGATGAAGCTAGGCTGCCTGTCTTGTCAAAAACACCTTCTGTGGCCAAGGTACAAATTCCCTGGAGTCAGCCAAAACTGCCTTTACTGCTCAGGATGTTGCCCTGAGACCAGAGAAAGAACAATGCATGGCACTGTCTGGACAGTCTACTTAATGTGCACTGTGCCCATAGAAATCCCAGAGCTCTTCCACCACTGGCATTTTCTACTTATTTCTTTTAATTTTAATACTGAAAAAATATTCATTGTGTTGAAATATGTACAATGCAAAACTCACCATGTTAACCATGCTTACATGCACAACTCAGTGACACTACATACTTTCACATTGTTGAGCAACCAATTTCCAGAACCCTTTTCATCATGCAAAACTCAATTTCCATTCCCATTAAATGAGAACAGCCCCGTCTATCCCTCCTCCCACATCTACATTCTGCTTCTGAGTCTGAGTACTTTAAGGACCTTATATAGGTGCAATTCTGCAGAAGCTTTCCCTTCATGACTGGCTTATTTCTCTTAGCACAATGTCTTCAGGATTCATCCATCCAGCAGTGTGTGTGTGTGTGTGTGTGTGTGTGTGTGTGTTGAATTTTCATTCTTTTTTAAAAGGTTGAATAATACTCCATTGTCTATATCTACCATATTTTGTTTATCTCCATACGTAAATGGATATTTAGGTTGCTTCCACAGTTGTGTGAATATAAATAATTCTTTCATGAACATGAATGTACAGACACCTGTATAAAGATCAGAGTTCAATATTTTTTATTGTATGCCTGGAAATAGAATTGCAGGATCATATGGTAATTCTACTTTTATGTTTTTGTTTTTGAGGAATGCACCATCCTATGTTGTATAGAAACAAGATACCTGGGAGAATAAATTATTCTCATTAACCTCAATGACAATTTTCAATTAAGAAGAACATGTTAAAATTCTCCCATAGTGGTATAGATCAATCCATGCCCCTTCCACATTCATTTGGGAGTGTTTTTTAGTGACACTATTCACTGAGTATAAAATCATTGTATTCCTGGAGACTTCTTATGGTTTTGCACTTACAGTGATTGATTTCATCTTAGGATCACAAAAGACTTTTCTCCCTGACTGTGACTATGATTATTATCACTTTGTGACAGTGTAGAGAATGAAGGACAGAATATTTAAATGGCTTGCCTCAGAAGATCCTGAGTAATTATGGCTGAGAAAGAAAGCTAACAATGTATGCCCTGTTGAGGCCTCTTGGTTTGAGGAGCACTGGGATCCCAGGAGGGCCATGGCTTCCATAAGTTGCTCTAGGAGGGACTGACAGATTGATGAGTTGCAGCTGCAAAGAACTGGCAATATCTGGCACTGGGTGGCCCTGCCAAGGGCAGGAGAGTCTGATCTTGGATAGAAGAAAAAAAGCTTAGGCAAGGCTCTCTTTTAGGATAGGAGTAAGAAAGAAGTAACGTTCTGGAGGCTAATATAAACAAATTGAAGAAAACCCTTCAGTTTAGCAAACCATGTTTCTAACGTCCTACTTCCTTAGTTAAAATGAGCGTGTGAGACTTCACAGAAGACCTTCCAGACAATGAAAAGCTGTGGGTGCATCTTGGCTTATAGACACATTCCAGTCTGGAAGAAGTAAACATGGTGATATGGATCAGCAAGGCAGCCAAACAGCTCCAGGGCCCATGAGCACAGACCCTGGATCTAATAAAACAGTCTTCATCCTGTCATTTGAAGGGGTATGCTCAGTTCCCTAAGGGAGTCTGTAAAATTCCTTTGACTTGCCTGCAACAACTTTATATTCCAGGGTTTTTCATTTTCTAGATTATGCAACGGGAAAAAACTCTATGCCCAACTACATTAACATTTGCTTATTTTTTTGTGATGTGATGGTAATTTATAGTGATGTAAGGAAGAAAATGCACTCCTTTCTCACGAAACAGTGCATAAACAGAGTTGTTAATCTTCTCAGCGAAGCACGTTGTTCTTTCTATTGTATGTCTCTGGAAAATGCCCAGCCCAGTTGGGGTTATGTGGACTAATTAAAAGTTACAAACCTGATAGACCTTGTTCTTGAGTAGCCATACTCAAGTTTGGAAAACAGATGGGCTCATCTAGAGTTTTCCTTTCCTAAATATGCAAACAAAAAGAAAATGTTTCAAATGATTAATTTCTATACGACCCACACAATTCTGCTTCTGGTACATAAATCACCCACAAAAGGACAAAAAAAGTATGTCCCCATGGCAAAACACTTGTCTACCATGTGCAAGGCTCCAAGTTCCATCCCAGCACTACAAATATACAAATTTACTCACAAAAACCATAAAATAGGAGAGTCTTTGATTTTTAAGGAGATATTGGAACAAGTTTCTCTGAACATGAGAGAAGTCCAGACAGAGCTGTCTTGGAGCATTAGGGACAGTGGAGTGGGGCCTTTCATTCTAAGGTGACCATGAGACAGCATGAGAGGTGGCTCTGTCAGTTGAGGCTGTAAATAGCTGGAGACATAGACATTGCACTACCTCCCCATGACCCATGCAAAGGCCAGGTTGGTGGCACTGTCCCATTCCTGTGGGCACATCCATTCAAGTTGAAGGCTTTTTTGTGTTTAGTTTTAATCTACTTCAAGGTTGCTTGGAGCTTATTTTAACCTCATTTTATATTTATAGAAGTTCTATGATTATAATGACAAGAGAGGAAGGGAGTCAAGTTTGTCTCCAGCTTTAAGCATCTTATTCCGAAGTTTTCTTTATTTTTCAGGTCACATTCTACCATATATTGCAAATCACATTCTAGAAGCATATCCAAAGGGCTTCAAATCTTAATTGCTGTGAAAATTTTGCACAGGCTATTATCTGACTGACTATAAAGTAGTAAATCTATAGCCATAAATTGTGAAACTAGTAGGTCTTCTTCTATAAATGTACAGCCATGTGTCACAAGCCTAAAATTTGTCACCACTCTAGAGTGCATTATTAATTGCTTCCCAGATTAGGGTAAACCTTTTTATATTTATTTTTTAATTGAAGTCAAAAGAACAAATGAAAACTCATTCTGAGTAAACAATAAGATGATGTGGCCAGGTGTGGTGGTATGAAACTGTAATCTCAACACTTGGGAGGTGGAAGGGCCCATTGTCAACTACATAGTGAGTTACAAGCCAGCCTGTGCTACATGAGACCCTGTCTCAATACAGTAGCAGTAATCCAAAAGTATAAGATGAGTCATATGGACTTAGAAAAGGCTGAACAAATACTGATATGTCACTAAATGCATCTTGCTTGTGACTAGGAATATAGCTCATCGTAGAACACTTAACCAGCATATGCAATGCCCTGGGCTTGACTCCTAATGAATGAATGAATGAGTGTGTGAGTGAGTGAGTGAATGAATGAATAAAATTCATTTCAATTTCCTTCTTCCTTTGTAGGTAGAGTTTTCCTGTCCCACAGGTGTTCTCAAATAATCACTCAGAGGCTTAATATTAATTACAAATGCTCGGCCAATAGTGCAGGCTTATTACTAACTAGCTCTTACATTTTTAGTTAACCCATATTTCTTATTTATGTCCTGCCAGTTACCTTTATTAGCATGACAAGGTCATCTCCTGCTCCTTCTGCATCTGACTGGAGACCCCAGACTCCACCCTTTTCCTTCCTAGCATTCTCAGTTTGGCTTTCCTGACTAACTTTATCCTGTTCTGCTATTAGCTAGTCAGCTTCTTTATTAAACCAATCATAGCAACATATATTCACACAGTGTACAAAAGGATTTTTCCGCAGCATTTCCCTCTTTTTGTCAAATTAAAAAGGAAGGTTTTAACATTAACATAGTAAGATTATATATAACAAAAACAGTTATTAACTAAGAATTACAGTTACAATGTCCAGTCCATTTGTATTTGACAAAACTGGAAAAAATATTATTTATCTTATATTTGTTACTCCAAAGTTTTGTACCTAATTTACCTTCTACCATAACCAAGGAAAACTATCTAGTCTTCAACTCCATCAAAGACCCGAGAAGGATGAAATATTACCTAATGACAGGGACAGTCACCCAAAGTTCCTCTGTAACATTAGGGCATCCAGCTCTGGCCTAAAGGCCTTGCTATTGGAGAAATTATTTTGGCCACTCCACGTAGTTAAAAGGATATTTATTTAATGGCGAAACTCACAAATTAAGTAATGGGTAGGTCGCAGGGTCTGGGGAAGGTGTAATGCAGTCCAGCGGTGTTCTCCGGAGCTCTACACAGTCAATCTGCACTGGTCAGCATCCTGGCACCGAGAGAGCGCCCAGAGCGAGCGCTGGCCCATCCAGCTCTCGGGTCCCCCGGCGCCTCCCCTCGCCCCGCCTCGTAGGCGTGACAGTTGCCAGAGTCTCAATGGGGGTTGGAACTTCCAGATCCAAGCTGGAATGGCTACCCACTACATCTCCCCCTTTTTGTCTAAATAAGAAGGTTCTAAACTAATACAAGACTATATACAAAGGAATGGTTATCAAATATTGTCCAGAAATAATGAGAGATAATGACCTAGATAAGATGGAACTACAACCAATGCAAACAATATCAAGCAAGAAACACATACTAAAATCCAGAGAAGTATAGAGCATAGGTAAACAGCATGTTATAAAGATCATTCAAAGGTGTCCTATCCTAAAGAACCTGAATCTAATACTTAATATGTTCTATCTAAGATATTATATATACCAAGTTGTAACTATAACTGCTAGTCTTCAATCCCATCAAAGACCTGAGAAGGAACATAATGGTACCTGAGAAATGGTAGATGGATGCAAGCAACTTTCGGAATCTTGCAAGAGTAGACCAAGACAGCTGGCAGCCTGGACAGTCACCTAATGTTTCTCAGCATTGTTGGTGCATTCAAATTGGCTACAGGCCTAGAGTATCTGACAGACCATTTTCAGAAGCAGGATTTCTGAAAGACCATCTTACCCTGTCTTGGCAGAGTACAGTGGTCGCTTTCCTTGTGTCCCGCTTGTCCAGAAAGGAGAGCATTGCATTTGTACTGTCAGCCATCAAGGCAAGGGCAGTTCTTTGCCCAGTAGGCCATTTTGTGCCAAAAGACAAACTTCCAAATGGAAATGTCTTAGAAGCCCAACATTCTCTCGGGATCAATTGGTGTAGCCAGGAGCAATTGTGTCTCACGTCAACAGAATTCTAAGTTATTTAAATGCCATATTCTCCAGGTCTATGAAGTGTTTGAAGATTACCTGCCCATCTAACCTATGTATCTGTAAATCTGGATAACCTAACTAACGTAACTATAGAGATGACAAGCATAGGCGACTATAAATCTATAAATCTTATCTATCGAAATAACCTAAGGACTAAGGCTTCACGTAAATAAGGTAAACAGTCTATAAGCAAATGTATGGTGAAGAACGATGACTTCAAAATTGTGACAATACACAAGATATTTATAACAGAGGCAGGAATATATAGTGCGATATGCAATATGACAATAATATTAAATATATATCAATATACCGAATATCCTAAACAGAAGTAGAACATATATAAAGTATGACAGATATAAATTTACATTTGTATCAATATAAAAATGTTTCAAATAAGAGTAGAAATATATGTACATTATAACAAATATAGTTCTGTATTTGTATCAATATACAAATTATCTTAAACAGGAGTATAAAAATAGTCTACATTTGTATCAACATATAAGATTCTATAACAGTACAAATTACAGTGCAAATTATCTAAGGTTGCTATTTTACTAAGTTTGTTTACTAGTATATACAATGATTTACCATCATATCTTATACCTATCCGTTCCATTTCTTCTTCCCCCCCCCCCCCTTTTTTTTTTTTTTTACAATACTGAGTTAATATTTTCTTCCACCCCCAACCCTATAACCATCATCCATAACCCTGAGAATTATGAAACCTAAGGGAGAAGGGGCGTCGTTTTCTTAGAATTGCTTCCTGCCGTTTAGGGGGTGGTGTTATCTCTGTTGCGTACTGTGAGAAAGCTCAGATAGTTAAATCTCAGTTAGACTAACTGTAGGTTCTGCAGCAAGTTTTAGAGTAATGGGTAAGATTGTCTGAAATTCTGGCAAGAAGTGTAGTATGATGATGATTACCATGGCATCATTCTGGATTGGGTAGAGTTGTTGTTGTTGGGGCCCCATCTTCCTTCTGGTGACTTCTGAGATTGCTATTGGAAAAATTTATTTGTTATCAAAAATGGGAGGTTTGGATTTAAAGAGGACATAGCATGTAAGAAAGGATTCTGAGAAATCAAGAGTAAGCATGGAGAGAATTAGAATTTAGAAGACAATGGTCCCTTTTTATTGGTTTCCTTCTGTCTCACACCAGAGGGCTCTTCTGATATGGGACTGAAGAATCTCTTAAACTTTTCTTTTAGCAATATGCTTGGGTTTAGAGAAGGAGTGAGCCAATTCCATCTCCAAAGCCAGCTTGGCTATAATTGAATTGGAACCACAACTTTTCTAGATTGATAGAGAGAAAGATGTTAGACAGTGAGATTTTACCATGTGTAGATTGGTACCAATAGATTCTTCCTTTCTGCTGTAAACATCCGGATATCCAAGGCCTTATGAGTTTTGAAAGATGGGTATTTCCATTATCCTGGAAAGACAAAAACAGAACCCTACCCCACCCTTTGATTGTTAAATTTTTCTTACAACTTGTAGAGATGTCACATTGGTGGATGATCTTTTACTTCTCTTCATCAAGGGGTTTTTCCTGTTCGAATCGAATTTTTATTAATTTTGTTGGTATCCATAGCTTTTCTTCTCCTGCAGAAACAAAGGCAAAACCCCTTCCCCAACGTAGAACATATCCAGGTTTCCATTCTGAGGTCAGCACATCCTTAAAATAAACTGGTTGGTTTAGCTCAGGAGTTTTGTCTGTTGTCCAATGTCTCTCTGCAGCTGTTGTTCCTTTCTCATTAGCATTGAGAAAATTCAAGGTTAATAAGGCACTATGCAGTCTATTTCTAGGGTCATTGTTACCTGTTGCTGTTTATTTAGCATATCCTTTAAAGTTCGATTGGATCTCTCTATGACTGCTTGGCCTGTGGGATTGTGTGGTATACCTGTAACATGCTTTATATTATAATAAGCAAAGAACTGTCTCATTTTATTGGAGACATATGCTGGGGCATTGTCTGTCTTAATTTGTACAGGTATTCCCATGATGGCCATAACTTCTAATAGGTGTGTAATCACAGAATCAGCCTTTTCAGAACTCATAGGAGTTGCCCATTGAAATCCTGAATAGGTGTCAATGGTATGATGTACATACTTTAATCTTCCAAATTCTGCAAAATGAAACACATCCATCTGCCAAATTTCATTTCTTTGTATACCTTTTGGATTACTCCCTGCAGGTAATGGAGTTTGGTTATAGATGGAACAAGTAGGACATTTTTTCACAATATCCCTAGCCTGTTGCCAAGTGATGGAGAAATCCTTCTTCAAACCTTTGCTATTTATATGGTGTTTCTTATGATATTCTGAAGCTTCTAGCACATTACCTATTAGTAACTGATCAATCTCATCATTACCTTGTGCTAAAGGTCCTGGCAGACCTGTATGGAATCTGATATGTGTTATATATATAGGATGTTCCCTTTTTCTGATGATTTCCTGCAATTGTATGAATAATGAAGTTAATTCTGTATTATCAGGAATAAATTCAGCAGTTTCAATATGTAAAACAACTCTCTCTGCATATTGAGAGTCAGTGACTATATTGAGGGGTTCTGTGAAGTCCATCAGTACCATAAGAATGGCATACAGTTCTGCCTTTTTTACAGAGCTATATGGACTTTGCACCACTTTACTTAAGTCTCCTGATTTATATCCTGCTTTCCCTGATTTATTTGCATCAGTATAGAATGTGAGGACTCCAGAAATTGGCTTTTGTCGTACAATGTGAGGAAGGACCCATTCAGTCTTCTTTATGAATTCTATTCTCTTGCTTTTGGGATAGTGGTTGTTAATCTCTCCCAAAAAGTTACTGCAGGCTCTCTGCCAGTATTCATTATCTTTCCATAGTGATGAAATTTCCTCATTAGTTAATGGTACTACAATTTCTGCTGGGTCCATTCCTGTCAACTGGCGAAGTCTTAATTTACCCTTTTGAATCAAATCAGAGATCTTTTCTATATAAGTCTTTAATTTCTTATTTGGTTTACGTGGTAGGAATATCCATTCCAATATAATATCTTCCCTCTGCATCAAAATACCTGTTGGGGAATGTCTGGAGGGGAATATGACAAGAATGCATTTAAGTTCTGGATCCACACGATCCACATGTGCTTCTCGAATTGTCTTTTCTACTAGAGCCAATTCCTTCTCAGCTTCGGCTGATAATTCTCTTGGACTATTTAATTCTTTGTCCCCTTCTAGAGTATTAGCCAAATTTTGTAGTCCATCTTTGGGTATTCCCATGATACCCAGTAAGTTGGAAATGCTTCCTAATAACTTTTGAAAATCATTAAGAGTCTTCAATCTATCTCTTCTTAATTGTACCTTTTGGGGTCTAATTTTTTGTAGCTCTATCTTATATCCTAAGTAATTAATAGAATCTCCTCTTTGTATTTTTTCAGGAGCAATTTGCAGTCCCCAGCGAGGCAAAACCTTTTTTACTTCTTCAAACATGCTTTCCAATGTATCTAACTTTTTATCAGCTAATAGGATATCATCCATATAGTGATAAATTATGGATTGTGGAAACTTTACACGAATTATCTCTAATGGTTTCTGCACAAAGTATTGACACAAAGTAGGACTGTTTAACATTCCCTGTGGGAGGACCTTCCATTGATATCTCTTGACTGGCTGAGAATTATTATAATTAGGTACTGTGAAGGCAAATTTTTCTCTATCATTTTCCTGTAAGGGTATGGTAAAGAAACAGTCTTTTAAGTCAATAACTATTATAGGCCATTCTTTTGGTAGCATAGAGGGCAAGGGCATCCCAGTCTGTAGGGAGCCCATTGGCTGAATTACTTTATTAATAGCTCTCAGATCTGTCAGCATTCTCCAATTACCAGATTTTTTTTTTATAACAAATACAGGAGAATTCCAAGGACTGGTAGATTCTTCAATGTGTTGAGCATTTAACTGCTCTTGAACCAGCTGTTCTAAAGCTTGTAGCTTCTCTTTTGTCAAAGGCCATTGTCCAACCCAGACAGGTTTATTAGTTAGCCATTTTAAAGGTAAGGCAGTTGGTACTTCTGAGAGTTCAACAACAGTCGTGCTCTGTTTGTGAACAGCCTGAATGGTTGGTGACTGATTTTTATAGCATGTTATGATATTATTCCTAGAAACATGCATTGGTCTGTATTCCTTTTCTGAAAGTGTAGGAATTTTAATCTGGGTATTCCACTGTTGTAACAGATCTCGGCCCCAAAGATTTACTGCTACATTTGCTACATAAGGCTTCAACCTTCCTCTCTGTCCTTCTGGCCCTATGCATTCAACCCATCTTGAACTCTGTTTTATCTGAGATAGGGTGCCAATCCCTAACAGTTGGACATCTACCTCTTGAAGAGGCCAATTTGGATGCCATGATTTTGGTGTAATTATAGTCACATCTGCACCTGTGTCCACCAGGCCCTCCAGAACCAGGCCATTAATTCAAATTCTAAGCTTTGGTCTTTGTTCATTTATGGAAGTCTACCAAAATATTTGTTTTATAGTGTTCTTTGTAAACTGTGATCCAGCTATCAAAGCTGTTTTATCATCCATTGCAGTATCAGTTTTTACATTAGGCATTGGTTTATTCAGTTGTCCTGGAGAGGAATTTCTTCCATAGTGGCAGGGAATGTTCGTACTACGTTTGGTTTGGGGGCCTGCAAGAGGCCCCCTGAGGCGTTTCCCGCCAGTAAAGGGTTGCCTTGTATATCTATTTTTGATCTGCACTCACTGGTCCAATGTCGGCCTTTGCCACATCTTCTACATAATCCAGGAGGTGGTTGGGGTCTCCTGTTTAGGCTATTCCTAGAAGGAGTATTGCTTCTAGGAGTACCCCATGTACAGTTTTTACTTATATGACCTGGTGTACCACACTTAAAACATTTGGTAACACGGGGCCTTCTTTCACCTCTGGGATTTGTCTCTCCTATCCAAGCCTCATTACTGTAGTTAAGAGACTGAACACCATTAGTATATTGAATCCATTCTTCCAAAGGAGCTGATCTGATCTTTAATGGTGTAAGTATTCTTCTGCATTCTGCATTAGCATTGTCGAATGCCAAGGATTCAGTTAATACTTTTCTTAATTCTTTGTCTGACACAGCTCTTGTTATAGCTCTGTTCAGTCTTTGTAAAAAATCAGTGAAGGGTTCCTGCGGTCCCTGAAATATCTTTGTGTATACCTCAGTTGGTTTTCCAGGTTCTGGAATTTTTTCCCAAGCATTTAGAGCTGCTGTACGGCATAGGGATATTGTATGCTCATCATAAGTGGCTTGTACATTCCTGTCAGCGAAACATCCCTCACCAAGTATTTGATCTTGGGAGATCACAAAACCTCTGATTTTACCTTGTTGTTCTAAATTTTTTGCCTCTTCTCTCAACCAGCTTTTCCACTGTAACTGCTGACTATATTCTAGAACAGCTGAAATTAACTGATGCCAGTCATCTGGAATGATTCTATGTGAGGTAGACCACGAATTTAACATCTGTTTTACATATGTGGATTGTATCCCATACGTAACTACTGCTTCCTTTATATTTTTAAAGTCCCTTGTTGAAATTGGTTGTAATGTATATGTCATATATGGCTCGGGGTGTGTGTCATCTGCTGGCTTCTCATGGACAATAACAGGATAAGCCATTGTATGAGAGCCATTTGGAGATGTTACAACCTCTATGGTCTTGACCTTCTGCTTATTAGTTCCCTTGTCATGTTTACTGAGAGTTTCTTCTAGGGCTTGCAAACGAGCACCTAGGGTCTGTTCTAGGGAGTGAACCTCCTCTCTTGCAAGGGACTCCATATTTCTCATGGAATCATAGAAGTTTTTATGTTCCTCAGAAACGCATGATTCCATGGACCTTATCCTATCAATTAACGATAATCTTTCTTCCTTATATACTGTCTGAGTAGCCACAACTTCACTCTGGAGAGTTAGTGTTCTATCCATTAAATATTCATATTTATTATCAATAAAATCAATTTTGGGTACAAGCCTGTTTTGTAAATCCTGATTAGCAGATTCTAGAGAAAGAATCCTTTTCTCTAAGCCTTCATTGCTATCTTTGAAAGCAGATTCCAGAGAGAGAATCTTTTTCTCTAAGCCTTCATTGCTATCTTTGAAAGCAGATTCCAGAGAGAGAATCTTTTTCTGTAAGCCTTCATTGCTATCTTTTAAAGCCTGTATCAGTCCCAATAATGACTCATCTTTGTTCTTAAACCAGTGTTTGAACACTGTGTGAATTATTATGATGAATGCCAAAATGGTATAGCCCAGATATGCCTTAGGAATGTCGTATATTTCCAGGAAGATGTCATTCATCATACAGGCAAAAAGGTTTTTAAATTCTTGTGAGGTAATGTTGTCGGCCATATTACACGAATTACTCAAAATTTGTTAGTCAATTTTAAGGTGTAAAATTATCAAGTATCTTTACTTGAAATAATATGCTTACCTTTCGTGTAGTAGCCCTTTTCAGCCAGCAGGTGGCGTTGGTACAGCTCCGAAACAGGGCCTGCTGGCGATCTTGGCTGGAGTCGGAGGGAGATGGCGGAATGGCGGAGATGGCGGAAATCGGAGCTAGCACTCTCCTGCCTCTTTCGCTGGTCTGGGGCTAAGCTAGGGAATTGAGATAGGACTAGCTGCTCCCTTTTTCGGGAATGGAACCGTGTAGGTGTTCCCTGGTTATATGGAACTTTGCAGGCGGGTTTAGGTACCCGCCAGCTAGGGAGGAGACGGCGGGAGCCGCCCAGGCCTTTGGAGTTTGCCCCACGTGAGCGCCAGATATTGGTGAAATTATTTTGGCCACTCCACGTAGTTAAAAGGATATTTATTTAATGGCGAAACTCACAAATTAAGTAATGGGTAGGTCGCAGGGTCTGGGGAAGGTGTAATGCAGTCCAGCGGTGTTCTCCGGAGCTCTACACAGTCAATCTGCACTGGTCAGCGTCCTGGCACCAAGAGAGCGCCCAGAGCGAGCGCTGGCCCATCCAGCTCTCGGGTCCCCCGGCGCCTCCCCTCGCCCCGCCTCGTAGGCGTGACAGTTGCCAGAGTCTCAATGGGGGTTGGAACTTCCAGATCCAAGCTGGAATGGCTACCCACTACACCTTGCATTATCTCACAGGCTTTCTGGTGAAGCAGGAAATTTTGAAGGACTATCTTACCTTGTCTTCACAAAGTTTGGCAGTTGCCTTTCTTGCATCTTGCTGGTCCAGTTTGGACAAGAGCTGTCAGCAAGAGGCAAGGGTAGTTTCTTTTTTTTTTTTTTTTTTTTTTTTTTTTTTTTTTTTTTTTTTTTTTTTTTTTTTTTTTGGTTTTTCGAGACAGGGTTTCTCTGTGTAGCTTTGCGCCTTTCCTGGAACTCACTTGGTAGCCCAGGCTGGCCTCGAACTCACAGAGATCCGCCTGCCTCTGCCTCCCGAGTGCTGGGATTAAAGGCGTGTGCCACCACCACCCGACAAGGGTAGTTTCTTTACCCAAATAACTAGCTTTTGCCATAAAGAAAGAAAACTCCATATGGAGTTTCTTCAATGCCCATCATCTTCTCTGAAGTAGATTGGTGCTGCCAGAAGCAGATGTGTCTCACTGTCATGAAAAGCCTTAGGTTATTAAACATATTAAATGCCATATTCTGTAGGTACTTCATTTGAAGACTATCTATCTATCTATCTATCTATCTATCTATCTATCTAAGTATATCTGTTTATGAAAACATATCTAACATGACTATAAGTTTGGTTATTATAGATGACTATTAATCTGTATTTTTTAACTATATGTTACATTTTTAAATGAGTTGCATAAGCACAATAACCCAAACAAGCATAGAAACATACATACAGTATAAAAAAATTAACTTTAAATTTGTATTAATATACAAAAATTCATACCAGTGTAAAATAAAAATATTTAAGACTAGTAGTTGCATTTTTGATTTAAAAGTAGATTCAATAAACCCACCCTTTTATCTTATCATTTCTTTATCTGCCCTTTTTTTCAGAAAGAGAACCTTGAATCTAATCTCCTTTGTTGAGCTTTTTTCCTGACCATTACTAATAACAACTTGTAACCAAACCCCCTTCAATGAAAAGAAACATCCTTAACCAATATTTTGGGAATTTGGATGTTGTTTTCTCCAGACTGCTTCCTGTTGTCTGGGGGTGCTGGTAATCTTTGAGAGAACCTTGAGAAAATCAGGATAATTGTTAGGTCTTGACTGGAGTATTCTCTGAGGCTGGATCATCTCAGTCAGCAGCCTTGAAGGTGTTTTGAATGCTGGATCATCTGGTACATCCATTTTTATTGGTGTCTGGTCCCCTTGTTCTGAAAATATATAAACTTTTAAAGGTAACATACATATCTGCATCACTATAAATATAGACAGTGTATTGTATACAAGTCAGTCAGTGATGACTTTTTGTTAAGTGTTTGAGCAGGTAGAATACACAGCACATGTCTTATAGTTCTTTTAGGTTTATTTCCTTATGTCTGCTGTCAGGATTTCAGGGGATCTTTCTCAATCAAACCTGATTTTCTTTAACCAGGTATGTATCCACAGCCTCTCATTTCTTGTGGAAATAAAAGCTTAGCCTCTCCCCCAAAGTAATACATCTTTTGACTTAAATTTTGAAGCCAAGATATTTTTAAAATATATAAGTTGGTTGAATCTAGCAGTTTTCATGATCCAGTGTCTCTTAGCAGCCAAAAAATTCAAAGAAATCACAATAGCATACAGGATACAGACTCCCTGTGTTTTTCCCATTTTTACATGGCTTATTATGTTTATTATTCTATTCCTTTTTTAAGGACTTTCTGTACCCTTTTTCTTTTCTGTCCCAAGTCTATGTATATTTTTAAACACACTGTAACCTGTTTAGAGGTTTTTTCCCATCTGAATCTGTCTTTACTGCATATCTGTAGCCTTTTATGTCTGCATTAGCAAAATCCTAAACCTGCCATTCAGCGTGTTGGTGGAGGTTGCTCTGGCAGCTTAATCCCACAGGTAGTGGCTGGGATATGCCTCTCTGTACCATTGCCCATGTGAGAGACTGCAGAAACCTGCAACTCAGTTTAGCTCATGGTGTACTGCTGTGGATATTGCTCTATATAAATAAAACCCTGATGGCCAGTGACCAGGCAGGAAGTAGGTTGCCAGGCAGAAAGTAGGTGGGACAAGGAGAGAGGAGAATTATGGGAAGCAGAAGGCTGAGGAGGGAGACACTGCAGCCACTGCCAGGACAAGCAACATGTAAAGACTCTGGTAAGCCACCAGCCACGTGGCAAGGTATAGATTTATAAAAATGGGTTAATTTAAGATAAAAGAACAGTTAACAAGAAACCTGCCATGGCCATACAGTTTATAAGTGATATAAGCGTCTGAGTGATTATTTTATAAGTGGATTGTGGGACTGCGGGGCTTGGGGAACCTGGAGAGAAGCCCTCCAGCAACAGTGTACTGGCAGCTGCCAGGAGATGTGTCTCTGTACCACAGCAGGTATGAGAGACACAAGACTAGGAAGTCATGTCTGGCTCCATTTTAATGTTTAGAACTTTTTTTAAAGCTTTCTCAGATGTTATGTTGGTATATATGGCCCTGGACATTGGGTGCCATTTGTAGGTGGAGGTTTCCTATCCTGCAACCACTCTCAAGTAATCACTCAGAGGCTTGACATTAATTACAAATAACTGGTCAATAGCTGAATATGATAAACTTAGTCAAGAAAGCCAAATTGAGAATTCTGAGGAGAAGGGTAAAGTCTGGGCTTCCAGCCACATGCAGAAGGAGTAAAAGATGATTGTGCCATGCTAATAAAGGTACCACCACATGGCAGAGCATAAATAAGAAATATGGGTTAACTTAAAATGTAAGAGCTAGATAGTAATAAGCCTACGCTATTGGCTGAGCATTTGCAATTAATATTAAGCCTCTGAGTGATTATTTGAGCCGCTGTGGGGCAGAAAAACTCTACCTACATTGCCTACATTTCTTGTGTTAAAAAGCATAAATAAATTAAAAAAAAAGCAACCCCTCATGTTTTTGGTGATTTTATTTGATGTAGGCAATGTTCAAAAAGATAGGGAAGACCTCTCTTTATTGCATTCTGATTCATGGCATTTGGCAGATTGTGGTGATATTGTGTTCCCCAAAATATTGTGCACCCTAATAAACTTATCTGGGGTCAGAGAACAGAATAGCCACTAGATACAGCGGCCAGAAAATGGGTGGTACTCACACCTTTAATTTTAGCATTCTGAAGGCAGAGATCCATCTGGATCTCTGTGAGTTCAAGGCCACCATCCTAGCATTCTGAAGGCAGAGATCCATCTGGATCTCTGTAAGTTCAAGGCCACACTGAAAACAGCCGGGTGGGGTAACAAGAGCCTTTAATCCCAGGAAGTGATGGCAGGAAGCAGAATGGTATTTAAGGCGTGAGGATGAGGAACTAGAGCCTGGTTAAGCTTTTAGGCTTTTGAGCAGCATTCAGCTGAGATCTATTTGGATGAGGACTCAGAGGCTTTCATTCTGAAGAAACAGGATCAGCTGAGGAATTGGCAAGACGATTTAAGATTTGTGCTACAGCAGATACTAATTTTTTTTTACAAATTTAATAGAGTAAATTTATTGAAGACATTTTTCAAATAGTTCAGATGATGTAACCATCAATACTTTTTTATATGTGTGGTGCTGGATACTAAACCCAGGGCTCTGCATATGCTAGGCAAAACTCTCTATGCCTAAGCTATGTCCCTATCTTTTTGTAAAAGTTTTAAAGAGAAATTTACTCCTTTAATATCAGCTGAACTTGTAATGATTTAGTCAAAATTAATTTTAGTTCAAGACAGAATCTTGCTAATTTTCCCAGGAAGACCTCAAACTTGACATCCTTCTGTCTTGGCTTCCCAAGTAGCTAGGGTTATAGATGGATTACCTGGACCCATAAGTCCCACTAGTATTTTTTCATCAAAATGAGTACATTATTCTTTTTTAAAAATACCTATACTGTTTAAGACTTACTAGGCTGGTATCTTAGGAATTCCTCACTATTGCAAAATTTGTTTTATTGTGGTGATCTGGAACTGAATCCACAATATCTCCAAGGTACCTTTTCCCACCTAAACATTTTACATATCTCTGGTTTGACAAAATCCCTGGAACTGTGAGTAGATAGAGACATAGGAGTGACTGACTCATGAGGAAGTTGTAGGTACCTTCTCTGGTGCCCCTACAGCATTTTGGCAAACCAGATCTGAACTCTCCTCAAGAAGCAGAAGACAGGCTAGCCCTTGGCATCTGCATCCCATCCCTGCTCAGTTTATCCTCACAGGCCACAGCTCTCTGTGTTTTACTATTTCTTCTATCCAACTCTGTTCTTATTGGCCAAGGCTACCCCACAGAGGCCAAGATAACTTTTAGTGAGCGAGCCAAAGTCACTTTCCAAATAGAAAATCCTGTGAAAGATAATACTAACAATTTGGGTTCTCTCGGGTTCTCTCTCTCTCTCTCTCTCTCTCTCTCTCTCTCTCTCTCTCTCTCTTTTCTCTCTCTCAGCCTGAAAAGCTATTAGTGACCTGAACTGTCCCCAAATTGGAATAAAAATAACTAACTTGCTGATAGAGAGCCTGACTGGGGTCAACAGGTTCCTTGTATTTTGGTTCCTTAAGTGCTCTGTGTCTCTTTGTGTCCTGTGCCAATTAGTCCATCATGGTATGCATCTCATGTGGAGAATACACTCATAAATATATCTGGAAAGCAGAACTTGGCATCATTATTTGACTATAGGAAAAGCCAACTTAATTGATGAGGTAGTGTGACCCAGGGAGCTGTGTTTTACTTTTTTCTCTGCTGCCTGGCTTAACTGTGCTGGTCATGAAGTCAGCCCCTCTGCCTCACAATTGTAGGAGTCAGGGCTTGCCTCTAGCTGCAGATGGGTCAGGAAGGAAGGGTGAAGAGGTGGAAGAGTTTCTCTTTAATTACTGATTATTTGAATATTAAATTATTCCTCATCAAAATAGCTAGATTCAGCAGTCTGTGGCTCTGGCTGCATTTTTCTGTTAATATGCCTGGAAGCCCTGCCTCATAAGCACTCTGAGAAAAGCCACACTCATGTACATGTTCTGGGAAATCTTGTGAATCAGAGGCAGGCTGCCATTTCCAGAAAGGACACCGTGACAAAGACCTCACACTTCAGCTACTTCAGGGGAATTTGGTCTAGAGAGCATATCGGGTGAATTAGGATACCTCTGGGAATACTTCTATGTACTTATTTCTTGCACTCTAAATAACATTTTGGTGGAGACTAATGCATTGCTATGGATTTCAGGACCCAAATGTACTGTACATTCATTTGGCTTTATTGAAATGGCTAGTCAGAGTTAATTTGAAGTGGAGGAAACTTCTCTTATACAGGTACCAAGTGGCCAATTACTTGTATGGCCCACCCAGGAATACTGTTCTCAAAGGAAGTATATAGTAATCTGTGCTTCTCCTATTGCCGCAGAAAGTCCAACCCAGAGCATGCTGGGAACTCCTGGTAATAATCAAAGAGCAGGGATGAAGTGGGAAGTGGAGGGAAAAATCCTGTGGAGCCAATAAATATGTACTCTTGCAGGGAGGTTATGCTAGAGCAAATTTATAAATCTAAATGGGCATTAATTATTATGGATTGAATATGAGATTTCCCCCATTCTCAATGCAGAAGACTTGGTCCCTAGCCAATAGCACTCTTTAGGGAGCTTCTGGAAATGTCAGGTGGTTAGACCTAGTTGGAAGAAGTAGGTTACTGTGGGTTTGTCCTTGGGAACTGTATCTTGCCCCAGCTCTCTTCTTATGCCAGCTTCCAGGTCACCATGAAGTAGGCTACCTCTCCCATGCCTTTCTCACTAGGATGGATTGAAACCTCTGAAACTGTAAGCAAAAATGCAGCCATATCCATTAAGTCATTAGTCCAATTATTTTGCCTCAGCAATGAAAAGTCTTATATAGGCACAGACAATACAGATCTGTCCAAGCACAGGACAGAGAGCTGAGAAGGCTCCCAAGTAACAGAGTTAAGAGTGTCTATTTCAATGGACACAAATTAGTGGCAAAAACAGGGCTTGGCAAAAGCACTAATTGAAACTACCTTTTGGACTGTAAGCTCCACAGCAACAGGCTCCATCTGTCACATTTCCACACTTCCCACCTGTCTATGAGGGACTTAAAACATGTGGCATAAACAAGATGATTGAGACTTCCCAGCAAGTGAGAACACTATTGGTTAGAATAATAGTTGTATCTATTTCTGAAGGCAGTTGGTAGCAAGAGGGATGGCATTCCTTAACACATGTGAAATAGTCCTATCATCCAGGGTTTGCCTTTCCATGATTTCAGTTAACAGAAATCAACCATGATTTTGAAAATTTAAATGGAAAATTCTAGAAGTAATCAATTCATGAATTTAAATATCCCTGTGTGTATTGTATGTGCATGTGTGTGTTTTTATGAGGGAGTGCACATGTGTGGGAGGGGTGTGTGTGTGTGTGTGTGTGTGTGTGTGTGTGTGTGTGTGTGTGTGTGAGATGTAGACATTAGTTGTCTTCTTCCTCTATCACTTTCCTCCTTGGTGGTTTCTTTTTCTTTTCTTTTCGGGGGGGGGCAGGTTTTTCACTGAATCTTGAGCTCACTGATTCACAGAGACTATCTGTCCAGTGAGCCCCAGTTATCCTTCTGTCTCAGACTTTCCAGCAACAGGATGACATGTATGTGCTATCATGTCCCTCTCCTTAGATGCTGAGGATCGAAACTCAGGCCCTTATGCTTGTGCACCAAGTTTGTTATGATGCATTGTTATATTTTCTGTTTGGTTAGTTGTTGTTAATATTTTGCTGTGTTGGATTTATCATCTAAACCTTACAAGTATATATGCATAGGGAAGAACATAGTATATAGAAGATTCAGTACTATCTATGGTTTCAGGTATCTACTGGTGGTTTGGTGAAAATCTTCTGCAGATAAGAAAATTTTTATTCTACTGTGTAGAAAAGTTTCTGGCATATTTCTTGGCATGTTTACTGAATAAAAGTCCACACACACACACACACACACACACACACACACACACACACATGAGGGAGTGCACATGTGTGGGAGGGGTGTGTGTGTGTGTGTGTGTGTGTGTGTGTGTGTGTGTGTGTGTAGTTGTTAGTGCTCTCACTTCTCTGCCCCGTGTTTGGACAGATCTGCACTTGCTGTGCCTTTATGAGTCATTTCACTGCCGAGGGAAAATACTTGTGCAAACCACTTAAGGGAAAAGGATCTATTTTTTCCTCACAGTTTCAGAGATTTCAGTTCCTCTTAATGAGGAAGGTGTGGGAGAGATCTGGAATATTGTGCATCTAGCAGAGCCAAAGCCCAGGAAAGAAAGACTCTCAGTTACAAAGGCCTAATGAATGAGGGATTTACCATATCCTTGGCTTGAGCAGTTAAAGTCTGGAGTGATGAGCTCATTTGTACCATTAGAAACCTGAACTCCAAATAGTGCCTCCTCCCATAAATGGCTCACAGACCTCCTCATTGGCTGCCTTTCATTCTTATTCTAAAGCTCCGGTTTACCCTCCTACTTATGTTTAAGACCATTGCTAGGGGCAGACTTCCATCATGTTTCTCTCATAAAGAAGGGAAATATTTGCCTCTCAAACAAATCATAGATTTAGTCAACCTGGGTGACTTAACCACAGCTATTTCTAGGTCTTCAGAAGTCATCATTATCATCATACAAGCCAATTCTCCCCTCAGGGAACTAGGAGTAAGAATTGGGAGAATACATCTAAAGAACATTTGTGATGACCAAAAACTTCAACTTTGTACCACCCTAGAATGAGTTTCCTAACCCTCCTACACACACAAAAATAAATAAATAAATAAATAAATAAATAAATAAATAAATAAATAAATAAATCCAAGGAGAACTTAGTGCAGCTTTCTCTCTGTCTTGGTCCTTGATGTCACTCTTTCAGGAGGTTGTAAGGCTCTCATATGACTAGAACTGAAGGCTTGTTCAGAAAGCCCAGATGCTGTGTGTGTGTCCACACACAGAATCCAGAGGCTAACCTCTGAAAAACCATCCACCATATTTTGATGTATGTTCTTTCTTTTGCCTGGGGCTTTTATGCATTAGTCTAAACTAGTAGGCCGATGAGGCCCAGGGATCCACCTGTCTCTGTCTTCCCAGTACTGAGATTACAGGAGCACACTCCATGCCTGACTCTTGTATATGGGCTCTGGGGATCAAACTGAGGTTCTTGTGAGCACAAGGCAAGCACTTTATTGACTGAGCCACCCCCCCCAGCCCCAGGAAGCCAGGATTTTTGAAGGTATATAGTAAATTAGATTCTTTGCAAACACATCAGGGAAGCTGAAAGCTGTTAAAATCCATTGGCTTTATTATTTAGAAAATATTTGAATTACTCTAGTTTTTTTCCTTCATTAGATTTCATAATAGTGGACACATTTGTGTTCTGTCCCACATTATTTGCTTTTTCTAAATACACTTTTTATAGTAAATTAAGAAGTATTTTATTCAATAGAATACTTTCTGCATTTCTAATGTGAGTATTTTTCCTAAGGGAAAGTAGTATTGTCAAAGTTGTCTTCATGAATTGTGCTTACAGTCAAATTAAAAATGGCACTTGGAGCTCAATTACAAAATTATGGAAATCAGAGACTTTGAAGGAAAAATAGTTCCTAGGACAAAAAAAAAAGTCATGGGAACCTATAGAGTTTGGACTACATGAGAACTATGAAAAAGATATTTCTTCTTCCTCTTATTCAAAGGCTGAAATGAACTCAATGCAAAAGTTGATCCATCTGGTGACAAGATGCTGTGCCTACATAAGTGCTGTGGGGGAGACAAAAGAAGCAGAAATCCCAGTGCGTGTCCACCAAGACCCTTGATGCCCTACCTGGGAAGCAACCAGGAAAAAGACGAGGCTGCATAATGTGATCCAGTCTTGAGCTTCTTAAACTTCAGTGAACTTACAAATCACATCTGGATTTTGAATTCTGGGGCAGGGCCTGAAAGGCTGAATGTCTAGCAAGCTCATAGTTCATGCTAAGTCTCACACTTTGAATAAGAAAGTCCTAGCTGTGGAACATGCTGGGATTCTATATACGAAGCTAAATATGATGGACAGAATAGAGGTGAGCATGTTGAGGGGTATGGAGATCTGGAAAAACGTTCATCTAGCAGAGCCAAATTCCAGAAAGAAAGAACTATCAATTATAAAGGGCTCATGTATATGCATATATATGCATATATACATATGCATGCAATAACAATTAGGGGAAAAAGAGGCCATGAATTTGAAAGAGAGTGGGGAGGAGCAGATGGGAGGGCTTAGAGGAGGAAAGAGAATGGGGAAATGTAATTATAATGGCAAAAAATAAAGGCCTCATTGGAGGAGCCAGAAAGAATTCTGGTGTGGGATAGGAATATAGTGTCCTTTGATTTAGTTTTGTCCATGAAATTCTGACCAAATCTGTGAAATGTAAATGGTTTCTGTTCCCACTTAACTAGTGAGGGTCCTAATAATATGTGTGCATCATCATAGGGATGTTAGGCAATACAATCATCTCTCAGTACACACAGCGATTGATTCTGGGATCACCCACTTAAATATCAAAATCTGTTCATGAGTCAGACCATTATGGGTAGGTGTAATAATGACATAGTATTTATATATACATATCCTTCTATATACTTTAAAGCGTGTTAGATTATATATAATACCTAATATGGTACAAATACTGTATAACATAAAGAAATAATTACAAGAAAAGCATTAGTATATGTTTAATACAGATGTGATCATAGTGTCACTACACGGTACAGGTCAATAATAACAGTAATTCTCTTTTCAGTGCTAGAAAATAATTTAATTCCAGGGCTTCTTGCAAACTTGGATCATGTTCTACCACTAAGGTACATCCCTAGCCCAAATTTTTATTTTTATGGGTACCTCCAGTCTGTAGTTAATGTAATGAATGTGTTGGAAACCTTCAATAGGCTCCTGCGGGCGCGCGCGCGCGCACACACACACACACACACACACACACACACACACACACACGTTGAATGCTTTGCAACACAAATACAGAAGTATTACCACAGGCCTTACTACCCAATGGAGACTAGTTATAATTAAATGAACTTCTGAACCCAAATAATATTTGGTGGGGAAACGTTTACCAGGAAAGATAGTTTTAATAAGCTGCATTTCAACTTTATAATACACTTTCAAAAAAGTTATGTGACTTGGGAAATTATAAAAGAGAACCAAAGAGAGAGCAAAAATTACTTAAAAGACAGAAAACCTTTGCTGCCTTTTTTTCATAACTGTGCCTCTATTCAGCCCTTGAATAGGAATTTGAAAGCGAATTTGTTTCTTTATGTTTATTAATGGGAAAACTAACTTTTTCCTCCAGCACACATACTTAAAAATGTTGAGTAAAGGTGTGGAAAAAATACTTTTCCAAATTATTACCCTGTGGTGTTCACCAACCTACTCCAAAGGGGAAGGGTTTACAATGGTTGAAAAACAGTGTTTTAGGCAGGAAGAGGGTTCGAGCAATAGCTATGGTGCTATTTGCTTAGAGTTGGAAAAGGCTTGTGGAAAACCAGGTTGCCAGGGCAGGTTGCAGCCAGATGGTAGAGAATCAACTGAATGCCTAACTGGACATCTGGAGAGCCCTCTGTAGGTAAGCATATTTTTGACTCATTGATGAAATAAAATGTGAAAAGGGCTGTATTGAAATAAATAATTGGTAGTTGGCACTTGTTGATGCTGGCTGTGAATCATTCACCCACTTGACAGCTTCTCAGGCATTTCAAAGGGTGGTTCAGTGGAAAAGGCTGTCCAAGTTCAAGGTAAATGTTAGAACTGCTTGTTGAAGAGAAAGCCCGGCTCATCCCCAGGACTTTGGGACAATCCCCAAACCACAGATTTCTCAGAGTGCCCAAATGTCTCAGAGAGTAAATGGTGCTCCAAGGAGCAAAATGCCTAGTGGGTCCCCCTCCCCAGAGATGGTGGGTGTCCATATTTTTCTCATTAACTTATTCATGACACAAAGTATTATGTCTTGCTGAGAATGGTGGAAAATATTTTACTGAAGTCTTAAGTTGGAAAAAAATTAAGAGACTTTTATTCCCTCTTTATGACCCCAAGCCAAAGAAAAAGTTTGTCACTCTGAATGTTTATGAGATGGGCAAGCCAGAAGAGCAGACACAGCCAAATCCCTCTGACTCATTACTGAGCTGTAGGAATAGCATGCTCAATTAGTGGGTAATATAATTTACCCAACCCCCAGGGTAGAGGGGAAAGTGAGGTGGACACAAACATTTTCAAAGTTATAGATTTACTCAAGAGAGCAAGATAACCCTGTGAATGAAGCCTGGTCTACACGGCCATCAGTCACTTCTGAGATCCAATAGGTCACTTGTTTGACCCTACTGTCTATATAACTAAGATGAGTAATGTGTTAGCGATGTGGGAAGCCTCGGATCATAAAACCAAAGGGGAATAAATCACCCATGATTGTCAGGATATGCAAGACATGGAGATTTAGAGCTGGGATCCCACTAGGCTGGTTATTGCTCTTATTCCTTGAAGACATCCATTTTTCTTTGTGTGCTCAGGGTAATTTCAGTTTTATGCAATATGAACACCAGTCCTGGACTGATTTTTATCTGTTCCTTCTGAGGTCAGGGCTATTAGTGATGGGTACCATCCCCATGTACATTGAGATGAGATTGACTATTGCCTTCTTCCTGTCTGTTTAGATTTGGAATTCTTTAGTATATAAATTGGGCAAAAATCACAGAGATTTGCATGCTAAACCTCTTGTCTTCACCCATGCAAACCTCTTCCATCACCAACATCCTGCATCACAGTAGGACATTTTTACTAAATGTAAATTTTGATAAATTTACATTGACATACCATCATTAAGAGTCTGTAAAGGTGTTGCACACTCTCTGTTTTGACAAATATATAAGCACAGTTGCAGCACTATATAGAATAGTTTCACTACCCTAAAACTATCTGTGCTCTACCTAGTCTGTTTTAATACTTGAACAATTCTGCTGTTTAACTCTAACTTGTTCATTCCTGATTTTCTTCATGTATTTCTTAATTCAAGGATGTTTGCACACACTCTTTGTGCCAAAAGATGTGTAAAGCATAGAAGAATATCTTGTTTTTCAAGACTCTGGCTTACCCTCAACAGGCTTTCAGTACAGTCAGTGTAGGAACAATCTGAACAATGTTGGGTTCTAGATTATTCCACAATTTCCCCACACAAGAGTGTATTATAGGGCCTGAAGAGATGATTCAATGATTATAAGCACTTGTTACTCTTGCAGAGGACCCAGGATCAGTTTCCAGCACCCACATGGTGACTCACAATCTTCTGTAGCTCTAGTTATGGAGTATATGACACCCTATTCTGGTCTGCATGGGCACTAGGCACACACATGGTACATATAAACTCATACAGACACACATATACACATAAAATAAAACAAAAATAAATAACTCATTTTAAAAGTGTATTATGGGCTACAGGATGGTATAAATCCTCTTCAGGGAAAATTGAATCTCTCTTTCAGTCTGGACTGCACAAAAGCTTCTTGACTACTATATGGTGTGAGGGAGGAGTAAATCTGGTGGAAATTAGTTTAGACAGTTCTTTTCCTTGTCATTCTTCAGGAGAGATAAGATTTATGTCTCTCTATAATGGCTTCACTGAATCAACATTAGGCTATTATATGTGTAGCTTGGCCAGACTACACAAATGATGGAGGAACTGGAAGAATCATGCTATCTAATATGGTAGAGCCAGTATTCACTTTAGACAGAACTGCCAATGTAGGACAAGAACAGCTCTGAATGTGAACTTGAGTTTGGGGTTGGGATATATATTGCTCAGAGGAAATGAAAATGATAGACTAACTCATGCCTAAAAAGAAATGAAATATGCTTAGTACTATATCCTTGAACAGGTATGTATCTTCCAGTTTTTTATAGTTCTACCTTAATGTGACAGAATAATAAAAGGCACTGGTTTTTGTACTCTATCTTATCATGTGTTTTTCTCTGTTCATTTTCCTATTTCCTCCCCTCTGAGAAAATCATGTGTCCCCTTGATTTGGAAAGCAGGAGAGCAACTCAAGCTCATTGTATGGTATGTCACTGAAACACTGGAAAAGAGAGAGGAGTGATGTCTGCTATTGTGTGGGTGATTGAATGTCATTATCCTATACATATAAGTTTGTCTTTGCAGTGGTGGTATTGAGAGGTATTAGAGGAAATACAGAAGATATGCCCTAGTGGGAACTCCTTAGGTCACTGGAGACATGCTCCCAAAGGAGACTGGGATACTCTCACCTGTTTCTCTCTTCCTCTTTCCTGGCTTCTGAAATGACTACTTCCTCTGACATGTGCTCCTACCATAGTCCTCCATCACCTTCATCAGAGGCCTAATTAATAGGCCATACCATCATTCATTTTATTCCTCTAAACCATGAGTTAAATAAACCTTTTCCTTACATAAGTTATTTTCCTAAGGTGTTTTGTTATAGTAACAGTAAAAATTTAGTCAAGGATGGTGAATATAATGTTATAAGATCTTTGCATTTGGAAGAGAAAGACCCACTGAAACCTAGAAGAGAGTCACATTTTGTGGCCTCTGACAACAGAGAAGACTTACTGTATTGGTTACTAATGTCAGCTTGACAGGATCTAGAATTACATAGGAGACAAACCTCTGGGCATTGCTGTGAGTGAGTCTCTGGGTCGGACTCATCGAAGTGGGATGACCTACCCTAACTGTGAGTGGCACCGTTCCATGGGTTACAATCCTAGACTGAAGAAAAAGGAGAAAGTGAGATGGAAGTCAGCATTCATCTCGCTCTACTTCCTGACGATAGATACAATGAAAGCCAGTGCCTCAAGCTCCTTCCATCATGCATTCTCCTACATGGCAGCCAAAAAAAAAAAAAAAAAAAAAAAAAAAAAAGAAAAGAAAAACAAAACAAAACAAAACAAAACCAGAAAACAGAAAGATATGTAAAATACCTGTACTGTGGGAAAGGCTCCATTCAAGCTACAAATAAAAAAGACTGTGGTATTATGCCCCTAAGAAAGTTTCCACTTGCCACAAAGGCTTCCTTTCCAAACTGCTATACTGCAAGCATATGTGATGTGAGGAGAGGCCAGGGGAAGCATGAAAGCTAAGAGGAATGATCCTCAACTGTGTTTTTCAACATAATGGGGACAACAGGAAGACTGATGATTGTCACAGGCTTAAGGAAGGATGAGTGGAAGTGACCATAAAAGAAGTAGAGAGCTTCTTTATAAGGTGATAGAAGTATTCTGCAACTAGATAGATTGGTCTTTATACAAAGTTGCAAAAATAAACTATACTATTGTACACTTAAAATGATTAAATGGTAAATTTTGTTATCGGATTTTGTCCCACTTAGAATAAACATTTTTATTTTAAAATGGGATAGCCTGAGCAGTATTGCTTGCCTTGCTACCTGTTTATTAAAAGTGATTGTATGTTACTGGGTTTGTTTTTGAAAACATCTATTTGTGTGTGTGTGAGAGAGAGAGATGAGGGGGCATCTTAGTTACTTTGTTGTTGCTGCAAAGAGACACCATGACTAAAGCAATTTATAAAAGAAGGCATTCAACTGGGGGCTTACTTACAATTACTGAGGGTAAATCCATGACCATTATGGTGGGGAGCATGGCAGCAGGCAGGGGCTATAGCAGTAGCTGAGAGCTCGTGTCCATATCATCAAGTAGGAGGCAGAGGCAGAGCTAACTGGGAATGGCATGGGCTTTTGAAACCTCTAAGCCCAACCCCAGTGACACATGACCTTAAAAAAGTCCACACTTCCTAATCCTTCCCAAATAGTTCCACCAACTGAGGACCAGGCATTCAAATAAATGAGCCAGTGAAGGGGGTCATTCTCATTCAAACCACCACAGGTGGTTCTCTACTCTCTTCATGTGGGTCCTGGGTATCCAACTCAGGACATCATGATTGGCAACAAGGGTCTCCACTTACTGCATCACTTTACCAGCTCCAGATTGCACAAGTCTTTTATATTAAATTAAGGTTTCAAATTGCTGATCTTGAGATCAGCAAGTAATCTTAACTTTTTTATTTAGAATAAACTTTTTGTAAATTCACATAATAGCTTTCTTTGGGAAAATAGGTGGATATTTTTTAGAGGGAGTAAGAAACATAGAGAGTTCTATGGAGTGGAAAAATCATCATGTTTGAAATTTTCCATTATTGTGTTACTTTTGTTGCAGAAAATAATGCACATGTGAGAGTGTGTGACACTTTGAATGTGCATTTCTGCATACTTATAAAAAACAAAGAAATGTTTAAGGCTAAAGATAAAGTTCAGTGGTGAGAGAGAAACCCTGTCTCAGAAAACCAAAGAAAGAGAGAGAGAGAGAGAGAGAGAGAGAGAGAGAGAGAGAGAGAGAGAGAGAGAGATTACCTAGTCCTAGGTTCTCTCCATAGTGTGCCCCCTCTACTCACAAATAAGTCCAGTTAAGTATCTTCTAAATGAAGAGAGCTTCAAAATGCTCTTTTCCTTGGATTTTTTCCAGAATATCTTAATATTAAAAGATGATAAGGTAGCCGGGCTGTGGTGGCACACGCCTTTAATCCCAGCACTCAGGAGGCAGAGCCAGGCGGATCTCTGTGAGTTCGAGGCCAGCCTGGGCTACCAAGTGAGTTCCAGGAAAAGGCGCAAAGCTACACAGAGAAACCCTGTCTTAAAAAACCAAAAAAAAGATGATAAGGAAAATGTCAACAAAAATCTTCATACAATTGACACAATAGTTGGTTTTATGTGTCAGCCAGGATATAGGATGCCATTTCTTATGAAATGTTGGTGAGGCTGTATCTGGATTAGTATTTAATTGGTGGGCTCTGTAAAGTGATTTGCATTCCCCAGTGAGGAGATCACCCAATCCAATGAGAAGTTAAGTGGAGTTAATTGAAGGAAAGGAGAATTTGGCCACTTTCTGTATGTTTGGTTAAGCTTTCACATCAGTTTTCTTTTGGCTTTGAACAGGAATTTACACCTCAGTTCTACTAGATTTCAAACTCATGTTAGAACTACACCATAGGCTCCCCTAGGCCTCTGGTTTATAGACAGAGCATGGGGCTGCTCATCTTCCATTTTAGCTGGAGAATTTCTCTCCAGCTCCCACCAAGTCCCACCAGTCCCAGAGCCCACTTATAAAATAAACACACAAACTCTTACATTATTCAAACTGCTTGGCCATTAGCTCAGGCCTATCATTGTCTAGCCCTTACTCTTATATTTAGCCCATTTCTATTAATCTATACTTTGCCACGTGGCACGTGGCTTATTGGTACCTTACATCTTCCTTGTCCTGGCGGTGGCTCCAGGCAGTCTCCCCCTCTGCCTTCCTGTTTCCTCTTTTCTCCTTTCTGCTAGTCCTGCCTATACTTCCTGCCTGGCCACTGGCCAATCAGTGTTTATTTATACAGAGTGATATCCACAGCACTTACCCTTTTCTTCTTTTTTAAAAAGGAAGGTTTTAACTTTAACATAGTAAAATTACATATAACAAAACAATTATCGAGCAAGAATTACAGTTACAATATTAAAGAAGATAGCCTATCTACCTTATATGTAAGTTTAAGGTTTTATATCTAACTTACCTTTTATCATAACTAAGGAAAATTGTAACTATCTAGCTTTAACTACATCAAAGACATCAGAAGGATATAATATTACCTGAGAACTGGGAGAAGGGTGTAAGCAACTTTTGGGAGTCTTGTAGGGTAAACAGAGATAGCTGGCAGCCTGGACAGTCACCTCATGTTCCTTTGTAAAGTTGGGGCATCTGTCTTTAGCCCACAGGGCTAGAGGCTCTCAGTCATTCCTTTTAGTGTCCTATAGAATGTCTGGAAGTCTCCTCTGCAAAGCAGGAACCTGAAGGACCATCTTGTCAAGCAAAGTTCAGTGGTCATCCTTCCATGGGTCTTGTATGTCCAGTCTATCAAGCAGTGCAGGCAAGAACAGTTTCTTGCCCAAATGGCTATCTTTGCCAAGGTGAAGATAAACTCCATATGGAGTGTCTTTGATGCCCATCCTCCTCTCTGAAGTAAATCCGGTGTTGCCAGGAGCAGTCATGTCTCACTGTACAGAAAGTCTAAATTTTTAAAAATATTTTAAATGCCATATTCTGTAGGTCTTTGAAATATTTGAAGATTACTTACCTATCTGAAATATATCTATGTATACCTAGAAGACAACTAACATGGCCATAAGTATGATTATCATAGATGACTAATTATTAATCTACTTAATTATCCATTCTAATCTAAATGAGTTACACAAACATAATACCTCAAATGAGAATAGAAATATATATAGTATAACAAAATTAAGTTTAAACTTATATCAATAAACTAAAATCTATACCAATATAAAACATTTTAAACAAGTTGTTGTTCTTTAATAGTAGGTTTATTAATCTACCCTTTTATTCTATCATATCTATATCCTATATATCTATATCATATCCCCTTTTCTTTATAAAGAGATTGTATTTATAATCAACCTGTTTTAAATAAAAATATTGTTTTTTCTCTGTCCCTCAACAGAGGGCTCTTTTGATATTTTGATATGGGACAAAAGAATCTTTTAACTATTTATTTTAGGAATATGTCTGGGTTTAGAGAGGGAGTGAGCCGATTCCATCTGCAAAGCCAGCTTGGTATATTTGGGAATTTGGGCGTAGCTTTTCTTACTACTTCCTGCTGGAAGAGGGCACTATACCTTATGGGGACACGAAGAAAATTTTAGGACTATGGAGTATAGTCCGTGAGGGTGTATTGTCTGGGCCAGTCGCCTTGAAATGGTTCTGGATGTTGGATCATCTGGGCCATGGTGTCATCGGAGACCTTTCAGGTGGTCTTGGCTGGTCAAACCTGATATATCTTAATCTGGAACAAATCCATAGCCTCTGGCTTTCTGTGGAAACAAAAGCAGAGCCTCCTTTCCAAAGCAACATATCCTTACATCCAAATTTTCAAGTCAAGGTACCTTTAAAGTATACATTTTGGCTTAACTCAACAGCTTTTATAATCAAATGTTTTTCTTCAGTGAGGAATATCAAAGACAACATAATCCAGATTCTTTTTGTGATAGTCATCTTTACGTGGCTTATTACCTTTACTGTTTTTTAAAGATTTTATTGTTAAAAACTATTTGTTTATATAACTATATATATTTATTTTTCTCTCTCTTTCAAGCCTATGTACGTTTTTTACATACGTTGTAAACTATTCCATCTGAATCAGTTTTATTGTGAACCTATTGCTTTAAACTGCAGCATTCTAGACTGCTGGCCCCACCCACTTCAGCTTCCCAACTTGGTGGTGGTATGTTTTCCGCCAGCTCTGGGAGCCATCAACTCTCAGAAATAGTGGGTCTATGCTTCTATCAAAGCAGTATGTGCCGGGCGTTGGTGGCACACGCCTTTAATCCCAGCACTCGGGAGGCAGAACTCTGTGAGTTCGAGGCCAGCCTGGGCTACCAAGTGAGCTCCAGGAAAGGCGCAAAGCTACACAGAGAAACCCTGTCTCGAAAAACCAAAAAAAAAAAAAAAAGCAGTATGTAGCCCAGAAACCTCTTTTTGTTTTGTACTAGCAAAGGCTAAATCCACCATGCAGCTTAATGTGCCACTTGCAGAGGCCTCATTCCTGCCATAGAGCAGGTTGAGTGCACAGGCCAGGAACCCGCCATAGTAGATAGTAGGTCAAACACACAGGCTGTCGCTAACTTGAAAGAGACAACTAGGAACTGTTTTTAGCTCCATTTTAGTATCTTTTTACTCAGGTTTTAGGTGGAAACTCTTGCCAACAGGTTGCATGCCATTTTTATCTGGAGAATTTCTCTCCAGCTCCCACCAAGTCCCACCAGTCCCAGAGCCCACTTATAAAATAAACACACAAACTCTTACATTATTCAAACTGCTTGGCCATTAGCTCAGGCCTATCATTGTCTAGCCCTTACTCTTATATTTAGCCCATTTCTATTAATCTATACTTTGCCATGCGGCACGTGGCTTATTGGTACCTTACATCTTCCTTGTCCTGACGGTGGCTCCAGGCAGTCTCTCCCTCTGCCTTCCTGTTTCCTCTTTTCTCTTCTCTGCTAGTCCTGCCTATACTTCCTGCCTGGCCACTGACCAATCAGTGTTTATTTATACAGAGCAATATCCACAGCATTCCACTATCACATGAGTCAATTCCTTGCAATGGGAGATATAGACATCTTTTTTTATGAAGGTACCTATATATGTGTCTATCTATCTATCTATCATCTATCTATCTATCTATCTATCTATCTATCTATCTATCTATCTATCTATGTATCTATCTATTTGCCTACTGCTCATTTACCTTCTTATTCTTGGTTTGTATCTCTAAAGAACTCTGATACAATTGATACATGGTACTAAAAATGTACAGTTGAGTATTCAATGCAGCCAATAATACACTTCTTTTTTAAATCTACATACTTCTATCAGTTACATTAATAGGCATACCCAGCCATTCACAAGTATTTTAAATGTTGTATGTATACGAACATTTGCCTGAATGTGTAAGTCTGTGCACCACATGCATGTATTGCCTATGGAGGTTACAAGAGGGTGTAAGATCCTCTAGAACTAGAATTACAGACAGTTGTGAGCCATCATGTGGGTGCTGGAAATCAAACCCAGGTTTTCTGGAATAGTAGCCAGTACTCCTATCCACTTAGCCATCTCTCCAACCCTCAAAATAAGTTTTAACAAAATTAACTGAATCTGGAAACAGACTTTCAAAGCATATTTTGACCAAGTGTTAAACCGGAATTTTCCAAAATGCAAAATATTCAATCATGTTTGTAGCTAGAGTTTTTCTACCTTGCCCACAGTCAGGACAAATCTGTCACCCGCCAGTCCCACAGCTGCTCAGACCCAACCAAATAAACACAGAGACTTATATTGCTTACAAACTGTATGGCCATGGCAGGCTTCTTGCTAACTGTTCTTATAGCTTAAATTAATCCATTTCTATAAATCTATACCTTGTCATGTGGTTTGTGGCTTACTGGCATCTTCACATGCTGTTTGTCATGGCGGCGGCTGGCAGTGACTCCCTTTCCCTTCCTGTTCCCTTAATTCTCCTTTCTGTTAGTCCCACCTATACTTCCTGCCTGGCCATCAGTGTTTAATTTATTGACCAATAAGAGCAATAGATTTGACATACAGACCATCCCACAGCACATGTTTTTCTCACAAAGTTAAATAGGATGATGCTGCTGGTGGTATTTCTTCAGCTAGTAATAATAAGGTTTTTTTTTTTTCCAAATGGAGTTTATTTCAGGTATGCAACATTCAGAATCAATCAATGTAATGCTTATAAGTAGGTAGGTAGATAGATAGATAGATAGATAGATAGATAAATAGATAGATAGATAGATAGATAGATAGATAGATAGATAGATAGACAGATAGATAGCTGGGTAGACACATATATAGGTACCTTCATAAAACAGATGTCTATATCTCCCATTGTAAGGAATTGACTCATGTGATTGTGGAAGATGATCAGCCCCACACTCTGTCTATAAGGTTATAACTAACATAAGAAAAACTACATACAAAAGTACAATAACTATATACCATATATACAGGTAATAAATACCTAGACAATGTCTAGTCCATTTGTATTTGACAAATTCAGAGAAAATAATTCCATTATCTATCCTATTTTGGTAAGACCAAAATGTACCTAATTCACTTTCTATCCTAACTAATCTTCAACCATAAGTAACTAATCTTCAACTTTAACTAACTAATCTTCAACTCCCTCAGAGACCCAAGAATATTACCTAAAAAAAAAATCAATAAGCTGAAGCATAAAAATCACATGAATATATCAACAGGTGCAGAAAAATCAACTGACAAAATCCATCACCTCTTCATAATTACAAGCTTCTATCTGGGGCTGGAGAGTGGCACAGCAGTTGGGAATACCTGTTGATCTTGTAGAGAAACCAAATTTGGTACCCTGAATCAACATGGCAACTCACAAACATTTGTGCCTCCAATTCCATGTAATTCAAACCTGTCTTCTGGTCTCTAAGGCTGACAGGCACATATGTGGTGCACAGATATGTATATGGGAAAACACTCATGAAATACAATAAAAATAAATAAATATAAAAGTTCAGTAATCTAGGAATAGAACATAATTTCCTCAACTTGACTTTTTCAAAAAAAAAGTCTACAAAGAAAACTGCTGCTAACAGCATCCTTAACAGTGGGAAATTCAAAGCTGTGTTGCTAAAATCAGGAATAAGACAAGGAGGTACCTCCTCACACTCAAGTTCCATATAATTCTGGATGTCCTCGCTGATGAAATGTTATAAAGAAAATAATGAAAAGACACAGAGTTAGAAGGAAGAAATTAAACTGTTTTCAGAAGACACTTGTCTATATAGAAAATCAAAGGAACTAAAATAAATAAATATTCCCAGAACTGTGTTATTTTAGCAGGGCTTAGCCATATAAGGTAAACATACAAAAGTCAATCCCTTTTCTTTATCCCAGACAAGAAAAAATAGAATTTAAGTTTAAAAGCACAAAATAATTTATATTAACATCTCAGAAATGAAATACTTAGGTATAAATCTAACAAAATATATAAAAGATCTAAATAAACAGACATAATTATAAAATACAAAACAATGAAATGCCTAGAACAGCACAGGAGAAAATCTAAATGACTTGGTACTTGGTGGTGACTATTTAGGAACAACATCAAAAGCATGATCTCAGAAATAAATAATTGATACACCAGTCTTCATTAAAATGAAAAATCACTGCCCTGTCAATGATACTTCAAGAGAACAAGAAGATAAGTCATAGACTGGGTGAAATATTTTTGAAAAAATACATAGCTGGTAAAGTACAGTTATCTAAGTATTTTGTGATTTTCCTTGGGAAGATAAAAACAAGGGTGTATTAATACTAAGTAGGTCACAAATGGTACCTCAGATAGGGCACTAAGGATAGATTAAAGAAATGATCCCATTCAAGTGAAATTAGATAAAAAAAATGATTTTAATTGGATTTGCTTACAGGATCATGAGTTTACTTACAGGAGCATGGGCAGCTACAAAGAAGAGTATCCTCCCACTCCCAGAAATTGTTAACTATTTATACACTCTCAAGGTGAGGTGGTACCACTACATTCCCCTTCCATTCTATGAATGAATGTTACTGGACCCATCTTGTTAGAGTCTATGTAGGCAATCACAGCTGCTCTAATTTCAGGATGCTAATGGCTACATCATTCCTATATGAAAGAGTTCTACAACACTCTACTTTTCCCTTTGTTCTTACATTCTTCTGTGATGTCCCCTGAACCTTGAAGAGGCTGATATAGATGTATAGGTATTTTCTCCTATGTAGATCTAAGCTTTGGGCCAATATGACGCCTCATTAGTCACTTCTTCTCAACACTGTGATGCATTATGAGTCTGCAGAGTACCACCCACTGCAGAAAGCTTTTCTAAATAAGGCTGACAGCAGTAATGATCTATAAGTATAAGTATAAATGCTTAGAAAGCAATTTGGTAGGCATATCATATCCACTTAACAAAACAATGGTGGTAGTTTTCCCCACTAGGATCTATGATCTCCCCAGCAACAGGTGTTTGTTTGTTTGTTTTTTACCTAGTTTATAGTACCAAATGTGGGTTCCTTCCCATTAAGCTGGCCGGAAATTGAATTAAAAAGCAGTTGGGTACACCTGTAACAGTTTTGTCATTTCTGCATTAGTGATCACATCGTTCCTGTCATGTTAGCAGTGTGCACAGAAGATCCCTAACTGAGCAGGCCTGCTGGTGGTCAGTCTCCCCTAGCAGCCTTCAGAGTGATTCCAGCACTACATAAGCCAGCCAGCAGATAAGCTTCCAAATTATTCCCAGCTTGATTTATTTATGTTCTGCAACCAAAGTGTGTGGTGGTGTCTTCAGCAATAAGGTCTTATCATATCATATGTTTCCGGAATGCAACCAAGAGCAGTGGCAACAGCCTGAATTGTTTGGGGAACCTCTGGGGTTTCTCAACTAAAAACAGCTCACTGGTGGGTGGCCCACCCCTTGCATTTGAATTTTTGTTTAATAACCTTATAACCTCTGAGAGTGTATTTTTCCTCTCATAAGAGATATCTTCATTCAAACTCTTTAGTCATTGGTTCAATGTTTATAGCCACAGGTTGCTGTAAGATTTTTGTCAGTCCCCTTGTCTGGTGTCATCGGCATCTCACACAGCCATAACTCTCCTAAGAAGTTCTCGGCAGTGCCCGGTGCTTGCACTTAGTGCAGATTGAGCTCCCCTCTGCACTCCTTTAGGTGTGTGTACTTGTACCTTTTTAGATGCTTTCCTAAATCTGTGAGAACACTTAGATATTAGGAGATTATGAAGCCTTCTCTACAGAAATAGAAGGATCCCCGAAGTGCCAACTCCTTTTGGCTTCAGTAGCTAAGGATCCGGATACTGAAAAAAAATTACCAGGGTCCAATACATCATGAAAAGATCTCATTGCTTCTAACAATTGTTTCCCCAAAGGTGCCATGTGCAGCATGTACAGGAGGCCCAACTTATTCAGTTCTCTATAATTCACGATTATTCTCCATGAGGTGTTTGGTTGCCTTATCCTGGAGCACTGCTACAGGGTTGCTGCACACCACACCACACACACACACACACACACACACACACACACACACACACACAAACACACACACACACAGCTCTTTTGCTACACAGAGCCTATGTGTGCTGCTCAGCATGGTCTGGGGTCAGAGGGAACGGGGTACCGATTTGCCTGACATGCTGGCTTCAGTTCCTAGGTTGTCCCTGGGCCAGGCTGCTGCTTCTCCACTACTTACATCTACCAGATAAAAAGGTCATAGTCAGGATGAAAAAATCTCTACCCCTGGTGTATACAGCATACTGTAGTTGAATAATTGCCTACCACTAGAACAGGCTTAATCAAGCACACATACTGCTCTATCTCTACATCCATCTAACTGATGTCCATTGCCCCTGATGTTCCAGGAGGCCATCTGGAACCAAGGTACCTGGCCTTGGTATTCACCCAAACTCAAATGTTTTACATCTCAATAGGGTTCAGTGAGTCCACAATTGAACGTAGGAGCCTATCTGCAGGAAAACTTGGTCATCCTATGAGGCTGAGGCAATTCCCACAACACAGGATCTTTTGCTTCCACAGTGTAAGACAAAAATGGGGGCTAGCTGTACCTACTTCTTTGGTGAACTAGCTTTCAAGCTTTAAAGCCTTTCTGAGGCCCACAAACAAAGCTTTTGGCATTTTGTCAGTGTTTTTCACTGGGAACTCTAGCCTGGTACAAGCTTTACATCATTTGCTTTTTAATGGCTGAGACAGGCTTCTCTAGCTGTTGCTGTTATTTTGTTTTCTCTTTCCCTCTTGGTTGTGTTAGCACTCCATGAAATCAATTTACATTTCAGTCTGTCACTCAATTTTACATAGACTTTTCTATTTCTTAAAGATCATGACCCACCATGGGGCTCAGCAAAGTCATTAAAGCTTCATATCCATCCCTAGGTCCCAGAAAAATGAACTTTCTCTTTGCTCTCTGGTGAACATAGTCTCACCTGATCTGGTGAACTGGCATCATACACCAGCTCTCTCACCCCATTCACTCACTATCATTTCCATGTAGTTTTTCCCCTTCAATACTCAATTTTTCCTATGAGTTCCAAGCTTTTGTATTCCAGGAAGGGATATTTTGCACAGGTCTAATCTGTATTCCCTTTTCCTTATGCTTCCCCCATGCCGAGAGACACACAAAATGGTGGGCTGGAAAAATAAAAGCACTTAGTCCTCTTCCAGAGGACTTGAGTTCAGTTCCTACCACCTATGACAATTGTCTCACAGCCACCCGTAACTCCAGTTCCAGGGTATCTAACACCTCTGGCCTCTATGGACACTTACATTCATATCCACATATCCACACACAGACACACATACATTAATGTAATTAAAAGTAATAAAAATTTCCTTAAAAGAGAGAGGGGGAACTACTATAAGGCTAGGTGTAGCTAGAGTTTTCTTGCCTGGCCCACAGTCAGGACAAATCTTTGTCACCCGCCAGTCCCACAGACACTCAGACCCAACCAAGTAAACACAGAGACTTATATTGCTTACAAAATGTATGGCTGTGTCAGGCTTCTTGCTAACTGTTCCTATATCTTAAATTTAAAAATTTCCATAAATCTATACCTTGCCATGTGGCTCGAGGCTTACCGGCATCTTTACATGTTGCTTGTCCTGGCAGCTGCTGGCAGTGACTCCTTCCGCCTTCCTGTTCTTTTTTTTCTCCTCTCTGTTAGTCCCGCCTATACTCCCTGCCTAGCCACTGGCCAATCAGTGTTTTATTTATTGACCAATGAGAGTAATTTGACATACAGACCATCCCAGAGCAGCTGGGATGTTCCTCTTGTAGAGGAACCAGGTTCAGTTCCCATCGTCCACAGGGTGGCTCACAACCATCTGTAACTATAGTTCCAGGGGATCATATTCCTCTTCTAATCTCCACTGGTACCAGACACACACATGGTGCACATACATATATTCAGACAAAAAAAAACTCACATGCATAAAATAATCTAAAAAGGGAAGCCAGTACCTCCATCATTTCCTTTTCTTTATCCAATTTACATAAACAAATCAGAGAGTAAGTTGGAGAATGCTACCTGAATGTTCTTTTTTTAATCATAATTCCTCCCTTATGTAGACAAGTTCTTTCTGAACAGAGAGCTGAGCCTCAGTTGCATGTCTTATCAACTAAAGCAAGGGCAATGCAACTTCTGCAATAGCTTTCTTATAATTCTATTCCATACATGCTGTGCTGGCTAGTCTTAGGTCAACTTCATAAATGAACTAGAGTTATCTGAAAGGAGGGAATTTTAATTGAGAAAATCCCTCCATAAGATCTGGCTATAAGGTATTTTCTTAATTAGTGATTGATAGTGAAGGGCCCAGCCTATTGTGGGTGGTGCCATCCCTGGGCTAGTGGTTCTGGGTTCTACAAGCATGGAGAGCATGCCAGTAAGCAGCACCCCTCTATGGCCTCTGCATCAGCTCTTAACTCCAGGTTTCTGCCTTGTTTGATTTTCTGATCTGACTTCCTTCAAAAATGAATAGTGATAGAGAAGTTTAAGCCAAGTAAACCCTTTCCTCCCCAACTTGCTTTTTGGCCATTATGTTTCATTGCAGCAATAGAAAACCTAACTAAGACATATGCTATTTTCAAGGATTGCAGCATGTTCTCTGGTCCTCAAGTCATCATTGAATTATACCTGCATTCTTTTTGTGTGTTACATCACCTATTAACTGCTTACATACCCTTACAGAAGGATACTACTGCCTCATAATCTCTCTCCCACTTCCATGAAAGAATGTTAGCAGACCTGATCATGTGACAGTCTTATGCAGGTAATCATAGCCACTCTGCTTTCAAAATGATGATAGCCACATCATGCTCAGAGGAAAAACTCCCACAACACCAAACTATACAAAGAGCTCTTAAAGCTCAATAGTAACAAAATTAAGAGCAGGGTGGTGGTGGCATATACCTTTAATCCCAGTACTCAGGACGCAGAGGCAGGTGGATCTCTGTACATTCAAAGCCAGCCTGGTCTACAGAATGAGTTCCAGGACAGCCAAGACTACACAGAGAAACCCTGTCTTAAAAGAAAGAAAGAAAGAGAGAGAGAGAGAGAGAGAGAGAGAGAGAGAGAGAGAGAGAGAGAGAAAGAAAGAAAGAAAGAAAGAAAGAAAGAAAGAAAGAAAGAAAAAGAAAGAAAGAAAGAAAGAAAGAAAGAAAGAAAGAAAGAAAGAAAGAAAGAAAGAAAGAAAGAAAGAAAGAAAAAATTAACCATTTGGAGGAAAGATATGAACAGTAATCTTAACAAATCTAACAAATAAAATATACCAGTGGCAAAGTAACATATAAGAAAATGCTCAATGTCATGTATCATTTGGGAATTGCAAATTAAAACAAAATGAGGTACTAATGCATCTCAGTAAGAATGGCAAAAATCACAAATATTGACCACAACACCAAATGCAACAGTGCATACTGACTGCTGTTGAAAATATAAAATGATACAGCCACATTAGAAGACATTCCATATTATACAGTAATTGCAGATGAGTATGTCTTTATATTTATCTAGATCAGTTTTCTCAATCTTCTTAATGTTGTGACCCTTTCCTCATATTCTGGTGACTCCCAACCATAAAATTATTTTTGTTGCTATGCTAACTGTAATTTTGCTACTCTTATGAATCATGATGTAAATATCTGATATGCAGATGGTCTTAGGCAACCCCTGTGAAAGGGTCATTTGACCCCCAAAGGGTTCATGACTCACAGGTTGAGACTCATTAATCTAGACTCATAGACTGTATGCCATCAAGAGTGAACCCAAGAGTAAACTATGGACTATTGATAGCATGTCAATGTGGGTTCATTGGAAGTTTACAAATATTTCATTCTGTTATAGAATATCCAAAGTAGAGAGGCTGTCTGGAGGTAGGAGGTAGGAGGTAGGACCAAGGGGTACATGAGTTCAAAGGTAGTCTGAGTTACACAGTGAGATCCCATCTCAAAAAAAGAAAAGAAAATCAAAAATTAAAATTTGTTTTGAAAAAGTCTATATATAGTAGCTGGAAAGACAGCTCAAAAGTTTTGCAGAGGACCCAATTCATTTCCTAGCACCCTGTTCAGGAAACTTACAACCACCTGCAACTCCCACTTACTGGTCCTTCCCTCTTACTTCTAGAATCATCTGCCACAAGGAGCCCTTATGTCCAGGCTCTTGCCTCAGCCCTGATTCTGGAAAAACCTTTTATTTTTATTTTTCAATTTTGTTGTGATCTTAAATCTTCTCTACAAAGTAATTTTTTAAAGAAACATAATGACTATAGACAGAAATCTGAGGAAGTAATATCTCATATTTATGTATAAATCATCAACAAAGTATTTAAAAAATGATCTTTATCTTTCATGAATTTTGTACGTTTTGAACATAACTACACTATCCTATTATGTATATTATAATAAACCTGAAATAAAATGATTAATAATTTTTATTTATGTCTATGTCACCCCTTTAGACTTTCTTTATGTTATATAGTCTATATAATTAAGCAGTCATGTAAACTGAAATATCAGAGGAATGGAACAAGCCACAGCCAACCTCACTTTACCAACTCCTCAGCCACCAGAGAGAGCTACTTCCTATATACTCACACCTATATACCTTTCTGTGCCCTGCCATCTTACTTCCTCTCTCCACCCAGCTACATCACTTCCTCTTTCCACCCAGTTCTATCACTTCCTGTCTGTCTGTACAGACCTCCAGACCTCTATGACTAGCTAGCACTGGAATTAAAGGCATGTGTCACCATGCCTGTCTCTGTTCCCAGTGTGGCCTTGAACTCACAGAGATCCAGATGAATCTCTGCCTCCCAAGTGATAGGATTAAAAGATGTGTGCTAATTTAGAAGTAAATAAATATACATGCATTTGGCATGGACTCAAGATTCTTTGAGAAAGTTTCAAGTTCTACCAGAAGCAGAGCTGAGGCAAAAAACTGGGTGTAAGGATTTCTTTTGGCAGATGATTCTAGAGAGTGAAGTACCGGTGAGTGTGAGAAGGAAAACAGAAAAGCCAATGAATTGTTGAGTTGTTTACCACCATGAGCAACTAAAAAGTGCCTGCTCTTACTAAAGATGCTCTGATGGACAAACAAAAATACCTCATGAGTATATCTTGAAATTATGAGAACTATTGGTGTCAAATGAAAGGTGAAAATGTTACCTCTACCATTGCCCCCACATCCAGTCTGCCCTGTGTGGAAGAAGTTCCAGAAAGCAGGTGAAAGCTGCTTGTCCTCTGAACAGGGACTTTCTTAGTGTACATGGAAAATTTCTATTGCAATGGATGTGATACAAAGCATTTAAGGTGTTTACTATGAAAAGTCTGTTTAAACAGACATTTGGAGATGACTAGTTTGTAGCATAAATGAAATCTGAAGTTTCTCTACTTGTTAATGGCAGTATATTCATGCAAATATCAAGTATAGGATCACACTAATAATTGCATGCTTTTTATTCATATTTATCCTTCTATTTTCTAGTGGCTTTGGGGTGTTTTCACAACAAACTGAACTAGGTAAAGATCTCATATCCTTTTCTTCCTGGATGAGCAAGTGATTTGACTCTTTTCAGTCTCAGTCATCTGTATATTGTGGATAATAATGATCTCATGGTCTAAAGATTAAAATGAAAACTGGATGTGGAGGCACACGACTGTCATCCTAGAATTTGGGAAGTAGAAGCAGTAGGGTCAGAAGTTCAAGGCCAGCCTCAGCTGGTATCTAAATAAAGTCAACATATTGTACTGAGTAATTTGCCTTTTAACATTTTAAAGTTTCAAAGTTCCTCATGTGTTTTTTCCTTTCAGCTTTCAAATATATGTGACTGTTTATTCTGGAAAATCCCTGTGTTCTGGATTTTGCTGTTTGTTCCTCCATGGTGTCCTTTAAGATGTGCTCTTCTTATTTTGTATGATGGATAGCAGGTCTTAAGGGTTTTTTTTTGATAAGTCTTTCATAAGTGGAAATGTGAATAATGTAATATCTGTTGTCTCTTTGTGATGTCAATAGACAATGATGATCAAAGCTTAGATCCATTCATTGATTATCTGAGACTCACGCTCTGGACCACTCATAAAAATGCAACATAAGTGCTCATCTTATGTTGCTTATAAGTTGACTCTTTTAGATACTCATTTTACAGATTGGGAATCCACTAAAGGGTGAGTTAAAGCAGGACATTTTTCCTTATCCCAATAGCCTTTTGGTCAAGACATTTCAATCTGTTCGAATTCATTGGAACATCCTCCAACTCCAAATTCAAACCAAATTTAGCTTGTTGTACACAAACATTCCCTTGGGATCTGGAACAAATCATTAAAAGTTAAGTATGTAGCATGTTTTCTAGACTATTTATATACATTACTGACAAGGTAGCATAAAATGTTGCCGCTTTCCCACCCATTTCATAGCTTTCTAACGGAGCTATTGTTGAGGGGCAAGAGCTTCACTGTTGGGTAAGTCCTTATTTCATGTCTTGATTAATAATCTAACAGTAAATTAAACTAAATACAAGTGTGTGGTCACTGAACTAAAAATAAAGGCAGGTTACACAAAATGAAGACAGTAGTAGAGACATGTTCTAGTATTGTGGGCAAACTCATTGCACAATGATCTGGTACCAAAAGCATAAGCCAGAGGAACATGTAGAAAAATACCTGGCCCATTACATGGAATAATATCTGGGCTATGGAAGCTATGTGTATAAATATCATATAACAAAAAAGTGAGAAGAGATGGTTCTATAAATGAAAGAACTATACATGTCTCATGCCATTATTTTAAAATACAAGAATAAAAGGAGAGCAAGATAAACTAAATTATAAGAAAATAGATACAAGAAAGTAAGCTTCAAAGCTTTGTAAAGAATTAACAGAATTTCCATTGTAAAATTTCTCATAGACAATGTGTGAGTAACTGCTGTTAACTTTAAAGAGTGTTTGATTAGTTTTGTTGTTTTTTCTGTTGTTTTATAAAAATATTCTTTAGTTACCTGGAAAAATCTTACTCTAAACCACAGATTTGTAAGAGGTACAAGCTTAGAACTCACACCCAGAGAAGGAGTAGGAACTGAGTGGTCACCAAACAGGGGTATTTCAGAGATGACAAGCATTTACAAACTCCATTAATCCTGGCAATTTAGTGAATTGCAATTAGAATCTCCATTTTGTTGATGAGGAAACTGAAATTCAAAGAAGCTAAATGGCTTACCCAAGGTCCTTTGGCTAGTAAGTGGCAGAGTCTGCTTTTAAACCATGTCTGCCATCCAAGCACTGATATTATTATACTCATGTAATTTTGGAACTAGCCAAGGGTATGGCATTTACAGAGCAATTTCCTCTAAAAGGCCATCAAAAGCCACCATAGATCTTGCTCAAAGCTCAGAAAATAAGCCAAGTGCTCTTAGCAGCTATATTCTACCTGCCTATGGCAGATAGTATAAGCATTATATTTGAATGATGGCTTTGCAGTTCGGTTTCAGATCTATTCACTTTCCATTTGTGACCTAGGAAACACAATACTAAGTCTACTTAATATTTTCCACAAAACATTTTAGATATGATAGAAACCAAATACAAAGCTGCTATAGAAGATGAGGACCATGGCATTAAAATCTCCCAATAAAACCAGGGGTAAAGCTAGAAATCAGGCAGAAAGAGATTAGAAAAGATAGTTATACAGACTCGATACAACAAAATTGATGCAATAAACTGAAAGATGGCATGATTGTCTTGCACATGACTAAAATATTTGTAAACTCTCTCATATGTTAGCCAGGTAGCTCTGTCATTTAGTCAAGGTCCAAGGGAGACCATATGTTTGAATGAGAAATGGTCCCCAAAGGCACATCTGTTTGAATATTTGGACCCCAGTTAATGGAGCTGTTTGTGGAGGTCATGGAACCTTTAGATAATGTAGCCTTGGTGGAGGAAGTACATCACTAAGGGTGGGCTTTGAAGGTTTTTAGCCTCACCCAGTTCCTGTTCACTCTTTATCCTGTGTGTGGATGAAAACATGATTAGCCAGCTTCCTGCTTCTGCTGCCATGCCGTGCCTTTTCTAGTTTGGTGGACTTTATCCCTCTGAAACCATAGGCCAAAGTAAACCCTTCCTTAAGTTGCTTTTAGGCTATGGTATTTTATTGTAGTATCAGAGAAGTAACTAATATACCATAGAATCGGGTATCTTTTCTGTTCTCCATCATGGGGCAGAGTCAGGGGAAAAATGGAGATCTCATGAAGGAACTCATTTGTACTCTCTGTCTCAATATCTATATGGGGAAAAATGGACAGACTAACCTAGGCAGCCAAGGTTTAGGAGCAGCTCACAGTGAAGATGCATTACATTTTCCAAAGCTATATACACTGTCAGGTCCTTTGGCATCAGGAGAAAAGAAAAGATTGCCATTCACAGTATAGTCCTTAGGATCAAGGCTGAAGAAATCCTGGAGAAAGATCCTGAAGGGCAGGATGATGAGTTATGAAAATAAAAACTCAGATACTGGAAATTTTGGTTTTGGAGTCCAGGAACACATTGATCTTGGCAACAAATATGCCCTGAGCATCAGTTTCTACAGGCTGAACTTCTATATGATATGTCAGGTTTTAGCATTGCTGGGAAGAAGCACAAGACAGGCTACATTGGGGCCAAACACAGATTCAGCAGACAGAAGAGCCATGTACTGGGTCCAGCAACAGTATAATGGTATCATCAGGAGAGCCATGTACTGGGTCCAGCAACAGTATAATGGTATCATCTTCCTGTCAAATAAATTCTGTCCAAAAGGCCAATAAAGCTCTCTCAAAGAAGTATAAAAAAATTTCCGAAAGCCTACATAAAGTAATACATGGATGACTGAATAGTTTTACTATAAAATCTATGAAGGAATATGGACAAAATTGGGGGTGTGCCTTTAATCCCAGCACTTAGGAGGCAGAGGCAGGTAGATTCCTTTGAATTCAAGGTCAGGCTGGTCTATGTGGTGAGTTTCCTGCCAGCCAGGGCTACATACTGATACCCTGTCTCAAAGATGACAACAACAACAAAGCACTATTTCCAGACCCACAACCCTTAAAGTACCCAGTTAAGCTGCCTATTTCCTCTCTTCCCTTCCTCCAACTTGCTCCCCTCTGCAAATTCTCTTTGTGTACCAGGCACCTTTCCTGAAAGTTGTTTTCCTACTTTCCAGCACTTATCCCAACCCATGCCAATTTGCAAACCCAGTTGCCTAGTTCCAGACCTGTGACTTGAGTCTTCTTCATTTGTGAATTCTTTTTGCCTGGCCTATCTCTAGACTTATCGTTTGGAATCCATATTTCCCTGGGTCAGTTTTACCTGGCCTAGTGCAAGTCTCACATCTCCTGCACTGGCCCAATCTAAGGAAGTCCAGATCATCAGACAGACAACAAAGTCCACAAGCACAGGTCAAACCACAAAAAAAAAATGAGTGGCCAAAACAACATCTCTCTAATCAAACCCACTAGTCTTATAGATGCATTTTCTAGTAAGGACATATCTTTAAAATAAAAAACAAAACATTATCAAAGAATAAAGGAATTTAAAATATATACAAATAAACACTTCATTGAACCCAAAGGTGATAACAATAAATGCTAAGTGATGTCCAAGAATACACAAATGCATGCCTGAATTCAAATACCAAAGATAATTCAGGATTAGAAACCTGAATTCCATGAACATAGAGGAACACTGAAAAAAACACAAGCTGAAATGAAGATGGAGTTGGAAAACTCCATATCCCATTTACGAGTAGAATAAATCAAGCAGAAGATAAAAGAGCAAGATTTGAAGATAAAGTAGAGAATCTAGATGAAAGAGAAGAAAACAAAAATATTGAAGAGCACAGCATAGGGACATCCAAGACATATGGGACACCATGAAGAGACCAAACTTTTGAACAGTAAGTATAGAAGAGGAAGAAGAACCTTAAGTCAATGGCAAGAAACAGTTCTTCAATAATATTATAGAGAAAATATCCCCAGACTAAGGAAAGATCCATACAAATACAGAAAGGGAAACAGAAAAGAAAATCCCCACAGCATATCATAGTTAAAAGACTAAGTATATAGAACAATGAAAGTGTATTGGAAGTTCCAAGATAAAAATCACAAATCACAATGCTTCTAACTGAAGAGAGTATAAGCACAATAGAGAGATTCTAGAAAGAAAATAAATGAAGGTACAATGTAAGGAAAAACAAACCAGAACTAAGAAAACAAGCCACCACAAAATATCCAAATGACAGCAATCTACAGAAACTTCTCAGTAAGTTTAAATTTGTTTTGTTTTATTTTTCAAGATAGGGTTTCTCTGTATAGCTTTAGAGCCTGTCCTGGAACTCACTCTGTAGACCAGGCTGGCCTCAAACTGAGAGATCTGCCTGTCTTTGCCTCCCAAGTGCTGGGATTAAAGGGGTGCACCACCAAATGCAGATATAAGTTTAGATATTAACAGCCTCAACTCTCCAATCAAAAGACATGAACTATATGAACATATGAAGAAACAAAATCCATGTATCTGTTGTGTACAAGTAACACAGTTTAGCTTTAAATCTAGGTACCACCTTAAAGTGAAAAGATGGTAAAAAGTATTCCAAGCAAGTGGGATTAAAAAATCCAGCAGGTATTGCCATCTAAATATCTGGCAAAATGGCTTCAAATTAAAACTAATCAGAAGAGACAAAGAAGGATACTTTATTCTAATCAAGGGATCAATCAATGAGGAAGATACCACAATACTAAACATATATACACAAAATTCTGGTGCACCTAATTTCATCAAAAGAATACTAATGGAATTAGACATACAGATTAACACAAACCCAATATTTGTTGATTTCAAAAAGTCCTCTGAACAAAAAGTAAAAAGAGAAACTTCTGAATTATGTGACACATTTCACCAAATGGACCTAACAGACATCTTCAGAATATTCCATCCAAATACCAAAGAATTTGCATTCTACTCAGCAGCACATGGAAGCTCTAAAATAGACCATATGCTGGGACACAAAGCAAACCTTAACGAATAGAGAAAAATTGAGACAATCTCATGTTCCTATCTGAGCATTATTCAATAAAACTTAAAATTGACAGAAACAAAATTCTAGTAAGTGTATACATGCATGGATATTAAACAACACATTACCGAATGGTGAATGTGTCAAAGAAGAAATCAAGAAAGAAATCAAAATATTACTGGAACTAGATACAAAGGAAAACACAACAAAACCTCTGGGGCACATTAAAAGCAGTTCTAAGAGGGAAGTTTATAGCCCTATGGGCCTACATTTAAAAAAAACAGAAAATACAAATAAATGACTTAATGATGCAACTCAAGACTTTGGAAAAACAAGAATAAACCAAAACCAAACCACAGCAGAAACTAATGAAATAGAAACAATGAAAACAATACAAGAAACCAAGGAATATCAGATCTGGTTCTTTGAGAAGATAAACACAATTGGAAGACCCTTGGCCCAACTAACCAAAAGAAAATCAGAGTACCCAAATCAACAGAGTCAGAAATAAACAGGGTAATGTTACAACAGACACCAAAGAAATTCAGAATCGTATAAGGGACTATTTTTTGAACATACTTCATTAAGTTGGAAAATCTAAAAGAAATGGATGATTTTCTAGATTTAGCTAAATCTCCAAAATTAAAAAATAAACAATTCAATAAACTAAACAGACCCATAGCAGGTGGGGAGATTGTAACAATAATAAAAAGCCTTCCATCTTAAAAAAAAAAAAAAAAAAAGTCAGGGCCGGATAGACTCACAGCAGAATTCTGCCAGACTTTCAAAGATCTTCAGTCAATTCTCCAATTCTCCTTAAACTATAAAAAAGAAAAAGAAAAAGAAAATAGAAACCCTAGTGACTTAACAGCACACCTGAAAGCTCTAAAACAAGAAGAAGCAAAATCTCCCAGGAAGAATAGACGCCAGGAAATTGTCAAAGTGAGAGGTGAAATTAATAAATTAGAAACTAAGAGAATAATACAAAAAAATTAATGAAACAAAGAGTTGGTTCTTTGAGAAAATCAACAAGATAGACAAGCCCTTATCCAAACTAACCAAAAGACAGAGAGAGAGAATCCAAATAAACAAAATCAGAAATGAAAAGGGGGACATAACAACAGACATTGAGGAAATCCAGAGAATTATAAGGTCATATTTCAAAAACCTCTACTCCACAAAACTGGAAAACCTAAAAGAAATGGACATTTTTCTGGATAGGTACCACATACCTAAGTTAAATCAAGACCAGATAAACTATTTAAATAGTCCAATAACCCCTAAGGAAATAGAAACAGTCATTAAAAGTCTCCCAACCAAAAAAAGCCCAGGACCAGATGGTTTCAGCTCAGAATTCTACCAGATCTTCAAAGAAGAGTTAATACCAATACTCTCTAAATTGTTCCACATAATAGAAACAGAAGGAACATTACCAAACTTCTTCTATGAGTCTACAATTACCCTGATTCCTAAACCAAACAAGGATGCAACAAAGAAAGAGAACTACAGACCCATCTCCCTCATGAACATTGATGCAAAAATACTGGCAAACAGACTCCAAGAACACATCAGACCAATTATCCACCATGATCAAGTAGACTTCATCCCAGGGATGCAAGGGTGGTTCAACATACAAAAGTCCATCAATGTAATACACCATATAAACAAACTCAAAGAAAAAAACCACATGATCATCTCACTAGATGCAGAAAGGGCATTTAACAAAATCCAACACCCCTTCATGATAAAAGTCTTGGAGCAATCAGGAATACAGGGAACATACCTAAACATAATAAAGGCAATTTACAGCAAGCCAACAGCCAACATCAAATTAAATGGAGAGAAACTCAAAGCAATTTCACTAAAATCAGGAACGAGGCAAGGCTGTCCACTCTCCCCATACTTATTCAATATAGTACTTGAAGTTTTAGCCAGAGCAATAAGACAACACAAGGAAATTAAGGGGATACAAATTGGAAAGGAAGAAGTCAAGCTTTCCCTATTTGCAGATGACATGATAGTATACTTGAGTGACCCCAAAGATTCCACCCAGGAATTGATAAAGCTTATAAACACCTTCAGCACCATAGCAGGATACAAGATCAACTCAAAAAAATCAGTAGCCCTCCTATATACAATGGACAAAGAAGCTGAGAAGGCAATTAGAGATACATCACCTTTTACAATAGCCACAAATGACATAAAATACCTTGGGGTAACACTAACCAAGCAAGTGAAGGACTTATATGACAAGAACTTTAAGTCCCTGAAAAAAGAAATTGAAGATGTCAGAAAATGGAAAGATCTCCCATGCTCATGGATAGGCATAGTAAAAATGGCAATCTTACCAAAAGCAATCTACAGATTCAATGCAATCCCCATCAAAATACCAACACAATTCTTCACAGAACTGAAAAGAATAATACTCAACTTCATATGGAAAAACAAAAAACCCAGGATAGCCAAAAGAATCCTGTACAATAAAACAACATCTGGAGGCATCACAATCCCTGACTTCAAGCTCTACTATAGAGCTACAGTAACAGCTTGGTATTGGCATAAAAATTGACATGTGGACCAATGGAATCAAATTGAAGACCCTGACATTAACCCACACATCTATGAACATACAATTTTTGACAAAGAAGCCAAAAGTGTACAATGGAAAAAAGAAAGCATCTTCAACAAATGGTGCTGGCATAACTGGATATCAACGTGTAGAAGGCTGCAAATAGATCCATATCTGTCACCGTGCACAAAACTTAAGTCCAAGTGGATCAAGGACCTCAACATAAATCCAGCTACTCTGAACCTGCTAGAAGAGAAAGTAGGAAGTAGTCTTGAATGCATTGGCATAGGAGATCACTTCCTAAATATAACACCAGTAGCACAGACACAGACAAACAATCAATCAATGGGACCTCTTGAAACTGAGAAGCTTTTGTAGAGCAAAGGATACAGTCAACAAGGCAAAGCGACAGCCTACAGAATGGGAAAAGATCTTCACCAACCCCACATGTGACAGAGGACTGATATCCAGAATATATAAGGAACTCAAGAAATTAGACATTAAAACGACCAACAGTCCAATTGAGAAATGGGCTTTAGAACTAAACAGAGAATTCTCAACAGAGGAAACTCAAATGGTTGAAAGACATTTAAGGAATTGCTCAACATCCCTAATCATCAGGGAAATACAAATCAAAACAACTCTGAGATACCGCCTTACGCCTGTCAGAATGGCTAAGATCAAAAACACTGAAGACACTTTGTGCTGGAGAGGATGTGGAACTAGGGGAACTCTCCTCCACTGCTGGTGTTAATGCAAGCTTGTACAACCACTTTGGAAATCAATATGGTGCTTTCTTAGAAAACTGGGAATCAATCTCCCCCAAGATCCAGCTATACCACTCCTGGACATACAACCAAGAAATGCTCAATCATACCACAAGAGCACTTGCTCAGCTATGTTCATATCAGCATTGTTTGTAATAGCCAAAACCTGGAAACAACCTAGATGCCCTTCAACGGAAGAATGGATAAATAAATAAACAATGGAATACTACTCAGCAGAGAAAAACAATGACATCATGAGGTTTGCAGGCAAATGGATAGATCTAGAAAAAAATCATCCTGAGTGAGGTAACCCAGACTCAGAAAGACAAATACGGTATGTACTCACTCATAGGAAGATGCTAGATGTGGAACAAGGATGACTGGACTGTTACTCACATCACCAGTGAGGCTATCTGGAAAACGGGACCCCAAGAAAGACACGGAGAAATGGATGAGATCTATACGAACAGCCTGGACATGAGTGGGAGCAATGAAGGGCGAGGGTTGAGGGAAAGAGAGCGGGAGATCCTAGCTGGATCAAGAAGAGAGAGGGAGAACAAGGAATAGGAGACCATGGTAAATGAAGACCACATGAGAAAAGGAAGAAACAAAGAGCTAAAGAGGCCCACAGAAATCCACAAAGATACCCCCACAAAAGACTGCTGGTCGAGAGACAGCCGGGACTGACCTACTCTAGTGATGGGATGGCCAAACACCCTAATGGTTGTGCCATAAACCCCATCCAAGGACTGAGGAATCTGGATGCAGACATCCATGGCTAGGCCCCGGGTGGAGCGCTGGGAGTCCAGTTAGTGAGAAAGAGGAGGGTTTATATGAGTGAGAATTGTTGAAACCAAGGTTGGATAAAGCACAGGGACAAATAACCAAATGAATGGAAACACATGAACTATGAACCAAAGGCTGAGGGGCCCCAACTGGATAAGGCCCTCTGAATAGGTGAGACAGTTGATTGGCTTGATCTGTTTGGGAGGCATCTAGGCAGTGGGACCGGGTCCTGTGCTCATTGCATGAGTTGGCTGTTTGAAACCTGGGACTTATGCAGGGACGCTTGTCTCAATCTGGGAGGAGGGGACTGGACCTGCCTGGACTGAGTCTATCAGGTCGATCCCAGTCCTTGGGGGAGACCTTGATCTGGAGGAGGTGGGAATGGGGGATGGGATGGGGGGAAGGGGAGGGGGCAGGAAGGGAGAGAACAAGGGAATCTGTGGCTATTATGTAGAACTGAATAGTATTTTAAAATAAATTTAAAAAATATGATAAAAAAAGAAAGAAAATAGAAACCAAAGTAGCACTCCCAAACTCTTTCTACAAAACCAGTATCATTCTAATACTAAATTCAAGTGAAGAGATAACAAAAAAGAATGTTTTTTATTTAAAAGAATATGTCTTTTAAAAACAATTAAAATTTTGAAAAGTTTCAGAGTACAAAATCAGCTTACAAAATTCAGTAGCCTTTCTATAAGCCAACAACAAACACACTGAAAAAGAGATCATGAACACACTCTCAACGACAACAAAATATCTTGAAATGAACTTTCTTGAAATGATGAAGGAGGTGAAAGATCTCTATGGTAAAAATGTCAAATATTTGAATAAAGAGACTGAGAAAGACACAAGAAAATGGAAAGACCTCTCATGCTCATAGATCAGTATAATTAATAATATGGAAATAGCTACCCTACCAAATGCTATTTACAGATTCAATGCAATTCCAATGAAAATATCTACAATATTCAAGTAAACAAGAAAAAATTCTTAAAAATTTGTAAGGAACCAGAAAAGATCCCAGATAGCTAAATCAATCACAAGCAAGTGAATAATACTGAGATAGTGTTATTACAGACTTCAAGATATATTGTATATTATATAAAGCTGAGATTATAAAAAATACTATGGTCTGGGCACAAAAACAGATATGTAAACCAATTAAACAAAATCGAAAACTCAAACTTGTAACTATAGCCATCTGATATTTGACAACGATGCTAAAAATCATACACTAGAGAAAAGATAGCATTTTCAAGAAAGGGTGCTAAGAAAAACTGCATCCCACATGCAAAAGAATGAAGTTAGGCCTATATCTACCATCGTGAACAAACAATACTTAGATTCAAGAGGATCAAGGACTTCAATTTGAAATCTGAAACATTAAAACTTCCAAAGGAAAGTGCCCTACAAGATATAAATGCAGGAAAAAAAATTGGAATAGGACTTTATTTGCCCAGGAAATAAGGTGAACAATTAATAAGTGAGATATCATAAAATTAATCAGCTTCTGTCAGCTAAGGAAAAAAGGTAGTGAAGAATGAACCCACAGAATTGGGGAAAATCTTTGTCACCTATAAATCTAACAGAGACTTAATTTCCCTTAGTTGCTTATCAGGGGCTCAGAGTGGGCCCCTATTGCTGAAAATACCACACACTTAGGACCCAGGATTTGGATTACTCAAGCTGCATCTGGCCTGAAAGCCTCTTTCCTATGGTTTAGCTTTGATGGTTCCAGAAAATACTGTGTAAGCTGCCAAGGAAGGGAAGGAATTAAACAGCTACAACACCCATGAATCAGGACAATTATAATTATAGCAAGATATTCATAAAGGTGTAATGAGTGGCATGTGTATATAGCAACCAATAGCTGTCTACTTGGATTTTACGTCCACCCATCAGGAGGAAAATCATGCCTGGGACTGGCATCCTAGTCAACACCTCAATTTCTTACTATAGTCTAAATGTTATTCTCACAGGTAAATGTAGCTACCACCTCCTCATCCAAGAAACCTCTCCTTATTACAAATAGAAACCATCACAGGAAACCACAACTATGCACAATACAAAGATGAACAGATCCAGCTCCAATGGATGCATCCACGTCACAGTCCCTGCATGTGTGGCTTCAGGAATTGTCTCAGAAGAGGGTGTAGAAACATTGTAAGAGCCAGAATATCAGGGAGACTGCTGTGAAAATCTCTCCTAGAAATGGCTACATAAAGAAGACTGGAACAATGGCTGGATCAATGGACATGTTAAAGTGGAAAGGGGAAGGCTTTTGTGGGGTCTACCCTTACACAAAGAACTATAGGAAACTATTGGTAGCTGGGAGAAGGATAATTGGCCTCTCCCAAGATAAGCCCTTTGATTGTTTATCCAAGGCAGAGCCATCAGCCTTGAAACCATACACACTCAAACAACAAAACTGGACTATATGTATGTATGTATGTATGTATGTATATAATTTAAATAAAACAAAAACATTTAAAATAAACACTCAACAATATGAAAGTAGGAGTTTTAAAACAGTTAAGAACAAAACTAGGAGTAATTTAGTAATGGTTCTTAGAAAACGTTAAAGTTTAATTTTATAAAAGATGAATTGAAAAAATTTGTCAAGCCTTTTCCTAATATTAATCCATTCTAATGAAATAATTAGCTTTGACAAGCAAGTTTTTCTTCTACTCAACTCTACTCAATTCTAGATTTTTCTTTTTTGTTTCTTTCTGGAGTGGTATAAGAGAGCAACTCTTTTGCATAACTAATTGTATAACTATTTTAATTATTTGGTATTTCAATTTCATGTTGAATATTCAAAGTAAAACAGAATGAAACAAACTGGCAGCTAGGCTATCATGAGAAAAATTCTTGTAGGAGTTCAAAGTAATCATATAGAACATATTTATACCATAAAAGGAAGTCCCATGAGGAAAAAAATTATAACATAGAAGCAGCATTACAGTCAAATTGTTCTTTCCAGATGTGCAATTGGAATTTTATTCTTTTGGCTGAAGTTGCACATTGAAGCAACCAGAACCCAAGAGTGAGGAACTGGAACAAAATAGTTTCACAGAACACTTTACAGTTTACAAGTCATTTTGCACTCTACCATTTGATCAGCCTGTGAACTCAGAGGGACATGATGAGGAAACTGGTTGTATGGAGGATGAAGGATCTCTCTTCTCAGAAATTTTAGCAAACTGATTGGGATATTATTAATAGGACTTTTAAAATGTCCTCTATGTTAGTTAGCTAGTTAGGGTTCTTTAGAGAAACAAAACCAATAGTGTGTGAGGGGGCATTGGATGACGAGGAATTGGTTCATTGGGTTATGGAAGCTGAAAAGTCCCATAATCTGCCAGCTACAAGCAGGAGACCTAGAAAATCCCATGGTATAGTTCTAGTCTGAGTCCAAAGGCCTAAAAACCAGGGGAGCTAGTGGTCTCAGTCCAATAAGAGAGCTGGAAAAGACTGTAGACCCAGCTTAAGCAGCAAGGCAGAGAGCAACTTCTCTCTCCCTTGACCTTTTTGTTATTTGGGGACCCTCAACAGATGGTCCAAAATGCACATTGGGGACAATATTCTGCTTTGGTCAATGTCATCTAGAAACACCTTCAGAGGTATACTCTGAAATTATGCTTAACCAAGTATTTGAATACCTGATGATCCAGTGAAGTTGACCCACAAAATTAACCATTCCTTCCCTGAATCAGACCCAAAGGGGGAAGTTTTCATTTTTTTCTGTTCCCCAGAAGTGGGTTCCACCTTTATTCTGTCTTAGACTCTACTTTGGTGGTTACTTTAAGACACACTCACTCTCCCTTCGGATGAAAAACTCATGCTCAGAAGCCAGGGCAGAGAAGCCAGCAGGGCTAATGGAAGATAATCTTCAAATGCAGAGAATGATACCACAGAATCCACTGAGAAACACACAATTTCAAATGCTTGCTGCAATCCACCCTGAAGGGGAGTTAAAGACAGCTTTTGAGTCTAAATGACATAAATTCTAATATGAGCCCTTCTCATATGGTCAAGGCAAGTTAGACAGCATTCCTATCTCCCATTCACTACATGTAACATGAAAGTTAAAATATCTCTTCAGGTACTACCGACCCTTATGACAACATAGAAGCCTCTCACAATCATTGTGAATGAAAGAAGCTGGACACAAAGTAGTATCACACCATATGTATGATTCCATTTACATGTACCTGCAGCCCAGCTAGAATGAATCTATGAGAGAAGAAGTCAGAATAATAGTAGCCTCTGCAGTGTCAGAAACAGACTGAAAGGAAGCACAAGGAGAGATAAAAATGTTCAGAATCCTAACTGTGGAGTGGGTTACACCAGTGGACATGGATCCAACTCATATAATTGGACCCTTGATATATGGCATTGTATTGGACAATATATCTTAACAGTTTCAAAGATGTGTCTTTCTGTTTTTTTTGTGAATAATAATTGAGATAATATGTGTATCTAGTGGAGAAACAACATAGAGAAGGTACTCAAGAGGTGATGACCAGACATCTTTCTTAAAAGTGACCAACTTCAAGCCATGCATGGTGGCACAGACAGGCTATCCCAGCACTTGAGAGGCAGAGGCAAAGATTGTAAATGACAGACCGTTCTGGGATATACAATGAGTTGTTGCAGTTTGAATCAGAAACGCCTCCCACAGGAGGAGAGAAGGACTGATGGGTAAAAGTAGGTCACTAGGGGTGAGCCTTTGAAGGCTGTAACTGTTCCTGGTCTATCAAGGTGTGAAATAACTCTGCTACATGCTCCTACAGCCACATACTGAGATACCTCACAATATCACTCTGCCATGATTGGCCTATACTCTCTGAAACCATAAGCAAAAATGAATCATACCTCCCTTAAGTTACTTCTGTCAGGTAATTTGTTATAATGATGAGAAAAGAAACTAAAAGACCAAACAAGAACCAAGTATCTGGAACAATGACAACCAAACAAAAGAATTAATAACAGAAATAATTGACTTCAGAAATCTTAATGACTTTGAATTATTCAGAAACCCAAGAGGAATCTAGAGCAGGGGCAGATGACACAAACCATCCAATCCCACTTCAATAGTTTACTTCTGGGCTCTCACCAGTGTAGAGCCTTTGGCATCACCCAACAGGCAGGTAGTCAATAGCAGGGAAGAACCCACTGGTACACAGATCTGAGGAGGTCTGCAGATAAGATAGCTAAGGTACTCAGGAGGCCTAGTCAGGGATTGCCACTCTAGAGGAAATGGGCCCTGGGCTACAGACCCAGAGAGTAGCTGAAATGGGGAGTAAGAGTTGTCGGGCAAAACAAGGACCTGACTTCTGGAACTCTCGATGCAAGGCATGAGAAGGAGCTAGAGGCCAGTTGCTGATATAAGGTAAGATGAAAATGAAGGTCTGCCTCAGTATGTAGTTGTAGTATTGATTTATCCCAAAGCCTTGGAATAAATCAATCCTGGGTGAATCCAGCTATTTCTGTCATCACACAAGTCTAGAATTGTCCTCGATTGGACACTGGAGCACTTCTTAAAGGCAAACACAAGGATCCCCAGGGATCTGGCTAAAATGAAGATTTTGGCACAGCAGATCTCAGATGAAGCCCAAAATTCTGCATCTCAAACATTCTCAGGTAATGACTCTGCTTTTTTGGCCCATGGATCACATTGGAGCTCACAAACACCCTCTAAAAGATACACTTTCTAGTAGTAGCCAGGTGACTGGGAGGGTCCTTTGGATCTCTTTAAATGAGTATATTCTCTAACTGAGCTTACATGGAGACAGGGGGATAAACAACCCCTCCCAATGTTAAAACCATGAAAGTCAATATTCTATGAGGCATTCTAAGGATCTTACTTCTATTTATTCTGGTTTTAAAACACTGCTATAGATGGTGTTGTGAGGAGATTTATAGTTTTTAATCTTCTCATATAGCACAACTGCTAAATACAGTATAATATATGTGACAAGAATTAGTCCAGAATTTATTTAAGACTTTTCCTCCTCAGTTCATATGTCAAAAAATTGCCATTTCCAATTATTTATTAGGAGTGTGATGTTTTTCAAGGTAGATGCATTACTCTTGTTATCTGCTTTCAATTAGCTGAGAATTTACTATTCTTAACCAAATGTCCATTCATCAGCAAATTCCACATTCCTGGCAGTCTGATTACCTTCCCAGGGCTCTTCCTTTATACTTAAAATAAATGAGGCTGTCCGTGTTTCGTGTTTGTTTGCTTATGGAAGGAAACACAATAGGTTTAGGTGGAAAAGAAAAGAAAGTAGTAGTAGTGGGAAGAGGAAAGAGATGAGAAGGAGAAGGAAAATTGGAGGAGGAGGAGTAGAATTGGAGGAGGAAGAAGAGGAGGCTAAAAGAAGAAAAAGCCCCAAACAACAGAAACTAAGATGGAAATAAATACCTGACCATACACAAAAAGCTACTTCCCACTAGAGCATATTCAGCCACATTGAAAATCCAGCACTCAGGAAATGTAGCTCCATCAGCAAGAGGTTGGAAGACTTGAACTTGACCCTTTATGCCTTGCTGTGGGGCCTGTGGGAGAAGTATAAGCTTTGGAAGCAATGGAGCCTAGATCTCAATTCCACAGCCACTGAAAATCAGAATGTCTTGGGTAAATTATCCAACCTCCATTTTAAACCCTCTTATGTTTCTCCCTCTGGAAAATGATAACAGCAATGACTAAGTTGCATATTTGCCATGGATTTAAGTGAGACTGTTTATGTAACAATGACATCAACTAAAATAACCCTGCCCTTGAGTTTCAAATAGCATCTGTTCAAATGTTACCCAATGTGCGCAGAAGATCTCACATCCACTCCAGCCATGCTGGAGCCTTGTCTAAGTAGGAAGAGAAGGATAAGATAGTGGATGAATTCTTCTCAGTCCTCTTCTAATCCCTGCTGTGTGACATAGAGCATCTCTATTCCTCCCTCTGTATTTACTCATATCTAAATATCAACTGACAGTGGTACCACATACTTAGGAAGCTTAAGCAGGAGTATCACCTTAGTTTGAGAGTTCAAGCCCAGCCTTGACAACGTAGTGAGAACCCCCTCCAACATACACCCCTATCCATAAAAGAAGAATCAGCCCAGTTGCACCAAGTCATATGCAATGGCTGAATTTATTACCAACAGTGTGAGGAGAAAGGAAGTTTGCCTTACAGCAGCTCACTAGAACTGAGTCAAATACGTGGTGTAGCCCCCTTCTGCCTTTGCTCTGTTTGTTGTGCTGTCTCCCTTTGTCTTGAATGTGTGTGTGGGCAGGGCAATAAAACAAGCCTTTGCTTTGCCTTACTCAGATTAGTTTATTGCTCTCTTGGATCTGACCTCTCTTTAGGAACCCAATTTAAATTTGGATCTTGACAGCCCAATAGCTCTTCAATGTGTTCAGCTATGGAACCTCTTCTCTACTCCTGGGACCCAGATACTTCATTAGAGTTCACATCAGTGAGATATACATGGTGCCAGGTTCTCTACATAACATAGATGAGTTATGCATGAACGGAGTATCTACCTTAATAGTTGCTGAATTTTACTCTGAGGCCTAGCTTAGAGTAAGGGAAGTGGTGAGATGTATGAAATGCGCCTTTTACCAACTTCTCTTATTTTTCTCTCCTGTGTTCCATTCTTCAATATTTTTGATATATTTTATTGAGAGAATATTTCCAACTTTATCTTGCATACCCACCCTTTGTACACTGAAGATAGAAGCCAGGGCCTTTCAGATAGTAAGCAAACACTCTGCTATTGAACTACATCACAACATGCCACCAACATTTCTAAGCACCCTATTTTGTGCTCCAATGGCTTGTAATTCTCTGGTTAAGCCATGCTCATGTCTCATGAAGTCAGTGCCTTCTCTTAAAAGTAGTTATACTTTGGAATTTTTTTGTTGCCCTTTATAATAGTTGTGACTCCCAAATATTCTGCTCCCTCCAGTTGTCTGGATTCTGTGGGTTCACTTGTTTGCTCTCTGCCTCCTATGTGCTGATTTTCTCTAAATGTCTGCTAATTGCTGGCCATCTATTTTACAAAAGTGGAGACAAAGCTGATTAGAAGTGCTGGGTAAAATGTAAACACTTGTCAACTGGTGACTGTTGTTGCAGGGAAACCCAATAAAACCAAGGTGTTTCATTAGAGGGAATGGGGTGAAGATAACGCTGATTTAAAACACTGTGGGCTGTGGATGAAGCTCAGTACTAGAGCACTTGCTTAGTATGTTGGTTAGTTTTGTGTCAACTTGACACAAGCTAGCTGCATTTGGGAAGAGAAGACCTCAACTAAGAAAATGCCTCCATCAGATTGGTAGGTAGATAAGTCTCTGGAGGATTTTCTTGATTAATGATTGATGTGGGAGTGTTCATTCCACTGTGGGCATTACCACTCCTTACCAGGTGGTCCTAGATGGTATATATAAGAAAACAAGCTTAAAGAGAACAGGGGAGCAAGCCAGTATGCAGTGTTCCTGCATGGCCTGTGCTTCAGTTCCTTCCTTCAGGTTCCAAGTTCCTGCTCTGACTTCCCTTCACAATGGACTATATAGTGTAAGCTGAAATAAACCCTTTCTTGCTCAGCTTGTTGTTGGTCACAGTGTTTATCACAGCAATAGAACACTCTAACTAAGACACCTTAAATACACAAGGCCCTGGCTTTATCCCAGGACTACAAAAAATTAATAATTGTAATAATTACAATAATGATATAATGCATCTAACCTCTTAATTAAGAAAAAGGCTGGAAGGGTGTAGCTCAATGAGAACACCGAGGAAAAGGAAGCGTGAGCAAAAACAGGAGGAGGAAGAGGATGAGGAGGTGGAGGAAGAAGCAGAGGAAGAGGAGAAGTGGGAGGAGGGGCTTTTTTCTTTAGTATCACTCAGACCCAGTTTTTCATGGCAAGAATCCTCTGAGATTCTCCCCGAGAGCACAGCAAAGGGCAGGGTGATACTTGGAAGGCTCTTAAGACAAAAAGCAAGGTTCTCACAATGTAGCATGAAGTCTTCCATTCCTCAGCCTCTTTTGGGTTCTCAAAGTCCAACTCACATAGAAATTATTCACTGTGCCCAAAGGGCTTATTAAACACAGATAGCTAGTTCTCACACCCAGAGTTCTGGCTCACCTGAGAAAATAAAATATTTTTCCATCCCCCACTTGTCAAAATCATTGCCCAATTGAAAGCAGTCTTTGGCTATAAAACACTGAAAAAAATAAAGTAAAAAAGAAAGGGAAAAATCTCTATCAACTGTAAAAGAAAATGGATGTCCAGGGATAAAAAAAAAATCATTCTTCTTAATTAACATATTTCCATTTATTAACTGTCATTACCTCTGGAATGAAACCCACTGAGGCAGGCTGGGGATGGTTTATATCCACAGTTAGCTGGAAATAGGACTGAGTAATGTGTAACTTTGGGTCCTAGAAGACCAAGGTGAGTTCTCTTTAGTTTTGAGAACTGTTCACTCTTTAATGACCCTGTTGAGATGTGTGTCATGCACTTCAGCTGCCCAGCTCTAAAAAGCTCAAGTCATATAAAGAGGTCATATATGTAGCCAGAAATGTCTTGGTCCTGCCTAGCCCTGTGGTCCAAACGACTCTCTCCCACCAAGCTCCAGCAGTCTCTTATAAAATAATCACTCATAGGCTTGTATTAATTATAAATTGTATGGCATAATGGCTAAGGCTTCTCTCTAGCTAGCTCTTCCAAGTTAACTCAGCCCATTTCTATCAATCTGTATGTTGCCACAAGACTGTGGCTTTACCGGTCTGCTGGCATCTTGTTGCTCCTTGGGCAGCAGCTGGTGTCTCTCTCAACTCTGCCCCTCTTCTCTCTGTATCTCTGCTTGGATTTCCCACCTGACTGTAAACTTTCTTGGCATAGGCCATAACAGCTTTATTTATTATCCAATGAGAGCCACACATATTCACAGCATACAGAAAGACATCCCATAGCACATATATACATGCTTCAGTTAAAAAGCCCAGCTAACACCCAGATATCATGGAGCCATCTTGATGGTGACCTATATGTACCAGACTCCCTGCAGTATATGTATTCAAAGTAGTACTACCCAGAGATGTAAATTTATGTGAATGCATGTATTGATGTAGTTCATGACTCTTTAAGGGTTTCCTCAAGGCCAGAGACATGCTACTTTCTTGCTTGCCTATACTCAGCCTAAAACAATGCTGTGTATATAGTATAAATTCAATGGATTCCCAGCTTTTACTGATGAAAGGACCATGCTAAGCAAAGCCTCTTGTTTACTTTCTTGGTAAATCAATCATTTGTTTTCTCAGAACAAATCTTCCATGACACAAGGCTCAGTGGTCACACTTTTAGGCTTTGCATGTGGCTTGCCTGAAAGTTAAACCTCAACTTGGTTTTCTTCTGCTTGTGTCACCTAGCTGTGTTTCTGTGCCTTAGTTTCCTCATCTGTGAATTGCATAGAATTGTATCAACCGTTCAAAATTTCTGGGAGCTTTAGATACCTGTCAGTGCTCAGAACAGACACCATTTAACATTTAATAAGCATTCAGTGGCTGATAGATATTTCATCTTTGTGCTGTTATTATTCAATTATTATTACAAGGCAATGCCTCCAAGAACCAAATTGTAAGTACCCCCTTCTCATAAAAGCAGCCTCCAAAGGATTCTTCTGGCTCTGGGCCAACTGTTGTCCCCAGTTGACCATTTTATTTGTTGGCCTTAGAGATTAAGGGGGCTTATTGAATTTGTCACTCTTCACACATCTGCATGTAGCATGCAGTGGCATTGGAGACTTATAAAAGCAAAGTTCCTTTTTAACACAATGAATCTTGGGTGCCTAAGAATTATCAGGGAAAACTGATTAAAATGTGCATTCTATGATTCTGCTCAAGCCAGTCTGGAATAGGGCCCAGAAATGTGCTCTTTTAATAAGTCTCCCCAGGTTACTCCAATGCAGGAGTCCTTGAAAATTCTGCTTCAGCAGATGGTCTCCTTAAAGCAAGAGCCACCCAAGCCTTAACGTTACCAATTACTCAAGTAAATGGATTTTCCCTAAAGCCTTTAGCACAGAATATCCAAAAAGTGAAGAACTGCAGCATAAGCAGGATAAATGTATATTGATGCAATCTCTCAATTCTTATTCAAATAATATGCTCATTACATTTTTCTTCAAACACCAGAAATCTTCTAAAATAAAGTACTATGAAATTTAAACAATGGATCCAATAGCTAATCTATGAAAGGCCATATACTCTAAGTATATGACAAAAGCTATGGTATAAGAGAAATAGTGAACTTATAAACAAATGCTTACAAATTTGCTTATGATATAAATTAAACGATAAATAAATATAGAAACTCTAAAAGCTGAGATCTTGGTAGAATCACTCACTATTAAGACATATCAGGGCCCACAGCATGTTTTTCTCCATCCCTCCCTTCTTTCCTCCCTTAATTTCTTTATTTTTCTACCTCAAATCATTTTCTCGGTGCCTACTACACTCAAGCGCTCTCTTTCTCTCTCTCTCTCTCTCTCTCTCTCTCTCTCTCTCTCTCTCTCTGTGTGTGTGTGTGTGTGTGTGTGTGTTTGTGTGTGTTTGTGTGATGTATATATTCCTGTTCATAAGGATCATTCTCCTTGGGAGTAAACATTAAATTATTAAAATTTTATTCTAAGCCAGCATCTGAGATGAGTGATTCAGAAAGCATGTATTACAAAATTCTGGGGTGCAGGTGTCAAGCTACTTAGGACATTTCATACAAAAAGGTTGCTTTTGAGGGTTTTCATAGTACTGTGTGAAAATATTCTTTGACATTCTTTCCATCTAGGACATAATCACATATTAGCCTATGCTGGTTAGCTGTTTTTTGTCTACTTGACATGAGGTAGAGTTGTCTGAAAGGAGGGAGCCTCCATTGAGGCTTTCCTGTAGGCAAGTCTATGGGGCATCTTCTTGACGAATTATTGATGTGAGGGTGGGCCGGTCATACTGGATAGTATAAGAGAGCAGGCTGAGGAAGCCATGAGGAGCAAGCTAGTAAGCAGCACACCTCCATGGCCTCTGCATCAGCTACTGACTCCAGGTTCCTGCCCTGAGTTCCTGCCTTGGCTTCCCCTGATGATGGACTGTCCAATTAAACCCTTTCCTCCCCAGGTTGTTTTTGATCATGGTGATTTATCACAGTAATAGGAACCCTAACAAAGATAGGGACCTATTGAGAATGTTTTTTAAAACTTTGCAAATTTCAAATGAGAAAGGTCTTTTGATTCAAGGTGATTTTATTTAATTCTCCACCCTATGGGACTTGGACCCAAATCAGAGATGCCCCAGTTTCTGATACAGGCTGGATACTGTTATAGGTGGAAGGGCAGATGTTTGTATTTAATTTCTACAAGTTCTTTTCATAGAAATTACTCCTTCTGGGTAGTGAAATGGGGGAAAATGGAAACTTTGGCCTTCAGAGGGCAGAAGAGAGGAGAAACTGTATTGTACAAATTCTAACTCAACATCCAATTCAAGGGAGCCTGCTGGAACAGCAATTTGGGATTTTAAAGACCCCATTCTCATTAGGAATTTGGCTACAGCAGGATTTCTCAATGTTTATACCATCACCAGCTTGGACTTAAGGTTATTTGATAGAGAACAAAAAATTTGATAGAGAACAAGAAAAGAAATTTAGAAAAAGGAAAAAAAAAACTATTCCCAAGTGGAAAGAGGGAATGTTCCAATGTCATTCTGCTGCTGTGATAAAACACTCTGACCAAAAGCAGCATGAGGGGGGGCGGGGAGGAAAGGGTTCATTTCATCTTACACTCAGCAGTCACACAGTCCACCATGAAGGGAAGTCAGGGCAGGACCTCAAGTGGAAACCATGGAGGACACTGCTTACTGAATCACACTCAGGGCATGTTCAGCTACCTTTCTTATGCAACACAATCCCAACTACCGAATGATGGTGCTACCCTCAGTAGGCTGGGCCCTGAACTATCACATTAATTATGACTGTCTCTCACAGATATGACTGCAGTCCACTCTGATATAGGCATTACTTTAACTGAGGTTCCCTCTTCCCAGATTACTTGAGGTTATAAGGGTTTGATCTCAAATTTGCCTCTCAATTCTGATCCTGCTAGAGAGCTCCATTCAGATTTAAATATTGATGCCATATTAACCTAGTAATCATTCCAGCCTGCATCCACTTGCCATTATTGGCTTGAGGCTCTTTTCTATCCCATGAACCCAGTACCTTACTGCAGATCATCACACTTCAATATTTCAAGTCAGATCCTTACATTTCTCAGAACTATTTGTCATTAACTAATAAGATGTGGTGGGACCTTTAAATAATGAAGCCTGCTGTGGATATTGATCACTCTGTGTGCTGTGAATGTGTTGCTCTGATTTGGTTGATAAATAAAATGCTGATTGGCCAGTAGCCAGACAGGAAGTATAGTATAGGTAGGACAAGCAGAGAGGAAAATGCTGGAAACAGGAAGGCTGAGACACTGCCAGCCGCTGCTATGAGAAGCAAGATGTAAAGGCAGAACTGGGAAAATGTACCAAGCCACCTAGCTAAACATAAACAAGAATTATGGGTTAGTTTAAATGTAAGAGCTAGTCAGTGTTAGGCCTGAGCTAATGGCCAAAGAGTTTTAATTAATATAAGCCTCTGTGTGTGTACTTGGGTCCAAGCAGCCATAAGGCTGAGTGAGCCAGGCAGGAATAGGATAACTCCAACTACAGAAGCCTACTTGGAGGCTGTTGGATTATTAAGAAATACCCTTGGAAGAGATTAATCCAGTTCTTGTGAGACCTCAGTCTCCTCAGCTTTCTGCCTCACCTTGTCATCACACACACGCGCACACCCCCCCACACACACACACACATGCACGCACTCACACACACATTATTGTGATACCATCTGCTATGAGTTTCTCACCAGAGTTGATCTATAACTTCGAATCTCTTGGTCTATGAGTTAAACATCTTTTCTTTCTAAATCATCCAGACTCAGGTATTTTGTTATTATAATGGAAAACAGAATTATAGAGAAGATTTCTTGCAATCCTTGTATCTGACAGTAAAGGTGATGTGTGTGAAATGTGTCTCTAAGGTATGTGTTCAAGATAAAGCACTGAGAAGTAAAGCTAAGGAGAAAAGCCTACACTAGTTCAGCTTTGCTCACTGAAATTTCCTTGGACTAGTTCTGGGATGGCAGCTTGCCAAGATAAGGAGTGTCTAGGCTACCACTTCCTTAACTACAATTCCCTTGAATTGCAACAACCACAACCTACAAGAATTTTTGGTCCAGTCAGTATTTAGCTCTACACCCAACAGAAATAATCTGCTTATATTATCAAAAGGTAAGAGGTAGAATACTCACACCAGTACTTCCTATAATAGGCAAAACTAGGAATTAGCCAAATGCCAACAATAGCAGAATGGATAAATAAATCATAATAGATTCTCACAAGGGAATTCAGTCATGAGAATGATCATACAACATCTCCATAAATTTCACAGATACTGAATCAAGCAAACAGAAACCAGATTCAAAATTGAATTAACATAATCTTCCAAATAGGCAAAACATATTGATACACTTGGATATCAGAGTAGAAGTGAGCCTAGGGGATAAGGACAAAGACTGGGGAGCAAAGGGGGACTTCTGGGATGTTGCAGGTCTTATTTTGCTTCTTTTAAAAGGGTTTAATTACGCCGGGCGGTGGTGGCACACGCCTTTAATCCCAGCACTCGGGAGGCAGAGCCAGGCGGATCGCTGTGAGTTCGAGGCCAGCCTGGGCTACCAAGTGAGCTCCAGGAAAGGCGCAAAACTACGCAGAGAAACCCTGTCTCGAAAAAACCAAAAAAAATAAATAAATAAATAAAAGGGTTTAATGTTTATTTTCTATTTTGTGTGTGTGTGTGTGTGTGTGTGTGTGTGTGTGTGTGTGTGTGTATATAGGAGGGCATGCCATGTGCATGTGGGTTCCCACAGAGGCCAGAAGAGGGCATTGGATCCTCCTGGAGCTGGCATTACAGTTTGTTGTGTGTTGCCTGACCTGGGTACCAGAAACTTAACTTGGGTCTCCACAAGAGCAGTATTCATTTTTAACCTCTGAGCCATCTCTACAACCCCCACGCTTTACTCCTTGATCTGGTTACTGTTTCTATGTATGTATTCTGTTTAAGAAAGCTGATTGAAATATACATTGGTAAATTGCGTAATCTGTACATGAATAAAATATTTGAAACTTAAAAATGACCTTCTCTTTTTCATCTACTACATACTCACTCCCAAGTTAAGAGATTTGCTGCCCATGTTCCATCACTATAACTCCCAGCATCACAAAATGGAAGCAACCAGATCAGAATGAAGGGACTTGCTGTCCCAGGGACTAGGACAATCTCATTAACCCCTGACATCCTGATGCTGCAAAGTCTAACTCTGAACTAGGCAGAGAGCTGTTTTTCCCTTTATTTTTTTAATCTAGATTGTCCCCCTCCCAATCAACAATGTTCCTGCAATGACAGAGTCAAGCCAAGGTTCAATGATGATGGAATCCGCTGGTATAGCCTGTTGGCATCTACCACCCCAGAATGTCTCACTGTGGGTTGCACATCATCTCTGTCAAGGGCTTCTGCTCATGATAGTAGCTTGTGTGGCTTTCCCACAGTTGATCCCATGGTATTCCTCCCAACATCTGGGTAATATTCTGGATCACACACAAATGTGAGCAGCGTGTTTATTTTACTAGTGTAGTACACCTGCAGCTTAACTAGTAGAAAACAATCCAATGTGATGACTACAAATGGAGATCTGAGTGAGGAGCTATAAACCCTGGAGGTTCATCTTTCAGCAAAAATGATTCATGACTTTCAAATTCAATCAATCTGAACATGATGGAAAAAAGAGAGACATCATTATAGACAGATAATGGTTTGAAATCTCAGCCTGTGATGATTGGAGAAGCAGATGTAAGGCAAGATGATTTTTATATGTTTCGATAGCCCCTGCAGGGTGGGAGATTAAATAAGCAAAAGGTCTAATTGGTAACCACATTTGGGCCACTGAGCAATTGCAGAAATGTAGAAGCAATCACACAGCCTGTGCTTGCCAGAGGAAAGAAACAGGGTTAAGCTGCTGAAGGCAATCTGTTTTGTCACATTGCTTTATTCACACAGATATTGTAAAGCCCAGTTATATAAAGTTATATAATTCACCTAATGCGCTGCCCATTTTGGATGCCCACTGCTTGCTCCTCAACGTACCAATTGTTCAGCCAATCATTTCCACATTTAAAACACCCTCTGAAGAATATTTATGTGTGAAATGTTGGGAATGGAAAAGAAAAGACACTACCTCTGTCTTCAAGAGTTAACTATCCAGTTGTCCTGGTTTGTATTGCTACAGGACAAACTGCCTCATATCTTATCATCTCAGTACAAGAAGAAGTATAGCTGTCTTAGATAGTTCAAGCTGCTATAACAAGTAACACGGCTGTGAGAGAGCAATTGCAAGGCCCTGAGTTCCATGCCAGCACTGGAGGAAACATCACACACACACACACACACACACACACACACACACACACACACACTCGGAGTATAGACTGAGTGGCTTAAATTAAAACACATTTACTTGTTAAAATTCCAAGGCATTGTGCTAGGCATTATAGTACATGCCTGTAATGTAAGCACCCTTACATTAATGTAATGTAATAATGTAAGATCTCAAGTTCAAGTAAAGCCTGGACTACAAAGTGAAACTGTCTCAAAAAAGAAAAAAAAGAAAAAAGAAAAGAAAAGAAAAAAATCTGAAGCTAAGCTATTGATGAGTAGGGTGTGAGCAAACGTGGTCATGATGAGGTCTCTCTTCTTGGCTTGTAGATGGCAGTGTTCTCATTGAGTCCTCACATGGCCTCTTGATCTCCACCTCGTAAAGGCACAAATCCTATTATGAGGTTCCCACCCTCATGACCTCATCTAAACCTAATCACTTCCCAAAGTCTCCACCTCAAAATATCATCATAATGGGGGATAGGACTTCATTATGAATTTTGAGGGAACACAAACATTCAATCCACAACAGTGACCAACTCTGTGAGTCAGTTTGTGCTACCATAACAAACACCACAGACTAGTTGGTTTAATAACAGAAATTGATTTTCCCATAGTTCCAGGAACTGGAAGTCCATGATCCAGTCATCAGCAGGACTGGTTTCTTCTGAACCTCTTTTCGTGGTTTAAAGATGGTCACTGTCTTGCTCTGTGTTCACATTGTTGCCCCCCTATCTATATGTAGCCTGTACTCAAATCTCTTCTTTAAAGGAAGGACTTTGGTGATGCTTGATCAGGGTTCACCCTACAAACTCCCTTGTAGCTTAATTCCCTCTTTAGAGTCCCTACCTACAAAAATAAATCAAATTTTGAGGGACTTTGGGTCAAGATTTTAGTAAGTGGATACAGGGCACAATCTCCAACAATTCCACAGCCCTAGTTTGCCTAGAACTGAAGAGATGCCAGAGATATAGAATCTTTGGTATTAAAATAGGGGGAAAAACCTAGATAAATCAAGACAAATTTATCCCCATACTAACATTTATTGTGCTCAAAAATCTCTGATCTGGTCGGGGCATAGAGGAGGCAGCTAACAATCTCTACTCACTATCAATTGGGGCAATTTGAAGGCTGGGACTAGAGTCAGCCAGGTCTGGGGACTGGTTCTGACAAGACTCAAACAGCTGAGTAAAAAGCTGAAGCATCTTACATAAATCTTTAGTTCTACATCATTGGTCTCTCCATGTGGCCTCTGTAGCATAGTGATTTCCTGGTAGTCAGATTTTATACATGGGGATTGCAGGATGCTAAGGGAGCAAGAGCCTGGTCTTGCTGTGTCATCATTATGACTCAGCCATAATGTATTCTTTCTTGCATGCATTGTAAATAGGCCTTTTGGATACAATTCATTATAGTAGAGAACAACCTACTTAGGACGAAGATGTAAGTACTGCCAGCAGAACACTGCAGGGATGCTTCAAGGGCTCACTTCTTGGAGGAGGTGACAAGTTATTATGATAAGGCAGGTATTATGAACTACATCTCCCAGGCATAACAAATAGTTAGCATAAATGACTTTATAGGCAAGAATGAGCAAGGCATTGGTCATTGCTGCTGGAATGTACACACATGCAACACACACTGAGATAGCATCTTTCTGTACAACTGAGGCTAGCTTCAAACTCATGATCCTCTTTTCACTGTCTCCTAAGTACTGAGATTAGTGGCACATAACACAATGTGAGGCTACAATGGACTTTGGAGCTACAGGAGACACCACTTAGTTAAAGATTCTTCTCCTTTCTTCACCTGAGACTGTCTTAAATGCAGTTCCTCCTTGACTTTTTGATGGTAGTCAGCTTTCTGCCAGGGTGACAAAATAGCTAAGAAAGTCAACTGAAATAGGGAAAGGTTGGTTTGGATTTATGGTTTCGGTCTGTGATCACTAGGCCCCATTACTATGCACCTGAGATGAGATTGATCATGGCCATGGGAAAATTAATCAGAGGCGGCTGCTCACCTCATGGGCTTTAACTCAGATCTGTTCTCTAGGGGAAATCTGGAGCTTAAGTAAGACATATTTAGAACTCCCCTTCAAGTTTCCCTGGCTTCTGGTAGTTGATTACATAGAGCCAAGTGTGGAAATTGGGATAGGCACAGGAAGAGATCCTTGTAGCTGTCCATATCAGAGATGATAGAGGATGAGAGGATGGTAGTGGAGAAGGAGTAGATAGAATAATATGTATTGGAGGCAGAGGTTACAAGAATAGCTAATTGATTTGGATGTGCCTCAAGAAAGAAATCAAGACTAACTCCCAATGGTGGTGTGTTTGCTTAAGAAGGAGGATTCTGGAATAAGAGAAAGTGTGGTTCTTAGACTGAGGTTGATTGAGGTGACATGAAAATGAGGAGGACTGAAACTGACCTCAACAGAAACAAATAGCACTTCATTGCTTTCCATGGGAATGAAGGTTGTTCACTGTGGGGATGAAAGAACCAGGGTTTTATAAGAGACGAGAGTAGGGGTGAAGGAAGGAACTTTTGCAGTTTTTTTCTGAGAATGGATGGTTCAATAGACACATGGCATTATTCCAGGATGGAAAGTTCAGCTTGGCTTGAGGTTGTTTTTTTGTTTTGTTTTTGTTGTTGTTGTTGTTGTTGTTTTATATCAGGAGGGGCAGATGTTGTTCTCCAGGAAGGAGAGATTCCTTAGGTTAGGAGGTCACAACATCTTTCAATGGTATTCTTCGTATGTTCATTAAATGTTTTCTGTAGCATCTACTACATGCTAGAAAAGAGATCCAAAATATATTACCGGGCATACCAATTATTTTAAGCTAAAGATATTTCATCAGCTGCAGGAAGAGGCCTTTTCTCTGAACTCCACTTAGGTTTCTAAAAGTAAACTCTTCCTGGAACGATTCAACTGTTAAAACTGCTTTCCCCTAGAGTTTTCCAACCTGGAAATATGGGCTCATCACCAAAGAGAGGTCATCATTAGTAAGGAAAAGAAGTAACCTACATAGAGTCTGGAGAGATGGCTCAGAGGTCAGATTACTTACTGCTCTTGCTCCAAATCAGGTTCCCAGCACCTGTGACAGAACTGACTGAAACTCCTACTCCAGATAATCCAACACCTCCTTCTGGACTCTGGACGCTGCACACATGTGCTTAAGTGTGCATGCATTTATATGTGCTTGTGTGAGCGTGTGATCATGCACACACACAAACATACACTAATAAATGTTTACAAAAAGAAATAGCCTAGAAGTTATCATAAAACTACCCCATATCCCACCTATTCTTGTAACAGTTCATTTATTTTTCCTAAAGTCATTTGCTCTCCCTGAAGTACCTTCTGCTCCTCTGCATCCCTTAGTAAAATGGTATACCCTCAAATTCTAACGCCTCTTTGAGTGATATTTATTTGGGAACTGCCAGGATGAATGCATGCTGTTAAATCTGTTTTCTGCTCTTTTTAATCTTCATTTTGTTTTGCCCTTTTAATTTTCAGTCCCCTTCATATTAAACCTAAGAGGACAGAGGGTAAGACTTTCCTCTCCACCATTAATCAGCTTCTTAGGCACTTTGGAAATAAAGCTGAGAGACTTTATCCCCGTTTAAAAACTAAAAAATAATTCAAAATGAGCGCAAATTGACAATACTGTGCAGCTGCATACACCGGTGTACAGGGGCCAGTGAAAATACCATGAGGAACACTGACTGTCATATGTGGGGAGAATGGACTCAGAAAGAGTAGAAAAGCTTAACTGAAATTGTGAAGAATGGAAGAAAAAGAGCTGGAGAAAGGTGATTCAGGTAGCCAATGTAAACATGCAGGAATGTGAGAAGGCTGGGCCCTTACTATTAAGAACATCTGTGCTAAAGGTCAAGCGCAAGGAGAACAATGAGAGCAGAATCTTGAGGCAAGAGATACCAGCCAAGTGCAGAGCTCTCTGGGCATGTTGAGGCATTTACACTTTGGCATGATAGCCAAGGGGATGGTTTCCAAAGCCATACACACACCTACCTTTTTTTTTGTTTGTTGTTGTGGTTTTTTTTTTGTTTGTTTTTTTGTTTGTTTGTTTTTTTTGAGATGGGGTCTTACTACGTAGCTCAGGCTGTTGGCCTTGTACTTGTGATCCTCCTGCATCTGCCTCCTTATGCACTGGGATTACAGGTATGCAGAGTCATGCCTGGATTTCACTCAAGATGTTTGCTAAGCCTGGTTTAGACTCCCCCACCACATACCCACATCTTTTATGTTTGTGTGTCAAGTTGACCTAAGACCAGCCAGCACACCCAGGAATCTTGTACTGAGAGAAGGAAAGAGATTTCAGTTCTAACAACTTGTCAGACCACCTAATAGGGTGAGACCCAAACCCAGACAAGGAGGGGTTCATGGTAGGTGGGACCACATCTTGACCCTTGCTTAAATGTGCACATCCTTGGCCCTCTATTCTTCGGTCTCACTTCAGGACCCCAAAGACGGACTTGGCAGAGTTGCTGGATCTCCTTGTCCCTCTTCCCAACGTGGCCACATTGAATAAATCACCTCTTCTTTCTGCTTTCCACCACTAATTTAGCCCTTTTAATTGCTTTATTAAGAACCTATGGATAAGCCTAGCTTGGGACACAGGCTGTGACATCCAGAGTTCCAAGTTCCAAAACAGAGTCATCAAGAGTAGTTGTGTCTCTGTTCAGCCCTGAATCTGGGATCTAGGATCTACTTTGCCTTTTAAGTCCAAGCACTTTCAAGCTAGAGGTGCTGGCAGTTGCCCCTCTGGACCTACCAGAGGAAGACCACCAGTGTTTTTAGCACAGCACAAGAAACGTCCTTCACTGAAAGGCTGGTATGTTCTGCCAGTGCAGACCCTGGCTGGCTCCCAACTAATGGCTGGAGGGGGAAGGTGAAAGTTTCCATGAGCTCGTTTGCTGCTCTTACTCCCTCTTGCACATGTGGGATTTATTCTTTGCAGGTTTAAAAGTTACATTGACAATAAACTCCAACAACCAAAGCCTTCCACCAAACAATCCATAAGAAAGATAAAAGCACCTGCATGGGCAGGCAGGGGACGGGGAGGTGCTACAGCCAATTCTAAATTGCTCAATGTTTGGAACTTCCTGAGTGGAATTCTCAAGCACTTGCCCAACAATTTAAAGAGCTCGTCTGTTCAGGGTTGATGAGAACTGTCCATAAATGGGGTCACCTTGTTTCAATCAAACTAAACCCTAAAAGACAAAAATAAATGAAATAAAACCAACTTACAGCATGAAGCTTATTTTTATGCAGATGGTGAGGTGGTATATATATATATATATATATATTCACAGACATACACACAGTTTCCCATTTAGTCCATTATGGAATTCTAGCTTATGAGTATGACCCTCAGAAAGAATAACAAAGTGACTGAGAGACTTTTATGGTCATCTCTATAGTGGGATTGACCTCATAAAATACTTCAAGTTGTATACATGCATGTACACAGATTCCCAACTTACGTAATTCTATGGGAATTCACAGAGTTATATTCGTTGAGAATTTGGCTTAAGTTTCTCTTAGAGAAATTCCCATCGCCTAGAATGAGAGAAGCCTCCACACACATTGCCATGGAGCTTCCTGGGCTGAGAATCTGGCCCTTAGAGCACATAGTAATGTCCATCCAAACAACGGCTTTTTTGTTGTTGTTGTTGTTGTTGTTTGTTTAAGTCTGGCTTTGCTTTTTAGCACACACTGGAATGAGCAAATGCCTCTGGCTTCTGGAGCTCTGTGAATCAGTGTGACCTATATGGAAAGGCCTAGGCTCTCTGTCCATCCCAGAGGAGCACAATCCCTGCTCACCTCAGCCTCCTTGCCAGGAAATGGATGGGACTTTTACCTGCCTTTCCCTTGTCTCTGGAGTATTCACCGCTGTTTGTAAATGGGATGCCCAGAAAGCAGGCCTTAAGATCTATAACTGGGGCATTGCTTGCCAGGGAAAAGCACTTATTTGCTAGATTTTTAAGTGTCAACACTACTAATTGAATTTGTTCCAAAACATGCATTTAAAAAAATGTTGCTCTTTTCCATTCATTATTTATAGAATATCACCTAAGGGCAGTGCATGCTACAAGCCAAAAATCTCATCCTGCATCTTATCAGAAACCCATTGCAGGGAAAGAGAGACAGGAGAGGGAGGAAGAGAACAAAATGAGACTTCGGGAAAATGCTGAAGGAGCTTGGCTAGAGTGTTTTGTCTGTACCTACAATGCCCATGGGGTAATCTCCAAATGAAAGGGGTCTGGAGAGAGTTGCTCTACTCTTCTGCCACTCAGAACAAAGAAGGTGGTGGGCATCTGTTAGAGCATGAGACTCAAAAGATAGGCTCATGTCCTAATCCCCAGAATATATAAATGTGACTTTATTTTGAGAAAAAGTTTTTGAGGGAAGGTACAATTAAGTTAGAGATGAAATCATTAGAGCATTCTGGATTATCTGTGTATATCCTAAATCCAACAGCAGATGCCCTTATATGACACAGAGGAGGAAAACACAGACATAGAGAAAGTCATGCGACAAACCGAGACATTAGAGTGACTTAACTACAAACCAAGGATATCTGGAAGCATTCAAGGCTGGTGAAAGCAAAGGATTCTCTCCTCTAGCTTCAGAGGGTATGGTCCTGTGACACCTCCATTTCACACTTTGGGCTTCCAGAACTATTGCAGAATTTCTTTTATTTTAAGTGACTAATCTTGTGACCTTCATTGTAACAGCTCTAGAAGACTACTAAGAGTACTTAGGTGAAGGAAAGCTAAGCAGGAAAAATGACAATAGAAAGGTACAGGCAGGTCTTTTGCCTGCTTCCTTGGGAGAGGGCAAGAAGACCTCCAAGAGTTGGGTGGAGGAAGCCAGTGATTGGCTTCCAGTAGCTGAAACAGACTTCAGACAACACTTCCCATAGCCTGGCAAGTCCTTTCTGAAATAGACACTAGGAGGCAGATCTCCATGTCTGGTTTGGACCAAGTTAATAGGACTGGCCATCTGACATTTGATTATGTTTCAGAAGCATAAAAATGACTGGCTTCTGACAGATGTGGTAGCATACACCTTTTATCCCAACAGAAGCAGAGGTAGGTGGATTTCTGTGCGTTCAAGGCCAGCCTGGTCTACACAGTGAATTCCAGGACAGTCAAGGCTAAACAGAGAGACGGTCTCTCGAAAAAACAAACAATAACAACAATAAAAAGATGACTAGCTTCCTTGTGGGTTGGCAGATAAAGAGGGAGATGAAAGATGACCGGGGACTGTGGCCTGAGCAACTGCAACCTGTCCACGGATATGCAAAAGGCTGGAGATGGGGCAGGTTTGGGGACAAAGCTCAGGACTTTGCTTTGTAGGAAGTTAGGTTTAAGATCCTCATTAAACAGCCAAAGGCAGTTATCAGGCTATCAGCCCAAAAGCTATCTCAAGGGGAGAGTCTGATGTGGAAATGGTAATCCAGAGGAATTTTTAAATTTATTGATAGACTTACAACAAAAATCTTCTTTTGTTACACAGTTCTATCACTTTTCAAAGTTTTTCCTCATGCTCCCTTAGTAACCAAAGCTTCTCCCAAACCCAGGCCCTTGGCAACCCTGTTCAAAATGTCCCAGAAACAAGTATGGGGCATACTTCACTGATATAAGTGCTTGCCTGGAGTAGTGTGCATACAGCCATGGTACTGAAACTCAGCATACACACACACACACACACACACACACACACACACACACACACACACTAACCTGTTGAGAAATAAAATAATATATCCCATAGCATTTCAAATCTAACTTTTCACTCAGCACAACACATTTGAGATGTCGTCGTGTTGCATTTACTAGTATTTATTTTACTAGTTTTTTATTTGACTGATATTCCACTATGTGGAAGGACCAGATTTGGTTCATCCATACACCCTTGAAGGACATGTGTGTAGTCTCCACATACTAGTACTTACAATAAAACTGGTGTCAATATCATGTGCAACTTTCTGTGTGGACAAGTGTTTTCAGTTTGAATGGGTGTGTAGCCAGGAGTAGGATTGCTGGCTTAAATGATGAGTGTATACTTAAATCTCTAAGATATTCGTAAGCTCTTTTCCCAAGTAGCAGCATCATTTTGCATCTCTAACAGCAATACTTACTGTTCTCCTAGGTATGTAGTGACTAACAATGTCCATTGTCTTATGATGTGCATATTTTCTTTCCAAAGATATTCTTTGGTGACATTTCCATTCAAGTCTTTGTCCATTTTTAATTGGGTTATTTGCTCTTATACGGTTTATGGTGGAAAATCTTCATGGCCTGCTTGAAAGTCTTTTGTCAGTTCTGTGATTTGTAAATACATTTTCCAAGCCTGCACTTTGTCTTTTTATTCCTTTAAAAGTATTTTTGGCAGAGCAAAAGTTTTAAATTTTTATGAGGCCCAGTTTATCTTTTTTTTTTTTTTAATTCTTTATAGATAATGCTTTTGGTATCATAGCCAAGAACTCATTGCCTAATTCAAGGTCACAAAGATCTTTATTTTCTTTTGAAAGTCATATTCACTGAAGTTTTACATTTAGGTCTATGAACCATCATGAGTTAAGTTTTCTGTAAGGTGAGGTATAGCTGAGCCACTTCTTGCCTTTATCTGTAACAAAATACTGTAAACCAGATTTCTTACAAACAACAGCAATATATTCCTCAAGCCTGTCAACTTGACACTGATCAATTTATTGCCTAGTGAGTTCTGTGTCTCCAGTCTCACTAAACCTTCCTATGGAGGAAGGGACAAGGTAGCTCTTAGAGGGTCTTTTTCATAAGAACACTTATAATCACCTCCCCAATGCTCAGGATTCCCGATACTATCTCTGTGGCGATTATGATAGTTTCCTGCTAAGAGACTACTTCCCAGCTTCCTTTGCAATTTTTAGAAGTCTTTTCCACCCCTTTAAGGGGCCACATCCCATCTTCTCCTGTAGACAAATTGGCTATCTGCACATGGGAGACAAAATGCTTCTTCACCATGAATAAACATTGTCCAGCCTAAGGTTAAGCCAAGCCTCTCTTTCTTGCCAACTTTCTACTCTCTATAGTTGCCTTTAAATAATCTAACATATGGTGCTGAAGACTGGGGATGGGAAATCTGAGCCTATTAGCAGCTCAGGCCTACTCAAGGACAAATGACCATGGCTCTCATATGATTCTTAGCCTAGGGTGAGAGGGCCAAGCAGGAACACTGGCTTCTCTCAGGCAGACTTTTCTTTTCACTCTCTGTCTCCACTCTTTCTCTACTATCTTACTATCTCACCTGACACAATCTGACCTTATAGATAGGAGGCCATACTGCATTCAACCAAAATACCCATACAACACAGTAAACTGCTGGGACAAGGTAACCCATTGGACCTAACTCAGAGGTGCCCTAGTTAGGTCTGGAAGCTCACTGGAACTTTTTTCTACCTGTCTTCAGACCCATTTGGTTAAAAGCACTTGAGGCTTTCCACTGGTTGAAAAGTTTGGCTGAGATTCCAGGAATTCTCCACTGGCCTACCACTTGATCAGCCAAAAGCCCTGAGAACCTTCCACTGGCCCTGTGGTTTCTTAACCCTGGAATTTTATAGGTTGGGCATGCCACTTTCCAGGTACATTTGGTCATTTCAAGACTTAGAGGATGCTCTAAGCTGCTGGATATTGACCTCTGTTTTTACCTTGATCCTGGACCCCATCATGGATTCCAAACTCTCCATTCCAAAGACACACCCTCAAAGCTCCATTTGTGAGTCCTCATGCCAAGTTTACTTGTTCAGCTCTTGGTCCGAATCATGCTTCAATATACATTAGACAAATGGCCACTGATTGCTCAAATTCACATCTTTCAATTTCTAATACCTAAAGTGATTTAGGTAACTCCACCAGACAGAATGCCTCACTCCCAGATACCTCACAGTTTGAATCTTTCTCAAGGCCCTGGCTTACAACCAAAGTCACAATGCCCACTGCCATTTCTTCTGGGCCTCCAAATGTGTATCTATTCCTGAGATATCATATAACTCTTTTGCCTTATGCTTTTGATCTATTTGTGGTCCTATCTCCCAAACCCTGGAAAATCTTGGATATGGATACTATTGAAAAATTGTTTCCTGCTGTTCTACTTTACTGAGAAGACAGCTCTGGAATTAGATTTTGGCCCATCTGCTCCAGAGTCACGGATGTTTCTTTTAAAGTTTTGTCCAAAATCTCTGTCCTGGTCATGCAGGCCACCTGATTCAGTGACAGGGAAGAGAACAAAACAGAACAACATGAAAAAAGACACTTTGTGCTTGAAAACAACTAAGGAGTAAACTGTTTTCCATAGAGGTTACAAATGGTAGGGTGTCTAACTCCCTTGGATGGAGCACCATCCCACTGGAGTAAGTTGAATATAGCCTCATTACAGAACAAGGATGCATGGGAATAAGACCTGCCAGAAATCTACTACTTCTGCCTCTGGTTACATGTGTTTCCCAGCTCCTGCTGCATAGGTCTGACCAGCTCTGATTGTGTAGGCCTGACCAGCTTCAGCCATGTAGGCCAAACCACTGAACAAGACAAAACAACCCTCCTGTTTATCTAAAGATAATTACTCCGCATGTCTCACATAACAGGGGGATATATTTTGTTGCCCAGTGGAGGACCTCAGATTCTGTACCCACATCCTAAATATCTGAAACAACAGAGATGCAAATAGCATTACTCTGCCCTCAATGTCTCCTGTGTGAACAGGCAAACCTTGTAACTAAGACTTCACCCAACTGGTATGGGACCTGCATGCTAGTTCAATTGGCCATGACCTTTACCCTGGCATTCAATTTTCTTAGTAAAAGCTAATTCCAGGGTCTATATATACTCTAACTACCCATGTTCCCTCATTAAAGGAGGATGCCAGACACTCATCTTCAAACTCACAGCCTTGGAAAGTTATCCAGAATATCCAATATCCATTGACAGTTCATTTTATATCTGTAGAGTCCATAGCTGATTTTTTTATCCACAGAGTCAGTGAATGATTCTATTAAGCGATATCCCAAGCACTCAGATTCTTTAGGAGTAGATGATTTAAATGAAAGAGTTCTCTCCAACCTGAACTCACTTGTGGTGCTTTGAGAAAATAATCTAGTCTCTACGCAGACTGAGAGCTCCAGGGCCAATGCCTTTGCTCTCACCTTGAAGCCTACAAGGAGTATAAGGGTTTTCTTTGCCAGTGGTGCTTGTGGGAAACATCCTAAGAAATTCCAGAAGCCAAAGTTCATTTAATTTGGCTATCTTGCTTTACAAATTATGCCTCTAAACAACCATTTATTTTTATAAAATGATGTTAAGAAACATGCTTACTGCTGTCAGAATGTGGTAACCTAGAGATTTGTCCATCAGCAGGAGGAGTAAAGAGCTGGCTTAGCCTTCTTTGTCAAATCAGTCCATGTTACAGTATTTATTACAGATTTGACATGACTGGCTGCTTTCATCTTTCATCTTTTAGTTAAGTATATGGAATGAAAATGTTTTAGAGAATTTTTAAAATGGGGTTAATGGGGTTAATTTTAGAAAACTTTATATAATGAGTCATTTACTCTTGACAAGGCAGTCATTGTTTCTGGGACTATACTTTTTAATTGGAAATTGAAAAATCATTTCTTTTGGGGGAATACAACTTAGAACTAAATTGTCTCTCCACACAGCCTGATATTTACTGGAATATATGTATAATAATTTGATGTTAACAAAAATATGTATTGTCATGTTTTCAAATATAAAACATGATAATTTAAGGTAATAGGCCCAATATTTAAAAATTTACTTGATCAAATTATTTCTAATCAAAAATTCATTTTACTTAAAATATTCTGGTTTTGTTCATTAAATAATATCTGGTATTATTAATATTTTAATAAAATATACAAATTTGGCTTATCATATGTGGAAGCAAGGAATACCACTTAGACACTTTCTGTTCAGATTCGTTCCTTGGATGCTGACTTTAACTGACTTCTTTTTCAAAGCTTCCAGGTACTTGTCCCTTATGCAAGAGTCTGATGTAAACAAACAGCTAATTACAGTCACCTTATCCTTCTATAGAGCTCTGGTACATGGTCCAGCCAGTTGTACAATTGCACTTAATTCATGTTAATCTTGATGTAAGATTTTTTTCCTGTGATGTTCCCCACAAAGTTGTACAGTTATTACCTCCTGACTTATGTTTTGGAACTTTGCCAACTGTCAAGTTTCCTCATGGCCCTTTGGATGGACCCTCTTCTGAGGTACTCTAATTGCTGCTCCCCTCATTACCCTCTGTCAGCCTTGAAGCAGTTACCAAGAGATTAGCCCCCCAAACCCCTAAAATCAGTTCGGGTTACCTCTAAAAGGGGACTAATGGGCCAGGTGCCATCAGCTCACCACTTTTCTTGCCACTCTGGATGTTGTTTTTAGGACTCAGAACTGAAACAGCTGGACTGAAGACCTCTTTGCATCAATTATCCCCTCTGTCTCACCAGCTCTTAAACACCTTAAAGAAATCTCAGATTAGCTTAACATCTTCACCAACTTGACTTCTTGACTGCTGCAGTACTCCACAATTAAAAAGGATTAGATCTGACTACTGCTAAGGATGGGGTTTGAGCACAAACAATACTGCTTCCATGTCAACAAATCCTAACTGGTTTGACATGCTGCTTAGAGATAGGGCCAGACAAAAATTCAACCACAAGCTTCCTCCTACGGATGGGCTTCTGGTTCCCTCCTACTCTGTATCCTTTCCTTGGATCACTCCTTCCTCCTTATTACCTTCATACTTATGTTTTACTCCATCTTTTAAGTGTTTTACTTATGGAACTTCACCCTAAACCCAAACAAAATGTTCTACACAAGCTCTCCCAACAACTTTCACCTTATAACAGCTCCATTTGCTCCTGATACATCTGGAAAAAGACCCTTTAGATGCTGTGAAAAAAAACTCTGGTAAAACTAACCTTCATCCCTTTCACACCAGGCCAGATACAATCCTTTACATTAGTCCCCTTCTTTTGATGCTCTTCTGCTGCTTCCGCTAGCTCATTCTGGTGCAACAGTCCTGGCAATGAGACTAGTCAATGTCACCCTGAGTCAGCTTTCTGCCCACTTCCTCCCACCAGCCCACTCTGTCTCTCCTTCCTCTGCTCCTCCCCTACCCCAACCTTCACAGAAAATCTCTCAGCTCTACTCTATAACCAAATCATCTGCCTATAGCCCTCTAATAATTATTTTCCAAATCTCTTCAGGAATACAAAATGGCAATCAAGTTTAGACTCTCACTCTGCTACATGACCAGAGGACTCCCTCTTCAATGGGTCCAAACTATCCCCTCTGACGAAGACCATCCTCATCACAAAATAACTATAACACCTCCACCCTGCATTTTTATATCCTTGCAGAGTTAGTAATGACAGTTTCCTGCTGAAAGACTATACTTCCCAGCTTCCTTTGCAGGCTACAGAAGTAATTTCCACCCCTAAAAGGCATTTTGGCCGTCCACACATGTGGATGACAAAATGTTCCCTCCCTGGGACTAAACATGGTTCTGTCTAAGATCAGACCAAGCCTCTCTTTCCATCTTATGTCTCTCTACAGCTGCCTTTAAATAATCTAACATATGGTGCAGAAGACCCAGAATGGGAAATCTGAGTTCATTTGCATGACATTTGAACTTTGAACCTCCAGAACTGGGAACTGAATAAACCTCTATATAAGTAGTCGGACAAGTATTACATTATAGTCACAAAAACTGACTAATGAAGATGGTTTTGATTGAGTTAATAAATCACCACATCCTTCCTGCCTCTACTTGCTCTTCAAAATAAGGAAGCAGAGTACTGGATAGATAGGTGTCTTAATTAGAGTTCCTGTTGCTATGATAAAGACCATAACCAAAAGCAATTTTGGAAAGGAAGGATTTATTTTATCTTATACATCCAGGTAACAATCTGTCACTGAAGGGAGTCAAGGCAGGAACTGAAGCAGAAGCCATAGGGGAAAATGCTGCTTATTGGCGTGGAAGAGGAACAGAAGAAAATGATGTCATTCAGTAGTCATTGTTCTAAGGGCAGGCCATGATTCTATTAAATTCTTTATTTTTTTTTCAAGTAATCCAAGGAAATAACCTATCAGTCAAGGTTCTTTCCTCTTTCAACTAGTCTTCCTATATCATAGGTGGTCTGGTGAATGATCAAACGCAAAAAGAGAATTTAACAGCATTCAGGATCAGCAAGATGGCTCAGCAGCTAAAGGCACTTTCTGTCAAGCTTGATGACCTGAATTTACTCTCCAGAACACACATAGTGGATGGAGAAAACTAACTTCTGCAAGTTGTCCTCTGGCCTTCACACACATGCCATGGTACACACACACACACACACACACACACACACACACACACACACACACACACTATATATATATATATATATATATATACTTTAAAAAATTTAGAAAGAAATTGGCTTTTTTTGCTTGTTCTTTCTCTCTCTTGAAGATAACTATAGTCCATATTAAGTTGCTCCCCCCCCCCAACACACCAGGTCTGTTTCTTCAGGCTATCAGTGGGTAAGTCACCAGCTTCCTTATGTCCCAATCACATTTTCTGACCCATAGTAATGATTTTTAAAAATTCTTCAGGGAGAAATTGGCCTTTTTTTTTTTAAGAGAAAAACTAATTTATAGTAAATCAATTTTATGCTTTGTTTCTGTTCTACATCAGCTTCACCTCTGGACAGAACCAAGCTTGGGTCTACTGGACTATTACTGTGATTTATCATGAGCTGATTCTCTGGTCTATGGTTCTCTAACTGAAATAGAATGAGAATAATCAAACCCTCCATTCCATTCAGTGGCTGCTACTTCATGCTGGTACAGAGACTGGGTGGCCCAGATGATTGTTTTGTGAGATGTGATACCCACAGCTACCTAGATGTCACAATACCCCTCTCCAAGGGGGCTTCCATTTCTAATCTTTTATTGCTTCTCTTCAGCTGTGCCATGTGTGACAGGCAATGGTGGTGTCTGGGAGCACAGGGGTTGCTGGCATAAATCAGAATCACTAATGCATGGTGCACACTCATCCTTCTCTGTTAATTTACTGTGGTCTAATTTTTAGCATTCACATAAAGAGACACTACATTTATGTTTCCTGGGTGAGGAAAGACAAGATTGGACATTTAACTCTCTTAGGAAAAAACGGCCTAAGGAAACTGAAGTCCACAATGGCAGTGAAAGAAGAGGGAATGGAAGTAGGGAGGGGAGCTTTGAAGTGAACAGCTCACCCAGGTATGGCTTGCCTAGAGATTGCATAAATATCTGGAGAAAAACAGTACCCATCTACGTCCTTGGACATACTCATCTTGATTTTGTGAATTCAGATCAATTTCAGTGTCTTAAGTCTTGGACTTAGTATTTCTGTCTCAAAGTGGCTATACAGTTTTGATCAGAAATCTGCAGGGCATAAGACTTGTCTTTTATTTTAGCCACCTCTAGTGAGTTACTAATCTCCTTCAAGTCTTTCTCAGCAACTTATATGCCACCACCGCCCCACCATGGGTACAAAACCTTTCTGATACACTGTTTCATTCAATAACTGTTTTCCTCACGCCTTCTATATTTAACCTTGTTACACTGGAAACTAGGAAGAAGTTGACACTTCCTTAGTTTCTGGAGGGGAAGGATTTGGATACATGGATAATGGACAACCAGCCTGTAGATATGTTAGCTTTTCTCTTCATTAGCACATATTCTCAACTGTGAACTTGCACTTTCTATGAAGGAGAAGCCAAGTATTTATGTGAAGTATTCATGCAAATCAGCTTTAAATGAATCTGCAGGACCCTGGGAATAGCTCACTCAGCTGGTAAAGGTGTTTGCCGACAAGCCTGAGGAACTGAGTTCAATCCCCAGGACCGACATGGTGAAAGGAACCTTCTCCTGCAAGTTGTTCTCGGACCTCCATACTTATCCCCAACTGCCATAGTACATGAGTGTGCATGTACACACATACAAAATAAATGAATGAATGAATTAATGTAAATTCAAAACATGAACCTATCACACCTCTTTAACACCTAAACCCATTTGCCCTATTTGTCATTTTCTTTGTCGCTGTGATCAAAACCCCTGATAGAAATAACTTAGAGGAGAAAGGAGTTTCGGAAGATACAGCCTGTTACAGCAGAGAGTACATGGCAGCAGGAGCAGCCCATCTGTAGCAGCTATAGCAGGCAGTGGCAGCTTGTTCACATCGTGGCAGCAGGAAGCAGAATATGTAATGTGGGACTACGAGCAGAGATGGAATATAACTCTCAAGGCCTGACCCCAGTGACCTCCCTCTACTCCACAGTGCCCACATCCCAAAGGTTCCACAATTCCCAAAACAGCACTACTAGTTGGGGACCAAGCAACCAAATAAACGAGCCTGTGGGGGGACATTTCACATTCAAACTTCCCTGGCCTGGAACATTGTGGCAAATACAATTATTGAGTATTCTGGTTGCTGCTTCTATAAGGGACAAGTCTGTAGGCAGTGTTCCTTCATCATCATCTCTGCTTCAATTCCTGCTTCTGGGTTCCTGCCTTGAGTTCTTACCCTGACTTCCCTTCATGATAGAGTGTGACCTGAGAACTATAAGATGAAATAAACCCTTTCCTTGCCAAGCTGCTTTTGGTCACAGTGTTTAATCACAGCCATAGAAACCTAAGACACAGAGAAAAGAAAAATAATGTGGCTGGTTTATTAGGAATTAATATGCCTCTTTGGGGACCAGTTTTCTGACAAGTTGTATCATTTGTAGGAATAGTTGGAAGTATGTACACTGCAGCCGTTCATTTTCTCAGGTGCTGTGATTCCCCATGAGAAAGTCTTCATCCACCATTAGTCTCATCCCTGATGGCCTATATTAATTTATAACTGAAGGGAATTGCAAAAATGCACCATGTTTCACAGAGTCAAGGCAAGCTGGAACAACCCTTTTAAAGTCCTAATAAATTAAGCTGTAAAGAATGCCAGTATTTATCTTCCATCAATTTTATAGTTATTGCTGCTATTTTTCTTATGCTGAGTTAATTAAGATACATCTTTAGGGAATTAAAGTCTGTTGGCAAAGAGCAGAATGTTTTTAAGTGGCTTTGGTTGATTTCTGTGAATCAAGTAGGTGCTGTACATTGACCAGATGGTAGAAAGAACCAGAGAATATGGCTTGGGGGTTTCACTGGAGTTTCACCACACACCAGTGACTTGGGTGCTACTGTCTCCCTCTGAGCCTCAGATCTGGGGAAAGAAGTCACAAGAGTCAATATCTGTTTGTTTCAGGGTTTTTGTTTGTTTGTTTGTTTGTTTTCCCACCATCCTCGTGTTGATAACTAAACCATCAAGCAAGCCATGCAATCATTAAAGCCTGTGTCAGCTTTTAACTGCTGAACTGGTAGGCTGCTCAGTAACCACATTAATCATTCCACAGCTGGTTGCTATGGCAACCAGATACATCACTGCTGAAGCCAAGAACTCAGTGGAGAGAAATGGATGTGTCCAGGGGCCCCTGTGCTGTGGGAGCTTTGACGATATTGGATTTGCCCTGTGGATTTGTTCTCTCCGGCCCAGTGCTGACATTGGCCCCATTAGTCTTTCTATCTGACATGAGATTTGTGTGCTTATTCATTTTATGACAGTTTACTATTTAATCTACAAAGAAACCCTGGTTGTCTTGAAAAGTCTCTTGGTGTAGCCAACCATAGCCTATTCTTCAAAGTATACTAATGATTTCTTTGTTTATGAAAAATTTCCATATGCCTAGTGAATGCTTGTGCACATACATCTATCTTTATTTTCATATTAATTTTGTATGACACAGCTCAAGCAATCCCTCAGTCCAGCTGGGTAAGAAGGACACACAGTGCCTTTTCAAGGCTTTGCGGTCACAGAACATTTGTCCTCTTTAGTTCCTCTTGAAAAGACCTACTTTGTTTTTCCTGGTCAAAGATAACTAATACAGCAATCACTCCAGCCAGGCTCTCCTTCCACAGGCCACATTCCACCAGGCAGAACACTGGCTGCCACCACTCACAAGAAATCACCAGACAGTGGAGCCGTCTTTGCCAGTCTCCAGTAGTTCCGCTCTACTCTAGTGCCCCGTGATTGGTTATGGCTTTATGTCGTTCCTGGCTCAGGGAAAGTCTTCTCCTCCTCTGCCAGGTTTCCTTCAGACTTCCTACAGCCTCATCCTGGTTTCAAGTCTGGCTCAGAAATCAGCGCACAAAACTACCTTTGCAATTGCTCCTTTTGGCCTAGAGAATGTGGTCCAGTTTTCTGCACAGGCCTCAAAGACTTTCTTGTTCCTAGAGTTCATTGTCAACCATGTCTCCCTCACCCACCCCAGCCCTGGGGACTATTGGGAGACTTCAGTTTCCCAGAGGCCCACAGGCAGGCCCTTAGAGTCTAGATGCTAATGGAAGAGGTTGTGAAGAATAATTATGGGATCCCAAAACTGGTGACAGAAAGTAGACCCTGGACAAGCTGTGTTTGAACACAAAAAAGAAAAGCTTCTCAACAACAACAATACATGATGTGGATTAAGTCTCAAATTAAGACAATGTAATTTGAGATTTTAGGACACTTAGCCATCACCCTCTATCTTCCCCAAACCTACCCCTCCCTGTCCACATACATACCTTTCCTTTTCTCAGGAAATATTTCTGTTAAAGATCTTTTATTGCTTACTTTATGGATATTTCATTCTGAGATTTATAATACATTTTGGGCTTCATGTACATGAGCCATGGGATCTTGATTTCTGAAGAGAGAGAGTATCTGCTGTTTAGTCAAAAGGAGACATCAGAATTCACTAAACTGGAGCATTACTCCAATTTCCCCAGGGACTCTGAGAGGGGGACAATGTTTTCAAAACCATGTGGTCAGTGCTTGAATCTCATATGAACAATTTTCTCCTCCTTACTCCATTGTTCCTCCTCTCTGGCCATTCAATTACAGCTCTCACATCAGGGCACAGTATTTATTAAGCACAGTGCATGATGAGCATGGTCCAAGACAAAAAGAAATGGGAGACAGTAATCCAACACAATTGCTCAGGTTCTTACAGTCTTTCACCAGGGCTCTTACTATATAGCCTGGTAAATATTCTCTAGGTAGCTGGTTTCCTCTACTTTTGAGGCATTGGAATTCCTTGGGGACCTTGTTAAAACACAGGGTTTCAGGTCTCATTCCCAAATTGTCCCGTTTAGTAAGCCTGAGGGAAAAGACAAAATTTTGCATTTTTGAGGTCTCCAAAGTCAGGTATGGTGGCTCAGGGCATGGTGATGCAGCTCCTCTGTAATGTAATCCTAGCTACTCTGTAGGCTGAGGCAAGAGGATGAGAAATGCAATGAAAGCCTTGTCTCAAAACCAAACATTTCCCAGGTTATTCTTATGTTCATGTTACCACTTGGAGGACCATTGCTCTAATCCATTCTTCCCCGTTTTCCCAAATTATTACCTCTACTGCAGAACTACTAAATCCAGTCACCAACATGGCATCAACAGCCCCTCTAATGTGGTCCCGTCTGGTGTGAGCAGCTACAACTTCATCCATCCCACACTCTAACTCTTAATGCCTGGAGCTCTCAGAAACAAAGGCTGTGACAAGTATATGAAAGGTATACCAGGAAGAAGCGGTTTAGAAGGAGATAGGAAGGAGAGAATCTAGTTCATGGTAAGACAATAAGCAGATTACTGCTGTGCCAGCTGGAGTTCATTCCTAGGGAGTCTCACACATGGAGCACACCTCAAAGTTGTCCTTCTTGCAGGAATGAGGACTGTAGGGGATCTCCCACCAACTTATGCTAGCCACTTGCTGAAAATTACTCCATTCATTAACTCAACATCACTTCCACTATGCCCTGTGTTTAAACGCACCTCACTCTAGTGGCCAAGAAAAGCCCCCAGGAGAAGTGCCAGGCACTAGAAATAAGAAGTTATCAGATCTAGGTATGTGGGAATGCTGAGAGTTGATGATTTTTGATGAGGTACCAGCAACTTCTGCTCCACCAGTCTAACTCTTACACTTCACACCCAGCTTTTATTCACAGATGCTCCTCCAAACAGGCAGGCTCCAAGCTAGCTTCACCTATTCTGGCTCTGGAAGATAGCTTTGGATTCAGCTGAGCCGACTCTTTGAGACTGAGAGGAGTATCATCCTGAGTAGACAGATGAAATGAAATAATTTTGGAGAGAGGCAGTGGGTAGAAACAGAGATCCTCAAGAGGACCACAGGTCTTAGAGGAAGGTGGTGCTACTGGATGCATTCTGGTCTTGGGTGCTGACGGAACAGCCTGGTTCTCCAAATAGTCTTTGGAGATTATCAGCTGGGGAGAAACTTTTATTTCCTTTGCCTTGTGACCTAATCAGTGGCAACCCCCTGGCCTGCAGTGGCTTGGGAAAGAAATTGAATATAGGAGAAAGCAGTGAGATGAGAGCAGCCCATTACTCAAATGAGATGTCTCAAGGAGTAGTAGGCTGAGCTGGTTTCTAAATATCATTAAGTGATAAAAATGTCCATCAAAACAAACTATCTGACATTCCAGAACTCTGCATCCAAAATTGAGATGCTAATTTCAAATGTTAATTTTAAAAACTTTTTTAAATTTCCATACATGAATACCATATTTATATCATTTGTTCCCCTTCTCTCTCCCCCCTCCTATGCCTCCTATGCTTCCTACCCCCACTAAATTCATGACTTCCTTAAACCTACTGGCTGCAGCCACTGTGACAGGACCCTGGTACTTAGGGCGGGTGCTACCCCTTCCAAATGCTGATAGAACCCTTTTGCTTCTGGCCTCAGAAACAGATAGCACAAAGCACCTGAACCAGAAAATTACAGGCATGCTTACGATTTTGCTACTGGAAGTTCCAGAATCATAGTTTGTTCAAAGTGACTTAAAGTAGCAAATGTGTGTGACGTTGGTTGTGTGGGTGGACAAGAAACACAAAAATAGGAAAACTGAAAATTCCTGTTTAATGTTATATGGTAACATAGCATTCACTATATCAAAAAATAAAGTATCTTTTCTTAAAAACATATGACATTTTTCCTCAGGAATTTCTGAGCAAAATAATTTTAGGCTCATAAAATATAGCTGGTTCATATTCTTTTTCTTAAAATTGCCTTATCCTTTTTATTCATGGTTGAAGTGATATATGCATGAACTTTGCAAGGCATAAGAAAATATAATTTACTTGACATTATTTGGGGAGAGAAAACTAAAATATATTAAACAAGCCTCAACTACATTATTTAGAAAGAAGAAAATTGGAGACACTAATTGCCCACGATGACTATTTATACAATGTACCACTACAGTGAAGGGATGCTGGCTATTCTTGAAATTTGATCCCAAAGGCAACAGTGGAACCAGTAAGGACACATAATCCAGGAGGTGACATATGCCCACCATCCTGATGTTGCTTCCTAAACATCCAGAACTCAACTGAATAAAGACTTGTGCCCTACAGGCTTTTCTCCACATCAACTAGAATATATCTGTCCTGTGCAGGTTTTGTTTTTCTTTGTTTGGGGGAATGTGTGTCATGGATGGGAACATGTACAAGTGTCTTGCTGGAGATTTACACATGCTATATTGTTCTGTGTCTTAATTATCAAGTTTGTTTTATGATGACAAATGGGCTTGCATGAAATTAAAAGCTTTTGTCCAGCAAAGCAAACAAAAGAGTAAATAGACAGCTTATAGAACAGGAGAGAAATCTTTTCCAGCTATACATCTCACAGAAGATTAATATCTAGAATATACAAATAACTCAAAAAATCAAATACCCAATAAAAAGCAAACAATTCAGTCAACAAATGGGCTAATGGAATGAACACAAAATTCTCAAAAGTTTAAATACAAATAGCCAATAAACATGAAAAACTGTTCAACTCCTTAGCCATCATGGAAACATAAATTAAAACTATACTTTGATTGCATCTCACCTCAGTCAAAATAGCTATCATTAAGAAAAATAATAAATGTTAATTGAGGGTGCAGGATAAAGGAACCCTTATAATACTGCTGGCGAGAATGTAAAATAGTCAGTTGTAATGCTGGTTCATCAAAAAATTAAACATGAAATGACCAGGTATACTACCTCTGGGTATATACCAAGAGATTGTAAGTCAAAATATTGTAGAGATACTTTCACACTCTTATTTATTGCTAAACTATTCTGAATAGCAAAGTTATGGAATCATCTTAGGTGTTCTTAAACAGATGAATGAATTTTTAAAAAAATGAAGTATATGTTCACAATGAAATGCATAGTTTGCTAGAAAATGGATACAACTGGAATCATCATTTTAAACACAATGAACCAGGCTCAGAAAAACAAATATTACATGTTTCCTCTCTTTTGTGGATTCTATTATTGTAAAACCATATATTAGCACACAGAGGGAGCAAGAGGAAGACTGGGTAAGGAAGGAGACTAGTGGAGACCATCTGAAGATGGGAAGAGGTCAAAGGAGGAAAAGAAGGGCATGAGAATACTTCAAAATACATTTCATAGTTGAAAGAAATTGTCTTTATGAAACCGACAATGTACAATTAATATACTCCAATACAAATTTTGCTATGTAATTAGCTGCCAGCCATAGCCATATTGGAGTCAAGTACTAGTGGCAAGAAGACAATTTCCCAAGTTAATTTGGGGATCTTATAAGAAGTTGTGATGGGACAACAGGCTCAGTTGCCAAATCATTCTGTTCATAGTTTTTGTTTTTCTGTCAGCTTAGCAACTGCGCAAGAATCTACTGATATTGTAATTATTGTCTGCCACTCCTCAGCCCTCAGTCAGTGCCCTACTGGCCACTCAGGCTGCAGCCTGCTAGGGCTTCCACCAGGTTTAAATTAAGTTTCTAACGTTCTATTTATCAATAAGACTCAGAAGTCAAAGGCTGGGGTGAAAACATGCTAACTCAGAAAGGCTGAGTAGCAACTAGCTGACCTCACTTTTTGGCCAGAGACACAGCAAGAGCCATGTATCTTCCATCATCTCAGAAGCAAGAAGAAGCTCACACTCTAGTCCCCGCCTTTTCTTTCCTATGTGTCTTCTCTATCCAAATTGCTTCATCTCTACAGCCAATTCCAGTCAGCTAGTCACTGGCTCTTCCCCTGATTCAAGGTATAACTTTATTATTGGGCAGTCTTGGGAGTGTCAGAGTGTGATCAAAATATCCCACAACACATGGTATTTAATAATTAAGGAACTGCTATTATAGAAAAGGCAAATATCTATGCCCATATTCTTCTAAATACATTGAGTTGCTTTGGTTTCTTAGAAAAGAAAAAACAAGTCTAAGAAAGTTCCATTAAATGAGATTTTTTAAAAATAATTTTTAGTTAGTGGAAGGCAGATTTCACTTTCCATTTCTCAAATCATCTCTTTACATGATGTACTTGGAATGACACTGGTCTTTCCCTAACCTTTAAGATACCACTGTTTTTACTCACTGCAAGGGAACATGAACTGTCATCAGGAGTAAAAAATGGGCCAGCACAACCCATGCAAGAAACACTATATACTATGAGTCAATAATATAGAAGGTTTACCTGAAGTTTCCCAAAACAGTCCTGAGCCTACTCTCAAGTGACCTTTACATAAATAACACCATCCCTTTCACTCATACAGAACTACAGAGCACCAGGCAGAATACAAAGGGGCTTCTTAACATCTTGTAAGATGGCTATTGTCATTCTGTGTTTCTTCAAGAGAACCATAAAAAAGAAAATTAAGTTAAAAAGTGAAAAGTGAAAGGAACCCAAATTGGCTTCAAGACCTACATGATTTTCTCAACAATGATTGGTTCTCCACATGGGATTCTCAAACCAGCAGCCTCAGCATAAGCTGGGAACTTTCTAGAAATGCATTCCTGAGCCTCATTTCCAACTAATCAGATGAAAAGTTCAAAATAGCTCCATTTAGAGAGGACTGTTTTAATAATAAGCTCTCCTGATAATGCCAATATTTCTTAAACTTCAAGGCCTCCTGTCTCTTAGCACTTTGCAGCACATATCCACAACCATATCCAGAGATGAGCTGGCTTTTAATTTTCCAAGTCCACGGACAGGTTTATGCCTCTGGAACAACTGTTGCCAGATGAGCTTTCCTCTCTGAGCAGACATAGCTATCATCCACATAATCCTTTTACTGTTTATCACTCATGTCTTATGACAGTGCTTCCACTGGAGTCTGAAACTCTTAGATCTTAGCAATGATCGGATTTTTTACCTTTGTCTCCCACTGAAAAGTACCTGGTAACAGTATAAATAATAGTTTCCACAGTGGATGATTATATATATATGAAGTTCTAACCATTGCTTTTTATGCCACAGGAACATTGGGATAATCTTACATTCAGAGAGCACCCACTATGTGACATGTTGACATATAAGAATGTGCCCCCCTCAAGGGAAGTGTTTCTAAAAGTCTGATGTACACACAACTTATCTGAAGATCTTGCTAAATGTCAATCTCATTTAGGTCTGGGGTGGAGCCTGAGACTCTAAACAAGCTCCTACCAGATGTGAATGCTACTAGCCTAGATATTTATACTGTAAGTGGTATAGTTAAGGATACCAAAATCTAAGGATCTGAAAACTAGGACACTAGAAGAATATCCTGAAGTGGGAACCTATATGACTGTTTTCAGATAACTGAAGGCAAGAAACCATTCATACTGAGCTATTTAGACAGCAATGGGGGAGACTTAGTACTTTGACAAGACTCACTAGTGAAGAACTTTCAAATAATCAAATATATAATATTAAAATAATACAGTAAATGGGTCACTTCAAATTGTTGGTGCACTGGCTCCTGTTCCCATTCCTGGAAGTCTTTATTCAGATGAGGATGCAGTGGAAAGGGGCACCTTGGGAGGAAATCCTGAATGAGACTGATAGATGAGATAGTATCAGAAGCCAAAGCAACATCAATATTAAATACAGAGTTGAGGGTGTGGCTCAGTGGTACAGTATATGCATGAGGCCCTGTGTTCCCTTTTCAGCACCTTAAAGATGGAAAACAATAGATTTTTCCAAAATATTAGCAACTCATATGTTAACGTGTATTGGCATATATTCTATATTTTTATAGTTCATGTCTCTATATTATTGCAAGCATGATTCTCCACCTCATGTGAAAAGACGTTTATTTTGTAAGTCTTAGATGTGACTCATAAATTTAATTGGAAAATTCTAGTGATTGATTTCTCTCATTCGAAAACTGTGACTTTCTTTTTCCAAATTTTGGGCTTTGTTCATACAATTTTATAAATAATTCTAAGGCTATAAATTTGCTCAAAATAAATGTATGAAATACAAATAAATTTGTATAGGATTTTGTTTTGATTTTGAGACACAGTCTCACTAAGTAGCCCAACTGGACTAAAATTCCTGGGTGTCCGTGATTTCATTCTAGCCTCTGCCTCCTAAGTATCTAGTACTATAGGCATATATCACTGTGAAGGGCTATCTTTTTAAAGCTTGTTGAGGTGAAATCAGTACATAGCAAATGCCATTAGTGCACATTCTGTAAATATAGATAATTTTGCACTCTTGGAAATTCATGTAAATGGAATCATATAAATTATATGCATTTATTTCTGGATTTTTTTTCTCTCAACACATTTCTTTGAGATTCACCCACACTAAATGTGGCAATAGCACTTTGTTTCTGGATTAACTACAACTTTTCATTTACTTATATTAATAAATGGAAATTTGAGATGCTTCTGAATTTTGGCTATTATAAATAAAGCTGCTTTGATAATAGTATGCAGACCTCTGAGTGAAAATATGCTTTTTCATTTCTCTTCAGTAAATAAATACCTTACAATATTATGGCTGTGGGGATATATGTTGAATTCCCTTCACTCCCCTAATTTTGGAGACAGGGTTTCACTATATAAACCAACCTGGCCTTGAACCTTTACATCAGCTTTCTGAGTGCAAGAATCCCAAGCACACATCACTCTGTATGTCACAGGTTGACAGGTTTTTTTTTTTTTGTGTGTGTGTGTGTGTGTGTGTGTGTGTGTGTGTGTGTTTACCTGTTCTGTTCCCTGCAGTCATATTGGCCCGCTCACAACTGCCTGAAACTCCAGTTCCAGGGGATTCTCTGACATCTGCAGGCACCTGCACTCATATGCACAAACCCACAGAGACACACAAATATACAACAGAATTAAAAATAAAGTGTTTTTTTTTTTTTTTTTTTTTTTTTTTTTTTGTTTTTTTGAGACAGGGTTTCTCTGTGTAGCTTTGCACCTTTCCTGGAGCTCACTTGGTAGCCCAGGCTGGCCTCGAACTCACAGAGATCCACCTGCCTCTGCCTCCCGAGTGCTGGGATTAAAGGCGTGCGCCACCACCGCCTGAAAATGTGCTTTTAAAGAAACCACTGAATTATTTTCCAAGGTTGTTGCCCCAACCTACAGGCCTACCAGCAATGTTCAGCATCCTTGCCAAAACTGAATGAGATGGAATTCTAGGTATTCTACTAAGTATCTATAGGTGTTGATCTAATTTTTAATTTCCCCCAAACTACTCATGTTAAACATCTTTTCCTAGACAAATCTGCAATCTGTATACCGTACAGCACAATGGTGAACAGAATTGGTGGGCACCTCCCAGTCCTTTCATGATCTTATAAAGAAAATAGCCTTTCACTTGATGAAGTTAGCTGTAAGGGTTTGACTTTTTTCCCCAGAAATGCCTTTTTATTCTAAGGGAAGAGTTTCCTTCTACTCCTTCTTTGCTAACACTTTAAAATCCAAACTTTTGGATTTTTGCCAAGTTATTTTATTAAAAACACTATTACAGCTATCTTTTTTTTTAGTCTACTAGTAACCAGGACTGATTTTTGAATATCAAACTAAGTTTACACACCTGAGGTAATTCTATTTGGTCATAATACAGCATCGTTTATTAATGATACTGGGTTTTTCTAAAATTTTGTAAGGCAAGTTTTCATCTGTGCTTATGAGGGCTTTTATTTTGCGATTGCTTTTCCTCTAGTTATTTTTTTCCCACCATTTTGTATCAGTGATTCTCAAATCACAGAATGAATTAGGAAGCACACTTTACTTTTCTAGAAGAGTTTCTATAGGACTACTGTGAGGAGAGAGAGAGAGAGAGAGAGAGAGAGAGAGAGAGAGAGAGAGAGAGAGAGAGAGAGAGAGAGAGAGAGAGAGAGGCTATGACTGCTCCCGGGTGTGGTGGAGGAGAAAGTTTATTATAGAATATAGTCAGGGGCAGAGACATCTGAGAGAGTCCAGAGTGGACATGACCAGACTGAGCTGGGCCATGTGAGGAGAGGAGAGAGGGCAGGGGAAGGGAGAGGGGACAGAGGGGAACCAGGTGCAACAACCAGAAGGCCCAAAAGTGAAGGAATAACCAAAATGGCTGAACTATACAGGGAAGAGCAGCTGGGGTAAGGCAGCCCAGCCTCTGGGCTGGAGAAGTTTAGGGGAGGGACTGGGTATGCCAGCCAGAAGGGCCCTGTAACATGTAGAGACTGAGGGATGCAGAGAGAATCTAGAGGACTGTGTCTGCTTTGATACGTTAAATAGGTACCTTAGCCTTTTGTCCCAGGATTTGAGATTTAACACACTGTTACTTTGTTGAATGATTGGTATTTCTTTGGGGAAACTAATTTCCTTTTGATTGAAAGGCTAACCTAGAATTAGTTAGTCAATTTCTACAAAAATGTAGTCACAGTGTGACTAGGATTATACAGCCACTGGAAGAGAATTGCTGTTGAAGAATGCTTTATTTTTTTCTCTATTTAAAGTCTTTATCTTGCCTTCTTTTAAAAATATTTATTTTTAAAATTTTTAATTATATTTATTTATTGTGTATGTTGTGTATGTTTGTGTGCACACACATGTGTGAGCAAGCTTGTGTCATGGCATGCATGAAGAGTTCAGAAGATAACTTGTGGAAATCAGTTCGCTCTTCTACCAAGTGGGTCCTAAGAATTGAATTCAGGTTCTTGGGTTGATTGTTAAGCATCTTTACCCACTGAACCATCTTGCTGTCCCTTTAAATAATTTACTTGCATATAATTGTAGACTGACATTCCATTATAAGAACTATTACAAAGAGGAGTAATGGATGGGGGTGGGGTACATGGAGGAGGAGAGGGAGAGGAGGCTGTGGTCAGGATCTATTGTATGAGAGAAGAAAAAAAGAAAAAAGAAATCTTTTGTATCCTTTACTCAGTCCTCCCAATGGTAAGTAACACTTTAAAAAAAATGTAATACTGTATCACAACTAGAACATTTACAGTGAAGACACCAGACATTTTCATGAGCACAAGTACTGATGCTTTGTAGCCATACCCACTTGCCTTCCTCTCATTCTCCACACTGCCTCTGTAACCTCTGACAACCACTGATATGCTGTTGATTTCTATTATTATATCATTTCAAGAATGTTATGTAAGTGGAATAATGCAGTGGGTAACCTTGTGGGGCTGTGTTTTTCCCCACAGCTTAATTTTCTGCAGCTCATCCAAGTTGTCAGATAATATAAGTGAGTCAATTCCTTCTACTGATGAATAATATTAGAGGTGCCACAGCTTAATGATTAACCTACTTCAGGACAGCAGGGTTGTTTGAGCTATTCTAAATAAAGCAGCTAGAAACATTTCTGTATAGCTTTCATGCCCTGGAAGGAAATGGTGGGGAAACTATCTCTCAGCTATTCTCTGTAGGGCCCATTTATCTTTGTGAAACATTATTTGTTTCTCAGTAAATAACCTTCCTTCCTCCCTTTTAATAAATGTTGTTTACTCAGACATGCTCTGTTCCTCCTTATTTTTTATAAAGGTGGGATATCACTCCAAATTCTAATTGTCTCCTTCAGTCTTATTTTCCTGTGAACTCCTGTGTGTGTGCATAATTAGAGCTATTGTTTTCTCCTGTGAACCTGTCCCTTTGGGTTTAATTTTCAGGGCCCCAATAACTAAGAATAAAAGGATAGAAGAAAACATTTCCTCTCAACAACAGCTAATAATATAAAGAAGATAAAATGGAATTTGACCAATCCTACAAAAAGGAATGAAAATAGAAAAGGAAGAACAAAAATATGGATAAATAAAAAGTAAATAGCATCACAGTAAGTTTTAAATTAACCATATTAATAATTGCACTAAACAAGAATGGTATAAATCTAACAATTAAAAGGCAGTAATCAAGGGGCTGGAGAGAAAGTTCAATAGTTAAGAGCACTGACTAATCTTCCAGAGGACCCAGGTTCAATTCCCAACACCAACATGGCAGCTCACAAACATCCAAAACTCCAGTTCCAGGGACTCCAATGCCTTCTTTTGGCCTGTGCAGGAAGTAGGCATGCACATGATGTACATGAATATATGCAGGCAAAACAACCATACACATAAAATGATAATTATTTTTAAAAATAATATAAAATATTTTAAAGGCAGTGATTATCAAATGGATTAAAAACCAATACTAAGCTACATGTGGCCTATAAGTAAAGTACTTCAAATATGCAATATTCTGCTATACTCATAGATTAGCATCTTGCTCAGCACATCATCAGAGAAGTTTCTTCCCACAATAGATGGGAATAAATACAGAGACTCACAGCTGGGCAATGTGCAGAGAGTGAGAGACCTTGAAACACTCAGTCCCAAGTGGGATGTCTCTATCAATTCCTCCCTTCAGGAATTAGGGAACTGCTGAAGAGGAAGCAAATTATTAAGAGCCAAAGGGGATGGAGGACACCAAAGAAACAAGGTCTTCTAAATACAGTAGGAAAAATGTGTATATGAATTCACAGAGACTGTAGCAGCATGCACAGGGACTGCACAGGTCTAGGCCAGATGGGATCCTAGAACTGAGAAGGGAAGGGGACACAAGCCCAAATCCCTAACACAGAAGTTATCTCCAATTAGCAATTGTTGGCCAGGGCCCATGCCCAGCAGTAGATGGTCAACACAAAATGAACTCAATGGCATTTTTGGAGGTTCTTCGTCTCATTATGCTTTGTCAGCACTTAAAAAAAAAAAAAACTTACTGGTCTCTTTTAGAGTTTCTATTGCTGTGAAAAGACACCATAACCATGGCAACTCTCATAAAGGAAAACATTTAACTGAGGTAATGGCTTACACTTTCAGAGGTTTAGTCCATTATTATCATGGTGGGAAACAAGGCAGCATGCAGGCAGACATGGTGCTGGAGAGGCAGCTGAGAGTTTTTACATCTTGATCCACAGGCAACAGGAAATGAACTGTGTCCCACACTGGGCATAGCTTGACCATATGAAACCTCAAAGCCTGCCCCCACAGTGACACATTTCCTCCAACAAGGCCACACCTACTCCAACAAAGCCACACCTCCTAATAGTGCCACTCCCTATAATGGCAAGCAATCAAACACATGAGTCAGTCTATGGGGGCCGTTCCTGTTCAAACTACGACATGGACGTTTGCATATACATTGTGCTTTCTAGATTTGTGTTTTCATGGGAATTTTGCATGTGTGAATGGGTGTGTTTCTGCATCTATATGTGTTTCTTTAGCTTCTCTCTGGCTCTTTTTGTTTGTTTGTTTGTTCATTTATTTTGTCCTATTCTCATTTATTTGTTTTTATTTTATCTAATTTTATTATTATTTTTAGATATCTTTTGTATCCTAATGAGAGCAAAAGAATACGTGTGGATTTGGGTGGTTGAGGAAATGGGAGGGTCTGGGAGGACTTAGGGATATATATATATATATATATATATATATATATATATATATATATGTCTTATAATCAGACATAATCAGAATATACTGTATGAAAAGAAATCTATTTTCAACAACAACAAAATAAACTTGAAAACAAATGGGGAGGAAAAGGACAGAGTTAGTATAGGTATTCAGTTGGTGAAGTACTTGCTTATCATGTAAGAAGTTCTATGTTAAATTTCTACCACAAGACAGGAAAAAATGTATACTAAGATGTGGAATATTATTTTAAGATATGTTACATTAGTTTATGCTATGGAACATTTGTTTAATGATGCAAAGATGTGTTGCATTCTTTCATATTGCATTTGCTTAACTCTGTGAAGCTGTGTTACTATATCTGTCTAAAACACCTGATGGTTTAGTAAAGAGATAAACAGCCAATAGCCAGGCAGGAGAAAGGATAGGAAGGGCTGGCAAACAAAGAATAAATAGAAGGTGGAATCTGGGAGGAAAAGAAGAAGGAACCAGAGACAAAGGAAGAAGACACTAGGGGCCAGCCACCCAGCCACTCAGCCAGCCATGGAGTGAGAGTGAAAGTAAGGTATACAGAAGTAAGAAAAGGAAAAGGCCCAGAGGCAAAAGGTAGATATGATAATTTAAAGTTAACAAAAGCTGGCTAGCAACAAGCCAAGCTAAGGATAGGCATTTGTAAGTAAGAATAAGTCTCCATGTATAATTTATTTAGGAGCTGGGTGGTAGGCCCCCAAAAGGGCAAAAACAACCAACTACAGTGGAGCAAGAGGAACATTCCTCCACTGCTGGTGGGAGTTCAAACTTGTATAGCCACTTTGTAAATCAACAAGGCTGTTTCTCAGAAAACTGGGAATTGATCTAACCCAAGATATACCTATACCACTCCTGGTTGTATACTCAAAGGATGCTCCAACCTATCACAAGGATACTTGCTCAACTTTATTCATAGCAGCTTTATTCATAATAGCCAGACACTGGAAACAACCTATATGTTCCTCAACCAAAGAATTGTTAAAGAAAATGTGGTATATTACACAATGGAGTATTACTCAACTGTTTTAAAAAAATAACTGTAACCAGATAGTTTTCTCCTATCTGCCAGTTCCCGAATAACCATTCAGAGGCTTAGTATTATTTATAAATGTTTGGCCATTAACTCAGGCTTGTTTCTATCTAGCTCTTTCATTTACATTGACCCAGTTCTATTAATCTATTTATTGCCACATGGTCCATGGCTTACCGGTTCTCTGGCATCTTTTTCCGTGGGTGGCTGGCTGGCATCTCCTAACTCTGCCCTTCTTCATCCCAGTCCTCAGCTTGATTTTTTGCCTAACTTTATCTTGCATGGCTACTGGCAAAACAGCTTTATTTATCAACCAATGAGAGCAATACATTCACAGCATACAGAAAGACCATCCCACAGCAAATGATGTCATGAAAATTGCAGGCAAATGGATGGAACTAGAAAAAAAAATCTTCCTGAGTGAGGTAACACAGATCCAGAAAGGCAAACATGGTATGTTCTCACTTATAAATGGATATTAACTCTTAGATAAAGGACAGTCATACTACAATTCACAGACCTAGTTAGGCTAAGTAACAAGGAGAGCTTAAGGGGAGAGGGCATTCTCTCTTTCTCTGGGAAGCAGAAATAGAAAAGATACTGAAGATGGACTAGGGGCAGGTGCAGATGGGAACAGGAAGGATTCTGGAGGTGGATGAGGAGAGTATTGGGAGAGGAGGGAGAGAGCACTGGAAGACATGACCAGAACTGGGGAACACTTTGGGGGTAAGGGAGAAACTGAATGCAACGGAAACTCCCAGGAATCCAAAAGGGTGACCCTAGCAAACACTTGTAGTAATGGGGGATACAGAACTTAAACTGATCATCTTATGCTGATCATCTTATGTAACCAAACCAGTGTTCAGAATTGTCATCAGAGAGATTTCATGTAGCCACTGATGGGAACTGGTGCAGAGAACCACAACAAATCATTAGGTGGAGTTTAGGGAATCCTGCAGAAGAGAGTGGGGGAAGAACTATGAGAGCCAGAGAGGTCAAGACACCACAAGAAAACAGCATACAGAAACACCTAACCAGGGCTCATAGGGCTCACAAAGACAGAACTGACAATCAGGGAGCCTGTATGGGGTCTGACCTACATCCTCTGCATATATGTTATGTTTGTGTAGCTTGATGTTCCTATGGTACTACTAACAGTGGGAACACGAGCTGTCTCTGACTCTATTGCCTTTTTTTTGGGATCCTTTTCCTCCTACTGGGTTGCCTTGTCCAGTCTTGATATGCCTAGTCTTATTGTAAATTGTTATGCCATGTGTGGTTGATATCCCTGGGAGGCCTGCCCTTTTATGAAGAGAAAGGAGGTGGAATGGAGGGATGGAGGGGGGTAAGAGGAGAGAAGGGCTAAGAAACTGCAGTCAGGATATAATATATGAGAGAAAAATAAAAAATAAAATATAAGCCCCACAAAACAAAATGCATTTATATCATGAAGAGATGTGCCAATATCATTAATCATTAGGAAAGTACAAATTGAAACACAAATGAAATTCAGTCCAAACCCACCAACACTCTTACAAAAAAAATGTTGTCCAGAAGGTGGAGACACTGAAACCCTAATATATTGCTAGTGGGAAAATGCCTCAACCATTCAACCACTGTGAAAAATGTTTTAGCAGTTCTTCAAAAAGTTGAATGTAGAATAATCATTTGTTCTGATGATTTCACTACTAAGGTATATACTCAAAATATGGAAAACTAATACTGAAGAAAATACACATGAAACACAGTAATGGCATTATTTTTCACAATATGCAACTTGTATTAGTCAGGGTGCTTTAGACTCTAGAACTTATAGAATGAATCTCTCATATTTTATATGTATATTATTTATTATTATTTGATATTTTAATCACATTTTATTTTATAATTTATATTTTATTAATTTACAATTTATAATGAACACAATATAATTGTATTTCTTAATTATTAATAATACTATATTGATAATAATTATTTGTATATTATATAATATACATTATATATATATGAATGGGCTCTACTAGAATGACTTACAGGCTGTGGCCCAACTATTCCAACAATGGCTGGGTATTAATGAAAAGTCCAAGAATCCAGACAGCAGTTGCTTATTCCACAAGGCTGGATGTCTCATCTCATCTTCAGTCTAGGCTGGAATCCCAAAGAAGTAGGCTCTAATGCCAGTGAAGAAATGGATCTGATGACAAGACGAGGGTAAAAAAAAAAGCAAAAGCTTCTTCCTTCCATGTTCTTATATAGGCCTCTAACAAGATGGTATGGCCCATACTAGATCTGGATTAAAGATCTAGAATAAAGGTGTGTCTTCCCACCTCAAAGATCCAGATTAGAATCTTCCTACTTCCTACTTCAAATTAAGCAGAAACCCCTCACAGGTGTGCCTTCCATTTGAGGGTTTTGGTTAACCCAAGATGTAGTCAAGTTGACAACCAAGATTAGTCATCACAAGCCTACCTTTTGTCAACTTGACATACAATCATATCTCCTTAATTTGTGATTAATTTCCATATGAAAACAATAACCAGGTCATAATTATGCCTAACATTATATAACTATCTTTTGTACAGTCACAAATACATTATTAATTTAGGATAGGTGGCAGTGTCCCTTGGGGGATCAGCATCATTTTGGTATCTCAAACTTAAATATGATAACAATGGATATTATCTTAATTGATGTTACAACATATGATAAAGAAATGAGCCGGGCGGTGGTGGCGCATGCCTTTAATCCCAGCACTCGGGAGGCAGAGCCAGACGGATCTCTGTGAGTTCGAGGCCAGCCTGGGCTACCAAGTGAGCTCCAGGAAAGGCACAAAGCTACGCAGAGAAACCCTGTCTCGAAAAAAAAAACCAAAAAAAAAAGAAAGAAATGAAAGAAAACACAAATATCTGCACAAATGCATTCTTAACAAAATATGACAGAAACACTCATATCAATTATAATCCTCATTTTTGTAACTGGTCTCATGGCCTTAGTTGGTATTTAGAACTACCTTCTTCTACTACCCATTCTGTATTTCCTCCATGCTGTGCAAGAACCTCAGCAGATCTTGGCTCAAAATACAACAGAAGTACTCATGTCAACTTAACCCTCATTTCTGCAACTGGTCACGTGGCCTTAGCTGGCATTTGTAACTACCTTCTTCTACTACCCATTCTGTATTTCCTCCACCCTTGGTAAGAACCTCAGCAGGCCTTGGCTCTTCCTGGAGGAGTGACCCATATCTTCATTCCTGAGGGGTCTGTGCCCTTTGTCATCCTGCCTGGATTAGGCTATTGTAGTTTCTCACTGACTTAAATCATAGGACATGGTAGCACCAAGAGAAGCCCTAAAGGATCTCCTGCACTCCAGACATAAACTTTTTTACCTCCATTGTGGAGAGGCAATCCAATTTCTGCATCATAATTTGGATCAATTACCCCTCCTGATACTGTTATTCCTTTCTTAACCTGTTGACTTAAGGGCATCAGAAGCCCAAAGTGACCAGGGGGAAGTTGGTTTCCAATTCAATGGAATGTTTGTTATGGCTCCTGGCAGGAATGCTCCTCCTTCTGGAACCAAAACTTCTAGACCAGCAGAACTTATGGTCACAGGATCAGGAAGCAAAAAAATTCCTAGTAGGTCACTAGGGGTGATAGAGAGTGGAACTATTTCCTTTTCCACCCTTGGATTCCTGAACTATGGGTCCCAAATATGAATTCTGGCTATGGGAGAATCTACCATACATTAGATGCTGATTCAAAGCATATACCTATACCTAGAGCCCTGCCCTAGTCTAAGACAAGTTGGTAGAAGGATAGTAGAGTATTGCTGTGAGAAACTTGACAATGTTGTTTTGGGGAGGATTGTGGAAGGACTTTGGAATTTTGGGTGAGAAAAGCTATTGGGTGTTCAAAGCTTGGTGAGCTATTCTTTGAAGCTTGGAAAATAAGAATGTTAAGAGCAGTGCAGATAATGGAGGCCTGGCTAGTGAAATTTCAGAGGGAAGTTTAAAGGCTCTATCAGGGATATTTGCTATTTTGATTTGAGAATCTGTGGTTCTGGTTAGATCGGGCTGAAGAATCAACTGTGATAAACAAGAACTACTAAAATGAAAACTTGGCTTTGTTGTGATACTCAATGCTGGTTAGCTGGAGCTGAGAAATTATCAGTAATGAAGAAGAGATCAGCATCATTGAGGTGAAATCTTCTGGGAAGTGTTTCCTTAGAGTCAGCACATAGAAGCTGTATTCCAGAGGCAGTCAAGGTTGTATCTCATGCTAGCAGCTGAACTAGGTAGTGTAAGAGTCACCCAGTTGGTACTGGTTTTAAAGGCATGAAGGGGTCATGAAGAGCAGCTGAGGCTTGGCACTATGAGAGGCCAGGATAGGTCACTCACTGGTAAAGGCACAGCCTCAGTAACAGTTGAAGGCCCAGGACTGAAGGGGTCAGGAAGAAAAGTTGAAGCTTGGCACCATGAAGAAAGCCTGGGAGAGGCTATTGGTGAAAGCGCATCCCAGTTGCTGCAGAAGACCCCAGCATTTTGGAGGTGCCAGTACCATGGAATGACCACCAAGAAGAGCAGCAGCAGTGGAGTGACGTCAGCGGAGCCTAGAAGACAGCTATGTGTGCTACAGAGGGTGGAGCTGGAAAAGTGACCCAAGCCCTTGGAGGAGCCCAGAAGATCATGAGTGAATCCCAGATAATTGAAAATTGAATTACTTACACTTTTGAAGTTTGGCTTTACTTTGATTTGATTGCTACTGTGCCTTGGTTCTTCCCTTTCGAAGTAAGAGGTTTAATTTATCTTTTTTTTTATAGGAGCCCATAGTTGAGAGACTTTAAACTTTTAAAGAAATTTTTGAGTTTTAAAGACCGTATTTTAAAAGAAAATTTGGATATATATTCCATATATAAGTATATATGTGTATAAGTATATATATGTGTGTGTGTGGAGAGAGAGAGAGAGAGAGAGAGAGAGAGAGAGAGAGAGAGAGAGAGAGAGAGAGAGAGAGAGAGAGAGAGAGAGACTTGGAACTTTTAAGTTCTTGAATTAAAAGACTGGGATGTTTAAAATTTGGAATATGTTGTATTGTGATGTTTCTATTAATGTGGGATCTTGGGGATGAATAAAAATATATTGTGGCTTAATAATGATGTGTTTGTGTGTCAAGTTGGCAAGGGGTCAGTTGTGCTGGCTAATTTTATGTCAAGTTAACACAAGCTAGAGTCACTGGAGAGGAGGAAGCCTTAATTGAGAAAATGCCTCCATAATATTGGGATGTAGACAAGCCTGTTGGGCATATTCTTAATTAGTGATTAATGTGGGAGGGCTATGCCCATTGTGGGTGGGGCCATGCCCATGCTGGTGGTCCTGGGTTCTATAAGAAAGAAGGTTGAGCAGCTAGTAAGTAGCACCCCTCCATGGCTACTGCATCAGCTCCTGCCTCCAGGTTCCTCCCTGTTTGAGTTCCTGTGCTGGCTTTCTTCAGTGGTGGACTACAATGTAGAAATGTAAGCCAAATAAACCCTTTTCTCTCCAGCTTTCTTTTGGTCATGGTGTTCCATTGGAGCAATAGTAACCCTAAGACACAAGCCAAATGTCTATCAATGCATGAATGAATAAACAAATTGTGAAATTGTGGAATAGCCAATAAGGAAAATAATATACAGTCATAAAGTGAAATAACACTATCACAAAATAGGAATAAAGTGTCAATGTATACTGTAACAGGGATAGCATAAAAAACATTGGCAAGGGTGTAGATCAGTGGTAGTTTTCATTTCTGTCTCTATCATTATTTAAAACAACAAAAACAAAACCAAGTTATGATAACTGAAAGAAGCCAGAATGAAAGGTCCTAGTCTAATCTTATTTATACCAACTATTTAAAATAGATGAATTAGTAGAGGCAAAAATAAGATTGGTAGTAGGCAGAGGCTAGATGAAGAGGTTATCACTTAGCTTAATGGATATGAGATTTATGGTTTTGTTTTTTGTTTGTATGAGACAGGTTCTCATTATGTAGCCCTCGATGTCCTGGATCTCAATATGTACCCCAGCCTAGCCTCAAACTCACAGATATCTGCCTACCACTGTCTCCCAAGTTCTTGGATTAAAATGATTGAGCTACAATGACTGGCAGCATTTCTATTTTGAGGCAATAAAAATGTTTTGAAACTAGAGGCAGTGGTTGTGTGACTTTCCAGTGGATTTTGCAATTTAAAATGGCATTTTTATATTATGTGAATCTCATCTTAATAATACACTCTAAAAATCACTGTAATTTACTATATTATTTCAATAAAAATAAAAACCATACAATAACAACAAAGGAAGCAAAAGCTTGTATCCCATATGTGTAATACCTATATACTAAAGTCTATAAAACACTACCAAGATAAAGAAGCCTTAGGTAAATGAGATGCTATACTGTATTCATAAGTCAGAAGACTCAGAGTTTTGAAAATATTGATCCTCTCCAAGTTGATCTATTGATTCCTGCAATTCTAAACTAAATCCTACCAAGATTTTTAAATTGAGAAATTGATACCAACATTCAGATGGAAACACAAATGGGGCCTACAAGAGTCAAAACTATTCTTCAAAGAACCAAGTTACAAAGAAGAATAAAGTTAAAGAATTAACAATAGTGTTGTCCAGATTTATTACAAAGCTACATTAAATAAGACAGTCTGGTACTACTGTAAAAATAGATGTATTATTCAGTGGAATAGAATAGAAAGTCCAGAACAGACACATGCATATACTGACAACTGATTCCAGCAAAGGTACTTCACTGAAGGACATTTTCTTTTCAACAAATGGTACCATGACAATTAAATTTGAATATACAAAAGAGAAATTAGAAATATTAGAAGAAATAGGGTTTTATGTGGCAGACTTTTCCTGGGATCATCCTACCAAAGTATGGATGCACCAAAGTCTACCTTGATGAACCATTGAGTTTTGTTGGTGTTTGTGGTGGTTTGAATAAGAATGGCCACTATAGGCTCATATATATGAATGCTTAGTCTTCATGGAGTGGCACTATTTGAGAAGGATTAGAAGATTAGGAGGTTGTGACCTTATTGTAGTAGGTGTGACCTTGTTGGAGGAAGTGTGTCACTGGGGGTGGGCTTTAAGGTTTCAAAAGCCCCTGAGTCTCTCAGTCTCTCTCTCTCTCTCTTCCTCTTCCTATCCGAGCTTTCTCTGTCTCCCTCCTTCCCTTCCTCCCTATCCCCTTAGGATCATACCTATGAATCTATAATAATTTTCTCTCTAAACTAACCCTATGCGGTATGCAAAATTCATTCTTTGAATTTCAACACAAGAAAGAGAAAGGGAGTTTTGTTGGCAGTTTCTTGAGAAAGGCTCTGTTATTCTCAAAGACACCCCAATATTCTTGTATCAAAAATGCAGAGGAAGTGGAACTTCATATAACACTTTAAATATGTAAGTATGTGCAATTCCTTGTATTTCAATGACTGATTTTTTTTTTTAAAAAAATGATTTGGTACCATTGTTTTCCAGCAATATGCTCTGTGAGTGACCTTAGTTCACAATTATCACCCACAGTTTTGTGAATGAAAGTTTCTGGAAGGCCAGGTATGTGGTGGAACACACCTTTAATCCCAGCACTTGGGAGACAGGCAGACTGGAACCCTGGAAACAGCAGTGGTCTCACTACTACAGAAAAATGACTTTTTCTGCCCCAGCTATCATCAACTGCCAACATCTCTGTGTGAATTCCAGACCAGCCAGAGCTAAGTAGTGAGGCTGTGTCTTAAAAAAAGTTATTTCCAAGGTCCCCCATTAATTCTCCCTCCCAACCTCCATATCTTCTAATAACTATTCATTTTGACTCACCAAGTCAAATTAGTGTTGACCATGTGCATATTGGCATGGGGTCATTTACTGGAACATGGGGGACATACCAGTGGCCTCATTCCCCAAGAAAAATGACTTTTCCTGCCCCAGCAGTCATCAACTGCCAATACTCCCTTGTTAGGGATAAGGCCTTGGTAGCTTGCTTCCCTTTAATGTTCAGATTTTTAACTCTCTTGATCATGTGCAGGTCTTTCTTATGTAGGTAACCGCAGTTGCTATGACTTCATATGTGCAACAGCTGCCATGTCACATCCAGAGACAGCAGGTCACAACACTTCTTGCTTCCTGTGGTTCTTCCATCCCTTTTGTCCCCTCATCTATGTTGCCTGAGCCTGGAGAGAGTGTTGAAATCGATGTACCATCTATGGCTGAGCTCTCACAATCACTTCTTCTGGGTTAATATATTTCTGGGTTAACTCGAACCATCGCAATAAGAAGCTTCTCTGGCCAAGGCTGGGGGTAGGTAGCACAAACCTATAGCTAGAAACAAATATTTAGAAGACAGTTTGTCAACATGACCATTCAGCAAAACAACATCAAAAGTTTCTCCCCGGAGGCCTTTGATTTCCCTATTCCTGGTTTTTGACCATGTTTACAGTACTAGGCATGAATTCCCTCCTGAGGTACAGTCCTTAAATCCAGTGAAGAAAACAGCTGGTCACCCCATATATAGTCTTGCACCAGTGGGCACATCTTGCCTAATAGACCAGTATTGCATACAGGGTCCAGTGCTAGATTATACCATTGATGCCTTTCTCCCCAGCAACCTGCATAGCACCTTCCAGCATTATAAAGCTACCCAGCCACGAGAATTCTCTGGTCAATTCAAGATTTCCTTTTTAATGTTCTGAAACCAAAGTGTGTGGTGTCTTTAGCAATAATAGGCTTACCATATAGTTATGGTAGTTAACCAAGGGCAATGGAAAAAACCTGTATTATTTTGGGAGACTCTAAGGCCTGTCTACCCAACACGTGGCCTCGGAGATGAGATTTTTATTTAATAACCCCCTTAAGATGAGAGCTGTGCTTCTTTTATCAACTCTCTGATAACTCAAATAATGCATTCCCATACCATACTATTTTGTAAAAAGAAAAGAAAATCAGACCTGTTTACCTAGTTACCTTATCAAAACTCTCATTTTTCCTGTTCTCCAAGTTACCCAGACTTAATATGCTTAAAATAGAATCTCTGTTTTTGTTGTGTTGTTGGCTTTTCAAGACAGAATTTTATTTCATATGCCAAGCTGGCCTTCAACTCACTGGTGTGGAAATTATTGTGTATGTCAGCACATCTGGTTTCAAACAAAATTCCTTATTTCTTTATAAACTCTTTTGTGTGCACATGTGTGTGCATGCATGGGCATATGTGGAAGTCAGAGGACAACTTTCAAAAGTTGCTTCTCTCCTTCCACCATGTAGGTTCCAGGGATCAAACTTGGGGCACTGGGGCTTGGTGGCAAGTGTCTTTATGCACTGAACCATCTTGCCAGTCCCAGGCGAAATTCTTGATTTCTTTCAATCCAATTTTTCTCTGATGTAACCCAGTTCACTGAACAGCAACACCATCTACCCAGCTGTCAAAACACCTCAATCATAACTGTGATTTCACCTCTTTCATCTCCAACATCCCAAATGTGTCATAAATTTCTCCAGTTCTCAATGATCTTACCATCATTGATCCAAGCCATCCATCAAGTCTCCAGCAATAGTCAACTAATCAAGGCTTTTCACCTCCCAAACTCAGTCCTACAAGTTCACACACACAGAATAGCTAACAGTTTTCAAATCCAGGCATGATTTTTTCAGGCTGGAGATTCAAATCTTCCAGTAACATGTCATCCTTCAGGATGAAGGTCAAATTCCGTAAGGTGAGTCACACATACAAGGTGGTCCTCATTCTACTCCAGACTCCCCTCCTGCAACTGTTTCTTGCTGCCTCTCTCCTTCCCCCTGCAGGGTCTGGTCATAGTTAAAACTGGTGATATTTTCAGCTCCTGTTCCCTATTCCATGGGTGGCCTCACAGTAATAATGAAGAGCCAGAGTGGTATGGGAGAAAAAGAAAAAGCCTGCAAAAGTAATTTCTATCAAGTCCCTATGGCAGTCAGTTGTTCTTGTATAGGCAATGTAGGAAAAAGGAAACACAAAGATGACTTTGGTAGACTGATTATAAAGGAGAATGCATTTTTTGTGTTTTCACCACACTATGGGCTCCTCTGGATTTTAATATTATAGTGGGGTCAACACAAGAATTTCCTCTATTGTTGGCTTTACACAGATGCAAAGCGGTGCTCAGGAAGCTGGGAGATTGATGAATAGTTGGTTTGATGTATTTGATCCATTCAGCACTTTGAGTTAAATGTGCATACTCTGTTCAGAATAGACAATAGGGAGGGGCGGTTCCCCTTTCCCTCTCTAACTTGCATAACATCAGGCCTCACTGCTTTAACTAATGAGTGTTTAGAAGTCAAAGCTCCTACTGATTCCAGGGAGCCATTAATTCTTCGCTTGCAGAGCCACTGTGGAGTTTTTCATAGGCCACATTTCTTAGCTATTATCATTTAGTTCTGAGCAGCAGAGCTGACCCCTGGGTTCCTGTGTGTGTCACACACCAGTCATACAATAGGTTCTAAAGTTCCCTTGGAAGGAATTTTACTGAGGACCAGGAAACAGATGCAAAAAATGTACCATGCTGGCTACTCTGCGGCAGAGGTGTCTCGGAATTGTTACTTTGGGGGGACTTAATTGACACGGAGTAAGAATGCATATTTAAACCAACATATAAGCTGGTAGAAGGCGAGCAGAGGCAAGCTGCAAGATTCTCTTAAACTAATTGCACAGTCAGTGCTACCCTTTGTAATAATGATGTTTGCTCCATTATTGCTCCAGGTTGATTATTTGCTCAATAGCCTCATTGATCTTGCCTCAGTAGGCTTTCCAGGTTTTACACATTACATTCTCTTGGGAATTGAAAAGCACTGTGTGTCTGAAGATGCTCAGTCAACTTGAAAAGACTCGTTTTTGAAAAGGCCTTAACCTGCTTTCAGCTTAAAGCAATTCATTCAGTCTTTGGCCAAGCAAACATGAGGGCTGAGATGGATGTATCACTGGGATCTGCAGGTTTTACCATTACTTGGAAGCTGTTCGTCTGAAAGGTCATTTACAGAACAAAGTTGAAGGATATTCAAAATGCAGAGATCTATACTAACAACTAAAGAGAATATACATACCATTAAGACCATGGCATTTTATTATTGGATGGATTCTACATTATTGAATATCATAAATATTTTGTGGGGAACCTGACTAGTTCATTAAGACTCCAGGCACTGAACACATAACTAAAAAATTTATAATGCATGGAAGAAGGGCAAGGTGAAAGAAGAAAGCAGCTGAAAAGAAAGTAGCTGAAAAGGTTAGGAAAGCTGTTCTCGTTCGAATTGAGATAAATTCAAGTTGGAAAGGCAAGATTTTTTTCTTTTCTATTTTTTTGCATTTTGTTTGTTTTGTTTTTGAAAAACTTGAGGTCTCATTCATTTTACTCATCAATCATTCCCTGCTATTTAAAGGAAGGAAGGGCAATTTAATTATTCGAAGCTTGTGACTAAGGCATCCTGAAAGCCTAGAAGCTCTACAACTTCAAGAAAATAAATTCAGCAGCATTGTATAAAAATACCAATAACATTATATATGACATTAATTGAATCAAAGGCAATATATAGAAAAAAACAGTTTCAACTAGTATATGTTCAAAAGTTATAGTGCTCTTCACTTGCTCTCTATTGTCTAAAATCTTAACCATTTTAGTAATTGCTAGGCCAACCAGTAGTTATGGTTATATAATAGATAAAAAATGACAATGAAAAGGCCAATTAATACTGCAAATTAGTCATCTTCTGGCAATAATCATACTTCACACAGTGACTCAGCAAGACATTAGTGTGAAATTCAACAGCTTTTAATGATTTGTACAAAGAGGCATGACTTGATTTGGGCTTCCAAATGACTTTATCAATCATTCCCAAGACTCCAAGAATACTAATAAACAATTAGTTCATAGGACAAAAGGTTTGCCTATATTAACCTTCCATTCACCCTGACATCCACAAGTAACACTTGCTTTCCATGACAGGAAAGAAAATGTTAGGAGTTAAAAATAGGTCTATACAAAGGTTGAAAAACTTTAAAAGTAGTACCTTAGAACAATGACATTAGCTAGAGTTTTTCTTTGCCAGAAGGAAAGATGAGAGGTAGAAAGCCCAGTCCTCCTCTCCATTTGCCCTAAAGATTTGAGTCACAGCGTTTATTTGTGTTGAAATTGGTTATCTACTGCTTGAAACCTAAGCAGAATACATCAGCATTTTGGGACCACCTGGGACCAAGGGGAGCTGGGAAATTTCCAACTCGAGTGTAAGACTATTCATTGATATTTACATAATGAGAATAAATGTTTTTCCTAAGATAGCATTTCCCTTTAGTGTCTTCAGACCACCAGCAAGAGAGGGAGGCACAGAAATTCTATTACATTAATAGTCTTTGTTTTTATGGCTTTGGCATTTATTAACTACTGGGAGCTGTTTATTGGGTCATAAACTTTACTAATGGGGATATTATCTCTAAATTATAAATCTCCTTCGGTATATGGCTTAGTTATAAAACGAATAATTATTTAAAGTGTCTGTATAGCTGCAATGTATCATGTTTATTGGCATGATTCCTATAATGGCAATTTTATTGTTAATTGTGAGCTTGAACCAGGAACCACCAGGGCAGGAACACAGATCCTTGAAATAGAATGAATAGTCGTCACCCCATGAACTCAGGAACACTATCATTGGTTTACTTCCTTTTCTTCCTGCTTGTCAATTGAATTATATTACAAGCCTGTACAAGGGCTAAATTATCTATACAGTTAAACTCAAGAGAAAGACAATTGAGTGAAGGGTTGAATAGGTAGGTGACAGATATGTCAGCTTGAAAATTTCTAGGCAAGTGTCATACCTACTAAAAGCTTGCTCTCTATAAAGTAGAAAAATCTTAAAATGACAAAATAGCTTGGCATTGTTGGTTGCCTTTTTTTAAAAACTGGGACAAAAATCAAGCCATAAAATTTATCATTTTATGGGCCCACTGTTCTAGTATCTAACTTGTGAATACTAGTTTAATGCAAAGCTCTATGGGGTCAGTTTTAATGGTGCACATGAAATTGTCCTAGATTTATGGAGAGACGTAGTTTACTGACTAGTTTAGATGAAAAGAAAATGAAAGAGCCATTATTGTCAAGTAAACTGGACCATATAAGAAGCCAACTCATTTTGGGACAAGGAGGTGCTACAAATGTAGAATGAAGGAATAAAGAGATAGGAGGGGACCCTGAAATGTCCTTGACTCCTCTTCTCCTCAAGATGACCCCTGACAGGCACAGTCTCTTTTTGACAGACTCCTACTGCCTCTGAGACAAACAGATTTATGATATCTAGCACCCAGCACTAGGGTCTGGCATGGCCTAGAGAAGACTTCTGGACACTGAAGCTCCATGGTGATAGGCTGTAATCAGATAAACGCTATATGATAAGAATTCTGCTGTGTGGTGACAAAAATCAGAGTACAGAAATTTAGGAGAGATCCATTGTAATTTTAAGCTACTTAAACCTTTGGGCTGGAGAGGCTAGTAGTATGTATGTGAACCAAACCAAAACAAACCCTTGAAACCTTCCACAATCACATCCCTAAATATTTTAGGCATATTTAGGCATAATACATTTTTGATCATGCTCTATTATATACACATGCATATATTCCTAAGCTAAGAAGCTGATTTTAGATATAAAAAGGCACTAAAAATATAAACACAGCATATGCTTCAATTTCTCTCTCTCTCTCTCACTTGTATGTGTGTGTGTGTATGTTTTGGCAGAGAGAAGGGTTTTTTTTCCCATAACTTCACTAACTTCAGAAAATAAACACACTCACTCTAGAGAGGTTTAAGAATTATTTTTGATGAGGTGTGTTGCTACAAAAGTTAATTATGTAAGTAATAAACATGTGTCAAAAGGATTTCAAAAATGCTTAACAGAATCATAACTTATTGGTCTGACATAATTTGATTTTATATTGTCATGCACAGCTGTCAAAAATCATTTTCTTTTCGCATTGCAATGAATCAAATTATATTAGATGGAAATTATTGTAAGAGTCTTTGGTATTCATAAATAATGCATACAACAAAAATTGTCAACATTGTTTTAAATGGTATTTTTAATAGTGCTGGTACATCAGCAGTGTAACAGGCTGTTTGTTCTGAAGAACTACAGCGACAAAAGAAGATTAAATGTGGTTTATGGATTTCCATTTAATACAAACCTTGTTTCTTTTTTGTTTTTAATGAAATTATATCTATTAAAATAAACATGGCAAAATGAGAGCAGTAAATCAAAGAGAGTCAATCGAAACTTTCACAGTCCGTTCTCCTCTAAGCCATACACTTCCTTCAAAAAGTCTAAGTATCTAATGTATTTTGCAGGAATCGGTGATGGCATTCCCATCCAAACATCTTCACATTTCTGGGAAGAAAACAAAGAGGGACACGATTAGAGCCACATTTCAAAGTTCAGTTTTGAAATTTCAGTGCTAGATTGTTTTGGTTTTGTTGGTTTTGAGTCTTCCAATAAACTTTTGGTGAAGTCATTTCAGGGCTATATAGATGGATGGTGCAGTGGGCAAGAACACTTATACTGTTCTTGCAGAGCACCCATGTTTGGTTCCCAGCATACATACATGATAGCTTACAACTGCCTGTAACTCTAGCTCCAGAGGACCCAACACTTTCTGACCTTCATGGACCCATGCGTACATATGGTACACATACTTACCCTAGATACACACTCATACACACACACACACACACACACACACACACACACACACACACACACAGAGAGAGAGAGAGAGAGAGAGAGAGAGAGAGAGAGAGAGAGAGAGAGAGAGTATTCATTTAAAAATAAAAGAGTAGAGATTTGTACATTCTACTTAGGTATCAGAAGGACTTTGAGGAAGAACATATTCTTATTCTTAATTGTTTCCTTCCTGTATTGGAGTTCTATGTTCCCAATCTTTACCATGTAACTGTAGCCCCTTCCATGGAGAAAGAAGAGGAAGAAAGGATGGATGAGTGAAGGAGGAAGGGAAAGGAAAAGAAGAGAAGAAGAGGGGGGAGAGAAAGAGGAAATAGGAAAAGGAGTATTGTCCTATCCCTCTAAGAGGAACTCGACCACACGAATGGCGATGGCTTATGCATGGAAAATAGATGTGCTGGTTCCAGAATGACAAAAATGGAGAAGATCCAGCTCAATTTACAGCCATGAGCAAGGCCCAGCTGGCTGCCCTACAGACCCATAGACAAGAAAAATCACCTTGTCTTGTGAAACACTGAAATTCTGGGAGCTAGACAGCACTAATGCAGTGGCAGGTCCTTTCACACAGTATCGAGAAATCAAGTTTTTATAGCCAAGATGGTATTTCTATCAGCTACTTGGTTACTGTTTCTTCAAAACCATTAACAGTAGTAGGTTACTCACGGTAAGCTTAGGCCTAAGCTATTGTATATATACTTGATTGCTACAAAATACTGCTTTGTGTCAATAATGTACTGCATAAATGACAGGGGTCCCATAAAATTATGATGGCAGCCAGGATTGGTGCTACATACTTCTAACCTCAGTGCCTAGGAGGCTTAGGCAGATAGCTTGTGATTCTGAGATCAGCTAGTGCTACAGAGTGAGTTTCAGGCTAGCCTGAGCTATCTATCTATAGTGAAATATAAACAACAACAAAAACAAACAAATAAACAAAAATCCTTCTAAAACCTACACTCTCCTCAAATAAATCTAACAAAACAAGCAACAAGCCTTGGAGGATCATGACAAAGCTGATAAATTCTTACAGCTTAGTGCTAGTGTAGCACAAGACATAATTCACATGTGTACAGTAAGCAAATCAGACCCCTCTGCCAGTCAGATAAAAGTACAGCACAACTGCCTATCAATAAACGAGTTCTTGCTTGACTTGAAAAAAAAGTACAATACAATATAATTCACTTTTAAAAGATTTATTGAATTTATTTGTGAGTCACATACACATATCCATGACATGGAATACTTGTGAAGGTCAGAGGACAACTTGGGAAAATTGGTTTTCTCCTTCTATCATGTGGTTTCTGAGGATTGAACTCAGGTTGTCAGGCTTGCAGCAGCCCCATAATTTTGTGTTTATATGTCTTGACTGCATAACTTTCTCTTATGTTTGATCTTGTGTTATTTTATTCATTGTGGCCCTAGAACAACAGGCTATACCATATGTACTCAAATATAAATGTACCATGTAGTCTAGTATGTGCTATATTGCAACATTTCAGTTCATGTAAAGCTTACTCCAGGTATTTACAACAATGCAATCACTAATGGCATTAGTCAGAACATCACTTGTTCTTAAGTGATACTAAGTTTGTGTATATACACATACATACACACACAAACTTTTTGCATAAGCTGTAATGGTCAACTGTTAGTTCTAGCCATCGAGAAAGCCTACAACTGGTTCTACTGTCAAGGCTGTTCTATATACAATGTTCTATTTCATCATTTTACTTTTTCTTTTTTCAATGCTGGATTTCACCTTTGAGCCTCAAGCATGCTAGATAAGCACTAACTTATACCCATGGCTATAGGAAAGGTTCTAACCCTTCATTAGCACTCCATTAATATCCAGGTCACAAAGTGTCGCAGAAACATGGGGAATGGCTAGATGATACTATGTGATCATGTTCTAGAGGTAGACTGACACAGTGCAGCTAGAGCTTAGGATTATGGCAGCAGTTTAGCAGAGAGTTGAATCACCAAAGGGTGTTGTATACATAGTCAAAAGTATAAGTAAAGACCCAGAGACCTTAAAACCTCCTTGCAAGAAAGCGTGAGTAGCCCAGTTTGGTCCAGGGCATATAATGCAAAGTGGCAACAGGTGGTTGGAAATAGAAGCTAGGGTCAAACTTTAAGCCTTCTGCACTAGTTCATACCTGAGGGTATCATGAGAGGACGCTGCTGGTCAGTCATGGCCAGAATAACAACACTATTGTGATTGGAAATTGATTAGATAATTTGCTGGATGTTAGGAGAATGAAGTGTTAAATATACAAATCAGTTCTGTGGTAACTACAATAATCCTGGGGAGAGATGACTACGCCACAACCAGGAGGGCTGAAGCTGGGCTGCAAATCAGGAGTTATCTCAAAACAACTCTGAGCAGAATACCTACAAATCCAAGACTTGAAACTTGAAATGGTGGGAAAAGGAAGAGGGCAATGCTAGGCTTGAACTTAACCCTCTACACCTCAGAAGGTGACTACAAATATAAATAGATAAGTCGAAAATGATGAAGTCATACTGGTATAAGTTAAGCCCCAAATCCAGTATGACTGGTGTCCTTATACAAGGACGGTCATGGGAAAACTGACCTGTTGGAGACAAAGGCATGTTATGACAAAGGATGGTGTTACACAACTGTAAACCAAGAAACACCAAAAATGGATGGCAAACTGCCAAGAGCCAGGAGGACCTGTGGAAGGAGTCTGGTGAAGGCTTCAGAGGACCTGAAGCCTTGCCGCACATTGATTTTATACTATTGGTGTCCATGATTAGGGGATTATACACTCCATTGTGTGGAACCACCTAGTTTGTGGTACCTTGGGTACTTTGTTAGGTCAGCCCTGACAAACTAATGCAGGCAGAGGGGCTTTAAGAATTCTAAATTTAATATCTGACAATCTCAAATGACCACAACCCAGGTGGCTTTAAACAAGAGGAATGGATTCATACACAGTTTAGGAGTCCAGGAGTCCATAATCAAACTGTCAGCAGCACTGACTCATGTAACCATCTGACTGCTTCAGCTTCAAGCGATGCCACTGTCCTTTCAGTCCTTGCCTCTGCGTGGTGTTCTCTGTGTGTCTCTGAGTCTTCACATAACCATCTTCTTAGGATAGCAATCACTGAGTTTGGGATCTAATCCAATCTTCTATTGCCTCATTTTACCTCATGCAAATACCCTATTTCCAAATCAGGTCATATTCCAAGATTCTGGATAGACATCATTTTGAGGATTAGTAATTGTCAAGTTCATGTAATGTCAATAAGCAAAATAAGTAAAGTAGGATAGAAGGGATTTTTTTTAGTTATTTTAGGTGAATAACTTAATAACAAAATTGAACTTTATTTCATGTGCTCATGGGACATCAAGATAGAGTCTATGCTCAACCCTAAAGGGGACACCCATATTACACCCCTTCCTCTTATTACTGAGAGATCATTGAAGAAGAGGGGATGGAAAGACTGTAAGAATCAGAGGCAGCAGATGACTACAAGGAAATAGTGTTTTTCACAAACAATGGGGCACATTGTGCACATGAATGCACAGTGGTTGTGATAGCATGCACAAGACCTGGGCAAACTCAAGCCAGGCAGAATCTCAGCATGGAGAGGAGAGGTCAGCACAAAGTCTTACTCCTAGTTGAGGAGCTATTGACTGCTGACAGCTACTGGTAGCAAAAGAGTCTGTTTTCATTAAGGGTGTGGCCCCTGGTAGGTGGATTGCTCCAGGGAAGGCTACACATCCAAGAGTACATGGGCAATACAAATTTGACTTAATGATTTAAAAGAAGAAGACACATAGTTGAATGGACAGGGAAAAGAGGTAGATCTGGGAGGAGCTGGGGAAAGGATGAATATGATGAAAATACATTCTACAAAATTCTCAAAGACCTAATAAAAAATGCACACCAAAAAGAGAGGTCCTTGTAAATCCTGGGAAAATGGTTCCATGTAGCACAGAGTTAGAGTTCAGAACTATGTGAAAATTCCAGTGTCACTGGAATGTGGGTGATCTATCAAGCTATACCAATCAATAATTCTAATAATACTAATATAGAATCAGAAGAGCATCAAGTACTTGCATCTTTAACTAGGATACAAATCTGAATCTAAAAGATGAGTTATGAAAGTGAATTGCTTGCAGTTTTTGCAGGGTTGTGTCTCATACATACTTAGTGTTAGAGTAGTACCAGGGAATGTATTACATATTTATTACATGATAATAACTATTAAGTGTTTTATATGTATTACATTACTTGTCACAGAAAATCCCTAAGAGGTAGGTGTTACTGCGACACATGTTCACAGAAAAGGTAATTGAGGTATAGGATTAAGTAACTCCTCTGCAACCAAATCACCAGTCAGCAGGGGAAGAACTGAACTGTCTTTCAGCAATGAAGCTCTACTGGTATGCTTATGTATCATGCTACCTTCAAAACCATGCAATAGAGTGGGCCTATTCACAAGCAGCTGGTTCTCATCCTACATAGTGACTTTTGGTCCTACCATTTTCACTAAGAAAAGTTAAGTAGAAAACAATATAGTTCTTAAACAAAACAAAAACAACTTCATTTTAATTAAGTATGGGGCTGGGGTTAGGTGCACAGGAGTGCAGGCACCTTAGGAGGCCAGAGGGCATTGGATCTCCTGGAGCTGTAGTTATAGGCAGGGGTCAACTGACTTCCATGGGTGCTGTGAATCAACTTGGGTCCACTGTAAGAGCAATATATGCAGTTAAATTCTGAACTATCTCTCTGGCCCCTAATAATGTGGCTCTCAAAGTGATACTTCTGCCTCAAAAATGCCACCTGTGAGGTAGAGCCCAATCCACCAAATGGCAGTCTGAAGGAAGTTGATACTTCAGAGAGATAATGGTAACACTGATTCAAAAGGGTCTTCTGTATAGTCCATACCACATGGACTTTGGTGACATGTCTTTCCTCATACCAAAAATTAGGAAGTCATTCTAGATATAGTGAACATGGTATTTTAATCAATGAAAGCTGAGCTCAATAAGCCATTCAACTCCAATATTCAATACATTCTCAAAAGTTTCTTAAAATTCAAACCAATGTCTGTTCTTAGGTGGCATTTTAGAATTTAATCTAAGCACAGAGAAATGGTAAAAACATATATATTCAAAATCATTATCCCCTCATGGGATTTTTTTAAAATAACAATTTAATAAAAAAATAAAACACATTATGTCACTCATGTAACTATGATGGGCTTACTACAGGAACACTCATAAAACAGGTCAGTATTAATGATCCTCATCTTTTAAATTTTATTTATTTTTATTCTTATGTGCATTGGTGCTTTGCCTGCATGTATGTCTGTGTGAGGGTACTGTGTGTCACTGCCAGATCCCCTGGAAGTGACAATTGCGAGCTGCCATGTGGGTGCTAGGGATTGAACCCTGGTCCTCTGGGAGAACAGTTCTTAACTGCTGAACCATCTCTCCAGCCCCCTCTCTCATCTTTATTAGGTACAAAAAGTGACTGTTGTTTATATTGTTTTAGCATGGAATTATGATTTATATGCTACAAATAAAAGAGAAAATGATAAGAATTTATACTGGAATAATAACTCAAAAATTTAGATATGAGAACCAAATTTATTAGCAACAGGATGTCAGGCAAAATGAAACAAGTAAATAGCCAGATTTCAAAGAGGGGTAATTTAAGGCAAAAAGGTAACAGCAGTCCATTTCTTTACATCTTGACCACTTTGAACCCTAAGACCTCCTGCAGTGCTTTTCGGACTTTTGCCATCATGCTGCATTCTTTGTTTCCGTTCAACACCATTTCCCACCATCATCATTTCTTTTTGTCCTTTGTTAGCTATCCCTAGGTTCCTGGTTGGAGTGACTTCTACTAAATGCCACAGAGACATATGCAGTGTCCAATGGAGTAGGATCCATCCACTGCCACCCACCAATTTTAGGGAGATTTTTTTCAGGTGTCATTTGAAAATGGACTAAGGGATCAAATTTGGGATGGAAAGAGGGTTGGATGCAGGGATGTTTTCAAATACCCAGGCAATGGGATTGGGGTTATCAAAGCAGCAGAAGGACAGGCATCTCTTCCTTTATAATTTTGTCTACACTCAGGCACATGGCTGCTCCTGTTTTTTGTTTTGATTTTTTTCCTTGAAGAAGAGGTTTAGGAGTATCTAAGAAACCCCCAAACTAGCACTGACCTATTGTTCTCCTATTGTTCTTCCTAATAAATTTGCAAGCATTCCAAACATAGGAGTTTTATGAAAATCTAGGTATTGAGTTAAAATATTGACTTTATATTCACTCTAAATTAGTCAGTGCAAACTACAGATTGCACAGTAAACTTTTAATGTTGTTTATTGCCCGCAGAGGATGGGACCCTGGCCTTGCACATGTTACAAAAGTGCTCTATACCATGGAGCCACACTCCCAGCCCATGCAAGTGAACTGAACAGGGGAATAACTGTATGCAAGTGGTAATCCTATGACAGAAAGAGGGCTCATCTGCAGACAATGGTGCCTCCCATTCCAGATGAGGACATGTCTGCTTGTGTCTCTGGAAGACAGGATCCTGACAGCACATGTTTAGAATCTTAAGTATGTGTCACAGGCTTTGCCAATGCCCCTTTCTTGCCTCTTACCCTTTCCAATCTGGCTCCCACCAGCCTGACTTCCAACTGCCAGCATCTCTATTCCTTTGACCCAAGCTTCTTATTGGCTTCGGAGGCTTACTTTGGCTGCCCCTGTGGCAAGCAGCAAGTGCCAGGGAATTATTTCCTTTCCTTTATGTTCAAGAGCTGCCCTCAAGTAATGACTGTCTAAAGGAGACTGACAGAGTAATACTGTAGCTTCCTTGCACTTTAGGCAGGATAATTCTGAGGTATATGTTTCTGTTAGATCCTAGCATTTCCCAGTAGCATTAAGCAATAGCCATCTCTATATGTAACTGGTTTAATAATACACTTTTAAATAATTCCTTCTCTTCCTTTGTCACTCTAATTCTTTCTGGGTATTTAATTCCGCGCTCCTGCCCCAACTACTTAACAGCCAAATCCTTATCTCCACCTCTGCTTCTAAATGCAAAAAGCAGTTTTATGTTTATCAGAGTTAAGAACATGTATATGAGAGTCTCCAACACATCTTGAAATAAAGCAACTTCCAGGAAAACAGTGGATGAATCCAGTCTCCAAGGTGATTTACAGACAAAATGAGAGACAACGCTCAAATCTCACAATGAAACTTAATGTAATCTGGAACATTCAATAGTATGTGCCATATAGCATTTTCTGCTAGAAGGAAGAGCTATGGAACACAAAGTGAAACTCGGTGACAGAAAAATCACAAATCTAAAATGGCTGAGAATCACTGTCTCTAAGAGAGCCCTATAACATATTCCAAGCTGGCTGTCACTAGAGCCACTTAGGATGTCAAAGAAGTTAGCAGGAAATTACTTATTCATCAATGGTGAAAACTGTAGCTGCTGAGATCTCTCTCTCTCTCTCTCTCTTCTCTCTCTCTCTCTCTCTCTCTCAGTGTGTGGTGTGTGTGTGTGTGTGTGGTGTGTGTGTCTGACATATATCACAACACCCTGAAATGAGAAATGGAGATGGCAATAGATGAAAACCCAGTAAACAGCAGCTGCCCAGTGGGAAGAACAAAGCTGTATGTGAACTAATAGGCCCTGGATGAATTTGCTTTGACATTTTTAAAGGAAATTTAATTGGATTATGTTGTCTTCTTCTATCTTCAAAATGTCTCCTCCAGTAGTGGCCGCCAGATGCACGAGGGGAAAAGATTGGGAGCCAATTAAACCCCATGCTTCACTGCAGTGGGGTTATTTGATTCTTCCCAAATGTGAGGCGGAGAGAGTCACGTGAGTGTTTTACCATGTTACTCCCCTGCAGTGTCTTAGAAAAGCATAGTTTCCTTTTCCTTTTCAGATATGGTACATATCTACAAATATGTAGACAGCCCAGTACCATACATAATAATTTTTTTTTCCTTTCCTTCTCCCCCTTTTCTCTTTCTTTCTTTTCTTTTGGATTATCTGCCCTCTAATAAGTGCTACACAGCCTTAGAAATAATCACATTAGGTACAAAACCATAAAAGCAATTAAATTTTAGCAAATCAAATGGAAGTTCATTTTGAAAAGAAGATTTTCTAAGTACTTCTTGAGCCAATCAAGAGCATCCTGACAACAAGAGAAAAAGTTCATGTATGAAGTTAGATTCACTAATAGTCCTCTCCCTTTGGGTCTCCTTAATGCCAGTATCTTATAACTGCTTCCCTTTGACTGAGCTGTATCTATATCTGAGCTGCACATGGGTGTGGCTGCCTTCCAAGCAGCGACACTTTCCTTGAAAATGCATTCAAGGCAAAATGAGACATGGGCTCTTTGCAAAGTTTAGTGATGGGTTTGCTATGCATAACTACTATCTGAGAGCAAGCACAATAGAATTCAAGTAAATGTCATTCAACACTTTATATCATATCATAGCAAATTTCACAAAATATCATTTCCTACTAGGCTATTGTTGGGTGTTAGACAATTAGCATGTTTTTACTAGTTATTTTTAACATAATGAGAACAGATATTAACCCTATATTTCAATTGTTAAATTTTAACACAAGCATTAGAAATGACGTTGAAAATGTTATCAAAAAAAGAGAGAAAAACATGCCAGGCATGGTGGTGTATACTTTTAATCCCAGCACTCAGGAGGCAGAGGCTGACTATGAGTTCTGAGGTCAGCCTAATCTGAATAGGGAAACCCTCTTTAAAGCAAAAAACAACACAAAACAAAACAAAACAAAAAACAGTTGGAGCCATCCTCTGACAATATATTCTTTATTTTTAGGAATCTCTAAATCTTAGTTATCTACAAAATAGTAATGATACTTATCTGGCAAGGTTTGGGGGGGGGGACAATAAAATGTCACAGAAGACGCCAAAAGGAGATCCTTAACAAGTGGGATATCCAAAGACATATTCCAAGGTACACCCAACCTCTTACTTCCTATTGTCAAGATCATACATCATCCTGCCATGGGGGGGGGGCGTGCTTTGAGTGAACTGCTAATGTTTCCGCTGTTACAATACTTATAAAATGAACCCGTGTCCAACATTTCTCACAAATGTCAAAAGATAAGACACCAATTACATTATGCAGGTAACAAAATTTATACAAGAACTGATTGAGTGTCATCGTATAAAATGTGACTTATGAGATTAATCAGACAGGCTCTAAATTATGAGAGCTAGACTGCTAGTTTCTAACTACTATCTGAAAGCAAGCACAATAGAATAGAAAGCGGGGCCTCCAGGCTATGATAGCACTTTGGGCAACATTTGGGCCATAGTCAGTCACCACTGAGTGGCTAGGCAGAAGAATAATAAAGGGAGCAGTACTCCCCTCTCCCAACCAGGCTACAGGCAAGTGGCTGTGGGCCACAGCCAGCAGTCATGATGGTTGATGATACTCAACTTGCATCTATCCAAGCAGGAACAGCTTCTCACTATAGGAGATTAGAGCTAATCATAGCTCAACTAGCTATAATAAGGTTTGCTTATTTGTTGCTGGGCCCTACTTGTATTAACTGAGGCCACTTGATTATCATGTGTAGAGAGGGCAAATCTGACTCCGGAGGACTGGTCTTGACACCCAATATGACCAAGCTACAGAAGCCATTAGTCTAGAATAAAGCTTTAGATCTGGCTAAGAGGCTTGCTCTCCTAAGCAAAACTCTTTATTCTGGTAACAGGCTGGACTGGGTCATCCTCCATTTGCCCCTAAGACCTTACATTCACCCGACTCTGCCCTGGGAGGCAGAGACATAAGGATCACACCACTGAGCTCTTACGTTCTTTGGCTTCAAGGTGGGGTCTGCCAATGAGAGGTGGTGTCAGATGGTGGGAAAGTAAGTTGACAGAGGTCAGCATGGTGATTTCCTCCCCTTGTCCTTCCTCTGTCTGTTGGACCATGGTTTGGTGGTGCCTACAGTGGGATAGTGCATATACCTCTCTTCCTGAAGCTCTAGTTCTAGCTGTCCTCAAGTAACACTGGTTCCTGCATGCTTCTCTACGCCTAGGCATGATGACGCCTTTGCCCTCTTGCTAGTACCAAACTCGCTTGTTTGCGTCCTTTGACCCTATCTATACTTCTGTCAATAGTCCCTATGTTAAATCAACCCCAAAGAAGCTTGCGAGCTAGTCAAAATGGGTCCTTCTGATTGCTGACTGCTGCTAACTTCTGGATGCCTTGTTGGAATTCCTAGATACCTCATCTGTCCAATCCTATATCTTAGGTACCAGATCATGTACTATTCAGGCTCTAGTTAGCTACAGCTACTAGTCTTGTGTTTGCCCTTTGTCCCCTCTCTGTCTATCCCATGCACTGAAGTTAATCAGGCAAGAATAAAGAAGTGTCCCAAACTCCTATCCAAACCGTCATTGTGATGGCTAGTGTTAAGGACTTGATGGAATGTAGGCATGGGCCCCTGGGCATGCCTATGGTGGAAAACTTGATTAATTTACTAAGGAATGAAGACCTACCCACTCTGAGTGATACCATCCTCTGGCTTGGATCTTAGTTCTGTATAAGTGGAGAGAGGTAGAGCTGAGCAGCAGAGAGAGGAAACAGGTGCAGCAGTATTTGGTCATCACTATGCTTTGGTTTGTGGATGTGATCTGACCAGCTGTTTCAAGCACATGCTGCTTTGATTTCCTCTACAATCCAGAATAAGTCTTTTCTAACTGAAATTACTTTTATCAGAGTATTTTGTCACAGTAACAAGAGAGACACCTAAGACATCATATCAATCAACAATGATACCATTTAACAATACAGACATTAAGACTTACTCAGCTTCCATCGGTCAAGAAGACATTTTTTTTTAAAAAAAAAAATATGATGTTCTTGCAGGGAAGAAATAATGCTGAGGAAAACACTCAACTTAGGATAAAAACAGCTAGATTCTGAATGGTGGTTGGTCTGATAACCTCTCAAGAGCTATCCACATCATTCTCTGGAAGTTAGCAAAAGCCAGCTAACTGCCCAGCTCATATACTAGAGGAAGTGAGCAGTTTCTTGACCCCAGGAGTCCACCCAGACCCTATTTCCACACAAGTGCTCAGCCTACCATTAGTTGATTTAAACCTCATCACTTCAAACTCAACTGGGATACAACCTCCATTTTATTTTATTTTGTTTTATTTTTTTACTTTAAAAAAATATTCATTTTACATACCAACCACAGATCCCTCTCTCATCTCTCCTCCTACTACCCCCAGCCTCCCCTGCTCCTCTCCTCCTACTACTCCCATCCCCTCCTCCAAAAAGGGTAAGGCCTGCCATGGGGAGTCAGTAAAAGCCTGGGACATTCAGTTGAGGCAGGACCCAGTCCCCCACCCCCTCCTGCATCAAAGGTTAGCAAGGTGTCCTACCATAATGGGCTCTAGAAAGCCAGCTCATACACCAGGAATAGATCCTGATCCCACTGCCAGGGGCCCCTCAAACAGATCAAGCTATACACAACTGTCTCCTGTATGCAGAGGGCCTAGTCCAGTCTCATGCAAGTTCCACAGCTGTCCACAGTCCACATTTTATAAACAAAAGCAACACCTAACATTTAAGCTCTCACTAATGTTGCAAGCACCCAATGCATACCAACATAATCCTCACAACAACCTTAATGGAAGGAATACTTTTATCTCCTTTTTCTTTGAAATGGAAAAAAGGTTGAAAAACTTGTACACAGTCACTAAGATGAAGGTGGAACAAAAATTTGAACTCAAGTCTATGGCATCTTACTTTCTATCCTATCTAAAGCCCTTTAGATCCAGGGCTCAGAAACAGTGCCAGGTGACAGAGCTTGTAAGTGATGACATCGTGGGGGCATAACTAAGGAACCTACACATTTTTGGTCTTCCCATACAGGGTGGTGGTCCTCCTGTGGGGAATGAAATCAATTTAATGACTCAGGAACAACATTCAAACAGGAGAAAAAAGAGATGGGGGAGGGAGAAGAGAAAAGAAAAAAGAAAGAGGGAGAGGAGAAAATTAAGAAAGGAAAAGATGATCTACCATATGTAGTTAAAATAGTATGCTTCCATGAAACTTTTGTTCCATTATAATGTGCATGCTAAGTTGTTGTGGAAAAATGTCTTTCTAACCAGATTATAGCACAAAAGGTGATTAAATTATATCCCAGCTTAATAATCATCAGGAAAATAAAAATTAAAGGTAACAAGATATCACATTTTCAGAGGCAAAAATGTGTAGAAACAATCTGTATGCCTATAAACAGGGAAATGATTGAATCAATTGTTATATATGCATACTATACCTATTAAAGAATGACTTAGGTCTATCCATACTTAACTGGAGTAATTCTCCATGATTAAATAGGAAAAGCACTGCAGATAAATAAATACATGTGGTATGACCACATTTCTGAATCATCAATGATGAAATATCTAACACAGTTGATTGGGTGGCAGACTGGAAGGACGAAGGAAAAAAAGAAGAGTAGACAGTAAGAAAAGAACAAGAAAATTTGTCAATCAGGAAAAATAGGGACACATACCATTTGGAAGTCCTTAGGAAAAAGAATATTTGCACAACCAAAGTAAGTGGCAAATAATCCAATAAAGTGACTACCTCATCCCTCAGAATCTCAAATAGATGGGTTACAGGATACCCCACCCATAACACAGAAATCCATGAATGCCTAAGTCCCTTATATAGAGAGTGGTATGGTGTTTACATAGAACCTACACACACACACACACACACACACACACACACACACACACACACACACACACTTACACACACATTCAAGATTTTTAAAAAATGATTTATTTTTATGTGTATGGGTGTTTTGCCTGTGTGTATGCATGTATGTGTACCACATGTGGGCCTGGTACCCAGGGATGTCAGCAGAGAACTGGAGTTACAGATGGTTGTGAACTACCAGCTGGATGCTGAGAACCAAACCTAGGTCCACTGCAAGAGCTGCAAGTGAGCTTAACCACTAAGCCATCTGTCCGGTTCCCTCCCATACACTTAGATACCTTATCCCTAATCAAATGTAAATTCAATGAAAAACAATTGCATTATACTTAGAAAAAACTGACAAGGGAAAATTATTTGCTAATGTTCAATGTAGACACAATTTTTTTCTTTATTATTTTTTTTCAGGTGTAATTGGTTGAGGCTACAGATGTAGAATATGTGGGTATGGGGGATTGACTATTTACAATTGTGGGGTAGATTTAGGAACTCCCATTCCCCCTCCCCCTGAAAAAAAACAAAGAAACAGGAAATCTTCCAGTTTCCATAGAGTGTTAATAGCAAAGGACCAGTGCAAACCACTGAGTTGAAGAAGCACGCGAGAACAGTTACTGCAACCAGGAGTGGGCAGTTATAGTAACCTCTGAGAAGGTGCTATGCATCTAGAGGATGTGACTGGCAGGGAGGGAGATGATTTCCCCACCTCTCACCCTTCCCTTCCTTGCCAGTGCATCTCTCTGGCTATGCAACTGAAGGTGCTTAAGGGCAAGGGGACCAATGGATACAGCCTAAGGTCAGGCCCAGGGACGACTAAGTAGGCTCAGTATAATGGAAGCTGTCTTAGTGAGACAAATGCATGATAGCCAACACAGAATAGGAAAATATTTTATGGAAAGGTAGAATACTGACCACACCCCTCATTATTCCAGGTTACCAGGGCAAATGACAGTACTGATTTCCTTAGACTGGTTGACTTATTACAGTATCTCCAACAATACTTATATTAAAAAGACAAATTTTCTTTTTATGGGATGTGGCCACATGTAAAAGACACTAAGGAACAAACTCAGCACCTTGTGATTTCTCAACACATATTCTGCCACTGTGCTATACCCTCAGCCAATGTTTTTCACATTTATTCTTTGCAGTAGAACAGATCTAAATTAAAATTATGGCTTTACCATATACTTGCTGTTTCCAAACATCCTCATCTCTGAAATAGGAATGAAAGTATCTACCTCCTCAAGTTTCTAGAAGGAGTAGACAAGCTAAGAGCTTTTGAGATCTCAGACTAGTAGTTGGTATATAGTAATGGGACAACAAGAGCTTCCTAGTGGACCTACCTGCCAATGGGACATCAAAGAACTTCACAGTTGGTTTGCCTGTCTCCACCCCTAGCTCCATGAAAGGGGCACACCTGATCATGCTGTTTTCTTACTTATAATTTTTTAATAGTACATCTTAAAATGTGTTTTAAATGAGGCTAGAGTTATAGCTTAGTGTTTGCCTAGTATGATTGACTTGAACTCAATCTCCAGCCCTGGGTTTGATCCCAGGTTACTGAAAAAAGTAACAAATAGTTAAGAAAAATTTAGTGAGCCCAGTGTGTGTGGTGGTGCATGACTATAATCCCAGCACTTGGGAGGTGGAAGCAGGAAGATCAGGAGTTCAAGGCCATTCTCAGATACATATTGAGCTTGGGTTACATGGCAGCCTGATTTTTTTCTTCTTAATTTAATGCTTGTATTGGAAATACTAATTGTCATTATTCAATTACTGTACACATATATCAAATTACCATACCATATTGCATAAATGAGTACAATTAAAATATTTTTAAAAACAGAAATAAAAATACTTATTAGTGGCCTCCAGTTGTTCCAGAATAATATTCAAACATCACCCACCCTTGCAGGCACCTCCAACCTTATCCTTCTCCACTCTTCCCCACGGGCCTTTACTCCAACCACAGCAACTCCTCCAGTGTCAAGCTGCCCCAGGTCCCAGAGCACTCTTAGTAATGTCTTTGCCATACTGCCATGTCATATTACTTTCCTACTTTACTAACTCTCACTATTCATCTCTGAAATATCAAATGAGACCTTCTCAAGACTATGCGTTATTCCTCTTCCTGATTTAGAAGTAGCTATTTTCATTTCACAGTATCCTATGCAAGCCATATGCATCAAGTCAAACCCCAAATCATGAGTGTACTGATTCCACATCAGGAATAGGCTCCTTCAAAGGAAGCAGTTATCCTTGAATGCCAGCACAAAGCCGAGAACATGCTGAGAATGGATCCTTAACCTTCATTTATCTGAAGGTTATGTCTATGAGTGAATGAGGTTTGAAACTTAATTCACATGATGTCATTCAGATAAGTAAGCAGAAGAGCCAGATTTCAATACCGCCTCTGTTGACCACAATGGCCAATACTGTCCCTCAATCAACTGGAAGTTCTAAGGTTTTCCCTGACACTCCAGAGAAGCTGTATGCTTGAGAGGCCTACTGCCAGAGGCACTAGGCAAGCTCAGGCCAGAATGCGCTGGTCAGCAGAGACAGAATAAATCCTTCTTTCCTGGGATTATCAACCATATGACATTTGCTTTATCAAGGGGCTTTCCCAAGAAAATAAATTTCTGGAGCATGTTACAAGCTACCATGCACCCACACACTCCTTAAAAACAATTGAGGTGATCTTAGAGAATGCAGATAATTCCACAATGCTGAGGCCCCCATCTGAGCACAGGAACTTTGTTTCTCCTAACCAAGCATTTTTCTATTGAATTTTTCTTTTCAAATTGGTTCCACCAGAAAATGAATCTCCATACACTATTGTTTCACACATGGTAAACCTGCACACAAAGCCACAGATATACTGAGGGTTCCTGACATAGATACCATCTAAGATTTGCCACTATGGATTAGGATGATATTACCAGAATCCCATGATAAGAGTGTTTATATCTATTTATAATTGTAACCTATTATCCTATTTTCTATATAATTGGATGCAATTGAGGCTAAAAACTATTCAACTGCAAAAGAAAAGTCCTGTTCTTCTAGAGCAGATGTTTGCTCAACATGGAAAGTGAATTAGCCTTCAACAGAAATACCCCAAAAAATACTTTTTCCAAAAACAATGATATTGCTACATTCCACTGGAAAATAATTTAAAGATATAACATGTTAAAAATATAAAGGAGGTATCCCTAGCTGATTTCTAAAATAAGCATAAAATTTACCTCTTTAAGGTATGGTGGGGATTGCATTTCAGGTGTTGGATTCATTCTCCAGTTCAGGATAGAAAAAAATAACTCGTAATTTATTTGTTGTTCTTTGTCTTCAAACCTGAAAGCATATAATTTGACTCAATCTGCAGAATTTAGAACCACAATTCCAGCTTATATTGTACCTTAAAACATATTATCATGTACGCTTCAGTAGCTAATGTTATCATCATTACCTATTAGTTGATTATCTACTTCTGACCCTCTCAGAATAGTTCTTTGAAAGCAAAAATCTCACCTATCTGATTTTTCAGTGGTAGTGGTTGGCAGAAGTTCAATAAACATCCTATGTGCTGCCGGGCGGTGGTGGCGCACGCCTTTAATCCCAGCACTCGGGAGGCAGAGCCAGGTGGATCATTGTGAGTTCGAGGCCAACCTGGACTACCAAGTGAGTTCCAGGAAAGGCGCAAAGCTACACAGAGAAACCCTGTCTCGAAAAAACAAAAAACAAAAACAAAAACATCCTATGTGCTTACCAAACAAAATTTGGTAGCTAAGACCACCACTGCCTTTTGTTCAGAATATTTGAAGGCCTTTTTATTTTAGTGGTTGATATATGTCAACAAAATAAAATGCTCTTGTTGTTCTTAAATTATATACCATTTAAATGTTTAAGACAAGCCTGGATTAATTTTGTCTACTAGTATATTTTAAAGAAAAGTAAAAAGCATCTTTATTACTATCATGTAGCCATTAAAAGACATCATTTAGGTCCATATTAGAAGTGACAGAATTCATCCTCAACTTTACATAACAGAATTTTGATCACTGAGAGGATAATTTCAACATAATTGTTGTAATGACTCAAATAGTAACTACTTCTTGATGTAATACCTCAAGCCATTTTTCCTGAATTTGGCCATATCCTAACAAATTTTCAGGCAAATTCATCTCCTTATACCAATATTTAGGGAAATTACAAAGGTATCAAAAAATATTATTCCAAGCACCCTGCTCCAGGATTCCAGCCTTAAAATACATGTGTACAATTAGTCAAAAGATGTTTCTCTTTTCTTTCCAAAGTGTTAAGAAAATAATAGCTAGTATTTACAAATTCATAAAAATTCACAGAACCCAAAAGATCATAAGCTGGAGTAATATAGATTTCATCCATCTAAACAGAGTGGAATAAACAAAGTTATCAGAACACAGGAAATGGAATTCTGTAATTCTTTTGTGTACATTTTCTTTGGCCAAGAATTCTGGGATACAACTCCAATATGTTGCCCCCTACCACTGTTTATCCTTTGAATTTTGGCTCACTTATCAGTTCAACTCTTTTAAAGGACAGTCTCTGTTTATGAGCATATTTATAGTCAAAATGTGGGACCATTATGTCTTTTGTTTGTGTCTGTTTCTGGGGAACAACGAAAACTCAACTAAAGATGTTTGGTGAGAAGTGTTCCATTATTAGCAGAGAGTCTTAAAGAATACATTTCTTAATATTCTGAGTGGGACTGGAGGTCAGAGAAGGAGAACATACAGAATCTTTGACTTTTATTCTGAGGAAATATAAGAGCTACTGGAGTATATTCTACAAAAAAGTTACTTATAGGACCTGCAATATTCTGAATGATCAGGTCCTTCCCAAATTTGTACTCTGAAACTTAAGCATCAAGGTAATGATATTAGGAAGTAAGATGTGTATAGATCATAGGGCAAAGCCTTCCTGAAATCAGTCTACAAGAGCACATCATGGTAGCACGTCTGTAATTTCAGCACTCAAAAGGGAAATAATGGTGATAGAGTTTGGAGTTTGAGGCAATCTTGGGCTACATAGTAACACCCTGTCTTGAACTACCAGAAATAGATATGAAAATAGGATAGAAGGGAAGAAACCACAGAGAACTTCCTTGCTCCTGCCATGTGTGGGCACAGCATGAAGAAGCCATTCAAAAAGCAGGTGAGGGTTCTCAACCAGACATTCAATGTGTTAGCATTTTTCTTTTCTTTTCTTTTCTTTTAATTTCTCACCTGCCAGAATTGTAAGAAGTAGTTTTAGTCTATGGTGTATTTTTGTAGTAGCCTAACAAGACGAAAAATAGGCCATAACATATATTCAAAGCTTATTCTAATTGTCTAACAGATATGAGTAAAACACTGGGAGCACCATAGAAGTGGCAGGAGTAGTTAGTGATCTCTTTCAAGTAGTCCAGATAGGTATGATGGTAGTTTAGACAAAGGTGGTAACAGTGAGGAACTGTCAATCCTGAATGCATTTCAAAAGTAGACTTCCTGAAAGACTACACACATGCACATACACACACATAATATTTGAGAGTATAGACACAAACACACACATACACTATAGTGATGGGGAGGTAGGTTTGAAGATTATTTGAAGCCTTCTGATTGAGCAACTGGCTAGACAGGGCTACAAGAGGGAGGCAAGACCCAGAGTTTAGTTTTAGATATGCTGCTCTATTTAGAGAAGATTTTTTTAAACTTCTTTTATTTATGTGCATGTGTGTATGTGTGTGCCTGTGTGACAGTGTAACACATGTATGTGTATCCATGGATGCCAAAAGAGGGTATCAGATTCTCTGGAACTAGAGCTATAAGCAGATGTGAGCTCCCCAACATGAATGTTGATAAACAAACTCAGGTCCTCTGGAAGAGCAGCAAGTACTCTCAACTGCTGAGCTATGGCTCAGATTAGATACAATACTTTTCAATGAGAAGTGAGAAACAGAGACAATGAGTCTGAAGATCAAAGAGGAGGTCTCTTTGATATGGGAGTCATTTGCTATATAGATGATATTTCAAAGGTACAAGACTGGGAAACCGGATGAAATCATCAATGAAATAATTGTTTCTATTTGTTCTTACAGATGAGAGTGTGATTGTCAGGAAATGCCCACAACATGAATTCCAGAGGACACTTATTCAACCCTAGAGTTTAGAATCATAGTAGTTCACTAATTTTGGAACCAGTCAATATCCTTACCAAATAGATCTAGGGTCACATCCAACTTCACTCCTCACATACATAATCTACTGAGCAGTCCTGTGAGTTAAATCTACCTCAGCATATTACAAATCTACCTAATCTCTGACGATCTCTTTCACTCCTCTTCAATCTAAACCACTTTCACCACTCACTAAAATTATAGCAACTGTTTCTCATCTTGCGCTTATTCCTCCTATCTACTCTTCCATTGCACCCTCCCTCAGAGAACTCACTCTGAAATATAGAGCCATTCTGTTACTTCCTTGCTTGAAATCCTCCAGTGGCTTCCCATTGGATTCAGAATACAACCTAAGATCTTTAGCCAGGTATACAAGAACCAACTTAATTTGGCCATTGCTGGCATTTCTGATCACAAATGTCACCTGAAAACTCGCTCCCTGTCTGGTATTTTAGGTCTGCTGGCCTTCTGCTTCGCTGATCATGCTAAGATTGCCCCCCAGAAATGCAAGGCATTTGTAACTTCTGCTTTTTTTTGTCTGTGTAAATTCAGTTCAAATAACTGCTTCCATAGGAAAGTCTTTCTGAAATGTATCTTAGCTGAAGCCCTTTTCCTGAATTTGCATTTACCTTGGATTTGCATTTGCACTTAGAAAATTTTTGAGAAGTTACTATGCGAAGATCTATTAGATTTTTGCATAACTAATTTTGATATTTGTTCATGTTTCCTGTTCATCTCCTAACTGCACCCCTCCTTTCCAGCCCACCTCTTATGTAAGACTCAACACATCTAATTATTTACCTATTTAGAAGGATATTTGTGAAGGGTATTTTTGAATCAAGTGATAATAAGGATCAAAAATGATAATAAATAAAAGTGTACACATCTCAGATACATATGAAAAAAATTGTAAAGAAATGAAAAGCTTCATCTTTCCCAAGTCCCAGAGCCAGGCGTAAAGACAGAGTTAGTTAATGTGGTAAAATACTCCAAGGTTTCCTTTCTAGTTCTTTCTCAGAAGACCTTTGTGTATGTGAGAATACCCCAAAGGGTTGAAGGGGGAAAAACAAACTTTCAATTTAAAGAGATAAGGCTGGCTGAAGCTACTGGGAAGAATATTTTGTTCTTGGGAAGTATTCAGTGAATAAGGCTGGATCAACACATTTTTTTCTCTCTCTTATATACTAATTCTCCCCTTTTACCTATAAGGAAATAAAAACAGGAATACAAAAGGAATATAGGCAACAATGACAGAGACAGCTGGGGACCAGGGGAGAAGACAATGGAAAAGGGATTTCAAAATGTGCTGCAAGATGAAAAGCAGATCCTGGATTAATATCAGACTTGGAAGAGCAGAGGAATGGAAGCTGAGCACTTTGTGACCATGGAAGGGAGCTCAGCTATTTACTGACCCACAGAAGTCCCAAGAGGCTCTGGGAATAAACACTCTATGTATCAATCAAGCAGAAATAAAGTGTGGTACTGAACCAAGGATTAGTTGAAGGCACAAGTGGTTTAACCACTAAGTAACTTTCTTTATACACTCACTAGTGGTGAAAGGGTTAGCTCCAGAGAAATTAAAGCTAAGGAAGTACCAGTCCTAGGGAGGTAGAGCATTATGGAGGCAGAGGAGAACATTACATCCTCAATTTAAGGATGATCAACTCCTTTCCTGCTCTTCCCCCATTTCTAGAACATCAATGACCATATTGAAATGCTCCTCCCCTCTCCCAATGCATCCTCTCTCTTACTGCAACAGAAAGAAAAAAAAAAAGAATGTTCTCTCAATACAAGGAATGGTTCTGTTGAAACCTCCAGATTCTAATTTCTAGTTTTTCCCTATTGGAGCTGAAGCTGCAGGAATTAATTTGTGCAGTGAAGCTCATTGTCAACAAGACATTCCCTGTCCCCACCAAACACCCACCATTAAGGGCAGAAGTAAAAAGATGACAAGGGAAAACAAAAGCAGCAGAAGCAGAGAAACAGAAACTATTCAGGAAGTAGATAGCAAGATGTGAAACGGGCAAATATATTGCCTTCCTGAAAAGAAAACAGAAGATAAGAAAGGAACATGTGATCTGAAAACATGTTCTTGGAATTAAAAATATGATAGTAATAAGATGACTCCAAGCCGGGCGATGGTGGCGCACGCCTTTAATCCCAGCACTCGGGAGGCAGAGCCAGGCGGATCTCTGTGAGTTCGAGGCCAGCCTGGACTACCAAGTGAGTCCCAGGAAAGGCGCAAAGCTACACAGAGAAACCCTGTCTCGAAAAACCAAAAAAAAAAAAAAAAAAAAAGATGACTCCATAGAAAGGTTGAAATATAAAATGAAAGAACTCCCTTATAATAATAAAAAATAACAATTAAAATGAGAAAACTGAGACAAAATGTCCAAACTTGACCGACTTAAATTCTTCATAGCAGTAACGGAGGAAAGTATTAGTAGATAATTGATCAGTAACAACAAAGGGAAATATCCCAAAGCTAGAAGACCCCAAAAGGTAGTAAACATATTAAACATATACATACTAAGCCCTACCATAAACTTCCAGAACACCAGGGATAAAGAGAAGATCCTCAGAACTTATAGAAATAAAAATAGCAAAGGAATCACAATTACACTAACTTCTCAGTCATCATCAAAATAGTAGGCTAGTAGGTACTATTGACAAATTTGATAAATCAAAATATAATGGTGTATGCATGCTGCTCTATCAATTGCAGAAGCAGTTAGAAAGGTTGAACATGGCTGCCAATGCAGCCAGTGAGTACGGTTGTTTTTTGTTTTTTGTTTTTTTTAAAAAAAAGTCCCATTAACGGTTGTGTTACTTTGTGAGCATGTAACAATTTTATACAAATAAAAATTTAAAGAGCGTTAAGAACAGACAAAAAGCCCCTAAAGCATGCTTATCTCAGGAGTAAACTTGGAAAGAAAGGAACACTCCCAGTTGGGATCCTGTTCACTTGGCATTAGTCTCTCAGTGTTAGTCCCTACTCCTAACTTCTGCACACACATAGCTTCTTCCTTAGACCACTGATGTGGTGAGATTGTTTTTCATGCCGTCGTTTGTTAATATAGTATATACTTCCATTCAAGATTTATCATGTTTGTTATACAAGAATGGAAGAGAAAATCCAGAGATGAGGCCCCTTTCATCATTAAAACCAGGGCAGGTTGGAGAGGGAGACAGGAAACAAACAGTTCAGAAATGGGGAAAGATTTGAGTATCAGGGGAGTGAATGCCAAGCAGGTCAATCAGAACCAAAGAGTTACCCCTGAAAGTTATTGGTTCTGTACACTCATCATGGAAGCTTCTTTTCTTGATAACTAATGGAACCACTTTCCAAGACTCAAACATCCTTTCAAAGTAGCTGGGAAAAGCCTCTGAACCTTATAGAAAATAGATCTCATTTTACAGTCACACCAGGTTTTCTATCCAAAACATGGTCCAGATTCTCCACCTGAGTTTTCTACTTCACCCCTCACCAAAGGACATTTGGCTTTTGCTAAAACTCTGATCTACAGTCAAAGGATGGAGATTTGCCACTCAGGAAGAAACTCATTTGAAAGGGCTTTGAAGCCAATTCCAAAGAAGAACTTTCTATGGCAACATTGTTGAAATCAGTGCACAGCCTTCCAGGGTGACTGCCCTAAAGGGCAAGGCTAATTCTGGCTTTTAAGTGTTTCTATGCTTGTTAAAAAGTCAGCCTCCTTACTTTCAAGTGCCAGCTCACAGTGCTAAAGTGTTTTCCTAAAGCCTCCATAAATTCTTCTTTCCCTTTGATGCCCCAGCAATCCACCATTTCCTTCCCTACACAAACTAAGAGACATGTTTGTAAAGGAAGGGGGAGGGAAGGCAACCTCTCTGGTTCCTCTCTAAATCCTAATGGGCCCCAAACATGCCTCTTGAGGCATTGCAAGGTGGGAGTTCTCAGAAGCGAGTCTAATATGACAGATGACTGATGTTCATGGTCCCCTTCCCAAGAATGATGAACAGCTCAAAAAGTGCAGAAGCCAGCCACCCCCTCGCCACAGGGAATAACTCTGGGCTGCTTTATTTCCACCCTCCACAGAGGTGTAAGGCTTAGTGGAGGCTGTATTTTGTTGAAGAGGAACCTGCCCCTCCTCTGCTGTACTAGCTACCTCAGTGCTTAGGAAATGGTCCAGAAGGGAAGGAAAGGCACTGAAGCCCCATATTGACTCTTAGTTGTACTTGGTTTGTGTTCATTATCACAGAATCTAAGAAATATACTCTGAAACACCTGGCGGAAGTCTGTGAGGCCAGACGCACAAGGAAACAGAAGCTCCGGACCCCTGTGGGGGGTGCAGTTGACAAGCCAGAATCACTCAGGCTGACAGTAAGCAACTGGTTATTTCTAAGTAGCCAGGTCTCGACATTGAAAACTTGATTCCAGCATAGAGGTGCCTGGTGAGGGGGGAACGGCTGCCAAATAAGGACAGTACAGAGATAGTCAGTTCTCTGGTGATCGACTCTACAAGGTATGGGAGTCTTTTACATTTTTTTCAACCTCAAATCACTCTATTTGAACCTGCAGGAAGCCCCTGGGTGGCTGTGCATGTGTAACGCCATGAGGATGAAGGTAAGGAGTGACTGGGACAGAGGGAAGGGAGTTGTAGGAGAAACAGAGAAAACAAGCGCTCCACTATGAAACCCTCACAAGCACACCAAACATAACAAAACAATAGCCACATGGCTCAATGCTTGCCTTTCAGTCTCACTGCCAGGTATTGCTGGGTAAAATTGCATGAGACTAAGTCCTGCCTCTAAGAGGGGGCAGGGCGGGCAAAGCATAATGAGATGATTTTAAAGCCCTGTTAACTTTTTCCATTTTAACTGATCTTTCTGGATGAGGCACCAGCTCTCTTGGGAGGCCAGTTCTAAGGCATTCCATGGGACCCAAAGCCAGCCATAAAAGACTAGCTTGAGGCAGAGCTGCTGGGAGAAGATTGCATTTGAATTCCCCATCTAGTTTCAGAAGGTTAGAATTAGAGAAGGTACCTTTCTACTCTCTAGTTTTACAAAGGACATAAGATGGAATGACCTCAGATTTCCATCCATCTTTTGAGATTTAAGAAGCAAAATACCTTGCTCAGAGGTACTAAAGGATATCCACATCTAAACATAGACTCACAGGGGTTAAATAAGCAAAGACCACATAGCCAGGGAGCAGCTGAGTTGGATTTTAGAGACAGGTATGGTGGTTTCCAGACACATACAATGTAGCAGCAAGACCAAGGCTTTAAAGATGAGGGGCCAGAGTCCTATCTCTAGGAGCTTGGATGGAAGCAAAGGTGTAGGCTATCATATTGAGCTGCAACTCTGTTTGAAATTTACCTTGGCATTGAGCACCCTTTTTCAGTGACTCTCCTTGTATCTCAAAGCTTGGACTTATGAAATAATGAATAATGCCTTCATCAATTAAAATATACCTTTTAACATGCTCTTCACAAAGTATTGTCGGTTCTTAACACTACGTCAATCCAGTGTCACTATGGTTATTAATGGGTACTAACCACCACTACATACAGCTGAAATCTAATACTGTGTGCATTAGTGAAATGAACTTGGGTAGTAACTAAGATGAGTTTATACCAGCTCTTACAACAAAAGCTGCTGGGGCCTGAAGCGAATGCCTATGAGAAGACTGTGAAGTCCACATTGCAGCTTTGGTTGTACTTAAAAGGAAAAGGCCTAGCTGAGTTCTAAGGACAAAGGGAATGAAACAGAAGAGAAATCTTACCATCAAACACAGTGGTAGGAAAAATGCCTGGATAGCTGTCACTAGGTAGAAAGAAGCACCCTATCCTGTAGCCATAGTGCTTTTCAGTTTGTGATCTGAATTCACAGAGCTCAGCAGCTACCCAGCCTCATCATAATGCAGGTAAATCTCCCTCCCCCACCCTGGGCACAGTGTGCATCGAATGAAAACAACAAGCTCCATGCCTTCCTCCCATGGGAGACTGCAGACGTCAAAGGAGGCTCTGGTTTAGTGTGCCATGAGGAGGGCTGTGCAGACAGAGACTCTTGTCAAGGCTCTGTAAAGCCTTATGCAGTCTGTGGGGAACAATAAGAATGCAGAATCTAAATGTAAGCTGCAGGCTGATGGGCCCATTAGGAATTAGGGCAGTCTTTGAAAGAAATCTGCGGAGATGACGCAAAACACCAAGCATGTGACCCAAATCATGGCAGGGCACATTGGATGGAGAGGGGAATGGGAATGAGCCATTTTCTAATCTGATTAGTCTGAAGTTTCCCTTGAGTATGGAGAAGGGTCACTGCACAATTACAGGCAAAGTAAGACTGAACATGGGCTGCTCAGCAGCAGAGAGGCATGACCTCCTCAAAGCTAAGCCAGGCTTGGAGGCAGTCATACAGAGATTGAGACAGATTCCAAAACAAGTTGCAGAACAGTCTTTTTAAATTTAATGTCAAATCATAAAGGCAAAGACAAAATAGTCTGATGAGAAAATGGGAGGATGATGGGTTAGTGGCCTTAGCATTGGGTAAGAACTCTGAGTCCTCCAAGGCCAGGCTCCCACATCACTGAACTTTCCAGAAGAACTCATCCTCAAGCTTATCAAGAGATAATCTAATAAAGATCTGCAGCTTCCTGACTAGAAGACAGCTTAATGTATGAAAGGCATCCAGATCCAACTGTCACAAAACATGACTCCCTCCATAAAAGACACAGGCTCCTTCTGGTTCAGTTTGGAGGTTCACCATATGAACTGTGACCTCTGGCTCAGCTTTGCTCTGTTCCCAGCTGAGAGATAGTTCCAGGTACTGTGCCACATGCTTTCTGTATGTTACCTCAGTGACTCCTCAGAACTCAGAGGACATAAATACTAGGAAGTAAATTGGTTATCTATTTTTAGAGGAAAGGGATTTGATATTCAGACAAGTCAACTCTTGGATAAGATTGCACAGCTTTAAATGGGTTCAAAGAACATAAGAGACAATGTTGGGTGCCCAAAGATTCGGCAGCTTGTTGTTTGTTCACAGGTGGTAAATCAAATACATCAGGAGTAGTGTCAGCATGCGAATGGACCAAGGGTCAAGTCACAACTCTTTATTACTATGTAAGGGACAAAAGGAAAAACACAGAATTTTAAGAATTCTTAGGAGAAAATCACTGCAATCATCAGCTAAGCATGTATAAGATAACTTGATGTATGTGCTGATGCTTGAAGGGAGTATTGAAGAGGTAGCTTTCAGAGAGGGAAGACAATTGGAAGCAATTTCCTACTGAAAAAGTAGCCAGAGAAAACCAAAAGTGCTGGAAGGTAGGGGATGTTTATGCAAAATGTCAGATGACTCATTTCTCTGGATTATGGGATAGGAAGTAGAGGCCTCAGGAGCATGATAACTATAGAGAATCTGGAGTCTTAGGCTTGCTTCTATATTTCAGCTATTTTACACCAGGAGGACCAACTTCCCCTCCACAGTGCCACTAGCAAATAAAAGCAAATTGACCTAAACAAGCAAGCAATCAAAAAAGGAAAGAAAAAAATAAAAGGAGATGATTCTTTAGAGAATCTCTCTAGGTCAGTTCACTGAACTCATTCATCTGTCTGGACTAGCTTCCTCTAGGTTCCTCTCCTGACACCTTAGATTATAGATCTCCAGCATGGGAATTATCTTTATCTTTCCTTTCCTTTGGATTTTTGTCTCGGATGAAGATTCCAAGAAAAAGTTATGAGTAAAGGACAAAAGAATCTATCTTCCTGTACACAACAATGAAATAGCACAGGTACATAAAAAGAGAACCACAGGACATTTTTGCTCTTACAAGGTATTTAGCTGCCATATGTAAAGCCAGATCTGAAACTCCAGAGATCAGTAGAAGATCAATATGGAAACTCTGTACTTGTTAGGAAGGAATGTGGGTCAGTACAAAAGTGGTCATAGTGGCAATGGAGGAGAATGTGTAGGGGCAGGCAGTGGAAGGATACAGAACTGTCAAGGCATCCTAATATGCTGGTTATTTGCAGACAATAATACAAAACTATTAGAAACAAGGGGTGAAAACTGGAAGGTTCAATGGTCAGGTTATAGATCTTCTTCTAGAATATTGTGACCTTGAGCAAAATACCATTTTTCTCTAAACCTCAACATCTCATATACATGGTAATAGTTCCGTCCACTCTAAGTTGCTCTCACAACGTACATGAAATAATGCATTTAAGGCAATTATCATACCTGGCACAAAGAAAAAATACCATAATTATCAAGATATGTAAGTCAGAGGGCAAGAGGAGCTCAGACTAACAGCGTAGGAAGCATAAATGACCAAAATATGGTGACAGTATGGATGGTGTCTTTCATGGCACCATCATCTCTGTTTCATGCCTGGCTCCAGAGGAGCCAAACAAGTAAGTGCTCATAACCCAAGGTCTTCTTACTGTACATCTTTAGCTACCAGGCACTACTGCTTTGAAAAGCCTGACCTAAATTTTACAGTAATATCATAACCAATAAAGGTATACATTTCACTTTGCCTCAGGAACCCATGTGTATACACACATTAATGCCCAAAAGATAAAACAATAATTCATAACAGGTATGATAAGAATTAAATTAATTAAAAGAATGAAAATCATGACTAAATTTTTCTTTCATAATACTTCAAAGATAATTAGATAGTCTCCCAAATTGATCTAGAAAAAGAAAATTCCGATGAAACAATTATGCATGGACTGCCTCAGTGACAGTAACTGAGGAACACAGCCCTTCTTTGTTCAAACCGAAGCTCTTGCCATGTGTCATAGGTGCTTCCTAGGAGTCATCTTCACCCTTACAATGTTTGCCCATCACTGGTGACAGCCATGGGCAAAAGATGCATTTTAAAGAAAGATGATACAGTTTTAATAAAGCCATGAGTGTATGCTTGATAAACAGCACAGTGACTGTTTGGTACAAGAAGGAGCTGGAAGGACTTTCTGGGCATATTATCTGATATTAGGTCTAGAAGGATTAATGCAGACCTTTTTGGTATGTCATGTACATTTTTTTATTACAGTGATTAGAACCATGATTAAATGACCCCATACAAAGCCACCAGAAGAAAAAGAGAGCTTGCCCTCTGATTCTCATTTCCCCTGCTGTTGAGTTTCTATTCTTTAAATGTGCATGCCTGTCATAAAGATTTTCAGCCATCAGAATCATCTGTCAAAAATTTATTAATATATTTTACTTATTTCATATGCTCAACTATGTACTCAGCACAAAGGACTCTTATGTAAAAATTATTTAGTAGACAAATGGATCCAAAAATTATTTTCCAAAGGCAATAATTTTGCTTGGTATAATATATGTGAAAGTGACTTTAAAATAGTTAGTTATAGTAAGCTTTAAATAAACAATCAAAAAAAATCTCCGAAATAAAACCATGAAAATCAGTCTTCCTCAAAGGGTGACCTCTCACTTACCTGGACAGTAAGCTATCCAGAAGGTCATCACTCAAAGGTAACCTGGAGGACTTGCACATTCTTTTGATGTCTTTGGTGGGTAATACACCTTTTCTGTATTCAAAGAAAGTAAATGGGTTTTTATGTGCTATATATTCTGATAACAACAATTGCATGCTATAAAAAGGAAAATATATATGAGATATATCCTAAAATAAAAGTATGAAAACTGGCATTGAAACTGAAAGTAAGGAAAAATAGTAACCATATTGCATTTCACCATTGTTTTACACTTCAGGGGGACCAGACTGTGCTTAGAAAAGCCTTTTAAGACTCAGATTCCAATTCTTGGTTGATGATAGTACAGCATATTAAAGCTGTAGCCATGAGTGTTGCTCTAAGTAATTGATCTGCATTCTTGACCACTAGTCAAAAATGGTTTTGATATTTGAAAACATCTCCTAATTTGACAGGCATTTAGAGCCTCCAACACAAGTATAATATGACTTGGGGGTATTTTTACGGACTTTTCCTTGGACCCAAACCCAACTAGAATCTTCATTTTGATTTTCTCAGAATCAAGTCATGTTCTCTACAGGAGGCCCAAAGGTTACTTCTTAATTTCTTCTGTGTTCTCAGTCAACCAGTGTTCTTTCATGAACACACAAAATTAGAACCCAAAAGGAAAAAGTAAGGTCTTTCTTTGCATTAAAGATGTTGAGATCAAAACAGAATAAGATCACTATGTCAAGTTGTGTATGAAAAATGACCTGGAGCTGAAGAGATGGCTCAGTGATTAAAAGTGTTTGCTGTTCTTTCAGAGGTTCCCAGTACCCATGCCAGTGACTCATGACCACCTGTAACTCCAGCTCCAGGGAATTCAGCACCCTCTTCCGACCTCCACAGGCACTGCAGTGATATGCATATGCACACAGAGAAACAACGTACATATACATATAAATAAAAATAAAAATCCGTTTTAAAAAGGAAAAGGTTTTTTAATGACCTAATGAAACTGAACACACATGAGCTTCACATTAGAAATATATCACACAGACCTTCATTGTTTTTAAGAAGAAATAGCTCCCCACTAGATCTGTAGAAAGTCTATTTATAAGTTCTTTGCCCTGTGTATTATAAAAGCCACAGTTTAAAAATCCTAGTTAGTATCAAAATAATATAAAGATGACACCTCATCATTAAACCCTGTAACATCTTCATTTACTCTATTTTAGTCAAAAGCACCTAGAAACAAATGAAAATTTAAGAGGGCAGCCTATTCTTTTTAAGATAGAGGATCTCCCCTATAGCCCCCCTATCTCCTATGATTTAACATAGTTTTACTAAAAATATTCAGTATGATGAGACATGTCAACTTTCTTTTTGCCACTTGCATAATTAAAAAATACATATATTCCTCTACTACTTAAGTTCACATAAACTTTAATGATTTATTAGAATCAATAAAACAAAGCTTACTTTTCTCTGTCTTCGTACACACAGTTATAAATGAATGTGTCAAAATTCTCAAACATATTTTTCTTGAACTTTTCATGGGCCTGTGCAATTAAGCAAGTTATATCTGGATCCCTGATTTCAGGCACACAGTAGTGACGTGCAATGGTTATGAATTCCTGCTCTATGAGCTTCCCCATAGTTATGTTCATTAGGATTTCTCTGCAAAATAAAGTAGAACAACACTCACAAAATGACATAGAAGAATATTTTCTCTCCATATTAAGCAAGTTCAAATTCTACTTTATAAAACTGTCACTGGCTCAGGAAACAATGATTATTGTTAGTTATTTTGATATTTTTTTCCTTCCTTTCCAGCACTAGAGATTGAATCCAGGCCTCTCACACGTGAGACAAACCCTTTACTATTGGGCTATAACTCTAGTCCTTTTGTTACTGTTATCATTATTTTTATTTCAGGATGGGGGAACTCATTAATTTACCTAGGGTATCCTTGAATTCACTCTGTAGCCTAGGTAGGCCTTGAACTTGAGATTCTCCTGCCTCAGCTCCCAATTAGGTGGAATTACAGACCTGTGCTACCCAACCCAGCAATTGTTTGCTTTAACTTAATTCATATACTTAATTTAGGGGCAGCAAGAAGACACCAATGCTAGGATGGAAAATAATAAGCATCACAGCTTATAAATGAAATAATATTTTGTCCACTTTGAGAATAATCTGCAATGAGGAAGTTAGTTGTTAAGTCCTTAGAAGGTTAAAACATTTGTCACTAAGTACAAGACTTGGTTTAATGCCTATTCATCTTCCTTAAATGAAATAGTAACTGATTTAGGTTTCTGTTTTCTCAGGGCATGGGATTTACAAGTCAATAAACTAGAAGGGTATTTTGTAGACAAGAAAAGAAGTTGTTCACATTTCTGTTGCCAAAATTAAAAAAAAAGATACACCCTGGCAATGAGAAAAAAAACTTAGAAGAGTCATGAAAGAGTCCAGCTGTCTGAGTGTTTAGAAGACAAATGGCATTGGGATTATTTGACAATGCTGAAACTCTAAGCAACAACAACATATTAATGATGATGAGGATGCAAAGCCTAATACACTGTCTGTACTGTTTTCAATATATCATCTGTATGAAAGCTATAAATTGTGCAGCCTACATTAGCAAGAACTACATCAAAATCATTAAAATGAAAAATGTCATGGAGGTTACATGAATAAACTTCCACAAGAAAATTGAGTTACTGGAAATAATTCAGTTTTCAAGAATCCCAAATAAACAAGGGAAAATGAGATTTTATTTGTTCTTCTACTATAGTTGGATCTTTCAGATTAGTAGCCTTTAGTTCTTTTGACTATTTCTGATCATTATCACTATCATTTAGGGATCTCAGAAAGATATCTATGGTGGTGCACTTGGAAGGCTTGGGAGGCCGAGGCAGGAGAATTGCTAGGAATTCAAAGCCAACCTGGGCTACATAGAGAGACCCCATATCAAACACACATGCATACACATGGGGGAGGGATTGGGGATATGAATGAGAATATATGAATGAATGAGTGAATGACAGGTTATCCTGACTAGGAATTTCCTATTCTGGAATCCATGATCTTGTCCCTATCCAAAGGAAGTTCATTTTGCATACAGCTCAGGCTATTGAGATTTTCTGCTTTGCTTTTGTATTTTGAATGAAGGCCAAATTCAACAAAAGGAATCTCTCAGTGACAGTAATTTAGGCCAATCAGTATTGGCAAGGGATATACTTTGTGGAAAACCCTATGAAAGGCACACTGGCATCTGAATTTCTCAGACTTTATACTGTAGTTTGGCTGTCCAAGCATGAGATGAGCACTCAAGGCCACAAGCTAGCAGGACCAAATGAATAAAACAATAGCAACAATAACTTTTACCACTTGCTGAAGACTAGCTATAAGCCAGGTCCTATGTTACAGATACTTTTGGTGTGGATTATTTCACCTGACCTAAAAGGTTGGTACTCATTTTACAGATGAGAATATGGAGGCACCAAAATGTTAAGTAATACATTCAGTTTTTCAAAAGCTCGAATATGAACCTAACCATCCAGCCTCAAGGCCTATGCTTCTGTATATTAGTCAATGCACTCTTGATCTAGGACAGAAGATAGAACGGCTAGAAGAGAGGCTTAGAAACAACTTCCTTGGAGAACATGAGATTTGAACTGAACTTTATGTGTCTGCAGAGCTAGGGATCAAAGCCAGTTCCTTATATATGCTAGGCAAGAACTCTACAAATGATTCCCAGCCTTGAGCTGAGTTTGTATGTACCTCTTCTCTCTTTGCAGCCCATGCTATGGTTTGTAAATTCATGGGTTGAAAATTTAAATCTCCAAATTTAAGCTACTGGTATTTGGAGAGGGAATTAAGGTAAGATAATCTCATGAGGATGGGCTACCAAGAAGACATTATTGGCTTCATAAAAAGGAGGAACAAAACCCTGAGCTAGCATGGTTGCTCTGCCATGTTGTGGTACTATCTGCCATATTATGATATAATAAAAGAAAGCCTTTATCACATAGCAGCATCACATTCTTAGACTTCCCAGCATCCAGAAGTCTGAGCAAAACATGCTTCTTTGTAAACTACTAAGTCTCAGGTATTTTGTTATAAAACAGAAAAATGGACTAAGACATTTCATCAACCTCCATTTGGAAAACTGAAATTAGTCAACACAATTTTAGAAACTCTGAGTCACTAAGCATCCCTGACAAAGGACTAACTGAACATAGGAAAGAGCTTGCAAGGAGAGACCTGGATAATTTACTGTACTAGTAATGGAATAATGACCACACATAAAATGAAATACCATTAATAATTACCAGTAGCCGTGATACTAGTGTTGACGCTCTGTTGATGAGCATACAATGATCCCAATAAAACTCAAGATATAGATTAATATATAATAATGGGACACATACATGCCAAAAATTCAAGTACATTATCTCTGATTTCTTCCTTTTTATAAAATATATTTTTAATTTTTCTGGGTTTCTGCAATGAGAAAATGTCCCTTTCACTATCTAAAATTCAACGTATTTGAAAGTAGAACACAGCATGAAAAGGAGTAAGTGACATACTCCCACAACAGAAAGGAAGGAAGCAAGGAAGGAAGGAAGGAAGGAAGGAAGGAAGGAAGGAAGCAAGGAAGCAAGGAAGCAAGGAAGCAAGGAAGCAAGGAAAAACATGCATAGCAGTAGCTAGAAACTTCCCATATACCTTTAACTAAACTTATTATAGCACCTCCAGATCATAAAAGTTTATTTCCTTTTCACTGCATAAACTGAAATTATCCTGGCTTCACTGCAACTCAAATTTATATCTGTTGGGTTCCTTCTATGCTTGTTTTAAATAGCTCAGTATCCCACGGCATTCCATGGCTTTATGTGAGGGCTTCACAACCAAGTCACCCTACAGCAGAAACAGAGGCCCGCCCGGCCCAGAACCCTGCAGTATGGCCTGTGTGGCTGCTGTAGAGTGAGAAGTGGGTCTTCGCCCTAGGATCTCTTCCCAGAAGCTCACCACTCAGATGTCTAAATGATGGCTGCTACTATTTTGCCCTGCATTTCTCGTGTTCTTTAAGATTTGAATCATCTTACCAAACTTCAATATACTTCACAAGAAAAATTAGGAAATCTTTGCAAAATTAGTACATTCTATTTTTATATTGTGGAACAGTAGAAACAGCATGAAATTTACTATTACTGACATTTAAGAGGTGATAACACTATACAACTACTTTTATCTAGTTCCAAAACATTAGATCACCTCAATGAAAACCATACCCATTAAGTACCCCTCCAACCAGCCTTCTCTCCCACATGGCAGCCCTTAATCTGCTTTCAGTTTTTTCAGATTTGCCAATTTCATATTTGGATATTTCATATAAATGGAGTAATATGTGGTCTTCTGTTATTGGGTTATCTCATGTAACACAATGTTCATCCACATGGTAGCATGTTTAAGTACTTTATTCCTTTTTATGGTGGAATAATATCTCATTGTGTGAATATACTATATTTTTCTTATCTGTGTAGTCATAGATATCTAGATTGCTGCCACCCTTTGCTATGATAAACAGTGCTGCCATTAATATTTGTCTACAAGGTTTTATTTGAATACTTTCTTTGTTTTTTCTTACTTTCTTTGAGATAGAGTTTTGCTACTTAACCCAGGCTAGCCTTGAATCTACTTTGTAGTCCAAGCTATTCTCTAACTCATGCTAATCCTACTACCTCAGCTTTCCAAGTACTGGGATTACAGATATATGGCACTATGCCAATCTGGGCACCTGGTTTCAGCTTGTACTCAGGAATACAATGTCTTGGCTACATAGTAATCAATTTTTAACCTATTAAAGAACTGCCAATCTACTTCTGCACACTCCACTTTGGTTTTGCATAGCCACAGAAACAAATGTCTAGTTTCCACCAATCACAGCCAGTCCTCACATAAAATTCCAGAGAACCTAAAATGAGACCTTATACAACATCTCACCTCATCACTTCCTGTCCAGTCACTAAGGAGAAATGATAATATACTTTAAAAACTACCAACCCGGGAGTTCATCAGTTAAAAGCATGTACTGCTCTTGCAGGGGAACCAAATGTAGTTCCTAGCACCCATGAAGCTGCCTATTAACTCCAGCTCCATGTGATCTGATGCCCTCTTCTGGCTTCCATGAGCACTGCACTCATGCACACAAACACACACAAGCACACATAATTACAAAAAATAAAATAATCTTAAAAAATTACCTACTAACTATATTGTTCTTTATCTCACTGATGAATTTCAACTATCTTAAATATTCCAATGTCAAGTTACCTTTGTCTTTACCAACACTTTATTACATTCATAGCACTACCATTTTCTATAGTTTAATATTGTGTTAATAACAGTATGATTATTTAATATTAGAAAGAATACTGAAGCTGGGAGGTGGTGTCATATGCCTTTAATCCCAGCACTGGAGAAACAGAGGCAGGCAGGTTTCTGTGAGTTCGAAGCCAGCTTGGTCTACAAAGAGAGTTTCCAGACAGCCAGAACTATTACACAGAGAAACTGTATCAAAAAACAAAAACAAACAAACAAAAACAAAGAAAGGATACTGATTCTGGTTTTGTAACTAGCATCATAAGACTAAAAGAAGGAATGACATGCTGTTCTAGGGTAGTGAAGTACCTGTGCAGAATTCTGAGACATGCAATGGGAAGCAGCTTGACAAACTTTCCTTTCATTAGAGTTATCTAGTCAAGTTATGATAAATCAAAATGTCATTTTAAAGCTTGGGATCTCAGGCTATTCTCTTACATATCAAATCATTGAAGTCTAAGTAATGTCTTTCAAATAAACTCTTTAAAATGAGTTTCAGCATACACAAGGCCTCAAGAGCATAAGCCTTAGGCTCTAAGGCTTACAAACAAAACAAAACAAAAATAAAAAAATTAAAATTGAAAAAAAAAACAGTTGAGCCTAAATTAAACCAAGCAGCAGTTTCGATGACTGTGAAACCCTTTCTCATTTCTTTCCATTTGATATTCATCAAATAAAATGTGATTTTCTTCCTCTAATCAGAAGTCATGCATGGCTGCTCACATCCTGCACTCCCTCAGGCTTCCTCTCATACCTGAGGACCAAAGAAATCTCCACCTGATTGTCACTTACATCCCAGCATGGAATACTGTTGCACTAAGACGTTGACAGACAGGAGAGGGTAGCAGAGGTAGCTGATAGAATATATGTCAGGGGTAAGGGAAATGGAAACATACATCAAAATGGGGCTAGTACAAATACATGGCCAGAGATTCTGCTAAGGCTGTAGTTCAAAGCCATCTACAAAGCTCTTCAGCCTCATTAGAGAGCTAGGACATTAGATATGGCCACCTGGCTAGACAGTAACATCTTCACAGACTACATTTATGAACATATGCTACAAGTGGTTTCCTCAAGAGCTACGCAACATGGTGACTTTGCCACCAAGGTCAAAGAACTCCAGAGGAGAGTTGAAAGGAAAAGGGTCACTTAGGACTATAAGAAAGTCACCTTTGCTTTCCAAGGCCAGAACCTGTTTTGAACTGTGAAATCATGTAGTTAAGTTGGGGGGGGTGCAGTGCACAAACTGTAAAATTTCTCAGACCTGCACTAAAATTTCAGTCCTAATAACTCATAAGTAAATGGTAAATCAATCCTCGCCTCTGAACCTGTTTCTTTTAGTGAAACTGGGCAAGAGCATTCGTATCAGAGAAGTTTGTTTTGCTTCAGGATCTTTTCAAGATATTAGTATGACCATACCACTATCCTGTGAAATCTTCCCAGGGCTTATCATCTCTCTCAAAGTAAGAAGCTGAAAGCTTCCTGATAGCCTCAATGGCTAAAGTGATCTGGTCCTTCTACTCTGCTGCCTCTTAGAACTCATCCCCTATGACTCTAATTCTTTCCCCTTGTCCTTGCCCTACTCTGCTTCTTGATCAGCTTCAGAGAAGCCAGGCATGGGCCTTGGCAGTTGTCTTTCCTTCTAATCACAATGCTCTTCTCCCAGAAAATTCCAACAGCTTTGACCTTAGGCATCTTCTCATCTGTTCACACGTCATCTCCTCTAGAAGGCTTTCCCTAATTAACCCTGTTAAAAGCTTGACGACTCCTTCCTAATGTCTTCTGCTGCTGCCATCCACCACATTGTAGCCTATGTATTATTTTCTTAGTGACTTTGCATACCATCTAGAATGCATGGTATACAAGGGCCAGGGGCTACTTCAATGTGCTAAATCTGCAATACTTTACCTAGTCTCAAGTATGCTCTAAGCCCTGAATAATAAATTGTTTACTAAAGACATGAAAACCTAGGATTAAGTTAGCAAGCTATGAAAAGCAGTTAGCATAGTGACTGAACTCCAAACGATAAATGAGAGCAAACTTTTAGTATTCACGTCTTATAATGGAGATTGTTTCAACCTGTATTAAATGGGACAAGTGAATTCTCTTAAATAAATTTATCTTAGAGGACAGAGAATTATTTTTAATGACTGAAATCTCAGAACTTGTCAGCATAATGGCTAGGGAAAATGGTCTGCTTGTTTTAAATAGTCATATTCATAGAATAAGTATAAAGGGATAAACTAACAAGCTCCAGGTGGGCCTTCTTTTATCTACTGGCTAGATCTCAAAATATAGCCAATAAGGAATTTTTAGAAATCAAATTAGATGCCCTCTTTCATTTCTTGTTACACATAAAAACAAGCTATCTTCATTTTGGTCAGCTGTAATTGGCAATGGCACCCAATATCTTAGCTGTAAATTCCTCCAATTTATGTCAAGATCTTAACAGCAATAAGCACACTGAACCTTGAAATGCATCCTTTTGAAACTAAAGAATCTTATGACAGTATAATTACTGCCAAATACATCTGCTTTGTAAATCTCGTTTTTGGACATATTTCCTAAAAGAGAGGTACATCTGTACTGAAAATCATTGACCCTGATTTCTTATTCCAAATAACTGTAAGCAGCTTCTTGTTTTCTCTTTATTACCATTCTCATCTTACTTCACATCAAATGCTATGGCTTTTCCTGTTTTGACATGCAGTGGAATGTACATGGTAATTTTAATTTATTTAGTTTGAAATTCACTATGTCATGGTGCACTCAACTCAAGAGCTGTTTGGGTGTAGCCAAACAAAAAGATATTTTCATGCAGTTAAGAGCAATTGCTGTACATTATTAACAGTCTATTTTTCACAAAGGCATAATTTGAGACAGCTTTAAAACATTCAGGTATAATTGCACCATTTGGGACAATGCATTTAAATGAACTGACATGACAGTGATTTTTGTTGTTATTATTTCTTAAACTGTGTGAACATTTCTTTTTTAGAAAAGCAAATAGAAATCTGGGGGATGGTGATTAACTTGCAATGTGGATAGAAAGGGATAAATAGGCATTTCATTTTGTAGCTAAGGTCTTCATTTTCTGCTACCTCACTTTACACTGAGACTATTCTGCTGTTCAGAGATCATTCATTGCCAGGTAAACCCCACTTACTTGGATTTAGGGGAACAAGAGTCTCACTGTATAGCCCAGGCTGGCTCCCACTTCCTAGTGCTCCTATGCTCCTATTTCTACTTCTCAAAGAGCTGAGGTGCCACCCTGCTTGTCTTGTGACTGGTTCACACTTTATTGCTAGCTGTATTAAAGGCTTTTAAAATAACCAGCACAAGTTATGTGGAGGGTGACCCTACATAAGCCCTGTAGTACTGACTGGTCACACACAGGCTGAAGACAGAATGGGGGCCTGTACCCTCTATGTGCTTATAAGCAACTCAGAAATTCAACTTACTCCTATCAAACAACTATGACTCCTGTAATCAGAATCCTCATTCTAAAGACTCTATCCACTATTAAATGATAAATTTGCAAATGTGAAGAATTTGAACAATATATAATAATATATAAAAACAAGACTTATACTCAGCAGAAGGGCAAGTGCTTAGTCTACGTGATGTCCTCATTGTTGGAAGAACAGAGGGAAGAAGGGATGGAGAAAGGAATGGGAGGAAGGAGGAAAGGGAAGAGAGACATACACACTCCTCCTGTCACTTCATTACAACCAAATAAACACTGCTTTGCAATCTGTTCTCTATAAAGGGTTTTGCTCATTAATCTCTAAATAGTTGTGAATATATTTCATAATCTGCTTTTATCCTCACTCTCAAATTCCTGGCCTGTTTTTCTTTCATCATTGTTACATAAGAACAATTCAAAGGTCCTGGGCTTCAACCATAGCAACCCCGCCAAATCCCAATTCAACATGCAAGACAATATCATTTAATGACTAATTGATAAATAAGCTTAGCTATATCTTCCTATATTTTTAGAAAATTATATTTATTCTGGTGTGCTCTGGGTGCATGTATTCTTTATTATATATTCATTTCATTAATAAATATTAAATACCAAACTTCATGCAACTGATAGAGTAAAAGAAAGGAATGGAACAGACTTAACTCCTAGCTCTCCCTACCTGCATCCCAGAGTTGGCCACAGCCCAGAAGAAAAGCCAAATAGAAGAAACAAAAACAAACTGGCTACAATAAAAGCATGACCAGAAGCTCAGAGAGGGCATCCAGCATCTGGTCTGGCACATGTATGGACACAGGGAAATTCAGAAAGACACAACAGCAGAGGTCCTAGGTGAGCAGACCTTGGGGGTGAATGGCAATTTGCTAACCAGGGAAATAGAAGGGGAGACAGGAATGATGTTGGGAGGAAAAAGGACAAAGAACCATATTCTCCAAGACCGAAAGACAGCAAGAAGATGGCACACTAGAGGAGTTGGGTTAAGAATCCTCGACAGATGCTTTCTCAAGTGAGTCACCAGCACGGATTCATTTATGGCTCACCCAAATCCTCTCAGACTTTGAATAGCCTCATCTCATCAATGAGGAAATGAAGCCCGGGAAGCTTCAGTAAGTTGTTCAAGGACACACATAGTTGGTAGAGACAAGATTTGAACCAAGATAGAGTTTTTCAGATGACCAGGCCATAGAAGAAGCAAAGCAAGAGATGAATTCAGAGAACTGACAAATGAGTCCAAATCAGGAAAGGCATGTATGTGGACCATGATAGAACATCTCAGTTTTCTTCTGCTGATGAAAAAACCTTCTTGAAGAGTACTGAACAAGACAATAATGAGAACAGAGCTAGACATCAGACCACATATGCAAGAAATCATAGGAAGGAAGACATACCATTGAGCACTGCTTGGACAGAGAGAAGAGGCTGAGAAAGAAAAGTTGAAACACATCAACTAGAGCTACACGTGTTTGGCCTAGGAAAGATAAGGGAAATGGAAGAAAAGGAAGAAAAAATACACATGGTAATTTGTAAAGAAAAATTCTTGATACATATTGAACATCCATAATTGGAAAATCCCAAATCAGAAGTACTCCAAAATCCAAAATTTTATCTATCTATCTATCTATCTATCTATCTATCTATCTATCTATCTATCTATCTATCTATCTGTTTATTTATGTGTTTATTTATTTAATTTTGTTTTTATAAGACAGAGTTTCTCCATGTAGCCTGGCTGTCCTGGAACTTTCTCTGTAAACCAGGCCGGCCTTGAACTCACAGATATCTGCCTACCTCTGCCTCCTGAGTGTTAGAATTCAAGGCATGTGCCACCACTGCCCAGCAAAATCCAAAAAATTTACAATCATCCATTCAAAAAGTTCAGATTGTTGAACACTTCTGATTTGGGGTTTGAGAATTAGATATGGTCTATATTCCCTGATATAAATAAATAACTTCAAAATCTGAAATGCTTTCTGGTCCCAAATACTTTAGGGCCAATAGGGGCTCAAGGAATTAAATGAGGAGAAATGATGGTGGCTGACTGAAGACAGGTAGAATGTGTCATGATAGTCCCAGTGGAAAGCAGGGAGTTGACATTTATGATCACAACTTCTAATTTTTTTTCTTTCTGTCACTTTGTGTTGTTTCAATTTTTCATGAGTTGACTGTATCTCCTAATATTGCTCAGCTTTTCCAAAAGACTATAATATAAATTAGTGGTTTGCTCATAAAATCTGTAGCTCTATTTGAATTTGACTGTGTATTAACTTGAAATTGTCTTAAAATATCACATATCATTATTTACCTACTTATCAAAGTGAAAAATATTTTTACACACAGATGGCATGGGAGAAATTCAGTTGTCTCTTTATCTTGGTAATTTTATTTGCGGTATAAACCACATCGTCTACTTTTAACTGTTTTAATGGCATTATTCACCTCTCTGAAATGTTTTAGCTTTCCACTTTCATGTATAAGTATACATGTGTCTATGAAACCTATGTGAATGGTCAGTGTTGCTCCATTTAAGAGGTCCTCTTGAGTTCTTTTCATTTTTCTCTTAGTGACCTCTACCAACTTACTAATTTGTTACTTTGAACAATTGTCGAAGAAGTTGTTTTTACTTTTCTTGAAGTTTGAAAGCATTTCTTTTGACCCATGTACAAAAAAGCAACTTGCCCCTACTTTTTTTTTAACTTCAGAGCACTGAAGATTTGATCTAGCGCATCCTTGCATTACCTGAAGCCACAGCTTTCTGGTTTCTAGGTCAATGGTTCTGCTGCTGGGTGCTGCTTTTACGCCCATCTTGCTTTGATGTTTGTTAGAGTCTTTTCTGGGTCCTTTTAAGCCCCTACCAAGGTAGAGTGATCTCTTTTCTTATATTTTGCCTGGATGGTGAATTCTTCTGATTTCCAGATACAACCAGCCCCCCCACCCCCACCACCACTTTTCAGTTTCGAAAAGGAATTCTTGGGAACAGGAGGTATGCTCTATAGCACAGCATATGCTATGCACATACCAAGTACTAGATTCTATTCCCCACCACTCCCCTACAAAAAAAGAGGAAGGAATAAAAAAGAAAGAGGATAGATAAAAGATGATTTGCCATTACTTTTTTTTTTTGGTTGCCTCTGACTTTACCTCCATCTCTGCTTTCCTCATCGTTTCCATGCATGTAGGAAATGTTCATGAAGCTAATTCCCTGATTTACTACCACATTTCCTCTATTGTCCAATTTCCCATTATGATATCCTGTTTAGTTTTTAATTTAAAAATATGTACTTTGTAGGCTTTAAATAAGTCTTTTACTTATTTTAGTCTATTTGCTTCTCAAATTTGTCAGTTCTTCCTGAGACTGTATTTTATTATGAACACAAACACACACCAAATTTGCATCCAACAAATCACTTTAGAGTCTGCATAAGAATCCAGGTTTCATTTTCATTTTTTATTGTATGTACAACTTTACAAAGAAGCCTATAGAATAGTCTGGGTGCTCATGGTTCACAAAATCCCATAGGTTCTATCATAGATGGTGCCTCTGCATGTATGTGTGTGTGTGTGTGTGTGTGTGTGTGTGTGTGTGTGTGTGCATGTTTGTGTATATGTGTGAATATGTGTGTGTGAATATGCATGTATGTCTATATATGAATGCACAGTTGGAGTGGTTAAGGAAAGGAAGGATTCAATCAATTCTGGCTTAAATAAAAATGTCAAGTCAGTAGGAAAAGAAATTACATATACTTGTGGAAAGGAGGGAGAGATGGAGATATTCTAAACTTGGAGACCATGAAGCCACATTTGGGATGGACGTGCAGAAAGGAAAGAGAGTGAGTAGCAGCATAAATGTGAAGAGCCTTGCCCAAATACCTTAACTACTTTAAAGTCTACAGAACTCTTAGCAGTGACACTATGCTAGGATCATGTAGCAGACTAGGGATTATGCTGAGTTGATGACTAGTCATCAAAGCAACTAGGTCTCCCATACCAACATACAGATCCAAAAGAGTACTAGAAACAAAAGAATCTATATCATAAGACTAGAGAGATGGCTTCACTGGTTAAGCATGCTCGCTATTCTTGTAGAGGATCTGAGTTCAAATGCCAGCATCTACATTAGACAGCTCACAACTGCCTATAACTCCAGCTCCAAAGGATCTGATACCCTCTTTGGTCTTTATGGACACCAGAACACATGTACACATAAATGTAAAGCACACATGCACACTTGCATTTTTTAAAATTACTTTAATTTTTTATTTTATAATTTAATTCAATTTTACATATCAGCCACAGATTCCCCTGTCCTCCCTCCTCCCACCCGCCCCACCCTCGCCCAACCCACCCCCCATTCCTATCACCTCCAGGGCAAGGACTCCCCTGGGGATTCAACTCAGCCTGGTAGATTCAGTCAAGGCAGGTCCAGTCCCCTCCTCCCTTCATCCAGGCTGAGCAAAGTGTCCCTGCATAGGCCCCAGGCTCCAAACAGCCAGCTCATGCACTAAGAACCTGTCCTTACTTAATTTTTTATCTAAGTATCAGTAGAAAAATTTCTTAAAATTTTCATTACAGCCAACTTTAAGATTTGAGTCTTGTATGAAGACTCTGAGCTTCAGAGAAGGCAGTACTAGGCTTCAGACTCAATTATTTGAATCAAGAGTTACAGATACAATGGAGGCCAACCACCTATATTTTGCTGGAACTTTTTAAACTTTGCAACATTATAAGAAATAACTTTTAGTCCACATAATATAATAAGAACTTGTTCCTGGCTTGTTTTCAACACACTGTGCTTAAAGACTATGTAACAAACCCTATTATGTAACCACAAAAGGTATCAGTCCTAAATATAGTAGTTTTTAAAAGTAACAGAAGACATTCATATGTCAATAGCATCCTCTCTAAAGCATGCAAGGCTCTGTATCAAATGTAAAACAAATGATTACCTATTAGGTATTTTACATTTTTATTTATAAAAATAAATAAGAAAGGGGCTGGTGAGACAGGTCAGCAGTAAAAGCACTTACTGTGCAAGCCTGACAACCTGGGTTCACTCTTTAGATCCCACAATAGGGGAGAATCAACTCCTGAAACTTGTCCTCTGAACTCTACATTCATGCCATAGCACATTTACATCCACACTTCTACACATGCACACACACAATAATAACAAACGTTGTTTAAACAAGGTCTCACTACATCCCTGGCTAACTTGTCTCTGCTCCCAGTAACTTGTACTGGGATTCAAGACTTGCACCACTGTGCTCAGCCACAATAATAATTTTTTTTATTAAAAAGTAAAGAAAATTAACAGCATGGGTGAATTAAAATAAAAACAAAATGGGGAATCTGGTTACAGTGACTTTTTTGTTTTGTTTTTGTTTTTCAAGACAGGGTTTCTCTGTGTAGCTTTGGAGCCTCTCTTGGATCTCTTGGACCAGGCTGGCCTCGAACTCACAGAGATCCGCCTGCCTCTGCCTCCTGAGTGCTGAGATTAAAGGCATGCGTCACTGCTGCCAGGCAATTTTTTTAAATTAAAAAGTAAAGAAAAATAAGAGCATGAGTGAATTAAAATAAAACAAAATGCAGAATGTGGTTGTCAGTCATAGCCTTAACTTCTTTCCCATTTCAGGGCCCAGCCTTATTCCCAGGAGTAAGCAGCTTTGGCAAGTACTACCCCTATAGTTCTTCCCAGGCCACAGAACTGTCACTCAGAGTCTCCAATTTGTATAAAGTTTATTTGTTGCAACAGTGACTAGCTATAGCGATAGCTGTGTGATCACAAATCTACTGTAGAGGCAAACGGAGCCTGCAGAACAGGAGTGTGTACCTGGTAGTATGTATATGTATGTGGGTGGTGGTGGTGGTGAACCTTGTCTACAGTCAATAATACTTCACGCTCCTTGTATCTGTGCCCTTGCCTGTATGTGCTATCCCAACCTCTAAAGTGGTTCAATCTCATTTCCTCACCTTGACAATGGAATTGGTCATGGAACATGTTTTGGCCAATAGGATAATGTAGAACTCAAGGTATACCCAAGTCTTTAAGAAGGCATCCATGTTTCTCATTCTCTGATGGTCCTTTTGGCATCATGACAAGAATCCATGTCTATTAACCTGCTGCTCTTCAGAGAAGAATGACAAAGGGATTCAGCAGGACCTGGCTACAACCATCTTGAGCATAACTACCATGACTGCCTCTGAGCAACCCTAGTCTGTTTTCTCCACATAGTTTCCCAGAACACTATAAATAGACACAATCATTGGAGTGGTATGAGGAGCTTTACGATCCAGACTGCAGCACCACAAATATGCCTGACATCCATGACATGAGCTTGAGATAAAGCAGGTACATTCTGGTTTATATGAAATCACTTGTGTCCTGGTCATTATATAAGCCCATGACTACTAATTCATAATGCAGGGATCTACCTGTCATGCTGCTGGCCAAGATATCTTCCTGTACAAAAGTCCTCCAATAAATTGCACTTGACAATCTTGGATATGTCTTTCTCTTTCTTTGGTCTCATGGAATCCTACAGTTGGTTCTCATACATTGGGACCATATGGAACAAGGTGATGTTAGCTGGGCCTAGCTCAAACTACCTGACACCCAGCCAACCCACAGAGCTGTGAGCTAAGAGAATACATATCTGGAACAACACTGATGTTTTAAGACGATTTGTTACACATTGGAATTGTGACTATGAATTATTGATCCAATCTACTATGTGTCACAGTCTGTATTCTTCACTCATATGAAGCTGGGTCTCAGGACATTGGGAAGCTGGCAGAGCTACTTTGACTGAACAGCATTCTGGTAAGAAGCCATTGATTTCTTCAAAGTAATAAGATGAGAAATAGCTAATTAGAGCTCATCTTTAAGTGCCTAGCAGGCAAGCCACTAAAACAACCACTCACCCACCACCTACCTCTGTGTGTGTGCACTAAGGAGAATGTCTTACTTGGATTCTACATTAGGATTATTTTCCTCAGTGACTTATTGTTCCTTTAGAAACCTCAGGCATCATGTAAGTACTCCCAGTCTCCTGTTTTACACTATTTCCTAAGAAGCTCAGAGCCCAACCTATGGCTCATTGATAGCTAAAAAGAGTGATTTTAGAGTCGAGATAGATTCTGTGCATCAGCCAATTTCTGGATCCATTGTTGTTTCCTAGCTTCATTTTTTTTTCTTTAAAAAATATAAGAATCTAGCTGGGCGGTGGTGGTGCACACCTTTAATCCCAGCACTTGGGAGGCAGAGGCAGGTGGATCTCTGTGAGTTCGAGGCCAGCCTGGGCTACAGAGTGAGTTCCAGGAAAAGCGCAAAGCTACACAGCGAAATCCTGTCTCAACGCCCCCCAAATGTGTATATATATAAGAATCTTTCTATTTTATTTCATCTCATTTTATGTATTTTGTCTACATGTTTATAGGTGCTCCCTGTATATGTTTTGTACCTGGGGAGGCCTAAAGAGAGTGGAAATGGAGTTATAGACTGCTGTTAAGCTGTCATGTGGTACTGGGAACCACATAAACAAGAGCATCAAGGGTACTTAACCTGAGTCATCTCTCCATCCCCTTTTCTTTTATTTTTATTACTGGTGTATCTGCTTTATGGTATAAAGTTGCTTATATATTTGTAACACACTTTAATTTTTAAAATAAAGCAAAATAATAGCTGAAGAAATGGCTCAGTGGTTAAAAGCACTTGCTGTTGTTATAGAAGACTTGTATTCAGTTTCCAGCACTCACATGGTGGCTCACAACCATCCATAACTCCAGTTCCAAGGGATCTGATGCCCTCTTCTGATCTCCATGAGCACTAGGCATGCTCATAGTACATATATACATTCATTCAGGTAAATACTCAGTTTCAAATTTCAAAAGCAAGGCAAAGTAGAAATAAATATAAAAATAAATACAATAACAATAAAAGTGGAAGGGACATATACTCGGGCAGCATTAAAAATCCTAGCTGTATTCTAAACAACAGACTTCCAGAAAAGACAAAATCCAGCAAAATGATAGCAGGAAAAGCTTTCTACATCTAGAGAGTAATTTTCATGTGACCAGTGAAAATGGGAGGTAAATGAAACTAATGCCATTTTCTAGCTTGGTGGTTAACATACGTTAATTTATATAATGGGTTCAGTAACCTATCATTTCACAGATGAAGAATTAAGGCACTACAAATAAGAACCTTAGATAGCATCTAAATGTCAGCATATAAAGGAATTGCTAAATTCTAGGCTTATAAATGAATGTGATCCTATGTAGCATCCTTAACCCTTTTGTCTTTTTCTTGGTTTTCTTATCTTTGAAATAGGTAATAATCATACTAATTTTGTTGGAGTGCTATGTTTAATGAATCTACACAAAAATGTATAAGTGTTTGTTACATAGTAAAGACCAATTTTTATAAGTGTTAGCTACTATTAGTAGTAAGTGATAGAATGAGTTGTCCTTCAACAAAGGCCAAAATAAGTGTAGGCATGGCAGCACACACTTGTAATTCTAGGATTTAGGAGGCTGAGACAGGAAGATGGTAAGTTCTTGGCCAGCTTCAGCTACATAGTGAGACCTCATCTCAAAAAGAAAAGAAAGAGCCATTATAAATTTTAGAATATTCTATTAACATGAGTATAACAAGGGCCAAGGAGATGATTCACTGGCTAAGGATGATTAATATGCAAGCATATGGGATTGAGTTCAAATCATTAGCACTCATGTAAAAAGTCAAGCCTGGCCAGGCGGTGGTGGCGCATGCCTTTAATCCCAGCACTCCGGAGGCAGAGTCAGGCAGATCTCTGTGAGTTCAAGGCCAGCCTGGGCTACCAAGTGAGTTCCAGGAAAGGCGCAAAGCTACACAGAGAAACCCTGTCTCAAAAAAACAAAAAAACAAAAGTCAAGCATGGCTAAAACACAGTTGTAACCCCAGCATTGGGGTGTTGAAGACAGATCCCAATATCTTACAGGCCAGTCAGTCTAGCCAAAATAATAAACTTCTGGTTTGATGAGAGACTCTTTTCTCAAAACAGAAAGACAGAGAGAGATAGTGGAGGACACAATGTCCTACTCTGCTCTCCCATGGACACACACAAGCATTCACACTAGCACACTGACATGCATACACCAAGTGCGTGTGTGTGTGCTCACGCACACACACACACACATAGAATTACAACTACTAAGTGTGTGAAAACAATTCAAACGATACCACCAAAGAGATATCCACTCCAAAATACTATGGAAATATCCAGATTTGAAGCCCCCAAACTAGCAATCTAAGACCACAAGTGAGGCTGAAACTTCTCAAAGACAGCATACTTAAAACTCTGAACTTGTCTCACTCACCATGTAGTCTGTTATGCATAACTCATAAACAGCCATGGTTCAGCACAACATTGGGAGGCATGCCTTCACACCCAGTACTTTTGAGTGTAAAATTTACTTGCATATAAGGCAGCCAGGCAAATCCTGCCCTAAGGTGGCCCTTTTGCCCTAAATAGCCTCTTATTTTATACCCTCAATTTTGCATCATAATTCTCTGTCTGAGGAACTACAAATTAGCATTTGCTTACTGTTTAAAATTTTTAAAACATAAGTTGGACTCTAATTAAAGAGGGAAGCATGGGTGGCACTAACTGGGTCATTTGCTAGCAACTATGTGGCCACATAGCTGCCTTGCTTTTAAATCACAGAAACTTCATTTTGAAAACAGACCATTAGCACATTGTAATTCCCGATAAAACAGTAGTTGCACTGTTAATGACTTACCCATTCCCACCAGACATAATCATGGAAAAAAGAAATAAAATAAATATAATATAAATGTATATGTCCACATACAACCTAGCAAAAGAGCTGGTCCTTTTTCCACTCTTTAGAAACATAAGAAAAGCCCTATCTGTTTTGGCACAACATTATGTGGTTTATTTATTCTAAAATGACAAGTATTTTTTTCTACCATCCCATGAAACTCAACTTGATAAGAATGGACAGTCTTTTTAAAAAGAAGTAAAAATGTCTGAGCGTGATTATGATTTTTAAATGGAGGTGCTCATTTTAATCAGGCCTATATGATCATTACTAAATCTACTTCAGCATCCATATTAATAATAATATTCTAGTCCCTAAGAATAATGTGCCTAAGTCAGTATTTTTCCATATGTGATTTTAGAGAGCACTAGAGATTGTGTGTGGTAAAAATTATGGAGTAGGCAGCAGTTCAAACTCCTAGCTGAGCTTGAAAGAAAACAGAAATCACCCTAGGTATTAAGGCAAAGGGGAATCTGACAGCCAGAGAGGAAGATGTGTGACTTAATAAGTGGCAGCTAGGGCCAGATGTGGAACCAAATGCCCTGAATGTAAGAGCTTGTGTTTTAATGGTCACTCAGGCATGTGAGACAAGGCCTTTGGGCATGGAGAACACCAATCTGTAACTCCCACTTATGGAATCTGTGCAGAAAGCTACAACTGCAAAGGGCCATAACTGAAGTCAAAGAAGGCTTAGGAGGATTAGTAAACTCAACCCACTGGCCTAGAAATCTAACAAGGAAGTATTTGTAGCTGTTTGTGCATGTAAAATACACACACACACACACACACACACACACACACACACACACGAGTATGCATTGCTTTTACATAATATATATTTATATATGTAGAAATATATAATCTACTAGAAATCAAAGCCATTGTTTTGGATATTCAGAATTTTGAGTACTAATTTATTTTTAGCCACTACTGAGTAAAGCTCCATAGCAATAAATTAATAATAAAATTAAGGTCAAATCTAACCAGTGTATAAGCCAGCTTAGAGAGGAAAAAGCAAAGCCACTCTGAAAATTCTTATTCTTGATACTGAAACTAGGTGAGTTTGAGAAAATATAAGATTTGCATAGATAGTCTCCAAGTAGTTGTCTTGAGGTATCTATTAGTCACAAAGAGAATGATAAAAAGACAGTCATTTTACAATGAAGAAATTTGGCAGGCTCTACTTTAATCAAGTGTTCATCAACATCACCAGTAGTTGACACCAGGAACTCTTTGTCATACTGAAAATGAGAAGACTTCATTTCTGTGGTATAATCTCAATCCAACCATGAGAAAACATCACTCTATCATAAACTGAGGGACATTTGTGCCAAGGTGCTATGTAGCAGTTTCTTCCAAATTTAAAACCTTCCATCTTAGAGGAAACTCATTAAGACACAGGATATCCACAAGGAGGAAAAACAGCAGAAGGTCCTAAGGAGGTGAAACATCCCATCCTGTAGGTAAACTCCTTAAGCTCAGGAAGTAAACAACCAAAATGGCTTCAGGAAGTACCTGACACTGACCAGAGTCCCTGTCCAAGTGTATATGAGCAGTAAGGACTGCTGAAGAACATTTAGTAACCTGAGCTTCCAGGAAGAAGCAGAGAACAGGTGCATTCCCTGGAATCAGGTTAAACCAATTGAACTACGTGCAAGTTTTGTAATGCATGCCAGGGTTCCAACTTTCAGGAGCTTTTACCATGTTGGGGTGGGCTTTGGTGATATAGCTGTCTGTGAGTTATTTCAGCTCCTATATGTAACTCCTAACCCATATTCCTGTAAGTAATCCAATAGAGCTTTGGGCTTCAGTGGTATATCTATCTGCATTTTGGTCTGCCACTGGTTCCCTATCTGCGGTGAAGAGACAGTTGTTCACATCTCCCCAGTAATAGTGCCATACAACATAATGTCATAAAAACAAGGAAAGGCCAAAGAGTTGTTACAGCCTGCAGAATACTAAGAGTAAACAATGACTAAATACAGAGTGGGATCCTGGAAAGGATCTTGGAACAGAAAAAAAGGACTTAGTGGAGGGGGAAAACAGCATTGATCTTCAAATAAGGCTTTTGGTTTATAGTACTATCCCAAAGTCAGTTTTCCTTGTTTTGATAATTATGCCATGCAAGATGTTAATATTAGGGGAAGCTTGGGGAAGGGTATATGGAAGTTCTTTACAGCATTTTGAAAACTTTTCTGTAAATCTACAATTAGTTCAAAATAAAAAGCTTTTAAAAACTACTCTTGTAGAGCCAATCCAAGCAACAAAGAACACCACAGTGGAAGAAGAAAGTAGTTTCAGATGAACTCATAAAACATAAAAGGAAATAAACCTTCATGAGTAAGTCAGCAGATGTAATGGAAGAATTAGTATCCCCTAAATGGGGGCCAAAAGAAGAAAAATAAGCAATGGCCCCTAACATTATGCTTTTAAACTTATCCAAATGTAAGACATAGAGAAACCATAAGAAAAGCACGAGGCAGTGGAGAGGTGGCTCAGTACTTGAGAGCACATGCTGCTTTTTTAGAGGATCCTGGTTTGATTGCCAGCACTCAATTCCAGAAGATCTGGTAGAGTCTTCTGGCTTTCTTGGGCACTGCATCCGTGTGTTACACAGACAAAACACTCCACATGTAAAATAAAAACGAGTCTTTAAGAAAAAGAAAATGAAATGCGGAAAGTGACATAAAAAAGAACAGTGATAGCAAATAGACAACAGACAGATGATAGACTGAATGCACTTAAGGACCTAGAAAGGACAGTCACTGAAACAGTAGAAGACTTCAGGAAGACGCCAAGAGTGCAGCCCAGAAGGAAAACCTATATGAATAAATGCATGACCAGAGAGAAATTAAGGCAATGACAAAAGAGTGACAGCTTGAGAAGCAAGACAGAAAATAAACAAGAGAAGCTATTTGAAGAGATATATGACATGGATTAAAATTATTCTCAAGCCCCCAAATTAAAAATAGCTCCAAGCCAGGCATGGTGGCATGTACGTTTATTACCACCCTCCAGAAGCAGAGGCAGATAAATCTCTGTGAGTTCAAGGCCAGCCTACATAATGAGTTCCAGAACAGACAGGGCTACAGAGTAAGACTGTGTCTCATGTTAAATACGCCCAAGATATGTTCTAATTAAACTACAGAAAGCTAAAGACAGAAAAAGGCAACCAGAGAAAAGATAAAAAGCAGCAAAAAAACATTTCTGGGAACTAGTCATAGACAAACCTCCACGGTGCAGGACAGAAGATGATAACACAGTATCTTCAAAACCTCAAAGGAAAATAACTGTAAATCTAGAATTACTCAAAGTTAAAAAGAAAAAATAAATATATTTCAGAAAATAAGGGATCTCAATATAAAGAATCAGTATCATAAAAAATGTTTTTCCAACTAAATGCCATAAAAGGAAATCAAGAACTAAAAGCAAGAAAACCTCATACACATTTATAAATTATAAAAATCCCTTTCATTGATTGGCTAAGGTACTAGAGAATATTTATGACAAATGTTTAGCATATGAAAGCTAATGTAGTACTTAAAAGGAAAATTAAAATCTTAAGTGTTTTCTTAGAAAACATTAAAAATCAGTAAAAACAAATATTCAAGCTGGGTGAGGTGGCATATGTCTATAATCTCAACACTCTGAAGGTTGAGGCAGAGGATCCACCAAAAGTTTAAGGCCAGCCTAGTCTACACAGTGAGTTCCAAGCCAGCCTGCACTGAGTAAGACCTTGTCTTTTTTTTTAAAAAAAAAAAGTAGCAACAACAACAAAATCCCTGAAAAAAAATAGATGCTCACTATTCTGAAATGAGCAAAGAAAAGATAAAGAAAGGAAGGAAGGAAGAGAGACAGACAGACAGAGACAGAGACAGAGAGGAAAATAGGCCGTTAAAAAAGAATAGGAATGAGTGAAATAAAGAACAGAGTTTTAAAGGAAGACAAACAGGATGAAATCTAGTTCTTCTAAAAAGCTAGTAAACAATAATGATAAAATTGATTTAAAAACAAGAAGCATAAATCAATAGTATCAGGGCTTAAAAGATGATAACTGTAAGATTAGAATAAGTGGAAGTTCTGGAAGCTAATTTTCTAAATAATCTCAAGAAGAAATAGAAAGCTGAAATGAGATATAACACACTTACAGAGTGAATTATTAGCTAATCTACCCTCTGATAAAAGGAAGCACCATATGGTTTGACAGACTACTTAAATAAACCTTCAAAGAACTGACAAATATCTTTTACAAATACCTTTTACAAACTGCTATACGAAACCAAGAGTAGATGTTCTGAAACTGAGGTTACCAAGCTATTATAAAGCACTGTCATTTGAAGTAGACAAAAATCTGTACAAGAAAATAAAGAGATAGGCCTCTCTTTTTTGTGAGCAAAGATGTGAAAATCCTACATAAAATCTGCATGTACCAAAAATCCATACAAGGCAAGCACTCAATAATGAAAAAAAATTATTACATGTTGCATTGGAGGCACAAGCCAATATAATAAGAGAAATATATAATAATAAGATATATATATATATATATATATATGGGTTAGAAAGTAGCAAATCTGTTTTTACACTTTATATGATGTCTCAAATTAAAATCTAAGATAACCTACAGAATACACTAACTCAAAAAAGACATAAAAGACAGGTGCAAAAATAAGTTCCCTTTTGTGACCTAGAAACTCATTCAGTTTGAGTTTTGAGTCCATATAAAAAAGAAATATGATTTCAAGACAGCTCAAAGCAATGATGATACTGATGTGGAGACTGATTGTGAAGAATAAAGAGCCAATAATGTAAAAGCAAAAGGTCCCTCTGTCCTGTAATATAAAAACTTTAAATAAGTACATTAAGATTATCTGATTCTAATCAATAACCAGAGGAGAATATTGACCAGAAAAACATGTACCTAGCTCTGTGATTCTGAAATCCTTGACTTTTGCTCTGAGCATTCTGTCAGCATCTACCATTAATACTTTCTGGAAACTGTAAACAAGAAATAATCTCCTATTGCTTTAACTCCCTGGCATTGTGGAGCTGTTTACTACTACAGCTTTACTCAGTCAACCCTGGGATACTAATAATTTCTTCAGGTGTACATATCTGGCCTATGTCAGTCTTTTTAATGACTAAGGAATACAAATGCAATAGACTGTACCTAACTAGTCTACAATTGAAGTTCTGATTTTTCCATTTGTTATTATAGTTTGCTGCAATTAAGTTCATGTACATCTACATGAATGCAAACAAATGTGTATACTCAATCCTGTATTAGTCCATTTGTCAAAAGCTTCCATATGAAAAAATCCCTAAAGTCTAAATACTAGGTAAAAGGTCCAAATATCAGACAGATCCTGCCAACCAGCCTCCAGAATGGTGAACTAATTTATACCTCAAATGTTAGAACATTTGCTCCCTAGCATACCTATCTGGAGTTAGCAAAATAAACTATTTTAAACAGTGGGAATAATCTGGATATAGTGGTATACACCTGAGTTCCAGCCACTTGAAATGTTGAAGCAAGAAGATCATTGGAGTCAAAGAGCCAAAGCCAGTCTGGGCTACATGGCAAGACCTTGTCTTAAAAAAATTAAAATTAAAATGATGCTAACATTGATGGGATATCTTATTATTGTTTCATCTTTCATCAATATTAGGCATCTTTGCATAGGTTTAAAGACTATGTGTATTTCTTCTGTGAATGGCCTCTTCTTGTCTTTAAACTGTTTTTGTCTCTTAGTTTAGAGGGTTTTTTAATAAGCCCCTGATATCAATCTCTTGGTTCTTATACAAATTATAAATATGTTCTCTCAGTTTTTCTCTTGTTTTTTATAATTGCTTTTGGTATCTTCTGCAATTAAAACATATATAAATAAAAATTTCCTACAGTTAATCTTCCCTAGTTTGGTTTTTAGAAATTGTCACCTACTACAAAAGAAAAATAATGATGCTTTCTAATGAACTGTCACCAAAATCTCTACTCCTAACACTTTTCCCCACTTATGTGAAATATGCTTCCTCTCCTATGTTTAAGACCATAAACATAAGTCTTTCATAGTCTTGGTACTCTATTTCACTGGCACTCAGTTTATTCCTCTGCTAGAAAACTGTTTCAAAATACCTGTAAATTATGTAAACTCCCAGTATCTAGACTTTAATGTTTTTATCAACACTCCACTTTTGGCTGTTCTTGGTATCTTATTCTTCCTAATCAATGAGCCAATTTCTTCTCATTAATCCTGAGAAATGAAATCAAACTCAACAACAGCAACAACAAAGACTTATTTTGTAATTCTGATTAGAAGTGCTTAAAATTTACAAATTACTCCAAACAGACTAGAATTTATACATTATCTTAGAGATAGCATACAGTACAAAAGAATGTATTTCTTTTAGTCTTTTTTTTTTTTGGTTCAATGTATTCCTAAGATTTCATAATTTCTTTTGCTATAATGAATAGCATTCCTGTGACCATTCCCTAGCTTATTATTGCTGGTATAAAGTAAAGCTACTGTTTTGTGACCAATATTCCTATATTTAGCTACTTCCCTGGATATTCTTAAGCATTACATTTTTATATTAATTACTGAGAGATTTTCAAGTATTTAATAATATTCACTTTATTTGAAAATTAGTCTTTGCTGTGTATGGTGGTATACACCTTTAATCTCAGAACTCAGAGGCAGAAGCAGGGAATTCTCTGAGTTCAAGGCCATGCTGGCCTACATAGCTAGTGCCAGGCCAGCCAGAGCTACATAGTAAGACCTTGGCTCAAAAGAATAATAGCCTTTAAGTGCGCAAGTAGTGGACATAATCAAAATATATTGTGTTCATGTATGACATCACAAAACTGAACAACAACCAAACCTAAGGAGAACTGGTGGCACCTGATTACTGTATAATGTCTATTTCTCAATGGGTATCAGATACATAGATTTTGATGTCTATCGTCTATCTTTATAATCTTGTAATTTTAAAGCATTAAACAAAGCAAGCAAACACCTAACCCAAAAATAAAATCAACCAAAATAATTGCCAGCTTTAATATTTGAGCTTGGATCTAATATAATACTATCGTTTTAGATAATTGAAACTTAGGTTCTCAAACACTGAAAAAGAAGTAAAACACAGGGGAAGACTTTGTGTCCTATTTAGTTAGTATGCCCAAACAGAATTCTCAAGCACTGAAACAAGGTGTTCTCATTGGTTTGCTTAGTGTAGTTTATTCCCTAATGTTAACATAGATTTGCGTTGCCTGTTTAGCTCATGTTGGCTTGGATTTTCAGTCCTTGCAGTGTGCATGGCAATGAGTAAGATGTTGTCTCTGTAGTGTTCATTTATCTAGCTGTGTTAAAGTATAATTGAAAATAAAAACATATATAGTTATATAATATGCACTGTAAAATAATTTAAATGAAGCTAATTAATCATTTACTACTTCACAGTTACCTGTGTAAGTGTGTGCATACGTGTGTGTGTGTGTGTGTGTGTGTGTGTGTGTGTGTGTGTGTGCATGTATTGAGAATATTTAAAATCTTCTCAGCAGTTTTCAAGGACATAATAGATTACAATTCATTATAGTCACCATGCTATACAACATATCTCCAGAATTTACTCATTCAACTAAAACTTCGGACAAAGGGTAGCCTTTTAAGTAACCTTTCTGCATTTAGGAAAATTCCCACATTCTGTTTCCTGTCATAGGCAACACGCAAGTCAGAGCCCAGTTTTCCAGCCTTCTGAGCAATTAGAAGTGTGCAGGTGACCCACATTCTACCAATCAAGAAGCTTACAAAATATTTGGCTCAGAAGAGAGTAACATGAGAAACTAGCTCAGTGAAAGCCACACTTAGTGTTAGAGGGGGCTGATTCTTGACACTGACAAAGAACTCAAGGTAGTGAAAAGTAGTGTGGTAAAATCTACTACTTGGCAGGAACGCAAAATGTAGCAATGACCCATGGATGGTGTCAGTAGTAACAGAGGCCATTTTCCCACCAGACAAGTTCTGCAGCTTGGTACTGGGCACTGTTCCTAAAATTTAGCCCCAAGCTTGTTTTTCCAGTCTTTCTGAAGATACTATGAACCACCCAGGATCTTTTTAATAAATTCTCTTTCTGTTTAACTGGCCAGAGAGGAGTTTGCTTTATAAAAGTAAGCCCTCCCCAACACAAACAACACCATCAGGCAATGACAGAATTAAATCAAGTTCTTCAATTTTTCAATTCCCAGGCCAGCATTTTTCTAACCTATCACACATATATTTAATGCTTTCAGGAAGGTTTAAAATGTTATTTTCAAAACTGCATGCCAAAGTCCCCATCTCGAAGATATGCTATAAATTAAGGACAAATTACCTAATTCAAAATAGCTCATGTTTACATGCACAGACTAATGGCTTCCTTAAAAGATATCAGTTCACAATAAAAACCAATAGAAAGTAGCTGCTCATAGTGGCATGTGCCTGTATACAATTTTGGCACTTGGAGGGGAGGGATGAAACAGAAAGAGCATGAAGCCAAGGTTACCCTGTGCTCCACAGAAAAAATGATATCTCAAAAGGGAAAGAAGTGATGGCTCAGGGGATATGAGTGCTTGCCACGCATGCATGAGGACCCAAGTTCAAATTCCCAGTGCCTATGAAAAAAAGCCAGACATAGCTGCTCCCATGCCTATAACTCTAGTACTATGGAGGGTAGAGATGAAAAGATTCTTGGGACTTGCTGTCTTCCAGCCTAGCTCCAGGTTCAGTAAAAAAGACTATAAATAAATAAATAAATAAATAAATAAATAAATAAATAAATAAATAAATAAAAAAAATAGAGCAAGTGTTAGAGGAAGCCATCCAATGTCCTCTTCTGGCCTTTGCACACACAAGGGTATGCATGCATGCACATGTACTCAACTACCACACACACACACACACACACACACACACACACACCATTTAAATACAACACACACATACATGTACCCCAAAGCAATAAAACAAACCAAAACTCATGTAATCAAACTAGTCCAAATAAAAATAGATCAAAAGCAAATAAAGGGAGAAATAACTATCTTAGAAAATCAGGATGAAATCATTGCCATGTTCAAAGCACTACATTTACAATCTATTTCCTTAAAGTAAAAACCACTAAAAGCATAGGCTATAATAATGTTCCCATCCTACATCCACAAATGATGATGTTCATTATTTTCTACCTTCATGGACTCAAGAGTCTTTTAAGATTTCCATTTCAACCTCCCTTCAGAATGTTTTGAATGAGGTCATCATGAGTAAAAGGACAGTTTACCAAAATATGGAAACTATTATACAGTTTATATAGATTACTGCTACTACCAGAACAACAGGTTGCAATTATGAGAATGAAGGTTTTCACTGTGTTGAATATCCACCATACAATAGTTGGTGTGCTACAATAAGAACTTTACAAACAGTGACAAATCTATCCTTAATCACAAGAGTTCTATGTAATGAGCATTGCTATACCTATTTTATAGATGAAAAATATTCAGTAATTTACCCAAGGCCACCAGGCTTGTAAATGAAAGAGCTTAGGTTTGGATCTGGGTCTGCCAACTCCAAAATCAGTGGTCTGGTCTATTTATAGCATACTACCTCCTGGAGGATAAATTTCAGTTTTATAAGTGAGAATATTTACTCAAGGCTCTAAATCTTAGAAGAATTATATTATACAATGTTCACAAAAGAACTACTAGCCTTTCAATCAATAACAGGAGTCTAAGGAAGAGCTGTGTAATAATTTCCTGCATTTATAGAGGCCTCATGCACAAGTTTCTAAAGGGATCTGGGAAGACACAAGAGGAAACGGCATGAACCCAGCCTGCACCTTGAGAGCTTTCACCTAAGTAGTGAGAAAACAGTAGCATGCACAGTATCAAAAATCTATACAGCTACAAAGGATCAGGTGTCATCTGTGGTGGCTAGCTAGCACAAGGCTCAGACAGGTGGCTAGGAGAGATGAGCTGTAAATTCCCTGGTATGGAGCTCTTACTGCTGCTGCCACCTGTGCTTGGGAGACTACTCTGGAAAGGTTCCCCCTGCCTATGTTCCCAACTACATGAAACCTTATGCCTGCTAAGCCTAGACCTGGCCCTGCTTCCTGCTGATATCTGCCTTCCCTCTGAGAATGGCCCTCTGTACTCTCTCTGATAACAATCAGTAGGTCTTACAGGTGAATCTCTCAGAGAATAAAGGGTCACAGAGAAACAGGTACAGTGTAGAGGCAGAATTGGTGATTTCCATAGGGCAAAAGAGAAATGTCCACCACTTGAAGAAAATAAAGAGAGAGAACCATAGGACTGGGAAGATGGCTCAGCAGTTAAGAGCACTGAGTGCTCTTGCAAAGGACCCAGGTTCGGTTCCCAGAACTCACATGGTGGCTAACAATCACCTGTAACTACAGTTCCAGGGGATTGGATACCTTTTTCTGACTTCCTGGGGCACCAAGCATATATATAGTGCATACACATACATGTGGGCAAAATACTCATGCATGTAAAATAAACTAATACAAAAAATTATTTTTAAAAGAGAATTATTACCTATGACTTCTTGACCTGTCCCCACATGCTATCATATATATACTGAGACAAATTCTCAGGGATACCTGCAGCTGATTCTATGACCAACCATAGTGCAGGGTGTGGTTTATTAGCTGAACCCAAGAAGAAAAGACACTTGGACAACACAACAGGTATAGGCCCTCAGGTCCTAGGTACATAGCAGGTAGGTGTCTATGCCAGAGTACTGGGGCCACATAAGTGAAGAAAGTCTCTATTGTGTTCTATCATTTCTGTGCATGAACCAGAGAAGGGAACATTTGGAAAGTTCATTATAAACCTACAATGTAAGAGTTTTCAGAATGTCAAAATACAGAAAGAACCTAAGAGACCAAAGTATGGATGTAAGAAGAGATACAAGGAGGTGGCTTTTCTGCTGAGGGCTAGGCCTAGCTTTTCCTATTGTCAACAAGCCAGAGACAGATGTCTCTTCCATGATGTCAATTATTTATCTAATAATCCTCAAGATTTAGACTTAACATTGATAGAGAAATGGAATCATTCATTAAATTATTCAGCAAACATCTATTGTACTTGGCAGGACTGTGGAGGAAGGAAAGTAAATAAGGGACAACAGAGACCCCCCAGTATAAAGTAAATTTAAAACATTTTAGCACACCTATTAGCCCACATTAAGTACTCAATAAATGATGGCTTCTAGAAAATTTTATGCTAGCAAGTTGGAAATAAAGTAGTAAGCAAAGAACAGACTGTGACCAAATTCACATAATACACTGAGAGGCTAGGATTTGTCCAAGAGAAAACAGGCTTTAAAGAGAGGAGAGAACTAATCAGATTAGAAGAGGGTCATTTGGGAAAAACTTTGCAGGATGAAACTTTTAAATGGAAGATCACTTACTCAGTTCTCAAAACTTCAGGACAAGGGTGGAAAGCTTAACAGCAAAAAAAATAGAGATTAGGGAGCCTTTCTAGAAAGGAAGAAATGCAATTCCAAAGATTGGTGGGAGACACAGGAATTAGATGGAGAAAAGAAACAAGGCAGAACCCTTGCCTGGTCCTAGAACACATAAGGTGACCTTTACTAGAATATAGTCCTCAGGTGCAATTTAACTAGAGAAAAAGAAATGAAGTCAAGGGGTTGTAGAGATGGCTGAGCGGTCAAGAGCACTTACTGCTTTTGTAGAAGACCTGGGTTCAGTTCCCAGCACCCACAAGTCAGCTTTACAACACCCAATAAGTACAGTTCTAAGGGACCGTATGCCCTCTTCTGGCTTCCACAGGCTTCTGCATGCACATAGTACACATAAACTCATTCACATACAGAGAGAAAGAGAGAGAGAGAGAGAGAGAGAGAGAGAGAGAGAGAGAGAGAGAGAGAGAGAGAGAGAGAGAATTTTGTTTTAAAAAAAAGAAGGTAACCTACAGATACCTAAGGGACATCCAATATGGAGAGGGTCCAAAGATACTCATATTTCCAGGTCTCTACACTTAAAGAGAACAATAAGTTTGAGGAATTAATACAGATATGTCAACTGAAACATCTCTATGTCAGAACCAAAATAGTCATGGCTAGATAAGAGGCAGCCACTTAACATTTATGAACTCCTTACTATTTTCGCTCAACACTATAACAAATGCCATGGCTAAAGTAGAAGGCAAGAAAGCAAAGGTCCCTACTCTCCGTGAGGTTAACTAAAAGAGAGAGGATCCAGAATATATACAAGTGCATACACACATAAAAAAAAATACTAGCTAGTAAAAGCATAGAGAAAAACATTTAATTAAGATAGGATATGATAATGACTGGCTACAGAGTTCCTTTGTCATTGCCCATTCTAGAATGTGGGAAGCAAAAGAAGAGACTGGGGAAGAAGGGCAGAGACCTACAATTGTAAACCAAGTACTGATGGAGAGTTCCAAACCAGGAACTCAGGATCTAACCTAAAGATGTAACATGGATCAGAACATCTTGACTCCCAGTCTATGTTCTATTTTGGAAACCGTCATGGTTTAGATGCGGTTTTCTCCACGTTGGAAGTTTGATTAGTTTCCAAGTGCAATGATGTGAGAGGTAGTAAGAATCTTTAAGAGATGAGACCTAATAGGAGGTGGTTAGGTCATTGAGGGCACTGCCTGTGGAAGAGATGCATATGGTTTTCATGGATTTCTCATAAGCTCCTTTAAGGGGGTTGTTTCTTAAATAGAAGACTAGCTTCTCCACTGTCCTACATACATTCCTATCACAATGTCCTGTGCCATATCAAAGGCTCACCAGAGTAGAGCTTATCCTGAGGCTACAACCTTGAACCTCAAAAACTGGAAGCTAAATAAATCTCTTTCTTCATATATTACTCAGCATCAGGTATTATGTTGTAGCAATAACAGATTGACTAATATAAAGATTGTGGAGCCACCTCCAAACTAGAGCATCTAGGAATAATACTAGTGGCTCATTTCATTCAGTGACTATGTCTACATCCAGCTTAACACTAGAAGCCCAGAGATTCTGTAGTGAACAAGATCATCAAGGTTCTTACCCTCAGAAAGTTTACATTTTCTATTAGAAGAAAAAAGAACACCCAAGTCCACAGATATCATCATTCCTCAAAGTAAACAAGTCTCTAAGTAAAACAATTACAAACTGTGTTATATGTTGTGAAGAAATAGAAACAAAGGTCTAAGAATAACAGTGGGTATTTACTTAGGGTTGTCAGACAGAAACAAATATTCTGGCAATAAAAGGTCCTAGAATTTTCCCTGGAAAGGAAAGTGGTAAGGATCTCCCAGGCAGAGAGAACTGTGTGTATAGGCTTGGAATCAGAGAAGAGCTTGATGTGCTTGAAAAACTGAAAGGTGACCAGTAGGGCCAACAGACAGGCCCAGAGAAAAAGAACTGCTGGCATGGAGATATAAACAGTTCCATCACTCAAGGCCCTGTTGGCTTCAGTCAAGGCAAGTCACTGGAACAGGTTTTCAAGACAGGGGTAACCTGAGGCTGGGTTTCAATGCTATGGAACTTCTGGGATGGAGAGGTTGTTTGTTTGTTTTCTATAAGCCCACAGTGTCTGGTGGCCATCATTCTAATCATACAGTGTGGTGTGCCTTTATCACGTCTACAAATAGGGTGAGGCCTCCATTTGCAGACCAATTTCTCTTCCTTGGAGATCCTTCCTGGCCAAAGTGCTTCCCAAAAGGCCCTGTGAACTCGCTAAAGTATTTCCAGTAGTCTTTGTGAGAGTACTGGGAGGACCGATGCTTTTGTAAAGGACACAAAATAATAAAACAAAACCACTCCCTCATTTCTGATGGAAATTTCTTGTTTTCTCCTCCAGTGCCTCCCATTTGTTCACAGTCTAAGTAATTATCTTTGCTGCTTACTTTGTCTCCATTTCTATTCCAGAATACCACAAACATATGTATATGATGATGCATAATAACAAAGAACCATAAATTCTTATTGATCCCAGAAATTTGGCAATTCTAAACAATAAAAATATGTCCTCTGCCAGCTCCTCTCAAAGAACACTTTAAAAACACAAACAAGCATCATTATAACAAATGAACTCCTAGAAAACATGAGGCCTCTTCATGGGCTCCAAACTACCAGGTAGTGATGGCAACAGGCAACTGTAAATACAAATTTGCAAAGTCCCCATTGCCACTCTCACCTGGGCTTCTATCTTCATTTCCCAGCCTACATCTTGACTGCATCAAGCCCAATATACTATATTGCTTTTAGCTACTATTCTTTTCAGAAGCCAGAATTCTCAGGCTAAAGAGAAAGTCCCCTTTGTCCTCCACCAGTGATTTAATTTACATTCTCCTAAATACTCCATTCACTTTGTTATCAAGCAAAAAGGTCTCACAATTGTACTAGACCCTGAACTTGAATTTCCCTGTGTTTCTGTTCTTTGGGAATTTGCCTAGGTCAGCTACTGGGAAGTCCCAGAATTCAACTTTACCTTTGAGAAAATGTTGCTCATGATTTTATATGATTCTTCTCACTACTATTGCATATAACATGACAGGGAAAATTGAGGGGAATTGAGACAAAGTCTTTGATGCCTGTCTTTTGTCTTTCAGAATATAGATGCATATAAACATACAGACACACTGAAGTATACATATGACCTTTTCTCTGATTATCGGGAACTGGCTTTTATCTCTATCCTACCTCTAAAGGTCTTATATATAATTACTAGGATATAACAGCCAAATCTTGAATACAAAATAGTACAAAGGCAAAGAAATGCCAATTCCTAATAAAATCCATGTAGCCAACTGATAGGGAAGCATTAGGAATGAAATGGTTCTTTCTATTCTTTGGGAAAACAAATTAATGCCAACAGGATATGGCTTACCTGAATGTATTATAAGGCACCACTTTCGTGTGATTACTGTCAACAGATGAAAATATCTGCGTGATCTCTCTTAATTTAGACTTTTCTTGTTTCAGTTTTTGTACAGCAAAGTCAAGGCTGCTATATGGAAACTTGAAGGAGTAAAAATAAGACATATACATGAGACTTCAGGAGGCCATTATCATCATCATCATCATTCTTATTATTAGTTCTTTGAGAATTTCCTATGCTGTGCTTTGATCACCTTCGCCAACTCTTCTCAAGTCCTCCTGTCTTCCCTACTCATGCAACTGTGTTCTTTTTCTTGTTGTTAACCCACCGAGACCAATTTGTTCTACTCATGTAATTTTGGATGTGTGGTCTTACAATGGAGTGTGGTTGACTTACCAGAGACTACACTCTTAAAGAAAACTGGTTCTCCTCCTAGCAGCTAACCACTATCAATAGCTCTAGGACTATTGGTGGGATTTCATGCCCAACTCCACCTTCTGTGCTAGAATTTGGTCTGCTTTGGGCTTGTACAGGTCTTATGCATGCTATCCCAACCATTGTGAGCTCATATGTGCAGCTTCCCTGTTGTGCCCAGAAGACACTGGTTCCCAGTCATCCACTGCCTCTGTCGGACAATCTTCCTGACTCCTTCTTCCACAATAATCCCAGAGCCTTAAGGAAATAATGTGGTATTTATGTTCCATTCAGGGCTGATCATTCTGCAGTTTCTTATTTCCTATACCTTAGGAGGGTAATGGAGACCAAAAAGACTACATGGTGAACCCAAAGTAGATGATACATATCTTTACCTAGAAACAAATCTGAAGAAAAAAAATGACTATCTTTCTTATCTTTTGAATGAAAGATTTAGGACAAGGACTGACATTAACCCAGGTCCTAGATCTCAACTGAACTTAAGGGAAAGCAGGTGACAAAGCTTACTAAGTCTTAGTCTTTTTGTAACTCTCACACATAGCCCTGATATTTTAGCAGACCCTGATGGAAAGAATAAAGATTTATAGTTGGCTAAATGCACACCTACCTTCTCTAGATCATTAGGATGGACCCCTTGAAATTACTGGCCACCAGGCAAAGCACCAATCATAGCAAAGCTGGGTGTCAAAGTTCTACAAAAGCATTGTAACCCACATACATTTGTTTTCTGGGCAACCCACTGTTTCTGTTTCCTACTTTGTGATTAGCTTTTTTACTTAGAAAGAATACTCCTTATTTAATACAGTAAAGCATAAGGTTGTAAATAATTACAACCAAGTGATCAAAAGTTAGAAGATGAAATTTTAGAACAAAAACACTGATGCTATTTTGGTATAAAGCTGCCTCTATTCCACCATCAAATGATCCAGGTGGTTTGGCACCTACTGAGCCCCCCTCCTTTTTTGCATTTCCTTTCATGTATTTCCATGATAGCATCTATTAGTTCCTTTGAAAGACTCCTGAGACTGGTAATAAGGAGTGTATTAATCGTTGTCTTCATACAATGTCCTTGTTAAGAGCATTTTTTAAAATAATATAATTTTCACTTGAAATGCTGATACTAGGTAATGTCTTATCCTGCTTTATCATACTGAAAGAAGAAAATCCCTTTATACCTTAAAACTATATATTATGTTTTGGCTGGATGTATAACTGAATTGGAAAGTACTAGTTTAGCATATTCAAGGTCCTGGGTTCAATTCCTATCACTGAAAACAAAACAAAACAAAGCAAAAGACACCTGCATGGTTTAATATACACAGTACACAGATAATCCTCAATTTACAGTGATTTGTGTGTTAATAAACCCACGTAAGTTGAAACTGTACCAATTGCAACTAACTTATAGAACATTTCAAGTTTAGCAATACAACACCCTGGAGAGTATTTCTCTTCATGATCACAGTGCATATTTGAGGTCTGTAGCTCACTGCTGATGCCCAATATCATGTAAGAAGATTGAACTACACAGTGCTTACTAGCCTGGGTTGGAAGGGAATCAAAACTCAGAATTTTAGTTTCTATTAGAAAGCACATCACTTTTGCATGACAGTGAAGTCAAAATACAATGCCAAGCAATTCTAAGAACTGTATGTTTTATGTTAAGATAGAGGTTCTGTTCAGAACAAGAACCTTGGTTTATAACACCTACATTGACTAAGCCAGCCATGGGTCCTATAGGGCTAAGGCCTTCATACAAATTATCACATTTAATATCTGCAGCAACTTTATCAAACAAGCATTATTGTTACTCTCATTTCAAAAACTAGGAGACTGAAGCTCACAGATCATACATAACTAAAAAGCCTGTCAGCTATTACTGTGGAGCCCAGTTTCCAACCCAGGCCTGATGGTTTCTGGAAATCTAACTGCTTAATCATCATGTTTCTCACCTGAGTTTAGAGTTGTCATATAGTATAGGTTTGTAGTTTTAGAATAACCTAGATTTCTAAAACTATAAATGGAGAGGTGGTAGAGTAACTATGGAAGCTGCAGCACTCAGGAGAGATACTGAGAAGAGCACTGAGAACTACCAGCCTTCAACTGGCACTTCTGTATGACTCTGAACTTCTCTGATAAGCAGGCTGTTCTAGGGTCCCCGTCTCCCTGGCTAAGCTTTTCTCCAAATTGTACTACCTAGTTGTGTTTTTTTTAAGATTTATTTATTATGTTCACAGTGCCTGCATGTATGCCTGCATGTGGGAAGAGGGCATCAGATCTCATTAAAGATGGCTATGAGCCACCATGTGGGAATTGAACTCAGGCCCTCTGGAAGAGCAGCCAGTGCTCCTAACCTCTGAGTCATCTCTCCAGCCCTGTACTAACTAGGTAAAGTTCTTCCTAGCCAGAGCTCCTTCCTTGCCTTCTCATTTCACAGGGATCAGACCTGACCTGCACAATACTCTGATGGTAGCAGGCATTACCTGTGTCTTCTTGATCCTTCTCCTTTCATCCCACAGAGGTCTTTCCTCTAATATACCTGTTGGAGGTCTAATTCTGTCTTGACACCTAGCAATTCAACTTTGAGCATTTTCTTTATAAATGAGATAAAGCATTCACTGTGTGAGTATAAATAGTGCATAATTATTAAAACAACTTTAAAATAAATTTTTCCAGACGGATTTTTTTCAAAATTACAAGCATTGAGCTCCAGGTATGAATAGTTTATATGCTGAACAAGTTTACTTTTAAAGCCTGAGATTCTTAACCATGGTATTTTTATTGAACAATATTATCAGCGTAACACTTTTAGTAACAGTAATCATTTACCATTGCAGTATTTCAATTAAACAAATAAATTGTGGCTGGGTGTGTACATACCTATAATCTCAACACTCAGGGAAGAGAAAGACACGAGGACAGTGAGTTCAAAGCCACCCTGGGCTATCTGGCTAGACATGTCTCAAAAAATTAAATTAAAATTAATTCAAGAAATAAAACACGACAACAAGAAGACACTTCTCTGAGCTCACTGCAGCAAATTTCTCCTTCAATTCTAATTTCAGTCTCATGTGTCACTGTTAAGGGGACCAGCAACCTCAGCAACTACTCAGTTCCCCTGGGGTTTTTGTCTGTTCTAGTCATAGCCTCCTTTGCTCCCAATTCCAATTAATTGGAATAGCACAGTATCTGCCATCAGATTTTCTTCCTTTCCTATAGTTATTGCACTGCCTTCTAAAAACATTGTTGGTGTCAGCAAAAAACAGGAAACTTGATTCAGCCCTAGGCCTGCCTTCCATTGGTGTCTGGAACCTGTGATGCTGGGCAGTGGAGAGCTAAGCATATAAATAGAGGAGACAAGGGCTGGGCCTCTGTGATGGGACCTGTGGCCAAGTCGAACAGATCCATTATTCATGCCCACATGTGTGAATGTGCAATGTAAACCAGTGGCTAGATGTAGAAGAAAATACTCCAGAGGAAGGGAAATACACACTGCAGAAAGTGGAAAGCCAAGAAGTATACAATGTATTCACCTTGTCTGTGTTATTCTCCATGTACCTCAAGGTGTACTCATCAGCATTAAGCAGAATAAACAGGTAGCCATTTATATTCACTGTGGTTCCAATATAGAGCTCCTCAGCCTTGATGTATTCTGAAAATTCACTTTTAAAGACTTCTTGACCAGGCTTTTTCACGCGACTTCTTTTCAAGAACATCCCACCAGTGTTTCCTAAAGCAACATGGAAAAGAAGAGTCCATGGGTTGCTTCATTCTTAGAAGAACCACAACTTGCCTTTAGTTACTTTCTCTTCCAACACAGATGGTACAAATTATCTGTAAAGTCATGTTGCACACTGTGGGAGGGAAGAATAGGGCAGTGGGCAAAGAAACAACATTTTTTCTTGGGTAACTCTTGAACACTGTTGGAGAGAATGTAAATTAGTGTAACAACTGTAGACATTATAAGATAATTCCTCAAGAAATTAAAAATAGAACTTGCACATCATCTAGGTTTATAACAAGCCTGAGTATAGATCTATAAGGCTCAAAGGCAGATTACTACAAAGATGCCTGTGTACTCGGATATGTCACAGTGGCCAAGTTATGGAATCAGCCATAGGTGTTCACCTACTACTTTCTCCCTTTCCTCTGTCCTTCATAGGAGTTAGAAAGTATGATAGCCAGGTGTGGTATTAGACATAATTCTAACACTTGGGAGGTTGAAGCAGGAGATAATGAGTTTTAGTCCTTGCCTGAGCTACATAGTGAGACTATGGAGAAAGCGACAAGAGGAGAGGAGATTGGAGGAGCGGTGGGGTGGGAGTAAGTGGGAGAGAGAGAGAGAGAACCTACTGCAGTCTGATAGTTCTCTAGGCTTCTTCTGGTTCCTTCCATATTTTGTTGTTGATGTTTTGTTTGTTTGTGTTGTTGTTGTTTAAATAAATCTCTTCCACATTAACCCTGTCTCTGAATCTGCTTTTTAAAGGACCTAACCTATTGTGAAACTTAAGAATGATAGTAAGTCCTCAGTGATGGTCATGATTTATAAGCCTTCTATTTTACAAATGCAATTTGCTTGGCCCCATCATTACTTTTCTAAGTGTACAAAATTGATATCTTTGACCATTCAGAACATGTCATATGCTCATCCTTGGTTTCATATTTTAAGATTTTTCTATTATTCAAATCATGCTGGGGCCTGACTTAGCTCTACAAATAATTCATTATTTATCAGCATGCTAAATGACTAAAGAAGCTTGAGTATATGACCTGACTGTTACATTTTTAGACTTTTGCATGCCATTTTTTAAAAACTTGTTGGTTTCTTGAAACAGGCCTTGATCAGGATATTCACAACACATAAATTGGCAAATGGTACAAACCAAAGTTTTTACTTATTTTTTTTTCTGAAAGAGCCAGTTGAGCTGGTTATTCTTCTCAAACATATGTCTTCAGTACAGATAAAAGTTGTAAACATGTTGAAACAAAGAACAGAGCCCTACATTTCCAAATTTGTAAGTCAATGGCTGTCCTCAGCAATAGCCACGAGATTAACAGACTGGAGAACATTCCACAGGCCTGGGGGCAGGACCTTTGGCAATAGCCAGAACAAACAGAAGTACCACAGAAAGATGGATTCTGAAGATTAAATTTGTATATCTTGTATTCTTTTCTTAACTAGGCAATGATTTTTTAAGCGGGACAATAGAACACTCTCTTGGCTCTCTGGCTGTGAATGTGACTGGTGGCAGTCAAACCATGACTTTGAAGCCCCAAGGTTCCATAAGAGTACCTCAGAAAAAAAATGATAGGGGATTTCCCCTGGGTAACTGACCACAGCTGTTCTTTGTTTATCATTTTATATATTTGGGTTCACGTTTAAGACAGTGTTGTAAGAAGAAATTTATTGGTTAGAAAATCATCATCACAGATCTTCTAGGCAATCAAATCAGATTATATTCTCTAATTTCGAAAGAAAAAGGCAGCTGAGTGTTCTGAGAAAATGCTGAGTAAGAGAAGTCTCTTACCTGAATTCCTCTCTATAGGTTCAAATACTGAAATTGTGTCATCACCGAGATAAAACGCAATAACAAACATCCTGTCCGCATCAGCACATTTGTCTGTGACTAGTTTTGCAAAATACCGGAGTGTATTACTTATGTTTCCATAGCTAAAAAGAAGAGACATGAAAGTAAGAGCATTATACCAGTAATCCTCTATACATCATAAATAGTGCAAAAGGTGTGCCATGGCTTTAATATAGAAGTTTATGCCTTTCTAAACAGTCTACACATCTTATCTAAACACTGAAGGATTTTTCTCAGTAGATGAAAAATCTTTCCTGTTCTTTATTATGTCTGATAAATATACTGAAAACTAGGCCTGGTGGCACATGCTTGAGATCCCAGCATTGGAAGGGAGAGACAGGCAGTTCTTTGAGGCATACTGGTCAGCCAACTGAGCCTAATCCTTAGGCCAATGAGAGACTCTATCTTAAAAAACAAGCTAGGTGGCTCCTGGAAAGCACCAAAGTTGATCTCTGGCCTCTATGTGCACGCACACAGACATGAACCCTCACGAATGTGTACACAACCAAAAAATTCATAACCACCTGCTCAAAGCAGGTGAATTAATCAGCTGTTCTCTGATCATGAAGCTGGTCAACAATCACAGTAATTCTGTCAGGTAGATGTAGCTGGAAGTTTTCCTGTGTCCTGCCTAGTCCCACAGATGCTCAGACCCAAATAAATACACAGAGGCTTATATTAATTACAAACTGTATGGCCATGGCCGATGGCTCAAGCTTTTTGCTAGCTAGCTGTTATAACTAAACTTATCCCATTTCTATTAGTCTATATGTCACCATGTGTTCTGTGGCTTTACCTGTGTGCCATTACATGCTGCTCCCTGGATGGCGGGATTGCATCTCTCTCCCCTCTCTTTTCTTTTTCCTGTCTCCCTCTTCAATTTCCCACCTAGCTATAATCTGACTTTCCATAGGCCAAATGGCTTTATTTATCAACCAATCAGAGCAACACATATTCACAGCATACAGAAAGATATCCTACAGCAGGTAGAGGCATAAACATTGGCCTAAGGCAATCCAGATGACATACTCTACTGGGCTCCTGGGACACCTGTCTCAAGTCCAGGACTTTTCTGCCTTGCACCTCACATATACCCCTCTCTATCACTCCATCTCTCTAGGATCATTCCCAACTCCTTTCAAGGAAAACATTAACTTTTCCCCTTCATAAACATCATGACTATGTCTCCATTTTAATGTACTTATTATTTGTATTGTATGTAGTCATTACATGTCTGTTTTCAAAGGGAAATGCTGTCTTATTTTAACCATTATCTGCTATAACATTTTTATATTATATTATACTAAATGTTTTCAGAAAATTATACCCATAAAGATAAAATTAGAACTATGTGAATGAATAGGTGAGTAAAGATGGATGAAATAAAATTTAAACATTTTCTCAGGTAAGCAATGGTAACACACACCTGTAGCCCCAGCACTGGGGAGGCGGAGTTCATGAGTCTAAAGCCTGCCTGGGCTACACAGTAAGACCTTATCTTAAAAATAAAAGAAATAGTTCCCAAAGTTGGTTGCATGAGCAGTGAACTAAGTAACTCATGGTCTCTCAGTAAAAAAAATACATCTGCAGTTACTAGCCAGTGAAAGTCAGCCCTTCAACAAAAAGTAAGCCCTTGGGGAGGTCTCTGATAATCAAAAGCATTACCCTTACAAGTATCCATTCCCTTCATCACTTCCCTATCACTTTCAGATTCTCCTATCCTGAAATCCATTCTTTGTGTTCACAGTGATACAAACCACAACAAAGTATTTCTAATTTGCAAAGGCATAACATGCTCTTCTTCTGCCCCTTCTTGAACTGTATAGGAAGGTGGCCTGGGAAAGTACAGTGGCAAGATTGCCAACTTGAGGCCTTGTGTGAGACAGAGCACAACAGTTTGTAAAGCTCATCTCAGACAGCCTGGGCAAAACCACCAGTGGGGTCACAATTTGGATTTTCCAAAGTGCCTAGTTCCAAAGGTTCAGATGGACCTTATAAACTATTTGGGCCAGTTATACTATATCAGTTACCTTCTCTGGTACCTATTTGAATTCACAAGTAAGAAATATTTAACAGCATCCTCTTCTAAAAGACTCATATATATTTATGAGTCTAAAACATCAATAAACAATTGAATGAGTTCTAATCAAAGTCCAAATGAATACTATTTTAAATTTAACTTCTTAGGACTTCAGTTTATAAGTGCATATGTTTACTGTGAATATTTGAATATGCCACTCATTTCCACCCCCCTTAATTCTAGTATTCTGGATATCTCATCAATTGGTAACATAAACCTACTCAATAAAATTGAGTCATTCATGAAGTCTGATATACATAAAAGTCACCTGGAAAACTTGTTACATATGCAGAATCCATAATCTCACCACCAGAGATACGAACTCACAAGTGAGCTTATATTTGCAGAAAACTGCATTATTAATGTGTTATCAGGGGAGTCTGACAAGATAGTTCCCCAGAGGAAATTGTAAGAAAGCTCTAAATATTTAAAAATATTTTCTTCATATAAGCCAATTAACAAATTCCTGTACACTTTTGATCACAGTCTCTACCCTCCCAAGTGATCAACTACTCATATCGCTTGCATCAACCATGATGTCACATTTAGAAATTTAGCACTATACAGTCCTGTACTCTTGGCTGGTTGTCTTAAAATGTGTTTATTCCCATTGTCCCAAAACAAATTATAAATTCCTAGATTTAGGATGCATGTCTTAATGTTTTAGACATACAGTTCAATGTTACCTACCTTTACTGCATTGAATTCTCCCCACCGTCCCTTTCCTGCTATCTTCCCCATGCTGGGGATTGCACCCAAGGCCTGAAGTATGCCAGTAAGTCTTATCCACTGCCCCTTCTCATTTCATTTAAATCCATTTCTATTGGTAAAGGGTAGTTTTAGCTAAACTGCTCTTACAAAATTAACAATCATCTCCACAATGCCAAATCCAGTTCTTAGTCCTTTTTTGCATCTAATTTTACTAATCAGCAACTTCTTCTATGACACTCTCAATCACGTGACTCAAAGCATTATGCAATTATGCATTTTTAAGCTTTATGTCATTCTTATATCTTTGTTTGTCCAATGCCATCCTCCTTCAGTGGTTCCTTCTCTTTTCTCCAAATGCTTAATTTGGGATGTCCCAAGGTTTCTTGACATCTATTCATCCTTGGTGATCTAACACAGTCTAAAAGCTTTAGTACAATTTGGCATCATGAACAAAAATGCTAATTACATGCTGATGACTTCAAAATTTACACCTCCAGCTTAGACCTGCCTCCTGAATACCCTCAATACATACCATACCCATCTTCACTTGGTATCTAATTGCCATCTCAACTTGTTCTAAAACTGAACTTGTGTTCTTGCCCCCAAACCCATTCTACCTATGGCACCATTCCAATTACTCAGGTCTAAACACTGAGACATCTGTAGCTCTTCTTTCACACCTCATATCTAATCTGTCAGGAAATCCTATTAGCTCTACATTCAAAACATGTCCAGAATCTGCATTTCATTTCATCCCTCCAGTAGTACTCATCCAGATGTGATAACTTTTCTGTTGGACTATTAAAGCAATCTTATAGGTTGTCTTCAATCTACTACCATCTTTGTATAGTCCATTCTTAACACTTCATAGGAAAGATTCTTCCAATAGGCCAGCCCAATCAAGTCATTTCTCTAGTCAAATCTCCTAATGCTTCTTCCTTATCTTTCTAAATATCAAGAGTCCTTATGATTGCCTGCAAAACCTTATATGATCTCACATTTTGTTACTTTTACCTCGTGTTTATGAGGTACATTCTGCCTTTTCCTCATCTTCTCTATCCACGTTGGTCTCCTGGAGAGTTTCTACATACTCCATGCATATGCATTGTTCAGAGCGTTTACACTGATTCTGCCTTCTGCTTGGACTATGTCTCTTTGCCTCAGAAAGGTCTATCAGAGCACAATTGAAAATTGCAACTAGGGACAGTCATCATTCATATACTCCTAGATCCTTCACGTGGAAAATTAATGTTTTCTTTTTTTAATGTGATACTTAACACATTCTATGTACTATTTGATATACTTGAGTACCTTTACTTTCTGGCATATCTCCATCAATAAGAAAGAAGTTTTATGAGAGAAGGTGGGCTTATATGGCTGTTTTTTTCATTGATATATCACAAACACCTAAGTAAATGCCTGTCACACAGGAGGTCCTTGGGACATATTTGTTGACCACCCTACCCCAAGTTCACCTATAACTAAGAACAAACAAACAAGAACAAAAGCTCTAGAGAAATAGTTCTCAACCTTCCAACTACTGTGACCCTTTAATATAGTTCCTCATGTTGTGGTGACCCCCAACCATATAATGATTTTCATTGATACTTCATAACAATCATTTTGCTACTGTTATGAATGGTAATGTGTTTTCCAATGGTCTTAGATGAACCCTGTAAAATGGTTGTTCAACTCCAAAGGGGTTGACCCACAGTTTGAGGACCACTGCTCTAGAGATAAATAAGTCTTCATATTGGAAAGCATATGAAGACCTTATTTTAGATAATGGTAGAAAAAAATAAGGGGAGTTGGTGGCAACAAAAGATGGAAAAGACCTGAAACCAGTGAAAGATTAATATAAATATTAAAAACCATAACTTTTTGGAATCTATATGGTTAGAATAGCAGAAGTAAGAGATGATAACTTTCCTGTTAAGAAGCTATCTGCTTTTATTTTGATCCATCATTAAAAACTGGATTAGTGGGCCTGGAGAGATAGCTAAGCAGTTAAGGGCACTTGTTGCTTTGGAAGAGGACCCAAGTTCAGTTCCCAGCATCCACATAGCAGCTCACAACCACCCATAACTTCAGTTCCAGAAGATCTGATGGCCTCCTCTGACCTCCAGAAGCACTATGCATGAATGTGGTAGACATACATACATGCAGACAAAACACTTATACAATAGACATAATTTTTTAAAAAGAACAGGACTAGCAAACATGTTGTCAACTACTGTACTTATTTATCTGCACCTTTTCTTATTGGATGACACATTTGCTGGCATTCTTCAAACTCTCAGGTAAACAATAAAACCAGTCTCTTACTCCAAGGAACTCTTAGTCTGGGGGAGCCCAGAAATTACATATGTGAGTAGTCCCCAAGTCATGTGGTAAGTACAGATTCTATGGCAAGGAAGATAAATTCCAGAAATGAAATTTCCCTGGATTCACTCCCTAGTTTAACTAAAAATTAGCTGTGAGTTTGGACAAGCTGCAGAACTTCTTAGAGTCTTGTTTTCCTCATTTGAAAAAATAAGTGTAAGACTATAATCTGTTGTCTTCTAAGGCTGCTTTAAAGATTAGATGATATCAGATTTTATAAAGTAGTTAATTCAAAACAAACTACTAACTGCTTCTTATCACTAGTGCTATTATTATTAGAAGTATGATCAGCAGAGTATTGTGTGTACAAAGAGAACAAAGTACTTCAGTCCTGTTCAGCCAGTTTGTGCCAGTTACTATGGAAACAAGTTCACTGTGTAGGAGGAGCTTGAAGGAAGTATATTCCTGACACAAAACAAGCACTGGACAAAGAGAAATGAAATTAGAGACATTTGTGTCTATATCTATCCCCATTCTCCAGCCCACTAAAGTATGACTTACATGTACAATCCTATCTGTAGTTAGGGGCCTCAGGGCAGTTTTACAGGGCAGACAGAAAGTGAAGTATCCACAAAGAACTATTTTTACCTGGCTTTAGAAGCAACACCCTAGATAATATTTCATATTATTTAGTTTTAAGAAAACTTCCCTGTTCTTTTACAATAGGGATATTCTTCTCTTCCATATCCTCCAGGTGGCTGCCCTTAAAAACAGTAGTTACTGAAAAAAAAGTCCATCAAAGTCTACCCTGGAATCTAGCCATAATAATGTTGCCAACAAGAGAACATGGATATGTTGACGTCCCTCTTATGTGTAAAAATCACTTGATTCTCAAACACTGATGCGCCTCAGGATCCCCCAGGGTGCCTGTGTAAAGAGATTGTTGGGCCCCACCCCAGCATTTCTTTCTCACTCCATCCAGAAGTAAGCGCAAGAGTTAACATTCTACCAAGTATGGGAACCACACTTTGAGAAGTAGAGTTTGAAATTTAAATAAAACTCTAAAGTTCTTAAAAATAAACAGTAATTTCTTGAAAGACAAATGACATCATATCACAGCAAAGGCATAACTTCCCACATTCCATACAATTTACAGCCAGACAGTTAAACCATTTTTATAGATATAGCATAACATTTTATTCTCTTTCTTTCAAATTTTGACAACAGCATGGGATCTCATTCAGTTTGACTTAATTCCAGGTGCCTTTTCTTCTTCAAATCTTAAGACATGTTCCCTTTATCATTTTTCTCCCAGAATCTCCCAACCCATTATCTCCCTCACACAAAGCCACAATTTTTAATTTATATCCTATTCAAGCATCTGCAACATTTCTCCACAATTTTTCCCTGACTTTTTTCTCCAAGGCCTGCTCATCCTGAAGAACCAAAAGGTAGACATAACCAGTGCTCATATTCTACGTGAACAATTCAGGAGCAGCTTGTGCCTCATGTGTATTAGGGATACTTTGGAAAATCTATCTTTTGAAATTACATTCAGCAATATAAGCAGTCTATTCCCACTGAACTCAAACCAAACCTCTCAAGTCAAAGCAACATGAATTTTCTAAAATTACATGTTGAAAAACACTAACAAATCACTGAAATCTCTATATCAGGGGTTGGCAAACCATAGTCTGTGAGACAGATCCAGCTGGCCACCTGTGTTTGTAAGCCTTTGAGCTAAATGTTGTTTGTACACTTTTATGTGGTTGAAAAGAAAAATATCAGAATAATATATTGTGATATGTTAATGTTTTATGCAATTCAGATGTCAATGTCCATAAAATGTTTTATTGGAACACAGTTACACATGTGTTTACATTCTGTCCATGTAACTTTCATGCTATAATGGCATATCTGAGTGGCTGTGATGGAGGCTGTATGGCCCACAAATCCAAAGCCATGTACTCTCTGACCTTTGAAATCTGCTGACTCCTCCTCTACATTATTTCCTCAAGAGTGAGAAAGACAGATAGATATGGAAAGACATCAGGCAGGGGGTGATATGACTTTAGATGTCTCCAAATAACACATTAAAATATGAACTGTCAATAGGAAGAAGCTGTCAATACCTGTGCATTCATCAACCTCATTGGAAAGCTACAGTAACATGTCCCTGGGCTCAAACTCAAATGAGCTGTGTGACAAGGTTATGTCATAAATTCTAAACATCTTTGGGAAAGCTAGGACTATAATCAAGGTCCCCTCAGGCACCTGTCTAGTTCCACGAATTTTTTGAAGTTCCTCCGATGAGGTGTGGGCTTGAGGCCCACACAGGAGCGGAAAGAATCCTCTTCAGACCCAAAGCCAGTGTAAGGTGGGTACTTCCTTTCTATTTTTGGAAGAGGAGGAGGCTTGCATGAAATGGTGGTAAAATTATCTATAACAAAACACAGGCAAACAAAACATCAATATTTTTTTGCCCTGGTTATGGTTGTTTTTAAAGGTCTGTTATTATTTCAAGATGAACATGGAGATTTTGTACACTATTTTAAACTCTTTCAAACAAAACATGGTAAAATCCTATGAGAGTAGGTTTCAATCATGTTTATAAAAACCACAGAGCTCACTTAATAGTCATTGGTTCAAAAGAAAAAAGCAGAAATCTTTGTCAAATAACCTCTCACCCCCATTTCTGAATATTATTTTGCTCTTCTCTTGATTTTTCCAATGATATGAAAATTCAAACTTGAAACTTTATGCCATCAATTCCATATTTTAACCTGTAATTTGGCCCTCTCTTATCTTCAGTCAACACTCACTAATAAAAATTATTTTCCAAATAGGACTGACTCCTGACTGCTTCCCTTTTAACTTTACCCATTGGCCAGTTCCTCATCCTTGGATCCACTTTTTAAGTTCTCTTTTTTGCCTCCAATTCAACTCTAAGACACTGTACTTCACTGTCTATTAAAAAACAAATAGAAAAATAAAATCCCCTTCCTGTCACCAACCACTGTTCAAGGTCACTCATGTTATTGCTCAAGATAAGATTGCAACTATAACTGTAATGAAGCAAAAATGCAGTTAAGGATACCCCACCACCTACACTCTCAAATGGAATGTGACATGGTCAATACTGTTGACTTTATTTTTTACTTATCATGTGTAAAAACAGAAAGACTGGGGCAAGCTTATAATATCTCTTAGGTAATCATTATGGGGCTGTGTCATCTCTAAGAAGCAAGTGTGCGTTCTAGAACAAATAAGATACTGACCCAATCTATCCATGTCACTATGTTTGACCCACTACAAATGGCAAAGGAGATTCTAGAACATTTCTCAAAACAAAATTAAAACAGACTACTATCTTTGTCTTTCTTTCTTCCCTATGCTTGATAGGTATTTCAGTTGTGAACAAAAAGAGTTCTACAAATGTAATATTTCCTTCTCCATGGTCAAAATTCTAATAGAAGAAAGAATCCAGATTTTGATATATACCACCATTAGAAAAAAAATAAACACCAATTTGTCATCTAAAATTCTAAAAATTTAAGGGGATTTGTTAATTGATCAAAAGGCTAAAGGTATGAAGCCAATTGTAATTCTGATTTCAAAACATTTTTCAGCTTTCAACTTTTCTTAGATTTCCTAGCTGGTTTGTGTGAAATTTCCTGAGTCACAATCTCCAGAAAAGTATTGTTCCATCTTAACGGAAACTGCTCACAGCAGACATGCTGACAAAGGAATTGCCATCAACTATTTCTCACTGGCTCAGTGAAAAGATACAACCAGTGTGTCCTTATAGAAAATCTCATGAACCTTTCCTAATGTTCATTTTGTGATTAAAGAGACATTTTGGTAATAAGAGAAAAGCGCAAATCTTCAAGTTTGAACTGCAGTAGACTCTATCCTTGCTCACCATTACATCAAAAACACCACTGATTGCTACCTTTGTTCCAAGACAAGCACCATGGAAATGGCAGGAAAGCTTTTATGTAATTAGAAAATTGGGGCCTGAGCAGTTTCTTCCAACAGGGGGCATATACATACAGCTCTACCTACTAGTCAGAGTGCACTGACCAAAAGATTGCATTACACACTAATCTGAGTGCACTAACCAAAAATTTTGATTCTTAAGCATAAAGTCACTAAGAATATATTCTATAGCCTTCATTACAAGTCTTAAAACATGGGGTTGTTTTCTCAACTACCTAATTTTTGCAACAGATTTACGTAACAAAAGAACCAATTTAGAGCTTTCCTCTGCACCCACAGTGCCATCTAGTGTATAAAAAATGAGAATTGTTCCACTTCATCACCCTTGACTTTTATAACATCATATAGACCCTTTTAGAAACTCTGGATCAAGATTCAACTTTAAATCATATCTACTTGGTAGCTCACATAGGTTCACAAAACCACAGAATCATACAAGAATGAGAAGTTGGTTGTCATTGGGTTTTTATCACCCCATCTACCCTGCTTATTTCAGAAATGTTGAGCAAATGAAAGGGCACATACTTTTGTATAAGCATCTTCCCAAATATGTTCTATAACTAATATTTGGGTAGACACTGAAACACTCATGTCTTCCAAATACTTTGAGTCCTCTCATTCCAAATGACTTGTACATATGAATTGAATGCCTATCCATGACTGAATAGATTAAAACAAACTTCTGAGAGACTGTGTATAGAAATGGAGTCTAATGGTTCTCCATGCCATCTCAGGTGGAAGCATTATTGGGGAAAGACACTAAATTCCTCCAAAGTTTATCTCTTATGATCTAATAACCCAGACTTTAGGAAATCGGAAGCTTACATAATTTTGAAAAAGAATCTTCAAGCCAAAGAATGCCAGATTATTAAGGCAAAATTAGGCCAGGGCTTTGGACTAGGACCTCTATAAAGGAAGAACTTTGAAAACTAAGCAACCTTCCTTAGCTTCAAAGGAAATCCACCTCTGCTTATAGTCAATACCTAGGCTAAACAATTAGTGAATTATATAGTCAGAACTCAAAGTTCTATTCTCCAACATCCTTACTAAGTCTATAGAGGGAGTGAAGTAAGTAAACCTTGGAAGTCCATCACGGCCATGCGGTAAGCCAAAACCAGTCCTATGTCTGCTGCTAGAGTTTCCTCAAGTGATTACTGACTTGTCCTCTACCATGGCCCCCTCCTTCTAGTCCTGAGAGTCCAGAGATAGCCTGAATTGATCACAGAAAATGAAAGGTGCTTTAAAATTGTCTTCAACCTTATTCTCAACATAAGTACTCAAAACCATTGAGAATGAATGATTCTGTTACTGCTTTCGTTTTGCCAATAACCAAAATCAGTGGTTAGAAAATATTCCTATAAGCTCAGTATAGTGGTATAGGCCTGTAAATCCCATTAATGGGAGGCTGAGTCAGGAAGATTGCCATAAATATAGGGCCAGCTTGTGTTACATAGTGAGTACCAACTCAGCCAGGACTACACAGCAAGACAGTGTTAGAGGAAAGGAGACAGAAGAGAGAGGGTAAAGGAGGAAAGAGGAGAAAGTAGAGAAAAATCTTATTAATCAATAAACTAAGGCATAAATTCCTATATAAGAATAGTTAAAATTCAAATCTCTGTCTTTTCAGTGCCAAGAAGGACAAACTAGAACCCCTGGAACATTTTAAAGTCTTCATCTACAGGAAAGCCCAACAGACTTCTACCTGCCAATCTGATTTGTTCACATCAACAGTGAGGGAGTACTCCATCCTGGCAGGCAAGCCACCTGCAGCAGGAGGCCACACTGCTTGATGCAGGAGTTACAATGGACAAGACTGTGCAAAATATCTATGGAATTACTATCTCCTTGGAATCCTAAAATGAAGGAATCTCATCTTTCTAGGGGACTGCTTTGCATACAGAGGCTCAAATGTCTTTCAGAATTCTATCAAACCCTGTACTTCTTCTACACAAATAGAAAAGATATCCATACATCTTCCTTGGATTATGGCCAACTCCTTTTCTGCCATTTTTCCCCTAAAATAAATTGGAACTTTACAACATAAGACAAGGGTCTAAAGTACTAAGGCTGAATAATACATTAGAAATGGTCCCCGAGGACTAGGGAGATGGATCAGTTGGCAAAGTTGCTACACAAGCATGAATATCTAAATTCTATACCCAGAATCTATGTAAAAAATAGGCAGGCATGACAGCATGTGCCTATAATATCAGCAATAGGGAGATGGGGTTTACTGGCTAGCCAGTCTAGCAGAACTGATGAACTCTAAGTTCAGTGAGAGTCTATGTCTCAAAATTAAGGTAGAGAGGCATTGAGGAAGATCCAACATTGATCTCTTGCCACCACATACACACATATGCAGCCACCAACAGGAACACATATACACACATACACACGCACGAGAGAGAGAGAGAGAGAGAGAGAGAGAGAGAGAGAGAGAGAGAGAGAGAGAGAGAGAGAGAGAGAGAGAGAGAGAGAGCCTCTTCCTTCTTTCTTCCAGGACCACAGTTACTGGTGGCACTTTGTTCTGGTTTAGGCTTCAGTAACAACAAAACATAATATATAAGATTATATCTTATCAATTTTTAAGACCACATGAATTATGAACAAAATTATTACCCTTACCATCACATTAATACTATTCATTAAAATTGCTTGTTAATGTTTATGTTAACTGTTAAAGTACATGGAAAAGTTTCTCATCCTTATAAATATTTTTACCAACATGTCACAGTCACTAATGAAGAAAAATAAAGATCACTTCTCTATTTTTTTAAATGCCAGAAATAACCACATTTAAGTAACATGAAGTATATTAATTTAACTTTACAAAAGTTATCAAAAGCAAATGTAAAGATTATTAGAGAATGTGAATCCACTTCTCCAGATTCCACCATGCATATAATTTACAGTCATTTGTAACATTAAGTATGGTATTAAAACTCAAAAATTATTTTGTAGTAGTATTTGTTAAACAGGATTATTTTAACATGTGAGAAGTATTAAAAGTTGGCGTGACTATGAAATGCATCCTAAATTCGTATTTGCATAATTTTCTGCTTAAAAATACACTGTTAACTTTAAAGGCACATAGTACATTTTTTACATAATGTAGTATCAGTCTAGATGGAACAAAGGAAATGGACTAAAAGAAATTAAACACTAGGACAGATTCAACTGGAATGGACTACAAGGCATTTGAAGCTGATACATTTACCCAGAACAGCTAGGTTTGGGGCATACCAGAAAATTCATGCTATCTCATAAAATTCCCTGTAGAAGCTACTAAAGATGTGGATGAGTGACTGAGTCCCTTCACTACAGCATCCATTTTTCCTAATACAAATACTGTATTCTCAAAACCAAGCTGATGAACATCAGCCAAATTTGGAACTCTGTTTGGGAAATCATACACTATTTTGGAATTGTTATGGTAATCTGTAAATCTTCTACCACATCCTTTCATGAGAGTAATCTTCAGGAATCTTCAAGTGTATGTAATGGTTTTCAGTGAGCCATCATCAAATTCCCAAATCTTCATTGAAGGTGTACTGATTCTAAACAGGTATCTATATTTATTAAGGGCAAATTCTTTTCCCAGTGATTTAAGGGCCACTAGAACCTTCTCTAGAGCATCTGCTACCTATACAATCATTCCTACATGATTGTCTATAATCCTTGAAGTAAATATGTTCAGCTGTGTCCACTAAAGAGAACCAGTTCTAGACACAAAAGTGAGAGACCAGCCACCAAGTTGACTTATGTCTGACCCAGACATGTTCATGAATCTAGCATGCAGATGTGATAGAATAAATTCCCCTAATGAACCTAAAAGGGAAACCGGAAGTCCTTTGCATTCTACCCACTTTGTGTGCTTTATGCACCTTCCCCCAGAATTCACATTCCTAGGAAACACAATAATATACAGTGCAAACACCACACAAGGCCAGCAGGCCTTTTATTCTAGACACAAAGCATCTGGGTGGCTTTTTTTTTAGTTAAAATCTTTTCATACAATATATTTTGATCATGTTTTTTCACAGATCCTCACAGATCCTTCTCACCTCCCCACCCACTCAACTTTATATTCTAGCCCTCTCTCCCAAAACAACAAAACAAACCCCCCACAAAAACACAAAACGAAAATAAAAACAAGCAAAAGATCAATAAGACAAAAACATGTCAAAATGAAACAAAACATCCAAGCTACTTATTTTTAAGAAGCTACAGGTGTTCAACTTCATTTTACTCAGAGAGCATGCTTAAGTGAATACACCACAGTTTACAGAAATACGCATCAATCCTCCAGGTCAACATACTACACACGCTCTAATTCAGCCCACTGTATCAGTACTGATCAGGTATAGTTTCTTTTCCTATCATTCTCCCTTAAACAATAACAACTATTTACATAGTATTTATACTGAATTAGGTATCACAAGTAATATAATATTGATTTAAAGTAGCAAGGCACCTGTTTGTTACCCAAGTTACTTAGGAGGCTAAGGTATAAGTATTGCCAAGTTCAATACAAGACTGAGCAATATGACAAGACTCTGTCTCAAATTAAATGAATGAATGAATACATAAAAGAGTATATAGGAAGATTTGTGGTTCTTTGCAAATGCTATACCATTTTATCTTAGGCATCCCTCAGAGTTAGGTATAGAGGAAGGGCTAGAAACAATTCCCTGAAGATACTGAAGGAGGATTACTGAGAGTACAAGGCACTATCACAATTACAAACCCCACCCTGGTAGGTCAACAAATCCTATCAGTTCCAGCAGCAGTAGGTATGTGGACCATGAGTAGGGAGGGATAAGTTTTAGGAAATGGGTGGAAGTGGGAGTTTAAGATTTTGGATATTAGATTTTATAGCACATCCTCTGCCTGCTTCTCTCATAATATGGTGCAGTGTTCTGCAGGTCCCAGGTCCCCTCTTTTAGACTATAAACCTCCTCCATAACTCTGCATCACTTCTAGCCTACTGCATTGACCTACACATAGTAGGTACTTAGTAAATCACTAGTTTTCACTCAACTGAACTTACTTGCCTGGAATGGACTTGATACCCATGAAAAGAGAAATGGGAAACCCAGCTGGGCCTCACCAGGAAATACAAAGCTAACTGGCACAAGAGATTTCCCTAGAGAACTCAAGTGAATGTCATCCATTATGGTAAGCAAGGATTAAATGAAGAGAAGGGATTTAACATTTCGAGTTCAAGTGTCCTACCAGAATATAGTGCATTACAGTGAGAAAGAGACTTATAAGGGGAAACGGGAGCCCCTGGCATGAGGTAGACAAGTTTAATTCTTGGCTCTTTCTCTCTATCTTTTAACCTTGGACAACCGACCTTAAAGGGCCTCAGTTTCTTCACCTCTAACATGGAGACAATGAGCTTTTTCATAGAGGCCTGTTTTCAAGAATATGAAAAGAACAAAAGTAAATCTTAAGTGGGGCATAAAGTAATAAAATATTTTCTAACCAGCGTGAGTATCACTTACCAATTCCATACTTTGTCCTGTAATAGGTCTTGGTAAATTCATCACAGTCACAGAGGAGGACTTTCCTTCCCCACACATTGATGGTGGCACCTATAGCCAGGTCCTGGTCTGTGTAAAACTCTTGCTCTATTTTTCCTAGCTGATAAAACAGAGGAACATAGCATTGGCCCTATGTATCTATCCAAGAACTACATGCTTTTTCCCAAGAAAAGAATTTTAAAAAAATAACTTAATTGCATCATTTACAAATAAATTTTAAAATCAAATCAACTCTAAGAATTAATTTTTTATCTTTTGTACATATGTGTGTGATATGTGTTGTATATGTATGTGTGTATTCACTTGTATGATTCATGTTGAGTATAGATGTTCACATGCCACAGATCATGGAAGTTGGATGTTAATACTCACCTTCCATCTTCTTTGAGACAGTATCTCTTTGATGTTAGGCACTGTGTGTGCCAGACCAGCTAGTCTTTGAGCAGCTGAGGATTTCCCAGCTTCCCATATCACTCATAGGAGTGCTGGGATTACAGGTGAACTTTACCATTCCTGAATTTACGTATGTTCTTGGGGGGTGTTAGACTTAGGTCTTTACATTTGCACATCAAGCACCTTTCCCACTCAGCCATCTTCTCAGCCCATCTAAGCATTATTTTAACATTGTAGTGCTTGCAGAATCAATGCAATGCATATATTTCTCTATGCATTTACAATGCATATATTTCTATATGCATTTAAATATGCTTATTATTGACAAAGGGCAATAGAATGCATATGTTTATATATTTCTTAATTTCATTCACTAGCTCACAAGGCAAGAATATACAATTCACCCCAACATCCAGGTTCCACAGAAGTCACATAGGAATCAGTAATAAAACGCCAGGATCCTCACCTGGTATTTATCCAACAGGTAGCCATCTGCTCGCCATTCTGACAAGCCCCCATACACATTGAGGACTGCTCGATTTGTTATCTGGCCTGGTTGAAAGATTCCAGGTGGGCCATACTGTAAGATAAAACCCAAACATGGTACATGTCTCCAGACACAGAGATAGATGCAGTCCTAGGATATATGCTATAAATCGGCCTTGTATGGCTCTATTCTAACATCTGTAAGAAGCCAGTCTATCTACCTCATGTTCTGCTGCCACATGTCCTTCAGAGCCCTGATAAATATACATTTTTTCCTCAAACACTTCCATCCTATAGGTTTTTTTCCTTCTTTTGTCTTTGTTTTTGAGACAAGGTCTCATGCAGAAGAGGATGATGTCAAACTCATGTAGCTTAGGATGACCTTGAAGTCCTAATCTTCCTCTTCTACCTCCCACCTGCTAGGATTGTAGTCATATGTCACCACAGCCAGCCTTCCATCCTGCAAGTAGCGGTCTGCTTGGTTCCCCATTCAACTACCAGACACATGGAGAACAATTTAGTCCATTGTCTGCTTCCCTTTCTAGACTTCACCAAAACATACACCATGGGCTAAAGCCACTGTCTATATTTCTCCAACTGTTGTGCAGGCAGTTATCTTTTGTATCCCCTAAGTGCAAACATCTCCAAGGAAAAGTGACTGCTTCCTTTCCTCCTTTCTTTGTTCTGTCTACCAAGCAAGTTATCCAGTCCTGAGCACAGGAAATGGGCTACAGCTAGCAGCCTGAATGTTCTCAGAACTCCAGCTTCTTAACTCTCTCACTTCAGCAAGGTTACTTACTCCTTGCTTTGAGTGTCCAGGGTATCCCCATCTCTTCTGGATCTCACCCCAGTGATAATCTATACTCCACAAAACAGGACATAAGCCATTTTCTTTTTCATTACAGCCCAAGAGGTGGCACAGAGAACTCACTAAATATTTGTTGAATAAGTACATAAAATGAAGCTACTGATGGTAAGACATACTGTAAATGTCAGGTGCATCATTATTTCATATTTAACCTATTTTTCAAAGACATTCTAAAAACAGATTTCCCTGGCTCCTCCTGGAGGCCTGCTGTGCATATTCTAGAGCTCCCTCAGGGACAAACTCTACCTCCCCCCAGCCTTGAAGCAACACAGCAGGACTTCTGGCAGTAGGCACAGAGAATCTGGGAGAGCCTCCTGTGAGGATTGAATGGCCAGCGGTTGTTTGCATAAGAAATGAGTGCTCCTGGTAACCTTTTCAGAAATAGTAAGAATGAAGTTTAAATATTTTATCCAAATTAGAAATAAAATGCAACAAAGACCTGTGAAAAGTAAGTTTGGTTCTTATGACCTGATAGGTATTAATAAATGAGTCCTTAGACAGTGGCTCTTAATGTATCATCTTATTTAAGCTTTCTAGTTATGGAAGCTCTGTTAACTGCATTTTAAAGGTGTGGAAATAGGTGTTCAAAGAGGTTAAGTGGCTTGCCCATGCTCACATGGCTATCAAAAAACAAATCCACAATTCTAATCCGGGTCTGTCTCCATGTCATTCCTGCTGTGCCAGCTCACTTCCCTCTGAAATGCTGACAAGTGTTCGAGGAAACAAACTTGACAACTCTTCGTCATAGTAAAGAAAATGCCAATGTCGTTACTGAGGTGGTTACTGGCTAGTTGGTGACTAGTCGCTGTACTTAGAATTGTTATTCACTTTTTGCATATGTATGTTTGTATACACATGTGTATATTCACACCTTGATCGATACCATGAGGTTGGTAGGATGCAGGATGGTAGTGTCCCACTCAAAGCCAGTAAATTAATTCAAGAGAGTCCCATATTTCATAATAGTGATTGTTGTGAATTCAACCAAAACCAGTTTACTTCATATATATATATATATATATATATATATATATATATATATATATATATATTCCTTTCCTCGCCCTAAGTGTGCTGGCTAGTTTGTTTTTTTCCTTGGAGGTAGGGTTTATTTATTTTTGTTGTTGTTCCTTCATTTGTTTGATTTTGTCAATTTGGCATAAGCTAGAGTCATCTGAGAAGAGGAAATCTCAAGTGAGAAACTGCCTCCATGAAATGGGCCTGTGGGCAAGTCTGTAGGGCATTTCCTTAATTGATAATTGATGTGGGAGGGCCCAGCTCACTGTGGCCAGTGCCACCCTTGAGTAAGTGATCCTGGGTGATATAAGAAAGTAAGTTGAGCAAGCTATATAGAGCAAATTGAGTAAGCAGCACTCCTGTATGACTTCTGCATCAGCTCCTGCCTCCAGATACCTGCCCTTCATGAGTTCCTGCCCTGACTTCTCTCAGTGATGGGCTGTGATGTGGAACTGTTAAACTGGAAAAAAGTCCCTTCACCTATTAGTTGTTTTGGTCATGGTGTTTTAGCACAGCAACGGAAACCCTAACTTAGCAAAGTAGCATGAAGTAACTGTCTTTCACGGAGCTATCACACAACATTCCAAACAATGACTTAAGTCTCTTGGCCCACAAACATAGCCAAATACTTACCTTGGGAAGCTTACTCCTCCGAAGGAATGATGACATGGCATCCCGGCCTGAATTAAGTGGCAGTACTTCTCTGACTTCAACAGTACCATCAGACAGGAAGTAATGCAGGACAAGTTCTCTACGGTCCCCAAACAGTGAGGTTGAGTCATCCCACAGGCAGAAGAAACGCAAAACCTTCCCATCATACTGGAGGAACCGTTTCAGAGTGTCAAAATACTGATAGGGACGAAAAGGATCCACAAACTCTAATATCTGCAAATGGAGAAATTGTCAGAAACATTGCAGGTTTTATGTAGTCATTTCTGGGAGGCAAGCAAGCAATTAATATATAAAGATATTTTTTTTCTGTAGACTGTTCTGTCATACTTTTTAAAAGATTTCAACCAAATATTATGACATACAGATACATGGATCCAGGCATACAGATATATGAACTCACAGTCAGTTTTAACCTTAAGAATATAGGCAAACATCAGAAAGCTTTTCATATTTTGTTAAACATTATTTTAACATACTAAACTATATTTCTGGGATATGTTTGAAGTTGATTTCTTAAAGCCTTAGAACTTTATAACAAATGGACAAATCCAATCTATGGTGACAGAAACCAGAACAGTAATTGTTTCTATGTAGAGGCTATAAGAAAGGGCAACATCAGGAGATTTGACCAGAAAGGAAGGAAAGGGATTATTCTGAGGCTATAGGAAATAGCCTATATCTTTTTTTTTTTTTTTTTTTTTTTTTTTTTTTTTTTTTTTTTTTTTGGCCATGCTGATGATTGAACTCAGAGTCTTACAAATGCTGGGAAATGCTCTACTAGTAAGCTATAGCCCCAACCCCAAATAGTTTATGTCTTAAAATTTTCATATTGATTACTTTATTGTACACATTTTCCAAATAACTGACCTGCACTGATTTAAGATCTGTATGTTGAATCCAAAGCTGATTATATTTTAATTTTTAAAATGTGTATTTTCACCAGAAATTTCCCACGTGTTTGTGTGTATGTGTGTGTTTTTCTCACTTGTTTATATTTTTTGCAAAGATAAGAGGAAGAAATGTATCTACAGTTTAATTTTGTTCAAACAACTTCAGACATCCAGGAAATGGAAGCCCAGTGGAAAGAGGAGCAGAGCAAATGGAGACCTTCCAAGAGTCCACAAAGAAACCCTCTTTGGCTGAACTCTCCTCCATGGTCTTCTTGGTGCATCTTTCCTTCAATTTGACACCTCTTAGCCCTGTCTTAGAGTATAGCTGCCTCTATTCTATCTGATATAAGCAAATGATATTGTTATATAAGGAAGGATTCACTTGGGAAATGTTATTATATACAAAACATTTGAATTAAGTTATATAATTGTTCTATAAATTCCTGAAACACTGTGTCTATCTAGAGTGGTCTAGGTAGATGTTTATCTCAAGAGGAAAACACAACAGCTTTATAGAGGCTCTTCAAGCTTTATCTTTAATATTTAATTGAAATTATGAGACCTCTGTTTCCATTAATTAAAATGCTTTTAATGTATAAGACTGCTAAGAAATGCTTTATTGATTATATACCATTAAGATCCTGTTCAGTTTAAGCAAAGTAGTTTAAGTTTACATATCAAGGTAGCAAACACTTAAGAACTAAATCTAAATCCATAAAATTCTATGTAAAAGCCTCTTATTAAACTTTTAATTTCCCTAGATTCCTATATTTATTAATGAATTTTCTTTGCCCTAATGGAATGCTAAAATGGTTCTCACAGTCTGGAAGGAAATTATTTAAAATATTTGCCTGTCCTTGTTTTTATTTCCAATTCTTGGCACAAACATTTTCTTCTTTGAAAATCTATAAAATCTAACAGTAGTCTATGAAATATGAAGTATATGATGGTATAGTCATATACTATACCATCATTCACAATCACTACCTATAATAATAACTCTTAGTGAATGCATATAGCCATATGCAAGAAGCAGTAACTCTAGGGATCTTTTTCCTTCAGATTCTTCTGCGGCTTCTAAAGACTTTGTATTTATCATCCAGGACATATAAAAGATGTAAAAATGAGTCCAAACCTAAAAATCTCCTTTTACAGTGGTACAAAGTCATTTTACCTTAGATATTCCAGGATTAATAATACATATACTTCACAGGAAGATTGTATGCCTACAATATCAAAGAATAATTCTGCTGAGGCTAAGAGGCAGGTACAGGGGATGATCCTACACATAGTTTTTAATGAGAGATAAAAAACAGAATCATTTAAAATTTTGTTATTTTGAAAGGAAAGGAATTATAAGGTTTGAAAACAGTAAAAATTAGAGGAAACTAATTAATGGAGATAGCAGTGAGAAGAGTAGTTATCCTTGAGTGGAGAGAAGGACTGATTAGAAAAATTCATGAGGGGATTTTCTGGGAGGAGGGAGTAAGGAACTGCTCAATATCATAGTTTGAATGCAAGTTAAGACTCACTCCAAAGTATATTTAATGCCTGTATATTTGGCCATGTGCAGTTATATGTTAACAATAACAAAAAATAGTGAGGAATGATAGTACACATCTGCAATCTCAGCATTTAAGAATCAGGAGCACAGTAAGTTCAAGGTCAGCCTGAGTTACACAGTGAATTCAATACTAGTCTGTGCTATTATAGTGACTATCTGTCTCAAGAATCTATAAATGAATAAATAAAAAAACAAAAAAAAATAAAAAGGGAAACAAATGACAATAATGAAAATCAAGGTAAGAATCCAGAGATTTCTATTTTAGTCCCAATACAGAGCCTGGTTAGGTAGGCAATCTAACAAATGATACTTCTTCTTTTGGATATTTAACATCTTCTGGGTATGCAGAGCCTTCTAGGTATTCAGAGCCTTCTGGTAAATAGAAAACTAGGGTCAAGGAATCAGTTCAAAAAACTGCAGAACAATAACACTGACTCTTTGCGCCTTACAACAGCATCATATTTTAAATGCATTCTTGTTTTATTACTAGGAGAAATAAAAATCATGGCTACTTCACTCTTTGAGAATATTTCAGCATCCAGTCTCACAGAGTTCCAAGAAGGAAGAAAATGTTCAAGGTTTGGTTTATTTAATCAGTAGCACAGAAGAAAGATTTTTTTTCCAGCCAAATAAACCCAGAAAACATAAGCAGAAGAAATATGGGTTTAACTCACATACTATTGGTAGAAACAAAATTAATTATGGGCTCCTCAACATTATTTCACCTAAGCAGCTCACTAAATACTCCTATAGCTAAAAAGGAGGTTCCCAAAAAGAACTGAGGGTGAGGGTGACGGGAGCTTGCAAGGAGGGGTGTGGGAGGTCATTCCTGTTCTGTGGCTACCATTTAGTCTTCCCTTCTATCCAAAGAACATGACAGCTCTCATAAATATGGTTTCAAAAATCCTCTATATCTGCAGCAAGAGTGCCAGCATTGTTCACCAAGTCTCTGAATAAGAAGTCACAGATGTATCAATTCTCACCTCTCTCCGCATCTTCATGTAGGGATCTACTGGACGTGGTTCTGGAGGATTAAGTTTGATTCCTATTTTCTTTAGAAAATTTTTTGTGAATGTATCACAATCATAAATCTTGAACTTGCGCCCATAGAAGACAACAGCTGTGTTGATATTAAAGTGAAACACAGTATAAAACAGATCATCATCCGGAGGTGGGAGAGGAATCCGATGGCGCCTGATAGAAGTGCCTGAGGGATAAATAACATACAGTTTTTTTTAACCATGTGGCAAGCAAGAAGTTATAGTATATCTCAGCAACAACCTTCTGTGCTTCCCTGCAGTGGGGTAATGGGAAAGGGGTCATTTCTAGGAGGCAGCATTATACATTCACACTCAAGTAAAAGTGAACCAAGACTTCTTAGGTCTAGAGATCTCTGATTAGCCTGATAATGACATTTGAGTTTCCTAAGTGTTGCTAGGGAAGTATTTTTATAAACCACAAAGACTAGAAGACAGGAATGGACACAATGGAGTTAGCACAGTGAGCAAAAATGCCACTCTGTCACGTACTTTTCCTACAATAAATAGGCTTGCTTTAAGTTACTAGATGAAACTCAATGAATTCAACTAAACAAGGCATTAAGGCCCCAAAGTAAAGTGCTCATAAAAAGACATATGCTTGGCTCAAAAAGCCAATATATAAGTAAACAAACTAATAGCTTTAGTTTATATGTGCCAACACTGTGATTTACAGCCTCAATAAGCATGAATGACTTTACACTGCTTGGAAATGTCATAGAACCCTTTTTCATTTAGAAACTTATTCTTCCTTCCTCCATTACTTCTGCCTATCTTCACCCAACTACCTCCATCAAACAAGGATTGCTAGAGACTTCACAGTTTCAGCCAGTATTCTGATTTCATCACATCTTTCATAAACAACCCTATGTTGCTCGTTTTCTTCCTGGTACAGACAAAAGGATAGTTTGTTGTTCAACATAAGTGAACAGGAGCAAAAGAGGCCATCCCTTTTTGAGCCAGTTTCCTCAGTCTCAGTTCCCAAGTTCCCCTTGGGAGATAGAATGAGGATGAGATGACATGTGCAGACACAAGTGGCACAACAAGAGAGGAACCCTTACTTTAGGAAACCTAAACCTTCTGTGGGCAGTTAGTAGTCCTACTCGGCAGTTAGTAGTCCTACAATGAACATGTCTGCCCTTTGTGGCAGGGAAGCACTGCCTCTGTATTCCAAGGCTATAAGCCAACATGCACTAGAAAGCAAGGCCATCTGTGTCTTTCCAGAGCTGTCTATGTATATAAACAGTCTTGAAGAGCAAGCACTGAGCAAAGAGTAGTATATCAAGATACACAGAAATGAAAACTACTCACGCAGTGTCGTCTCTCAACATGTGTAACTGACTTAGGCCTGAGAATCTACCCTCAGAGCAAAGGAAGAAAGAACCAGACCATGCCAAGTTATTAATGATCCAGTAACACACGGCTTCTGTGACCTCAGTATGGATGCATTTTAATATAAAGATGTCAACTTACCTTCTTTGTATTGTATACAGTATTGAGAATCCTGCCTTTTCTCAAAATCTAGAAATACTTAAAACTTATTCATTCTTGTTCATTAAAGAACAGTTAATGAATAATCTTTATGTGCCAGGAACTGTGTTGGGCTCTGATCCATTACTCCACTTATCCTTTCAAGTTGTTGAGGAGAAATGAAGTAAAATCATTTTCATCTTTTCTACACAGCAATTTTTAATTACTTGGTACATTAAATTAAAATAATAAAACTATAAAATTAGAACTGGCATAGACTATTTTTAAATGTACTACATAAAAGATGATATAATTTTACTGCAAAGAATTATACTTCAATTAGCCTTTAATTCATGCCATTGAAAACAGTATGCAAATTATTTAATCATTCAAGATTAGACATTTAGAACAAATTGCATACTTAAAATCTATAAAAGGATGGGCATTTCAGATATTTCCAGGAACTATTGTATATCTCTTTAAAAATACTTGCATTGTGGCAGGTTATTAAATACTCAACTATCTGGAGCTTCTTCAAAACTTTCATTTATGGAACTAGGGAAAGAAATGTCTCAGTGAATAAAGCACTTGTTCCACAAATGTGAGGATCAGAGTCTGGATCCCTGAACCCACAAAATGGCTGGCAGGAGTGGCAGCTGCCTGTAATCCCAGAACTCTGGAAGCAGAGATGGGATACATAAAGCAAGCTGGCTAGATTAGACCAAATCTGTGAGCTGTGGGTTCAGTGAGAGAGCCTGTCTCAATAAACAGAGAGAGAACATGGAAGATAACTGGCATTGACCTCACCTACACATGCACACACATATGCACACATATGCACTTGCACATATATACTACATATACAAGTACAAAACTTACATCTATACTGTGATGATTTGAATAATATATGTCCCCCATAGTCTTGGGCATTTGAATACTTGGTCCCCAACTGATGGCACTATTTGGGAGATTTAGGAAGTATGGCCTTGTTGGAGGAAGTACGTTACTGGAGGCAGGTTTTGAATTAGTTCTGCTTTGTGCTTGTTGTTCAAGATATGAGCACTCAGCTTCCTTTCTGCTACCTTTTCTTCACTCCACCATCATGAACTCTAGCTCTCTGGAACTATAAGCTCAAATAAACCTTTCTTCTGTAGCTGCCTTGGTCATTGTGTTTTATCTCAGCAATAAAAAAATAAGTAATGCATATACTTACAATTTGTACTTCATTATAAAAATTCAAATGAGCTATGTTTTTTAAGTAAGACTCTGGATAGGAATATTATCACTTTCAAGGTATGAAGTAGACTACAGTGCATCTAAACAATAACCATAATCACCATAATAGCCCTTTCATTGATAGTTTCTTATCTAATCCTCTATAATACCTGAGACTGACAGTATACAAGGCATCAATGTTCACTTCATAGAAGAGAAATTAAAGCTAAGAATGTCTAAGTGTCTAGAATGTTATACCCTAACAAATGAGAGAAAAGCATTTTGAAGTTAGATATCAGACTGGCAAAACACCATTATTTTCCACAGTTTTCACTGAGTTATATCTCACTAAGCATCATCCAGAAAATACTTAAGTGAAGGAAAAGAGGAAGATCCACAGGCAAAATTGAATCAAAATGGACTAGAGAGATGCCAGCCACAAGGAAAAGAAGAGAAATTGATGATGGAGCTGCTCTTTCAAATCAGCCTGCCCCCTTTCTAAGGACTAATTTCCAGAACCAATCACCTGCCTAACTGCAACAATCCCTTCATCACAGCATTTCCATCCCTCCAGAGCCTGCATCTCAGACCTCACAGCTTCCTTATCTCAGCCTCCATTAGACGCTTTTGAAAATACCAGGAAAATAGTAACAGAAAATAGTCTTGATAATCTATGGGATGGAAACAGAAAGCAGGTCTATTAAAAAAACAAGAAAAATTTACTGACAAAAAAGCCTAATGTCACAATACTGTATGAATCAGAAACCCAATGTGGACCACTTGAAATGAGAGCTTTCAGTCATATATTCCTGTGATCTCTCAACTGTGTCCTCTAGGGATTATAACAACTATTTATTAGGATTTGCATGTTTATAGTTTTCCATGATAAATGGCAAGAACTCTAAAAGTAGGAGTTTGCTCTAGAATACCAAAGAAATGGGCAGGATGCCATGTCTTTGGCACACACTGAAGAGCATTTGAAGTCATTAATGTAAATAAATAAAAATGTCACCCACAAAAAAAGAAGAGATGAAAGCACCATGTCTGCCCTTTAACTTTTCAGGTGTTTATCTTCTCAGCTGTCCCATAAAGCTAGCTGGAATATACATCAAGTGCTTGTCTTCCAGTTTGTCCTCATCTCTCCCTTTTAATATTTTAAAAGCTATATCCCTGCTATCTGAGTATGCAAGCTATGCAAGCTTTAGTTTTCTAACTGTTCCCTTTGGTAGAGACCAAAGTGGCTATATATCCATTTATGTTTAACATGTTTCCATGGCATTCAGATAGGACCTGCCTTAAATTTTGCTCATAACACTAAATTCAGCTTTGTAGAATTCACCTTTCAGAATTAAAGGTCTGATATTTATTCCAATCACTCTTGTAAGTATATCTACTTTATTTCAGTAACATTGCATACCTAGAGTGAACAAGATAATATTTAAGTGAATGAATATAAAAATGGAATTGCTCTTGTCATTGTGTCTACTAAATTTATATCTAGTGATCAGATATGGCAGATCATCATTCCCTTCTCTTGTGTTTACTTTGTTCATCCACTAAAGTGACTATTCTAGTTTTACTGTTATTTTTCTAAAATATCACCTTTGGAGTATGAATTTTATAAGAATAACTTTTTCATATACTGATACTGACACATACCTAGCAATGAATGAACAAAATGTTAAATATCCTACATCTTTGAATAGAATGTGAAATAACTTAATAACCATATGCAAGTCTCCATTAACCACTTCATCAATACAAAAATACAGCCTAGTAAATTCTGTAACATCCTCTTGCATTGCTACCTTTGTGCCTAGTTTTCACCACCCATTCTATGATCTATTCCCAAATACCTCCCAGTTTCTTGTCCTACCACTTTCCCACATTTTAATTTCATGTTATCCCTCTAGGCTGTGCTCTCTTTCCCTTCCACCTTTAACTGAGGAAACTTTTGAAGCACCACTCAGGTTCTAAGTTCCTAAGTGGCTCCTGGCTTTCCCACTGTGATCCCTCAAGCATTTGGTACCACTGATGATACCTGCATTATGTAACAAGTATTATATACTACCTCCCATTCTTCCTTCCTTCATCTCTCATTGCTTCCACAATATTTATTGAATAGTCACTATGCAATAAACATATCTTTATTTGCCTCTGCTCATAAATTCTTTCTCAAAATTTTTTTTGTGTGTGTTGTATGCATGCACATATACCTGTGAGTACATGCTAGGTGTGTGTTGTGTGTGTGTGTGTGTGTGTGTGTGTGTGTGTGTGTGTGGGCCAAAGGTCAATATCAGATACCTTATTTTTTATTTTATGTTTTATTTAAGATTTTTTAATTGAATGTACATACTGTGGGGGCCTACAGAGGCTTTCTAGTAAGGCCTTACTAAAGGTCAGAAAGTCTGAGTTTGCTTTGCTCAGCAGGGCTGCATAATAGGATGATTTGACCAAAGGCATGGTTACCAGATGTTTTGAAGGGTCTATACTTGTTAGTACTTTATACCTCAACTTTGAAAGGCGGAAGTCTTTTGTCCCTCCCCTTGCTGATGTATAAAAAGCCCATCATTAACAAAATCAAGGCTGCTGGATATTGACCCAGGGCCCTCCCGAAGCTATCCTATGTCTCTATCTTTTTTCTTCATCTACATCTATATTTCTTTCTATTATTTCTCAATTTCTCACTTCCCCCTTCAAAGGACCCTTCAATAGGTCAGGGCTGAACCCCAACACTGAACCTCCCACTCATCCCTCTTCCCTCTCCCCCCAGCCTCCCCCCCCCCAGCTTACCCTCCTCCAAAAGGGTAAGGCCTCCCATGGGGTCTTAGCAAAGCCTGGTGCATTCAGTTGAAGCAGAATCAAGCCCCTCCCCCCTGCATCAAGGCTGAATAAGATGTAGTATCAGATATCTTTGTCTATTGCTTTCTAATTTTTTTAAGAACATGTCTCTCACTGAACCTGGAACTCACTGAACTGATAAGAAAAGCTGGCTAGCAAGATCCAGTGATATCTTTGTCTCTGCTTTCCCAGTGCTAGGATTACAGATGTGCACCTCCATGGCTGGCTTCTTGTATGGATTGATGGGGAATCCTTACTCACATCTTTGTGCTGCTGTAGCAAGCACTTTACTGACAGTGCTATCTCCTCAGCCCCTTTCACTTTTAATTCTATGTTGTTCCATTCATTTATAATTCCTGCCCCAGTGTTTACCCTCCTAGGATACCAGATTTAGCAAAATGAAATACAGAGTGCCCAATTAAATCTGAATTACAGAAAAACAATTATAGTATATTACATGCAGTATTTGGGATGTGGTTATACTAAAAATTTCACTCCTTATCTGAAATTCAAACTTAACTGTTCAGCTCACATTTTATCTGGTAATCCCACTGCTGTCCACCTCTATTTTATGGGATAAAATACTTAGATATAGAATATGCCTGATACAAATGCATAGCATACAAATGAGGAATTTAGTTTGTAAACACATTTGTTTCATTCAAGCAAATTACTGTTTTTAAAAAGTATAAGAAATACTACTCAGTTGAGGAACCAAAAGAAGTTATTAATATAGATCACTATTCTTAACCAAGGCTGTACTAACAACCACATAAAATCCAGTTCTCAACTGCAGGTCTGCAGTATCAAAACTTATGAGTCCCTAACTGAGACTGACTGGTCTGAAACATGCCAGAAATCATGCTATGTTTCTAACCATTGTCTTTTACTTTAACATAGATTAGTTTGGACATGATGGTACAGGACTGACAATTATTCTATTGGATGAGTAGGGTTAAGCTTCTGAGTTTACCTGACATTCCTGGCCTGATGTAAAATTGTTTTAGCTACATTCCAGCACAAAGGTAACAAATTCTATAAATATAATATTATATAACCTAAAAGAGGGATATGTCTTGACAAGAAATTCAAGCAAGTCTTAAACTGTGACAATCACTTATTTGACTCATAACATACACAAATTTCTTTGTCAACAAGAACTAATATATTACAATACACTATTTTGAATAGAAGCTGGAGGTAAACTGAATGCATATTTTTTAACCACCCTAATAGATGCCTCTTTTTGTTTCTAGGCTATCCCAACCTCCCTGCACTCTATAAAAGAAAAATAAAACATAGTAGAGACAACTAAAATGGTATGTATTTGGGAATTACAATATATCCAGCTGCACTGATTACTTAACTGTAAGGTCCACATGGAATAAGTGCATCTGGCCTCTCAGTAAATTGGAAAAATATGAAAACCATGTAGAGCAAACAGGAACACAATCAGTACATAACACCTAACCTTGACCCCAAGCCTCTTCTTCCTTAGGACCCGCAGGTGCATGAGAGGCAGGAGCAGGCAACTCAAGACACAATGACTACCTGCTCTAAGTCATTAGCTCATAAGCCATTAGCTCATCAAGTCTACTTTCTTTTCCTAGATTACTTAAGAAAGCCTGAAGAAGGCATTTAAATGAGTTTTCAAATTATTCACTGCCTAAGTAGACCTTGCTCAATGACAATCATATTAAATATTTCAAGAGAAATGGGTCTCTCTGTAAACAGAACCTGATGGCAGAGTGGTTATTTGAGCTTGCTTTTGATAGGATTTGTTACAGCCCACCAGGTTTCTCCACTCTGTTGACAAACTCAATATCATTAAACAGTGTGATTACTGTGTACACTGTCCACAACCTCTGAGCTGCATCTTCACCAACAAAATGTCACAATAAACCAACCAGAAGTACTGACTTTTTTCAGGGACATTTAAAATAGTCTTTTGCTCAGGGTTCTTTCCCCTAAGTCTTTATGAATAAGATTCCTTCCTCCTCACATAAAAATAATTTTCAAGTAAATCATTATGACTTGCCATGAGAATCTGCTTTTGTGAGCTTTGAAATTAAGAAAAATATAGTTTTCTAAAATCCTTGTAGAGGTTGCATTTGACAGTTCTTAGATAGTTTCATGAAATAAAAAAGTACTAGACAAGGGCCACTAAACTTCAAGAATGTAAGTTTTTATCTAAAATCTTAATAAAGAACAGGGTGGGGAGAAGGCTCAGTAGGTAAAAATCTTGTCATGCAAGCTTGAGGACCCAACTTCCAATCCTTAACAACCACATTCAAAACAAAACAAAAGAAAACTGGGCATGGTAGCACATGTCTAGATCCCAGAGCTATAGCGGTGATGACAGAAAGATCCCTGAGGCTTGCTGGCCAGCTAGCCTAGAACAGTGAGCTCCAGGTTCAATTAGAGAGCCTGTGTCAAAAAGTAAGGTGGCCAGGCATGGTGCCATACATCTTTAATTCCAAGACTCAGGAGGCAGAGGCAAGGGGGATCTCCATGAGTTCAGGACCACCCTGGTCTACATATCAACTTCCGGGCCATACCCACAGATACATAGTTAGACTATGTTTCAAAAAAGATAATAAAAAATAAGGAAAATATTGAAAGAAGAACTTGAAGTTTATCTGTGGCCTCCCTCCACAAACAAATATGCCTGCACACATGCACAAGTAATAATAAAATCAAACAATCCAAGCAAATAATCCAAGTTTGGGGTATATTGTAATGTCAAGTCCCCTATTTGTGCAAGTGTGTCACAGTAGGAAAGGTAATCCAAAAGTAAACAAAGCTTGGTTAGGGAACACCAGAGCAAAATATGTAAGGAAAGGCCTGGAAGAAAGAATATTTTAGAGCCAAAGACAGCTCAGCAGTTAAAAGCACATCATGCTATTGCAGAGGACACAAATTCATTTCCCAGCTCCCACATGGCAGCTCACAACTATTTGTAACTCCAATATTCAATTCCATGGGATTCAATGCTTTCTTTGGGCTACACAGGCTCTAGACATACATGTAGTACACATATATACATGCAGGCAAACACTAATGCAAATAAAAATAAATCTTTAGAAAGTATTTTTTGCTAAAGCAATAACTGTCCATGTACCTAATACTAACTAACACACGGTCACAAAAATAAAATGTTGTAATATTCTCTTTATGTTCAATATTTCAAACATTTCTAATATATATTTGCTGATTATTTTGTTGTTATTATTGGGTTTTTGTTTGGTTGTTTGAGACAAGGTCTCTCTACAGAGTCTTGGTTGTATTGAAGCTAACTACATAGACCAGGATAGCCTTGAACTCTGGCCTGCTTCTGTCTTGTGTGTGCACAACTACACCAGGCCTTGCCAATTTTTAAATACTTTTTTACATTTGAAAAAATGATCCCCAGTAGTCTAAAACTGCTTGTCCCTTCACAAAATAAAATGTCCCATGTTTACCCTTGAAGCCCGTGAAAACCTTCTTTAAATTTTATTTATTTATTTTTGGTTTTTTGAGACAGGGTTTTTCTGTATAACAGCTCTGGCTGTCCTGGATCTCACTCTGTAGGCCAGGTTGGCCTTGAACTCAGAGATCTGCCTGCGTCTGCCTCCCAAGTGCTGGGATTAAAGGCATGTGCCACCACTGCTTGACCCTTTTTTATTTTTAATGTATCTTTGTATTTTTTAAAATATTTACTGTACAATCATTAATATTGATCAGAGAATAGATAGTGTAGGAGCTGAGATGCAAAGTAATGGGGCTGCTCACTCTCAGAAAAAAAAGGAAACGGGCTGATTCTGGTTATAATCTGGGTGCTTGATTCCTAATCCTGGTTTCTAGTCTTGGTTTTATTTTTCCCTACAAGGTTCTAACTGCCTGGTGAGTATCATCATGTAGATGTCACAACAGTCCTTTGAAGGTGTAATGCCTCCCAACACACCACAGCAACAAACTTCATGTTCTATCCTCCATTCTTGGGCTTTACAAAGATAGGTATTCACCAAATACCTCTTGGCAGTCAGTGCTGACTGGCTCCAAATTCTTCATTCCATATACCAGACAATAAAGCTACACTATCAGGCAAAAAAAATCCTTGATTTTTTTCAGAAGCCTGAATACACTCCAATTTCCTCTTTAAATCACTATAGAGGAATTAATTAGGCCTAAATAAGTAGTTAGTAAGCAAAAATCTTACTCAACATGGGAAGAAGTCACAAGATATAACAAGTAGGAAATGTATGTATTAAATATAGAAAGGAAGGATGGAAAGACTAAAACAATGAACTTCCAGTAAATATTAAATATATATGAGGCACCTGGGCTCTAAATATTCATGTACACTAAATATACAAGTCACTAAATATTCATGAGTACTCAATATTCATGAGACCTTAATTCAGCCACTCATTCATTGGTGACATCCATTTTGGCTCCAAGTGTACTCTGCCCAAGAAACACAAAACCTATTACTAATCAGTAGGACTACTGGAGAGCTCATGCTGTGGTCAAGCATACACATCTTCATATTGATCCATCTGAGTAAGTGTGAACCTTTGGCCCAAAGCTCCTTCTGTCTGTAATTCTCCTTGTTTAACCCTCAATATTGGTCTGTAAGCCACACTACTTGCTAGCAAGGTTCATAGAGTGGAGGTGTGGGGGTTACTGTGTGCCCCAGTGCTCAGACAGAGTACACTTTTCTTCAATTTACACTTGGTCCCAAGTGTCTTTCCCCCGCTACTCACTGCATTTTCCCCCAATATCAGTCTGTTTGGTTAGTTGGTTTGATTTTGCAGTGTGGGAGATGGAACCCAGGGCCTTGCATGTGCTGGGCAAGGGCTTTATAACTAAGCTACATTCCCAGCCCTCACAATGCATTTTAAATTATTTTAATGTATTATGTGACTCACTCATTTAAATTTGGCCCATGATCCTTTTCTTTGTTGGTCTGTGGGAGAGTCTGTCTACATACTTCTTGGAGGCCAGCACTACTTCAAGGTACTATCTAAGCTGTCACATAAAGAACAGCTAATGAGTGAAATGGAAATTATAGACAGGGAGTCCATGGTAAGCCATTGTCCCATTCCCATAATCGAACAATGAGAACACCATTAAGTTTGAGTAACAGCAAAGAGAAAAGACATGGATGTGTATTTTGCTGAAAATCAAGAACAGGATAGTAGGTTAAGTATGAGGAAATGGGGAAAGGAAAAATGATAGAGATTGTAGTCAGAGAGGGAAGTTTCAAAGTCTGAAATATTGCAGGTGGCAATGCTCCACAAACATCTCTCTCTTCTCCTCTCTCTCTCTCTCTCTCTCTCTCTCTCTCTCTCTCTCTCTCTCTCTCTCTCTCTCTCAGTCAAAAATCATGGCTCTTTGGAGAATAAGAGACACTAGGAAGTCACCAAGACCAAATACTCAACTACCCATCTATATTCCTACTGTGCTCTTAGTGAAAAGCAACATCTAAATAATGCATTCACTTAGATATCAAAGACATTTATCAAGGACACTTGAGTCTTCCTATTACAAACATCCCTTTATACTGCTCTGTCTTATACTTGAAAAATTGTCGGTCCTGTCCCTGTCCTGGTTGCTACCCCTTGACAGTATCTTCACTCCAGAGAAAGAACCATAGCACTAAAAGAAATGTCACCTCCTTTGATCTCTAATATCAGCTTCTTTGTGGCCACAGGGTTAACTCTCATCTACAACAGAAGTGGGATACAGATAAAGACTACAGGCATGCATAGAGTAAAGGAACAGGGCTCTGTTGAGATACTATAGTAGCTAATCTTGCCCATTTGATTGGACTCAGAAACACCAGGAAACTGGAAAAACATATCATGGTTACATCTGTGAGGTTACATGCAGAATTATTAGATTAGAACAGTTTTGACCTAATAAATAGGATAACTGAGACCACAATGAAGGAACTAACCCATTAATGGATTCAAAACTTGAGTAGATCATTTTGGAGGATGTAGAACTGTAGCAAGTGGGGTCTAATTGAAGGAAGTAGGTCATTGGGCATATCATTGGCAGTCTTAGCTTGTCCTGGCCTCTGCTAGTTTTCTGCTCTGCTGGCTGATCATCATAATGTCAGCTGCTCCACTATGCTCCCTGCTCCCTGTGCCTCAATGCTGAGCTAAAACAATGAGCAATTGTGGTACATCCTCCCTTAAGTTGTTTCTATCAGAAATTGTTCACAGTAATGCTAAAACTAACTACCACAGTTAAACAAATATCAAGGTCATGATAATTACCATGAATAGTGTTAGTAAGCTACAGATAAGGAGAGCCAGGATGACACAAATGGCAGGCAGCAAATTCAAGAAAGAAGAAACAATAGCACCCTGAAATTTACAGGGAAGAAACTCTTTCTTTTCTCCCAAGAAAGGAGAAGCAATAGCATCCTGGATGATGTAGTGAAGTGATGAAGTAATGCCAAAGAAACCAAAAGGTTTGAAGACATGTTCACAGACACACAGGAGTTTGCTATATTAGCATAATACAGGCAGAGGAGAAAAATGGCCTATGTTGAGTTATAAGTAAGTTATAGGTAAAGAAATATGATACATTATTATCAGGAACTACAGGCTAACATCATGTTTATATTCATTGCTATGTATAACTGAGATGCCCAAGTATTAGCATTGGGGCCTTTCAAAAAGCTAAAGACAAACAATATATAAGGCATGAATTAGAAGCAAAAGAATCATAATGCTGTTTTAAATAGATACCTTGAGGCAGTCCACTATTTATCATTTCTGGTTCATTTACTTGAATGGTGTCATCTTCAGGGTAGAAATAGATTTTATAGTATCTTATTCTATACTTTTCTTGCCTTTTATCAGGCACTTCATCTTCCACATAGGCATCAAAAGATAATACCTGTTGAAATCATAATTAGAAACTGTGAAAAAGAATCAGCAAACTTAAAATCAATAAATCTATGCCCTGTATAATATTTTTTAAAGAAAAAAAAGGTGGTGTTTCCTAAGACACTCTATGCATCAGCTAAGAGAACAGATACACAATCTAGGTAATAGTATGTAAAGATAATTTGACTTTCAGCACCCTCTGGTTACAACAGAGAAACTATATTAAAGTAATAAGCCCATCTTTCTGTTCTACAATAAGTAAACATTTGCCTATCTTTAGAATCTCAAAATAGGATTCAAAATGTGTGTCAGAGGCATGAAATTCTTTTTCTTTCATGACAACAAAATCTATTTATTTTTCCCACTAAAAATAGCACAAAGCTACCTTGGTTCTGGGATAAAATTATCCTCTTAGTCTTACTGATTGCTTGCCTTGATATAGCTCAAAAAAGGCAGACCTGGGGCAGGTGGTGGTGATGCACACTTTTAATCCCAGCATTCAGGAGGCAAAGCCAGGTGGATCTCTGTGAATTCAAGGCCAGTGTGGTCTGCAGAGTGAGATCCAGGTCAGGCACCAAAACTACACAGAGAAACCTTGTCTTGAAAAACCAAAAAGAAAAAAGAAAAAAAAAGGCAGATATGGAAGCTTTCTAAAAGCATGCATACTCCACCTACTATTTCTCCAGGAAGCAAAATAATCTAGCTCCAACACGGCGATGTGCATGGAGAATGGAGTGGATTCTAAAGTAGTTAGGGTAAAGATAGTAAAAAAAAAAAAATTGAACAAAAATGAGGACATGACCACTCCAAGGCCTAATTGAGGAGACAGTTTTTATTGTAGATATGAGAGAGAGTACAGCCAGAAGCATCTGGAAGAATCCAGAGCAGGGAGAGAAAGTAGTCCACTAGACATGGCCAGCAGACAAAACAGGGAGAGAGATGGGGGAGAATGAGAAGAGAGAGAGGGGAGAAGGCCAAGGGAAACAAGAGGACAAAGAGATCTTGTGGCTGGAATGGTAGAGTTATATAGGAATCAGAAAATGGGGGGGAGGGAAGGGAAGCTCAGGCCATGGAGAGGTTAAGGGGAAGGAGAAGCAGGTGAGAAGTGTTGAAAGGAGCCAGGACTTTAACAAGTATGTGAACAGTAGAGAAAGCCTGAGGCCTGCATGCACTTTGTATGCTATTGGGCACCACAGTTAGCCATTTGCCCTGAGTTTCTTTGGGACCTGACAAAAATATTCCAGAAAAATTCTTTAACCACTTTTGAAAACCACCTCCCAACAAGAAAAAAACATCCTTTTTCACCACACATTGAAGTACATGCCTCTTCTGGAAAATCACTTTAATCGTTAGTTTTGTGCCATGTGGCATGAATTGCATGTGTCTTTAACCTTTGAAATCACTCTCGACAGGATGACCTGCTCATATAGAAGGACACAAAAATTGAGGACAATATTTCTATGATTTCAAGCGTAAGGTGGGCCAGATTCATTGAAATATTAAATATTCCCTTTGTCTCTTGCATTTAATTGGTTTTTGTTGTTTATGCGGTATATGTGCACAAGTGTGTACAACTACACATGACTGTGTATTCTCGAGGACAAAGAACTACATCAGATGTCCTGCTTTATCATTCTCTACTTTAAGACAGGGTCTGACACTGGAACCTGGAACTAGGCTGGCAGCCAAGAAGCCTCAGTAATTTTCCTGTCTCCGCCCCCATGAAGGACTGAGGTAATAGACACAAGTGTGGCCACACTCAGCTTTTAATGTGGGTGCTGGAGATTCAAAATCTGAGTGTGGCCACACTTGTGTCTGTAACACCAGTGATACTTTTGAAGTTTGTACTTCTCATAGAAATGAGCTCATTATTCTTGGAATGATTTAACATTGTGTTTTCTTTTACTGTTACAGTAAGAGTATATGTGTGTGTGTGTGTGTGTGTGTGTGTGTGTGTGTGTGTGTGTGTGTTGTAGTATGTACTTGAGGATATATATGTGTACCACTTGCATGCATGAGCCCACCAAGGTCAGAAAAAGGCATTGGATCTCCTGGAATTGGAGTTACAGGTGGTTGTGAACCACCATGTCAGTACTGCGACTAAACAAAGATCTTTTGCAAGAACAGTAAGTACTTTTAACCACAGAGCCATCTCTCCAGCCTACGGATGTATATTTTAATGAGGGTAACTGAAACTCCTAATGGATAAATTGATGTGCATTTTGTCGATGTTGAATAACCATGGCATTATATCATGCACACAATTAACATTTCAATTTCACTTATGAAAACCAAACAAGGGGCTCGTTTTAATGGTAAGTTGTTGTGCAGGCATGATGTGAGTGAAGAGACACCCAAAAGATTAAAAGTGATATCAAAGCCAATGAGGTTCAGTAGATAAAAGTACCTATGTACAAGCCTGATGATCTGAGTTCAATTCCTGAAACCCATGGAAAAAATTTTAAAAAGCAAGATGCACTAGTTCAGGTTTGCAAAAGTTGTACCCAAAGCCAAATAGGAAGCAAAGACAGTAGTGACAGAAACAAGAGCCCTTTCCTCAAAATTAAAGTGGAAACAGAGAACACATCCTCAAAAGTTGTCCTCTTAGCTCTAAATATGTGTCATGACACATGTGTACCCATACTCATACTCCATCTACACTAAAGATGTAAATATAAAAATAAGTGATTTCAAAGACAAATGAACTCCAGCTACCAGAGAATCCAGAAAAAGGAATTTAAAATCTGTTAAAAATGAAAATTTGTAGAAACATAACTATGAATCTAGTCTGGTGAGTAATGCCTATAATCCTAGCACTTGGGAGGCTAAAGCAAAAGGATTGCCACCATTTCATAGTAATAGTGAGTTCCATGTCAACCTAAGCTACAAAGTGGGAGTCTCAGAAAAAAAAAATAATGGAGATGATGATACAAAGTTTTATCATAATTTGCAAGTTTAACAGAGACTAGATTAAACTCAGAGGATATAATTGCTTGAAATTTTCGTGTGTGTGTGTGTGTGTGTGTGTGTGTGTGTGTGTGTGTGTGTGTGTGTGTGTGTGTGTGTGTGTGTGTACATGCATATATACTATGGTTCAAAATACAACTTGCAAGAACCAGTTCTCTTCTTACACCATGTGGGTCCTGGGGATCAAACTCAGGTCTGTAGGCTTGACAGCAAACACCTCTACCCACTGAGCAATTTGCCATTTCTCCCTTTTTAAAATGCAATTTTCTTGAAAACAGAACGTGAAATGTCATTTGGCAGAGTGTGTGAAGTTCAGTTCAACACATGCTTCCAAAGGCCCTGCAGTATTTATTATATGAGGTTACCTGCCGATCACCATGGAGAGTTTTGATCATAGAGATTACAGAATATGAAATCAGCTCTAAAAGATAGGTATATGAGGAAAAAATTGTTTTTGAAGGGAAAAAATTTAATGTTTATATTTCTGAATTCAAGACCATGTTATAATTAAAGTTGAGAAACTCAAAGCAGTCAAAAGCACATTTTGATGGGTAACTTGTTATAACATAACACAAATTTAGCTTTGAGTAGAAAAGTTAAACTTATTTTCATGCCAAATTAGTTATTTGCTTTTAACTGCATAGTCCAAGCTGGATTTTCACATTCGTTTAGATTCCTGTTTTACACTTAAATTATTATCAGATTATTGTCTAGTGTAGCACTGACACACAATAGAAGTCTGTCCATCATCCATAAAAGAGTAGGAGATATAATCATATGGCTAAAGCAATAGCCTAATCTCTTAGACCAAATCATGTAATTTTTAAACATGAAGAGATGTTTAAAATAAATCATAGGTCATAGGGACTATTACTCAGGAATCAAACATCTAAATGTAACACAGTTATAGTGTTTGCCACCTGTGTTTCCAGTGCTGAGGAGGAGAGGACCTAGGATACAGGAAAATTGGGAATCTGAACAACACAGTGAGACCCTGTCTCAAAGAAAAAAAAATCATGTCAAAATCTTACACATCAATTTCTAGAAAAGCTGTTAGGAAAGATAAAATACCAATAATGTCCAATAAGGTTCAACATTAAAAAAAAAAGAGATCAGCATCACAGCTCAGTTGAAATTTAAAATGTTTAGGAAGCTTGGCATACTGGCATGCACTTGTAGACCCAGGCACTCAAGAACCTGTGGTAGGAATATCCCTTGAGCACAGGAGTTCCAAGCCAACCTAGATAACATGGTAAGATCCTGTTTCCAAAGAAAGACAGGGAGATAAGGTAAGGAAGAAAATGGGAGGTGGCAGTGGGACAGAAAAGAGCAAGAGGGGTATCGTGGTTTGAAAGAAAATGGTCCCCAAAGGGAGTGGCAATATTAGGAGGTGTGGCTTTGTTGGAGTAGGTGTGGACTTATTAGAGGAAGTGTGTCACTCTGGGGTGGGCTTTGAGGTCTCCTTTGCTCAAGCTTTTCTCAGTGTGACACTCAGTTCACTTTCTGTAGTCTATGGATCATAGATGTAGACTTCTCAGCTCCTTCTCCAGCATCATGTCTGCCTGCATGTACCATGTCCCACCATGATGATAATGGATTGAACCTCTGAAACTGTAAGCCAGACTCAATGAAATGTCTTCCTTTATAAGAGTTGTCATGGTGTCTCTTCATAGCAATAGGAACCCTAACAAAGACAAGGGAGTACTGAGGCTATAACACAACTGACAAACACAAAGGCCTGAGTTTGATCCTATCCCTGCCAAAATGTATTTATTAATTAAAATAATTAGGCTCTATTTTATAAAAAAGACTCTGACCTAAATTATGAAATACTAAAGAAGGTATGAAATAATAATGTATCATAAAGAAAATTAGACTGAAAAAAAACCCAATACCACAGATAGATGAAATTGAAAGAAAAATAAAACCACAACAAATAATCCAAAAACGTCTTAAACAATTAAACTAGTTAAGAGTTTAGAATTGCTCAAGAGAGAATATAAATAAAATCAGAAATGAGACTGATCACAAGATCTAAAACTTGTAAGATAAATCATTATAATTATACACAGAAAAGTTTAAATTTGGTTTAAATTAAAACTAATTTGTGTAATTATGAGTTACCAAAAAACAACAAATAAGCTAATATAGCTCAGATGAGTGGTGATATTTTATTTGTGCACCCCAATAAAGCTTATCTGAGGATCAAAGGAAAAAGCCAGCCACTAGATTAAACATAGAAGTCAGACAGTGGTGGCACACACCCTTACTCCTAGCATTCAGGAGGCAAAGATTCATCTGGATCTCAGTGAGTTCAAGGCCACACTGGGAACAGAGCCAGGCATGGTGGCACAGGCCTTTAATTCCCAGCACTAGTTAGCCATAGGGTTCTGGATGTCTATGCAGATAGACAAAAAGCGATAGAGCTGGGCAGAAAGAGGAAGTGATGTAGCTGGGAGGAGAGAGGAAGTGAGATGGGAGGGAGAGAAAGGGCATATAGGCGTGAGTATACAGGAAGTAGCTCTCTCTTGGGCAGAGGATTTCCTAGCAGTAAGAACATGGCTGGCTTATTTCTGCTTCTCTGATCTCTCAGTTTTCACCCCAATATCTGGCTCCAGGTTTTTTTTTTATTAATAAAACTGTTTAGCAATTCATCTTACACAAATGTGAAAAAAATTCCTCCAAGTTTTCCCCCAAAATGTTCCAACCAAGGGAATTTACTAATGAATTCTTTCAAACTGTGAAAGAAAAGAAAAGGACTATATAATGTAATTAATTCCCTCAGGATACCAAAAAGATGAACAGCTTAAAAAGTGAATTCCAATGTTTGATAAACACACCATTTAAAAAACACAGTAAACTACAAAGCAATAATTCTTAAGCTGGCTGCACATTTGAATCATTTCTGAGCCTTTACACTCCTAATGATTCGGCCACCTCACACCCCCATCACCTCTACTTCCACCCCTACATACACACTCACACCATCCCCTTAACAAAAAAGTTATCTCAGAAATAATTGGATTTTAAGGGTCCCCAGTGCAAGCCACCATCAAGAAATACTGCTACAGAGAGATTTCATTACTTATGAATTACAGAAGAGCCTAACTAAAATGCAAGCAATTTATAGCACTCCATTAACAGTTATACAAAAAGCAGCATTTCCCTCAAAGGCATAAAAATGGTTTCAAATTAGGAAACATGTGCAAATATATGGTTTAAAATGTCAAGGTAATTCTTTAACAAGATTATAAAGTATCTGCTTTAAAACAAGCTTAATAGCCAACTTTATATTTATCTACCACTGTCAAGAACAGGACAATACATCCAAAAGCATCATTATTTAGTACTGTCTTTGGAAGTTCTGGACAATATAAAAAGAAATGAAATAAAAATATTAGGAAGAAATAAAACACATCACTATGGGCAGAGAAGCAAAAGTTAAATAGGTAAAAATTAAAATTTCATTATAACCACAACCAAATTAAAAATATTCTAGTTAGAAAATACAACAGGAGGAAGTATGTTCACAATAGAATGGAAAAAATTATACACAGGACCAGCGAGATGGCTCATCAGATAGAGACTCACCATCAATCCTGATGGCCTAAATTCAATTCCTGGAACCTGTTGTATTTTAAAAACAGCAAGAAGGAGTCACACCATACAACAGGGCCCATGTGGGAGGTTTATTGAGGGGAGGGGACAGAAGGGGCAGAGAAGGGGGCAGAGACTGGTCCCTGGGGATGAGAGTGAAAGAAGAGAAAGTCAGGGGAGGTGGGCAAGGCCCACCTTTTATAAGGAAACATAACTAATGCGCACAGGGGATGCTCTTAGTGGCTGCAGCTGAGGCATATCCTGTCAGGACCCTAAGGGCAGCACAGTACAAATGCCTAAATGCTAACATTCCTCCCTTTTGTTTATTATAAAACGTGAGGAATTAGAAAGGGGTAGCAGGTGAAGTGGGAATAAGGGCACCGTGTTCTCGAGACTGCTTCCTGCTGGCCTGGGGGATGTCGATCATCTCTGGGGGACCTGAGAGAGCTGGGATGCTGGCCATGTCCTGAGGGAGCTGGCTGTTTCACTTCACTGTCCAGGCTCTGTGATACCATTCAGTGCCTCTTGGACCTGGCAAGATACTGTTTGAGGTGGATCCAAATCAACTCCCTGGAGCTCACAAGAAATCATGATGAGGTCACAGCCAAGATGGAGGAGAGCCATGTGGTTGCTGTTAATAGTTACATGCACATACACACAGAATTAAACAGGAGTTGAGTAAATAGAAAGGGAGAACCAGTGTGTGCTGAGCAAGACGAAGCTGGCTTCTCCATCTCTGATTCACATGTTGCAGCAAACAGAACATTTAGGGCAGGAGAGCAGACAGACACAAGCAGGTCTTGAAGCAAAGAAAAAGAAAGTAGAGAATTCTTTTTCAGTTCCCCAACTGCCTGGCCCAAAGAATGGGAGCAAGGAGGTGTATGACACACTTCCCAAGGATGAGGTAGAGAGAAGGTCCAAAAGCCTGAATGTTCTGGCATCCCAGGAATCCAGGGAGGATCAGATTAAGTGGGCACAAGCTGGTACGTTGTCACACAAGAACAGGGGCTGAGGGCTGAGAGCCCAAAAGAGACACAGTCTCCTGGTATCAGGACTTTGAGAAAAGCCAGAAGGCAATGAGAGGACTGTGCTCGAGAAATGAAGCCTCGCATCTATGGAAATGGTCAGAAGTGAGTAGCCCCACCAAAGACCCAACTGTTGGTATTGAATGGGAGGCAAAGCTGTTGGTGAATGAGAAAGCACATTTGTTGCAGGTGGAAGAGAATAGATCTGCTTATGGGTGGAGCAATTGGTTAGGGTCCTAGCATGAAGTGGGTACCTTTGGTGGACCCTGACAAGGTATGCCACTAAGCAAACATGCCACATGCAACAGAGTTAGTGCAAGAGGTTTATTGGGAGGGGGAGTAGAAGAGTGGAAGAGTGAAAGGCTGCATCAGAGTGGGGACTTGAGAGAGGCAGGCAGACAAGAGGAAGAGAAGCAAAGAGAAAAGAAAAGGCAAGAGAGGGGATTAGAGGCAAGGGAAGGAGGAAGAAGCAGGAGTTGAGGCAAAGCGAATGAGCTCTGCCTGGCGGGCACTTTTAAAGGATGCACATGCCATGGAAAAGGACCTGAAGACAGTTGATGATGTAACTGCTTTGACAGAGGCTGGCCAGGGAAAATGCAGCTTAACAGGGAGGCACAGCAGCAGGCTTCATAGCTAGCAGGGGCTGAGTAGAGCAGGAAGAAAGAACAGAGTTTGGGAAAAGCTTGAAAACAGGGTACCTCCTTCCATGTACTGAATCTCTGGCAGAAGTTTCAAAGATCCCATGGTATACCAGTAAGCAGCCATTTGAATTGATATCTAAGGAGTATTGGCACAAAGGTGGATAAGTTTAGCCCTTAAGTCAGGTGGTAGGTATGGTGGTAGGCGCATTTTCCATGAGTGAGGTAGAGAAGATCCAATGACTGGAATCTCCAGCATCCCAGATATTCAGCAAGGACTGATACGGAGGCACAGGCTTCTCAGTGGATCATCATCCAAAAAATCAGGAGCTGATGGGCTAAGAGCCAAGTGAGACACAGACACCTTGTGCCAGGACTTTGAGAAAAGCCAGAAGGCAAGGACTGGCTCAAGAAACAAAGCCTCACTCATGGGAAATGGCCAGAAGTAAAGAAGAGGGAAGCCTACTGATTGTCAGTGTTGGATGGAGAGTCCCAGTGATCCGTTAGGTGGGAAAGTAGGGCTGTCGTGTGGGCAGACCAGATTCCAGAGTCCCGTCATGTCTCAGACTGCTGGGAGAGCCTATCCAAGTCACAGCACCAAATGTTTTATTTTAAAAGTGGCAAGGGCCCACACCATAGAACAGGGCCCACATGGAAGGTTTATTGAGGGGAGGGGAGTAGGAGGGGCAGAGGAGGGGGCAGAGACTGGTCCTGGGGATAGGGTGAAGGAATAGAAAGAAAGAAAAGAGACGGGAGGTGGACAAGCCTTTTATAAGGTAATGTAGTCAATACACACAGGGGGTGCTGTTAGTGGCTGCAGCTAAGGACATATCCTGTCAGGACCCTAAGGGTAGGCCAGTACAGATGCCTAAATGTTAATAGAACACACATGGTGGAAAGAGAATACTCATTTCTGCAAATTGTCCTCTGACATCCACATGCACACAGTAGCACACCTGCTTGCATACACAATTACACATACACTAAATAAATTAATAAATATAATAAAAATTTAAAATTATATAACCAAAGTAGTTTTAAATAAAACTTGAATCCATACAGAACTTAAAACATTTGCCAGATGATACAGAAGAATTTGACTACAAATGAATTATGGATATGCAGACTAAAATATTTCAGTTGGATATTTCATTGTTATTATGAATTAAATCATAATAATTCTAAGTAAACCTAATAATATAAGCTAGGTGACCTATTAAAGATAACAGTAAAAATTAAAGAGTAAAGAAGATCTAGCTCATCCAGATTTTATACCTGAATACCTTAATTACTAAAAGAGTACAAAACCAGATTGATGAGACCCATACTAGAGGGTAGGAAAGAATAGATTCTATTGCATACAGGAATTTAATACATAATAAAAGAATCACAAATCAACAAAATGACAAACTTAAGAAAGCTGGTTGTATATCCCCATCCAAATAAATTATAATCCCCAAATACAAATGAGATGAAGTATCAGCGTTAGCCTAACAAACCAACCCCTTTCAGCACCACACACACATAAAAATAGGGAGGTGGGGTGAAAGCACATGGGATGAAGGGCAGAAGGGTTGGGAGGCCACCACAGGACAGGAAGGTGGGATACCATAAGGAGTTTAAAAAAAAAGAAAAATATGAAAGGAAGCAAAATGGGGGTTTATTTTATAATATCTTTTCTACATTTTTTAAAAGGCTGTACAAAAGAAATTAGAAAAACAATTTGAGAAGGTTGACAAATAAAATATTCATTTTAAGAAATTATCAGATAAGCTGGACAGCTGTGGCTGATGCCTTTAATCCCAGCACTCAAGAGGCAGAGGCAGGTGGATCTCTGTGAGTTTGAGTCCAGCCTGGTCTACAGAGCTAGTTCCAGGACAGTCAGGGCTACACAGAGAAACCCTGTCTGGAAAAAAAAGAAAAAGAAAAATTATCATGTAAACCCAATTAAAACTGCAGTAAAGACATAGGTTTGTTCCTGTGCATTTCTTCTGTTAAATGAGCTGTTAATCATGGAGGGTTTGAAGTTATCCTAAAACAGATTATTGCTCTGTTCCTGGCTAGCCATGAACTCCTGGGTACCTGGTACTACAGTGCTACAGAAACACCACCAAGCCCCACTTCATATGGAATTTTTAATTACTGCAGTTGTTCTAAGACAATATGGAGCAATTTGGAAAATCCTATAGTACCTCTCAAGAAGTCTGGGTCCATAATCCAAAGGAAAAAAAATCAAACTGGAAAAACTTCAATGTAAGCCTTTAATCAAACCAGGACTTGGAGGCAGAGGCAGGTGGGTCGAGGCCACCCTGGTCTACAGAGTGAGTTCCAGGACAGCCAGGGCTACACAGAGAAACCCTGTCTTGAAAAACCAAAAACAAAAAAAAAGAAAGAAAAGAAAAAGAAAAACTTAAAAGTTGCAAAGATGTTCTTACTGCAATTTTTTTTAATTATAAAGGGAAAAGAGAATGAAGGGACCTAAAGAACTTGAAGAGGGAGAGTTTGCTTAATTAACTCTTGGTGTACAGTCCCTGGAATATTACAAACTCACTGGTACGTTTTTGAGAACCACATAGCAATAAGAAAACTACGTCAGACATGTAGGAATGTTATGTTAAAAATTAATAAAAAATGGCAATAGCTCATAATTGTTTTAAGAATTATGTAGGTTTAAATTATGCTTTTTAAAAACTACAACTATGAAAAAACTACAACTATGTTATTTGAAAAGAGGCGAAATGTGGGAAGGGGGACTAAATACTTGATGTCTTATCTGCTTTATGTTAATAAATCAACCTCTTTCAACTTTCTCCCACAAAAATGGGGAGAGGGTGGCCGTGCATGGTATAGGGAAAGATACGGATACTGCAGGAGGCCACAATGGGACAGGAAGCCAGAACACCAAAGGGCATTCCAGGATTTCATAAAAGGAAAAAACGTGTAGGGAGGAGGGTAGAGTGGGTGAGGATGGTGGTGTTAGAGAGTGGGGGAGGAGAGAAAGAGCATGGGGGGATGGAGTACATAGGTCTAAGGGGTAGAGGAGGAGAAAGGGGGTAGTACATAGCTTTAAACTATGCTTTCAAAGCCACAAGTGTACTATTCCTAATAGAGGCAGAGCAACAAAAGCTACAAGAAAGGAGAGAGCATAGTGGAAACTGGTAAGGCAATTGACCCAAATACATACAAAATGGTGGCAGTGATGGCTACAGCTTACCACTGGAGGTCTAGCTAGGACTATGTATCTAGCCGCAAGAAAGAAGGTTAAAGGACGTAACAGAAATGCAGTGAGAAGGGGTGGGGCTGAGGAGGTTGCTCTGGGCTTCCGGTCTATCCACTGTGAATAAGAGGAATGCTGGAGGCTGTGCTATTGTCCGGCTAGCCCTTAGAAGCAAGGCCTCCTTAATCAGGAGGAGGGGCCCTGAACCCCAAGCCAAATCGTACATTTTTGATGAACCGGAAGTACTTCAGCAAACAGGAAACAGGGTCTATAAAAAACGAAAGCGCTCCTCATTCTAGGAAGCTTGTTGCGGTGTTCAGTCGCTCTGTCACACCTCTCAAGAATCCTGGTTGCGAAGTTTTCCAAAGTACTTTGAAAGTGAGGTAGAAGGTCTTTGGCAATTTCTGAACAAACTTGAAATATGAAGAAAGGTTCCTGAGGCATCGCAGAAGAAACCGTGTGAGTTTTAGTACCGCTTGAGTGGTGCTGAGGTAAGAACCCCTCCCATAGCAAATTCGGTTGCCCCAGGGGCTTGGTGAAGTGATTTGGTGAGGGCTAGAGGCCCTAAAGGCCCAAGGGCTAAAAAGCCCAGAAGGAAGACTTTGTGAATTCTATTGTGAAACTTTTCCTGTGGCTCATCTCACAGCAAATTTTCTCCCCCTTAACTCCAGGTAGTAGAGCTGCCTCCGAAACTGCCTACCACCATCTAGTTTCTTAAAGATGGCTTCTCTAGAGGATGCCTACAGTCGTAACAAACATGGCTCCTGTAACTCTGAATTTACAGCAGAAGCCGAAGGTCGAAATAAGACTGAGGAACAAAAAAAGTCCCAGAAAAAGAGGGGCAGAGTTCAAGAACAAGGTTCTTCTGTGATTTACCAGAAAGCTATCCAGAGCATCCTGGGAAAATCAACACAAAAAGAAAGGGGGAGTGCTCTAAAAGGAAAAGAAATGGCTCCAAGGGCAAAAGGGCTGGCTGGTACCTCAAGAGGAAAAGGGGAGACTAGTGCCCCAAAGAGAAAGGGGGAGGCTGGTACCCCAAAAGGAAAGGGGGAAGCTGATGTCCCCAAAGGAAAGGAAGAAGCTGGTATTCTGAAAGAAAAGGAAGAGGTTGGTACCCTGAAAGAAAAGGGGGAAGGTGGTATCACGAAAGGAAAGGGGGAGGCTGGTGCCCCACAAAGAAAGGGGGAGGGTGGTGTTCTGAAAGGAAAGGGGGAAGCTGGTATCCCTAAAGTAAAGGAGGAGGCTGGTGCCCCAAAAGGAAAGGGGGAAGCTGGTGCCCCAAAAAGGAAGAGGAAAACTGATACCCCAACAGGAAAGGTGGCGCTTGGTACCCCAAAAGGAAAGGGGGAAGCTGGTACCCCGAGAGGAAAGGGGGAGCCTGGTGCTAGTATAAAATCCAGGCCAGGAGCTCCTCCTAACCCTGGGGTGGAGCTTCCTAAGACTGGAGCTGAGCATTTTAAAGCTGGAGCAAAGTCTGGAGTGGAGCACCCCAAGGCTGGAGGGGCTCATCTGAAGGCTGGAGTGGAGTTTAAGTCTGGAGCCTCTCCTAGGTTGGTAGCACAGCCTTCAATGCCTAGAAGGGAGCCTCTAAAACGTGGGGTAGAATCTCCAAAGCCTGGGGTGGAGCCTCCAAAGCTTGGAGAGCAGCCTGTAAAGCCCGAGGTGGAGCCTCCAAAGCTTGGAGGGCAGCCTCCAAAGCCTGGGGTGGAGCCTCCAAAGCTTGGAGAGCAGCCTGTAAAGCCCGAGGTGGAGCCTCCAAAGCTTGGAGGGCAGCCTCCAAAGCCTGGAGTGGAGCCTCCAAAGCTTGGAGGGCAGCCTCCAAAGCTTGGAGGGCAGCCTCCAAAGCCTGGAGTGGAGCCTCCAAAGCTTGGAGGGCAGCCTAGAGGGCAGCCTGCAAAGCCCGGGGTGGAACCTCCAAAACTTGGAGGGCAGCCTCTAAAGCCTGGAGTGGAGCCTCCAAAGCTTGGAGGGCAGCCTAGAGGGCAGCCTGCAAAGCCGGGTGGAACCTCCAAAACTTGGAGGGCAGCCTCTAAAGCCTGGAGTGGAGCCTCCAAAGTTTGGAGGGCAGCCTAGAGGCAGCCTGCAAAGCCCGGGTGGAACCTCCAAAGCTTGGAGAGCAGCCTGTAAAGCCCGAGGTGGAGCCTCCAAAGCTTGGAGGGCAGCCTCCAAAGCCTGGAGTGGAGCCTCCAAAGCTTGGAGAGCAGCCTGTAAAGCCCGGGGTGGAACCTCCAAAACTTGGAGGGCAGCCTGCAAAGCCCGGGGTGGAACTTCCAAAACTTGGAGGGCAGCCTCCAAAGCCTGGAGTGGATCCTCCAAAGCTTGGAGGGCAGCCTAGAGAGCAGCCTGCAAAGCCCAGGGTGGAACCTCCAAAACTTGGAGGGCAGCTCAAAGCCTGGAGTGGAGCCTCCAAAGCTTGGAGGGCAGCCTAGAGGCAGCCTGCAAAGCCCGGGGTGGAACCTCCAAAACTTGGAGAGCAGCCTGTAATGCCCGGAGCAGTCCTTCAAAACCCTGTAGCAGAGCCTACTGATTCCCAAATGGAGACCCCTAAAGTCCCAGTAGAGTTTACTGTGGCACAAGGGGCCAGAATGGAGCATCCTAAGGTGGGCAGAAGACCATACAGAAATGTTCCTTTTGCATCTCAGCCTCCAAAGATAGGCAGCTTTGGTGAGAGGAAGTGGCTTCTGAATCGTTATAAGAAGCCTAGTGAGGAGTTATTTGGTGGTAAAAATATATTTAGTAATGAAAAAAGCCTTTTACTCCCAGAATATCAGAGTGAGGATAACTCCTGTTCATTATTCCTAAAGCCTAAAGAAAGGGGGGTGATTAAGGCCTCTAACTCTTCAGGAAATGACAGGTCTAATGTTAATGAGTATACAGCCAGATTCATTCAGGATGAACCATCCTCACCAAGCCACCCAGCCATTTCACAGCCATCATCCTACAAGAATAAGAATGAACTCCCACAGTCTAATTCATACTATAGCTCCTGGAATGACTATGCAAGCTCTTGGGCAAGGAGTACCAAGATTTCTCAGTATCCCAACAACAGCAGAAGCAGCAGCACCACTACATCTGCATCCATGGATAAGACAGTCATAAAGGACATGCCAGTTGGTTATTCTTACTATACAATGGCCTCTGAAGAGATGATCAGTCGTATGCAGGGAGTAGATGATGAGGAATACTGGAATTCCCGCATAATTTCATCTTCCAGAGGTACAGAAGCACAGGCAAAGAACACATATCAAGAAGATGAGCTGCCATATATTCATGGAGCATGTGCATCTGATTTGCTACAAAGGAGCCGCTTATGTCCAAGCCAAATGGAAGGTTTCATCGATACTCATTGTCACTTGGACATGCTGTTTTCAAAGTTGTCCTTTCAAGGAAGCTTTGCTGAGTTCAGGAAAATTTATAGCTATACTTTTTCTAAGAAATTTCAGGGCTGCATTACTGATTTCTGTGATCCTCGTACCCTAAGAGATGGCCTATGGAAAGAGCTATTAAGTGAAGATCTGGTTTGGGGGGCCTTTGGATGTCACCCGCATTTTGCACGTTACTATAATGAGTATCAAGAAAGAAACATCTTGCATGCCTTACGCCACCCCAGGGCAGTGGCCTTTGGTGAAATGGGCTTGGATTACTCTTACAAATGCAGCACACCTGTGCAAGAGCAGGTCAAGGTATTTGAACGACAGTTACGGTTAGCTGTATCTCTGAAGAAGCCCTTGGTGATTCACTGCCGAGAGGCTGATGAAGATCTAACGGGCATCATGAAAAAATGTGTACCCTATGATTACAAGATCCACAGGCATTGCTTCACTGGCAGTTACCCACTCATTGAGCCCCTGCTAGAGCACTTTCCTAATATGTCTGTAGGCTTCACAGCAGTTCTTACTTACACTTCTGCCTGGCAGGCACGTGACGCTCTAAAGAAAATTCCTCTAGAGAGAATTCTCGTTGAAACTGATGCCCCTTACTTTCTACCTCGTGGGGTTCCCAAAAGCCTTTGCCAGTATGCCCACCCAGGCATGGGCCTGCATATTGTGCAAGAAATTGCCAGAATCAAAAATGAGCCACTGTCTCACACCTTAGTCACCTTGCGGGAGAATACCTGTCGCCTGTACAACATTTAAATCAGAAAGGACACAATCAAGAGTCTTGAAAAAAATGTTGACAGGAGAACAACAGCCTGACAAAAACAAAAGGATTTTGAACTCTACCCTTTATCTCAAATCAAGAATGTATTCAAAGTTCATAAAGGCAGAGGAAATCTGGAAAAGATGTTCCTCAAAATCTCTTAAGACATCTGCTTCGGACTAGTATGGTGGACTATAGTAAGATGGGAACGGGGACTCTGGAGGTGCAAGTGCTAAGAACCAAATAGGGCTGAGTATGAGCCAGTGCGAGAGTCTTGAATCTGAACTTAGCATGTAATTGGGAAGCTCTTCAGACACCAGTACGTCATCGCATAGCAGCTGTTCATTCAAGTCACAGACTTCTAAAGAAGATTTCAACATCAACATGCTAGAAATGGAAGAACTTCAGCTGCTCACTTAATAACGGCAGTCCTCCCAGACATTGAAAAGTAATTCAGATTTTAGAAAAACATATTTCTGTTAATGAAACTTCATATACTAAAGCAAAGTATACCCTCAAATCCAGGAACCCCATTATTTGACGAGAAATGGAAGATCTCTTTTACCCTGTAAAACTGCATTCAGAAAAGTCAGCTGGATCACCTCCATTTGGCTTTGAGCTCAGAAGTCACTTTCACAGAGAAGTTACCCTGACTACCAGTCTCAAGGGACAAATAATCCTTCTGTTTATTTGAATCATAGCACTTATTTGGCCTGTTTTTAGTATATTTGTGTATTTACCTGTTATCTTATACTATGTTGTAAGTTTTCAAGCTTTCCAGTCTTGTTATACTTAATCCTCAATTTTAGAATAATGGTTAGGGAGTCAGAAAAGACTTCTTGATATGTGAACCAATAACTAACTTCATTAGCACTCTGGGAAGTTAATTACAATATGTGTGATGGAAGGTGCTATTAGGAAAGTAATAGAGAATAAGCCATTATGCATGCCCCTCTTTGACTTATAGGCTAAGGCAAAAATTAAGGGCATTATATACTCTGCTTTTATGTACCAAATAGAAAGTATGGCAAACCTTACCAGAAAATTGGCATACCATACTTTGTATAAATAACAGAATGTATCATAGATTTCCCCTTTGTTTGAGAATTCAGTCTTTTGAAGAAAAAGTTTCAAGTGTAAATAAGCTATATTTTAATAGAACCAAAGAAGTTATTAGAATGCAAACAGCTTAGTTTTATTACAGTTTTCAGGACACAAACTTGAAAATCTTTTGAACTGTGTATCCCCCCCCCCATTTAATGTATAAGCTAGACATTGCTTTAAGTATTCTTCAACCTATTAAGGCCTGAGTTTCTTTTAGAAGATGGAACAAAATAGGGTTTTATATAAGTACATACATTTTAGGAAAATACTAAGTTGTATAAAGTACTATGTAGTTTTTTTCATCTGTTTTAAATCTTAAGGTTTCATGTGTCCTTTGATATATTAGCATACACCATAAATACCCAAGAGACAGTTCTTATTTTCTTAGAGATTAATATGATGTGCAACTCAACCACTAATTCTCCAGAAATACCAGCTTGGAAAATGCTACCTTAGTCATACTCTGTGGGTGAGTATGCCCTTAATTACATTTTGCAAAACTATATACTCACTCTATTTCAGTATCCTCTTACCTTTCTTGTTACCTAAGCTTCACAAAAGAGGAAAATTTATGGTGCTTTGCAAAGTGACACTGTCGAGTGAGCATTTCAAAGATAAGTGTTAATGAAAAATTGTATCTTGAGCTAAGGGTATCGTTCAGTAGTACGGAGCACTTGCCTAATACTGAAAGACCCTGGGTTCTGTCCTCAGCACCCACAAGGCAAGTGCATACCACCTGCATTTGTAAGTACACATTCAGCCAGATAAATGGGGTCTACAAATAAGGAAAATGTTTTTCCTTTCCAAAAGAATGCTATTTTACAGGAAAATTATTTTTCTAACTTGTTTTATTCTCTACATTTTCTTTGGTGAATGACTGTAGCATATTCTGTACTTTCTTAACATGCAGGAGAACACTTCACCATGGTTTAATTTTTTTTTTTTTAAGAATGAGAGTCCCATCTGAATGACCTAAATCAAAAATGCCAATATTCATTTACAGAGACCATGAACAGGGGTAAGGAATCCTTAAAAATATATATTCTGTAAATGTGTGAGATATGAGGCACTTTGTAAATATTTTTGTTGTTGTTGTTCTCTGTGGGGTTTTTCCCCCTTTGATACAGGATTTCACTATGTAGCCTTTGTTGGTCTAGAACTCACGAGATCCATGTGCTCCTTGCTTCCTCAAAAGCTCAGGGATTAAAGGTGAGCACTATCACACCCAGCCTTTTTTTAATGTGAAGAAGGTATGTGCATGTGAGTGCAGGTGCCTGCAGAGACCAGGGCAAGGTGTCAGATCTGCTGGAGCTGGAGTCACAAGCAGCTATGAGCCACCCAGTTTGGGTGCTGGGACCTGAACTCTGCCCTTTGTAAGATTAGTTTATGCTCTTAACTGCTAAAGCATCTCTCTGGCTCCCTGTAAATAATTTTCTACTTAACCAATAGGCATCCTTTAAACTTCAAAGAATTATTATTTACCCTTTATTTCTTTGTATGGCACTTACTATATCCATTGTCCTGTTTGAGGTATCAGATCCATCAGGGCTGCTGGTGGTATAGAAATTTAATTTACTGTTAGTGATTCCTAGGCCATTAGTTAAGTTAGCCCAGAATCACAGGGCCCCCTCAAGCCTATTAACAGGCACCCTGAACCTTGGTATTCCTTTTAGGGGATGCCAATATTTTGCCTCACTTAAATTTTTAAAAGGCAGCAGTGTGGTGTGGGTATAGCCCTCTGGAACAGTGTATATTTAGCATGCAGGTGACCCCTGGTTCAATCAGCTGCACTTAACAAAAATGTAAAACAAAAAAAAATTAATGTCCACTATATTTATAATTAAAACTCAAAGGGATAAAATAGGCCCCTTTGTTTAAGAGACAAAAGGATTTTGTTCTTGCGGTGGTTTTTATTCATATCTAACTTTGAGATTCATACCTGATTACTGTTAAATTTTCAGGATTCTTAATGAAAAAAAAAACAAGAGGGAGAAACAGTAAACTGTGAGACTGTAATCCTACCACTTAGAGACAGTCATGTTAGTTTTAGAGTGATTTTGCTTTCCAGGTCTCTAGCATTTCCATAATTATTGGCCAGTTCACTAAGAAACATAAACTATACATCTTCCCCTGAATTTGTGATTTAAATCCATTATTTTCTGTATTTTTGTTTTCCTTAACAAACAAGTGTGAAATGTGTTGTGTTTGTTTTAAACAATCAATTCTTGGGCTGCCTATGCCCAAGCAAATTCCTTTTGTTTGCTGATTTGTACAAGTGGGCTTTTAAACTTACATTTTTTGCTTTGCACTCTGATGTTTTGTTTTGCTTCCTCTGATGTCTTAAGCTAAATGGTCCATTAATTTTTCCCTGGAATTATAACTCTGCTGCATTTGTGTGTTTTATTTTCAGAGTGTCCCTTCTGTAAAGATACATGATGCATTCCAAACACTATGACAGGAAGGAATAGAGAAATATATAGCCTATTCCTGTTACCTAAAACCCACTATTGATAGTGTCTTTTATGCACGTGTTCTCATACAGCTATGTTAACTTATTTTTCAGTAACTCATTTTTTTCGATTTTAAAAGGAATTCATTCTCATACTTAAGATTTATATCCCCCCGGGCGTTGGTGGCGCACGCCTTTAATCCCAGCACTCGGACAGAGCACATCTCTGTGAGTTCGACCAGTGGCTACAAGTGAGCTCCAGGAAAGCGCAAAGCTACACAGAAACTGTCTCGAAAAAAAAAAAAAAAAAAAAAAAAAAAAAAAAAAAAAAAAAAAAAAAAAAAGATTTATATCCCACAAAAATGTCATCCATAATCAAAAGGGGATTTTAATATTCTGGTGAATTTTTATTTAAAGTCTCCCCCCCTTTTTTTTTACTTTAAATAAGGCTTGCTATATAGCCCAGGCTGGCCTTAAACTCTAGATCCTTTTGTCTCAGCTTCCCAAGAGTATGCTACAAGCATGTGCCCCCAACACTTACTTATGATCTTTTTATTTTTTTTTAACTACAAACCATGTATATTTTTAAAGCAGAGTTAAAAACATTTAGAGGCCAAAAAGGGTGACAGAAAAAGATGATATACAGACAAGGTTGATTTTTTTTCTCCTCCCGGTTGACAGGAGGAGACTACTATTACTGTAATTTTTAAAAGAACAAGTTCAAGCATTCCAAAAATTAGTAACTGCTGAAACTGAAGAAAACCAGCATGCTATTTTCTGTTCCTATCTTCCATATGGAGTCTATTGAATTGTTATCCTTCTGTTTTTCAATAAATAATTAAAATGTTTAATTGTGTTTTCATTTTTATTTCTGTGTCCTAATTACCTATTATATGTTCCCCTATGGCTGAACTATGGTTTAATTTATTAAATTTCTTTTTTTTTTTTGAGACAGGGTTTCTCTGTGTAGCCCTTCTATTCTGGAACTTGTTTTAATAGGCCAAGCTGGCCTTGAACTCAGAGATTCACCTGCTCCTGCCTCCTTAGTGATGGGATTAAAGGTGTGCACCACCATGCCCGGCTTGATTTATTTAATTTTTTAATTGGCTGCTGTATACTTCCAAGTGGAGTGGATGATTATAGAATATCTGGGTCACAAACTTGTTCCCCTAAAAGTTGTACACATTACTCTGTAGTGGTTCTCAACCTGTCAGTTGCAACCCTCTTGGGGGAGTCACATATCAGATTTCCTGCATATCATATATTTACATTAAAATTCATAACAGTAGCAAAATTACAGTTCTGAAGTAGCAACAAAACAGTTTTATGGTTGGGGGGGTCACCACAGCATGAGGACCTACATTAAAGTGTTGTAGCAATAGGAATGTTGAAAAATAATGTTTTAGGGTGTAAAATACCTTTTAGCAGTGTTTTTCATCATTTCTTTGCATTGATGTAGTATAAAAACTGTCAGGCAGGATATGTGTAATTGTTTTGTTTTTCTCCCTCAGAAACTTGGTACAGAGTAAATACTCACTTTGCAGGTCTAAGTATTTCTGTAGTTCAAAACTGGAATTTTTATTGTTTTCTGATGGCATGCTTCATCAGCTTGGTTTTGAGTCCCCATCTGTCTATACTGTTATCTTGTCATTAGACCTGACTTTTAAGAGATTTTTATCATTTTTCTTCCTAATAGTCTATTCCCCCAATTTTTCTTCACATGATGCAATCTGTATTTTGCTTACATTTGTATTTCATTCTGCAGCAACCTACAATTCTTATCCAGCAATATTTTTAACTTGTTCTTTCTGTTGTTTTCTCTTTCAGCTCTTCACAGGTTTTTCACTGTTTATTTTGTATCACTCCCATTTGTTCAATAGAAAACACAACATACATGGTGACCAAAAATAGTCGTTTCCTAGAGAAAACATACTATTTGTTTGTTTGAGGCAGTGTCTCATTATGTAGTCCTGACTGGCCTCAAACTCAGAGTCCACCTCCCTCTGCCTCCCCCAGCCCCCACCAAGTGATGAGATTAAAGACATGCACCTGGCCCTATTATGTTTTTTTTAATTACATAAGTATGAAGGTTGTGAGTTTATGCACATGAGTGCAAATGCCCTAGAAATCCAGAAGAGAGTGTCAGATCCCTTGGAGCTGGAGTACTGGAGTACAGGTAGTTGTGAGCTGCTTTGATATGGTACCAAATGTGAGTCTTCTGTAAAAGTGGTATGTGCTCTTAACTGCTGAGCCATCTCTCCAGCCCCCAAAACATACTTCTGAAATAAAGAGATTCCTTCTTTTGCCTTTTGAACATTGTTCTCCATTTATGTTGTAATATCTTTTCAGAAGCCTCATATTGGGTTTCTTTGTTCATTCTTGAACAGTCTGTCAGGTTTGATTTTCTCCCAAATAGTGTAGTTTTTCCCATCCATCCTCATGTTCCTAAATTCCTCCTCTTGGAGTGTGACTAAATTCCTCCTCTTGGAGTGTGACTAATACAAATTAAGGTGTAATATGGTAAAAGAATTGGGGAGGGAACCATGGATTGTCCCGAGGAAAAAAACAATTCCTTTTAACTTTTCCATATAAACCTTTCATAGATTGACCTGCCCGCTATTCCAGGAAGAGTGGCCAGTTCTTCATGTGCCACTGCATTGTATTTCCAAAAGGCCCTAATTGCAAGCTCTGTTTTGATCTACACTTGAGTGTTTCTGTACTTCTGGTGGCTCTCTTAGGCCATCATCATTTGCAAACATAAACCAGGTTCAAAGTCCCATGTATATCATTCTGACCTTCAATTCAGTTCTTTTTAGACAGGAAGTGAAGTTCTATGTTAGTTTTGGTCTATTCTGTGAATGCAATCCCATCTACACTCAGTTGTCAAGGAGAGGTTCCTCAAAAGTTTGTCCCGTGAAGATGAACCCCTATACCTCCTCACCCTAGCTCCCGCCTCCAACACTGAAGTAGTTTCTTTTTTTAAAACTTTGCAGCCATTTCAGTTGGAATTGTGGAAGTGAGAGTACATATTAATATTAATGCTTAAGTCACAATTTCTAAATTCTAATTCTTTTCCTCCCCATTTTTGATAAATTTGTGTTTCTATGGATACTGTTTAAATATGCATATCTTAGGGAAACTCAGCTTATACAAACCCTGAATCTCATTTAGATTGTTGAACTAAGAGATGATCAATAAGTTAAATAAATGAACAACCAGAAGGATAAGTTATATGAATACCACAGGATTTCTTTACACTATAAAAACACTATAAACCTATAATTCACCTGCCAGTTTCCATTACTAAATCTCAGTTTAAGAAGAAATGCACCTGCACAGAAATCATAAGCATCCATGAACTTATTTTTTACCATACTTCAATATGGGATTTTACAATGAATAAAAGGGGAAAGGGAAGTAGCTCAAATGTTGGAATATTCTTGTATCGCAATCATCAATTCACTATATAACTGGTACAAACCACTGAAACTTTTTGTTCACCATTCAGCAACATTTAGAAAATCAGTACTAGCTAAGCATAGCATATTGCAGCAGTTTTTAAAGGATTAAGAAAAGTATGTACATATAATGTAGCTGTGAGGAGAATACAAAACTTATAAAAATACTAAATACTGAATAATATATATCAGTGTAGGATGCAAAGGTGGTAGCTTAAAATACAGTCAAAGCCATATAAAAATGGTCTTCACACCCTTGTGGAATATATGGAACAAAGCAATTAAAAAGCAGTTGCTATTAGTTGAAAAAAAAGAGGTTCAGAACTACTGTGGAAAGGAGATTTTCTAGCGCTGGTAAGATGGCTCTGGGGTTTAGATTATTTGCTGTTCTATCATGAGGACTGATATTCAGATCTTAGCCCATGCCAGGCTTCTCACAAACTTAACTCCAACTTCAGAGAGTCTGATGTCTTCTGACTTTCACAGGCATTCTTGCACATGGGTGCATAAATTCAGACACATAAAAAAATAATATCTTTCTCTGATATTCTACGTTTATTAGAATTACAACAAGGGAGCCAATCTATCCAAGAGAAATTATGTTACTAACCAACAAGCTTAAAAATTAGCATAGTCAATATGGTTATTTATTCTATGTTACCCAATAAAGCAGACCCCTTCGGCCCCCAGTACATTGGATTAGCCTAGTGTTCCCAAAGTATTTAATGCCCAGAAGTGCATCAACAACTAAGTCACAAAATAGGTATTTGTGGCTGAAAGTCTCCTTTGCTAAAACAATACAAACCAGCCAAGTTACAGAAAAACTGCTAAATTCAAAGGTTTGAAGTAGATAAAATACTCAGTAACAATCACTCCATGTATTCAAAGGAAATCACTCGCTAATTAACAAGTTTCAAAAGTAAAGTCCACTGGCCATAAGCCCATCATGCTACATGTACACCCATGCACAAGTATACAATAATCATTTTGGTTTTGTAAAGCAATGTGATTCAAACTCCACTAACCATATATTACTGAATACCTGTCATTTGTCAGGATTTATGCTAAGCACAACGAATTCAAAGCTAAATAAAAATAATCAACATTGATTAAGTATTTTTTTATTTGGGAATAGGGGCTTGAGATCCAGTCTCACTACAGAATCTAGCCTGCTTGAACTCATAATCCTCCTGCCTCACATTCCCAAGTGCTGAGATCATAGGCATGTGTTAGCATACCTGGCTGATTAGGTAGTTATAATAGACTATGCAGTGTGCTATTCTTTGATACTGCTTATCTCATTTACTCTTAAAAAGTAGATCAGACTGTGATCCTTTTCATATGGTGGTCAAGGTTGGGAAGTGAAGTAATTACCCAAGGTTTCAAAGTAAAAGAATGAGACAGTTGAGATGAAAACTCAAGCTTCCCAGTTTTAGAGACCACAAACTTAGCCATATCCCTTGAACTATCACAAAAGTTCTGCTTACACATGATCAGTGAAGAATACAAAAATTACTGGAGATTGTGAAAATGCTCTGATAGTATTAAGAAGGCCAGTGAAATAGCTAAGTGGGAAAAGATGCCTGTCACCAAGCTGATGACCTAAATTGAAATCTTGAGGCCCACACAGTGGAAGGAGATAACCCACTCCCACAAGTTGTCCTCTGACCTCCACACATGTACAGTGCGCACATACAAATTTTAAAATAATTTGATTTAAACAAATAAATATAATTTTAAAAGATAGTATGGGGAAGTGCTGCACCTAAAAGTATCAAGAACAAAGAACCACAATTAAAATGCATCTGCAAAAGGGACAGAAGATCAAGAAATAGCCTGGTAATGAAGGGCAGTCTGCAAAGGAAACAACGTGCAAGGTTCCAGGAGTGTGAACTTTTCTGTTACTGGGATACAAGTTGCAAGTAATTCTGTGCACCTAATGGCTGAATAGTGCTGTGGATATTGTTCTATATAAATAAAACACTGATGGCCAGTGACCAGGCAGGAAGTAGGTTGCCAGGCAGGAAGTAGGTGGGACAAGGAGAGAGGAGAATTCTGGGAGGTGAAGGCTGAGGGGAGAGACACTGCAGCCACCGCCAGGAGAAGCAGCATGTGAAGATGCCGGTAAGCCACCAGCCACGTGGCAAGGTATAGATTTATAAAAATGGGTTAATTTAAGATAAAAGAACAGTTAACAAGAAGCCTGCCACGGCCATACAGTTTATAAGTAATATAAGCGTCTGAGTGATTATTTTATACGTGGATTGTGGGACTGCGGGGCTTGGGGAACCTGGAGAGAAGCCCTCCAGCAACAGAATAGGGGCATGATAGCAGAGACAACTAGACTGGAAGGGCTAAAAGATGAGTGGTCTCTAGGCCATGCAAAGGGAGTTGAAGGCTTCCAAAGTTACCGCAGCAGATTATGGAATGGGAAGAGAGACAGTAGATGTCACTGAGCAGGCTAGTCTCAGTTGAAAGATGCATGGTGAAATAGAATGGTGGCAGTGGTCATAGAAAGACTAATGAAAGGGAACTTTGAGAGGAAGACAAGAGAGGACACAGGTCAACTGATGGCTAACAATGGTAATAGTTGATCTGTTAAAATATAAGCCTTATTATCTGCTTAAAAATAAGTCTTATTCACTGAGTTAGCACTCTGATGTAATTCAAGCCAATGTGGTTTAGTCTCATTGTGGCTTTATAGTGTCTCAGTAAAATGGCCTGACAACAGCAGTGGAAAAAGATGTCTTACTTTTCCTTAGACTGCTGAAAACCAAAATCTAAATTGCTGTTCCACATCTTCATCCCACTAAAAAGCCTTTCCTCTCTTTAAAAAATACTTCTTTTTATTTTATGTGTATGAGTCTTTGTTTTGCCTACATGTATGTATCTGCACTATGTGGGTGCCTGGTACACACAGAGGTTAGAAGGAGGGTGTGGATCCCCTGAAACTAGTTTGAAGCAGTTGTGAGCTACTTGATGCCAGTGCCAGGAACTGAATCCTGGTCTTCTGCAGGAACAGCAAATGCTCTTAACTACTACTATCAGGCCATTTCTCCAGCCCTTTACCCTCTTTGTTTTTGATTCTCATAAGTCTCATCACCATTTTTCTTTTCCCATATCTGCCATTCCTATGGTAATATTTTATTTGTACTGAAATGCGATTTTTATTTGTGTGTTAATAAATAAAGTTGCCTGAGGGTCAGAGCTAATAGCAAGCCATAGCAGAAGCCAGGTTGTGGTGGCACACACCTTTAATCCCAATCACATGACAGACAGATCTCTGTGTGTTCAAGGATACAGCCAGCATGGAGACACATGACTTTAATCTCAATACCAACCATAGAAGACCTGGAGGTCTGTATAGACAGGGAGTGACGAGGAGGTCATGTGGTTGGGTTTACAGCCAATGAGAAGGCAGAACAGAAAGTCAATAAAAAGACAGATACACAGGAAGTAGGAATCTTTCTGAGGGGAAGGACGACAGCGGCAGCAAAGGGTAAGAAAGGGATTTTAGTATCAGCTTTTAGCTACTGCTCTGACCTCTTGGGCTTTTAACTCTGCATTTGGCTCTGTGTTTCTTATTTAATAAGACTGTTACATCTACATTTGGTGCCCAATGTGGCAAGAATTCATTAAACAGCACCTGGCTTGGCTTGGTGGTGGGCCCGGTTTCCCATGGCGGTGGTCTGCCTCCTTAGCTTGGGCCCAGCTCAGCCTAGGCCCCAGGCCCGACTGACCATAGCTACAAGCAGTTACCCACAGCTGGAGCTACTTGCATAAAGCCAGTGGTATGAACAACTCAGGCCTGCCCTGCCGGAACTACAGCTAATTGCAGTAGCTACACACAACTGCAGATAGAGCTGTGTTCTGCTGAAATGCCAACGCACATGGTCGGGGCTTAAGGAAGCCGGAGCCCAGGCTCAACTCGGCTCAAGCGGGAACACATGGCTGGATTTAAGCTTTTAGCCAGAACTCACTCTCTCTCTCTTTCTCTTTCTCTTTCTCTTCTCTTCTCTTTCTCTTTCTCTTTCTCTCTCTCTCTCTCTCTCTCTCTCTCTCTCTCTCTCTCTCTCTCTCTCTCTCTGGATTCACACCTGGGACACTAGGTAGCTGTTTTGAAATTCCATCGGATTTCTACTGTTCTACGCAGACTTGGTAAATCAATTAAGATATCAGATATTTTAAAGGAAAAAACTATTTAAAAGAGAAAAATTTGCCACATTAAAAAAAATGGGGTTTATGTGTACATTGGAAGAAAATTGGGCTTTGTTTGATAAAATTTTAGGCAGTCTGAAAATGGAACAAATATATGAAAAGATTAATGTTGATGGGATTATGCACATAATTACTTTCCTTATCCTTATTTTACTATTTAAAAAGATAGCAAATTTAAGGGCCAGGATAAAAGCTTTAGAAAAACCCATTAAACCTGTTAAAATGAATTATAGAGAAATTCAGATTCAAACATGAAATTAACATTGAAATTTTTTCAGGATTGGATTATAAGGTTACAGAAAGAAAGCCTGTTTTCACACAATCACACTTAATTTATCTGGTAACCCTACAGCAGCTACCTGGTCAAGTGAATGCACAAAATATTTGAACTCCAATTGAATGTCAGATTTACAAAGGTTTAAGGAGGCAACAGTATCTTATGGCATGCATTCCCTATTTGTAAAGCAAATGTTAAACTCCTGGTCAACTTGTAATAAGATTATACCACAGGATTGGTGAGAGCTGTTAAATGCTGTTCTGGAACTTGGGGCACAGCTGCAGTGGCAAATTTGTTTCAAAGAGGAAGCTTAAAACATAGAAAATCAATGGAGGGCTAAAGGTATATAAATCTCCCAGGATCAGCTTGTTGGAGAAGGCCAACATGCTGCAATACAAACACAATGTTTATATGATATCCAAACCCTAATTCCATGTCGAATGGCAGCCTTGAATACATGGGACAGAGTTGAGGAACCAGGAAAGAAAACTGAGTCATTTACAAAGGTTATACAGGGCCCAAAAGAATCTTTCATAGATTTCTTACAAAGACTGACTTCAGCAGTAAAGAGAATGGTCCCGAATTCAGAAGCTAGCCAGATAATAATTGAATCTTTGGCTTTTGAGAATGTGAATGCAGCATGCGAGAGAATAATCAGGCTGTTAAAGGCAAGATCTTAACCCTTGGAAGATTGGATTAGAGACACGGTTAATGTTGAAGCTCATGACCATGATGATATGTGGATAGGAGAAGCAATCTCAAGAGGTTTGAGGAATGTCAGATGTTTTGGATGTGGAAAGCAAGGACATTTGAAAAGGGACTGTAAACAGGGCATTCCTAGAAACAATGTTTCTTCAAGGAACAATGACAACAGAATGCCCCTTCCTTATGGAGTATGCAGAAGGTATGTATGGTAAGGGAAAACACTGGACCAATGAATGTAGATCAACAAGGGACAGGCAAAGTAATACTTTGCCTTGGTCTTCAGGAAACACCCAGAGGGGCCTCAGGCAGGCCCCCACAGCAAATCCAGTTCAGACCTTTCCTGCCGTTGTAGAGGAAACCCCAACTCAGAGCAATTAAATAATCAAATGCCTATTGGAATAAACCAGACTGCTCAGGGTGATAAGACAGCTAAGACACAGAACAGAAAATTCAGGAGAAAACATAAAGAAAAATTTTTGGCAAACTTCTATAAATGAACAAAGACCAAAATTAACAATAAAAATAAATGGTGTTTTGTTGTCTGGTCTGGTAGACACAGATGCTGATGTGACCATAATTGCACCAGAATTTTGGCATCCAACTTGGCCTCTTCAGGAGGTAAACATTCAACTGTTAGGAATTGGAACATTATCTCAAGGGAAACAGAGTGCAAGGTGGCTTGAATGTATAGGTTCAGAAGGACAGAGAGGAAAATTAAAACCATATGTGGCTAACATAGCTATGAACCTGTGGAGTCGAGACCTGTTACAACAATGGAATACTCAGATTAACATCCCTCCAACCTTAGAAACAAATCATAAACTAGCACATGTTTCTGAGAGAAATATTAGAAGGTATTATTCTAATGAGTGGTCACCAGCCATCCATATTATACAAGAACAGGGCACAACAACTGATGATCTTCCAAAGACACCAACAGTTCTACCTTTAAAATGGTTAACAGACGAGCCTGTATGGGTTCAGCAATGGTGTTTAACAACAGAGAAACTCCAGGCTTTAGAAGAGCTGGTAGAAGAGCAGTTAAATGCTCAGCATATTGAAGAATCAACCAGTCCTTGGAATTCTCCTGTATTTGTTATTAGAAAGAAATCTGGTAAATGGAGAATGGTAACAGACCTTAGAGCAATTAACAAAGTAATTCAGCCAATGGGCTCTCTACAATCTGGAATTCCTTTGCCTACTCTGTTACCAAAAGAATGGCCTCTCATAGTTACTGATTTAAAAGGCTGTTTCTTTTCAATACCCTTACAAGAAAAAGACAGAGAAAGATTTGCCTTAATGGTACCTACTTACAGTAATTCTTAACTGGTTATGAGATATCAATAGAGGGTCCTCCCACAGGGAATGTTGAATAGCCCAACCCTGTGCCAATATTTTGTACAACAGCCATTGGAAATGATACATAAAAAATTTCCAAAATCTATAATTTATCATTGTATGGATGATATTTTATTAGCTGACTCAAATGCAGATACTTTAGAAAGAATGTTTGAAGAAGTAAAGAAAACTTTGCCTTGCTGGGGATTATAAATTGTTTTTGAAAAGATACAAAGAGGAGATTCTATTAATTATTTAGGATATAAAATAGGTCTACAAAAATTAGACCCCAAAAGGTGCAAATTAGGAGAGACTGACAACAGACCCTTAATGACTTTCAAAGACTATTTGGAGACATTTCTCATCTACAAACTATTATTGGGTAAAAAAATGATGAACTGAATAATTTGTTCAAAACCTTACAAGGTTATAAGGACTTAAACAGTCCAAGAGAATTATCACCTGAAGCTGAGAAAGAATTGGCCTTGGTAGAAAAGAAAGTACATGAAGATACCTTCGCCCATACCCAGCAGGAAGCAATTTTAAGAATATGACGCCCACATTCCCAAAGAGGTGGTGTGGGGCGGGTGTTTTTGTTTGTTTGGTTGGTTGGGTTTTTTTTTTTTCTTTGATCTTTTAATGGGTTTTGGGTCTGGGATAATTTTCATTGTTTAGGAGGGTTGGTTACAAGTTGTTAAGGGTTAGGAAAAGGGCTAAGCAAAGGAGATTAGATTTAAGGTTCTTGTTTAAAAAAAAGAAAAGAAAAAGACAATTACTAGTTTTAAATACTTTACATTGGATTGGATTGTTTTATATTGTAAACAAATTATATATATTGAGATTGATATTATTAGAAAATGCCATACATATATTTCTAATCTTGTTCAAGATATTATACTTGTACCATTCATTTAACAATGTAATGCAATTTGCTGATCCTTGAATGTTATTATTACCAACTATTAGGATATAAGTAAATAAAAGTTAATAATTAGACATTACAATAGAAATTGTAGTCATATTAGGTATGTTTTCAAGATTGAGCAGATATATTTTAGATAGACAGGTCATCTTCAAACCCTTCAGAGATCTACAGAATATGGCATTTAAAATGTTTTAATAAGTTAGAAAAATTTTCTTTTTTTGTTATGGCTATGAGACATGTTGGCTCCTAGCAGTACCAATCTACTTCAGAGAAAATATGGGCATTGAAGAAACTGCATATGTAACTTTCATTGTGGCAAAAGTTAGCCAGTGGACAACAAAATATCCTCGAATCAATTGCTGACAAACAGGACAAAATGTACACACAGGGCATGAAACAAAGGACTGCTGATTCTTGCCAAAACAAGTGTGGTTGTGGCTTTAACAAACGGCATCTTCTGAAGCCAGGACAATATGGCACCATCCCTGAAGTGGCCTTCGCAATTCAGAAAAGGTACAGTGTCCTTTTCTTCAAAGGCACCTGAACAGGCAGTGGGCTGGTGGCTTCTGATGTGCAGTGGAACAGCAGCTGAAACAGTTACTCTTGAAGTGTAACTAAGCTCACACCTCTCAATGGTAGACTGGCATTTAATAGAGGGATGTGGAGAAGAACGGGGTACTGAGATGAAGCCACACACACACAGCCAAGAAGAATGGACAGCTGAATTAAAAAAAAAAAACATCAACAATTTCCAGAATTTAGAATCCTGAATCATGACATGACACTAGTGGAATTCAGGTGTTTCTGGTACATGGACTGCTCTCACCAAATGTGAGATCGAACTGTTAACCTTGGGTATTGGGTACATCCTACTTCACAAATGAGTATGTCAGATATGCTAAGACTATAGGCTGAAGATGATGACCCAACACTACAGAGAAACCTCAGGTGATAGTCCAGGCAGCTGGCTGTTTCTGTCAACTCACATTTTTTTTTTTTGTAAGCTGCTTGCATGCTTCCTGTTTTTATTTTTATTAGGTAATATTATTTCCTTCTTGGGTCTCTGGGGGAGTTGAAGAGTAGTTAGTTATAGATGAAGATTAGGTAGTTATAGTTATAGTTTTCCTTGTTAAGAATTTTAGAAAAGAAACTCACTAAAGAGTAAGTGTATAAATTTGAAAGATGTTATAAGATAGTTCTGTTAGTAATATAAGTTAGGATAGAAAGTAAATCAGGTACATTTTGTACTTACCAAAATAGGATAGATAATGGAATTATTTTCTCTGAATTTGTCAAATGCAAATGGACTAGACATTGGTTGGGTAATATATAGTTATTGTACTTTTGTGTATAGTTTTTCTTATATTAGTTATAACTTTTTTCCTTTTTCTTTTTATTAAAATAGAAAAGGGAAAATATGGTGATATTTTATTTGTACTGAAATGTGATTTTATTTGTGTGTTAATAAATAAAGTTGCCTGAGGGTCAGAGCTAATAGCAAGCCATAGCAGAAGCCAGGTTGTGGTGGTACATACCTTTAATCCCAATCACATGACAGACAGATCTCTGTGTGTTCAAGGATACAGCCAGCATGGAGACACATGACTTTAATCTCAATACCAACCATAGAAGACCTGGAGGTCTGTATAGACAGGCAGTGATGAGGAGGTCATGTGGTTGGGTTTACAACCAATAAGAAGGCAGAACAGGAAGTCAATAAAAAGACAGATACACAGGAAGTAGGTCTCTTTCTGAGGGGAAGGACGACAGCGGCAGCAAAGGGTAAGAAAGGTTTTTTTTAGTATCAGCTTTTAGCTACTACTTTGACCTCTTGGGCTTTTAACTCTGCATTTGGCTCTGTGTTTCTTATTTAATAAGACTGTTACGCCTACAAATTCCATCTGAAAAACTCAGAGGAACCATTAGGGGATAGAGAAGGGGACAATAAGCAAAGGCAAATTTTTGCTGCACAGGTGATATACAGGAAAAAGAAAGCTAGGACCACACAGTAATATCCCTGTTGCATGTCATGGAGAAGCAAAACTTTAATAAAGAACAACTAGACTAGAGTGGAACGTACAGTTTTTATTTACTTTTGAAACATAAATGCCAAAGTAACTGCCCTGAAAAGTCAGGTGGAAAAAAATCACCAAGTAGAAGCAAAGGTAGACAGAATAAATCCCCTTGGAAAAGATGTCATGGCAAGAGCAGGAAGGAAAAACCAGGATGAGTGGCAAAAGAAACAGAATTCCAATTAAACATAAAATATTTACATTAATTTGCCTTAACCTAGACAAATGACCATGCTATGAAACCTGTACAAGTTCTGCACACTCAGAAGGTTAGCATAGTTGTCAGTCTATTACTGGTTGCTCTTACTTCAGAATAATAAAAACAGGCAGGTATTGCCATTCCTCCTAAAAGACCATTAATTTGCTAAAATGAGACATCACAAACCCTCCTGTTTAAATACTAGAAGACCTTTAAAACTATCTGTAGTATCCCAAGATAAAATGCACATAGAGGAATAATTGGAAAGGGCAACACATAGATGGCTTAATATTTCCTTGGTAGAACACAATGATAACATTGGCAAAATCTGCAGGCTTGTTTTGCAATACACTGTAATTGATTTCAAAGAAAAACACAAGAAATCCTGCAACATGGGTGATAACCTGGGATAGTCACAGTTTATGCTTACTCTCCCTAGAAACACTGTCCTCCTGACACTTTAAAGAAACAAAACACAGGCCTGAAGCAAATGATGGGCATTAATTCTGCATGACAAGCACTATGGGCTGGATGCCTGGTATGCATTATCCATTTGATGTCCAGGGAAACTCAAAAGTATGTTCTGTCATTTCCAACAAACAGATGAGGAAACAGGACAACAGATGTTTAAAATATGGCCAAGATGAAATGGGTAATAAATGGTAAATTTAGGCTCCAAAATTCAGTCTGGCTGACTGAGAGTCATGAAGGGTCAAGCTTTCAAAGAATGTCCCTCCCAAACCACTGAATATGGAGTTCATTTCTAGTAATTCTCTAGTGCAGGAGACATTTAACCAAGCTCCAAAGCTGGGGATAAAGGAAAGGGAGATAACTTTGATAATATTGATGGTAATGATGGTGATGTTCTCCAAAGAACCAGTCAGCCACTGCAAGGCTTCCAACAGGAAAACAAAGTAGGAAAAGGGAAGAAAGCTAAATAGAGCATTCAAGGTTAGGAGATAAAAAGAAGAGGATGAAAATAAATATTAATAGAATGAATACAAACAGACAGAAAAAATACCAATAAATGAGAAAAGAAACTAGAAAAAAAAAGACCAGAGGTGGGAGGGACAAAGAAATAAGAACATTGGGACAAAAAACAAGGTAGTTTTGAGTAATGTGGCAGTCATCTCCTTGCCTACCATTTTCCCATTTCATATGTTCCAGAATGAAAAGTATTACTCCTTTATATTTTTATACCTTTGCTAAAAAGTTTACAAAAGTGTTACATGGTCTTTATCCACACTCAAAGGAAACTAGAAAGGGGCCCATGAAGGAGTGAAGAGGAGGCATTAAGGCAAGGAATGAGGAAGGTAATACATATGATATGTAAGTAGAAGGGGGAACAGTGGGGTGAGAGAATGTACAACAGAAAAGAAATCAGAATTGCAGAAGAGAGGAAAATTAAAAACCCATGATAATGCAATTTATCCTTTCTATGTAAGGAGGCAGGGAGAGTAAATGATATGTGTCCCTAGAGAATACTCTTTATCAAAAGACCTATTGTCACACAAAAAAAGCACAGTGAATATCCTAGTCAAAGGTACTTTTCATTTTTTATTAAAAAATGTTTTCATATAATATATTTTGATCATGTTTTCCCTCTCTTGAATCTTCTCAGATCCTCCCCCACCTCCCACTCTACTCAACCTTATGTCCTCTTGTTCCCATTTTCTCCCTCTCTCAGGAAAAAAATCTCAAAAGAACAAATTTCAAAAACAACAAAAACAAAAATAAGACAGTGCAAAAACAAGTTAAATAGAAGAACACAAAGTAAATTGAAAGATGTGGACAGTTTTGATACCTTCAAATGTTTTCAAAAAAACCTCTGAAGTAAATAAGAGCAATGTATTTTGGGGGAAACATAATTACATGTTTTAAAATGAGGTTATCAATTCAGAAGACTAAATACCAATGTACAAATGCCAAGAAATCTTTCATGGTAGACTATCATGTGAATTTGATCTATTTGCCTTCTATACATATTGTCAAAGTTATATCTCACATCTTATAAGTCAGACTCCAGAGTGGACACACTATAAGGTTCTATTTATATGAAATCTAAGAAAAGACAAAACTAAACAATGGTGAAGGAACTCAGAAAAAAATTGGAGGTGAGGAATAGAGATATGGCTCAGCAGTTAAGAGCATTGCTTGTGCAGATGTTGGATCATAGTACTGATATTAGATGGCTCACAACAACTTGTAAGTCCAACTCCAGGGGGTCCAAAGTCCTCTTCTGGCCTCGACAAGCACCTGCACTCATGTGCACATACCCACACACAAATACATAATTAAAAATAATAAAAATAAATCTTGTGGGCTGAAGAAATAGATCAACAGTTAAGAGTACTGGCTGCTGTTCCAAGAGGACCCAAGTTCAATCTCCAGAACCCATGTGGTAGCTCACAATCATCTGTCACTTCTGGTCTCTGTAGATACTAAGCATAGAAGTGCTACAAAGACACACACACAAGCAGAACATCCATACACATAAAAAACAAAATCGGGGACTAAAGAGATGACTTGGCAGCTAAGAGCCCTTGTTCCTCTTGCAGAGGACCTGTGTTTGACTCAAAACAATTGGTAACTCCAGTTCCAGGTGAATGAATGCCCTCCTACTTCTGTAGATACCAGGTAAGCACATGCTGTATATATGTGTATGCAGGGAAAACACACATATAAATCTTAAAAGTGAAAATTGAAAAGTTGTAAAATAAATGAATAAAACTTTTAAAAATAGGAGAACTAAATGAAGAGGACACAAATGGACTATCTAAGAGAATTGGGGTGTTTTTATCTCTTATTATGGTTAAATGAAATGTCACTGTTGGGGAAATTGGAAGAAAGGGCACATAAGAACTCACTGTACCATTTTTCTTATTTTTTGTGAGTCCCAAGTTATTTCAAATGTATTTTTAAAAACAATATGGTTAGAATTCACAGTTAGTATTTGTAATATTTCCCACTATCAATATTCGAATAGAAAATCAAAAGTAATCAATAATTTTTAATGTTTCAGATAAACCTGCAGCTGCTTTAAAATCAGAAGTGGAAAATATGTAAGCAGCCATGATTTCTATACATTACAAGCACAGAACAAAATATTAATTAGCCTAAAGTTTAAGTTAACAAATGGCATGGTTTTATGTTTTAAAAAAAGAAAGAAAAGTCCATGGGCACAGTGGATGACAGTTTAAGAAGCAGCAGGAGGGTGGTGATCTGTCAGCCACAGAGACAAGTCTCAAGAGACTCCAACTCTGCCTTTACTTTGACCTTGCTTCCAACTTCCAGAATTGAGGAGAAAATACATTTTGCTTTTCAGCCACCTAGTACATGGTATTTTCTCGTGGGACAATAATACAAACCTATATATTAAACTGCCATTTCTATACCATAAAATTTACCCCTTACAATTACAGGGGTCAGTGGTGTTTTATAACTTTATAGTGCTGTCTAATGATTAGTACAATCTAGTTTAGAACATTTCTATCACCCTTGAAATGATCCCTCTGCATGCCCCAAGCAAGGACTGATTTGATTTTTATTATATATTTTCTTTTCTAGAATTTCATGTAGGTGGACTCATACAGTACAAAGACTTCTATGTCTGGTTCATTTCATTTAGTATGCCTTTATGGTTCACCTATGTCTTAGCATTCTTTAGGAGTTTATAGCGCTGAATAATTTTGTTTGTCCAATATAAGTGAATATACATTTGGGCAATTGCCTGGTTGGGGCTATTGTGAATAATGCAGCTATAAAAATTCATAAGTAGAGGCTACAGAAATGACTCAGTCTTTGAAGTACTTGCTGTGCAAGCATGAAGAGCTGAGTTCAACCCCCAGCACCCACATAAAAAGTCAGGCATGTAAAGTATTTGTCATTCCAAAGTTGGGCAAGTGGTGCCAAGAAAATCCCTTGGGCTCACTGGCCAGCCAGTCTAGATAAATAGGTGAGCTCCAGGTTCCAATGAGAGACCCTATCTCAAAAAATGTGGATGGCTCTTGAGAAATGATGCCAGAGACTTCCACATGCACATGCACACATGTACACATTCACTTGCACAAACTCATGTACTCCCACATATATACACATGCATGTACACAAAATGTGTTAAAATTCACATGCAAAAAGTATAAAGGGGGGCTGGAGAAATGGCTCTGCAGTTAAGAGTACTTGCCGTCCTTGTAGAAAGGATCTGGGTTTAGTTTTCAGCACCAGCATGAGGATCATGACCATGTGTAATAAATTCCAGAGACTCTGACTCCCTCTTCTGGCCTCTGAGGGTGCTAAGAATATACATGGTACACATGCATATAGGCAGGCAAACACTCACATACATAAAATAAATGTTTTAAAAAATAAAAATAAAATGTATATGCATGTTTTAGGTATGTAGGAGTGAAATTATTGGGTTATGTGTTAAGTATATGCCTATTTAAGGAGCTAGCAAACTGTCTTTTAAAATGGTAGAACCATACCAGGAATGCATTGTCATTTTTCTTAAATTATAGTCATTCTGATAGAATTATACTAATAGCTACTAAACTTTTAGCTTAAAAGGCTTGAAAGAACTTTGGGATAATGAGAATAAGCCATGGTCTATTTATTGCTTAAAAACAGAAACAAACAAACAGAAACTGGAACTGGAGAGATGGCTCAGTGATTAAGAACTTGCTCTTGACCTGAGTTTGCTTTGTAGAGCATCTATTTCAGGCATTAAGCCACCTTGACTTCTAGCTCCAGGTAAAGACACCTTCTTCTGCCTCCTTTATGGGGACCTGAAGTCACATGCAGTACCCCACAAATAATTAAAAAGAAAATAAACCATTTTTTAAGTGTAGGCCTATGGTGAAGGTCTTGAAATTTTGTCAAGAAGTTAAATTGTAGTTTATTTTAAAAAAGAGGGAAAAACAAAGTCTCCTTTAGTAAAACACTCACTTATGACTCTCATTCTTTTAATTCCAAAAACATTTATTTCAGGGTTCAGGATATTTTGTAATTAAATGGCTTCTGAATTTCAAAAGAAGTTTAAAGAAACCCATATTATTTAATAGGATTGGAAATTCTCATTTTAACATAAATTTAAAGACTGTAATTGTGTGCTTTACTCTTAATGATAAATGTAGAATACATAGTTGAGAATTTGGGGTATGACATGTTTGATTTCAGACAAGCCTTTTGATTTCTTCTCTAAAGCTAAATAGCTAAAGATTTATATAATTGTGAGTAAAACATGGGAATTAGATGGCAATGTACTGCAATTACACTGTTATAATTATACATGTTGGGCTCTTATAAAATGTTTCTGGCAGGAATTGAATAATTTAAAAATTACATAAACCTATGGAAAAGTTTCCATTTGCAATTTGAGGTACAGCTTAAAGGTATAGTATCTGACAATTTTCAAAGTATAACTGTCTTTTAATTTGGTATAATAGTTACATTTTATAATATACCTACCTAATTGACTTTAGGCAAGATTTATACAATCTGTATTTTATGCATTGTTCTTTGTTAGTCATGTGAAATTTTAATATAGTTAACAAGTCAGTCCTAAATCCCCCTGCAGAAAAATTTGAAATTTTGACTGGTACTAGACCAAAAAAGGAAATCAGCCCCTGAGGCCTAGTCACCTAATACTGTCACTGGGCCTGCTGTTCCCCTGGGGAACAAGAATACTTTCAATTGACACCACCAGATATGGCCACTCTGTGACTATGATGGATAAAGAAAAAAAAACAAGACAACTCCAATAACCATGTGTGAATACAGACAGAAAACGAATGATATCCAAGACCAAAAAAAAAAAAAAAAGTCAAACTCCTTTCTTTCCTAGTTCATAGGGGTGGTAGCTGCTTTTCTCCCTGTTACAGCAATTGCTTCTGTCTAGTCTGCTCTCTTTGTCAAAGAGACTCATTAAAATGCCCACTCAGAAAAGCACTCCTCTTCCTGATAATATCTAATCCAGAACAAATCACTAACATAAGCCCTTCCACAATGTCCCCAACACAATCTCCAATCTTACCGTCTTTTCTGACACCTGCTAAGAAAGCAGTGCATAAGAAACCAGCTTGCTCTTTTTTTTAGGTCAAGGGGCTCAATGAACAAAATGGTTGTCATGCATGAGAACCTTAGATCTATCTCCAGCATAAAAAGCCAGGCATGGCGGCACACACTGGAGACAGAAGTAGGGAGCACTGAGGCTCGAAGGCTAGCTGGCCAAACCTACTTGGTGAACTCCAGATCCCAGTGAGAGACTATTTCAAAACACAAGGTGGATGGCTCCTAAGGAACCATACCCAAGGTTGACCCCTAACCTTCACACACATGTGCACTCCTGTGCACACACACACATACACACACACACACACACACACACACACACACACACATGCGCTCGCGTACTCCTGCACATACACACGCACACAAAGAAAATCAAGGTGACCTGAGACTGAATTAGTTTTATATTGTTCAAAATAGAAAGATTCATAAAATACTATATAATTCGCTCACTATAGACTCAATTCATGTGAAGTTATTAAAATTCTAATTCTTTGGTCAGTAGTTTTAATTATAATTATATTTTAATAAATGGAAAAAATGAAATAGTACTTTGAAATGCATGTATACCCCCATAAGATCAACCTTTATCCTAGCACTTTCTATAATAGTCGTTTATGAAATAGCAAACAAATTATGCTAACTAGCTGCCATTGAAAAATGAAAAGAAATGAGAGCATAATTGTAGAGTCTATGTAAATGGTGCTTAACATCCAGATAAAAGTCATAAAAACATTTAGTCATCTACACATTTCTAAATATTTTGACTTTCTATAAAAGTAGCTAACTGCTGTGGGGATGTTCCGTATGTCAAATGTGTTGCTCTGATTGGTTAATAAATAAAACACTGATTGGCCAGTAGCCAGGCAGGAAGTATAGGCGAGACAAGCAGAGAAGAGAATTCTGGGAAGTGGAAGGCTGAGGCAGAGGGACGCTGCCAGCTGCCGCCATGAGAAGATGTTAAGATACCAGTAAGCTATGAGCCACGTGGCAACTTATAGATTAATAGAAATGGGTTAATTTAAGATATAAGATGAGCTAGCTAGAAGCCTGCCATGGCCATACAGTTTATAAATAATATAAGTCTCTGTGTGTTTACTTGGTTCTGTCTGAGTAGCTGTGGGACTGGCGGGTAAAAGAGATTTGTCCTGACTGTGGGCCAGCCAGGACCAGAAAAACTCTAGCTACAGCTAACCATAAGATTATATATAATAGTAACCAATCATCGCATATCACAAACTGCTAAATGCCAAATCTCAGCCTGATATAATTAAAACCATAGGCCCAGTTCTAGGATGAACAAGCATCCTAGGTGACCAGAGGCAAAAAGCTCTTGGAAATTATCTAGTCAAGCCCTAAGTTACATGAAGTCAAGGCAAATAATGCTCAGAGAGGTAAAGTGACTAAGCTACAGCCACACAGAGAGTTAATGGTCCATATCACTAGAACTAGCATCTCTAATACATACTCAGATCCTAGCTCCTACTGCACTTATTGTGAATATATGATTCCTTATTTTCCCATGGACTACAATTATCTCTGTTTCCTCTTAATGAAGGTACTGGAGTGATTGCTAGGAACCATTAAGAGTGAATGATGCATTTTGTGGTTTGGACAACATTCTCTTCTTGTTTGTATTTGTTTCTAGTACTGAGCATTGAACCTAGAGACTCACTCGTGCTAGAAAAGTATTCTACTACTAAGCTACATCCCTAGCCCTGGTTTTTGTTTTCTTTTCTGCTTTCTTTTTTCATTTTGAGATAGGGTCTCAGGAAGTTGCCCAAGCTGGCCTTGAACTCTCTCCATTTCTGAGAGGCCATGAATTTATTGCCTTCCTGCCTTATCCACCTGAGTGGCTGAGACTGCAAGCCCTAGCCACTAAGCTTAGCTGTGTTCATGTTCTGTGTTCCATCATGACTCTGGAGTAGTCACTTAGCTTGGCCTATGATGGCCTTCTTTTACTTAGCTGAGGTCAACAATATCAACAGCCTTTTCAGAGGTGGGAAGTATCAAGTAAAATTGTTTTAGTTAGTTGTATCAATCACCACAATCCTAAGGGTTTTAAGCAAACATGACTTTCTCAACAAGAGTATGACTGGCATTTTAGGGGAGTGATTCTATGCAGTACAGGGTGCCTGCTTCACATGGCAAAGATGTGCAATGCTCCTTTGGCACCCAGATAATCACTGTTAGCAGACCTCCAAGTAAGTATTAGTCTATGAATGAGGCAGTTAAAAACATCAAAATTAATGTCAAAAAATCATAGTAAACAAAATGTCAAAACACTAAAGATGGGGGAAAAATCAATACTGCTAAATCTTTCACCTCAGGCTTAGTGTGAATCGAATGGCACAGTTACTGATCCTGTCATTATTTAAAATGTTACTTTATTTTATTTTTTTTTTTTTTTGGTTTTTTTTTCGAGACAGGGTTTCTCTGTGTAGCTTTGTGCCTTTCCTGGAACTCACTTGGTAGACCAGGCTGGCCTCGAACTCACAGAGATCCGCCTGGCTCTGCCTCCCGAGTGCTGGGATTAAAGGCGTGCGCCACCACCGCCCGGCAAAATGTTACTTTATTAATCATGACATTTTTGCATTAACTTTTAAATAAATTAAAACAAATATTATCAAGAATGATTGCTAAATTTCAGGTTTCCCTTAAATGGAGAACCCAAGAGAAGTACCTTTCTCACCTTGCCATGGTCCAACCTTACTTCTCAAGCTTTGTGGCAAACTGGAACACCTTCACCACATTTCCAAATGTCTGTATGGGCTGAGAACTTCTGAAATTGAAGCTGATTTTTCTCATATAAGAAATCTAGAGAAAGTCAGTCTGGGCCTGAAGTGGTAGCTCTATGACACCAAAAGGGATGCCAGGCCCATTTGTCTCTACTGTATTCAGAGGATGGCTACCAGAGCTGAAGCATTATGTACTAATTACAGACAAGAAAATAGAGGGTGAGGAACAGGAAAATCACACCAGCTGAGCCTGACTCTTTTCATTAGGAAAACATAACTGTCCCAGGAGCCCACCCAATAAAGCTTAACACATATCATTAGCAAGGAGTATAATATATATCATTAACAGGAAGTGAGTTGCATGGACAACGCTAGCTACAAGAAACCTGGGAGGTGAACAGTTTTAAATAGGCACATTTCCAGCTTGAATAGAGCTGATAGTTCATCTGTAAAAAAAATAATAAGTGCAAACGAATGAAGGGTGACTGGCAAGGTGTGTTCACTGCAGAGACCATGCACACACTGGCTATTTTGGGTGATTGCAAATATAACTCTCTATTAGTCAGGTGACAGTTATGTAACCGGAGTGTTTTGATGGTCACTTTTAGAATCACAGATATAAGCTGTAATATTATCCTAGGTTGGGACCGACAAAAGTAGAGCCTGAAACGGGGTAGGCACACATGATTTATCTTGAGAGAAATTTGTAAGGAAAGGACAAAAGCAGCAAAGGATAGGGAAATAAGCCAAGCAAGCATGCTTTCACAGATCAGGTTAAACACTGGCCTGATGCACAAGGGAGCCTGGATCACAGCGTAGAGTTAGTTGTCTCACCATGAGGGAACGGAGCAGAGCCCCTTGGCTTTGGTTAATCTTATCAGCTCCTAGAGAAGGGCTGGGGTATGTCTGGGTGCTTCAACTTCCATCAGCCAGGGGCAAATCTCCAGAGAGGATTACAAGTATGAGCTGCTTAGGAAAGCAGTCATTGCAGCTAGGAAATGGAGCACACCCCCTAATGTGGAACTGGGTAGGCACAATAACATTTACTACCGATACTCATTTGAATATGGTCTCCCAGGAATTGCCTTCATTTTTATTTTATATTACCTGAGAGTATAACCTTACATACATCCCTGGGATTAGAGGTATTGGAAAAGCTGGCAACAAGTTGAAAGTGTTTCATCTGAAGAAAACAAATGATTAACAGGTGTTGACTTGTTTTGCTGAACCCTAATGAAGGAAGCACTTTATGATTTGCTCTGGGTATTAACTAGAATCTGCTGTGTCGCTCACGATCTTGTCAGGGCACATTAATATCTCATAGTCTTAGGGTCTCATTTAAATCTCAATGAATATTTAATTGATGTTGACCAGCAAAATAAGCAAAAGAATTATGTTGCATTTAGTCAGATTTGAAATGAGCAAGCTCTTCATTTTCTCAAGCAGTCTGAGGCTAATATAATTCACCTTCATGAAATATTCTACATAATTTTATAAGTACTTACAGGGCTTCAAAATCATCTTGAAAGGCATATATTAAACATTGAGAAAATATGAAATGAATTTTCAAAGTTACAAGCAAGAGAATGGTATAGGCTATATTACTTTTCCATAGTGAATTAAAAATATCAATATCCTCTTTTTTACTTAAGAAGTAAAAACAGAATCTTTTATTTGGCCCTTACAACTTATATATTCTATAAAATACAGAATTACAGGAATCCATGCATAATTGCTCCAAGTCAGTCAGCCCAGAAATTGTTTTTGAGCTTTAAGTCCAACACAGAGCCAAACATGAAAAAACAATTTTTAAAGAAATATTGGTCCATGTTGAAAATGGAGCTGCTTTCCCAGGGAAGAAGCCTCCCTGTGGTCTGTTTGATCTCTTATAAGTATCAGAACTGGGCTTAAAATAACGTTTGCACTAATTAATGTACCATATCACAGATGTAATGGGGATATGTCACTTCTACCATATTTCAGGACATTGTCAACCAACCCATGCTAAAACCTACTAAAAGAAAATCACTGGATAAATTGAGCATATTGTGATTTGAATTCTTTATCTAGTCCTGAATTCTTTTCTCTTTTGTTTATAAGACCTATAAAAATATACCAGATTCTTCTTAAAGAACAAAACATGAAGCTGTAATTCAAGATTGTTGTAAACATGGCACATCAATATGCTGCCCTATAGAAAATAACTGCTCACCTTGGGTTTCTTTCCTTTGATCTTTGTCCCTGCTGTAGATACGAAAAGGTTGGGGGTTTAGTCAGTGGCAGAGTGCTTGCCTAACAAGTTTGAGAGCCTGGGTTTAATCCCCAGTATTCAAGTGAGGGAGAAAAAAACAGAAAACACAAAACTGCACTCGCCCTTCCAACTACTGGTTGTATCTCTGTGCATATTCTTTGCAAACATATACCTTAAAAATTCACAAGCCATTTGTAATGGCACACACATGTAATCTCATCACTCCGAAGACAGAGGCAGGAAGATCAGGAGTACAAGCCAGCCTTGGCTGTATAAATGAGTTTGAGGCCATCTTAGACTACATTAGACGCCCCCATCTTAAAGGAAATTTTAGACTCTTGCCTAATACCTCTTCCCTTCACATCAAAAATTCTCATCATCTCACACTATGGTACTTAGCAATGGGTAACCACAATCAGTATGCAGCAAAAAAAAGCATTTTTATTGCTATTTAATGCCACATTTAGACCATGCAAAAGTAGTTAATGGCAATTCACCAGGCAAAAGTGACACAGTGACCTGGCTCTTAGTATCTAGAGAAAGACAGATTATCCTGTCCAGAGAAAGAGATGAAAGCTTGAGAACTATTAGTTAGGAAAGATAAGCATTTGATACCATGTAACAAAAACACCCTGTCTGAAACAACAGAGCAAGGATAATTTTTGTTGTTGTTTAGCTCTGTGTGCATGTGTCTGTCTGCCTGTCTGCCTGCCTGTCTGTCTGTCTATAAGGCTACGGAGGAAGTAGCCTTGGTTAAAGGATACAAAATTAAAGTTGGATGGAAAAGAGTAAGTTCCAGAGATGTATCACATGGCACAGCAAGAGTAAATTTTAAGCATTCTTAGCTGAGCATGGCAGCTCACACCTCTGATCTAGCAGTATGGAGGTAAAGGCAGGCCAATCTGACCTACATGGTGTTCAAGGCCAACCTTAGTCTAGGCCAGTCAGGACAACATAGGGAAACAAATTTGTTTCTGTCTTTAGAAACAAAACAAACAAACAAAACATAAACATCTTCTCATCACAGAAAATCCTGAAGTAATACACATGTTAATTTGCTTTACTTAGACATTCTACAATGTGTACATATTTAAAAAACACGCTTTACATCCTAAATATATAGTCATCCACTTGTATCTGCAGGGAATTTGTTCCAGAGATTCACAAGAATCTTTGAGTCCATTGCATATATGGTGTAATATTGGCATAAAACCTTCACACAGCCTCTAGTATTCGAACTTACCTCTGGATGAACTATGATACCTAGTGCAATGTAATGCTATGTAAGTAGATCCCAAAGGAGAGTGGTTAGAGAATAACACCAAACAAGAAGTCCATACATATTCAGCACAGATGTACCCCATGCCAAATAGCTTGGATTGCAAGTTGGTTGAATTCATATCTATGGATCCTGCTGACACAGAAGTCCAACCGCACACATTTCTATTTGTCAACTTACAAAAAATAAATTGGGAGAAATACCATGCACAAATGCAGTATGTGTAAAAGCAAAAAATGAAAACAACCTTAATATATATATATATTGAAGATGCTTATTTTCTCATATCTACGTGTAAAACTTGAATGTCTCTCCAATGTCATGTGACTTACCTGTTTATCAAAAGCTACCCAGGATGGTGCATCGGCTCCATCTCCTTTGGGATATACAGTGTTTTTAGGCCTTATCTTTTGCCCAGGTAGCAGCTCTCCACCTATTCCAGGCTTCTCATCACTCACCAGCATCCTGACATTGTTACAAAAGCCCCAGTGTTGGGATTTATGGAATTTCTCCTTTCCTGCCTGTGAGTACAAAAGACAATAATAAAAAAAAGTGGCCAAAGTTAATATTTCTGATTTTTCTTACAGTAAAGGCTTTTCCACCATAAATACATTTCCCCATCACAAAATGCATATGAAGTGTCAAGTAACTGTGAGCAATATTTATCCATTTGTGTTACATTTTAAATTCAGTTTCTTTTAACTAATTTAAAACTTTGAAAAGCATTAAGAATAAAGCTAATAGTTCACGCTATTTATAATATTTCAAAATAAATATTACTGCAAGTAAACATTTGAACACTGGTTTGCTAATTAGTCTATTTTACTTATTTGCAAAGAATGCCAAGCAGATAAAACTTACTTACTTCAGAGAAGAAAGCCACTGTTTTTCACAGAAGCCTAAGCATTACATTCATCGAAACAGAAAACAAAATCTTGTACTCATCAACATTAATATAAAGGGAAATTCCTCACAATTCTCCTAATTATGAGACCTTGTCTACCACCAGTTTTGGTGATATGGACAGAAAGAAGCCACAAGTAGTACCAGAGGTTGAAAAGGATGAAGGCTAGATTCAACCCACAGGTCAAGGACCACCAATGGAAACACAGAGGTAGCAACTCCTAGCAAGGTGAAAAGTATGTATGTTCCATGGCCTGGCAAAGCCTCTCCTGAGAGTCTCTTGCCTATAAGCACAAGGGGCTGGATAACAGATGTCCTTCAATGTTATAAGAATGATAAATGGCAGCAATCTCAGTACCTGCTAGTTGTAAAAAAAAAAAAGCCTCAATTGTGTTTGCTTTATATTAAAAGTCTACAATAACATGTATTAATATAGTCAAGTGTTAAAATATGTCACACACACACACACACACACACACACATACACACACACAATTGGCAAGTAGTAAAAGGGCTGTTATGTGACTTTTCCTGGGGATATACATAGAGACATCTATTTTCTTGGATAGGGCACTGACAGACCAAAGAAATTTGTCCATCTAAGTACAACTTGATGAACCAATGAGTTTGATGGGGTTACATATAAGAGCAACTGCATCTCCAAGAAGCCCCATCCTAATAAGAGTGATGATTCATGGAAGCTGCATCCCCGGAGTGGAGTTGTTTCCACAATCAACCTTAATTTCCTAAACAACCAATACTCTAGCATTTCCCAAGATCACATGCAGCTGAGGCAGGGTTCTATGCAGCTGTGGGGAGTCAGAAGGTTGGAATCTCAGGTACAGGTTTCTCATCCCATCCTGCACCCTTTAAAGAAGAACTGTTAATAGGCCTGATCTTCTTAGGGTCTCTGCTGGTAATCACTGCCTCTCTGATTCTGAGACAAAAGTGGCCATATCATGACCAGAGGACAGAGTTCTGAAACAAGGGCATATAAAAAGTGATACTTCATATATATGAACACCTGAAAATAGTAAAACTCATAGCATTAACTATGGATAAAATATAGACAGAAATAATATGCAGAAAATTCAAAATTATATAATATCCACAATAATATGCAATGCAAAATCATATGTGATATAAAAATAAATGTCTACATGCAACATGACTTTATATAAACAAGAAACATTTCAAGTACAATTAATCGAAATTTCATGTGAGTTCCTGGCCTTTGTCAGGGCAGTAGATAGGAGTCAAAAGAACCCTATTCTTCTTATGGTGCAGATCACTCCAGCCTTCCGACTCCCCACAGCTGCATATAACCCTGCCTCGGCTGCATGCGATCTTGGGAAATGCTCGAGTATTGTTTAGGAAATTAAGGTTGACTGTAGAAAGGACTCCACTCCAGGGATGCAAGGACTCTCTGAGTCATGACTTGGAAGAATTTAGAAAGGCCTGGGCAGTCCTAGAAGGGGAACCAAGGACCATGACAGCTGCCCTGAGAAGGTAACATCTCTGCTCTAAAGCTGGGGAAGGAAACTTATGAGCAATAATGACTCAGATTGTTAACTACATGTATGCAGCCTGGCTCTGTTCTTTAGAGAATCAATTGCCAACACCTCTATTTTACTTCCTCCATCACAATACATTTACACTCACACAATCAGGTTATGTCAAGTCATTCTCAAATCACCAAAGAGCCAGGTAGAAACTGTGTCTGCCAAAATGATGGGTAGAATAGTAGACTTTCATAACTATGTTCCCTGTTCTAAAGCAATTAATTTCAAGTCATCGTGAACACTATTGACAACACATTGTTTCTTGTTCTTTGTTTACTTGTTCTGTTTTTGTGGAGAGTTGTTTGGTTATGTTTTGGTTTTGTTCTGAGGTAAAATCTGACCCAAGATGGCATCAAATCAACAATCCTTCTGTCTCAACCTCCTGGGTACTGGGATTACAGAAAAGCAACACTCCAACAAATATTTAAGAATTCCTATAGTACTAGTTTTGTGCCAGACACGGGAAGTTAAAATAAGCCTAGGACTCAGTCTCTTTCTTGAGGAAACTCAGTCTTCCTGATAAGATTTAGACAGAAAATAAACAGAAAGCTAGAAAACAGTGCAGTTTCCATTTTTGAGCCTATGAGCTGGACCATTTCTTAAGGTTTTACTATAGATTACTGTCTCATTTCCCTGTATCAAAACCATTATTAGATCAGTCTCATTACTATCATGTTCCCTGGAGGAAAGCAGGCAGAAAGCAAAAGACTCCAGGTTGCACAGTAACATGGCACCAGCATCTGAGCTTACATTTATGTAGCATTCCACTCTGGTAAGCTTGTCTAGCCACAGCTGAATTGGGCTAGACAAGGGCTGACGTAGTAGGGCTGGGATTCCATGAGTAACTGACTGCTGCTCTGGGGTCAGAGGATGGGATGAATCAGGCAAAGAAGAGATAGGAGGATATATCCCAGCAGGGCAATGAGAAGCACAGGAGATAGACTGGCAGTTCTGAGTGTGAGGACCAATAGATTGGAAAGTCTAGTAAAAAAAAAAAGTCAAATTTGAAAGGAAGGTACACTACAGTAGAATATCCAAGACGGTCCATAATATGGAGAGTCATACAAACTGAAATACCTAAATAGTCTCTTTCACCATGCTCCTGGAATAGTCAATGAACCAGACTCTATTCTTAGTAATATATCATAAAGGTTAAGTGACAGTCAGCCTCCTATCCCCTGAAGGGCTTTTCTTAGTGAATCATAAGTCTCCTTCATGGATCCAGGTCTCCATAATCCAAAAAGCCCTTGACATTGTTGGAAGGCTTCATTCATTGGCTTGACCCACAGAACTTTACAGAGTGACCTATATATCCCCCACTTTGGTCTGATCATTATCAGCTTATAAGGCACCTTGAGGTCCACTCAGAGTCATGCCCCTGGTCAGGTTCTACATAAAGCCTACTTTCCGCAAGAATCAACTAATGCTCTATTATATTGTCATCTTTCCCATAAACATCAGGTGAACATCCACTTGGTGCTGAGTTATGTAGACTCTAGAGACATGGCTTTCAGCAAATCTCAGCTATCAGTCATATACTAGAAGCCAGCCATAGCCTTAGATTTAGCAACAGCTTCTTAGCTATGACATCAAAAGCAACAAGGAAAAACATAAATTGAACTTCATCAAAATCAACAGTGTAGATGCATTAAACTATACTATCGGCTACTGGCAGCCAACTTGATTCACCCTCAGATTGTGTCTGTCTCCTCCCTCTCTCCTCCTTCCAACTCCACACATCCTCTTTGGGACCTGAACCACCCTACAGAAGCAGGTCTCCAGCATCTGGCAGCTGAACAGCAGACCTAAAGAGGTAACTCCCATTTTCAGTGTGGCTAGGACTTCACCTTGGGTATTCCAAAGCCCTTTAGCAGAGAAAGGCTAAAAGAGTAAGGTGAAAAGTAAGAACATATACTTGAGAAGTCATGGGCCATAAGGAGTCTAAAGAAAGAAGACTCTTTATTCATTCTATGCAGCATACTCTTAAGAAAAAATGGAGTTAAGGTTTCTTCTCAGCTAAATACCTTCTTATAATTTGTACAATGTAGTCCTTGGTTACCAGAATAGGGAACCCCAGACTTGGAGAATGGGATAAGATGGGTAGAGGTATTCAACAAAGTACACCTCTAGAGAGTCTGAGAACATACCAGTGGAAATTTTTTTCTCTCTAGAATATGCTATGCCAAGCCCTTGACACTAAATTGGAAATTTCACCTGGCGATCCCCTGCCTTCTGCTCCTCCACCACATAATGGGATACTTTTGTTAAAATATCATGGATCAAAGCAAAATATCTTTCATATCTTCCAGAATCCTATAGTCTCCATAGTTTAAAGTTTAAGAAAGTGATAAAAAAAAATTTTTAAAAATTGTAAGTCATTCATTGGGCATGGTTTAAAATCTATATAATTTGTAACAAAATTTGGCTTCAAACATATAACAAAAGGCTTAAAATTAAAATTCTATATGGTTAAAATCTGTAAAATCTATTTTAAAAAAGACTAAAACAGTAACATTGAGGGTTGATCTTTACTACGCATAGGTAATCTTAAAAGACCCTAAAAGCCATCTTTAGGCTGCCAGTGGCTGCTCACTATATTTGCTATTGTTGGAGAAGATGGATGTTACGTGATTTCACTGCCATCTTAATTAAAAGTGACCATGTGGAGTGGGTCTACCAAGGAGGCAGCAACAGGTCTCCAAGATACTTTCAATTAGGATAGATTTTTTAAAATAATTCCTGTCCTGCAAACAAGGTTTATGAATGATAGGATTTACAAACAATATTTGTTTAATAAGGTATTAAAATTACACCTCCATGCATTCATATGCAAGAATGTATCTTTCCTTGGCAGTCAAACTATGTAACATTAAGAGTTATCCAGGTGAAATTGCTTCTAAGATATGACGGAGTCATAGGAAACACCTGAGGTTTACTAATATGTGACAGAGTTAGAGTTCCTAAAGAGAGACAAGTTACAGTGGTGCATCCTAGCAGTTTTGAAGATGCTGATGCCATATGAGTGCCATTGGAAATCCCAGTCACAGTTAAATGGAGCAGGCTGGGACCTAGAAGGCAGCCTGATTAATGCTGCCAATGCTGGGGCCAAAGAGATGACCTGAGCCCCTTGGGAAAGACTGTTTCCACTGTTGGAGCTTGGATTTGCCTAGTGTGGATTACGATTAAGCCCTGTGCTTTCCTCTTGAAACACTTAAAAACACTTAAAAACATGTACTGTATTTTTGAAAGATTTTAAACTTATAAGAGGAAATGTTGGAGTTTTACAAAACATTTAAATTACAAAAAAAACCTGGAAAAATACTTAAATAAATTATACTGTCAAGAAAATGATAAAGCCAACAGATTGGAAGAAAATATTTGGAAGTCATCTTGAGTGTCTAGAACCCAAAATATATGAAGAATCCTTACAAATCAGCAATAGTGAAAGAACCCAATTTAAAAATGAGTAAAAGACTTAAATAAATATTTCTCTTAGGAAAATATTTCTGATGGTCAACACATACATGGAAGGATGTTGTCCAGACCAACCTGAAATTCAAGAGCTCCTCTTGCCTCAGCTGCTCAAGTAGCAAGGATAGAGGTGCATTCCACCAAACACAGCTTAGATGATAAAATTTTTTAACTCTGGTACTATGGTATATATACTTAATACACTACTGCTGCAGATTTAGGGAGTACAAAAACCTTGAGTGATACATTAAATGGCTGTCCAAACTAAAACTTTGATCTGGGTAAAACAATCAGGAAGGAGCCATTAAAGATTTTCTAAACACTTCAGGCTATCCTAGTTTTCTTTCTGTTCCAATAAAATAAAATGCTCTGACCAAACACAAACTATGGGAGGAAAGGGTTTACTTGGCTTACATTTTTAGGTCACAGTCCATATGAGGAAAGTTAGGACAGGAACTCAAGCAGGAACTTGAAGGCATAAGCCATCAACATGGCTTGCTGACTTGTTCAGTTGCTGTGGGCCACAGGAACATATCATAAGAACTTAGCTGGTTATGGCAAAGTCACTACCTGGAAGGATTAGGGAATTCCTCCAGAGGAAGCCAAATTCCAAGGAGCTTTTGGTGTTACTTCACTTGTTATCTATCAATATAGTGATATTTTATTTGTACTGAAATGTGATTTTTATTTTATGTTAATAAATAAAGTTGCCCTGGGGTCAGAGCTATTAGAGCCATAGCAAGAGCGTGGTGGGTAGAAGAGCTAGGTAGATTTCTGTGTGTTCAGGGATACAGCCAGTATTGGAGACATACGCCTTTAAGACCTGGAGGGCGGTACTTACAGGCAGTGATGAGGCAGTCATGTGGTTAAGTTTAGAACCAATGAGAAGGCAGAACAGAAAGACTATTTTAAACACAGACAAACAGGAAGTAGCTCTCTCTCGGGGAAGTTAGGAGCACTGTCAGGAGGTAAGATTTTATCTCTGAGCTCTGACCTCTCGGCTTTCTCTCTTTTACATTGGCTCTGTGTTTTTTATTTTAAAAAGACGATTGGATACATCTACATCTCAGCTCTCATGAAAATCATGTGTGCCTTCATAGTTTTCGCAATTGACTTTTCCCTAAGAAAGGCTAACAGTGTGGACTGATCATTCTCTGGACATACACATTCCAGGTATTTGGAGAACAGCCTCAGGAAAGGCTTTCTCTGGAATCAGATATCTCTCTTAGCCACTTTCAAGGACTAACAACAATAACAGTCCACATGAAAGTCTCCTGATTTAAGGTAAATTCCACAGTGAGACACCACCTAGGTCAGGTGGACTTTAAGTAGTAGTTTTACACAATTTAACTTGGACCCTCCTTTCTTTCAGCCTTACTAACTTTATAGGACCTTTAACTCCTTACCTAACCACTTCTAGGAATATTTAGATAACTTTCTGTGCTGATAGCTATGCTCAGCCAGAACCCCAGTTCAAGCTTCCCTGTAATTATCATCATTGGCAGCATCTGACCAGGTCCATCCCCAGATGGAGGAAAGTACCTTATCAGAGATACCTCTGTACTCTCTAAGAACAGACTTAAGCATCCAGGCTACCTGTTTGAGAAGGCCTGGCGGATGTGCCAATTAAGTTTAACTTCCTCCTTTCCCAAATCTTACTTCTAGTTCCAGATCTCCCTTTAACTATCACCAGAGGCATCTAGCTGTCTGTACACAGGTTGCCTAGCGACTGAGCACACTTTCCCCCACCCCGCAGAAAAACGGCAGGCAGATAGCTTGGATAGATAGGAGCCACAGGAAAAAAAGAAGGAAGTTTTATTTTCTCCCATTGACCTAGCAACTTATAGATTCTTAACATTTTCTACCAATCATGTTTGAGGTTATAGTTCAGCACATAAGATCCCTCTTCTTAGATATTACCCAAATTTAGCCTTTAGTTATTTCATTCCCCATTGGTCACTTCCCTTTGGAGTTGCAAATGATGATTAATGGTTATTGCCCCTCTATATGATTCTTATCACCCCTCCATTTGACCCTGGAAGCCTGGCTTTGCACTGCCAAGGGATTACTGCTTGTAAGTATATATATACCATATATACCAAGACTCCCAGGACCGGGGGGGGGGGAGAATTTGAAGAACTAGATGGGCAAGAAATTGAGAGGAACAAACTGAGATGAGGAAGAACTAGATTGAAGGGCTAGAAGAGAGAATTAGAGGGATGAGATGGAAGATGAGGAAGAGTCAGATGGGGAAGTACTAGCTGGGTAAGAACAAGATGAAAAGGACCTAGATGAGGCAGAGTTAAGACAAGAGACTTAAGATAGAACTTAGAGAGAAGAGTAGAAAATATAGAGAGAAATCGGGTAAGAAAAGAGCTAGAAATGAGAACAGAACTGAAGCTGTGTATATAGGATGTTATGCCAGAGGAATTAAAGCAAGTGGACTATAGAGCTCGGTGTGCTGAGATTCTATTTCCCGAAAATAGTCCTTGCCATTAGTAGTTCTCTCTCCTGAGCCCTTGGGATGTATAATATTAAGGCTGGTCCCTCTAATATTATACAAGACTCAGTCACTGGCTCATGTTTAGCTAGATTTCCTATTAAAGCCCAAGACTACCAACCTAGGTGCTGCCCACAGTAGTCTGGGATCTCCCATATCAACTAAGGCAAACCAGATAATCCCACACAGATGTGCCCACATGCCAAGCTGATTTAGAAAGTCTCTTAATTAAGACTCCTTTTTTAGGTGACTCTAGTCTGTGTCAAGTTGACAGTTAAAGCCACACACAGGGGCCAGATAAGGTAACACATCTGAAGACAGATTGGCAGGATAGACTCAAAAGCAGACAATCATCTTAAGATAAAAGATATATAAAAGATGTAGTCACCATTTTGGTTATGTGAAGCTCTTGAGGCAGATTAAATCCTAGCTTGTCTACCTGAACTAAGAAGTCTTCCTCCCAAGCACTTATATCCCGTGGTTAACCAACAGTCACCTAACTGGACGTAATGTCCACTCAATAGGAGAAAGTCATACCTAAGACTACTGACCCTAAAGGAGAACCTACTATTGCCATCTCACTAAACCAGTATAAATTCTAACTACATTCTAAATACTTATTCTTATACCCACATATAAATGAAGCTCCACCCCTCATCAAAGAAGCTTCTTTCTGCAGCAGACAGAGATTGTCACAGAAAGCCATAACTGGTCAAAATGCACAGATAGATTGATCATGGGTGCCTGTCCCAAGTTAATACATTTACACTTAAGGCTCAGGCAACATCAAGGAAGAGGAGGCAGAAGGATTGTAAGAGCCAGAGGACCAGGACATCTGCTTCTAGACAGAATCTTCTTTAAAAACAAAAAGGACATGAAGGGAGGGATAAGTAGTGGATCTCAGAGGATTTAGGGGGAGGAGTTAGGGGTTAATGTAATCAAAATATTTTGTATGAAATTCTCTAAGAATAAAAATATATTATTAAAGTTATTTTAAAATTAAAAAAATCTATGCACCTCAGAAAACTGAGAATAGATCCACCTCAAGATCCAGCAATACCACTCTTGGGCATATACCTAAGGATACTCAATCATACCACAAGGATACTTGCTCAGCTATGTTCATACCAGGTTTATTTGTAATAACCAGAACCTAGAAACAACCTAGATGTCCCTCAACTAAAGAACGGATAAAGAAAATGTGGTACATTTACAAGATGGATTATTACTTAGCTATTAAAAACAATGACACCAGGAAATCTTTGTTTGTTTGTTTGTTTGTTTGTTTGTTTGGTTGGTTGGTTGGTTGGTTTGGTTTTTCAAGACAGGGTTTCTCTGTGTAGCTTTGTGACTTTCCTGGAACTCACTTGGTAACCCATGCTGGCCTCGAACTCACAGAGATCTGCCTGGCTCTGCCTCCAGAGTGCTGGGATTAAAGGCATGAACCACCACTGCCCGGCCAACATCAGGAAATCTTAAGGCAAATGGATGAAACTAGAAATCATCCTGAAGGAGGTAACCCAGCACCAGAAAGACAAGCATAGTATGTACTCAATTATAAGTGGATATTAGCTGTAAAGTAAAGGATAAACATGCTACAATCCACTGTGGTGATATTTTGTTGTACTCTAATAAAAACATGCCTGAAGATCAGAGGACAGAGCCAGCCACAGAGGTTAGGCAGTAGAGGCACACACCTTTAATCCTAGCACTCAGGAGGCAGAGATCTGTCTGGATCTCTGTGAGTTCAAAACCACCCCAGACTATACAAGATTAATCTAGTTTAAAAGAGAAACAGCCAGGCAGTAGTGGCACACACCTTTAATCCCAGTACTTCGGAGTCACATGTCTTTAATCCTAACACTAGGAAAGTTGAGACTTGGTAGAGAAAAAAATATAAGGTGCCCCAAGATACAAGAATATATTATAGAGATTCAGTTGTATATAATAAAGCTATACCTAGAAAGGTCAAGGAATATTTCTAGAGGGAAGCCATATATCAGGGAATATTTAGTGTTACTCATCTTTTAATATTCAGTTATTTCTTACTATGAATTTCTTGTGCTCATAATTTCCCCAAGAACAGTATGTATAGAAATATACACCCAAAGTATTTTGATAAGGTCATGTAGACAAGGCTTTCTGCCTCCAGACTTCCTGCTCCCTTTTCAGCATTTGAATTGGGTATCTGCCTTTTGCAAATATCTCCTTTAGTTACATCCAAAGATAAGGCCAGATCCAAACAAAGCATCCAAGGACAAGTGAGGAACAGAATAGCTGGCCAGATCACCCACTAGATGCCTGAAGGCCCTGAATTAAGGTAAAACATCCTTTTGGAGACACAGCCTGACTCCTAGACCAAGTGCCTGGCTCCTAGGTGCATAGCTTTGTTTCTTGTGCAAATGAATCCCAGACCTTCCCCAGACAGGCCAAATGGCATTCCAGAACAATTGACTCAGAAAAGGGTTGTTTGCATAACCAGGTGCAGGGAAGGCTGGGGCAGATTTCCTGGTCAGAGCATAGTCCTGTGGCCAGAGAAGGGAGAATTAGTAGGGACTGGGGCAGATCAGGAGAAGAGGAAGGAAAGATGGAGGACGGAGGAACGGAAAGTGAGGATGAGGTAGAGAGCATAAGAGCTTAGTTATTACTAGGTCTATGACAGGACAAAAAAAAGGAACAGAGAGGAACTGAGTGTCAGAACAGAACTGAAACTATATAAATAGAATTTTGTCATAGAGAAATAAAGTGGATGGACAAAAGAGCCTGGTGTACTTAGATTCTGTTTCCTCAGATTACCCCCATCTCCAGCCTTAGCGTCTTCCCCAGGACTCTGGGAGAAATCTTCTCAGGGCAGTCCCCAGGAAAATTTCATTAATAAGGTGGGAGGAGATAGGAATTAGGGCTTTCAGCTGAGGACTCAGGGGCATTCAGTAAGAGGATTCGTGGAGTTGGCAAGGGGAAAAGTGGCCGGGGTTTGTTCCTTTGTCTCTCTGATCTTTCAGCATTTACCTCAATATCTGGCTTCAAGTTTTTATTATAGGACCATTCAGGATTCATGCAACAATCCACAGACCCAGAGAGGCTAGGTAACAAAGAGGGCTCAAGGGTGAATGCTCAGATCTCCCTGGGAAGGGGAAATAGAAGAGACCTCCTGGGTAGAGTGGGGATGGAAACATGAGGGAGGGATCAGGTTGGGGGTGGATGAAGAGGGAGAGTACTGACAGAGATGACTGGAAAGGGGGTGGCATTTCAGGGTCAAGTAGAAACGTGGTGCAAGGAAAACTCCCAGGAATCTACAAGGATGAGTCCAGCTAAGAATCTAGCAATAGTGGATATGTAGCCTGAACTGACTATCTCTTTTGACCAGGCAATACTTCCAGTAGAGGGACTGGGACAACAATCCAGCCACATAACCTTTGGCCTACAGTCTGTCCTGCCTATGGGATGTGCTGGGATAAGGGTGACACAGAGATTATGAGAGTGGCCAAACAAAGATTGATCCAGCCTCAGACCCATGCTACCCCTGACACCACCAGGAGTGCCAGAACCTGGAGGCTGGGTGGCCCAGAGACCTAGGATAGAACCAAACATGACTGGCAATATATATATATATATATATATATATATATATATATATATATATATGTAATGATGCGTAATATTCTGATATACTCATATATTGATACCTATCCATAGATTGGTTCCATCCAGCAACTGATGGAAACAGATGCAGAGACCCACAGCCAAACACTAGATGGAGCTCCTGGAATCCTATAGAGAAGGGGGAGGAAGGATTGTAGGACCCAGGGGGGTTGAGGGCACCACAAGAAAACCCACAAAATCAACTAACCTGGGCTTATAGTAGCTCAAAGAGTCTGAAATGATAACCAGAGAGCCTGCATGGGACTGACGTAGGCCCTCTACATAAGTGACAGTTGTGTAGCTTGGTCTTCTTGTGGGACTCCTAACAGTGGGAGCAGGGGCTGTCTCTGACTCTTTTGCTAGCTTCTGGGAACCTGGTCCTCATACTGAGTCACCTTGCCTAGCCTTAACACAAGGGGAAGTGCTTAGTCTTACCAAAATTTGACATGTTTTGTTGATATCCATGGAAGGTCTGCCCTTTTATGAACAGAAACAGAGGAGTGGATGGGGAGACGGGGAAGGAATGGGAGGAGAGGAGGGGAGGCAAACTTCATCTGGGATGTAAAATAAATAAATTTAATTTTAAAAGGGTACCATTAAAAAGAAATCCCTGCCCACAAACATTGAGGTCCTATTTCCAAGTATGATGACAGAGACTTCCATTCTATCTTCTCCCTTTCTGTAAATGGAGAATCTCAGTTTGACAGCATAACACTGACTTCATTGTGGGCTTCTGAAACACTAATTACAACAATAAAAAGAAGGCCTTAGACTCAGCATGAAGTTTAAAGACACTGTTTTGTTTAATCTTTTTTCTTACTATGATCTTCCACTTTTATCAAGTGGATCTAAAATGTTTAGCTTTATTGGGATTCAATTGGCAGAGAGTTGTTAAGTACATAATGGATTTGTTGGAATGCATATGGCTTTATTTTTAATTCTGAAAGTGAATTACATGACGTCAAAGTTTGGCAATCCCTGACTCCATGGGACAAGTGCTACAGAGATAGGTAAGATGAAGAAGCTAAGAGAAGCTGGACATGGTATGTCACATCTGTAATGCTAGCATTTGAAAGGCTAGAGTTTAGGACTATATGAGCTACAATAGCAACTTCCAGATCAACCTAAGCTGCAGAGTGAGATTCTGTCATAATAAAGAAAAGAGCCCAAAAGAAGGAAAGTAGTTTGGAGAGAGAAAACCGTTATCTTGGCAGCAATGTAACCCTCAGAAGCTGTGTCATGCCATGCATGTGTCAGCATAATTAAGGTACTAGGAAAGATATAATGAGGATGCTGAGAAGACACTGTCTAGAAGATGGATTAAGTGGTGAAAAACCACACAGCTGAGGAAGCAAGAGTGTCTATAGCCAATTAGAAGTTTCCACACTCAGTACCTAACTGCCTCTCCTCGAATTTTGGGTTCATTTGTGTCTTCCAACAGCTTTATCCCCTCCCTCCTGTGGATTCCTATGGACACAGCATCCCTAAGGCACATAAAGATACTCAAATGATAGACATCACAGACAGGCAAAGCCTCTTCTGACCAAAAATCTTCCTTCTGTCACAGTCTTCACACCCTCCTACCTTCCACCTTCAAGTATCTCAAATAGCAATCTGCCCTCACCAACAGTGCTTTCTCCCACAATTCCCTCCTGTACTCTAGATCTCCATGCTCCTTACCTCCCTGTTTGGCCTTACCTTGCCAGATACCATGCAAATCTAGCTTTATATAAGCCTAGAGAACACTAACTGAACACATGAGGTGAAGATAATAAATAGGGGCTAGTGATATGGCTTAGAGGCTAAAGGTACTTGCCACCATGCCTGAAGACTTGAGTTCAGTCCTCAGGCCATGCATGGTTGAAGTAGAGAACTGACTCCTGCAAGTTGTTCTCTGACTTTCAGACATGTGCCATGGCATACATATACCCCCTATAAGTAAATAAATAAATAATAAAGCTGTGATCGGCTGTGGAACAGTCTTTGTACACTGTAAAAATGTATTACTTTCATTGGTTAATAAAGAGCTAACTGGCCTATTACTGGGCAGGAAGGGATTAGGCAGGAGAGACAGACTAAGAGGATGCTGGGAAGAAGAAGGGTGAGTCTCAGGAGTCTCAAGCAAGATGCAGAGAAAGGAGGAGATAAACATGCCATAATGAGATAAGGTACCGAGCCACATGGTAGATTATAGATAGAAATATGGGTTAAAGTTGTAAGAGCTAGTCAGTAATAAGCCGAAGCTATCGACCAAGCATTTATAATTAATATTAAATCTCTGTGTGGTTATTTGGGAGCCTGCTGATGGGACAGAGCTGACCTGCATTCCTGATGAAAAACTCTGCCTACAGTGAGTTCCACTAAATGGACTTCAGAAGCTATGAGCCAAAATAAATATGCCCCCCCCCCTTATATTAGGTATAGGCACAGAAATACAAAAGTACTATACTGGGTATATTGTGACAGTCCAGGCAAGAGGTGATGATGACCCAAAGCTGATGCCTGAAAGTAGAGACAGTGAAAATATAAAACATAAAAGGTTTGTGGATAGATTAAATATGGGGTACAGAAAAACAGGCTAATAACTGCAAATATTTTGGCCTGGGAAAATGGACAGATAGAGCTTTACTTACTGGGATATGAAACAGAGCCCAACTGTCACACAGTAATCCAGAATCCTATTTTGCCCATATTAAGTTTGAGACAGGCATATAGAAATGTTGATTAGTAGGTGATGCTGTGAGTCTGAAGTCTAGAGAAGTGTTTAAAGCTAGATATAGAAATATGACACATGATAGCTGGTGGTTAATATTTAATGCAATCTAATAGTGGATTGAGTGATCCTGCAATAAAGGAATCCAAGTTTAAAGTTTAAAATATCCCCATGTTACAATTCAGGAATATGGTATAGAATTAACAAAGACGACGAAAAAGAACTATCTGTCAAGAAAGGAAGAAACCTGGAGGATTCAGTGTCATGGAAACTGTAAAGCAAGCATTTGAAGGAGGGCATGATTAACTGGGTTAAATGCCAATGATAAACCAAGTGAAGATGAGCCTTGAGACTTCATCCTGAATTTGTCAACAAAGGGACAGTTATAACCCTGATGAGAATGCTTTTGGCAGAGTCTCAAAGACAGAAATATCCTGTGAGCCATATGTTTTTTTTTAATTGTTCTAGGTAAGATATTGCAAATCAAAACTCTTGAGTTTCTAGTGTTTATACTTTCCTTAAAATAACCTGAGCTCAGAAGAATGTAAGAAACAAATAAAAGATTGTCAAAATGTCATCTCTTCTTGAAGTCTTTCCTGGCTGCTAGAAGCAGAACATTCTGCAGGGCATAGATTTTCTACTGATGTCATGAAGGTCACCCTGTCTTTAATCATTTTACATACTTACCCATTGCATCCTGCTAGTATGGTAAGGATCAGAAAACATATCATGAGGCTCTTTGTTTTCTTTCTTTTTTTTTTTTAATAACAGATGAGGCCCTTGAAAGCATTACTGGTACTGTGACAGGACAAGACAGTGCAGTTTCCTCCATCTTGTATTCTTGCCAAAGCCATTCCAGATTTAACTAGAATCTGAGCTCCTTGATGGAGAATTCTCTGGAAAACTACCCAACCCTCTTCTAAGAACCAAAGGTCCGGATGTCTAATCTAACTTACCTTAGTTTCTGTTAAACCCCATTTGGACAGAATCCCTTCCAGCTAACTGCTTATCTTAGCTTCTGTTAAAACTGCTTGATTCAAGCTGCTTACTTCTGTGCACCCCCCTAGAGCTGCCTTTGAAATTCTGCTGGTGGGAGTACAAACATTTACAGCCACTTTGGAAATCAACACGTTGGTTTCTTAGAAAACTGGCAATCAATCTACCTTAATATCCAGCTATACCACTCCTGGGCATATAACCAAAGAATGCTCAACCATACCACAAGGACACTTGCTCAACTATGTTCATAGAAGCTTTATTCATAATGGCCAGAAACTGGAAACAACCTAGATGTTCTTCAACCAAAGAATGGATAAAGAAAATGTGGCACATTTACAAATGGAGTATTACTCAGCTGTTAAAAACAATGACATCAGGAAATCTGCAGGCAAATGAATGGATCTTGAAAAAATCATCCTGAGTGAGGTAACCCAGACTCAGAAAAACAAACATGGCATGCACTCACTTACAAGTGGATATAAGCTGTAAAGTAAAACATAACCATGCTACGGTCCACAGACCCAGAGAGGCTAAGTAACAAGGAAGGTATAAAGGGGGGATGCAAGGATCTCCCTGAAAAGGGGAAATAGATTTCACATGTGGTCTGGCGGTGGGTGGAGTTGGAAACAGGAGGCATCAAGTGCAGGGTGAAGGGAGTAAATACTTGGAGAAATGACTAGAATTGGGGACATTTGGGGGGCGGGCAAGGTGGAAACCTAGTGCAAAGGAAACCCCATGGAATCTATGAGAGTAACCCTAGCAAGGACTCCTAGTAATGGGGGACATGGAGCCTGAACTGGCCATCTTCTGTAACCAGGCAAGGCCTCAGGTAGAGGGACTGGAAACCAATCCAGCCACCTAAGCTTCGACCTACAGTTTTTCCTGACTACAGAGTATTCTGGGACCAGCACCTAGCAGAATCATCATCAAAGAGACCAGGGAGACTTCATCCAGCAATTGACGGGAGCAGATACAGAGTCCCACAGCCAAACATTAGGCAAAGCTAGGGGAGTCCTGCAGAGGAGGAGGGGGGAAGGGATCAGAGGAACTAGAGGGGTCTGGGACACCACCCACAGAACAGCTGACCCAGACTCATAGGAGCTCACAGAGGTCAGGGACCTTCTAGGGGTCTGATGAAGATTTTCTACATAAAGATAATGGCTGAGTGGCTTGGTATTCTTGTGGGACTCCTAACAGTGGGAGCAGGGGCTGTCTCCGACTCTTTCATCTGCTCTTAGGACCCTTTTCCTCCTACTGGGTTGTCTCATCCAGCCTTGATGTGATAGTATATGCCTGATCTATTATAGCTTGTTATGCAGTGTTTGGTTTATGTCCCTTGAAAGCTTGCTCTTTTCTGAAGGGAGGAAGGGTGGATCTGAGGGAGAGGGGAAGTGTGGAGGGTAGACTAGGGGTAGAGAAAGGAGAAGAAACTGCAGTTGAGATGTAATATATGAGATAAGAATAAAAAAAAGAAAATATAAAATGTAAATAAAATTAAGTATACATGAAAAACAAACAAACCCCATGTTCTGGATACTCAAGGCTACATCTAGTTTCTGGAACACTTGGGTCTGGTCCTAGCCAGCTGGAATAAAGACTTTCAGTTGGCTATAAACTGTATCAGACTGGTCATCTCTGGTGGGTTACCATAAGCAATACAAAGAGAAAGAATCGCACAAGATTTCTACCAGATCCATCCACTCAACAAATGAACCACAGCTTCATGACCATAATTTCTAGACAGCCATCCATGTACTTAGCATATTGTATTATAGTTGACTATTGGTGTACTTATGTTTGATACTAAACTTAATTCCTAAAAATAAGGATAATAGGGCCTGCCACAGATTCAACAAAAATCTGTTAAGTGAATAGAACGTAAGTTGTGGCTTATTTTCAGATGATTAAATATTATCACCTGTTCTCTAAAGTGTGTACACACATTAAAGTGGCTGAGACCACTTTGGATTGAACATAAACATTGGGAATTCTTGGAAACTGAAAGCAGAAGCAGGATCTGAAGGCATAAACTTGGCAGTATAAAGAATAGAACAGAAAACAAGCATTGGATGCTTGCCATTCCCATTCAAGCATGCCCATGGATGCACCATGTCTTCCAAAAGAAGTCCCTCTTCTCTAGAGGCCTTTGCTTTTGCCATCTCTAAATTGAGAACAGCAAAAGACTCTTTATAGGACTATGTTTAGGGCTGAGAGAATATCTGAGATTGTGGCTATTAGCATTTATTTTGTTTTGTTTCAATTTTTATTAATTTTTTCATTTATTTTATATTCCAATTGTAGTTTCCCCTCCCTCCTCTCCTCCCACTCCCTCCCACCACCTCCCTTTATCACCCCCATCTGCTCCTCCTGTTTCTGTTCAGAAAGGAACAGGCCTCCCATGGGTATCAACAAAGCTTGGCATATCAAGTTGAGGTAGGACTAAACACCTCACCTTGTATTAAGGCTGGGCAAGGTGACCCAGTATGAGGAATAGGTTCCCAAAAGTCAATCAAAGTGTTAGGAACAGGCCCTGATCTCACTGCTAGGAGTCCCACAGGCAGACCAAGCTACACAACTGTCACACATGTGGACAAAAGGCTAACTATAGTCCCTATTAGCGTACCAGAGAGCACGCTGGCCACCAAACTCACTCAGTACCTGTGGCTCTTCTCTACTCTTCTCACCCCTGCCCCCTACCCAAAACCTCTTCAGCCCAGGGACTTAGCTTACTTTCCCCCAGGTTCTCTTTCCTATATAACCCTGTCATTTTAATTATGAGCTCTCTTGGTTCTCTTTGCTCTCTCCTCTCTTGGTGCTGTGCTCTTGGCTCTTGGTCCCCATTTCTTTTCTCTTCCTCTCTTGCTCTCCCTATCCCCACGCATCTCTAGGCCCAGTTCAGTCCACTGGCCATGCTTAGCTTCTTTCTTTCTTGATTGCTTGCTTTCTCCCCCTCCTTCTTATCTTCTTTTGCTGTGCATGGGGAGTATATGTTTATATGTAAATTAGAGGTGTGAGTCAGATGTCTTCCTCAATGGCTTTTCCAAAAAACACAGAGATCTTCCTTTCTCTACTCCCTCAGCACTAGGATTACAGGCATGCAGCATTCTGGGGATTTGAACTCACATCTTCATGTTCATATGGCAAAGCATTTTACCAACTAAGCCAGCACCAGTTCTCATATTCTTTGGTGCCTTGTCACAGAAAAGGAATAACTCTTCCTTTGTTTACCTCATTGGAGTTGAATTGTCATTTTTGGTTTTGACAAGTGCTTTTGACGTTTTGACAAAATGACTCATACAATCTTAAAAACAGGGGATAGGTCAGTCAAGTAACAGAATCTGGAGTCGAATGCTTAAAAGTTTGGCAGATATGAGACGATAGTTCTAGAGAATCCCTTCTACAGCATCCAGTTATAGAAATGTGGGTACTGAAGAGAACCAGAAAATATTTAGTATTTCAGGGGCTAGACGTACCTCAGGGAAATAGCTTTTGCCTGACAATCACTAGGCCCTGATTCAATTGCCAGAACCCACCATGGTAGAAAATAAAAAAAATAATCATTTTGTAATAAATATTAATGATACCCTTCTAGAATTTGTGTCTGTGTCTGTGTGTGTGTGTGTGTGTGTGTTGTGTGTGTGTGTGTGTGTGTGTGTGTGTGTGTGTGTGTGTGTGTACAAAAGCACAGTTAGGAGACACACCACTACTCATGCCACAGCCAGTACACATGTCCAGTAACAACTTTGGGGACCAAGAACAGGCTTGGTGGCAAGCACTTTACCCACTAAGCCATATTGCTGTCACAAAAATGCTTTTTTAAAAACTACTTTCCATTGCTTGAAGATAGGGTCTTCCTGAGAATCTAGGCTGGCCTGGAATTCAGGATGTGCCTGGCCTTGGCCCCATAAGTACTGGGATTATAGGCCTGAGACACTGCATGACAGCATCTAATTAATTTCTGATGTAGCATTATCTAAAAACTATTAATCTTAAGTATACCTGCCTCATCATATTCTGGACTAGTTTGCTTCTATTCCAAGAAGACTGGGTTTTTTCCCTGCGTTCATATCATATTTATTTTAGAAGTTCATTTTCTGTTTTTCTCATTCTTTTATGGAGAAGTAATTCCACAAATAAATATTTTGAATCATCTAGAGAAAATAACAAGAAAATTGTCTTGGATAGAGTGGAATGTTAGAACTCAGGACCATAAGCGTGGAAGTTATCACTAATTAATAAACTCAAATCACTGGAGAAGTAAGCCCAAACATGAAAATAAAAAAGCATGTAAAAAAAATCCTCCAACATTCTTCAGCTAATTATCCTCTCTTTGCAAACCTAACTTAGAAAAATGTGCATGTGATCCTTAGCTATCAACTCAATATAGCAATAAAACTGTTTTATATAGTTAATGATGTATTTCGATCAGGAAAGTACAAAACAAAATTTAAGTCAAGATTGGGAGAGATGCATAGCATCTTCCCCAATGTACTGATTTTTTTCTCTAAATAACTCAAGGCACTAGCCAATAAAGAGAATAATTCCAAAGCTTTCTCCTAAAGTCAGTTAAAATCGAAGGTTCATTGTAGTTGATTAGTGCCTCCACCTCTAAATTCCTTTTCCTGTGACAATCTCCATTTAAAAATTCTCCCAAATGGGAACAATGCACTTGTTTACCTATCCCCGCTCTCAGAAGTTTGTTTTGGGATTCTAGAATACGTTTTTGCTTTCTGGAGCCAAGGACCTTATATATACTAGGCAAGTGCTGCACCACTGAGCAACATGCCCAGCCATTATTTTGACAGAATAAGATTATTATGTGCTCTGAATGATGATTTTCTTTATACTTTGGAAAAAGTAAGGAAGGCAGAAAAAAATCTTAACAAAGATAAAGTAGGAGCAATCACTGACCATGACATTAAACTTTGCTAAGTAGCAACAGCAATAAAAACAGTATGGGAATGGGAGATGGGAGGACATAGGTCAACAGAACAGAAATAAGTGCCCAGAAGACCTACACACTTATGCTCAACTGAATTGTTACAAAGATGCAAAAGCAATTCAGGCCTTTTTGCCAATAGTTCTGGGCAACTGAGCATCCCTAGGCCAAAGTAATTAACCAGGACCTAAATACTATACGAAAATTAACTAAGTGTATCATAAACATTTATTAAAAATGTAATGCTATTAGAAAAGAAAAGAGATCTTTAGGCAGATAGGGCTGAGCAGAAAGTTCTTAGTATAGCCAGGCCAGTGAGCTTCTTCAGGGGCTTGCTACCAAGCATGATGACTTGCATTTGATCTCCAGGATCCACATGGGAAAAGGAGAGAATGATTCCTACAAGTTGTCTTTTGACCTCCATGCATGCCCACACCCATATATGCACACACAATAAATAAATAAATAAATAAATAAATAAATAAATAAATATAAGCCGGCGGTGGGCGACGCCTTAATCCCAGCACTCGGAGGCAGAGCAGGAGATCGCTGTGAGTTCGAGGCAGCTTGCTACCAAGTTAGCTCCAGGAAAGGCCAAAACTATGCAGAAAAAAAAAAAAAAAAAAAATAAATAAATAAATAAATAAATATGTTAAAAGTTTTAAAAAGCACAGTCCAGCCGGGCAGTGGTGGCGCATGCCTTTAATCCCAGCACTTGGGAGGCAGAGGCAGGCGGATCTCTGTGAGTTTGAGGCCAGCCTGGTCTACAAAGCGAGTTCCAGGAAAGGCGCAAAGCTACACAGAGAAACCCTGTCTCAAAAAACTAAAAAAAAAAAAAAAAAAAGCACAGTCCATAAAAAGCAAAAGTGATGTGTTTGGCCTCATTAGAATGAGAAATTTGGGGCTGGGGTACAGTTCATTAATAAAACACTTGCCTACCATACATAAGGACCTGAAATCCATACATAGTACCCAAAAATTAATTAATTAATTCAAGGTAGAATTTGAGACATCTGCCCTTCCAAACACAATGTTATAGCCAGGATTGAAAAAACAAGTTTTAGACTGAGAGAAGATATGTGCAAACCACATTTCATCCAAAGAATTAGTATCTAAAGTATATAAAGAATTCTCAAAACTCAACAGTTAAAAAAAATCTAATTAGGAATAAGCAAAACACAGGATGACACTTTAAAATGGTAAAGCTACAAATGGCAATAAGTATATTAAAACATGCTGAACTCATTAACCACCAGAGCAATGCCAGTTAAATCCAGACTGAGATGTCACCCCATATGTCCCAGTTTGCTTTCTGTTGCTGTAATAAAATATTCTGACCAAAAGCAACTTGGGTGGTAAAGGGCTCATTTGGCTTGCATGTCTTAATCATAGTCTATCATGAAGGGGGGATAGGTAGGTGCTCAAGGCAGGAACCTGGAGGCAGGAACTAAAGCAGAGAGCATATAGGAATGCTGCTTACTGGCTTGCTCCCCGTGGTTTGCTCAGCTTGTTGGGTTCTTGTTTGTTTGTTTGTTTGTTTTTCAATAACCCAGGGATGGCACTTCCCACAGTGGGCTGGGTCCTTCCCACATCAATCATCAGTCAAGAAAGTATCTCACAAACTTGCCTACATGCCAATCTGTTGGTGCTATATGTCTCAATTGAAGTTACCTCTTTCTAGATGACTCAGGAGAGTGTCTAGTTGACAAAAACAAAAACCAAGAAAGCAAAAGAAATTACATCATCAGTAACACTATGCCTATAGGTCAGCTAATGCAGATGGCAACACTAAATGTTAACCTGGTTATGGGGGAAGTAGATAACATATACATTTCCACTGGGCATGTAACATGGTATCTGATCTAAAAAATGGCTTGACAGTATTGCTATAAAATTAATCATTATTATATGACCCAACAATTGTACATTTGGTTCGTTATTCCAGAGAAATGAAAACTTATATTCACAGGAGCTGGTGACATGGCTCAGTGGGTAACAGTATTTGCCACCAAGTTGAGAACATGAGTTGGATTCCCAGGACACACAGGGTGAAAGGAGAGAACCAACTTCTGAAAGTTGTCCTCTACCAACTTATGTGCTGTGCCATGTATGCACCCACACTTGTATATATACACAATAAAAATATATTTAAAAAACATGTTTACACAAATCCCTGTACAAGAAATTCATAGAAGCTTTATTCCTAATAGCCAAAAGCTAAAACTGCTCCATGTACCCTTCAACAGGCAAATGATTAGAGAAATTATGGTATATATACAGAATACTACTCATCAGGAAACATGAATAAACAATCGATACAAAAATCAACTTGGATAAACCTCCAGGGAATTATGCCAAGTTGAAATAAAACTAGAGTCAGATTAACAGATGCTATCAATGTCAGCATACTGGCTGGGATATAATACCATCATTTTTCAGGTTGTTATCATTGGAGGAAACAGGGCAAAGGGCACTTACAACCTCTATATATTATTTCTTCTATGGCTCTACCTAGAAACCTACAATTATTTCAATAAAAAATTCAATCATATACAAAAAGGAAAGCCCTTTTCAATAAAGGTAAGGCTGTTGGGTATTGACCCAGGCTCTCCTGAAGCTATCCTGTGTTTCTATCTTTTTCGTCATCGGCTAGGTCTCTCTATCTATCAGTTTTTAATTCCTCTCTCCTCCACCTAAGACCCCTTCAAAAGGTAAGAGCTGGACTCCTACACATAGAGAGATCCTGTCTCAAAACAAACAATAACAACAACAAGAAAAAGAGAGGTGACTTAGACCAAAATGATAAAATGTCAATGGCTACTGGGAACAAAGTGATACAATTAAATCAGAACCATCCTGTAAGGGGGTAGGGAGATAGCTCAATGGGTAAAGAGGTTCCTGTACAAGCATCATGACCTGAGTTCAAATCTGCAGCACCCATGTAGAAAGCTGGATGCAGCAGTATGTGCCTGTAATTCCACAAGAGGATCTCTGGGCCTTTGGGGCCAGTTACTCTTGCTCAAGCAGTGAACTCCAGGCTCAATGAGAAACCTAACTCAAAAAAATAAGATGGAGAAGTTTTGAGGAAGAAATCCAGTGTTGACCTGTGGCCTCCATACATCATGTGCATGCACACTCACAAGTACACACAGACAAACACAACACACAAACATATACACATATACATGCACAAAATTAAATAATTTGATAATTAAAAAGCACACCCTGTACCATGGTATATCATAGACCCTTATTGTTTCATCTTCCCAGCAATGTCCTTCCACCAACTCCATCTAATAACTATTTATAACCATGTTTATCAGCCTTCTGTTACAATATCAAGTATTGAGATAATCAACTTATAAGAACAAATGCTTGCAGTTTTAGAGGTTTCAGTCTATGGGTGGTTGACCCCATTGTGTTAGGGCCTGAGATGATGACAAACATCATGGTAGGAGGATGTGGAGAAAAATTGCTCATCTGTGGCAGCCAGGAAGCAAGGAGATGAAGAAAAAGAGGCAGGAGTCCTAATATCCCCTGGGGATATGTTCTCCCAGTGACTTAACTGCTGTCCACTGGGCCTTATCCCACCACCTCTGTGTAGCACCATAGTCTGGATACCAAACCTTTATAACACATGTACCTTTGGAGAACATTTATCCAAACCATTGTAACAGCTTTATTTTGTATTATAAAGTATCATCAAATTAACCCACTCAAAATGAACAATTCAATGTGCTTTGATAAAATGATAGTTGTGCATCATCATGAGAATCTGATTTTAGAACACTTTTATCATCCTCAAAGGAAATTTCATTACCCCTCTTACCCCACATAGCCTTGGGTAAACACTCATCTACTTGTTCCTCCTATATATCAGCCCACTCACATCTTACACAAGCAGGATCATATAATACAGTATCTTTTGCATATTGTTCTTTAATGGTTTAGCTATGCTGTAACATGTATGAGTACTTCATTTCTTTCTATAGCTGAATAGTATTCTAGCACAAAGCATGATAGCACATGCCTGTAAACCTAACAAAAGGATTGCAAGTTTGGGGTCAACCTGGATTACAAATTAAGTGTGAGGATAACCTGAGCTACGTTGAGACCCTATCTCTAAAATCCAAGTGAAAAAAATGTAAAATAATTTGATTTTGTGTAGAAACCATATTTTCATTTTCTGCCAACCACTGTCAACCAATAAGTTGACAGCCATTCAGGCTATTTCTATTTTTAGCCATTACAAAGGATGCCAGACTGGAGCTACTGCTTATGTGAACTTTGCTTAGCATGTACAAGGACTGAAGGCCAATCTGAAGCACCAAAATAATAATCATAATAATAAAATTTATAAAATGATATACAATTCTCTCATAAACTCATGTGCATGTGTTTCCTTAGGTAGATACTTAGGAGTGTTGTGTCACACAGTGACTCTATGTCCTTGCCAACACTTACCTTTTTTTTTTTTTTTGCTACAGTCACTCTATGGTCTGAAATGGTATCTTATTTTGTTTTTAATAATTTACATGCCTCTACTAAGTAAAGTTATTAAACTTCTTTTCACGTGCATATTTGCTATTTCTATATTTTCATTAGAGAAATGTTTATTCTAACCATTTTCCAATTTTAATTGGATTATTGCCTTAGTTGTTGAGTTCTGAGGATTCCTTTTATATTCTCATTCTAGCTCCCTTATCAGATATATGGTTTGCAAACATTTTCTCCACATTATGTACTGGCTTTCTTTTCAGTTTTCTGATGGCCTCTTTTAAGGCATAACTTTGGTGATGTATTATAGTATTATTTGTAACAGCAAAAGGCAGAAAATACCAAGTTGATGGGCTGAATAAACTATTGTTAGTACACACAATGGGGTAGCTCTATAGCTATGAAAAGCAATGAGGCCTAACTGTATATCCTATTAAGTGACTTTCAAGATATGCCATTAAATGAAATTAAAAAAAAAAAAAAGATTCGAGAGAATAAGCAGAGGCTACTATCTATTTAATAAAGTGAAAGAAATAAATACTTTTAAGAAATTGTTATTTTAAAAACAGACTGAAGAGAGACAGAGTCAAAAAGGAAAAAAGAGAGAAGCAAGGAAGGGAGAGAAGTGGTGGGGAGAGAGAAATCATTTTTTAAGTTTTTCTTAGAAAAAAGGAGGAAGAAAAGTTCTGAGGTCATGAGCCCAGTCTCATTTGGTAAATTTGACTTTGAAACCATGCAGTGTTTTTACATTATAATGAAACAACAAGACAAGAATTCAAAGCACAATGAAAATATTGAAGCTAATTGGGTATGGAGCTGATGACAAAACTCTACTCACAGCAATTATATAAGTGAAATTGAAAACTAATAATTTAGAGCATTTATTTAGTAGAGGCAATGTACTGGGTTCAAGCCATAATATTGCCAAATACTACATGCTCCACAGATGTATTACTACATATTTACTCAACTTACTCAATTACTACAAATTACTCACCTAGTAATTTGGAAATACATTCTTAGTGAAAGATATCCTTAAAACACAGAAAGCTATGCTACTAAGAACTCTTTAGAAACCTAAATAGTCAATATTCAATAGTCATTGTTATTTGTGTTAGAAATTCTAAGGATATATATTTGTGGTGAGACTAGCAAGTAACTATTTATTAACAATTTAAGTAAACTAAAGAAAAATCCTAAAACTCTTAATTTGCATTGGAAATACCAGTTTGAATGTATCTTGTATTTTTTCTTTAAAATATATGCATATTTCCTAACCTTGTTTTAAGAACAATAAAATTCAAGCTGCAAATTGGGAGAAAATATTAGAAGCCCACATAGCAACAACAGATGTTTATTCAACAACAACAAAAGTAAGGTATCGATCCAATTAAAACAAGTAAAAGACTGATGGACATTTTTCAAAGGAGATTACAAGTGGTTAACAGTCTATCAACATCCCAGACATTAGGGAAATTAAAATTAAAATGAAATATACTATATGTCCATTAAAATGGCTAAATCCCCCCACCCATCACAGCCCCACCTGCTGGTCATCAGACAAGTCTCCTGTGAGCAGGCCACTCCACCACTATCCCCAATGGCATCAAAGGGACCTGGAGGCACAACCTATACCTACACCTACACCTATGGGAGGAAGAGATGAGTGGCTGCTCTCCCAGCTGGGCAGCCCTGCTTTCTAGGCCCTAGGTCCCAAGGCACTTCCTGTGCTCCTCCCCCACCCATCAAAACCACAGCAGGGGGTCAGCAGGCTAGTCTCCTCTGACCAGGTTGTTCTACCTCCATCGCTAGTAGTGGCTCAGAGGCCCCAGGAGGCACAGCCACCACCTGCACTGATTGGAGGAAGAGCCCCAACAGCCAGTCAGCAGGCACTCCACCACCAGCACCAGTGGTATCAGAGGCCCCCTGAAGGCACAGATATCACCTGCACTGATTAGAGGAAGAGCAGCCCCAGAGGCACAAGGACTACCTGCACCAATTGGAGGAAGAATCAACACCTGTACCTATAATTACCCCAACCCCAGATGGGAAGACAGCAGTTTAAGAATACATTCAACAACATAAAGAGTAAAATGTCAACACCAGAGCCTAGTGGTTCTACAACATCAAGACCTGTACATCACAACACAGATGAAGCAGAAGAAAACGACCTTAAAAATACTTTATGAAGATGATAGAAGCCCTTAAAGAGGAGGCTGCAGCATCTCTGGTCATGGTGGCGGCTGCAGCCTCTCTGTTAGTCCCGCCTATCTTTCCTGCCTAGCCACGGCCGATCAGGTTTTATTTATTAACCAATCAGAACAACTTGACATACAGACCATCCCCCAGCACAGCCAAGTGCAGACCATCTCAAACACCTGCACTCAGGCCCATGGTCCTAATCATCCTCTATACGGACCTGCTGGGTAACGCCACAAGGAACCCAAGAAGGACTCCCACAGGACATACAGAACATCCCACAGCAAGAGGAAATGAAAAATTCCCTTAAAGAAATGGAGAAAAAGACAAACAAAAAATTGAAAGAAATCAATAAATCCCTTAAAGAAAGCCAAGAAAAAAAAAAATCAAACAGGTGAAGGAAACAGTTCAACACTTGAAAACTGAAATAGAGGCAATAAAGAAAACACAAGCTGAGGGAATTCTAGAAATGGAAAATCTGGGTAAAGGAACAGGAACTACAGATGCAAGCATAACCAACAGAATACAAGAGATGGAAGAGAGATCTCAGCCGTTGAAGATATGATAGAGGAAATAGATTCATCGGTCAAAGAAAATGTTAAATCCAACGAATTCTTAACACAAAACATCCAGGAAATCTGGGACACCATGAAAAGACCAAACCTAAGAATAATAGGGATAGAAGTAGGAGAAGAATTCCTGCTCAACGGCACAGAAAAATATATTCAACAAAATCATAGAAGAAAACTTTCCAGATGTAAAGAAGGACATTACATGAAGGTACAAGAAGCTTACAGAACACCAAATAGACTGGACCAAAAAAAAGTCCCCTCGCCATATAATAATCAAAACACTAAGAGCTGCAAAGGAAAAAGGCCAAGTAACATATAAAGGCAAACCTATCAGAATTACACCCGACTTCTCAATGGAGACTATGAAAGCCAGAAACTCCTGGACAGCCACTAAGAGACCATGGATGCCAACCAGACTACTATATCCAGCAAAACTTTTAATCACCATAGATGGAGAAAACAAGATATTCCATGACAAAACCAGATTTAAACAATACTTATCAACAAACTCTCTCAATATTCTTAGGAAATGGAGGCAGGAGGATCAGTAGTTCAAGGTCATCCTTGGCTAAATAGTAAATTCCAACTGAGGCCAGACTGGGATACATAAGACCCTGTCTCATGGTACGGAGTCAATTTCTTATCAAGTTAAATATACATACACCATATGACCAGTTGGGAATTTATATGAAATTCAAGTGTACCACCACTCATAAGAAATGACCATTTTGCTGCATTTTTTGAGACAGCATCTCTCTGCAGCCCTGGCTGTTTTTGAACTCACTAAGGCTGTCCTGAAACTCAGTATGTAGACCATGCTGGCCTTAAATTCACAGAGATTTGCCTGCTTCTACCTCTAAGTACAGGAATTAAAGGCATGTAAAAATGAATGTTCAACTTCACTAGGAAGTGCAGATTAAAACAACAAAAGTAGAGGTGGGATAGACTGGAGAGATGGGTATATAGTTAAGAGTGCTTGCTGCTCTTCCAGAGGGCCCAAGTTTGGTTCCCAGAAGCCTCAACAACTCAACAATTCTCCTTTAACTCCAGCTCCCTCTTCTGATGCCCTCTTCTGCCTTCTAAAGACCTTTGAACACACATGGCAAATACACTTGTACACACGTAAATAAATCAAAAACTAAAAATAAATCTTTATGACTGCAAAGAATTCAGTACATCTACTGACCAAATCTGTAATATTTAAAAAGACTAAACAATACGAACATTTAGAAGTAAAAATATATAAATAAAAAATGCTGATGGAAATGAAAATTATCACTTTGCAGAGTCCACTAAAGCTCCCATATCAGTGCCATACAATCCAGCAATCATCCTGAAAGAAATGAACAAGAGAATCATAGCAAGAGCATTTGTAAAAGCCCCAAAGAAGCTGTCTATCAAGAGTAAAATATACAGAGGGATCTAGATACAGGATATATTCATACAATGGAACATTATCCACATGGACAAATCTCGAAAGCATAATGCAGAACTAAAAAAGTCACAAAACAAAAAGCACAGGACATTTCCACATACAAAAAGGTTCAAAACCAGGCCAAAGGTAAAAAACAAATCTTATTTTTTTATATTGACAAAAGTCAAAATAGTGGTTACATTTGGAGAATGGCGTAATGGTTAAAAGGGAAAAAAGAGCCATAGAGTTCCATACAAGATGCTCAGTTAAATTTGAATTCGAAACAAGTAATATTTTAATTTAAATAGGTCCCAGGCAATATTCAGAATATTTATTTTTACCTGCTAAAAATGGCAACCATAGTCAAGGGGCTGCTTTGAGAGTAGGGGTAGTATTCCATTTCTTGACGTTCATTTCACAACCATCCATTGTGCATTTTTCTGCACATGTGTTATATTTCCCAATAAAAAAGTTTTAAAAAAAGCAAAGTACACTCAGTACTATGTTGCTGATTTTAAAATATCTCATCCAAGCACTCTTTTTTCCTTCCCACCCTTAATCATTGCATGTGAGAGTTGAGATTCTTCTGCAGGCAGTGGGCAACAGTAATCAGCATAGCAGAGCCAAAAGCTGTAGGCTCTGCTTACATTTTTTATTAAAATTACTTTTGCACAGCATGCTTCTTTATTTCTGGAATCTTTTTTCATGCCCTCCTTCTTGGAGCCTTTCTTATTTGGCTGACTTAATCTTACCAAAGAGCAGTGCTATGCTTCAGAGGCCAGTCTCTAACTTACATTAGCCAAGAAATAAAAGGCACAAAGCAATGTTCGAAGTTGAACCAACTAACTGATGTGAGGGGTTAAAAATCAAACTCAGACGAAAAGTCTACAAATAATACTGGTACTCTAGGGCCAGCAACTCAGATACAAACACTGCTCAGAATTTGTAGTCAATTCGGTGCACTGAATGCTTTGTAAACTCTGATCAGAGGTTTACAAACACCTTGAGTGGCTCCATGTGAATTCCTTTTTATCATTTTTTAATACCTTCTCCTAAATGGCACTGGCAAACCCAAGTAAAGGGCAGTAACTCCTAGAGAACAAAAGTCTGACTAGTTTTCCTCCTGTTAGGTATATTGCTACATTGCTGAGTTCTTTAATGTTCTGGAGGGGGTGTTGTGGTGTTTGGGGGGGTGTTTGTTTTGTTTTGTGTGTTTGTACTTCCATCTTGTACTCCAGGTTTAGGTACCTGTCTTCATAGTGTGGTACTAAACTTTATAGGCAAATAGAAGGCTTCCCTATCTGCCATGCCTCCTGCCGGATTTCCTCTATTTAATAACAAAATCTGTTTTTTTTTTTCCCACCCAGTGTACTAAAAATAATAATTAAATTCATGGGCTGTAAAGACTAGCTGCCTGAAAGAAAATCAGCATCACCACGAAGACCAGCTCTGGGCCTCAGTTTCTTCAACTGTAAATGGGAACAAAAATGGTTATCTAATTCAAACAGCTGTTGGGAATACCCAAGGCGATTAAAGCACATCACCGAACACACTTTAAACACTCCGTGGTTTTTATCATTACTGTCACCAGCTACTTTGGACGGCCCTGCTACCTGTACTTAGATGTCACCTAAGAAAAACATTTAGATGCACTTTGAGAGGAAGTGAGGAGGGAGCACGAAGTTTGGTTTTAGGTGTACTCAGCGCACAGGAGGAAAGGGAAGAAGCTAGCTCTCCCATAAGATCTAGGGAGCTGAACACTCCCGGATCCTGTCTGAACCCCAGGATCTGGCCAGGACCTCGGGCGTCCTGCCTACTCACATTGCGGTTAAAGCTGTTGCCAGGCAGAAGTGGCAGAGCCATGCCTGTCAGCGTCCGATGAGGATCGAGGATCTGACCAGAGAAATCTGACCAGGCAAAGGCCTCAACGGCCGCTTGTTTGACCCCTGCGTTACCAGGAGACGGGAGGTAGCGTCACGGAGGGAGGAGGGGCTATGATTGGCGGGGTAGGGGGCCTGGGGCGGGGCTTAGGGCAGAGCCAGGCCTGGGAAGGGGTGGGGCGAAGCAGAGGCCAGAGGCGGTGGCGAGGCCAAGACCAGAGGGCCCCTCCTGTCCCTGGTCTCCCTGCCCAACCCACCCGCACAAGCAGCCTAGTCTTGGCCTCACTGGTCCCCGCCCACACAGTGAACTGCTGGGTTTCCACCAATGTCGCTTTCAGCTTTCACTCCTTTTTCCTAGAGCTCAAATCCTCCCGTGACCTTCAGCTCACAAATTCTTGCCACAACATTGTTTGCCATTTTGTTATTAAATTTAATTAAAATGCCCAGAAAAGTGCAGAAATAAGACGGACGCCTATGAGGTCACAGAGCTGTGTTGCAATTACACATTGTAATTAAAACTTTCAAGATGAATCTAAAATCACTCACAACCTACAGGGAAACCCATTCCAGCAGTAACCATGACCTTCAATCCTTCCTCTTGATCCTTTCATATATGAACTAAACATGGAAGATATAAGGTCCAATCAGAAGTGGCCAGAGCAGGGTCAGGTGGCATAAAATGAGACTCTAACCCAGCATGGTGTCATGCACCTGTAATTCTAGTACTCAGGAGGCTAAGATAAAAGGATTACCTGAGTTCCAAGCCAACCTGGGCAACATTGTGAGATTATGTCCAAAGCCAAAAACAAGCAAACAAACACCAGACGCCTAGAACGAAAATCTACAGTTAATTGCCCACAGCTCTGCTGGCTGGACGCCCTACTATATTTATTGCTCCCTCTGTTACTTCTGTTGAGACCTCTCCCCCCATTTACGGCTTGCCTTATTCTCTTCCTTAGAAGTGGCAGTGGGAATAACTGGTCATCTTACAGAGCCTTCATTTGTGAAATTCAAAACGCAGTTGTTACTCTCTTCTTCAGGAAGCTGATCTGCCTTCCCCTTCAGACCATCAAACTCCTTAGCTAGGTCTAGAGCCCTTGTCAAATGGACTTTTCAACTGTTTCGTCTGCTGCTTTACCTCTCCCCTCCTCTGCCCCAGCTCCAAGAAACCTCTCTAGCTGTTTGCACCAGGCTCTCCTGGTAGAAATCACACTGTCTTCTTGAAACATGCCTTTCTTCCTATGCTTTATTGAGGTAAGCCTTTCTTGTCTTCTGGGACTTGGTTTAGTGAGAGAGAGAGACAGGTTTTGCCACTGCAGGGAAATGAATGTTCTCTCAGGTCCCTTCCTACCCCTCCTCTATCTGCATTAAGCATAATACACACTAATTGCTGCCTTCCTCCTGCTGCATTGTAATCATGTGTTTGCTTGAATTTTCTTCAAATGCCTGAAAAAAAAATTCTTCAAAGACAGAGATTGTTTTTCCGCAATCTCCGTCTTTATTTTCTGTGTTTATAGAGTTTACATTTTGACTTGCCTCCCACACAAGCTATTTGCCATGGGCATGCCCTCGAAGCCCTTAGTAAGCCACTGCTCTTTTCACCTATGGATTTTATATTTGAGATCTCTACATTTTGACAGGTCTATTAGACGGAGTTCATCCATCTAATGTGCATTCTGTGATTTGAACGTCAATTAGTTACCCATCTGGGGTCATCTACTGATGACAATTACTGTTTTCAATGTTTTACTAATCACCAACAATAAATAAAGCAGTGAGTGACCTAAACCTCTTCTTTTTGTTTTGTTTGGGGTGTTTTCTTTTGAGACAGTCTCACCATGTAGCTCAGGCTGGGCTCAAACTGACAAACTGGTAGTTCTCCTGCCCCTTTCTGATGATTTTAAAAATACTTCCTTTTTGTTACTTTCTAAAGTGAACTAATTTCAAAGTACTAGAAAAGTTGCAACAATAGAAACTCAGCCCGGTGGCAAAGGCCTGTGATACCAGCTACTTGGGAGACTAAGGCAAGAGAATCACAAGTTCAAGGGAGCTCAAGGTCAATCTAGACTATTTATAGAGCCCTTAACTCAAAATAAAAGTAAAAATATTAAAAAAAAACCAATCAAACAAAAAACAACAACAAAACAGACTAGGGATGTGGTTCAATGGAGAGTGCTTGCCTAGAAAACACAGGACCACCCATTAGAAAACAGTACAACTAACTCCCATTTACACTTCATCCAAATTCGATTGTTTTGTCTTAGTACACTGGTTTTACTATTCTCTCTATATTAGGACTTTGTTATTGTACAACAGCAGACATAACATGTCTTTGTCCCTGAATACTTCAGCATTACCTCCTAAAAACAATGATAGTCTCTTACTTAACTGAAGTACAGCTGAAAATCAGAAAATTAGTATGAATACCATTATCTTATCTAAAATTTAAATCTTGTCAACTCTCCCAATAATGCTTTTTTGTCCAGAATCTGATCCAATATCATATGTGGCTCTTAGTTTTCATGGCTTGCTGTTCTCCTTTAATCTGGAATAGCTCTTCCATCTTTTTTTCCTGACCTGACCTGACATTGAGAGGATAAAGCTCAATGTCAGGGGAAATAATTCCTCAAGTTTATGATAACTAATGTGTCCTTTGGGTTATAGCTTGGGACAGAAATGCCACAAAGAGGAAGGCTATGTTCTCTTAGTTCAGCAAAGGAGCAAACACGACACTGTAATCTTACCATAACTGGTGATGGTCACTTAGGATTAGATGCAGTGTACCAACTTTTTGTTCAATAGACAAGAAAACAGATATAGATATGCACAGAAAGAAATATGTCACAAGCTAGGAGTCTCCACCAATAATTCCACTTTCAATTAGCACAGTAGAATGCCTGCTCTTGTTTCCCCCTTTGCATATGTATATGTGTGTGGTATATTCATACATGTTCACATATGTATGGATGCATGTGCACAAGTATGTAGAGGTGAGAAGTTGGTGTCTGTTTTCTTCCTGGATCATTCTCCACTTTATATTCTGAGTCAGAGTCTCTCACAAAAGTAAGAACTCACTGTTGGGGCTAGTCTAGCTAGCCAGCTTGCCCTGGGGATCCCATCTCTACCTCCTGAGGGTTATTGTTGTGGAATAATCTTTTTGTACTCTGTGAAGATGTGTCACTCTGATTGGTTTAATAAAAAGCTGAATGGCCAATAGCTAGGCAGGATTTCCAGGCAGAGAGGACATTGGGAAGAAGGGTGGAGACACCAGGAGACAGAGAGGACACAGAGTAAAGGTAAGCAAGTCATGTAAAAGAACATAGATTAAAAGATATGGGTTAAGTTATAAGAGCTAGTTAGAAACAAGCCTAAGCTATCGACCAAGCTTTTATAATTAATAATAAGTCTCCATGTCCTTATTGGGTAGCTGACGGTCTGACAAAAAAAAGTCTTACTACAGGTTATGATTACAGGTTTCACAGGTTCTATCCAGCTTTTTACATGGGTATTGGAATCCAAACTCTAGTCCTTAGCCTTCTGTAGCAAGGATTTTATCTACTGAGCCATGTCCCCAGCTCTGGTGTTCCCCTTTCTGCATCTCAAACCTTAGAAACCTGGTTCAAATGAGCATCAAAACATTTACTTATTTGTCCAAGACAACACCACAAAAGCAATTTTAGGCCATCCAACTGGGCGATGAGTAGCTTTGTGGCAGAATACCTGCTTAGTGTACAGGGGGGCCTAAGCTTCTTCCTAGCCCCATGAGAGTAAAAAGCACCTAACAGGTCTGTGTAAAAATCAAACCTACCATGTGCTCCACTATTTGTTCACAGAACTTTCCTTTAGACTTAATGCTTATAGTCAAAATACCAAGCTCCAAACTTTCTTGGGTTTGTTTCCCTCTCTGTGTTTGTGGTACTTATATTATTCATTTGTAAGTCAGTTTGGTTCATTCATCTATTGATAGTCCACATTATTTATTCACTGTCTTATTGTATATAATTTGTATCTGTCTTATTTTGATCTGGTTAGTTGGCAAATTATTTATTTATTCTTCTTTCATCAATTCAGCTCATTTTCTTTTCTACATCATTATTGCTTTTCTGCAACCACACTTATTATTTTATTACTTATGATTTCTTTGAGCACATTTGCTTTTGTGACTTTCAAAGTTAACACAATTTATGCATTTTATTTATGTTTATTTTAAACTACATATTTTCTTGCAATCTCTAAATATATCCAATATTCTCTGCTATCTAGTATTTTTATTTCTTTTTTTTTTTGCTATTTGTTTGTTTTGTTTTGTTTTTAACCTTAGTGTTGTTTAATACATTTTCAATTTCTAGTTGGAATGAATGTATGAAAAACTTCATATTTGGTTTTATTATAGCTTGATGGCATTGTGCTAAGAAAGGGGCTCGAATCTTTCAAATGGTATAGGACTTCCTGATGTTTTCTTTGGGATGTAATATTTGTGCAGTTGAGAAGGAAGGTCTCTAATGGGTTCTAAAGTTCAATGTGTCTAGTTATCATGTTACTCACTATTTCTGTATTATTACTGTGTCTGACACTTGATCTGCTTTGTGCTGAAAGGCTTCTACTAGCCTGTGTTTCCATCTGTATCTTCTTGGAACTGTAGCTATTGCTTTTAAAAGATGATTAGGGAGAGGGATGTGCATGAATACTACAGCTCTTGCTTAGAATGCATGAGGCCCAAGTTCCATACCCCCAAAATAAGTCAATGATGATTACTAAGTGGTATAGATTTTTATAACAATTACAATTACATTGTAAAATGGTTTTCATGGCTCAGCAGTTAAGAACACATACTACTCTTACAGAGAACTTGAGCTTAGTTCCCTACACTCATAGCCAGTGCCAGTGACTAATAACTGTCTGTAACTCAAGGTCCATGAGAACTATTTACTCTTTTAAGAGCCAAGATATATGATTGTGCTCCACTTTCCAAATAATATAATATTATGAAATTTCTTTTCTCTTACAGTACAAGGGATGGAACCCAAGACCTTGAAAGTGCTGGGCAAACATAATATACCACTGAGATGAAGTTTCAGTCCTTAAAATTTCTTTTAAAGTGACTACATATGAAACACAGAAAATTGTATATCACTGTGCATAATTGTATTTACAAAAGACTTTAATTCTTTTTGGATGAATATGTTCTTATTAAAAATTAAGATAATGTTATACCCACTGGTACAATAGTATGGCATCATGAGGCTAGTTACCTCATTGTTATTTCTGGTTGGATTTGAGGCTAGCTTTGTGGGGAGGGAGAGATTTCATGTCTGAGACTATAATTCTGGTGAAAATCCCATGATTTGGGAGGTCATAAGTCCTAGAGTAGAACTCACTGTTATTTTCTTCAATGGTTGTCTTACTACTCTACTGCTGTGATAGGATACAATGCTGACCAATGCAGCTTATAGAAGAGTTTATTGGGGGCTTGCTTATAGTTTCAAGGTTTAAAGTCCATGACCATTGTGATAGGGAACACAGCAGCAGGCAGTCAGATAAGTGCTGGAGCAATAGCTGAAAACTTACATCCTGATCCACAAGTAGGAGGCATAACAGGCCAACTGGAAAAGGCATTGGCTTTTGAAACTTCAAATCCCACCCCCAATGACAAACCCTCTCCAACTAGGCTACACCTCCTAGTCTTTCCCAAACAGTTCTACCAAATGGGACCAAACATTCAAATACATAAGCCTATGGAGAGCATTCTCATTCAAATCAGCACATGGCCATGTTGTCAAATTGTCTTCTTTTAGAAGTTATGTTTTTACTGTAGGTCAGAGAAGCTTCTTTTGCAGTGGGCAGGAGTTAATGCAGAAAGGAATAATTAGTTAAAATGCTGAGAATAAGAGACTGAGTACTCAGCTCTAAATTGGTCATCTATATCAACCTCTCCACCCCCAAGGCTCAGAGAACACTATGGAAGAGGAGATGGAAAGAATATAAAAGCCTGGGGATGGGGAGGAACACTATAAAATACTGTCTTCTGGACTTGGCATAGCTATCACATTCATGAACTCAGAAGCTGTGGTTACCTACACAAGTTCAAGATAGCCATCCTGCATAGATGAGGGAGGTGCTGTCCAGGCCCCACTCCTTACTGAGGAGCTATTTGACACTGATAGAGACTGGGGTTCTTTATTCCTTTCAAATAGATGCCACCAGTGACATCTGACTTCCAACTATACCCCAACTTCTAAGGGCAACTGTCTTCCAAAAGCGTCAAGCTGGGGACAAGGAACAAAGATTAAACATATAAGTCTTTGGAGAATATCCTAAAGTCAAACTATAGTATAATTTCATACATACTTTTATTACTGAAGCTTATTTTCTTACACTGGTCAACATGGTTCTTTCTAAAGAGTAAGTATTAGAATGTTTCCCTTAAAAATAGTACCAAAACCTCTATGGGTACTCAAAACACTTCTATAAAGTAGCACAACATTTTCATAGACTGATCTACTTCTAGTTTAGCTATTGTGCTGGTTAGCTATCCATTTGACACAGCTGGGGTTAACAGGGAAGAGGGAATCTCAACTGAGAAAATATATCTGTCAGAGTGCCTATAGCAAGCCTGTGGAACATTTTCTTGATTCATTATTGTGTAGGAATGGCACAGCCCATTATGGGTGGTGCTAACCCTAGGCAGGTGGCTCTGGGTTATATAAGGAAGTAAGCTGAGCAAGCCATGGAAAGGGGTTGAACCTCTAGGTTCCTGCCTTGAGTTTTTATCCTGACTTCCCTTCCTGATGGACTGCAATTGGGACATAGAAGCCAAATAAATCCCTTCTTCCCCAAGTTGTTTTTGGTCAGTGTTTTATCATAGCAATTGAAAGCAAAGTGAAACATCCATGATACTTAATACAATATAAAGACTATATAAATAACTGTTATACCCTTCTAATGTTCAATGATAGGGTAGGATAACTATGGCTAACAAAAATTATATGTTTCACACAAGTTGCCAAAGGACTCTGAATGGTCACAACATGAAGACATGATAAATGTCTTAGGTGGTGGATACGCCAATTACCTAAAATGATTATTATACATAAGATATGTATATTGAAATACCATGTGGTATGTTCTTAACATATCCAATTATTATTTTCTAGTTAAAAAATACATTTAAAACAGTTATACTGAAGCACTTAGGTGATAATGGCAAGGTATAGAGTCTATCCATGTTTAGTGTAGATGCCATTTTAAAAATCTTTTTGGTTGAATGTTGGGTACAGAGGGCAGATTGTTGGTCATCTAATCAACAATTTTAATTAATCTCTTGTGTTCATGGGGCACCACTTTTCTTTCTTGTGCTGGTTGACTTTCCTTCATAGTGGATTTTTTTTTCTCATGTGTCTACTAATGTTTATGGTGATCCCACTTATGGTAACTCAACAAAGCTGCAACTAACTCCTGCTTATATGGAGTGTTTTCTCTACTATGCCATAGTCCATGTAAACTATCCACCATTTTGTCACAACCATATTCTATACACACAGACCTATTTTTTCTATGTAGATACTTTTTAAAAAGCAGTTCTAAAATGAGACATGGTCATAAGAGAGTAGAGATTGCCTAAAATCTAGGCCATAAAACTGCCACACAACATCATCTATCACCTTGTATGTTCATACCCACCATCTCTTTAGGGCCTATTATTATATCCACCTTTGTGGTTATCCCCTACATACTGTCTGTTCTCTCATATGCACAAAGATTTATTGATTCCATGGTTGTATTGAAATCAGTGTTTATTGAACAACTATTCTAATGTAATAGGACCTTTCCCAAACTTGTAATAAGTGAGTAGGATTCTTGGTTAGCCTCATCCCAGTTAAGGGAACATTGTAGCAGGAATCTTAGAAGTTCTTATTAATAAAATCAAACCCGAGGCCAGTTATTGCGGTCAATGCTGGTAGATCAGAGAGACAGAACAAACCACAGCTAACCTCACCGGGCCAACTTCTCAGCTGATCCTGTTTCCTCAGACTTGAAGCCTCTGAGTCCTCATCCCAATGACTCTCAGCTCAACTGCTGCTAGAAAGCCTGAATGCTTAACCAGCCAAATACTTAACCAGCCAAATGCTTCTAGTTTCTGGTCCTTACACCTTATATACCTTTCTGCCTTCTACCACCACTCCCTGGGATTAAAGGCTCACTTTCTGAGATTAAATGTGTGTGTCACCATGCCTGGCTGTTTCCAGTGTGGCCTTGAACTCACAGAGATCCAGAGGGATTTCTGTCTCTGGAATGCTAGGATTAAAGGCGTGAGTGCCACCATTTTCTAGCCTCTGTATCTAGTGGCTGTCTGTTCTCTGACCCCAGATAAATTTATTAGGGTACACAATATTTTGGGGAATACAATACCACCACAGACCATTGCTAGGCAAGCACTCCATTAGGTACAGTGACACTTCTAGATACCTATAACCCAAGATTCTCAGGTGTTTATAGGTTAGAAATTGTTGCTTCTTATTCTTTTCATTCTGGGCACATATCTTCCTTTTCTGTCTCCCTGATGCATGTACCACTAAGCATCTTCTAAAATGACATATAATTCTTCCCTGAAAGAAAATTAAAGTGAACTAGTTTGGAGAATTATAAGACACCCCCTGAAATAACCAAAGAAATCTTGGGGCATGCCAAGACCAGTGCTAGGCAACACTGTTATTGATGTTCAAAGAGCCTGTTACACACCCACATAGGAAAAAAAAGTGCAGGGGAGGCCAACAGCTCTAACACTTCTGAGCAAGCTTCAACTGGCCTAGAAGCAAAGAAAAATTTGCCCAGGTGGAGAATTTCTTTTGAGGAATGAGGTCATCCTACAAGCTGGGTCCTGTCTACAAGACACAGCATGAGGGAGTACCTTTGATGGATAGCCTATGAAAACTTCCTTTTCTCCTCTAGGGCAAACCTGCCTGTCAGTTCCTCTGGAGCTAAATGTTCTCATCAATACTCTTTTCTGTTCTCCTCAGCTCCTAAAACCCAACCATTCTTCCTTACTATTGTGTGCTTGAAAGGGTTATATCCACATTTCAATTTCTCATCCTGAACATCTAAAGAATTAATACCACTTCTTCACACACACACACACACACACACACACACACACACACACACACACACAAATAATAATAATAAAATAAAATAAAATAAAATGGGGACACTAAGTAACTCTTTCTGTTAGGACAGTATTTCCTTGGCACCAAAACCAGACAAAGCTCTCATCAGAAAAGGAAACTGCAGTATCTCTTACCAATAAAGACTCAGAAAGAAACAAGAGGCTGGAGTGCATTTTAGTGGTAGAGCACAGGCCTGGCATGTACAAAGTCCCAGATTACACCCTCAGCTACAATGAAAAAGAAACAGAAATCCTCAATAAAACACTCGCAAAGCAAATCCAGCAACATAGAAAAAGGATTATAGAGCAAAGAACAAGTGGGATTTGTTCCAAGATTTCAAAATTGGCTTAGCATCTTAAAAGAAAATGATGTAATGCACCACATTAACTGAACGCGGGGGTGGCAAGAATATTGGCAGCTGTCAAAGGTTTCTGAACATACAGTGACCAAAAATTAACTCAAAATCAAATGGATCCTGAATCCAAGCTGTTTCTGGCAGAGTGTCTGTCTATGACATCACGACTTCACTGTTGCCTTAGTTATGAACGTACAGCAGCACTGTGAACACCGCCACACCACACAACACTAATCAGCACTGGACTCAGATACGAGGTTACTGTATGAGTTGTGTATTTTTCTTTTAGTTTTCTGCTTTTTTAAAAAAAATATGCTTTTCATATTTATCTCCCCAAAAGAAAGTACAGATAATGTAAATTGAAATGAACTTTACTCACAGAAAATGTTTCTGTCCTATTATTCTCATTTCTATTATATATCACATTTTAAGGCTAGGTATGTAGCTCAATGGTAGTGTACCATTGAGTATATGTAGGTCCTAGAATGTGTAGGACCCCAAGGTTGATCTCCAGCACCACAAAAAATCATGTTTAGGTGGGCCAAAATAAACTATTGGGCAATTTTTTTTTTTTTTTTTTTTTTTGGTTTTTCGAGACAGGGTTTCTCTGTGTTGCACCTTTCCTGGAACTCACTTGGTAGCCCAGGCTGGCCTCGAACTCACAGAGATCCGCCTGGCTCTGCCTCCCGAGTGCTGGGATTAAAGGCGTGCGCCACCACCGCCCGGCTAACTATTGGGCAATTTTAATGCATTATTATTGATACTAAACATTTATTTATTTATTTATTTTTTTTCCATCACAGGCAATTTATTTTGTTCTATTCATTCACAGTTAATACAGAAAATACTTGGAAACATTTCCATATAATGTTTGACACAGAAATCATCAAATAGAAGTATACAATGTTGACAGGAGGCAGTACATTTATAATTTATAACCCCAAATGTATTTATAAATTAGAAATGGAAAGATCTACAAATGAAATTATGAAGGTTCACCAAAGTCATTTAATCTGTCAGTTTCTCATTCATTTTTATGTCTTAATAGTATTCTATTGTATGAATAAGCCACATTTTATTTCTCTCCAGTATTTGATAGCTATTTGTGTTGTTTTAACTTTTTTACTATTAGCAACACACTGCTGTAAACCTTCATGTACATGTTTCATAGGTGCACATTTTCAGTAGTTTGAGGATATATTCCTAAGGGTAGAATTGTTGAGTAACAGAGTAACAATGTTTTGCATTTTGACCAACCACCAAACTGTTTTGCCAAAGTGGCACACCATTTTACAATCTCACCAAATCCTTGTTTTTAAGGTTCTGATTTTTGTACAAACCAAACCAGGACCAAACCAGGAAAAGTAAGCTATAGTTCAGAGCTGTTCTATTCTATTTACTATGCAAAGCCATTCTTGGCGTTTGCAACTCTCAGCCCTTTTGAGTATTCTTGCAGTGTTCACCTTTTCCTCCACCACTTTTTTTTCTTCTTTTTTTCTGGTTTATTCCTATCTATTACAAATGTATAAAAAATCCTCCATCAACGCTGCTGATAGCAGCAGAACCTTGAGAAATATGCCTTTGGTTTGCCTCAGAAAAGGAACACATATTGTACTGTAAAGTTTATAAAATTGGCGCAAAACATTGTGATAATGTTACAATACCAGTTTTAAGAGTTCAGTGACTAATGGGGAGCCGATGGGATACATGCAGAACTGTGAAAGCGATCTCACTTAGCCAGCTGTACACGTAGACTGTAAATCTACATTCAGATCATTTCTGATCTAAGACTATCATCTCAGTTTATCTGTTGAGGTCAACCAGGAAACCCTAGAATATACCTTGATTTTTGCAAAAAACAAAATAGGGGGAGGGGTTTCTTCAGCATTTCAGTCTACGAGTAACAGTATCCTAACAGGCAAAGTGTTCTCTCACTGTCAACATAGAATGAACTGCTGCTGGAGGTCAACTTGGGCTTTAATTTGCATTAGCGCTTACATGCATAGTAGTCCAAGTTGTTGACCTCATGACTTTAAAAAGTAACTCTAAAAAAGTAAAATGGCCCTTCTTGGAAGACTAAAGAAAGACATCCAGCCATAGTTGTAAAAAGTCTCAGCAAAACAATATACCCTTTTATGAATTATACCCCAATTAAAAAAAAAAAGTAGCCCCAAATAAGAAGCAGCTCTGAAAAAGAAAATATAACTTAAGATATTTGAAAAAAACAAGGTGAATACAGGTTCAAAAATAATTAAGATACATTTTCTTAAGGCTACCTAGAATTAGGCTTTAAAGAATTCTACCATTTCAAGTTTACCACTAGTTACTAGATACCTATTTACAAAGAAGATGTTCACCTTTTTTGTTCCTTTATCAAGAGAAAAATCTACCTTCAGATTATGAGGGTGGTGATGGGGAGGGACTAGAAAACAATATTCAAACAATCCCATGTAAATATCACATTTTTCAAATGGAAGAACTCCAAACTGCACTAGAAGATCCAATCACTAAGACACTTTCCATTGAAATGATTTAAGTACAACTGCATGGCACCAAGGTTTAGGCCTAATATAGGCCTGACAACCAAGTCCTTGTTTTCTGGAAGAAAGGCCTCAAAAGTCCCACTCAATTCCACATAACAATACTTCAAAGATCAATTAAGTTTTCCTTTCCTTAATATTTTTGTTTTTGACTTCTAATCTTAAAGACTAAATTAAAATTTAGCTCATTTCCCAGAAGGCATTGCTTCCCTTTGCTCTATGAAAGAGTCCACCAAGACCTCTTCCTCAAAACCATCTAGCCCCCAGCCTCCAGCCTGTGCTTTCTCAACATCCTGAAAAAGTAATGTAGGTAAAATATGCTCATGAACATTAAAACTAGTTGTTAGAAAGACGTAACTAGCTTTATAATTTAAGTTTTAGAACATAAATACTTGCAGCTTAATCTGCACTGACAATGATTGTCGAAGCCTAGAATTCAACATTTACAAATTCTCATTCACATACACAAACCACACTATTATCACACAACTTATGTCTTGAGAGAATCTTCTGCTTTTTAAATCTTTGGCCTCCCAGTCAATCCCAAGTTCAACCAACTTTTCCGAGTTCTGGTAGTTACCTGGACCACTGAGGCATTGCCACAAGACTTCTTCTCTTTTGAAACATCCTTTTTCTCTAGATATTAGGATAGCTACGCCAGCTTGTTTCTTCTGTGGTATATGTTGGTGTGGGATTATCTATTGCTTGATTTTTCATGGATGTGTTTAGCTTCTTTGGGTTGAATTTTCCCTTCTAGTGCTTTCTGTAGGGCTGGGTTTGTAGACAGGTATTGATTAAATCTGGTTTTATCCTGGAATATTTTGTTTACTCCGCCTATGGTGATTAAGAGTTTTGCTGGGTATAATAGTCTGGGTTGGCATCCGTGGTCTCTTAGTATCTGCATGAGATTTGTCCATGATCTTCTAGCTTTCATAGTCTCTATTGAGTAGTCTGGTGTTATTCTGATGGGTTTACCTTTATATGTTACTTGGTCTTTTTCCTTTGCGGCTCTTAATATTTTTTCTTTGTTCTGTGTGTTTAGTGTTTTGATTATTATGTGGCGAGGGGACTTTTTTTTTGGATCCAGCCTATTCGGTGTTCTGTAAGCTTCTTGTATCTTCATAGGTATTTCTTTCTTTAGGTTAGGAAAGTTTTCTTCTATGATTTTGTTGAATATATTTTCTGTGCCTTTGAGTTGGTATTCTTCTCCTTCTTCTATTCCTATTATTCTTAGGTTTGGTCTTTTCATGGTGTCCCAAATTTCCTGGACGTTTTGTGTTACAACTTTTTTGTCTTTAGTATTTTCTTTGACTGACGAATCTATTTTCTCTATCATCTCTTCAGTGTCAGAGATTCTCTGTTCCATCTCTTGCAATGGGTTGGTTATGCTTGTTTCTATAGCTCCTGTTCGTTTTGTCAGGATTTCTATTTCCAGCATTCCCTCAGCATGTGCTTTCTTTATTGTCTCAAATTCATTTTTCAGATCTTGGAATGTTTCTTTCATCTGTTTAATTGCTTTTTCTTGGCTTGATTTGATTTCTTCCCATTTTTTGTTCGTTTTTTCTTCCATTTCTTTAAGGGAGTTTTTTATTTCCTCTTTAATGGAGTTTTTCATTTCCTCTTTAAGGGAAGTTCTTATTTCCTCTTTAAGAGAGTGTTTCATTTCCTCTTTAAGGAAAGTTTTTATTTCCTCTTTAAGGTAGATTTTCATTTCCTCTTTAAGGAAAGTTTTTATTTCCTCATTGAGGAATGTTTTATTTCTTCTTTAAGGGCCTCTATCATCTTCTTAAAGTCATTTTTAGGGTTGATCTCTTCTGTTTCTTCTGTCATGGTATGTTTAGGTCTTGCAGGTGTAGAATCACTAAGTTCTGATGTTGCCATATAGGTCTTTATGTTGTTGCCTGTATTTTTGCACTGGCGTCTACTCATATTTTCCTCTGTGCGGTGCAGGTGGTGTCTGTGTCTGAGAGTGCCTCTCTTGTTCTAATTTTTAGTCTTGGTTTAGTAGGGGTTCTTGGTTAAATTGGTGCTATTGAGCTGTTTCTTCAGGGACAGCTGATTTCAGTCAGTGAATTATATACTTATGATTCTGGTGATCTGGTTTGGTGGCTGGGTAGCGCCTTCTTCTGTGTTCCCAGGTCACGTTTTGTTCATTTGTCAACTCCTCAGCTGATCTTGTTTCTTCAGACTTCAAACTGTAGGCATCTGAATCCTCTCCCAGATGGGTTTCAGCTGAGCAGGGTAGTCTCACCAACACCTCCAAGTTGTTGGGTTTCACAGGATCAGCAGTTGGGCCCTGGGTTGTCCCCAAACGGAGTGCCCAGACTTGCCCCGGCTCTGACCCACGGAGACAACCTCCTCCCCAGGCATCGGGGCTAGGGGCGTCCCCGTTCCAAGCTGCATCCGCCCCTCTCCGTCCCGGGCCTGTCCACCCCTGTGGCCCACCGCCACAGGCCCACCTGAGTCCACTTGTCTCCGCCGCAGGGGCTGTATGTCCCTGTCAGGTGCCGCTGGGTCTGTCTGCCTCTGCGGGCCGCCAACGGGCCTGTATGTTTCTGCCGGCTGCCACCACGGGCCTACCTACCCTGCCCGTCACTGCTGCCGGGCCCATCCACCTCTGCGAACTGCCACCAGGCGTGTATGTCTCTGCCGGTTGCCGCTGGGCCTGTATGTCCCTGTCGGCCGCTGCCACCGGACCCTTCCACCTTCGCGAGTCGCTGCGGACCCACCTGCGTCCGCCCGTTTCCGCCCAGTGGCCTGTCTACTTCTGTGGTCTACTTCTGTGGGCCGCCGCCGCCGGGCCTGAATGTCTCTGTTGGCCGCCGCCGCCAGGCCCGTCCACCTCTGTCTGCTTTTCTCTGCCGCAGGGCCTGTCCACCTCTGTGGGCCGCCGCTGGGCCTGAATGTCTCGGCCAGCTACCGCCGGGCCTAAATGTCCCTGTCGTCCGCTGCCGCCGGGCCCATCTACCTCTGCGGGCTGCTGCCACAGGCCTACCTGCGTCTGCTTGTCTCCGCCATCTTGAATCTCTCTCCGATACTAAACATTTATGTACTGAGATTTATTAACACGTGCATTCTCAATGGGGATTAATACAATATTCCTGTGTTTGGTTAATTTTCAATTACAGGAAAATGTTTGACCATTTTGTTAATTTTTTATATTTGTATGTGTGTTGTGTACATATGTGTACATGTTCGTGTGTATTATGTGCAGGTGTGTGTGTATGTGTGTGTGTGTGTGTGTGTGTGTGTGTGTGATGGAGGCCAAAGGTTAACATCAGATTTCCTCTATTGCTCTCCATCCTATGTTTTGAGATCAAGTCTCTCAGTAAATCTGGAGTTCACTGAGTTGGTAAGACTAACTGGCCAGAAAAGGGCAGGAATCCTCCTGTCTCCACCTTTATAGGCATGCACTGCACTCTGCTTGACTTTTTATGTGAGTGCTGGAGATCCAAATGCAGGTCTTTGTGTTTGCTCTATAAGCCCTTCTGAGCTGTCTCCCCAGCCCCTGCCATTTAAAAAATTATTTTTTGTTAATTGTATATATGTCTATAATTGTTTGTTGTTGATTGTATACATGTATATCTCATATTTTCGTCATATTCACTCTGACTATCCTCCCCTATATCCCTACCATTGGATCCTGTCTTCCCAATAACTCCTCCTACTATTTTTATGTCTTTTTAAATAACACACTGAGCTTAATAATTAAGATTACTTACATGAGCCCAAGGGTGGGAGTTATTTACTGGAGGATACAAAACTTCTTAAACTACTGAAGAAAGCGACTCCTCACCCCCCCCCCCTGCAACCATTAATCACCAAGGGGAGTGACCTCGTGAGCACCTTCCCCATTCATGATGGAGTGGCGATGGGCCCAATCTTGTGCAGGTCTCCTGTAAATAGCCACAGCTGCTATATACTCAGTGGTGCAACAGACTTGTCATATACAAGACAGTTTCACAGCACTCCTCCCCAGCCTCTGACTATTACATTCTTTCTGCTCTCTCTTATGAGATGTTCCCTGAGGTTTGGAATAGGTGATAGAGATGTCCTACTTAGGGTCAAGCACTCAATACTTTTTGTTCTTACACAAACGTAATGGTTCACAGAAAACAAAGACATTATTTTTTCTTACTGTCATTCCTAATCGTGTATGTGTGAAACTGGTAGATTGTATTGGGTTAAAAGTTGATTTTTAAAATTGCTAAATGAGTTTCTGATTAGAGTTTCATTGAAATGGAAAAAAAAAAAACCAACCTAAATGAATGTTGGCTTAAGATTAGGACAGATTTCCTAATCATTTATGACCTGGCCTTAAACATACTTCTGCCATTCTCTACTAGGTATTTCTGCAAAGCAGCATTTTTAGCACTAATGATTATAAAATCAAAATGTCAATCAACTCTGAAAAATGTTAAAGATGCTATGTCCTGTAGTATCAAATACTCAGCCAAAAGTTAATTCTTTATATAAAAATGGTCACATCTATCTCATTAGCATGTAAGGTTGATTTAATTTTTAATGAGGGGTAAAATTATATCTAAACCAAAGAATTTTTTTTTATTTTCCTTATAATTTATGAAAAGCAAATGTTTGATTTGTGAACCTATTTTACATATTAATATACATAGGGACATACAAAAAAACGTCTTGGTCAAATAGGGCTCACAAATGGAAAAAAATTGAAGAACCCTGTTATCATGATCACTTTAATACACACAGAAAAAAAATGACAAAACCCACCAATGTTGTTTTTCTATAAAAACAGTCAACAAACTAGGACTAGAAGTCACTTCATGGGAATGGATGTACAACTCAGTGGTACACTATGTACTTAGTGTGGTGACAACCATCCATAATCTCAAAGCTGCGTGCAAAGGTGAGTTGCAGAGCCAAACAGATTCTCCACAAAACAAAAACAAAAAAATAGAGAAAAAAATATAAACAACCCAATTTATTGTGGTATTTGGGGGAATTTGTTTTTTTTTTTTTTTTTTTTTTTTTTTTTTTTTTTGTAGCACTAGGGACAGAACCCATAACCTCATGCATGCTAAACAAGTAATCTCCCACTGAGCTATACCCCATAACAACTGACTAATGTAAAAAATTGTTACTGGGTCAATGGGATGGCTCAGCCTATAAGGGCCCTCACTGCCCAGCTTGGTCACCTGAGTTGTCTCCTGGATCCACATGGTGAAAGGCGAGAACTCACTCCTTCAAGTTCTCCTCTGACTTCCATCTCTGAAGTGCACACACACAAATAAATAAATGAATAAATGTAAAAAAAAAATTAAATGATACAAAGAATTGGAACAGACATTTTTCTTAAGAAAACAAACAAATGGGCAATAATGACATAAGAGTCACTATTAGTATAATTAGAGAAATGCAAATCAAAACTACTATGTCACTTTAGATCCATGTAGATAGTTATAAAATGAAAAGAAGAAAATTACAGTGTTGGTGAGGATACAGAGAAACAGGAGACCACATGTATCACTGGTAGGAGTAAAAAACCATTTGGTTGTCCACGTAAAACTTAAACACTAATTTAACATATTCCAACTCTAGGTACACAGTCACAAAAGCTAAAAACACATGGCTGCACAAAAACAATTGTACAGGAATGTTTTCAGCAGAATTATTCATGACTGCTAAGAAGTTGAAATAACTGAAATGTCTGCCATTGATGAATGAATAAACAAACTGTGGAATATGTGCACAGCAGAATGTTATGCTGCCGTAGAATGAAATGAATGAACTGCCACATACTGCAATGTACATAAATCTTGAAAACATTAGGCCAAGTGGAAACAGCCAGACGCAAATGGCCAAATATTAGATGAAATATCTAGACTAGGCAAGTCCACAGAAACAGAAAGATTAATGATGAACACTAGGATTGGGGGAGAACAAGAAGTAGCATAATCTATAATAATATTCTAAATATTTGTCCTTATGCCCACAGATAAGTGTAGTTGTCACCCCCCATCAAGGAAATTTTCCTTTGCAACAGATGGAGACCACTACAGATAGGGAAAAGCCCACCAGGCAGGCCTCATCACTGTACAAAGAACTATAGGCAACTAAGAAATGCTGAGAACAAAAGAAATATTCTTCCCCAGAGAAAAACACACCAATCAGTTATCCAACATCAAATATTCAACTCTGAAAACATACATATAAGTAACATTATATGGACAGTATGTGTATGTGCGCCTGTGTGTGTGTGTGTGTGTGTGTGTGTGTGTGTGTGTGTATCAATAAAGAAAAAGAGGCCATAAACGTGAAGGAGAGCAAAGGGGATACATGGGAGGATTTTGAGGGAAGGAAGAGAGGTAAAAAATGATGTAATTATATTATAATCTCAAAAAATAATATATATATATATTATTATTTATATTAAATATATTTATATTAGAATATATAATATAAAAAGAATGATAGGGTGGCAAAATGGCTCAGTGGGTACCAGGCCTTTATGCCAAGTCTTAGGGCCTGAGTTGGATGTCCAGAACCTACAAGGCAGAAGGAGAGAACCAAATCCCACAAGCTGTCCTTTGACGACCACATATTTGCCATAGCATGAGCATACATGTACACAATAAATAAATGAATGTAATGTAAAGCAGTTTTTTAGAAAGAAGTAGCTACTAAAACATTTCTTTTAGATTTGATATCAATAATTCTAAACTAGATAGTGATCAAAGTATAATTGTATAACATATTAATAGCACTAAATTATTTTTTCATGGCATAAGTACTTTTTTTCTTTTATTGAAAACAGATTTTTTTTTCTCACATGATATGTCCTGGTTAAGGTTCCACCCCTCACCAACTCCCAGTTCCCCTCACACCTCCACTCACATATGGATCCACGCCCATTCTGTCTCCTTAAAAAACAAACAGGCTTCTAAGGGATGATAATACAATAAGATAAAACAAAAAGTAATACATCAGAATTGGACAAAACCAACAGAAGAAAAAGAGCCCAAATGAAAACACAAGATTCAGAGACCCACTTGTTCATACACTCAGGAATCCCATTAAAAACACTGAAATGGAAGCCATAATATATATGCAGAGGACCTGATATAGATTCATGCAGGCCTTGTGCATTCTGCTTCAGTTTCTGCGGGTTTATATGAGCTTTGATCATGTTGATTTAGAGAGCCTTGTTATCCTGGTGTCCTCTATCCCCTTTGGCTCTTATACTCTTCCTCCTCTTCCATGAGGTTCCTTGAGCCTTGAGGTGAGAGATTTGATGGAGACATCCGATTTAGGACTGAGAGTTCCATTTAGTCTTTCATTCTCTGCACAATGTCTGGCTATGGGTCTCTGTATTTGTTGCCATCTGCTACAGAAGGAAGCTTCTTTGATGATGGATGAACAAGGCACTAATCATATCTATCATTCTGGGTCTAGGTTACCTCACTGAGGATGATTCTTTCTAATTCCATCCATTTGCCTGCAAAGTTCTTTTTTTTTTTTTTTTTTTTTTTTTTTTTTTGGTTTTTCGAGACAGGGTTTCTCTGCATAGCTTTGTGCCTTTCCTGGAGCTCACTTGGTAGCCCAGGCTGGCCTCGAACTCACAGAGATCCACCTGGCTCTGCCTCCCCAGTGCTGGGATTAAAGGCATGCGCCACCACCGCCCGGCTTCAAAGTTCATTTTTTTAACAGTTGAATAATAATCCATTGTGTAAATGTGCTTCATTTTCTTTATCCATTCTTTGGTTGAGGGGCATCTATGTTGTTTCCAGGTACTGGCTATTATGAATAAAGCTGCTATGAACATAGTTGAGCAAGTATCCTTGTGGTAGGATGAAGCATCCTTTGGGTATATGCCCAAGAGTGGTATCACTGGGTCTTGAGGTAGATTGATCCCCAATTTTTTGAGAAACTTCCATACTGCGTTCCAAAGTGGCTGTACAAGTTTACACTCCTACCAGCAGCAGAAGAGTGTTCCCCTTGCCCCACATTGTCCCCTGCATGAGCAGTCATTTGTGTTGTTGATCTTAGCCATCCTATAAGTGTAAGATGAAATCTCAAAGTAGTTTTGATTTGCCTTTTCCTTATGGCTAAGGATGTTGGACATTTCCCTAAGTGTTTCTCAGACATTTTAATTTTCTTTTTTGAGAATTCCCTGTTTAGATCTGTATCTCATCTTTTAATTGGATTGTTTTCTTGATATCTATTTTCTTGAGTTCTTTATAGGTTTTGAGTATTAGTTCTCTATTGGATGTGGAGTTGGTAAAAATATTTTCCCATTCTGTAGGCTGCCTCTTTGTCAAAATGACAGTGTCCTTTGCCATGCCGAAGCATCCCAATTTCATGAGGTCCTATTTACTAATTGTTGATCTTAGTGCCTGTGCTATAGGTTAAAGCTTAAATCCAATTAATCTTATCAATAAAAACCAGGAGTCAGATATCAGGGTAAAACCTGAAAGATCAGAGAAGCAGAGGAACAGACCAGTGACTTCCTCCCTCTATCAGTTCCTGTCTCTGTCCCTCCGTGTCACTTCCTGTCTCCTCTCTGTACAGACTTCCAGACCTCTATGATTAACTAGAGGCTAGCTCTGCCCTCTGATCTCCAGGAAAGCTTTATTTGTCAGAAAACAAACAAAATATTACATAATTGGTGTTCTGTTCAGGAAGTCTTTTCCTGTCCCTGTGAGTTCGAGGCTATATCCCACTTTGTCTTCTATCAAGTTCAGTGTGTCTGGTTTTATGTTGAGGTCTGTGATCCACTTGAACTTGAGTTTTGTGCAAGGTGATAGGGATGGTCTATTTGCATTCTTCAACATGCAGTATAAGATGAGCTGCTAAATGTTCTTATTAATAAAAAACCCGGAGCCAGATATTGGGATGAAAGAAGAGAGATCAGAGGAATAGGACAGGCCACAGTCAACCTCACCTTACCAACCTTCAGCCTCCAGAGAGACCTACTTCCTGTATACCCACACCTATATGCCTTCTGTCCCTGCCATCTCACTTCCTCTCTCCACTCAGCTACATCCACTTCCTCCTTCTGCCCGGCTCTACCACTTCCTTTCTGTCTGTACAGACCTCCAGACCTCTATGGTTAACTAGTGCTGGGAACAAAGGCCTGTGCTACCACACCTGGCTCTGTTCCCAGTGTGGCCTTGAACTCACAGAGATCCAGATGAATCTCGCCTCCCAAATGCTAGGATTAAAGGCATGTGCTACCATTGCCTGACCTCTGTTTAATATAGTGGCTAGCTTTTTCCTCTGATCTGTGTGCAAGCTTTATTTATTAGAGCATAAATAAAATACCACCACAATGCAGACATCTGGTTTGACCTGTACCATTTTATGAAGATGTTGTCATTTGTCCAGTATGTATTTCTGACATCTTTATCAAAAGCCACGTGTCCATAGGTATGTGAATTTATGTCTGAGACTTCAATTTGATTCCATTGGTCAACATGTCTGTTTTGTGCCAATACCATGCAGATTTTATTACTAGAGCTCTGTGGTACAGCTAAAAATCAGTGATAGTGATACCCCCAGCTTTTCTATTATTGTTCAGAATTGTTTTAGCTGTCCTGGGATTTTTGTGTTTCCATGTGAAGCTGAAAATTGTCCTTTCAAGAACTGTGAAGAATTATGTTGGAATTTTGATAGGTATTGCATTGAACTATAGATTGCTTTTGGTAGAAGGGCCATTTTTTACCATGTGGCTCCTATTGATCCACACACATGGAAGATCTTTACATTTTCTGATATCTTCTTCAATTTCTTTCTCAGTGACTTTTTTTTTTATCATACAAGTCTTTCATTTGGATTTGGCTTGCAAGTTCTTTCTGTCTTTTTGTTTGTTTTTTGTTTGCTTTGTTTTTTTTGAGTATTTTTGCATCTAAGCTCATAAAGGAAATTGGTCTGTAATTCTCTTTCTTTGTTGTTTATGTGGTTTGGGTGTCAGGGTAACAGCTAGTACATAAAATGAACTGGGCAATGTTCTGTTTCTATTTTCTGGAATAATTTGAGGACTATTGGCAGTAAATCTTCTTTGAAAGACTGATAGAATTCTGCACTAAAATTATCTGGCCCTGGTCTGGGTTTTGTTGGGAGACTAATAACTGCTTCTTTTTTTACTAGGGGTTATAGGACTGTTTAAATTCCTTATCTGATCTTGATTTAACTTTGGTAAGTAGTACCTACAGAGAAAATTATGTATTTGTTTTAGATTTTCCAATTGGAAGTTTACAGATTTCTGTTGTTATGTCCTCCTCTCTTTTCTGATTTTGTTACTTTGGATGTTCTCTCTCTCTCTCTCTCTCTCTCTCTCTCTCTCTCTCTCTCTCTCTCTCTCTCTCTCTCTGCCTTTTAGTTAATTTGGAAAAGATTTTGTCAATCTAATTGATTTTCTCTAAGAACCAACACTTTGTTTTATTGATTCTTTGTATCATTATTTTTGTTTCTTTTTTATTGATTTCAGCCCTGAATTTGATTATTTATTGCAGTCTGTTCCATCTGGGTGGGATTTTTTTTTTTGATTCTAGCTATTTCAAGTATGGTGTTTATTTGCTAGTATGAGAGCTCTTTAATTTTTTTATATATAGACAATCAATGCTATGAACTTACCTCTTAGAATGGCCTTCATTGTGTGCCATAAGTTTGAGTATATTGTGTATTTATTTTGATTCAATTCTAGGAAGTTTTTAATTTCTTTCCTAATTTCTGTCTTGACATATTTTTCATTCTTTAGAGAGTTGCTCAGTTTCTGTGAGTTTGTAGGCTCTCTGTTGTTTCTGTTGTTCTCGATATCCAGCTTTAATCTGTGGTGGTTGGATAGGGTGCAGGGAGTTATTTCAATTTTCTTGTATCTGTGAGGCTTGCTTTGTGTCTGAGTATGTGGTCAGTTTTGGAGAAAAATCCATGAGGTGCTGAGAAGAAGGTATATTCTTTTGTGTTTGAGTGAAATGTCTATAATATCTGCTAGGTACATTTGGTTTATAACTTCAGTTAATTCCAGCATTTCTCTGTTTAGGTTTTGTCTGGAAGACCTGTCTATTCATGCGAGTAGGGTATTGTATTCTCCCACTATCAGTGTGTGAGGGTCAATATGTAATTTAAGCTGTAGTAGTGTTTCTTTTACAAACTTGGGTTCCCTTGTGTTTGGGGTGTAGATGTTAAGAATTGCAATGTCCTCTTGGTGGATTTTTCCTTTGATGAGTATGTAGTGTCTTTCCCCATCTCTTCTGATTAGTTTTGGATTGAAGTCTATTTTGTCAGATATTCACATGGCCACACCAATTTTCTTCTGAGGTCCATTTTCTTGGAATACCTTTTTCCAAACTTTTACCCTGAGGTAATGTCTATCCCTGATGTTGAGGTTCATTTCTTAGATGCAGCAGAAGGATGGATCCTGTTTTTTGTATTTATTCTGTTAGTGTCTTTTTATGTGAGTTGAGACCATTGATGTTGAAAGATATCATTGAGCAGTGTTTGTGTTATTTCTGTTATTTTGTTTTGTGGTGTGTGTGTGTGTGTGTGTGTGTGTGTGTGTGTGTGTGTGTGTGTGTGTTTCCTTTCTTTTGATTTGCTGGTCTGGGACTATTTATTCCCTTTGTTTTATTGGGTGTGGTTAATGTTTGAGTGGGAGCTCCACCTCAGCCCCTAGTACCCTGGCATCCTATATCCAAAGAGTCTGGAATGTTCTGCTGGAAGATACACCTCAACTCCCCTTCTCCCATCTCTTTCCCCAAACCTGTCCATTCAAAGCTTGCCAAACACAGCTCCTCCCCAATCCTGCCCCTTCAAAGCCCACCAAACACAGCTCCTCCCACAGAGAGGCTCAAGGCCACTCCCACAGGGTATATAAGCTGCATCCCAGAAAACATACACGTGGTTTTCTGGTCTCTGGGGGCGGGGGCAGGCAGAGAACTGCCTGGGAATGCTTCACCCATTAAACCAGGGCTTTGCTAATTCAGTCTGATTTGGATTGCTGCATTGACGGAGAGGCTTATTGTGGTGCAAAAACTGATCAGTTAACTTCTTTAGGTTGGAGTTTACCTTCTAACACCTTCTGAATGGATGGATTTGTAGATAGATATTGAATAAATTTGGTTTTTATCATGGAATGTCTTTTCTCCATCTATAGCAGTGGTTCTCAACCTTCCTAATGCTCCAACCCTTTAATACAGTTCCTCATGTTGTGGTGACCCCCAAGCATAAAATTATTTTCATTGCTACTCCATAACTGTGATTTTGCTACTTTTCTGAATCAAAATGTAAATATTAGATATGCAGGATATCTGATATACAACTTCTGTGAAAAAGTTGTCTGACTCTCAAAAGGGTCACAAACCACAGGTTGACAGCCACTGCTCTATTCCTATTATTCTTAGATTTTTGTCTTTTCATAGTGTTCCACATTTTCTGGATGTTTTGTGCCAGGAAATTTTTTTAGATATAAATTTTTTAGATATAATTTTCTTTGACTGAGGTATCCATATTTTCAATGCCTCAGGGTCTCTCTTCCATCTTTTGTATTCTGCTGGTGAAACTTGCTTCTGTGGTTCCTGTTCAAGTTCTTAAGTTTTTCATTTGCAGCTTTCCCTCAGTTTGGCTTTACTTTACTGATTCTATTTCCACTTCTTTCCATTGTTTGTGCTTCATAGATTTTTAAAGGGGTTTATTAGTTTCTTCCTTATGGACCTCTATAATATGCATAAAGATTATTTGAAGGTCTTTTTCTAGTGCTTCTGCTATGTTGTAATGCTCAGTGCCTGCTATGGGGCTCAAGTAGAGACATTGTCTTGTCTGTTATTTGCTGTGTTTTGTGCTTGCATCTAGACATCTGGGATTTCACGGATTGTAATTCTAGGTGGTGATATCTGGTCTTGTCTTTGTTGAGTAGGTGTTTTGCTCCTTGGTTTTTGTTGCCCTCTCTTGTTCTTAGGAGAGTGTAATGGCTGTGTGTTACCTGATAGGAAATTTTTGTGGACTCCTGATAGGTGTGACCACTGGGGGTTCCAGGTAAAATATGTTTCTGGGTATTAGGAGCTGACACTAAGAAATGAGAATAGACTAGGAGAGGGTCTGAGGGGATTCACAGGAGGGAAAAAAGCAAGGTGTTCCACCAGGATCTGCTTAGTCCCCTGGCCAAGGGGCCAGAGATAGTGGAAAGGCCACAGCAGAAGATCTGCTACAGAGCTGTGCAATAGAATGGGTGATTGGACTTGGAGTAATGGAGGAAAAAAGCGAAGAGCTGCACTTAGTCTATCTCCTTCCATGGCCAGAGTAGGCTGTGAGTTCCCAGGGAATGCCTGCTGAAGTTGGGGGCTGAGATAAAGCCATGAGTAGGGCAAAAGAAGTTTGGAGGGGAAGATCTGTGTGATCCACTGGAGATGGGCATGGGGGAGAGGAGGAGGATGCAGAAGGTGAAGCTGCAGAGCTGAGGGTGAGACTAGGGGATTGGATTTGGGAAAGTGGAGTAAGAGGGGAAGATCTGAAGTTATCCTACGTGCTTCTCTGGCCTGAGGGGGCTGTGAGCTCCTAGGAAGTGCCTGCTGGAGTTGGGAGCAAAGAGTAGGTAGAAGGAGGTTAAGATAGGAAGATCTGTGTGATCCACTGGAGATGGCTGTGGGAGAGAGGATGCAGCAGTAGTCTGCTGCAGAGCTGTGGATGAGACTGTGGAATCAGATTTGGAAGTGCTGAGGGAGAGGTGAAGACTTGCAGCTAGCCTAGCCTCTTTCCTGGCCAGAGTGCCACTGAGTTGTTTACTTTAAAAGATGAACCTCATTATATGTGAACTATATCTCACTAAATGTTAGTTGTCTTTGGTTTCTGTTGCTGTGATTAACATTATGATCAAAAAGAACTTGGAGATAAAAGGTTTTCCATTTTACAGTCCATCATGAAGGGAAGTCAGCGAAGGAACTTGAGGCAGGACCTAATGCAGAAGTTGTGTAGGAACACTGCTTATTTTCTTGCTCCCCATGTACTTCTCATCCTGCTTTCTTATATCACCAAGTCCCCCCTGCCGAGGGATGATATGACCCACAATGGGCTAGGCCCTTTCATATTAAACACCAGTCTAAAAAGAAATGCCTACAGTCAAATCTGAAGGTGGCATTTTCTCAATTGTGGTTCCCTCTTTTCAGATGACTCCAGCTTTTGTCAAGTTGACAAAAATTAAAACATCTCTAGCAAATATATTAGAAAACAATTTCAAGTAACTAAAATGGAACAAAATTAAGAATTCCTTTTTTCACAGTTGGGCAAGGTAGAGTACACCTTTAATCCCAGCACTTGGGAGGCAGAGGCAGGCAGATCTCAGAGAATTTGATATCAGCCTAATCTATGTAATGAATTCCAGGGCAACCTGTTGTAGGGTATTCACCAGAGAAGACTACTAGGACATGGGTTTAAACCAATAGGAAGTCTTTATTAGCCAGTCAGCAACTACACTGGATCTTTAGGATCCCAGTATATCCCCAAACTTTAAGTGTAAAAACCATGTTCTGGATTGACATACTCAGTTAACAACAACAGTTAGCCAGTATAGGAACTACAGAAGCCAAAAGCCAGGTTAGTACATTTAATGACTTTCCCAGTACTATGGGCTTGGATGGATTAGGTCTTTGTTTTAGTTTTGACAAGTGGTGCCGTCTACGTGCCGTGTTTTATGGCATGAGTGGCACTTCCATCATGGAGCCAGTTGTGCTAAAGTCTGGGGACCTGTTACATTCCCCACTGATCTTAGTGAAAGAATCAAATCAAGGACTCATCCTGTTTTAGTTTAAGATGTAGGGCCTTGTAGTTAATCCAATTGGAATGAGAAAGGCCCAGTCAGTGCTGATGGCAGAGTAGTGAGTCAGGGGGGACCAAGAGAACAAAGACTGGTACCAATTCTTTTCCAAACCATGGCAAGATTTTTTAAAATATTTTTGATCAATAGAAACAGCGGGTTTCTCCCAAAGCCATACAGAGTTTTCCTTTATCTTATGAGAAGCCTACGCCTCTCCAATTTTTTTATTGGTTTTTTTCGAGACAGGGTTTCTCTGTGTAGCTTTGTGCCTTTCCTGGAACTCTCTTTGGAGACCAGGCTGGCCTCGAACTCACAGAGATCCGCCTGGCTCTGCCTCTCGAGTGCTGGGATTAAAGGCGTGCGCCACCACCGCCTGGCCTCTCCAATTTTGTAAGACCATTTCTGCAAGGGAATCTAACTGTTGCTTTAATTTAGAAATGGAAACTTTTAATACCTCTAGGTCCTGATCAACTTGTTTACTTAGTTTAGAAAGCATCAGAAGAGGCACACTTAGCCAAACCATTGGTTTATGGCCACCAAGTAGTTTCAGGGGCTTGGTAATATAGCTCTTACCCAGATGAATTAACCCAAGGCAGTATAGCAGGCACCAGAAGAAGCAGAAGTGCCTGTGTTAAGTCTTCTAACGTTGGTTTGGCTGCCCGAAATCACAGTGAGTTTTGTCAGTCAATGGACTGACAGTCTGGTTAGTTCCTATCCTGTGTAGTACCGGAGGACAGGGGTGGGTGGGGGGGAGTGTTTAAGCACAACCAGCAGGTGGCAGGTATTTAAGCATAACCAGTAATTCTGGCTGATTTCTGGCTGTGAATGATTAACTCTATCCCCAGGGTCCCTTCTTGTAGTATAGAGTCTGATTCCCCAGGTTTTTTCCTATTTCCCAAAGGCCAGGATATTTTTAAAGGAATTTTTTAGGAACTTTCAATTTCATAAGCTCAATTTTTGCAATAGAAACTCCACTGTTTCTTCTGGCAACTAGGGGTCTCAGCCGTAGGACATGCACAGAATTGTAAACTTCATATTCCTATCTCAAAAGATAAATCCCCATGTCTTTTCTTTCTCTAACACAACCAGACATTTAAACTGGGCTTTAGTGAACAGAGATCAAGATGTATATGGGTTGCTGATCTGTAGTCATATTAGCTAATAGCTTCCCAGGTCTAGGCCTGAGGGCCATGAGGTTTGGACCATAACCCTGTATTCATACCAAACACAAGTCTTAGGAGGAGGAGGTAGAGTGGCAGGGAGTGGAAGGGCCTGTGGCCCAGTGAAACCTTGATTTCAGTGGGTCCATAGTCCAAAGATAGCCCATTTGGCAGCAACATCTGTGGCTTCTGCTTTCTTGACCTGGGCATGGTAGATACATAATGTAATGTCAGCTACCTTTATTGTAGTAGGAGGGAATCACCTTGCAGGGGACTTTCCAGGTTAGTTTCAGTGCCCCTTTGACTACTTGCTTGACCCAAACAGTATCACTAGACTTGAACATAGGGAAAATGGTGGTAGACTCAGAGGTCAGCTGGGTCTCTAGGATAGTCCAATGAATAGCCTGTATGGATGACTGGAGGGCCTGAAGTGACATGAGAAAGGAATATTTAGAGAGTTTCTGCCAACTGCTGGTCTCTGAGCCTGGGAAGCAGTTGGGGAGGTCTTCCAAACATAATCTCATAGGGGGATAAATCCCTCCCTGTATGGGGTGCAGAAAGCCAAAGGAAAGCAAAGGAGGGAGGCCTAACCATCCTTTGCTGGACTCTAATGAGAGTTTTATTAATGTTTCTTTTGATTTCCTGTTTATTCTTTTTACTTGGCCAGAACTCTGAGGTCTATATGTACAATGAAGTTTTTGCTCTATGTCTAAAGTTTTAGCTATTAATTGATAGGTTTTGGCTATGAAAGCCAGACCATTGTTGGACCCCATTGCTAAGGGGAGGCTAAATCAGGGGACTAGTTCCTGGAGGAGCTTTTTAGCTACTATTTGAGCAGTTTTCAGATGGGGACTACTTCTTACCATCTAGAATAGCCATCTATAAAAACTAGCAAGTACTTTTTGTTCTGCCCAGATTAGGACCCCTAAAGAGACCACTGGAGACTGAAGATGTCCAGAATGCAATAGCAAGGTTTATTTCCATTACAAGTCACAACAGGGAACTCATTTCAAGCACTCACTAGCAGCAGCACAGTGAGGCAGGGAGGAGTTACTCTTTCTTGGGGAAGTTAGTTTTTATAGGTAAAACCCACAAAATTTCTTAGGGGGGGGGTTAGTATGGGTCCATCTTTGATTGGTCCAGTTTTTCCCGGGCCTGGACTTTGTCTTATTTTAGCTTATCTGTTTGCCCTGTCAGGAGTTTTTCAACCCATCTCTGGGGTCTGGTCATGTTATCTCCAGAGAGGGGCATCTCGTGGTTAATCGGTCACCACCAGACATCCTGACTTTGTTCCTTTGAAAACACCTGACTTCACCCACTCCAGGAAGGGGGAACCGACTCAGTTCTGTTTATTTTTAAGATATCTCTTCCCTCAGCTCTTTTGGGTTTCTGGGGGAACTGTGTCTGGGCCTTTGGTGGGGGTCTTTCACTTTTTTCCTTCCCCAGTAGGTGGGATCTTGGTGAAGTCAGTTTTTCCAGAGTTCCATGGGGTATTGGTGTCTCAATCATTTCCATTCCTCAGTTAGGGTTCTCTGTTTTGGATTCATTTGAGCACAAACGTGGCATCTGGCTGAGACATCCTGCACTAGGCTGTCCAATCTAGGCATAACATACCTTGGTCTGAGCAACTCAGAAAGTTTTGTGGGGCCCAGATGAGCAGCTTCGTGAAGGTTAGTTACCAGAGTCCTATCAGTTGTTTCTGGGAGAATGATCATTCTCTCCGGTGTCTGTGGATTTGAGTTGTTCATTTCTTCTTTACCAAGGAGTCTTGGGCAGCACTGGATCATGGTATGTCATTAGAATATCAATAGGATGCACTGCTCTTAGGGCTGTTTGTCAGGCAGCTGGGTCAGCAGCCCAGCAGTGGAGGACAGCAATTTGTAGGGAAAGTCAAATAGCCTCTATGAGGGCAGAGATTTTTATGTTCATTTTCCTACTGGTGAGAAGCTCTCTTTCTTTATAGATCATACTGTAGACATGCCTAGTAGTAAAAGCATACTGACTGATGATCTATTTACATTGTGGTGGACTTTCCTTTTCTCCACCCTGAGAGTCTGGATCAGATTGATCAGTTTTTTCTCTCTGGACTGAGATACTTGACTTTGGTCCAAATTATTTCAGTTCAAGTAACTTCCATGTAGCTGGTTTCACTTTTCATCTCCTAACAGTCATGGATGAGCACCTGCGTCATCAGGTAAGAGGGCAGCCAAAATGACGGCAGTGGATTTCTCAAACTGGACTCAAGGGTGGGCCATGAGTAGGGCTGATACTGGGTCACACAATCATGAGCCAGCCAGCATTCTGGTGTTCCTCGCTCTTAGACAAATGAGCCATCCTGTGACTCCAAGGTCCAATTGTTTGGACAGATATGTCACAGGGTGTTTCCATGGCCCCAAAGTTTGAGTTGAAACCCCTTTTGTCTTCATGGACAAACAGATAGAAAGGTTTGGAGACATCTGAAAGTGCTAGGTCTGGAGTAAAGTTGGAGCTGTTTTTAAAGCCTCAAATACCTTTTGTTTTGTTCCAGTCCAGATTAGGGACTCAATGCCCACCTTGGCTTTGCTATTTTCACAGCAGCCAATTTCCAGCAGTACCTAGGAACTTCTGAATCTGTCTCTTAGTCTTTGGAGTTGGGATCTGAAGGATGGCAGCAATCCTATTTTGAGACAGGCTCCTTTTGCCTCCCCTTAGCCAAGGTAGGTAGCCTCTGGTGTACAAAATTGGGCTTTCTTAGCTGATATTTTGTAGCCTACCATCTGTAACTCCAGCAGCAGTCCCTCAGTGGCCCTTTTATAATCCATTTTCCCAGGAAACCTCTGATGGAAGAATAGGAGGTAAGATCTTAGTGTTTCATCAAACAGGGTTGGTGAATTTTTAAATCTTTGGACAACCTGGTGGTCCAGGTAAGTTGCCTGCTGTAATTTCCCTCTGGGTCTATCCATTTAAAAGCAAAGATGAGTTGACTCACCTCTGCCAATGGGAGGCTGAAGAATGCATCTTTCAGGTCCAAGACAGTGTATACAAGTTTCTCTGGAAGAGTCCTACTCATGTGAATCAGAGGTCTCAGGTTTCTTCACAGGCAGGAGAGGCATATTCCAGGATGATTGGCAGGGCACAAGAAGGCCTGTCTCTTCAAGCCAGGCAATATGGACCACAATTTCCCTTTTTCATTTCCAGGGTCATTGGGTACTGTTTAATCTGGATGGAGGTAGCTGAACTGGTTAGTTAAACAATTATAGGAGCTTGGTATTGGGCCAGTCCTGGGGGGCTGTTTTTTTTCTGACAGAGGGTAAGATACCAAAATGTTGCTGGGTATCTGTAAGTCTGTGTCTTGTCACCAGAGAAGGTGATGATGGCTTTCAATTTATGGGAAAGGTCTCATCCTGATCAGTTCTCTGTTGTTAAACACCCTTTGATCTACCTCCAGCAACTGGGACCTTTAAAAAATTTAAACTTTTATAATTTTTTAATATCGGGGGCTGACTAGGTGATTAAGAAAATCTTTTTAGAAGCTGTCCTTAATCTTTCTAAAAAGAATATAGTGAAAATTGCTTAAGGTCTCCTTGGTTGGTATTAGATGGAAGGGGAAATATGTCAAGGCTGCATTGCCTAACAGCGATCCTCTGCCCAGTCCAGGGACAGGGTTTTTTTGTTTTGTTTGTTTGTTTGTTTTAGCTTTTTTTCAGAGAATGGTGGGTTTCACAAATCATTGGTTGAAACCGAGATATAAATTATGAAAGGTCCTTACTATATAAGCCACACCCATCTTAAGATTGCCTCAACTTCACAAATGCTGGCATTATGGGGATACACCCCAATGTCTGCCATGCTTGAATTCTTATTTAAGCAAACTATAAAATAAATATGATGAAAAATAAAGATGAGAAATCTGGAGTAATTTGAATACTGAAAGGATAATATATTTAGTTATTTTAGGTGATTATTGTTAAAAATTTTAAGTGTGCCAATACTAATGTGGTCTTGCTCTTTATGTGTATGTGTGCATCTATGTGGGTATGTGCATATAAATGCAAATACCTGCAGAGGCCAGAAGAAGGTACTGGATCCTCTGGAGCTGGAGTTACAAGTGGTTGTGAACCATACAACATGGGTGCTGGAAACTGAATTCAGATCTTCTGTAAGAGCAGTACACATTCTTAACTGCCATCCCATCTCTCCAGCCCATGATTAAGCTTCTGAAAAAAGCACTTGTGTTTTAGAAATAAAGAGTAAAAATTGTGGATGAAATGATACAGGGGTTGAGATTTACTTCAAAACAAATTCAGAAGTCCAGAAAGTGGAGACACTAAACACAACAAAATTGACCAATGAGTCTTTTGCAGACAAAACAACCAACAATGAAAATGCAATATATGCAGGGGGAGAAATTATTTGCAAATCATATATCTGATAAGGCTTTAATATCCAGAATATGTAAGGAACTCATCTCATCAGTAGGAAACCAGTCTAGGGCTGAAGAGATGGCTCAATGGTCAAGATCACTGGCTGCTCTTCCAGAGAAAGGTTGGATTCCCAGCATCCACATGTCAGCTCACAGCCATTTATAACTCCCTGAAATATAACCTGAAATTTTGGGAAAAGACTTGACTAGATATTTCTCAAAATGAGACATATTAATTTCCAAGACACATATGAAAACATTCTCATCATTACTAATCATCTCAATGAGATAGCACTTGGATGTGTCATAATGACTACTAACAAGAACAATAATTGAGAAAAATGATAACAAGTGTTATTGAGTATATTGAGAAAAAGGAATCCAGGCATACTATTATGAGGGTACAAATCATTATAGCCACTATGGAAAACTAAATGAACATACCATATTTGCAAGACCTTGGGTATCATGCCCAGTGCTCAGGCAGTATATCACATTTTTTTTTTTTTTTTAGTGTTTTGAGACACGGTCTTACTATGTAGCCTCTGCATATGTATTCATTATAGAATGAATTCAATTTGTAGAATAGGTTAGCCTTGAACTCATAGACGTCTACCTTCCTCTGCCTCCTGAATGCTTACATTAAAGGTGTTCACCACTATAGTCAATTGTCTTAGGGTTTCTATTGCTGTGAAGAGACACAATGACCACAGCAACTCTTACAAAGGAAAGCATTTAATTGAGGTTGTGGTTTACAGTTGAGAGTTTCAGTCCATTTTGATCATGGCCAGGAGCATGGCAGCATGCAGACAGACATGGTTCTGGCTACATCTTTCAGGCAACAGGAAATGGACTGAGATACTGGGTAGTATCCTGAGCATAGGAAACCTCAAAGCCTGCCCCCACAATGATACACTTCCTTCAACAAGGCCATACCCACTCCAACAAAGCTCTGCCTACTAATAATGCCACTCTCTATGAGATTATGGGGGCCAATTACATTCAAACTACCACAGTCAATATATCACAATTTTAAACTCATTCATCCATCCTGTATCCTGTCCATTGTAAACAAATTTTCAAAGTGAACATAAGAATACAGTTGTCTCTTCAACACACTGATTTCAGTTTTGTTGTCATTTTTGTTGTATTTTTCTGTAAACTCAGAAGTCATATTGCTGGGTCATATGTTGGGGGTAAGAGGGCAGGAGAAGAAAGATATATAAACATAACAGAATACTGTTTAGTCTTTGAAAACAGTGAAACCCTGTCATTCATGACAACATGGATGAACCTAAAATATACTAAGTAGAATAGAGCAGAACAGAGCAACACATAACACATGTTCTCATTTACATGTGAAATCTAAAATAATCTAATGCTTAGTAGCAGAGAACAGAATTGTGGCCCCTAGGGCTGAGAAGGGCAGAGAAAGAAATGTTGATCAACATATAAAATTTCAAATAGGAGGAACAAGGTCAGGAGCTCTGTTGTACAATATGATAACTATAATTACTAACAATGTATTCTTGACAACTGGTGACAATAAATATTAAGTGTTCTCACCACAAAAAAATAACATGTGAGGTAATGAATATGTTTATTCCCTCTACCTAGCCATTCCATAGTGTAGAAGTATTTCAAAGCAACATGTGGTCCGCAATAAATATATACAACAATTGTTTGTCGAGTACAAAATAAACCTTGGGGCTTGGATGGAATCTACTTTAAAGCACTTCATAGCATACATGAAGCGTTGAGTTCTATCACCAGCTTCACAAACATAAATGTCTTTTGATGGCTATAGCTCAGGGCTGTAACACAAGCTTAGCATCAGAAGAGTTTTGGCTTCCATCTCTAGCACATACTAAATAAAAGAATAGATAAAAATATTTTAATAAAAATCTTACAAATATAAGCAAGACCCTGATCATGAATCTATAATTGTTGAATATCCTCAATTGGTATCTGTGGGTTTATTTTCATCTATCTTTGAAAATCTTTGAAAGCTGTCATAACAAACAGTGAAAAAGCAAGCAGGCAGCTACTGCATGTATCTATCTAATGAACTATCATCACCTAAAAATCCACCCACAGAAATCTGCCATTGTCAGATTTGCCTTTTGTTTTTGTTACAGTGTTAACAGCCAAACATAGGACCTCACTTAAGTTAAACAAGCATTCCACCTCTGAGCAACATCCCAGACCGGATTGTTTAATCTTTTAAAAGAATTTAGAAATCAAGATTTGAATGCAAAATCATTGGCATTTGGTGATCCATTTTTAAAATCATAGAGCACAAGGAATAATTCTATCTGAAGTTTGGATTTGGCATGCAGCCGCCACTTTACAGCATACAATTTAGCATTAATGGATTCTAAGGACATTTGTCGTAAATGTGATTTATCTTGCGCACACAGTAAATAGCATGTATTTTTTACTTTCCAAATTATGGCCTGTTTCTAAAAAACACAAGTAATAATAACACAATCACTCATGCACTTGCTATGTTAATATGTTTTCAGATTTGCTTTAAAAAAACAAAACTAAACTAAAATGCTCTGTATGTTAATGCCCTCTTTTTATCTTCTTTTGGTCTCACTCCCTCTGCCTCTCCAAACACTACTATCCTGAAATTGGAATCCCTCTCTCCCAACCACGAAGATCACTACAGTCTGTACACATCTGAAAACCAATGTGTTATTTTCTTTTTTCTCGACCTTTTAGAGAAATGGCTTTGTTCAATCAGAAAAAAAAAAAACAAAAAAAACATCTATTGCATTTCTGTCTAGCAATGATAAACTGCTAGAAAACTAATTTTTCAAAAAAACATTTAGAATAACATAAAAATAATTTATATCTTGGACTAAATCTAGCAAAAAGATGGGCAGGATATTTAGCAGGAAAATGGTAAACTTTATCAAAGGTATTAAGTACCACCTAAATAATGGGAAATGCAAAATCATTAAGATATCAATTCTCAGTGTCATTCTGGTGACAATTCTAAAAGGAATATAAAGCAGAGAGGCAAAAAGCAAGTTGCAGAAGACATATTTATGTAAGTTTCAACATCATGCAAAAGAAGCAATATATTGTTTAGGTATATAAATTACTAAGAAAAGCAAGACATGACAACCAGAAATAAACTTAAAGGACATAGTTGGAAGGAAAGTAACAGAAATTCAAAGGTAATAATTAATGGCCTATGTCTTAAATAGGTTGCTAAAATGTATTTACTATTTGCTGTTATGAATATTCTTCTGCTTTTCAAGAGTTTGTCATGTAGTCCAGGGTGGCCTTAAAGTTGCTTTGTAGTCAAGGATGACCTTGAAATTTTTTTCTAAGGTTTACTTACTTTTATTTTATGTGTATGAATGTTTATCCTGCATGTATGTCTGTGCACTATGCTATATAAAATACTACATAGAATTATTACTGTTGTAATAATGTTAACAATGATTGTGATTGTCATGTGGTACTTTTTAATAGTGGCTATGGTTGTCATATTAAATAAAATGTACATAAATTTATTTAGTACCCATATACTAGAAAAATTTGGGCTCTTTTATTTTCTTTGTTTTTTAGCAACATCCAGTTCCACATTGTTCACATTAATATTCAAAGGGACTTAAAAGTGTGCTGTTGTAATATATTTCCAGGCATAAAACTCCTAAACTCCTGGTAATCTCTGAGGCGATAGTGTCTTTTGCAGGTTGATGTTTTCTGTTGACTGGCAGTTCCTAAGTAGCTTTAGAACAGGAACTGGTCACCAGAAACACCACGGCAGGATTAGAGGGTTGGGACTTTCAGCCTCACCCTGTAGCCTCTGATCTGGGGAGAAGAACTAAGGCTGGAACAGATCACCAAAGACCAACAACAAAACCAATCATCTGAATTTGTCTAAAGAAATGAAGCTTGGAGATGTATCTTCATTTAGCACCATGGTTGGTCCCCAGCACCACTCATGCCTAAGTAGTGAAGCTTCCATAAACCCTAAAGGACGGGGTTCCAGAAGCTTCCAGACAGCTGAATACATGAAAGTTTCTGGGGAATAGAGTGCCAAAGAAGGAGTCCCTCTTGTCCCTTGCTCTAGGCTTCTCTTCATCTGGGTTCCTCTGTACCCCTTGTAGTAAACTAGTAAGCTAAGTGTTTCTCTGAGTTCTGTGAGCCATTCTAGTACAATGGTTGCACCCATGGAAGGAGGTGTAGGAGCCCTGATTACAGTCAATAAGTCAGAAACTTAAGTATGATCAGGGCCTACGACTAGCATTTGAAGTGGGGGGGGGCAGTGCTGGGGACTGAACGCTTAACTGCATGATCTGACAGAAATGAGTAAATTAAAGCATAGCAAGCTTATGGCTGCGAGAGAGGTTTTTTTGTATTTTATTTTTTTATTATTATTTTATTTTATTTTACAATACTATTAAGTTCTACATAACAGCCACAGATTCCCTTGTTCTCCCCCTTCCTGCCCCCCTCCCCTTCCCCAGTGCGAGAGAGTTTTTTAATTTCTGGTGTCAGAAATCCGTGTTGATTGTTGAGTGAGAACATAAGAGAAACTGAGTTTAGTGTTTCTTTTTTTTTTCCCCTAAGAAGGCGTTTGGACTGGAAACAGAGTATTTAGGAGTAAGCCACACACAAAGGACTGTTAAACCTGAAAATTAATTCTCTCACAGGAGGTTATAAAAGATTCCAACTAGAGAACAAACCTGGGAAAGAAATTCTATTTATGGCTGCTACTTCTTACCAAAGTCAAATGACAAAACAGAGCATAGAGAAAGAAGGGCCTGTTTTCAAACATCAGCTCTGTTGCTTCCTAGCAAAGTGATCGATGGACAACTTAGTGCTGTGTGTTCAAAGGTTCAAATGATGGTTTGTGTCTACTTGTTTATTTTCTGTGGGGACATTTGTAGATGCCAGAGGACAACTTGCGGAAGTTTGTTCTCTCCTTCCACCACGTGCTTCCTGGGGACTGAACTCGGGGCATGAGGTTTAGCAGCAAGTGCCTTTACTTGCAGAGCCATTTTGTAGCCCCAAATTGTAGTGTTTTCATCTAAAAAATAGTCGTGAAGACTACACTAAAATAACATATCAATGGCCTAACACTGCAGCAGGCACATAATAGACAACAAATGCCACTTTACTTTTAAATTTTTTTTTTTTTTTTTGGTTTTTCGAGACAGGGTTTCTCTGTGTAGCTTTGCGCCTTTCCTGGGACTCGCTTTGTAGCCCGGGCTGGCCTTGAACTCACAGAGATCCACCTGGCTCTGCCTCCCGAGTGCTGGGACTAAAGGCGTGCGCCACTACCGCCCGGCCTTTTTTTTTTTTTTTTTTTAAGATGTATTTATTTATTATGTATACAGAAGAGGGCACCAGATCTCATTACAGATGGTTGTGAGCCACCATGTGGGTGCTAGGAATTGAACTCAGGACCTCTGGAAGAGCAGCCAGTGCTCTTAACCACTGAGCCATCTCACCAGCCCACTTTACTTTTAAATTTTATGAACATGTTAAATCTAAAAAAAATGGGGAGCTGGAGAAATGGTTCACTGGTTAAGAGCATTTGTTGCACTTGCAGAGGACCCATGGGGGATCACTCATAACCATATGTAACTCCAATGGACCCAGTACTCTCTTCTGGCTTCTGCAAGGACCCACACTTACATGCATATAACCCAGGCATAGACACACACACACACACACACACACACACACACACACACACAGGGAGAGAGAGAGAGAGAGAGAGAGAGAGAGAGAGAGAGAGAGAGAGAGAGAGAGAGAGAGAGACTTTTATAAAGATTTTTAAATCTTAAAATACAACTAAAGACATACATCTGGATACATAGCCCAATGGTATAGCACAACATGGTCAAAACCCTGAGATCAGTCCCTGGCAATATTCACCTCCCCTGCAGAAAGTATTTAAAGAATATTTATATAGAATATTAACATATGTAAGTTTTCCATTTCCTGTGCTCTGCTAGCTCTGGCATAATCTCAAAGACAAAAACAAAACAGAAATAACATGGCTTAGGATATATAATTACAACATGATTTCACCTCCTCGCAGGCTCCATTAGAGAAAATGGTAGGGAAGAGCCTGGCAAATTCATCTTTTCAATGCCTCCCTGTTACCAAATTACCTTTCACTTTACTCATTATTTTGATGCATTCCTCTTTTTAAGTAAAGATGTCTTTTCTTTTCTAGGAAAAGAAAAAAAAAAACAGAAATAAGAAGCAAGTAAATGGAGCAAATCCAGGATCAACACCAGAAATAAAGACTGCAAATGAATGTTAACAATATTGTTTAAGTAAATAAATGAGAATTTGAGGAAAAGACAATATACCATTAAGGAAGACGGGGAGTGATTGATGAATGAATAACTGAATGGCTTCCATAAATAGCAAATGAAGATGTAAGGAATCAGATACGTTTAAGGAGAGACTTGGTGACTTGGAATACATGTCTTGGGGAATTTGCCAGGATGCAGCAGAAAGAGACAAAGATGTGAAAATGCTAATAAGATGTAAAGAGACGTGTTAAAAAAGCATGAAGAGGTGTGCTTGGTAATGTTCTAGAAATAAAAATTAAAGAGAACATTAACAAAGTGACCTTCTAAGTTGTAAATATGAATTTCCCAGGGTTCTGAAATAAATGCGTCCTCAGTTATAGAACACAAACTACAGAGCACCAGCCCAAAACTGAAAACAAATCTCAGCCATGGGGTTAATAATGAAAGATTAAGAATATGAAGCAATATGTCATCATCAACATTACAGAGAAATATAGTTATTGACAAATCAAAATAACAAACGAGTGAAACTGCAATTCTATCTCCTATATTACTGATGGAAAAGCAGGATGGTATAGCTACTCTGAAAATCATCTGAAAGCTTCTTGTAAACCTAAACAAACATATTCTTTGTTTTTAGTTGTGTGTGTGTGTGTGTGTGTGTGTGTGTGTGTGTGTGTGTGTGTGTGTGCATGTACATACAGGTGGCAGAAGGGGGCATCAGATTCACAGAACCGGAGTTACAGGCAATTGTGAGCTGAGAAACATGGGTGCTGGGAAACAAATTAGCGTCCTCTGCAAGAGTTGGAAGTTCTCTTAACTGATGAGCTATCTCTAGTCCACAAATATATACTTATCATGTGATCTAGATTTTTTGCTGCTGGATATGTACCCTTCAAAAATGAAACTCATATGTATTCAAAAACCTGACTACAAATGTGGCATTACCCATAATTGCCTCAAAGTAGAAGCCACACAAATGTTCTTCAATGAGAAAAATGCATAAATAGGGTTACATTCATAAAATCGAATGCTTCTCAGCTATAAAAATGTGTTGCCAACATGTACTACCCCATGGATAAAAATCTCACATGCTTTTTGCTCAGTGAACCAAATACAAATAAGATTCCATATTGTATTTCACTTCTATGACCTCTGTGAAAGGACAAAGCCATAATGGAGAAAAGATCTAAGGATGCCAGAACACAGATGTGGGGGCCATGTGTGACTAAAAAGGGAAGCATAAGAAAGTTTGTGGGCCATGGTACAGTTCTGTATGTTGATTATGGCAGGAGTGACTCAAATTTCACATGTAAATTCATAGACCTGCCCTGGCACAGTGGCTTGTGCCTGTAGTCTTGGCTTCACATGGGGTTGAGGCAAGATCACCTGAGCTCGGGAATTCAAGGCCCATGTAGACAACAAGTAAGAATTTCTCTAAAAAACAAGCAAAGAAACCACAACTAACCATACATCAAAAGAAAAGTCGATTTACTGTATAATTTTCTTTATTGCAATGTGCAACTCAAATACTGTTCATTGTATGACTCAGTCATTTAAAGAATACAGTTTTGTCAGGCATGGTGGTTCATACCTATAATCTCAGCAATTGGGAGACTGAGGCAAGAGGATTGTTGCACAGTAAGATCCTGCCTCAAAGAAAGAAAATATAAGCATAAAATAAAATATATACAGATAGGCATTAGAGAGACAGAAGAAGGCAGATTTCTGTATTTGAGGCCAGCCAGCTAGGGATATATAGTGCAACCTTGTTTCTAATAATAAATAAATGAAATATACAGTGGCTTCATTTTTTTCTTTTTAATTGACAAAATTGTATATATTTATGTTATATGATATATTTCAGAGAATGTATACATTAAACTAAACTGAAGAACATGTGGGTTACCTCACATATTTAATTGTGGTAATAACATTTAAAATCTACTCTAGCAATTTTCAAATATATAGCACATTATTATTAACTATGGTCACTATAATGTACAAGAGATCTGTTGAGATTCCTCCTCCCATCTAACTGAAATTTGGATACTTTGGCAATAGGGCATTTAAAAAATAATTTAAAAAACCAGGAAGCCTAAATAAAGCAATAATCTTTCAGGAAATATAAAGGTAGCCCACAATCCACCATTAAAAAGCCACCAAGTTTGATGGGAGATATGACTTAGCACTTTGTAGAACAGAAATTCTCTCATAATATTATTAAAGAACTTGCATATATATGTTACATATACAAAAATACATTTCCAACCCTCTTTTCATGATGTTGACTAGCACAATCCTAACACATAACAAAAAGTTTACAAAAAAAAAAATGGAGGAAGTGAGCTGGGAAATGTAGTAAAAGAGCACATGTCTCGTATGCATGAGGATCTGGGTCCCATCTCCAGCCCCACAATATAAAGGAGAGAGGAGAAACCAAAGAAAGGATAAAGGGAAGTGTTGGGAATCTTCCCTGGAGCTGCCCTCTCCAGAGCCTGGCCTTGAAAAAGCCTGCCAAGCAGCAGCTCCACCCCCAGAGGGTACTTAAGGTCTGGCCCACAGACTTCCCCTCCTGGCTCCCCTTATGACTTCTCTTCCCTGGGACCACCCAGGAATACTCTGCTCAGATTAAATCTGGACTTAATATTCAGCCTAATCTGATTTACTGCCTTAGTGGAGAGGCTTAAGGAAACTTTTCATCTCCTGCATTGACTGGGTAGAGCTGAGATTTTCCCTGTGGCCCCTAGCCAAAAGGGAAAACCACTCCACTACCTACCTACACACACTCTTCACCAGACTAGATCAGCTCTTGGCCCGGTGAGTTGCCTCTTCCAAGTCACTACCTTTAGAGGTCCAGGCCCCACCCCCGATTTGGGGGTAATTTTGTCAAGATGCAGCTGCGCCTGGGGCACCTGGACCATTCCCCTTTCAATCTCATCTTCCCTGGATGCCTGGGACGCTGGAAACACGGGCCTTGGATCTTCCTTTACACCACCCCAAAGCTTAGCGCAATGGACACATCTCGCTTTAGACTTTGGGTAAAGGAAAAGGCTTGTGAATGATTGCTTCCTAGTCAAATCTGATCCCCTAAATGTATCTAAATTAGCTCCCTCTTCCAGGTTTGAGAGCATTACATTCCTGTCCCTTTCCCCTCTCCATGTTTGTCTACATCCCGCCCCTTCTCCTGCTTCCTGTTCCTGACTCCTCTCCCACTTGGGCTGCATATATCAAGGTTCCTCACCCAGCTCGTTCGTTCCCCCTCTCCCAAGAGCCTGGCAGACCCACGGCTTAAGCTCTTGACCCTTCACCAACTGCTCCCATTGGTTCCCATGCTCTCCCCATAGCGGAGGCAGCCTGCTACTACTGTTTTTTACTTCCACCCCACCCACCCCCTGCAGCACCTTCTCCTCCAGCTCTGGTGCCTCCAGCAGGGTAGCTGACAACACCCAGCTGCCCCACCATGGCTAGGAACTGTCTTTACTATACTTTCTTACATGCTGCTTATACTGGAAACTCAGGATTTTAAGTTGGTCATCTGACATGGCTTCCCGGGAAAAGTTTTGTTCCTCCTTCTGTTAAAATGTCCCACCTGTTCTCCAAGTATGGATGGGAATGTGGCCATAGTATGCTTGTTTTGTTTTGTTTTGTTTTTTAAACTGGTTTTGAATGTCTGAGTTTACATGTCCTGTGTGTCTTGGTAACTGCTCAGTTATGCTCACAACTAGCTGCTTGGGCTCAGAATTTGCCTCTGGGCTTTTCTGGCCCTGTATCTGATGTGATGACAAAGTTATTCTATGTTGTTATACCTTACTATAAAGAAAAACAGCTAAGAAATTAGGTATGGTTAAAAATCTATAACAAAAGTTAACTTAAAACTGGTAATTCCAGATTAAAACTGCTCTGAAAAACAACACGTGGTCTGCCACTACCCTAATTATGTACAGTCAGACATGTGGGCAGGTGCTATTTTGGATTACAGTTAAAGAGAGAGGTCATATGACTTCACCGCCATCTTTAATGAGGGTGATCGCATGGACTGGCCCCACTGAGCTAGGTCTCCAATATATTTTTCTGTATGATAATTCTTATTCTGTCCTAAAAACAAGGTTTATAAAAGATAGAATTGAAAACAATGCTGGTTTACTGAGGTATTAAAGCTGTACCTCCATGTAGCTGACGTTTCCTCTGTCCTACCCAGTCCACAGCCACTAAGACCCAAGTAAACACACAGAGGCTTATATTAATTAAAATTGCTTTGACATTAGCTCAGGCTTATGACTGACTAGCGCTTACACTTAAACTCAGCCCATTTCTGTTAATCTATATGTCACCACGTGTTCTGTGGCTTTACCTTGTGCCATTACATGCTGCTGCCTGGACAGTGGGCTAGCATCTCTTGACTTAACCTTCCACTTACCAGAATTCTCCTTGTCTATTTATCCCGCCTATACTTCCTGCCTGGCTACTGGCCAATCAGTGTTTTATTTATCAACCAATCAGAACAACATATTCACAGCATACAGAACATCCCACAGCACCTCCATGCATTCATGTACAGGAACATACCTTGCTGAACAGCCAGAATTCACAGGGCAAGAGTATTCCCTCATTATTGATTTTGAAAACACTAAATTGTTTGCAATGTTAAAACTTGGTTGTGCCTTATGATTATATCTTGGGACCACAGCTGAAAACTAGAGACTAAGGTATTCCCTCTAATCTTCTTGCTTTTACTAACACTGGTAAGCTATAGCTAATTAGGTAAACTAAGTTAAGCCTAAACATTTGTCTAATCAAATATACATAACAGATAATTATACCCTGATCCTCAAATGCTTCAGGGATCTGAGAATATGACATTTTAATAAAAAAAAAAAATAGAGAGACTCGCCAGTTCCTAGCAGCATCCTGTATCTCCTCCAAGGATGAACACAGAAGAACTTCTACCTGAAAGCTTGCTTTAAATGTGGCAAAGCCAGCCACACAGCAAGAAACTGCTTTGCACTTTAAACCAGTGCCAAGACTGGACAACAGGACACTGGGAGATTGATTACCCCACTTTGCCAAGTTAAGGTGGGACACTTTCCCCAAATTCCTACCCCACAGGAAAGTCTGTCATATGTTCTGGGTTTGCCAGCTGAAGATAGGTGCTGCCTCTGGGACTTCTATCCCTCAACAACCATGGAGAAACCTGGAACTGCCCAGGTAGCTGGAAAGTAAGAAGCTGCCTCACTTCTTATTTATCCTTCTCAGTTCTGATGGCGTTTGATGACTAGGGTACTTATAAACTGATAGAGCACTGACTACAAACAGTTTTCAAAAGTTATTAAATTTATATGGTCCCAACATTTAGAGACAGGTTAGCATTAGAGAGGTTATGGAAGCTTGCTGGCTTATTCAACTCTGTTCATCCCTTGCCCCTCAGCCTCCCTCCCTCCTCCTCCTTCACTTACTCAATCATTTGCATTTAGTAATTTTCTTCTGGTTATAGATTTAAAGGTGTGTTTCATGAAACTGAAGCCAGGCCCTAGGAAAATGTTAATACCTTTTAATCCCAAGCCATGGCCTTTTGCTATGACATCAAAATGTAAATCTGTTCTAGTTGTTTTACAGATATCTGCATGTTCCTAGTATTAGTTCTGCTACTGTATCAAGGAATCTGACATGGTAGATCAGTCCCTAGACAAGTCCACCCCTCCTGACAGATTTGTGCCAAAGCCAACCCACAGGGGCCCTTTAGATAAGTCAGCCACTGCTTGAGTTCTGAGGATACCAGTACTGGTGAGTACTGACAGGCTGATTTTACCCACATGCTCACTCATAAAAAGCTCCATTATCTCTTAACTTTTATTGCCATCTTTACAGGATAGATTCACTCCCCACCTCTGGGGAAACAGCAGATGTGATGGGTCAGGTAGTCCTGAACACATCTTCCCCCAATTTGGTGTACCATTCCCCCAAGCTCCTGGAACATCAGTGCTGATACCAGCTCTCCAGACTCAAGGGCATATCTGCTCTTTCATCTGGCTCATTCACCCTTGCCTGTTCTGTACACCCAGGGCACATCTCAGTTCCATTCAATAGAGCCAGTGGCAATAATCTATTTTTTTCTCCCAGTAACCTGCTTTCTCTACCTCCTCAAGAAACAGGTTCTTAAGGTCTCCAGGATGTAGAATGCTTCTTCACCTACACCTCCCACAGAGCATGACCCCACCAACTCCTGACTTCTGCCTCCCCATGTCATTCCTTGCCAGCAGGAAGTAGTCAGACTTGAACCTTCGTCTATACATACCCCAAAATGTTGGGATATTGGGGATATTCTCTGGAGCTGCCCTCTCCAAACCCTGCCTTCAGTTGTCCTCTCCAGACCCCCAGCCCTGAGAAAGCCTGCCACACAGTGGTTCCACCCCCAGAGGGTATTTAAGGTTTGGCCCACAGACTTCCCCTGGTGGTTCCCCTCATGGCTTCTCCTCTTCCCCTGGAACCACCCAGGAATGCTCTGCTCAGATTAAACCTGGACTTATTACTTTGGCCTGATCTGATTTACTGTTAGCGGAGAGGCTTAATATAGGGGTATGGAAACTTTTCAGGAAGGAGGAACTGAGGATGAGAAAAGAAGGAAAATATGAGTGACATAAGCATTAGATGTTAAAATCTCCATAAAATCTTAGAAAATCAAACTCAACAACACAACAAATTAGTAGTACATCATGCCAAGGAGTAATAACAGTCCCCAAAGCATAGTCTTACAATGTAGAAGAACTTAATAAATCACAAACTCAAGGCAAGATGGCAAAGCAACAAAATCAGGTAGGTATGGGTTAAGGAAAGTACTGAGTGTGCGATATACTTAGGGCCTAGAACCAGATGTTTTTCTGGCAATATCACATAGAGGACATCTTTTAAACACCTCCACCTCACTAATTTTAAAAATATAGCAATTTTCATGTATTTGTTGTTTTTATAATAGTGGAGATGGAACCCTAGATCTCAGCATCTTAAGCAAGCAGCAGCTTTCCTTTGAAACATACAGGTGAGTGCAAAGGGGGTGGTTGTGACAGTAGATCTAGACCACGAAACTACAGTCTTGAGCACGAGAGAGGAACAAAAGGTATTGAGACTTGTGTGGTGGGAGAAGGCAATTTATCACCCGTGACATAAAAGTAGAAAGAAGGCCACTGGAAGTGAGAGGGCAAAAGGGAAGGAGAGGGTAGTGGGGGAAGGAAACAGCAAGAAGAAATTTTGTTCATTTAAATTAAGATTTGTCTATTAATTTAAAATGCCATAGTTAATCCTATTTTTTGTAAGCTAATAACTTTGAAAAGAATAAGCAGCAGCAAAAAGTCAATTCCTAGGTCCTAAAAACGGGATGCCGTGAGCAGGCAGCTATTAGAATGGAATGTTCTGCCCTTGGCTGGATTATTTATCACATTTACTAATTAGGTTACTACTGGATTCTACAGGCTTCAGAGCAGAACAGAGACCTCAAACTTATGGCAGTCCTCCTGTTTCAGACTGCTGAATGCTGAGATTATAAGTGTGTGTCACCATTCAGGAGCAAGACATAAAAAGACAGAAACAATATCCAAACTTCTCTCTCCCTTGTTTTCAGGAGGCTGATTTCCATTTTTCTTAACTTTGTTTAATTAAGTGGGGAGGGGGCAAGTGAATGCACAAACTAAGATAGGCATTTGAAAGTCAAAGGACAACTTTCAATACTTGCTTCTCTTTTTCTACCATGTAGGTCCTGAGCATCAAATTCAGATCTTTAGACTTGGCAGCAAGTACGCTTAATCACTGAGAAATCTTGCCAGCCTGCTCTGTCTTTTTCATGTCCTTCTCTCAATGTACCTGATTCTAGTTTATAATTCTTCAATGTGGCTCCTCTGATTGATTTTATCTGACTCTGGAATTTAACTATAAGCGCTTCCTTGTCAAGGTTCTCGCCCAGAACTTTCTCTTAGTTTTAGAATTAACAGGACTCAGGCATGCTGTCTCTAAGTACAGTACTGTCTTTGTTAGGGTTTCTATTGCTGTGAAGAGACACTATGATCATGGCAACTCTTATAAAGGAAAACATTTAATTGGGATGGCTCTCCTACAATCCATTATCATCATGGTGCAACATGGTGGTGTGCAGGCAGACATGGTGCTGGAGAAGTACCTAAACGTCCTACATCTTGCAGACAACAGGAAATGGCATGAGATACTGAGTGGTATCTTGAGCATATATGAGACCTCAAAGCCCACCCCCACAGTGACAAACTTCCTCCAATAAGACCATACCTACTGCAACAAGGCTACACCTCCTAAGAGTACCGCTCCTTTTGGGGCCATTTTCTTTCAAACAACCACATTCTACTCCATGGCTCCCAAAGGCTTGTAGCAATAACATAATGCAAAATTGCATTCAGTCCAACATCAAAAGTCCCCATAATCTATCAGTCTTAACAATGTTTTAAAGTCCAAAGTTCAAAGTCTCTTCCAAGATTCATATAACCTCTTAAATGTAATCCCCTATAAAATCAAAATAAAAAAAAAAACAGATCACATGCTTTCCATATACAATGGCACAGGATATACATTATGGTTCCAAAATGGAGAGAAGGGAGCATAGTGAGGAAATATTGGATCAAAGAAAGACCAAAAGACAGTTGGGAAAACTCCAAACTATGCATCTCCATGTCTAATGTCAAAGCATTCATCAGAGCTCCAACTCATTTCAGCATTGTTGACTGAAACACACTTCTTTCTCTTGGGCAGGTTCCACTTCCTGTTAGCAGCTCTTGTTAGCAGCTCTCCTAGGCAGGTATCCCATGACTCTCATGTCTCTAACATTTTGGGGTCTCCAAGGCAATGCAGGCTTCAACTTCACAGCTTCACACAATGGCCTGTCTAGACCTACATGCAGGGACACCCCTGACACATGCCTGGCCTCAGTGGCTTTCCTTAGTCTGAGGTGCAAATCCCATAGCCTCTTTCTTCTATTCTTAAAGCCAGAACCATGTGGCCAAAGCTGCCAAGTTCTGCTGCATGCTAGGACTGGAATATGGCCCCCTCATTCAATTACATCTTCTCCAGCTTTCTGTTTTTGATTGTTACTTTCACTGCCTAAGCTTGGCTGTCCTTGAACTTGCTCTATAGACCAGGTTGGCCTCAAACTTAGACATCTGGCAATCTCTGCCTTCTAAGTGCTTGGATTAAAGATGTGCACCACCATACCCAGCTCTGAGCTTTTCTTTAATTCCTTTTCACAAGTTGGAAACTTAGCTGGATGTGATCTTGCCCTGAGGTCATTATTCATTTATTTCATTTCTTAATCTGTTTATCTCCTTGATCACAGGCCTTAGCTCCTTTCCATTTCCTGGTACTCTTTTTCTCCTCAAATCGTACATTTTTAGTTTTCCTTGCTCAGATTGCTCCTGTTCATTATATATCTTCATTAGAGTTACCACTAATAACATGATAGAGTCTATACTAGGTTGTTTTGAAATTTCCTCTGTCAATAGAATTAATCCAAAACTCTTCACTTTAGCCTCAAGCAGACTCTTTGGAAAATGGTAAAAGGCAACCATTTTCTTCACCAAAATATCACAATAATGATCTCTAGGCCACATATTAATATTCTTTTCCTCTGAAACCTCTTGAGCCAGCCTCTCACAGTTCACTGAATCACATTCAACACCACTGTCTTCCACGCTCCTACTAGTATGGCCCATTAACCACCACTTATTTCAACTGCTTTTCTAATCCACCATCCCAACATCCATACTCCTTCAAACAAAAACAAGATCAGACCAAGTACAATAATACCCCCTCCCAGTACCAACTTCTGTGATCATTAGGGTTTCTGTTGCTGTGAAGAGACATCATGTCCACAGCAACTCTTATGAAGAAAAACATTTAATTGGGGTGGCTCTCTTACAGTTCAGAGGTTTAGTTCATTATCATCATAGTGCAATATGGCAGCATGCACACAGACATGGCTAGAGAAGTAGCTGGGAGTCCTACATCTTGCAGGCAACAAGAAGTGGTCTGAGATACTGGAAAGTATCTTGAGCATATATGAGACCACAAAGACTGCCTCCACAGTGACACACTTCCTCCAATAAAACCATACCTACCACAATAAGTCTACATCTCCTAATAGTGCCACTCCCTTTGGGGGCCATTTTCTTTCAAGCCACCACAAGAACCTTGGCATAGTGAATATTTTATGATAAAAGAATTTGAAGACAAATAGGCATGGCAAAACCAACCAACTAACCAACCAACCAACCAGACACTTTGGAGGTCAAGGCAGGAGAATTAGCATTAGTTGGAGGCCAGCCTGGACCATATCCTGCAGTCAAGTCCAGCTTAAGCTATAGTCTGAGACGCTATCTCAGAAAAAAAGAGAAAGAAAGAAAGAAAGAAAGAAAGAAAGAAAGAAAGAAAGAAGGAAGGAAGGAAGGAAGGAAGGAAGGAAGGAAGGAAGGAAGGAAGGAAAGAAAGAAAGAAAGAAAGAAAGAAAGAAAGAAAGAGAAGGAAAGAAGAAAGAAAGAAGAAAAGACAAACAGAAGAGAAACGAAAAGAATTGAAGGCAAAGAATGTGACAAGCTGGTGTCCTGAAGTTCGCTACATCACCCAGGCAAACCTTGAATTCATAGCAGTCCTCCTGTCTTAGCCTTCTGAGTGCTGATGTTATAGGTGTGAGCTACCATACCTGGCTGAAACATGAAATTTAATACTGTTGCAACTTGAGAAATAAAGCAAGGCAAATCTGGAGGAATTCTCTGAACCATTCATGAATGTCTTCCCCCACAAGCAATATTACTGTGCATTTAAAAGTGATTCAAGCACTGAGGCAAATGATTTGCAGTTGGCAGAGTAGTTAGCAACTTCAATTACTGTGTAACTTTAGGATTGGTAAGGGAGCTCCCAGGAGGACAGAAAAGTTTTCACTCAGAAACAAAATGTATTGAGTTAAGCAATAGGGAGTTCAAAAACAATTATTATTAAGAGTTACACTGTTTCTTTAACTTTGCAAAATTGGTTTTCATTACTTTCACTCTTGGTTCAATAAAAAGGCTTTTAAATGGAATCTTTTTAGAATTTAATAAACTCCTTAAAAGTGATGCAAAAAAAAAATCACAAATCCTGAACTAAGCCTTCCACTACATTCAGATGTGCCTATCCAAAACTGTTGATTCTAGTCAATGGAATTTAACAGATGTACCTAATTGAAGGATTACAGAGTGGGTACTTTATGAAATAGGCTGTCAGAAAGCCACTGGCCCTGTTTTTTGGGGACTTAAAAAATCCAGTAGAAATGCATTCATTCATTTCTCAAACATTTTTCAAAAATGAGAACTATATTCCCCAGTATTATTCAATGTATGATCATTGTGTGGATGTCACACCAAGGATGAATAGAGTGCTATAAGGCCACTTGGGACTGATAGAGTTCTGGATCTCAAATAGACTCTGTCATTGTTTTTTCTCTCTCTGATTCTTCCAAAAGAAGGGTGTTGTCGCTCTTCTCTCTTCCCTTAGTACCATGTACATGTATGGATTGTGTATTACCCATGTTTCCTAACTATGGACCTATAGATATCTGGAAGGCAAGGTCAAGCTTTGGTCTTCTTTGCATTGACAACCTAGAATGTTTTGTGATGCTAAATGTTTGTTTTGTTTGTTGAGACAAGGTTTTCTATAGCTGAAAGGCTGGCCTTGAACTCTTCATCATAATGTCTTCACCTCTCAAACACTGGGAGTCTATATTTAGAGAATGAAAGAAAGGGTGAATGGTAGATGGATTTGACAGTAGAGAATGACCTTAGTGAATGAACAGAATTCCAATAGGTATAAATATTAGAAATTTCTCACAAAATGGACACCACAAAGATTCATTCAGTCATAGTTCATTCAGAAATTTACACAGGGTTTGGGAGATTAGAATGAAGGAATTCTAAGAATGTGAGTTGGCACCAGACTAAAAAGGGGCTTATAAGTAAGGACAGGGAAAGTATTGTTTAAGAGCCAGCACAGCTCTGATCTGTAGAATTAGAAAGTGGTCAGATGAAACTATCAGACAAGTTAAGCAATTATTACAGCAGAAATAGCAAAGCATATTTGAAGTGAATATGAAGGACAAAAATTATGAAAAGAATCTTCAGGCTTAGTAAACAGATTGGATTTGGAAAATGAAGGAGAACAACCCAAAGACCTCTCATTTAATTTCTGATGACAATGTCAATGATAGCACCAATGACAGACACAGGAAAGTCACAAATGAATGTCATCTGGGATTAGAGTGACCAAAATTGTTTCCACTACATATCACAGCTTCAGAGTAAGTGGCTTCTGTTTGCAGTAAACTGCAAGTTCTATTTGAGGAATTCATGAGAAACTGGCTACCCCTTAATTCTTCCAGACTCAGTACTCCTGCTTCATATGTATTTTCTAGAAAAGGTTATGGAACAGTTAAGAGCCAGGACTCCAACCAGGCTGGCTGACTTTTGACTCTAGCTTCTCCCCTAGAAGCTATGTGATTTTGGAGTGATTTCTTAAGCTCTTTGTGTCTCGAGAATACAGTAAAACTTGTATAATAGTATACCAGTCCAATGTTGCTGTGACCAAATATCTGAGTGATAACACTTAACAAAAGAAAGATTTATTTTTGCTCACAGTTAGACGTGGTTCAGTCCATGGCTGTTTGGCCCCATGCACTTGGATGGAACATCATGGTGGTTGACGCATGGGAGAGAGTAAGGTCTTCACCTCATGGTGGCCAGGAAGCAGAGTGGAGTAGTAATAGGTTTTGGCTAGACCAAAACATAACTTTCAATGAGGAACCCCCAATGGCCTATTTCCCTACCTTGAGAATTTCAACCACCTCCCTATAGTCTGCTCAAAAATTGATTCCATCAATAGATTAAGCCTTTTCATTGGAGCAGTGCTTTCATGATCTAATCATCTCTGGAAAACACTGTAGGGAGCTGCCATTCTAAGATGGCGCTGGCTTCCTGGTAGCCTAGTTGTAAACAACTCCATATTTGGCTATGCTCTCGGGACTACGTGTCCTGTGACCTGTGCATGCACGGGTATGGTAATTGGCCTTATGTCCTCAGCCTATCCCGTGGCTCCCTGTGCTTGCATTCTGGTGGGACCCAATCACAGTACGGCACGTTTGCCTGATTCCCTATATAAGCAGCTGCAGTTTAGTCCTCGGGGCCCCTCACCTCCCGCTCTCCCTTAACCAAGAGGCGCTCCAATAAAGTGTGATCTGAGAAGAATCCTCGTGTGGTGGTCGTTCTTCCTCGCTGGTCGAGGAGCTCGCCACAAAACATTTCCACAGACACATAGGAGTGCTTTCCCAATCCAGTCAAGTCAACAATCAAGATTAACCATCCCTGATTGTTAGAGGATTGAAATGAATATAAGTGCTTAGTTGTTGTTAGTTATCAAGGAGAAGGCTGTGAATAGCACAACAGTGAGCAGACACATTTGAGGAGTGGGAGGTGGAAGACAAGACATAAAATAAAGAAGAAGCAGGAGAACTGGAAGGGGCTAGCAGAGTACATTCTTAGAGTGCAAGGGAATGGTCTCAAGAAACAGGCTTTAGGTATAGCTCAGCAGGAGTATTCATGCTTGCAATGCATAAGTCCTTCATGACAATTCCTACCTAACACCACCAAAAACAAGGTAAGCAATAGCCACAGATCTCACAGGGGGTTAAAGAAGGAAAGGGCATCTTATTTGATAAGTAGATGCTTTCTTATCTTGTTTGTTCTGAAGTGGTAGTACTGTTAGCTCTTTGCCACATTTTGTGATCACATATGATACAAAGATATATTATGTCATGAGATATTGTCTGGCTCCATGGTGAGAGCTAAACAGGGATTCTTAACTTGCAGTTTTTCCAAAGGCCAGGATTTATATTTTTACATACTAAGAAAACTCCCAACTTTCAGTAATGATGATGATTAACAATAAAAATAATGTGTAATGCCTTTCCATTTAAAAACTACCCAATTATATATTATAATGCCATAATTAATGAAAGGTCCTCCAAAGAAATGTTTAATCCTTCCCCAAGATTTCAATCACCATTATAAGAGGTAAACAATTGACTGAGGTGGGACTTCTTTATTGGTGCAATTTTTAGTTTATGTTTAAAATGTTTTACATTGGTATAAATTTTAGTTTATTGATACAAACTTGAAGTTAATTTTGTTATACTGTATATATATTCTTGTTTGAGGTATTATGTTTATGTAACTCATTTAAAATTGTAATGGATAATTAAAAAATAGATTAATAATTAGTCATCTATGATAATCATATTTGTAGCCATGGTAGTTAAGTCTTCTAGGTATACATAGATATATTTCAGATAGATAGGTAATCTTTAAACATTCATAGACCTAGAGAATACGGCATTTAAATAACTTAGAATTCTGTTGACATGAGACACAATTGCTCCTGGCTGCACCAATTGATCCCGAGAGAATGTTGGGCTTCTAAGACATTTCCATTTGGAAGTTTGTCTTTTTGGCACAAAATGGCCTACTGGGCAAAGAACTGCCCTTGCCTTGATGGCTGACAGTACAAATGCAATGCTGTCCTTCCTGGACAAGTGGGACACAAAAAAAGCGACCACTGTACTCTGCCAAGACAGGGTAAGATGGTCTTTCAGAATTCCTGCTTCTGAAAATGGTCTGTCAGATACTCTAGGCCTGTAGCCAATTTAAATGCACCAACAATGCTGAGAAACATTAGGTGACTGTCCAGGCTGCCAGCTGTCTTGGTCTACTCTTGCAAGATTCCCGAAAGTTGCTTGCATCCATGTACCATTTCTCAGGTACCATTATATTCCTTCTCAGGTCTTTGATGTGGTTAAGACTAGATAGTTGTAATTTCCTCAGTTATGATAAAAGATAAGTTAGATATAAAACCTTAAACTCACAAATATAAGATAGATAGGACATCTTCTTTAATATTATAACTGTAATTCTTGCTTGATAATTGTTTTGTTATATGTAATTTTACCATGTTAAAGTTAAAACCCTCCTTTTTAAAAAAAGAAGAAAAGGGGAAGTGCTGTGGATATCACTCTATATAAATAAAACACTGATGGCCAGTGACCAGGCAGGAAGTATAGGTGGGACAAGGAGAGAGGAGAATTGGGGAAACAGGAAGAAGGGGGAGAGACACTGCAGCCACTGCCAGGATAAGCAGCATGTAAAGACGCCGGTAAGCCACCAGCCACGTGGCAAGGTATAGATTTATAAAAATGGGTTAATTTAAGATATAAGAACAGTTAGCAAGAAGCCTGCCATGGCCATACAGTTTATAAGTATTATAAGCATCTGAGTGATTATTTTATACGTGGATTGTGGGACTGCGGGGTTTGGTGGAACCTGGAGAGAAGCCCTCCAGCAACACTTCTTGGTGGTGTGGCTACCTGTAAGTCACTCAGTTCACTTCTGGTAGCACAACTACGTATGACTCAGATGTAGTTTTGTAAGTAATAAACTCATTGGTTCACCAATCTAGATTTGTATGGAAATCCTTTCTTTGGTCTATTGGTGCCCCCTCTATCTAGAGTAAATACATGCTTCTTTATGTACATAAGGAAAAGTTACACAACACCTGTGATTCATTTAAAGTTATGGAAGACAGAGTTCAGAACATACTATATAAAAATCAAGCATATGGATATAGTGAATATTTTAAGCCAAAGGAACTTGAGGAACTGCAAGACCAGGAAGGACTGATTCAACTAGGCTTCCCCTGCAACAGATCATAAAACCCTTTCATGACAGGTGTCTCATCTATATTCATGACAGGAATACCCTCATCTTCCAAGGTGGAGGGACACTAAGAGGGGCCCAAATAAACTGCTATTGACACACATCACATAGATAAAAACACCTAACTCATAATATTCCTTGGTCTTATCTTATTAGTCCATTATTGCACTGTTCATCAATCCTAGAACAAAACCACTCAGATCTAACCATCTCTTCAAGTCTTCATTTCCATAGGAAGGTTAACATGCCATGTCAAACTTATATTAAGCAACTCTAGTTACACACACACACACACACACACACACACACACACACACATACACACACAGGAAAATAGGAGAAAGAGTTGTGAGAAAGGAGGATTTTAGCAAGAGTGCAAGGGGAAGAAGAGAGGATAATGGAAGGCAAATAAAATATGAAGTCTTTTACATATTTATGACACTGTGAAAGAATAAATTTAAAAACAAGAAATTTATATGATTATTATGTTAATCTGTTTTGTCAATCAAGTTAATTTCCAGATGTATACAGGATCCTCCAAGAGTGTTGGGAAATGGCTTTTACACCTCCACAGTCATTTCTGGAAGGATGATCACTGTCCCACACTGAAGTATGATATGGCAACTGGTAGAAAGTTAGTCCTAATCCCAAGCCTCAAACTGAGGAGAGGAAGAGGGGAGAGGGAAGAGAGAGCTCATGTATGTGTGCATGTGCACCAAAAATGGCCCTCATTACTCAAACAGCCTGAACACTGGAGAGTTGCAGGTGCTTGCATAGAACCTTTCCTTTATGACTGGTGCATTTTGAAGCTCTTGCCCAGATAAGTAATTAGATGGATGAGTTGTAGCTAGTGTGGATGTTCTATTTCAAAATAATTCCTCAATCATTAGTATTTGCTCTAGCTGCTCTTTAAAAAAAATCAGTTTTCTATATGCAGGAACACAATGAAAAAGAAAACATACCCTATGCAGAAGTTTTTCTTCATTCCAGGCATATTTTTTCTTTAAGGTCAACACCTTATCTCTTGTGTATGAAATACTGACTGTATTTTTTAGTTCTAAATTTGCTTCATTTTTTTTACTGGGTGACAGGTGTGTCAATAGCACACAGTCCTATATAAAGCAAAGCCAAAGCTTCCAGGGCAAAGAAAGAGGTTAAATCAATGACAATCATATTTTGTTCAATGAAGACTCTTCCTGAAATTTCTTCTAAATCTCACAGCTCAATTACTTTCAATTTTTAGTCCTAGAAGATAAGTTTAAATAGTGAGCCCTCTACATGACTTTTTCTTCAAATGCTTACCTCCTCTGCTGATTTTAATTGGTTATGAGTTTTCTTTTATCTATTTATGCACTAAACATAAAATTAATCTTTCATATGACTTCTAATTATTGGGTATAAAATTAAATAAGTGAGGTACATGTGATGATGCATATTTGTAATCCCAATACCTGAGAGGCTGAGATAGGCTTATTGTGAGTTCAAGGTCAACCTGCACAGACCTGGACAGAGAAAAGGAGGAGAGATCCCCGCTCCAAGGAGTCAAAAGTCTAGTAGGAAAATCAAATGAGTTCAAGAAAACAAAAACAAGTAAAACACTAGGTGTACAGCATACAGAGTAAGCAAGGAGAGAGAATTTAGGTGAGTCATCAGATATGCTCTTGAAATATGAACAGAAACTCACTAGAGAAATGCCAACATTCAAAAATTCAGAGTTTAGAAATTCTGTAAGCACCTAATCATAAAGACACTGAAGATATGAGAAACTTGTTCCCTCCAGGATGGAAGTATCAGGAATTCCCCAAGACATGAAACACCCTCACAGGGACTTTGTTGCCTCAGCTGAGAAGACACACATAAAAGGTGATTGAACATCTGGTGTTTTGAGATCTCTCAAGTTCCTGTAAACATGCAGGATAAACCTGACCTTAGGATGAGACCTGCAGATGTTGGGTCCAGGGTCTTGCAATAACGGGGACCTCCAAAGTCTATTAAACCAAAAGCAAACTTTATTCCAGAAAAAAAAAAAAGAAAATCACTGTGGGGCACAAAAGTTTATCAGCTAGCTGAGACCACAGCCAAGGTTGGAATTCTAAGTCTGTGGTAGCTGGAGGGGGGCTATGAGCCTCTTTTTATAGTAAGGGGTAAGCATGAGACTTAGACAAAGGAATTTTTACAGTTTTGAAGTTAAACTTTTAGAGACAAATTGTTTTAGGTTTTTATAATTTTCCATTCACAAGGTTTTAGCTAAACAATATTTGTATATTTCTACAGCCCTTCTTGACTCAGTTAATTGATGTTTGCCCAAACCTTCAACTTCTCCTGACATAGCTGGGTTCCCATGGGGAGGAATATGTAACAGTGCAAGGCAGGTTGTCATGTAGAACTCATTAAAACTTAACTTTGGTTTTGGAAGTGAGTGATAGTGGGTTATCAAAGAATAGCTAACCCCAGGGCTGCGCAGGGCAATCTTTAGTAAAAGAAAACTAACATTTGGGTTGTTGACAGAGCTGCCCATCATAAAACATGGAGGGGCCCAGTTAAAAGTTAATCCTTTTTTTTTGCTAGCCAAGCTGATGGCTGTCAGTTTCCATTCCTTATGTTTATAATTTTATATTTCTATACTCCTGGACCCTTCAGCAGACTCCTATAAGCACCCCATAAATTCCATCCAAAAACCCAGATCCCTCCAGCTACCATGGAGGTAGAGAAAGAAGAGAAGCATGAAATTGAAAAACAAAAAAAAAAAACCCAAAATTTTCAGAGCAAACCATGATTTGTTACTCCTGCTGGTTTTGAGAATTATGTTAATTCAACTTGCAAGTTTAGTGTCTGAGAAAAGTCCTGTAAAAGACCACCAGACATGATACAATCAGCAAGAGAGTTTACTATCTTGAGAATAAAATAAAGGCATGAGCATTCTGTGGCTGCACATCCAACACAAAGACAAAAATGGTGACCACTCAAGAAAAGCTTGCAGGCTCTTTTATATACAACTAAGGGAATTCTAAAAGCTGTGTGATCATTTTACCTAGAATTGACTTACACAAATGACAATCATATTAGTACATTCCTAATAGGTTAGGGTTAGCAGGGGTGGGGTAAGGCGATAGATTTCCATTCTTGGGCAAGGCCTTATCCTTACTTGGTTATTGCCTTGAGGTATCTGGGGGGGGGGGCGGGGAGTTGTTCCAGGCATATGTGCAATTCTCCTTGTCCACTGCCAGGGGCATTGGTGATTGATTGTCCTTTGTTTGTGAACTGAGGCCTAGTTCTTAACTGAATTATTAGGGGTCTGACATGATATTTGCCTGGCCCTCTCACAAGTATTTGAGAAAATTAGGAGTATTAGAAATTCTCAAATGTTTGTTTTTAGCGGTGGGGGACGGGGCATGGTTAATACACTAAACCAGAAATCCTAGGCAGTAGAACTGAAGATGATAAGTGGGTACACTACTTTAAGTGGAATTTAGAAACATGTAAGAGGGACTGGAGAGATGGCTCAGAGGTTAAGAGCACTGGCTGTTCTTCCAGAGGTCCTGAGTTCAATTCCCAGCACCACATGGTGGCTCACAACCATCTGTAATGAGATCTGGTGCCCTCTTCTGGCCTATAGGCATATGTGCAGACAGAACACTGTATACATAATAAATAAATAAATCTTTAAAAAAAGAAACATTTAAGAGAAGAAATGCTAAAGTTGCTGATCTATAAGAGATTAATAAGAGTATTCTTTGGAAACTATATAAAAAACAGAATGAGATCCTAAAGAATAGAAAACTAATAAAAACATTTTAGAGGTTGTGTCAGAACAAAAGATAAATTCTGAGGAGTCTAACTCTTCTCAGCTCTCTACTCTCATCTGTCCTTCTCTGACCTTGCCTCTTCCTTCTTGATCACCCTCTTCTACTTTTCTCTAGTAATAGCTCAGCAGAACAAAATTCCCTATCAAAAGGAAAGATCGTTACAGCCTCTTTTAAGAAAGAGCATAACAGGAGAAGGTACCAGCTATACTCCCTGGGGAAAAAACCTTTGATGGAGTATTTCCTGGGTCATATCAAATTTCTTTTTGTAAGGACTGTTGGTTTTTATGCAGCAGTGCTGTGTTATTCATTAAGTGGCTACATGACTGCACATGTGCTGTTCAGTAGCCAAACAAGGGGCCTTATTGCATGGTCACATAATTTGCACACAGCATGATCATACAATCTATGTACATGCATGGCATAGCTATGTGAGCCCATACACACATATATGGGCGTATCCATAAAAAGCAGACCACAGACTAATCCTCCTTCTTCCTCTATCTCCACACATGTCTCTCAAACAGGCCTGAGCACATCCTCTCCTGTCCCTCCTTCTCCTAATAAGCTCTCATAGTGGTTTTGTTGTGCCTCACAGGGTAAACAGCGTCAAATAAAACTAACATTAGCGCCAAGATGAAGCAGGCTCTCCCAGTGCTCTGCATCTGGGATCCTGTACCAAAGTTTGTTTGATCTATGACTACCCACTTTTTTCATTTGCCCATCCACACAACACCAGCTGCTCCGATTGGTGAGTTTTCCCTTTCCAATCCCTTGCTATTTCCCACAACTGCAGCCTGAGATATATTTCTCTTGATGAAGCATTGAATGATATGGGACCCCCAGGGGTCCTCATGCTCTCACAAACCCCAGCCCTTACCCCTTTCTTGATGAAGGGTCGAATAACTTGTGCCGATTTACAGATCCTTCTTTGATCTCAGGGACACCTGAGATTGTGGTCTTGGATCATATTTGGTTTTTTTAGGTTTTTTTTTTTCTTCTTGGCTGCAGTCATGGGACATACGGCTTCCTCCTCTTAGTCTCCTCCTCTGAGAAATGCCTTAAATATCCCTTAGATAACAATAAACATGGCCACGTAATGGCTACTTGGACCCCGATATTTCATGAGAATTATCTAACTTCTGCCAGCAAATGGGCAAGTGAAAAGAGTTACCTTATCCACAAGCTTTTTACTTAAGTTCTGAGCCCTCCCTTTCTGATTCTTTCTCTCCTGCCCATGTGCAACATGAATCTGAGGAATCTCTGACTCCAAAGAACCTCTGCCTATCTGACCTGTGGTATTAGATGGGCCGCTCCTGCCCAACTCTGGCTCCCATTCTTCCTGTTACTTGTTCTTGAGCTGCCCTGAGAAACACAGACGGGTCTGGAAACAGGCTAGAAAGCATGCAAATGAGTTCTATCAAACCAATGCTGCCCACTTAGAGCTAAGGCAGTTCATGATCAGGACCCACATTGGGATTATAATAACCTGGATGGCTCTCTAGCAAATCTGCCTCCTGGTGGGTCTTCCTAAAGCTGTTCTCAAACCAGTAAACTATGAAAAGCTAAAAAAAAAAAATAGTAATTCAAGATAAGGAATAAAATCCATCTCATGTCTCCCAGAGCTTCCCTGGCATCAGGGCTAAACTTAACTGTCTGGAGAGAGGGCCCTCCCACAGACAGAAGTCTCAGCTGTGGCATTTAAAATGTACCATGGAAGAGATGAGAAAGCCTGTAAGCCTAACTGCCAACTGCCGACACACACTGTCCGACTGGTGGCCTGAAGGCTTCCAGGTCTCTGTTTTAATTGTAGTAGAGAAGGCCACTGGGCTTGTGTGTGCCCTGCCCTCCAGAGTGCCCCCAAGAGGGACACTGGTCAGCTGACTGCCCCAATGCACCTCGTGGCATGTGGACATCAAACAAAGACCTCCAGCAGAGGCCTAGACTTGGCCATGGGTGAGGATTAAAGATGCCATCTCTCATAGAAAACCTAGGATAGCCATTGCAATATCAGGGTGATCCATTTCCTTCCTCATGGACACCAAGCCACTTACTCAGTCTTAAGGGAGCTTTGGGGTCCCACCTCTCATTTTCCTGTTGTCAGAGTAGGAAGACAGCCTTATCCACCTCACCAGATCCCACCACTTAATTGTACTTTCAGGGGTAGGTACCTAATGGGAAAAGATTTTCCAGCTAAGGTAGGAGCTTTTATTTCATTTGCTCCCTCCATGTGCCTCACTCCAGACCGGTGAGAAGTGCTTCTCTTCCTCATGCACAGCAACACAGACAGGGCCCTGCTCTCTCTCACGTTGCAGAGGATACCAGGACACACTGCCTTGTCACCAATTCCAGGAGAATGAGGTCTCACCCCCAAGCTTTTCTCTTCTTGGTTCCCTCTTCTAATTAACTACTCAGCTAATTGTTAGAGGATCACCATAGAACTGAAGTCCAAGGACCATCAAGTATATACCTAGGTGGTAAAGGAGCATTAATAGTCCAAAGGTATTTACACCCCCAGACTCAAAAGTGTCTGGGCTCTGCAAAAAACAGACTTTAATATAACAATCTATTACTGTTAAATGCCTTCAGCAATTGATCACCTGTGTCTCCTGGATCCTAAACTAATAAAGGAAACAGGTGCCTCAAAATCTGTCTCAGATAAGGCTTATCTCAGGGAAAAATTAAAAGCACGTTCCAAATCTCTCTCTCTCTCTCTCTCTCTCTCTCTCTCTCTCTCTCTCTCTCTCTCTCTCTCTCTCTCTCTCTCTCTCTAACACTAACTTATATGGCAGAGTACTAAACATTATAATATCATGGCAACCAGCTCAAGATTTTAAATTCCCCATGGCTGCTTCTTCATATATTTAAAAATTCTTTTAAGCTCCAAAGCCAGCTTGAATCCACCTGGACAGCACCTTGTCAGATCCAAGCAGCCACAGAGTCCTAAGCAGTGGAAGGTGTTGGATGATCCCCAAAGAAGCAGAGGACAATATACTACCTCAGGATGTCTGGCTATCCCAAAAGCCCCCTTCCTTACCCCCAAGAATTAACCAACACCCACTGAGTGAGCTGTAAGCAGTTTTGGCAGACACTGAGCCCCCATTCTTGTTCCTCTGCCTTTTTTTTAAATAAATAAAGAGTCTGGAATGTTGTAACATGACCTCACATGCACTGTTCAGTAGCCAAGCAAGGGGCCTTATGTACTACGTAATCCATGCGCTGTGTGGTTGCATAATTTGCATGCATCATGATCATGCAATCTATGTGCATGCATGGCATAGCTATGTGAGTCTATACGCGCATGTACCAGGGAATCCATAAAAAGCAGGGGTCACAGATTCCTCCCTCCTTCCCCCCTCCTTTTTCCTCTATCTCCATACATGTCTCTCAAACAGGCCTGAGCACATCCTCTCCTGTCCCTCCCTTCTCCTAATAAGCTCTCACAGTGGATTTTGTTGTGCTTCGTGACTTCCTCGTAGGGTAAACACCGACACATAAAAACTAACAAGGACATCTCCATCACTTTTGATTAAGCCTTAGAACAGTGGAAGATGTTAACCTAAGTTTGCAAAACAAATGACCTTTTGCCCCTTTTTCCCTGGGACCCTTCTTTTGCGGAGCGCCCTCTGCATTAATGTCGTTGTGTAAGTCTTTTATACTTTGCTGATATTTCATGATTTCTGTGTCATTTTGTCTATTAGTCTATTAGTTTATATCTATGAGTCTATATTCTTTTTAAAGACCAAAATATGAAGGCTTTTACTTAAGCTTTAGAGCAGCAACAAGAGGGTTTTTGTTTTATTTTGTTTTGTCTTGTTTTGGGGGTGGGGGTTGAGACAGGGAGCCTGTGTATCTCTGGCTGTACTGGAATTCACTCTGTAGACCAGGTTGGCCCCAAACTCAGAACTCCACCTGCCTCTGCCTTCCAAGTGCTGGGATTAAAGGGGTGAGCCACCAGCAGCAGCCAAGAGATTTGTTAAAGTAGCCTTTACTGGTGCTCAGTGAAGAGGCCCTGTGTGGCAATTGAACATCCCAAGTCACACCAAACATAAAGGAGTGAACCCACTTGAGCTCTAAGGGACCACCCAGTAAGGCAGGTTTACCTTAAGCCATGCAAAATAGGCTGAGTGGATAATTATCTATTTAGTAAGATACTTTACTTTTTCTTCTCAGAATTCCTGCCACCTAATCTGTAGCCACACAGCTTCCTAAGTCTGCCCACTTCTCTGAATTCTTTAGGAAAGCATGTTCTCCTTTTCTCTTTCTATCTCTTTTCAAAGATGCTTTCCCCAACACTTGGGCATTTTCACTTTCTTTAAAGCTCCCCTCTCTATCATATAGTTGCTTGTCTGCCAGGTGGTTCACCACATACTGGCCCAACTCAAAAGGCATGGCTTTTTCTCATCCTTTTTCTATCACCCTCCCCTGGGAAGCTGCCTGCAGCTTGATTTACAGCTTGCCTGTTCTGGGATTTTTCTTTTAAATTCTAATGGAATTATCCTCTGGCTTCTTTTTGAGCCCATTTTTAAATTGCTTTATTAAGGAGACTATGAACCACAGTGAAGAATCCAATTTCCCTGGTAACACATGGTGACTCTGGCAGGACTCCCCAAAATTTTCTAGTAACAGTTTTTGAGTGTGACCAAATAAACAGGTGGTCTTAATGTATTCACTCTGTAATAAATTTAGATTCCTATTCCTTTTTTAAAATTGGCAAATTTATTTTAGTTTGCCTTATGACTAAATTTTACCATAAAGGCTACATCACCTTGATCTATCTGTATATATGTTCCTATATGCTACCTTTAGATATATGTTATGTGATGTGTTTACATGACAAAATCCTGTCCCCCCCACCCCACCCCCTGCAAAAAAAAAAGAGAATTCAAACTGGCTTATAAGTAAATAAGTACACGTGAAAATTTAGTTCAATAGTCCAAATTCCTTTTAGTTCATAATGCAACAAGAATTTACATCAGAAAGCCTGGGTCTTGCAGCCCCAACAGTCTAGGCTTGGCTGCCTGTCCCAATCTGCCAGGCTGAGTCATGAGTAGTGATGAGTGGCAAAGAAGGAAAGTTTTTGATCAATGTGTCCAATCATTGTCTGAGCTCTGATTCTATAGGATGTGACAACTAAGAAGTCTTTATTGCTTGAAAAGACAGGCTGGTTCTCAAGAAACAATTGCTGATGCTCCAGGATGGAGCCTCGGCTGCATGGATAACTGTCCTCTTGGGGGAGATGGTCTAACCTGGGAGGCTTTAATGTTCTGGAAGGTTTAAGATAATGGCTTATCTCTGTGCTTTCAGCATTAGAGGGATACATTAGATAATTTAGACAGACACTCCTTGAGTGATTAACATGATAACTGCAAAGACAAGCAGGAATCTGACCCAAATTAAGGAGACAGACACAGTATGAAAGCAGAGACACAACTTTTAATTTGCCTTTGGTTGCCTTATGGACCCAAATGAGAAGTCAATGCTTTTTAGCAAAGGCAATTTCTGAGTGTCTGTTACAATAACACTTAAATCTTTAACAAATTAGTTAATTGAGATTTATTGGTAAGAGAAAACAAATGTCTCCAGGATTCTTAATGTGGTTTGTCATGTTTTCAGTTGCAGCTCCCTGGGTTTTCATTAAAATATAAAGCTATTACATTTTGTTAGCAAAATGACTTTTAAAAACCTTGTGGAGAAAAGTAAGGCAAAAATAAGCCATCAACCATAAAATAGAAAAACTTATAGCTGTGTGATGTATTTTTGCTAAAGGAAATGCTTTTAGATGGAGAAAGGATTTTGTATGATGAAAATAAGATTATGACCCAAACTAGTCTTTCAAAATGAGAAAGAAAGGTGAAGACTAAAATAAAAAGCTAGAACATATGGAAGAAGATTGGTTAAAGTTGAAAATTTTAAAAAGATGGCATGGTTATGAAGAAGTTGGCTATACTTGGAAATTATTACAAATTCTGAAGGTCAAAATTCAATACAGTGGTATAGACCTGTTGCCCAATTCTCTGTTTGCTACAGTAAGGTTTTCTTAAAATATCAATCTGTCCTTAGTAACATTTATTTTAAAACTCAGCTAGAAAAGAGGTTTTTTATTTCTTTATTGAATGATCCATTTGAAACCTGGTGATTTGATTTTATCCAAATCCTTCCAACATGCAGATATAAATACTATTGCTAAGTTTGTATGCTTTCCCATGAGAAAGCTAACACCTTAGCAATAAGAAAAATCCTATTGAAAAGAATTATTTCCACTGGAGACATTCCTGCATACATAGTGATTGTGAAACTCACTTTGATGGAAAAATATGTTGTGGAATTTTATTTTAACCTGGCAAAGGTGTGTTACATTTACTTATGCTGCAGAATATTACTTTAACTGTGTAAAGGTGTGTTAATTTTGTTCATGCTGCATTTGTTAACAATGTAAAGATGTGTTATATTTGTTTGTGCTGTATTTGTTTAATTATGTAAAGATGTGTTGTATTCATTTCACATTGCCTGCCTAAGACACCTGATGGGTCTAATAAAAAGCTGAATGACCAATAGCTAGGCAGGCGGGAGATAGTGGGGCTGGCGGGAAGGAGGAGAAATCTAGGTTCGAGAGAGAAGAAGGAGAATGAGGGAGAAAGACAGGGACACACCAAGAGCCAGAAGGCAGGCAGCCACCTGACAGACAGACAGGCAGACACAAGAAGCAGTAAAAGTAAGATATACAGAAGGGAAGAAAGGTAAAAAATGTAGATGAAGAGAAACAGGTTAAGTTCTGAGAGCTAGTGTGACAGGTATAAGATAAGGCTAAGCATTCATAACTAATAAGAAGTCTCTGTGTCATGATTTGGGGGCTGGTTGGTGGCCTAAAAGGAATCCTGTTACACAAATATTTTAATATATTTCTAAAATTTAGCCTCTTGTATAGTTTAATTTTGCCTACAATCTTTAGTCTCCTGGATTGATGTTAAATTGAAAACAGACACACACACACACACACACACACACACACACACACACACACACACACAAACACACTGAAAAAACTTCACTGCTGTCTTTGGCTTCATAGCCAACGATATTCTCCTCATTTCTTGTAAAGCTAAGCTATATCCCATTAGAACACAAAGGTTATCACTTATAAAAGTGATTACTGAAAGGGGCTGGGAATAGGGCTCAGTGGTGTAAATACTTGCTGCATAAGCATGAGGTAGAAAGCAACCAAAAAAACACCTGACACTGACCGCTGCCCTTCATATATACATGAACACATTCATGAACACTTATACAGCATACATCTCCACATAAATAATACAATTAAATGATGACTATAAAAAAGTCCTCTAAAAATTGACAAAGAACTGAATGAGCCATCATTGCTAAACAGATTTATATACTGTTATTTTTTTTAGAGTATTTGAAATTTTATTTTTGCCATTTATTTAATTATATGTAATAAAAGCTTACAAATGAGTTTATCATGGCATGGCATTTTACAAGCAAAATTTTTATTGTTTACTGTTTGTTTTTATTGTTTCTTTTTTGTGTTTTAGTTCTTATTAGCATATATTAAATATATGTAATTTTATACATGTCAGTCATATTCACTCCCATTATTTTCTTGTTCACTGATCTACTCCTTTTTTCATCCAGTCCCCCACTTCTATTTTCATTCTTTTTATTTTATTTAACACTTATCGATTCTTTGTGGATTTCACATCATGCATCCTGATCCCACTTATCCTCCCATCCCCTTGAATCTGCCCTCAGCCCATGCAACCTCCCCCTAAAACAAAAGAAACAAACAAACAAACAAGAAAAAAGAAGCTGTAGTGTAGCACATTGAATCACACAGTTTACCCTTTAGTCCACTCATCTTTACTTGTAAGTGTTCATTGCTGTGACTCTTTGGTCTGATTTCAAGTCTCTGACTTCTGCAACACTATCAACAACGGTCTCTCTCTGGGGCTCCTCTTAGATGTCCTGTTGTTGTCCTGTGTCATGGACATCCTGCTGTTTTGGATCTGTAGGTTCTTTCCCTTCACATGCTCCAGCAGTTCATAGATGGGGTGGATGTTGGGGTGGGCTATTCTGGGTCTAGGTGGTAGCTGGGTTGGTCAGCCCGCCAGCTCTCCCTCATCCTCACCATCAGGGTGAGCTCTCCAGCTCCAGCACTGCCTCAGCTAGTTCATCCAAGGCAGCCTACAGCAAGGAGTGGGGCCAGTTCTCCTGGTCTCAGGTCCTCAGGACTGGCTCACCTGTGCCTGCCCCCCCCACACACACACACACCAGGGTCAACTCTAGTGTGCTGTCCAGGTGGAGTTCAGGGCCTGCTCTCCTGTGCACTGCAGCTGGTAAGGGGTAGGGCTAGTACCTCACTCTATGGACCCAGGACTCACACCTGCCTTCAGTGGCAATGGGTAAGGGGTGGGGGTGTTTATTAGTTCTTTGTCCTCCTTCTTCTTCATTCCAACTTCCTCCTCTGTGTCTTTCTACTCCCAGTACTTTCTTTTCCATTTCCATTCCATACATGTGTTTAGGTGGAAGCCCCACCTTGGTCCCACCTCTCTCCCGAGACCCTGCCCCTGAGAATGCCTGCCAAGCAGTGGCTCCACCCCTGGAGGGTATTTAAGGTCTGCTTCATAGACTTCCCCTCCTGGTTTTCCCTGCTGGTTTCTTCTCTACCCCGGGGATCACCCAGGAATGCTCTGCTTAGATTAAACCTGGACTTATTAATTTGGCCTGATCTGACTTATTACTTCGGTGGAGTGACTCACTACCAGGGGATTTTTACTTATCAATGTGATCTTTTGCTCCCTTGTCCTGTTCTCAATGAATCTTGTCCCTGATCCTTCCTGATTCCACTCTCCAGTGCTGCCATTACAGGCATGTGCTACCTACCACACCTAGCCAAGAGTGTACATTTTAAACTTTAATAATTAGCATTGGATATTTACTTTGCCCAGTGATTTGCAATTAAGTAAGAGAGTTTCCTGATTTACTTCAGAAACTTGCTAAAATCATTGGTATCTACTCTGCACCCTAGGCCATTCTGATTTGCTGACCCTGGGGCAAAGAGATTGGGAAAAGTGATACATGAGTTCACCTGGTAAGTCTGTTCCATGTCTTCCTCTTCTGAGAACCATTGTTTTGGATCTCCTAGATAGAAGATCAATGCTCTAAGCTAATCACTTCCCACTGGAGGTGAGAGGACTGAGCAGATACCATTACAGGCTGCTCAGTCTTCTCTCCGAGATCAGGCCTCAGTTTCAGTTTCCTGAGACTGAGCAAGCAGTTTCTGGGAGAGCCTGACAGCAGGGACAAGGGAGATAGGACACACCAAGCCTGGACCACTGAGCTGGCCCTTATAGTCAGTGCATACTAGGATAGCCAGCCTCCACAGAAGCTCAAGGACAAAGCCAGGGACTTGTCCAGGCCTGCCCCCAAAATGGAAAACTACCCTGACCAGCCTCTAACTAGCCCTGACCAATTAGAACATACTGATATGATTGTCACTTGCTTGAGCCAATCATATCTAAAATGACCTAACTGCCTTAGGACCTCTCCTTGGCTATGCTTAAAAGGTGCCCACATGCCTCTCTTGGGGTCTTCCCCACCTTACCTTTATAAGGGATAGGAGGCACCAGTACACTGGAAGCTTTCTTGAGATAATAAACACTCTTGCTGTTTGCATATGTGGATGATGGTCTTTTGTGGGACTTCTCCAGAACCATAACAGAGGGAGCGAGGGTAGCTACAATATCTGAGAGAGAAAAAATGTTCTCTTAATGTTTATAGCTCCTATAATCTTTGAGAAGCAACTCTTCCCTTGGCCCCACCACAGTCAACTTTTTAGATATTTCCTGGTTCAAAAGGATCACACAGAGCTGTGGGTATAGCTCAGTGATAGAGTTCTTCTTGCCTTTCACCCAGAAGGCCCTAGGCTCAAGCCCTAGCACCAGCAACAAACAAACAAAAGAATGAGAGGAAGGAAGGGGAAAGGAGGGAGGAAGGGAGAGAGAAGAAGGAAGGGAGGAAAGATGGAAAGAATAAAGGCACCAACATACCTAAACTGTCTTGGTGACTGCTCTCTGAATTCCGTAAGAGCATAATTGAAGTTTTTATAAGCAGGTGGAGAGATTTGTTTACTTTCTCAGCCTATAGTCTCCATTCTCAGTCATGGCAAGGGTGAATTAAATTCTTCTGTTGTAACTGTGGATCTTGCAGACCTTACTTTCCCTACACATTATAGATGATTAGACAAGTATTAAGTTTCAACTATGTAACAGGCACTAACCTAAGCATCCATGATTGCAGTGAGCAAAATGGAAAACCCTTGCCTGCAGGCAGCCTCCATTCAGGTGGAAGGCAGACAGTTGCCCAGGTATACCACATGTAATAGAGGCTTTTGCAAGTTTTTACTGCAATTTAAAACAGGGTGGTTGTATCACTTAAGGTCCAAGTGGAAGATAAACTCTACCAGCTAATTGAGAAGGCAGAATTTAGCACAGGTATATGTGTAGTAATGAGATCACTATATTACAAGATAATTTGATTCTCAATTTTTTGTTTTGTTTTTTCGAGGCATGGTCTCACTATGTAGCTATCACAATGTAGATCAGGTTGGCCAATAACTCACAGAGATCAATTTGCCTCTGCCTCTAAAGTGATGGGATTAAAGGCATGTGCCACTATACCTGGCCTGATTTTCAATTTTTTGAGAAGCCATCATATTGTTTTCCATAGCACTTTCATCATCTACCATTCCCAACAATAATGCACAAGGGCTTCAATTCTACACATTCTCATCAACACCAGTTACTGTATTTCTGCATTTAAAAAAATTTAGGCCGGGCGGTGGTGGTGCATGCCTTTAATCCCAGTACTCGGGAGGCAGAGGCAGGCGGATCTCTGTGAGTTCAAGGCCAGCCTGGGCTACCAAGTGAGTCCCAGGAAAGGCGCAAAGCTATGCAGAGAAACCCTGTCTCGAAAAGTCAAAAAAAAAAAAATTTAGTAGCCATGCTAATAGATGTGAGCTTCCATCTTAGGTTTTGATACACTTGAAAGTAAATTGGACCCCCCTCCTCCCACAGTATGTAAGTTTGCATGTCATTTATTGGAGTTTTGTATTTATTTCAGGAGTTTTATTATTCTGACATAAAACTTATATATAATAAAATGCACAGAGCTTTAGTATCCACTCACTGAATTTTGATAAATGCCTACTGCCACGAGAACACTATGCCAGAAACTGTGGTGGGCCTGCCCCCTGCTTTTTCCCCCAGGGTACTCTTGAGCAGAGAGAAATGAAAAATATGTAGATAGAAATATAAAGGAGATAGAGACAGAAACATAGGATAGCCTCGGGAGGGCCTGGGTCAAAACCCACCAGCCCCTTCTGTATCTACTAAAGGGCTTTTAAAGGAAAGAGGTGGAGCAAAAGACCTCCCCCCAGCACAGCCAAGTGCAGACCATTCCAAACATCTGGTAACTATGCACATGGTCAAGCCATCCCCTAATGTAGCCCTACTGTGTAAAGCAAGTTCAAATTTTACTACAAGAAACAGATATGTTTGTGTCATCCCCCAATTGGATAATAATAAGTTGGATAATAATAAATTCATAAGTGTCATAGGTTTGTGGGCAGCAATTTTCCAAGTACTTTCACATTCTCTTGATAAGTGGCTATTGGCAAATACAAGTTCTTTTATTCTAATATTAATTACTGATATTAACACTCATATCATATTACACAACACACAGCAATTACATCTGTCAATGGTTTCTCTGGCTATATGTCTGTATGTTTAGTTAGCTAGCTATATTAGGTTACAAAAAGGTTACAAAGGATAGCTGAAGTCAGGGTCAGGGAGTTCAAAGACACTTCAATAGAGGGAGAGACAGAGAGCACATAAAGACAAAGAGTCCCTGCAGTGTTTAGGTATTAATGAATTCAGCTAGAGAAATGCTGGAGGCAGAGTTGAGATGCAGGGGCTGCAAGATGACAGGGTAAAGCTGGGCTTTAAGGTTGAATTGAACTTCAAAAACAAGGTGTAGGACCATGAAAGTGAAAGCCATGGAGGTTAAATGCATGATGCAGGACCATGCAGAGACAAATTGCAAGACTGCTCCAGAATATTGGATGGGTGGATGGAAAGCATTTGTATGAACAGTATCAATCAGGGGAAACTAAGCTAAAGTAAACCGCCCCACATCAAACCAGGGACAGTTGGGTCATTTGATATATACATTGACTGATCAGATTACAGGTTGGTAGGAGCCGTCACCACTGTAGTGTTAGGTACTGTCTTCTTTATGGGGTCCAGGTGAGGGTCTTGCACCCTTCCTTTGTCTGATGTGTTTCATGACTTTGGAGACCTGGTTTTTCTGATGTGGTTTTAATACACCTTTATGGTCCTGATCTATTTTGATATGTTTATACGGTGATACCTTCTCTTCTTTTTAATCATTCTTCAAATAATATTTTATTATTTCTTTAGTTAGCTATGTAATGCATACATACAAGTGTCTGCATGTATGTCTATATACCACCTGTGTGGCTGGTATCCACAGAGGACAAAAGAAAATATCAGATTCTCTGGAACCAGAGTTACAGGCAGTTGTGAGCTACCATGTGGGTGCTGGAAATTGAGCCCAAGTCCTTCAGAAGAACAGCTAGTGCTCTTAGGCACACTAATGCTCTTAAGCACTAAGCAATCTTTCCAGTCCCAGGTGGTACGTCTTACTTCTAAGAACAAGTTATCAGTCTGTACTGTATGGATGGTGCTGGACAGGTGATGTTGCTTATGTGCACAAAGACGTAGAGTCAGTTTGATTCTGTATTTACACTCAAAACAGAGCCAGATACTGCTTATAAAATGGACTTACCAAGGACAAGGCACAGCCTGAGAGCTACTGCTTTACACAATATATAGTAACTTAGCAGGGCACAGCCTGACTGCAACATCTGCTATTTTGTAACCCCAATTTCTATCAAGATGCCAAAAAATATTATTTTGTTTTTATTTTTTTTGTGTGTTTTGGATCTATCCCATGGCCTAGCGCACACTGGTCAAGTGCCCTATGTGGTATTGTATTCCCCAAATATTGTGCATTCTAATAAACTTATCTCCGGTCAGAGACAGAGCAGCCACAATATTAAACATAAAGGATAGGCAGTGGTAGCACACGCCTTTAATCCTAGCATTCCAGAGGCAGAAATCCATGTGTTCAAGGATACAGCCAGACATGGTGACTCATCATGCCTTTAATTCCAGAAAGCAAGCCTTTAATCCCAGGGAGTGGTAGTAGAAAGCAGAAAAGTATATAAGGTGTGGGGACCAGAAACTAGAAGCATTTGGCTGGTTAAGTATTTGGCTGTTTAGGCATTTGGCTGTTTAAGCTTTCAGGCTTTGGAGCAGCAGTTCAGCTGAGAGCCATTGGGATGAGGACACAGAAGTTTCCAGTCTGAGGAAACAAGACCAGCAGAGAAGTTGGCCAGGTGAGGTTAGCTGTGGCTTGTTCTGTCTCTCTGATCTACCAGCATTTACCCCAATAACTAGCCTCAGGTTTGATTTTATTAATAAGAACTTTTAAGATTCATGCTATAGCCCTATCACTGAACTGCATTCTCAGCCTCAGAAAGTTTCTTTTTTTTTTTGTTTCTTTTTTTTTTTTCTTTTTTTGTTTTTTCGAGACAGGGTTTCTCTGTGTAGCTTTGTGCCTTTCCTGGAACTCTCTTTGGAGACCAGGCTGGCCTCGAACTCACAGAGATCCGCCTGCCTCTGCCTCCCAAGTGCTGGGATTAAAGGCGTGCGCCACCACCACCCAGCCTCAGAAAGTTTCTTTATACTATTCCCTAGTTAGTCCTTAGCCCCATTCTCAGAAGAAATGACTACTCTATTTTCTTCTACTATACCTTTCCTGTTCCAGAAATTCAGATCATGCAATCATACATTATGTAATTACTACAACCTTGGGGAAGAGATGCTCACATGTCCAACTCCAGGGACTGCATTTCACCGAGTCCTATTTATTGGGCTGCTAAAATCCATCCTGGTGCTAAGGGTGTTGCTCAATAGTAGAGAGCATGCCTAAAATGCACAAGGTCCTAGGTTACATCAGCAGCAATAGAAAAAGAAGAAAGAACAGAGGAAAGGGAATATAACAAGTAGGAATGTTTTCTGCTATAAGATACAGAGAAGCACACTCACAGTGGCTTTAAGAAATAGGGATTGTTTTTTCTCATACTCCATGAAACCTAAAAACAAGTAACTCCTGGCACTGGGTTGCCCGCTTAACCTGACAGATCTGGCATGACCTCTTCTGTATTATGAATGCAAAGCATTCAGTCGCATGCCCCTACTTGTCACATGTCACTGATTTCTCTTAGTTGCAAAGAACACAGTCAAAAAGCAGGGAGAGGACAAAGGAGAGACAGATAGGGAAGGGCACTAAGTTTAAAAACCAATATACATGGTGTAGCTGCTTACTAATTTTGGTCATCAACCTCTTTCACCTCAACTCCCCACCTATAATGAGATCATTTGTTTAGGGGTGCAACTCTATGGTAGAGATTTTGCCTAGCATGTGCAAGGCTCTGGGTTCAATCATCAGTAACACAAAAAGTTGTACACTAAAATATCTAATGATAATATTTAATTCACAAATTCTTCTATGAGAATTAAATTCAGTAGAAGATATACCATTATAAGATATAGTGTAGAATTAGTGTTTGAAACGCAGGCCTCAATTATGATGGGTATTATTTACCACAGGGGAAAATAAAATATAAAATGCCCGTCATATAGGCATGCATTTGTAACTCTGGTGCTTGGCAGGCTAAGGCAGAAAAATCAGGAGTCCAAGGACATCCTGGGCTATATAGCGAGACCTTGTGGAAAGGGGTTGGGGGAAAGAAGGGGGGAATGAAGTGGTAGGGGAGGAAGATGACTTCAGTGTCTATTAAAAGGGGAGGGAGATGATAAAAAAAGACACATGATGGATGTACTACAGAGCCCTTAAGATGTCAACTGCTTATAGCTGGAGAGCTTCTCTCCAGCCCTGCCAAGCCCTGTCAGTCCAACAGCCCACTTATAAAATAAACACACAGAAGCTTATATTATTTAAACTGTTTGGCCTAATGGCTCAGACTTCTTTCTAGCTGTTCTTATATCTTAAATTAACCCATTTCTATTAGTCTATAAGTTGCCACGTGGCCTGTGGCTTACTGGTATCTTACATCTCACTTGTCATGGCGGCAGCTAGCAGTGTCTCTCTGCTTCAGCCTTCCACTTCCCAGAATTCTCCTCTCTGCTTGTCCCACCTATACTTCCTGCCTGGCTACTGGCCAATCAGCATTTTATTTATATAGAGTGATATCCACAGCAACTGTTCATTCTTGACACTGAAATATCTATCCTCTGTTGATCAATAAATATAATTATGGGGTAACACAACAAATATGATCTTTATTGTATAAAATTGTTCACACAAGATGAACACAGTATAAAAAAATTTCATGGATCAGAGTCCTCTTAGGGCCTTGTTGCTGGAGGGCTTCTCTCCAGGTTCCTCAAGCCCCGCAGTCCCACAATCCACTTATAAAATAATCACTCAGACGCTTATATCACTTATAAACTGTATGGCCGTGGCAGGCTTCTTGCTAACTGTTCTTTTATCTTAAATTAACCCATTTTTATAACAGGCAGAGGGCCGATGGCTTCTGTTGTGCAATGGAACAGCAGCTGAAAGCTCACACCTCTCGATAGTAGACTGACATTTAATAGAGGAATGTGGAGAAGAAGGGGATGTTGAGATGAAGCCATATATACACAGCCAAGAAGAATGGACAGCTGAATTAAAAAACTGTCAACAATTTCCAGAATTTAAAATCCTGAATCATGACAGGACACTAGTGGAATTCAGGTGTTTCTGGTACGTGGACTGCTCTCACCCAATGTGAGGTTGAACTGTTGACCTTGTGTACATCCTACTTCACAAATGAGTCTGTCAGATACACTAAGCCTATAGGCTGAAGATGATGCCCCAACACTGCGGAGAAACCTCAGGTGACTGCCCAGGCAGCTGGCTGTTTCTGTCAACTCACAAATTTTTTGGAAGTTGCTTGCATGCACTTCCTGTTTTTATTTTTGTTAGCTAATATTATTCCCTTCTTGGGTCTCTGAGGGAGTTGAAGATTAGTTAGTTATGGTTGAAGATTAGTTAGTTATAGTTGAAAATTAATTAGGATAGAAAGTGCATTAGATACATCTTGGATTTACCAAAATAGGATAGATAATGGAATTATTTTCTCTGATTTGTCAAATACCTGTTTAGGTATTTATTACTTGTATATATTATATATAGTTATTGTACTTTTGTATATAGTTTTTCTTTTGTTAGTTATAACCTTTTGCTTTTTTTTCTTTTTATTAAAATAGAAGAGGGGAAATGTGGTGGTAATCTAATTGTACTGAAATGTGATTTTGATTGTATGTTAATAAATAAAGTTACCCGGAGGGTCAGAGCTATTAGAGCCATAGCAAGAGTGTGGCGGTGGTGGCACACGCCTTTAATCCCATAGATCTCTGTGTGTTCAGGGATACAGCCAGCATTGGAGACATATGCCTTTAAGACCTGGGGGGCTGTACATACAGACAGTGACGAGGCAGTCACGTGTTTGGGTTTACAACCAATGAGAAGGCAGAACAAAATACTATAAAAAGACGGACAGACAGGATATAGCTCTCTTTCGGGAAGCTGGGACATCGCAGGAGGAAGGGTGAGATTTTAGCTCTGAGCTCTGACCTCTTGGCTTTCTCTTTTACATTGTTTCTGTGGGGTTTTTTTTGTTTTTTTTTTTGTTTGTTTTGTTTTGTTTTTTTTTTTTTTTTTTTTTTTTTGGTTTTTCGAGACAAGGTTTCTCTGTGTAGCTTTGCGCCTTTCCTGGAACTCACTTGGTAGCCCAGGCTGGCCTCGAACTCACAGAGATCCGCCTGGCTCTGCCTCCCGAGTGCTGGGATTAAAGGCGTGCGCCGCCGCCGCCGCCGCCGCCGCCGCCGCCGCCGCCGCCGCCACCGCCGCCGCCGCTACCACCCGGTGTTTCTGTGTTTCTTATTTAATAAGACGGTTGGTTACATCTACAGGGCCTCAACTATTTCCTCCTTATATGACTTTTGTGTCATTTGCAGGCCAAAAGTTGTTCCAAAAGAGAAGATTTACTTATTTTCCTAAATGTCCAGGAGAATTTCAGAAATTATCAGAATGCTATTTTATAACTAAATAGCTCAATCCCAGAAAGGGATGGACTCAACAAATGAGTATGTCTCTCTCCCATTTTTCAGTGCTGGTAATAGAATCCATGGACCCAGTTGCCTCACACATGCTCTAGAAAGGGCTTTCCAACTAGGCTATATCCCCAGACCAAAAATGGTACATTTATATCTGTGTATTCTAGTGCTAGAACCCTAGTTTGCTTTCAAATAATCTAAGAAATACAGGAACAGTTTGTTTTGTTTGAAAAATGTCCTTATATCTATGGCTCAGAGGTGGTTCTGATGGTTTCCAACAGACTCATTCACCCTGCTATTGGGTCCCATTACTTCCTTGGCTCTTTTCAAGGCTAATTTTGTGTTACTAAAATAGACACATGGGCCAAACTAACAGTAACAGTTCACCAACCTGCAAATTTGTGTTTCAGTGTGAAGGAATATCACCTTCGATGATTCATTTTAAAATTTCACCTTCTCAACAAATATTCAGTGTGATTTGGGACAGCACATCCCCTGTGGGGCTTATCTATTCTCTGGGTCTCCAAAGTACTCATGTGTTCAGGGATACAAAGACCAGGGAAAAAACAAAAAAACCTTGCAACTAGAATTTAGATTGGAGAGTGTAATTGTAGATAAGATTTTAATGATCCGTGCTAATTGCTAAGAGACCTGGGAGCCTTACACTGTGTTATGCAACAGACAGAGGAAATGGCTGGGAGAATGAGTGTACTTTCTGTTCTAACCCTGCCCTCTGCTTTTGTTCATCTGTGTTACCCAGTTTTCTGTCTTTTATAACAAACACCTGAGAAAAAATCAGCTTATAAGTAGGAATTCTTATTTTGGCTTAGAAATTTGGAGATTTCAGTCAGTGATTAATGGACTCCCTGACTTTGGGCCTGGACTGAAACAACACACCATGGTGAAAGTATGTAGCAGAACAAAGCCATTTAGCTCAGAGCAAGAGAATGAAGCTGCGGTTCTAATGTCTCCCTCAAGGGAATACCCCTAGTGACTTGAAGACCTCCCACTAAACTCTATCTCCAAAAGGTCCACCAACCTACTCCCAAACACAATGATCTGGGGCCCAAGGCTCTATCAAATGGGCATTTGGAGGATATTTAAGATCCAAACAATAGGTGGATATAGCTCAGTGGTAAAACACTTGTCTAGTATGGGCAAGGCACTGGATTCAATACCTAGTACTGAAAGGAAAAAAATAGTTCCAAACTACACTTTTTTGATGGTGAGATCATCATTTGTTTTATGAGTAGCTGTGAGCCCTACAAAGATTCTTGTGTTTAAAAGAGTTTAACGGGCTGGAGAGATAGCTCAGTGGTTAAGAGCACTGGGTGCTCTTTCAGAGGTCCTGAGTTCAATTCCCAGCAACCACATGGTGGCTCACAACCATCTGTAATGAGATCTGGTGCCCTTGTCTGGCCTGCAGGCATACATGCAGACAGAACACTGTATACATAATAAATAAATAAATCTTTAAAAAAAAGAGTTTAACAACATTTACAGTGCTCTCTACTCTGACCCCCAATGGTGCCTGGATCCCCTGCCCATCTCACATGGGATTGGGGATACAGGAATCAGTTTTAAGAATTTAAGTTGCTGTGCTAAATCCTATGTTAGCCAGCCAGCCCCATAGCCACTGAGAGGTCCATGGTCCACAAGATTCTGTGTTATTTGTCTTCACTCTATCTACTCCAGCCAGTGTCCACCCTCTACTTCCAGTATCTTCATTTCTTAGGTTAAGGCCAGTCTTTTACCATGAGAGGCAGTTTTGTCAGGCCAAGAAATCAGTGTCCCTTCCCTTATCCACCCCACCTTAACCCAGCAGCTTTCAACCAATGAGAGATAGGAGCAGATACAGTGTGAGTATACCAGCCCCCTTCCCCTTCCAGTGAGTTAACTCAGTTTCTAAAGTTCCCCTCCACACACAGCACACAATGAATAACATGCCCTCTTGGCTGTTCTCCTCCCTTGTCTCATTTTTCCATTTCCCCACCAGTCTTTCGGAGATCACCTCCAAACTTCACTCTTTCCAAGCCTCGTCTCAGAACTGGTTCTGGGAGAATCCAAATGTAAACATAGACATGTAAACATGGTGCAGGAAGGCGAGTGTGATAGTTAGTATTGTTGTCAATGACACAACCTAGGGTTATCTTGAAAGAGAGAACCTTGATTGAGAAAATTCCTCCATCTGATTTCCTGTAGGAAACTTGATAGGGCATTTTACTGTTTAAATATTAATGTGGGAGGGCTCAGCCACCAACCCAGGGAGGATGGTCCTGAGTTCTACTTAAAGCAAGTTGAGCAAGTCATGGTGACCAAGTCAGTAAGCAGTGTTCCCTCCACAGTTCTGCTTTAGTGCTTGCCTCCAGATTCCCTCCTTTAGTTTCTGCCCCAAAGGTCATAGTGTTTATCATAGCCATAAAAAGCAAACAGAACAGAAATTTGAACCAGAATCATGGAGTGTAGCATGAATCTTAAAAGGTCTTATTAATAAAAAGCAAACCTGGAGCCAGGTATTGGGGTGAATGCTGGAAGATCAGAGAAGCAGAACAAGCCACAGCCACCTCATCTTGCCAATTCCTCAGCTGATCCTGTTTCCTCAGACTGGAAGCCTCTCAGTCCTCATCCAGAATGGATCTCAGCTGAACTATGCTGCTCAAAAGCCTAAAAGCTTCATCAGGTCTAGTTCCTTGTCCTCACGCCTTAAATACCTTTCTGCTTCCTGTCATCACTTCCTGAGATTAAATGCGTGTGTTACCATGCCTGGCTGTTTCCAGTGTGGCTTTGAACTCACAGAGATCCAGATGGATCTCTGCCTCTGGAATGCTAGGATTAAAGGTGTGTGTGCCACCATTTTCTGTTATCTAGTGGCTGTTCTGTTCTCTAACCCCAGATAAGTTTATTAGGGTACTCAATATTTTGGGGAACACAATATCACTACAATGGAGTATTGCAGTAAAAGGCCATGGCCATATTGTTTTGGGGAAGATTATAGAAGGAATTTGGAACTATGGACTGAAAGGCCACTGAGTGCTCTGAACTCACTGAGATGTTACAGGAACTTGGACGATAGGAATGTTGAGAGAGATACAGATAATGGAGACCTGGCTTGTGAAGTTTCACAGGGAAAGAAAGACAATATAGTAGAACTATATATGTACTATTTTGTATTAAGAATCTGTGGTTTGGGTCAGATAGGATGAAGACTCAGCTGGAATTAACAAGAGACCAACACTACTGAAGTGAAACCTTTGCTTTACTCATACTGGGTCAATTGATGCTGCTCAGCTGGTTCTGAGAAATCAGCTGCAATTAATGAGACCAGCATCACAGAGGTTAATATCTTCTGGGGAGAATTTCCTTAGGGTTAGTACACAGAAACTGTGGTCCACAGGGAGTTAAGGGCCATCTCAAACTGACAATGAAACTTGGCAATGTGTAAGAGTCACACGTGATACTGGTTTTAGTGACATGAAAGCTTAAGAACTGAAGGGGTCATAGAGAGAAGCTAGGACTCGGCATCATGTGGTAGGTCAAGAGTCATCTAAGGGAGACCAGGAGAGGACACTGATGAAGGCCCAGTAGAGAACACAGTATATTAGAGGTGCCAGTGCTGTGGAATGACCACCAAGGACAGCAGCAGGTAAGGTGTAGAGTGGCCCCAGCCTGAGCCTGTAAGGCAAGCTTTGTGTGCTGCAGATGACAAAGCTGGAGAGGTAGGGGGGCTACACAAGCTCTTTGGAACCCAGAAGATCACGAGTTCAACATGTTGAACACTGAGTTATTTACATTGTTGACTTTTGCTTTGATTTGGTTATGACTGTGCCTTGGTAAGAAAGAATTTAACTTGTTTTTTGTTGTTGTTGTTTTTTTAATTTCACAGGACCCTATAGTTATGAGGCTTAGGAAATTGTGATGATACTTTAAGCTTTTAAAATGTTTGACTTTTTTTAAAGACCATGGGACTTAAGTATACTGTGTTTTATATTTTGATAAAAACATGAGATCTTGGGGATAAACAAGCAAATGAAGGTTATAATTTAATAGTGATGTGTTTGTATGTCAAGTTGACAAGGAATTGGTTGTGTTGGTTAAATTTTGTCAACTTGACACAAATTTGAGTCATCTGAGAAGAGGGAATTTTAGTGGTCTGTGGGTAAGCCTGTAGGGGTATTTTCTTGATTGATAGTTGATTGGGGAGGGCTCAGACTACTGTTCGTGGTGCCAACCTGGGAAAGTTGGTCCTGAATTATATAAGAAAGTAGGCTGAGCAATCCATGAGGAATAAGCAATATTCCTTCATGGTCTCTGCTTGAGTTCCTGCCCAGACTTCCCTTAAGTTATGGACTATGACATGGAAGTATATGCTAATTAAACCCTTTCCTCCCACAAGGTGCTATTAATTAGAATGTTTTATCACAGAAATGGAAAGAAAACTGACAGTGAGTGACCAGTGCTCCCTGTTCAGGCTTTGTAGAGTCAGATAAATCTCTATTCCATTGTATGACACTGGCCAAGTTCTATACACACTCCAAGTATCAGGTTACTACTTTGTAAAGAAAGCTCTATGCATTAGTCAGGATTCTATGGAGTAACAGAACTTATAGAATGAATCTCTCTCTCTCTCTCTCTCTCTCTCTCTCTCTCTCTCTCTCTCTCTCTCTCTCTCTCACACACACACACACACACACACACACACACACACACATCCAATGGCTACCTATGAACAGAAAGTCCAAGAATCTAAGGATTTCTCAATCCATGAGGCTAGACGTCTCAGCTGGCCTCTTGGTAGGCTGGAATACCAAAGAAATAGGCTCTAATGCCAGTGAAGGAATGGACTCACTAGCAAGACAAGGGCAAGCAGGCAAAGAGCAAAAGCTTCCTTCTTCCATGTTCTTATATAAGCTTCCAACAGAAGGAGGGGCCCAGATTAGATCTGGATTCAAGATGTGTCTTTCTACCTCGAAGATATGTATTAGAAGTAGATCTTCCTACTTGAGATTAAGTGACAATCCCTCACAGATGTGGCCTCTATTTTTGGTTTTTAGTTAATTCCCTTTAATTCTGTTGGACAGCCTAAGAAGAATAACCATCATACCCTATTCCACAGCATTGTGAGTGTTAAACAACACAACAGGAATGCACATAACTAAAAAGGTCTAGATAATATCCCAGGCTAGTCTCAAACTCACTGTCTTCCTGTCCTGGCCTCCCCAGGGTTACAATCATGGTGGACTTTTCAATAATCGTATCCCCCTTTTATACCCACATAGGGACCCAATTGATCTCAGACATCCGAATTTGAAACACTCCCTACCCCACTCTGATTCCTGCAAGGCGTTGAATAGACGAAAATTTGAACTAACTCTCTCTATGTGTCTCTTTCTTTGTCTCCTTGTCTGTTTCTGCCCCCTCTCCTTTCCTTCCTTTTAATCCTTTTTTTAAATTTGAAATAAGGTTTGGCTATGTATTTCAGTGTGGCCTGAACTCACTACATTGGACAGGCTAACATCCTTAAACTCATAGGAACTTTTCTTCCTCATTCTCCTAAATGCTGGGATATCAGCTGTGCACCACCACCTCTGACTTCAGGAAGTTTCTGGAAGGGTTAATGTGTGCTCTAACTCCTGCCCTGAAACCAAGCAGATGCTGTGCCTTCATACATACCATTTGAGATTTTCCCAATAGTAAATTGAAGGGATAAACTTTTGGGAATTGGAAGAAGCAGACATAATATGTCATGTCCCAGTGGGACCCATGCATGCAATGTTAATCTCACCCTGTCCTCAGTGGAATTGGGGTTTGTATTTTGAAAACCACAGCTACTGTGGAATTAGCTAACTCCATTTCTGTTCAGATGTGTTTCGATGGTGAAGCTGCACTATTTCCCTTAAGGAATGAATGATAATGATGCTTTGAATATGCATAGCACTTTTATTCCTCTAAGTTCATCAAGATATATTTGATTATAGTTCTCACACCAAGACATTTTTCCTCTTTTACAATCAGAATTTTTGTAAACTACACTGTCTTTCTCAAGGTTATGTTCCCTGGTGTGTGTGTGTGTGTGTGTGTATGTGTATCTGTGTGTTGTGATGGAGGTTGAACCCAAGGCTTGCAAATGTTAAATATATGCTTTCCCCTTAAGCTACAGCCCCAGTCTTTGCCCTGTCATTTATGGACCAAATAAACATTCTCCATCTTAGTATTTGTATCTGTGGCCTCTTTTCCTCTCTCCTTTAACAGTTTTAACCATCCAATAATGAGGTAAGAATTCCATAAAGCCCACAGAACTTTATCAATAATGTCTTCCCATGTGCCTTACAGAATTCTAAGTCCTTCCTTTCTCCAATTTCTTAGAGTTATTTTTGTGTCTCTTCTCTAGTTTTAACAGAAAACAAATACTCTATGTTTAAATGGCAGTAACATCACTAAAAGTAAAAAAAAAAAAAAATAGACTTCCCAGGTTTGAGAACCTCCACTCTGTGTGTGTGTGTGTGTGTGTGTGTGTGTGTGTTTCTTCATTTCAGTTGAATTTTTCCATGTATTTATGTATGTGAATTTATGCATACCACATGCATGCAGGAATCCACAGAGGTCAGAAGAGGGAGTCAGATCTGGAAGTAGAATTGCAGGCAGTTGTGTGCTGCCATGTGGGTGCTAGGAACTGAACCTGGGTCCTCTGCACCCCTATAAGAAACAAGGTGTTGGCTTGGCCTCAAACTTATGGCAATCACCCTGTCTCAGCCTCCCAAGTACTGGGATTATAAGCATGCATCACTCTACCTGGCTCCCTGAAAAATCTCTTTAAGACAAAACATCAGGGTTCTGGAAGTGACTCATTGTGTGTCTTAGTTTGTGTTTTATTGTTGTGAATAGATACCATGACCACAGCAATGTTTTATAGAGGAAAACATTTAATTGATGTCTGGCTTACAGTTCAGAGGTTAAGTCCATTGTCATCATGGCAGAGATCATGGCAGCATGCAGGCAGACATTGTGCAGAAGGAGCTGAAAGTTGATCTGCAGGCAATAGGAAGAGACAGTAAGTGAGTCGTCCTGGCTTGAGCTTCTGAAATCTCAAAGTCCCCAGCAACACACTTCCTCCAACAGGGTCACACCTACTTCAGAAAGGCCACACCTCCAATAATGACACTACCTGAGTTGAACGGGGGCCATTTTCATTTAAACCATCACACTGTGCAAGGCTCTGGATTGGATCAGTAACTCAAAGCACCTGGGATGGTCTTGCCTTTCCTGGTTTCCTTCTATCTCTGTTCAAAGACATGTAACTCCTGAAATTTTTCCACAAAAATCAGAACATATTAATGTGGATTCAACTATTTCTCTGGTGCATAGGCCATGCAGACATCATAAGTCTGTAGTCTTGACACTAGGAAGACTTCCATATAACTGTGGACAGATACACACACACACACACACACAAACATGAGAGAGAGACATGGGGACAGAGAGGGAGAGAAGGTGGGAGAGGGAGGGAGGGAGGGGGAGAGAGAGAGAACACAACCTTGCCTTTTTGATACACACCCTGAATTCTTTCTTGTTTGGTGTGACCATGTAACCAGTCTCCCACAAGTCTATGTCCTACATTCAGCAAGGGCCTCAATTAAGGGAGTGTGGGATAGAAACAACACTTAGTGTTTAAATGAAAATGCCTTCTGCCTCTCCTTACAAAATGCCCTGATCCAAAACTCTATGTTTACTTGTTTATTGCCTCTTCCTTGTCCAATTTTAATTCTTCTTTTCTGTACTTATTTAAAAACTAATTTTCCCCTTGGGTTATCTTCTTCAAAAGCCCCTTTGTTCTCATTTTTTATCTTCTCCTCATCTACCCTGGTTGGGGTCTGTTAACTATATTCCTCCCCTCTATCCACTGCTGTGGGTCCTGCCCAGGACCTTGCAAAGTAAGTGCACTGCCACTGAGTCATACCCCCGGCTTCTGTATCTTCCCTTAAAAGAGAAAAACGGGAGGCTGGAGAGAGGGCTCAGCAACTCAAAGCACTGGCTGCTTTCGGATTCCTACCATCCATGTGAAGGCTTGAAACCATCTACTCCTTTTCTAGGAGAGCTGATGCCTTTTTCTAGCTGCCGCAGGCACCAGGCATGCTCTTGGTGCAGTCATCACATACAGGCAAAACACCCATAAACATACAAAACTAAAAGAAGTCCAGACATGATGATGAATACCTGGAATACCTGAACTTGAGAGGCCGGGGCAGGAGGAACAGACCTTGAAGCCAGCCAGTGTTACATGCTGAGACTGTCTCAAAAAAGAAGAGGACAAAGGAAAGGAAGAGGAGGATGAAAACAAAAAAAAAAGAAGAAGAAGAATCAGAGGGAAGCAGAGGAGGAAGAGGAGAAGGAGAAAAATTGGGATTAGGAGTTAGGGGCCCTGGGTTTCCCTACTACAGAATAAGAGGGAGAGAGAGAGAGAGAGAGAGAGAGAGAGAGAGAGAGAGAGAGAGAGAGAGAGAGAGAGAGAGAGAGAGAGAATGAATTACTAAGCCATCTATCATTTACTACTATTAAACATCCCATTAAAATGGATTTGAAGAGAAAAATGCTTAGTGCTATTCATACTAGACTCAGATGGGAAGAAACTGAAAGGCTTATTAGCTGGTAACAGAGCAAAGAGACAAATTGCTGTATATCTATACAAGGGAATATTACTAGCCATGAAAAGTCATGGACTGCTGACAGACAGACACATCATGGGCGACTCTCAAAATAATTGTGGTATAAAGAAGGACCCAGCCATAAAAAGATATATACTACACAATGGCACTTATATGAAGTTCAAGAATAAACCAAACAAATCTGTGATAAAAACTAACAGTAGTTGTAAGGGAGACGGAGGCCTGAATGGAAAGAGACATGAGTGCACATTGAGGGATAAGGAAAACACTCATCTGGATTAGCATATGTTTGCCTTTACCAAAACTCATTGACTTGTATTCTTTAGATATGCACATTTTGGTCTGCAAATTTTGAAAGAATCTATTTTGGAAAAAAATACATTTAAAGAATAAGAAACAAGAGATTGTTAAATCAGTTGTGGCACTTACAGAACACAATTATGTCATAGCAGTTCTCTGGATTAGGTTGGGTGCAGGGGCAGGGGTAGGAAAACAGAGGATGGATTTAGCCAGTATATGGATATATAAAAACATTGTACTGAACTCCATTTATACATGAAATTCATAAGTGTTAATAAAAGAACCATGTTTACACAGCCTGGCATGATGGCTCAAACCTGTAATGTGAACATTTGGGATGCTGAGGCAGAAGGATACTGTGACATGCTGGAGGCCCCCCTGGGCTTCACAGCTAGGCTCTGTGTGAAAAACAACAAAAATTAAGATAAAAAGCTTTAATGAGCAAAAAAAAAAATTCTATAGTTTTTGCATCAGAAGACTTTAATAGCATGGGGGAAAATGCTTACCCATGGAAAAAGCAGGACCAAGAGTCACACACAAATGGCTCCATTTTTCATGAGAAACATCTACAAAACAACAGTAATAAAAATTCAAATTCTGACCAAAACAACAGCAAAGGAATGACCCAATTTTTCATAGGAAAAGCTTTATATAGCATATGCATGGGAAAAGATAGGGCAGCTAAAGAAAAAAAAAAGACAATGCCATTTCTTTTGTTTCATATGAGTGACTTTTCTTTCCCTAATGTTTGGTTCCATAAAGTTTGGACTTTTTAAAAGGCATCATTCCTCCAGAAAGCTACAAACATAGCTCTTTGTCTTCTAGCCTCACCCAGAGGCTTGTACTGTGTTGCATAGAAGGTGACCGGAGCACGGAGCCGGAAGCCTGCTTGATTTTCTTCCCCAAGTTACTCTGTTTCAGTCAACATTTCCTTTTTTTGTCCCCCTGCACAAGTGAGCCCCGAAAAGGGTCCTTCAGTGAGATGACCCACCCAGCCACTATTTCTTTGTCTTTTAAATCTGATGTTCAATCATGATATCTGAGCCTTGCACACAGGATTTTCTGTCCAAGTAGTTTTTTGTTTGTTTGTTTGTTTGTTTGTTTGTTTGTTTTTTCCTTTTCAGAAAAGTTCATGTAGCCCAAGCTGGCCTAATACTTGCTATGTAGCCAAAGGTAGCCTTGAACTCTGAATCCTTCTGCCTGTACCTCCTGAATGCTGAAATTATAGGAATGTACCACCACTCCTGGTCTTATGTGGTGTTGGGGATTGAACCTAGGACTTCATGTATGCTTACATGTATGTATGCTTCATGTGAGTACTTTTTCAATTGAACTGTTTGCCCAACTCCACTAAGTCACTTTTTTCTGTCATTTCAGAAAAATGTTAAGTAAATATGGAAGACATGGGAATCCTGTATGATGCAGCCAATCTATCCACATTAATTTCAATAACAACTGAAGAGGAGGATAGGGCTCCTCCTTCTCCTTCCCAAATCAAGTTTAGCTGAAGAAGGTATGGAACCCTATAGGGGAGTCTGGACAAGGTGGTTCATGCCTGGAATCCCAGCACTCAGGGTACTGAGGCAGAAACATTGCAAGTTCAAGTACACGTTACAAGTTCAAATTTAGGTTACAGAGTGAGTTCTGGGCTAGCTCTTTGTACATAGTGAGACCCTGGAATGAATTAAAATTAAAAACAGAGAGAGACTAGGTAACAAGATTCTTTTTAAAAACAAAAAAACACACAGAAAAACCCAGGGTCTCACTTCTGTTGTAAGGCTGAAGATCAAACCCAGGGCCTTGCTCTAGGCAAGCACTGTAACAAGCAACTATATCCTAATCTACCCTTCATGAGGTTTTGATGTATAACCTTTAAAAACTACAAACTTGGTGAGGACTGACCACATTCTTTCATTCTGTCCTCACTTCCTCAGTTCACTGAGGAGATTATTGTTATGTGTACCATGTGTGCAAATGGCCCTGGAGGCCAGAAGACAGTGTCCATTCTCCTAGAGCTTGAGTTGTGGCCACGGGAGCCCAGGTTCTCTTTAAAAACAGTATGTGCTCTTAAGCACTGAGCCCCCAGGAATACTTATTAATTGGTAATTTCAACCTCTTTGAACAAGTGTTTGCCTATGCAGAGTTTAAGTTTGATCTGCCTTTGATCATGGCAATGGATTTCCATCTTTTAAATCACTTTGTGTCTTATTTCTGTTACCTGCTGCTAGAAGCAACCTAAATGATGTAGGTGCTCCCTACTCTACATTGGGTTCTATATCATTGCTTGTTCCTGTGTATACATAATTATTTTGCTACATTTCTTGGCAACCAAGTATTCTCAAAACACATCATACATAGTTATATTTAGTAATAGAGTGAGATTCCAGTAAGACCAGGCAACATTGTAAATTCATAAGATGTGGTAGAATCTGCCAAATGGGTCAATCATGTTATTGACAAGCTACTATGCACCAAGCATTTGATAATTAGAGTGCAACAGACTCTAATTCTGTCCCTTTAAATTATATCTGAGGGCAGAATTAGTAGGGGAATCTGTGGCTATGCATATATTCATTACATACTCCTGCAGAAATATTTGGCTCATAGCTATGAGTTAAATGGTATGACATTTCCATGAGAAAAATTAATTACTTGAACATGTGTTGTATAAAATATGTCAAATCGTTTATTTGGATGTTGTAGATTACATATTCAGTTTTTTTTAACCAGAGGAAATACATGATAAATAAATATGAAATGCATACTTTATACATTGTAAATGTCATGTTATGCCCAAGGGCTTTATAGTAAGTGAATGATGTTATTTTAATTTTTCTGGGTGAGGAGAAGCATCCAAAGAATCACAAAATAGCAAGTCCAAAGAGGGAGTCACTTCACAATGGCTTCTTCCCAAATTTGGAGGTTGCACTTATTGACAATTTATCTATTTATAGACCATACACCTTACTAATAGCTCTGTGTAATGAATGGACAGATTTTTCATCTTAGATAGCAATTGGTCATCTCAAATAGGTGGGGATTCTGGCCTCATAGGCTGCATAGGCAAATCAAGATTTGTGATGTGGCACAGACTACCCACATTCTGATGCCTTTTGTGCTTTCAGTGCTTTTGAGAGGGAGAATTTATATAAAGATCTCTAAGTGGCAGGTTGTTATAACCGCCACTCAAGGTAGACTTGTAATGCCATAATGAATGATAGTGAACAATAGCTACATTTGGGAAAGAAAACTGTAAGTTCAGATAAAGACACAAATAAAAATGAAACACCTGTTGTTTATTAAGAGCCAAGCAACAGAAAGATATGGAACTTACCTATCTCTCCCTAATGTTGCAGGAGAAACTGATACTCAGGCAGCCACCAAGTGGAATCATTTCCATATTCACACAGGTACAAGATGGTGACACTAGTACATGAATCATCTGTTATAGCAGGGTTTAATTCTATCCTCTGGTTTTAGGCCCCAAGATTGATCCTATAAATTGTCCAGGCTTGCTTAATGGGAGTTTCTCTGTCAAAATTCTCATTCACAAAATGGATTAAGTCCCAGAATTTGGAAAGGGATTCATTTATTTTTCATCTCCTTACACTGTGGTACAATCATTGTTCAGGCTGGCAATGTTATTTTTGTTTTTGCTTTTCTCTAAACACAGTTGCATGGAGATTGTGTTTTCTCTCTCAGACATTGAGCTGCATTCCTTTGCTCTGCTTCAGTCTTTTCAATGGTAGTGACTGTGACAACTGTGCAAGAGTAATGATTCAAAGGCTGTGAATGCCATGCATACTTGGACATAGCCCATGATATGAAGATCGCAGACTTGTTTATAATACATTTTGAGACAGGATCTTGCTATGAGCCCAGACTTATCAGGAAGTCAAGTCCCTTCTGCCCCAGCCTTCCAAATGATTAGAACACACCCTACATATAATATTTTTAAAAGTATATGAATGGGGTGAAGAAGAGGAATATGAAAAGGAGCATATATAAGAAAACAGATTTGTCATTCTTTTCTTGATTATTTAGTCTAAAACTAAGCAACTAACAGTTTACAAGAATATATTTAAACTTAACAATTGTTGTAGTCTGTGTGTTTCTGTCTCCCCAAATTTATGTTGAGATCCTAATTCCTAAACTGGTGGTGTTTTGGGTTGAGGATGATTAGCTCAAGAGCTCTGCTGAGTAGGATTCGTGCTATTATTAAAGAGGCCTAAGGGAGCTTGTTTGCCTCTTTCACTGTGTGAGGACACTAAAGTCATTTTGCAACAGGAAGCAGAAAATTGGCAATGGAATCTACTGGCACCTTGGTCATAGGGCTTCCCAGTTTCTAGAACTGTTAGAAAGTAATTTCTGTCCTTTATAACCTATACAGTCTATGACATGTTCTAATAACAATTCAAGGACAATGCCAGGCAGTGGTGGTGCACACCTTTAATCCCAACACTTTCCAGAGGTAGGCGGATCTCTGTGAGTTCGAGGCCAGCCTAGTCTACAGAGCAAGTTCCAGGACATCCAGGGCTGTTACACAGAGAAATCCTGTCTCAAAAAACAAACAACAAAAACCAAAACAATTCAAGGACCAAGAAAACAATGTTATTTAAATGCACTAAAATATGTCATGTATGAAACAATGTTTCTGCCTACCCACAAAAATATTAAATCAATAGTTTGTACTTTGCTGCACTGTATTAAAATATAAAAACAGATGAGTTTGTGCCTGTAATCCTGGTACCTGGGAACTGGAAGCAGGAGGATGAGAAATTCAAGCTCATCTGCAACGACGTAGAAAGTAAGATGCTATCCTCAGCTCCAGAGACCCCACCTCAGGACACAGAAAAACATATAATAAAACAAAACATAAAAGCAAATACAAACTCAAACTGATAACACAAGCTAGACCTATCCCATCTTATGTTTTATTTCTTCTGTTTGGAGTAACTACTGTCATTACTGATTTCCAATCTGCTGTCTAATGGCAGGAATTTACAGTATCACAATAATAGAAGTAAAAACAGTACCTGAGGCTAGACACAGTTTGTACACTTGGAATCTAATAGGTTTTCTGCACCCTGATAGTAGGTTTCTCTGTTGATGCAGTAAGCCAGATCAAGGCAAATTAAAAAGATTTATTCTGGGTGAAGCAGCTCCCAGGTGAGTCCTCCAGCCCTCAGAGATAGAGGAGAAAATCACATGGCCCATCTAAAGGAGGGAGTTAAAATGACAGGGACTTCTGGCTACCTAGACAGCTATGCCAGGGTCCTCCATGGTCGTTGGAGACTGAGGTCCCAGGCAGTATCCGTCTTCAGCTGCCAGGTCCAGAAGATCTGACAGACTTTCCTGTGGAGTAGGAATGTGGGGGGACCAGTCTACCCTGTCTTGGCAAAGCAGGGCAATCTATTCCCCAGTGTCCTGTTGTCCACAGTCTGGACAGGGTCTTGCAAACAGTTGAGGTGAAAGGTAGTTTTTTTCTGCCCTGTGGATGGCTTTGCCATATTTAAAGTAAGTTCCAGGTGGAAGTTCTGTGCCCATTCATCTTTGGAAGAGATAGGGGTGCTACCAGGAGCTGGCATGTCTCTATCATGAAAAGCTTTTTTATTAAACATTTTAAATTCTATATTCTCAGATCTCTGAAGCAGTTGAGGATCATTATTTGTTAGGTATATCTAAACTAGACAAATGTTGTTTATTTCTAGTTACTTGTTTTAGGCTTAACTTTGAGAACATATATATAAGCTAAATCTGAACATATCAAAGAAGTTGATCCTTTATGAGGCAACTGACAGTTAACTTGTATGTCTTAAAAGATTAGGATTTTATAGCTTTATCCCTGTTAAGGTTAGCCTTAAAAAAAATAACAACTTCTGAATGGAACCTCCTTTAATATCAAGATAAGACTTTTAACTCATAAACACAGTCCACAAAGAGACTGGGATATTTCCTGATCCTTTTATAGTACACCATTATAGAATATAACAGGTTTCTGTATGACTTAGTTTACCAAGCTAGCTCCAGCTTAACAATGTTAGTAAATGCAAGGAGGTTAGACATACAAAATCTGGCTGCCAGAAAGATACGTCCCTAAACATGAATGCATGGAGGTGCAGCTTTAATATCTCATTAAACCAGCATTGTTTTAAATCCTATCTTTCATAAACCTTTGTTTAGGACAAGACAGGAATTATCATACAAAAATCTATCCTAATCCAAAATATCTTAGAGACCTCTTGTCTCTTAGTAGGCCTACTCCATGTGGTCACCTTTAATCAAGATGGTGGTGAAGTCACATGACCTCACTCTTCTCCAACCTTAGTAAATGGTGACTACCCACGTGGCTATACTTAATTAAGATGGTGGCAAACCTTGTGTTGTTTCCCAGAACAGTTTTAATTTTGAGTTACACATTTTAAGTTAACTTTTTGTTACAGATTTTTAACCATACCCAATTCTTTAGCTGTTTTTATTAAATAAGGTAGACCACTATAAAATAACTTTAATATTATTTATACCCAAATGACATATGAATACCCAAATCACATCAGAATCAGTAGCCAGAAATCCCAGAGGCAAATTCTGAGCCCAGGCAGCTAGTTGCAATAGTAACAGCTGAGCTATTACCAACACACATGGAAAATAGTAAATCCAGGCATCCAAGACCAGTCAGAAACAAGCACACAGTGGCCACATACATTTACACACCAAACTGAGCCTGAAGTAATCCTGTGTGGCTCCCATGTCCACAAGAAAACATACAGGCACAGATACATACATACATACATACAAAACAGACAGAACTTCTCTAACAATGAGACGAAGAAAACTTACCACAGGAAACTGACTTTGTTACAAATTATATAGATTTTAAACCATGACAGATGAGCAATTTACAAATCCTGCAGTAAGAGTTTACAGTATAGAGCAGCATGTAAGAAACCACAGGAATAAAAGATTTTTAGGAGTAAGGAAGTAGAGCCTTAGAGGTAAGAAAATTTGGAAGTGTAGCAGAGTAAGTTTAAGTATGAGTCTCTTTGTCTGTGACGGTAGTAGTTGTTAATGATTCATGAGAATTTAGAAATCACAAGTTCACCAGTTTTGGCTATTGATTTGTATTGAGGCCATGCCATTGTAATAAAATCTGAATCCACAGAGGAAGAGAGAGCTGCAAAAGTGGAACATTGTGCAAATGTGTTCCTATAAGTTCCAAGAGGAAGTTGAAAGAGAAAAGGAGCTGCAGAACTGCAGGTGGAAACTGAGAGATAGCATAGTGGGTCTACAGTCTGATTGCCAGGTGAGAGAAAGCCAGGAAGGAAAAGAAAAGGGAGGTATCCATGTGGATGCAGGAGGTTACAGGACCCAGACAAGCACATATATGTCTGTGTAGAAAGTAACATAGGAAGAATCAGGCTCTATAATTTGGAATTAGATTCAGACACAGACAAATGACACATACATACCCTGTTGAGGGCCAGATCAGCAGACGTTGTAAGGGAGAACAGGCATGTGCTGGGCACAAAGTAGCAAGTCTCTCTGACTCTGACTCCCACTTTGTAACAAACATAAGGAGGGGACATTTACCCAGTTTAGGGTAGGAGAGCAGGCAGAAACAAAGAGAATGGATATGTTATGGGTAGAATTCCAACATGACCAGACCAACTGCTAGGAGAGCCTAGTGAGTAAAAAGGCAAAGTGGGTAGGTACCTGTTGGAGAGCCCTGCCAAGGTGTACCACTAAGAGAACACTCAAAGAATAATAGAGTTAGTGTAAGAGGTTTATTGGGAGGTAGGGAGAATGAAAGAATAAAAGGCCATTTTGGAGTGGAGACATGAGAGCTAGGTAGACAAACAGAGAACAGGGAAGAGGGAGGGGTGGGAATGCTTGAAAACCTTGGATAAAGGAGCTCAAACCATTTGTCATATGGTGTGAGACAGCCCCAATTGGATAAATTTTGTAGTAGACACCCCAGGGGTGACTGAGGATTGGTTTTAGACCTGGGTTACCCATTTCCAAGCCTGTACTAGAGACTAAAGACTAAAATAGTGTGTCCTCTGCTATAGCCTGGGGTTGAGCGGTGGCTGTGGGGTTGCCTTTGGGTAGGACATCTCCTCCACAAATTTCCCATGGAACAAAGATGGTCTTTGCTCTGGAAATGGGTTGGGCTTGCTCTGGCATGGCCACAACTTGGAAGGAAATCCTGGGGTTCTTGACCTAGAAGGGGTCTTGACCTGGAAGAGGTCCCAGACCTCTGTAGGGGTGGCTTAGAAATGGGTGACTTACCATAAGTCAAAAGTTGATCCCATCTGGCAGAAGGGAGATAAAAGAAGAGTGGCCTCCCACATGGCCAGGGACCAGGCCTACCCATTAAGGAAGGCTCAACTCCTGGGATTCCAGCACCAAGATAATAGTTTTTCTATACCCTGATAATAGGTTTCTCCACTAACACAGTAAGCCAGATCAAGCCGATTAAAAAATAAAAGACTAAGTTTATTGTGGACAAGGCAGCTCCTGGGTAACCCTCCAGCACCCAGAGATCAAGCTGGGAGAAGGGTTCATGAAAAATCACATGGCCCATCTAAAAGAGGAAGCTTAAATACCCTATACATGCAGGGTGATGACATATCCTCCACAAGCTGGGTTTGTGTCCAATTATAACACTTTAGGTGGATTGGGCCACTGTCAGCTTCTAGGGAAAAGCCTCTGTGACCAAGAATGAGGAACTAGGCTTTTTAGTAGTCTCTGTTGGAGATTCTCTGAGAGGGCAGGGTTTAGACAGAGAGAAGGGGCGGGAAATAGGGCTGAGCTGGAGATTCCAGTTGAACAGAATCTTAGCACTTAGAAGGCTGGGACGTGAGGCCATCAAATTCTAGCCCAGCTTGGACTACACAGTGAGACCCTGTCGTTAAAAAATAAGGAAGAGAAGACAGAAAAACAATAGAACAGCAACAAAAATAATAAATTGTGCCTAAACCAGCTCTAATTATTATGAACCACTAAAAACTTAATCTGCAAGCCAACTCATTCTCCTGAATGTTTAGGAGTTCTCCAAAATGATCTTTATGTAACTACAATGTTTATTCAAGGGCAAGTAATAATATTGTGCCAAGTTGAAGCTCCTAACATATTATTACAAGGCAAGGGTAACCACAATTTTATTCCAATATAAACACATACTATGTAACACAGAAGCTGTGAGCCACATGTGGTTACTGAGCACTGAAGACAGCTAGTCTAAATTAGGGTGTGTCATAAGCAGAAAATGCCACACTTTGAATACCTCATATGAAAAAGATCAGATAAACTACTGTGCTAATAGTTTTATTCTGATTGTGTGTTAAGGTGATAGTAATTTATGTAAATCAAGTCATTGAGCTTATTAAAATTAAGTTCACTGGGGGTGGTGCAGACGAAAAGGAATTAAGCTTACCAATTTCTTTTTTCTTTTGAAAAATAACATATTTCTATTGGTTAGTGCTGCTCTAGATTGACAAAATATCATGAGGAAAAGACTATTTTATCGATGACATTTAGAATTGCTGGTAGAAGACAAAAATAGAAAGTGGATGGGTAGAGCTAAGGAGATGGCTCAGTAGTTAAGAGCATATACTGCTCATGCAAAGGACCGGAGCTGGGTTCCCAGCACCCATGTTGGGAAACTCACAGCCGCCTCTATCTCCAGTTACAGGGGCTTCAGCATCCTCTTCTGGGCTCTGTGGACAGAATTGTATTACTTCATATTCCCTATAGGAAAGGTACCTACTTACTGCTTTCAGTCAAATCATGATCTCCCCACCCTTCCTGTCCCTTATGTGTCACTATGTCAGTCCATTTTATGTTGCTATAACAATATAGCTGAGACCAGGTACTTCATAAGAAAAAGATTTGTTTTGGCTCATGGTCTTGGAGGCTGAAAAGTTTATGCCATGACAGCAATATCTGGTGCAGTCCTTACGCTGTGTCACAACATGGCAGTTAACTCAGATAGTGACATTTGTGTATGAGAGCACCAATGGTCAGTGAGGAAGTAGCCAAATGGCTCAGTGTCATAGTTTCTAATCTAGTCTTGAGAGACCTAATTAGCTTACTCTTGAGAAAAGCATTAATCATCATGACCTAATGGCTTCTTCCTAAGCCCCACCTTATAAAGCTTTCACCAGCTGGCACATCAAGGATCAAACTTTCAGCACATGAACATTTAGGGGAACAAAGCACATACAAACTACAGCAGTCACTATCTGCTCTTCCATAGGACCCAGGTTCAATTCCCCCCACATGGCAGCCTACAACTGTCTGTAACTCCATTCTAGGGGATCTGGCTACCTCACATGGATACCTGCAGGCAAAACACCAATGTACATAAAATAATAATAAATAATTTTTAAAAAGAGTCTAGAAATAAATAAATACATTTACAGTCAGCTAATTTTCTCTCCATGCTGGTCACCAAACCCGGGGCCTCACATATACCAGGCACGTACTCTACCATTCAACTGTCCCCCTAGTCCTGATTTTTGATAATGGTATCAAGGCAGTTCAGTTGAAAATAGTCCTTTCAAAAAAAATGGTGCTGAAAGAACTGGACATCCACATACAAAATAATTAAGATGCACCTTTAAACCCCATCAAACAAAAATTAACCCTGAATGGATCCTCAGAGCTAAATGCAGTGTGAGAGTCAAAGTTATATTTTAAGTTTTAATTATTATGCCTAAGAGATTCATGAAATAAAAATGCCTCTGATCCACAAACCCCTTGCCCAAGGACAGATAGTTCTGAAATGCTAGAGGCGATTGTTTATGGGAAATAACAAGCCTCGTGTTTTCATTCCCCTAAACAAGTTTGTTTCACCCATCTGTACCAGATGTGCTTGATCACATGTGGGCATGAGGATCACAGTCAGGAAATGTATCAGGATGTATGCTTGCCCCTAATTGGACCTTATGGGATATGTGAATTGTGGCTTTGGCCTGGCCTTCTTAAGCCCTTTCAAAATGTGATGTGGGGCCATTTCCTGGGAACCCAAGTATGGACCTGGCCAGAGCCCATCCACCTGGCTAGTAATGAATTAAAGCTTGTGTCTACGGCCATACCACCCTGAATGCATCTGATCTCGTCTGAATTAAAGCTTGCTTCAGACCCAGCTATACCACTCTTGGGCATATACCCAAGGAATGCTCAATCATACCACAAGGACACATGCACAACTATGTTCATAGAAGTATTATTTGTAATAGCCAGAACCTGGAAACAACCTATATGCCCTTCAACTGAAGAATGGATAAATAAAATGTGGTACATATACACAATGGAGTACTATTCAGCAGAGAAAAACAGTGACATCATGAGGTTTGCAGGCAAATGGATAGATCTAGAAAAAAATCATCCTGAGTGAGGTAACTCAGACCCAGAAAGACAAACATGGTATGTACTCATAGGTGGATACTAGATGTAAAGCAAAGGATAAGCAGACTTCTACTCACAACTCCAGGGAGGCTACCTAGTAAAGAGGACCCTAAGAAAAACACAGGGATCACCCAATGACAGAGAAATGGATGAGATCTACATGAGCAAACTGGACATGGGGTGGGGATGGGGGTAATGAAGGGCAAGGGTCAAGGGAAAGAGAGCTTAGGGGAGTGGGAGATCCCAGCTGGATCAAGAACAGAGAGGGAGAACAAGGAAAGAGAGGCCATGATAAATGAAGACCCCATGGGAATAGGAAGAAGCAAAGTGCTAGAGAGGTCCTTAGAAATCCACAAAGATACCGCCACAATAGACTACTGGCAATGGTTGAAAGAAAGCCCGAACTGACCTACTCTGGTGATCGGATGGCCAAACACCCTAACTATCATGATAGAACTCTCATCCAATGACTGATGGAAGCGAATGCAGAGATCCATGGCCAGGCCCCAGGTGAAGCTCCGGGAGTCCAGTTGGCAAGAAAGAGGAGAGATTGTATGAGCGAGAATTGTTGAGACCAAGATTGGAAAAAGCACAGGGACAAATAGCCAAACTAGTGGAAACACATGAACTATGAACCAATAGCTGAGGAGCCCCCAACTGGATCAGGCCCTCTGGATAAGTGAGACAGTTGATTAGCTTGAACTATTTAGGAGGCCAGCAGGCAGTAGGACCGGGACCTGTCCTTGGTGCATGAGCTGGCTTTTTGGAACCTAGGGCCTATGCTGGGACACTTTGCTCAGCCTGGGTGAAGGGAGGAAGGGATTGGACCTGCCTTGACTGAATCTACCAGGCTGAGCTGAATCCCCAGGGGAGTCTTTGCCCTGGAGGAGATGGGAATGGGGGGTGGGCTGGGAGGAAGGTGGGGGGGGTAGTGGGAAGAGGGAGTAGAGGGGAATCCGTGGCTGATATGTAAAATTAAATTAAATTATAAAATTAAAAACAAAAGCTTGCTTCAAATTTGACTTAAACTGTGGTAGTGGTCTTATTCTTGACTAATGGGTGTTAATATTCTGACCCACCCCTTGGGGACCTACCTGGAGTCCTCCTGATGCCATCCTATGTTTCCTTTAAGAAGAAAACTCCTCCCCCTTTTGCTCTCTCTTCTGCCCTTCCTCCCTTCTCCAACATGAGGTGTGCACCCTCGCCCCCTCTCCACCGCTCTTTTTCTCTTTCCCTCTTTCCTTATCTTTCTCTCTATCTTTCTATTATAATAAACTCATTTCCATGTGGATGCAGTGCCCGGGGTGTGAGTAACTATTCATGTGATACAGCCTGCGCTGCATCTGCCTGGCATGTTTTTGTCACCCTTGGGACATCTTAGCCTGGCCAGCCAGGGTCTTCCACATGCAGTATCATTACAGTGGGATTAACAGTGGTATGCTTAAAATTATCTAACTCTTAGAAGGAAATATAAGGGTGAATCCTTAATGGCCTTGAATTTGTCAGTGAATTTCTACACCAAAAAATGGTACAAGCAACAAAAGAAAGAAATAGATACAATTTAATATTTTTGTATCAAAGGATAACATCAAAGGTGTTTACCAAGCATGGAGACACATGCCTGTAATCCAAACTCTGGGAAGACTAAGACAAGATGAGTGTGTTATGGTCTGGGGTCATTCAGAGATTCACTAGTGTGACCATGAATGTATTCTAACAAAGAAGAGACTTTTATTCAGATACTGGTACCAGGGCTACACCCAGGATTCCCAAATGTAACACAGAGCCACATTAGTTAGGGGTTTCTGAAGGCAAAAACTAATCGTTTTAAAAATGATAAGCAGCTGGGAGGTGGTGGCACATACGTTTAATCCCAGTACTTGGGAGGGAGAGCCAGGTGGATCTCTGTGAGTTCGAGGCCAGCCTGGGCTACAGAGTGAGTTCCAGGAACGCCACAAAGCTACACAGAGAAACCCTGTCTTGAAAAAACAATCAATCAAGCAATCAATCAATCAATAAATAAATAAATGATAAGTGGCTCTGGTTACCATGCAGAAAGGTCATGAGGCACAACAAAACCCAGTATCAGAACTTTATTAGGCAGAAGGGGACAGAAGAGCCAGGCCTGGGGGAGATGCACATGCAAAAAACAGAGAGAAACAGACAGAGAAGAGATAGTGGGGGGGGGGAGAACAGAGAAGGGAGGAGGGGGGATCTGTGTCCAGCTTTTTAAGGAGCAGATGGGCCTACGGAGCTACGTCAGGCATGCGCTGATTGTGTGACCATGCCATGCGCATGTAGTCACCAGTGCACACTAATGACATAAGACACAAGACCCTTTGTTTCGTTCCTGAACTGCGCATGTGCAGTCATGTAGCTGGAGTGAGAGCAGAATTCTAACATTCCAGACTTTTTGCTTACTATAAAAAAAGTGAGTGAACAGGAATAGGGACATCATTTCTCCCAGAAAAACTGCTTCCAGCTGACTCTGTGGGCATCGGTTGACTCTTGGGGGAGTAGGGAAGCGGGCTTCTGAGGTAGACAGGTGTCCTGGGATGGTGAGCTGTCGTCTGCTGCCTCGGAGCTGTTCATCTTTCTTGGCTTGGCATTCAGGCTGCTTTTGTGTCTAACAGGATGCTGGTGAGACAGAGAAAAGCTTAGAAGAAAGAATTGTTATTATTTTTATTTTTTTTTCCCTTGGGGGGTTCCCAGGGTGATAGAGGGAGTCCTGATACCAGGAAGGTTTGAGTTTGGCACTTATCTTGAAGTAGATCTGAACTGTCCAGATGGATTTAAACTGGTTTCTGGAGCTTGGGAATAATTTTGAACATATTAAGAAGCAGCCATGAGAAAATTAAAGTCTTGGACTGGTGACCACTATAGTGTTTAGTACTCTGCTGGTTAATGTTAATGAGAGAGAGAGAGAGAGAGAGAGAGAGAGAGAGAGAGAGAGAGAGAGAGAGAGAGAGAGAGAGAGATTGAACGGAACATATTCTTAATTTTTACCTGAGATAAGTTTATCAGAGACAGATTATTTTAAGGTACCTGTTTCCTTTATTAGTTTAGCATCCAAGAGACACAGGTGATCATTTGCTGAGAGCATTTCATAGTAATAGATGGTTATATTACAGTCTGTTTTTGCAGAGCCCAGACACTTTTGGGTCTGGGGGTGTAAATACCTTTTAATTGTTACTGTTCCTTTACCACCTGGATATATATATTTGATGGTCCTTGGATTCCAGCTCTATGGTGATCCTGTAACAATTAGCTGAGTAGTTAATTAGAAGAGGGAACCAGGAAGAGAAAAGTTTGTGGGGTGAGACCTCATTCTCCTGGAATTGGGGACAAGGCAGAGAGCAGGGCCCTGTCTGTGTCACTGTGTATGGGAAGCACTGCTGACCGACGGGTCTGGAGTGAGGCACATGGAGGGAGCAAATGAAATGAAAGCTCCTACCTTAGCTGGAAAATCTTTTCCCATTAAGGAACCCTGAAAGTACAATTTAGTCTGGTGAGGTGGGTAAGTCTGTCCCCCTACCCTGACAATAGGGAAATGAGGAGAGGTGGGACCCCAAAACTCCCTCAGGACTGATTAAGAAGCTTGGTGTCCAATAGGAAGAAAATGGATCACCTCCATGCTGCATTCTGGGTTCCCTGTGAGCCATGGCCAAGCCTAGGAGGTCTGCTGCAGGTTTTTGTTTGTCCCCATGCCACTTGGTGCCCAGGGGCAGTCAGCTGACCAGTTATCTCTCTAGGTGGCATTTTGAACAAAGCTCAATTGATGTACCAGCAGGGCACACACTAGCCCATGTGGCCTTCTTTCTTGCACTTAGAACAGGGACCTGGCAGCTTTTGGGAGCCAATAGGATAGCATGTGCCAGCATTTGGCAATTCTGTTCATGGCTTTCTCATTTCTTCCATGGAACACCTTAAAATGACACAGCTGAAACTTCCGCCTATGGGATCAGGAGCCTTGCTTAAGTTTTATCCCTTATGTTGGGGAATGCTGGGAGACAAGAGAGATTTTATTCTAGGTCTTGAATTTTTTTTTTGATAGTTTGGTGGCTTGAGGACAGGTTTAGGAAGATCCACCAGGAGGCAGGCTGTAAACTAATCTCTGGCTAGAAAGCCATTCAGATTATTGTGATCCCCATGTGGATCCTGATCATAAACTTATTTGCATGCATTCTAGCCTGCTTCCAGACCTGTCTATGCTTAGTGGCCCACCTGGTACTGGAGAACAGAGCAGAGAACAGATAAGAAGGTTCTTTGGAGTCAAAGATTCCTTAGGTTCAGGAATGCAAGTGGTCAGGAGAGAGGGAATCAGAAAAGGAGGGTTTAGAGCTTAGGTAAAGCATGGAGATAAAGTAACTCTTTTCATTTGCCCATTTGCTGGCAGAATTTAGATAATTCTTGTAAAATATCAGGGTTGAAGCAGCCATTATGCAGCCAAATTTACTGGTATCTGGGGATATTTAAGGCATTTGTCAGAGGAGGAGTGGAACCGAGAAGAGGAAGCCCCCATATCTCATGGCTGCAGCCAAGAGAGATAAAAAATAAAAATTAAAATAACAAACGGGATCCCCGGGTGTCCCCAGGACCGGCATAACAGCACAAATTACCCAAGCCACCATCATAAGGGTAAGGACTGGGCCCACATACTGGAGGCCTCCCCAGGAGTCCAGACAGCATCCAATACTTCATCAAGAGAGAATGAGTCGTGGTACACAGTTGAGGAATATGTCTCAGGCTACGGTCACAGGAAATGGCAGGGGACTTACCAATCTTGGTGGCATGTGTTGTGTGGAGAGGTCCCAGCAGCTGGGCAAATGAAAAAAGTGGAGCGGGCAGTTGCAGGTGACACAGGATTCCGAACGCAGAGCCCCAGATGCAGAGTGCCGGAAGGGCCTGTCTCATCACAGCACCATTGATGGTTTTAAAAATGATAAGATAAGCGGCACTGGTTACTGTGCAGAAAGGTCATGAGGCACGACAAAACCCAATATCAGAGCTTTATTAGGAGGAAGAGGGGTGCAGAAGAACCAGGCCTAGGGGAGATGCACATGCAGAGAACATAGAGAGAAAAACAGAGAAGACATAGTGAGGGAGCGGGATGAACAGAGAAGGAAGGAGAAGGGTCTATGTCCGGCTTTTTAAGAAGCAGGTGGCCTTACAGAACTTACACCAGGCATGGGCTGATTGTGTTACCATGCCGCACGCATGTAGTCACCATCACACACTGATGACATAAAACGCAAGACCCTTTGCTTAACTCCTGAAGCGTGCATGTGCAGTCATGGAGCTGGAGTGAGGGCAGAATTCTAACAAAAACAAAACAAAAACAAAAACAAAAAACAAACCCAAACCCCACAAGGTTGCACATCCTGCAATCAGAAGGTTACATTATGTTTATGTGCAGGCACACATCCTATAATCAAGGGCTTATTTTAGGAAACAAACCTCTTGGATATCATAAACAAGCAAGGTTTGTTTATAGAAACAAAAGGGGCAGTAGTGTGATCATTATCTTGCACAAACAAGGCCAGACAATTACAAGAATAGCCCCCAGCATTACAGTAAGTTATCTGTTCTTGGGCAAGTAGACCTTGCAGGTTAGAGGCAATTTTGTTTATAGGCCTCTTAAGCACAGTAATTTAAACTTAAAATATTATGTTAGGGGCAGCATGGGTCCTCAAGGTCCAGGCTGCCTGAAGCATCCACAGGCCTGCCTAATGCCATGCATCTCAGACAGGTGAAAGATACTCATGGGGCAGCATGAGTTCTCACAGTCTGGCCTTCCTGAAGCATCCACAGGCCTGCCATTATGATGAGCAAGTATACAGGAGAAAAAGAGAGGCAGAATTGTTCACATGTTGTGGTAAGAGGCAGTTCTGAAGAAGCGAGGGCAGTGAGGAATGGGCTAATGTTGGTGACCTGCTTGCCACCCAGGACCAGGGTGGCATCCTGTTGCAGAATATTAGCTTAACAATGTAAAGATGTGTTACATTTGTTTGTGCTGCAGAATAATTGTTTAACTATGTTGTAGAGAACCACAGAGGTTTCCTGATGAGAACTTAGGGTCAGAGAATCTGAACTTGCTTTACCCAGTAGGGTGACATGAGGGGATGATTTGATCACAAGTGTGATTATCAGGTGTTTGGAAGAGTCTACACTTGGCTGTGCAGTGTGCTTTGATCTAGCGAGGGGGAAACCTTTTGCTCCACCCCTTGGCACTGTTATAAAAAGCCCTTTTGAATAAATGGTATGAATTACAGTCTTTTTTTTCCTTTTGAATAAATGGAAAGGACCTTTGGGTATTGATCCAGGCCCTCCAGAAGTTATCCTATGTTTCTGTCTTTCTTCTCGTCAACTAGGTCTCTCTTTCTAATATTTTCTTATCTCTCTCTCATAAGAACCCTTCAAAAGGTGGAAGCTGGCCTCCCTCCAACACTATGTAAAGATGTGTTGCACTTTTTAATGCTGCATTTGTTAATTATGTAAAGATGTGTTGCTGTTTTACCTTGCCTACCTAAGGCACCTAACTAGTCTAATAAAAAGCTGAACAGCCAATAGCTAAGCAGGGCTGGGAGGCAGAGAAAAGGGAGCCAGTCAGCCAGTGAGGGGCTAGTGCCCACCAGGAGCCAGCCAGCCAGATAGAGAGGAAGCAGGAAAGTAGGACATACAGAATGAAAGAAAAGTAAAAAGCCGCAAGGTAAAATATAGATGAAGAGAAACAGATTAAGTTACAAGAGCTAGTAGGACAAGCATAAGATAAGGCTGAGCATTCATAACTAGTAATAAGTCTCCATATCATGATTTGGGGGCTAGCAGTCCAAGAAAGCCCACTACAGCATCTGACCTGGGCTGCTGCCTAGGGCCATGTCTGAGTCTGGGGCCTACCACAGTTAGGATCTGTGTTGATGTCTATGGCCCTACCACAGCTGGAATCTGTGTTGATGTCCATGGCCCATGGTGCCACCAAAGGCCATATGAATGCCTGGGGTCTAGGCTGCAATCTGTAGCCAAAATGGTGCCTGAGGGCCATGCTGCTGCCAGGACCACACCAATATGATGGACTACACTGCCACCTGAGGCCATAGTGTTGTCCAGGCCAGGGCAGCTGATGTAGGCCATGTCTGGGTCTGTAGCCCTACCATAGCCAGGGTCTGTGTTGATGCCCATGGCTACTGACAACATCTAAGGTCATGCTGATGCCAGGAGCCTGGACCACCACCTAGGGCCATGTTGGTGTCCATAGGCCACTCTGTTGTGAGGGCCATGCCATTCTGAGGGCCCTGCACTGCTACCTGGGGCCATGGTGACATCAAGCCCAGGCTGCTACTGTCTGGGTTCATGGTCCTACCAGAGTTGGGTTTTGTGTTGGTGTCCACAGCCCACGGTACCACCAAAAGTCACATAGATACCTGGGGTCTAGAATGCAACCTGTGGCCATGTTGGTGTCTGAGGGCTGTGCTGCCACCAGCACCATGCATATCTGTGCTGCCACATGGGACCATGGTGTCATCCTGGCCCAGACTACTGCCATGGGCCATGATTGGATCCATGACCCAGTAGCAGTCAGGGTCTGGGTTGATGTACATGGCTCCTGTTGCCACCAGGGACTGAACAGATATCCAAGATCTGGAAAGCCACTTGAGATCTAAGACCATGTTAGTGTCCAAGGGCCTTGCTGCCACTGAGACCATATTGATTTGGGTGGCCTGTGCTGCCACCAGGGCCATGGTGATGTCCAGGCCAAGCTGCAGCTGAGAGTATGTCTGGGTCCATGTTTCTTGCTGCAGCTGGGGTCTGTGATGATGTCCATGGCCCTTGTTACCACAGGGCGGTTCTAAGCTGGCCCTTTCTCTCACTGGCCCTAGGATAGTGGGCCCTGCCCCTTACTGGACACTGCAGCAGGAGAGCTGGCTGGCTCTGCCACTCACCTGAGGGGGCAGTCCCAATGGCTTGGACCGACCAGCTCAGCTGCCACCCAGATCTACATTTTGGGCCTTGGATTGGCTTACCCTAACATCTATCCCATCTATGACCTGCTAGAGTTTGAGAAAGTACTGGTCCTGCTGAACAATAGCCACAGGATCTTCATGACTTAGAGCAACAGTAGGATATCTAAGAGGAGTTTCATGTGATGATGGTGTGCCAGAGGTATTGAACCAGACTGTGGTAGTTTGAATGTTATTGGCCCCCATAATCTCATAGGGAGTGACACTATTAGGAGATGTGGCTTTGTTGGAGTGAATATGGCCTTGTTGAAGGAAGTATGTTTCTGTGAGGGCAGGCTTTGAGGTTTCCTATGTTCAGGATACTGCCCAGTGTCTCAGTCAACATTCTGTTGCCTGCAAGATGTGGTGCCTCAGCTCTAACACCACATCTGCCTACATACCACCATGTTCTCCATCATGATGATAATGGACTGAACTTCTGAAACTGTAAGCAAGCCATCCCAATTAAATGGTTTCATTTATAAAAGTTGCCATGGTCATGGTGTCTCTTCACAGAAATAAAAACCCTAAGACAGAGATCAATGACTCACTGCAATGAACATTTTGTGGGTGGGGCTTATTGGAAAATAAAATTATACTATGTGACACACTGCAGCACCCAGTGCCACTAGAATGAATGAAGAGGTGTTGGAAAGATGGATAAGTAAGGTGGTTTTGTTTGTTTGTTTGTTTTGAATTAATTTTGGGGGGAGGGAATGCTGCAGGGGTGAAGGGAAGATATGGAGAGACTGGGAGGTAAGTGGCATTGGGGTACATGATGTGAAATTCCCAAAGAATCAGTAAAGAATTATATTAAATTTTATATAAATATATAAATATAAATTATAATATATAAATATATAAACAGTATACACACACACACACACACACACACACACACACACATATTGGACCACAGTGATAAGACCAGTGTCTTAAAAACAAATAAAACAGAAGAATGAAAAGGAAGAGGGAGAGGCAAAGAATAGGAGAAAGAGGATTGGAGATGTAGAGTACTGGTCTAGCATGTATCAGGCTGTGGTTTCCATCCCCAACATGAAAGGAAGGAAGGAAGGAAGGGAGGGAGGGAGGGAGGGAGAGAGAGAGAGAGAGAGAGAGAGAGAGAGAGAGAGAGAGAGAGAGAGAAAGAAAGAAAGAAAGAAAGAAAGAAAGAAAGAAAGAAAGAAAGAAAGAAAGAAAGAAAGAAAGAAAGAAAAAGGGGGAGGGAGGAAGGGAGGAAGGGAGGAAGAGAGGGAAGGAGGAAGGGAGAGAGGAAGGAAGGAAAGAAGGCAGGCAGGCAGGCAGGTCAAATATAATGGGAAAAAATATTTCCAATTCCAGTCTCTTATGAGGGATTTGTAATTCGACAGCAAAAACACAAATATCCCAACTTTTAAATTACATTTTATTTCTTTAGTGTGTGTGTGTGTTGTGTGTGTGTGTGTGTGTGTGTGTGTGTGTGAGCGTACACACACACATACACATATGCCTATGCTCAAGTGTACCGTGACATGATGTGGAAGTCAAGGGATAACCACAGAAATCAGTTCTTTTCACAACTGTGGGTCCCAGGGATCAGGGTCAGGTTATCTATCACCTACTGAACCATCTTGCCAGACATCGCAATGTAAAAATGCAAAGGATTTCAGAAAATGTTTCTCCAGACCATACACAAATGTCCAATAAGCCCACAAAATGTTCAACAAAAGCCATTAGTGTAAATGAAAGTCAAAACCAAAAGAAGGTAACATTTTACCTAATGGGGCAGGTACAATAAAAAAAAATTATGACAAAAGCTGTTGACAAAGATGGGAGTTGATGACAAGGATGCATAAAACATTTGAATGCTTATAAACTGGTGATAGGAATGTAAAGTGGCACAGACTCTGTGGAAAGTGATTTAGTAGTTTCTCAAAATGTTCCCTATAAAGTTACCATGCAACCCCAAAAATGTACTCTTGGTAGTATACCCAAGAGAAGTGAAAATTTATGTTCACATAAAAACTTGTTCATGTATGCTCATAGCAGCATTATTCATAATAGCTCCATAGTGAAAACAAGCCACAGGTCCATCCACTGATAGCTAAAATGTAGTATAATCATACAATGCAGTATTATTTAGAAATAAAAAAGAAAGGAAGTAATGCAACATGGATGACTGTAAGCTGAAGTAAATCACTTCCTTAAGTTATTTTTAATAAAGTATTTTGTCACAGTAATGACAGAAGTAACCACTATAGCCTAAAAGTTTGCTAAAAGAGAACTAAGTAAGATCCAGTGTGTCATTGTATTACTTACTTTTCTATTGCTGTGATAAAACACCACAAGCAAGGCTATTTGTAGAAGGAAAGGTTTATGTGCCTTACATTTCTAGAAGGATAAAAGTCCACCATGGTAGGGGAAAATGACAGCAAAAGCAGACATGGTGGCAGGAGTGAGAAGCAGAAGGCTCACATCTTGAGCCACAAGCAAAAGGCAGAAAGAATGAGCTAGAAATGGTGAGAATCTTTAAGACCTCAAAGCTCACCCCCAGGGGCATACTTGCTCCAACAAGGCCATACCTTCTGAACCTCCCCAAACAGCACCACCTGAGGAGCAACCATTCAAATGGTGAAGACAGTGAGGGAATACTTTCATTCAAACCACTATAGTCATAAATACTGAAAACATTCAGGGTACGACTGAGAATCCTATGCAGAGAAATACCAACTTCAATAAGAAAAAGCCATTAATAGAAACCAGCAATAAGATGTTAACAATAATGGAATTATCTGACAAGGATTTTAAAGCAACAGGAATGAAAATGTACTTCAAGGAACAATAATGAAGAAAATTGAAACACACTGAGAAAATAGAAACATCTAAGACACAGAAAGTGTCAATAAGGAAACTGAAGATAGAAAGTAGCAGGTGGAGACTTAAGAAATGAAAAATACAATAATCAAAATTTAAAGACTGCACCAATGGACATGTGAGCAGAACAGGCGGGGCCTGCTCTGGATAACTTACGTTGTGCAGAATGGCAACTTTAAGTTATGCCTAGCTTGTAGCAATTCTATTTTATAAAACAACAGTTTTAACCTGAATTGCTTCATTTTTGAGTACAAGTATCATGGCATAATGACTCTATGTCCCAATTACAGAAGTAAAACAGTTACCATCAGCCAGCCCACCAGGAAGCACAAACATTTAATCTTTTATGTGTGCCAATGACAAACACACCTGTGAATATACCAAATCATAACAGAAATATCAAACAGATGGGCTTTTCAATCACACCAGATGTTACCCCCTTAATTGAGACTATAAAAGGAGTACTCAAAGACCAGGATGTGATAAGCACACTGACAATTATCTGGGTGGCAATATGAGACCCTGTCTCAAAACCCAAGCAAACAGGACTGGACAGATAGTTAAGCTATTAAGAGCACTAGCTGCCCTTGCAGAAGACACTAGTTTGTCTTTAAGCACCCACATGGTGGCTCACAACCATCTATAACTCCAGTTCTAGAGAATCCAACGCCCTTTTCTCACCTCTGTGGGGAATAGGCACACACATGGTACACATCTGTATATATAAGCAAAACACTCTTAACACATAACATAAAAAAGAAATAAATCATTTTAAAAAATAATAAAATTAATTTATTCAAAAAAATAAAAATTCTCATCTTAGAAACAGTATGTGTAGTCACAATCCCTATCCTCCTCTTATTAACAGGACATAAAGGGATGGGGGAGGCTCAATCAGTAAAGTGCTTGCCATGTAAGCATGAGAACCTAAGTTCAGAATCCTAGCACCCGTGGAAAAGTCATTTCCACATTTATAACCACAATACTGGAAGGATGGGGACAGACAGACCTTGGAACTCATTGGCTGGCCAGCCTAGCTGAAGTGATAAGCTGTAGGTCAGACTCTGTCTCAAAAAGAAGGTGAAGGACAACCAAGGAGGATACCTGATGTTAACCTCTGGCCTCCATATGCCCCACCCAGAATGTATGTGCTTCACACACACACACACACACACACACACACACACACACACACACACACACACACACACACACGACAGAAAGCCCACGGTCAGCATAGTGATGCCATGATGTTTCCAAAATGGAATTGGCCATTGATCCATATCATAAAAAGAAAATGGAAATCTCTTAAATGAGGAGGATAATTCTTAAAACTTACAATTCTCATAACTAATTGGAAAGTGTTGGCCACTTCAGCAAGCAGATATAAGAACCTCTTTTTTACTCTAATAGAGAGTAGTCTAAATTTCCTAGCAATGTAGCATTTCTTCTTCTAGACCCCTTTTCCTTTCAATAAAAGGTTTCCCCCATCTTATATATACTACTTTTATTGACTGAAAATTTCATACATGCACATAATATATTTTAATCATATTCAGTTCCTACTTCTCCAGACTTCTGGGGAACCATTATATTCCTAAAGACTAAGTCCATTTAAACTATTGCTTGCATATGTGCAAGTTTATAAGATAGACCTCTTCAAATATCTTTTTTTTTTTTGATACAGGGTTTCTCTATGTAGTTTTGGTGCCTGTCCTGGACTCACTTTGTAGATCAGGCTGACCTCGAACTCACAGAGATCCGCCTGCCTCTGCCTCCCAAGTGCTGGGATTAAAGGTTCAAATATCTTTAATGTTAGCTATCCCTTCCCTACCCCTCCTTGTTCTTCCCATTCCCTGCCCTCCTCAATTCTCTCTCACCCATTATTTTCCCTCCCCCTTCATATCTTTTTTGTTTGTTTGTTTATTGTTGTTTGAATCAAGGTCTCACTCTTTAGCCAGGCTGGCCCTGTACTCATGATCCTTCTGCTATTGCTTCTCAAATTCTGGGATAAGAGGGATGTACCATCATGTTGGCTTTCAATTAAAGATTTGCCTGGAAAGTTTGCCCTTTTTCAGTCTCAGTTTGATTTCTATTATGATTGAGATGAAAGTTGCCTCTCATCTGATATCAATGCACTTAAAAGCAAAAGGCATACTTCCAAATAACAAAGACTTAAAGTTTACAAAAATAGGTTTAGTTCAATGACAGTAAAAAAATAGAACACATCAAAATTTGTGAGATCCTAAACTAGTGCTAAGAAGAAAAATGTTAGAGTATGATAGATACTTACATTAAAAAGAAGAAAAATCTCAATCAGTCACCTAATCACCTTTAAAAAAAACTATGCATGGACTGAAGATATGACATAATGGTAGAGCATTTGCCTACCATTCAAGAATTCCTGGTTTTAATTCCCAGATCTGAAAAAAAAAAAAAAAAAAAAAAAACATGAAGGCGGACACGGTATGGAGTACATTCCTGTATGCCTATAATTCCTTTACTGTGAAGGCTAAAACAGGAGGACCCTGAGTTTGAGTCTACCCTGGGCTACATTGTGAGATCCTGTCTCAAATATTTTTTTAAAAAATTAGTAAGAAAAGCAAAATAAACCCAGAAGGCACAATGTAAATGAAAGCAAAAATAAATGGCATTGCAACCAGAAAAACAATGGAAAACAATCAGTAAAGTGGGAGCTGGTTCTTTGAAAAGAGAAATGGGATCCACAGATTCCTAGCAAGGCTTGCAAGACTGACAAAGAGAAGACACAGATTACTAATGCCACACAGGATATCACTACAATCCCTACAGACATTCAAAGAATAAAAAGGGCATAATGCAAACACCTCTACACATATGCATTTGATCAATTAAGTGAAATAGGCCATTTCTTTGAAATAGCAGCTTAACCAATATGAAATAGATAATTGGAATACTCCTTTAACTATTAGAGAAATTGAATTGGTAACTTTAAAATGCTCAAGAAGTAATCCCCAAGCCCACATGAGTTCCAGGAAAATTTTGTTAAATATCATTAAAAAGAAGTACTATCAAAGCTACAAAAAATTCAAAATAGAGAAGAGGGAACATTTTCCAACTAACTGGTTTTGGTGAAACTAATAAATGAACTCAGAACTTTTTACATGCTAGACAAGCACTCTAGCATGGAGCTACATCCCTAACCTCATTTTCTTTTTAACTTTTATTCTGTGTGTTTGTGTGCATGTACAATGACACACATGTGCCATTAGAGGACATAAGTTAGAGGACAACTTACAAAAATCAATTCTCTCCTTCCACTATGTAGGTTCTAAGTATCAAAGTCAGGTTGTCAGACTTAGGATCAAGACCCTTACACATTGAGACACCTTGTCAGCCCCCTCTCCCTCTTTTTCCTTTTAATTTGAGACACATTGCCACTAAGTTTCCCAGACGGGCCTTGAACTCATTCTGTAGCTCAAGCAGAGTTTGAACTATCCATCCTCCAGAATTAGTAGGATTGCAGGCATTCCTCATCAGTCACCAGCCTCAGCATTCCCCACTACTTTTATGAGTCTGATATTACTGACATATAAAAGGCCCTGAGTTCAATCCCTATCAATACAGACACACACACAGACAGACACACACACACACACACACACACACACACACACACACACACACGGAGAGAGAGACAGAGGCTCGCACAGATCCACAGATCCTTGCAGTGCTTAGTCAATGAAAAGCAAGTTAAAATGCTGAGGGAGCAGGTATCACCATCTCATGCTGTATGGAATAGCATGTAAGCATTGGCAATTACATCAAGGACCTACTGAGCCTACCTGTGGATGTCCCATCAATAACATTCCACAGGCCTGCAACCCCACCAGGCCCTACCCCTTTCTATCTGTGATTGTCTCTTTTTCAGGGACTATGGCAGTTTGAAGAAAAAATCAGTACTAACACCAATGAAGAGTCCATTATCGTGGTACAGTATACACTGGTATGGTGACTTGAAAGAAAATGGCTCCCAAAGGGAGTGGCACTATTAGGAGGTGTGGCCTTGTTGGAGGAAGTGTGTCACTGTGGAAGTGGGCTTTGAGGTCTCTTTTGTTCAAGCTTCCTTCAGTGTGACTGTCATTTGACTTCCTGTTGCCTGCAAGATGTAGGACTCTCAGCTCCAGCACCACATCTGCCTGCATACCACCATGTTCCCCATCTTGATGATAATGGACTGAATCTCTGAAACTGTAAGTGAGCTCCCTCAATTAAATGTTTTTCTTATGAGTTGCTGTGATTACAGTGTCTTTTCACAGCAATAGAAAACCCTAAGACAACTGGTGTTCAACTCTAAGAAGCAGAACTGGAAGCTAGGCCTTCAGACTGCAGAAGGATAGATATCATGAGGTGGTTTGTGAGTGGGCCTGTATCTCTGCTACCCTCTTGGAGGCCAAGAATGGTATCTGTGATGAATCAGACATCAATACTTCCAGGACTGGGGGAGTGTCTTAGAGATGCACACTGTATCTGTAGTATTTGGATTGCCTATGGACCCTGGATGGGATGTGATCAACAGGGATACCCCAGAATTTACTTCATACTAGCCCAAACTGGTGCTCTCAGAAAGTCAGATCAATTTCTCATCCCAGGCATGAGTGCACATCAAATCAAAGGCCAAGACTTCCATCATGCAGAGAATGCAATCTGGAACCACCAGAGCCCCCTTTCAGTAAAGTAAGTACCACTTTCAGGAGTACTACATACTTCCTGAATTCTAGTTGTGCATTTCTGTCCTGATCAGCTTTGGAAATAACAGAAGGCAGAGTTCATCAGTAAGATCTCAGGCAACATGTGTATGTGAAAACTAATGAGGAAGACTGGGCCTCAGCATCACATGCCAATGAGTACAAAAAGCTAAGCCATGGCACAAACACACTGAAAATATACTTAAACCAGGGTGTAGTTGAAGTTTTCCTGTGTCCACCTGGCTCCTGCAGCTGCTCAGACCCAAGTTAACACACGGAGACTTATATTACTTATAAACTGTATGGCTGTGGCAGGCTTCTTGCTATCTAGTTCTTATATCTTAAATTAACTCATTTTTATTAATCTATAAGTTGCCACATGGTTTGTGGCTTACCGGTACTTTACGTCTTGCTTTTTCTGTGTTTGCCTGGTGACTGCTGACTCATTCTTCCTGTTCCCAGCATTCTCCTCTCTGCTTATCCCACCTACACTATACTTCCTGCCTGGCTACTGGCCAATCAGCATTTTATATATCAATCAATCAGAGAAACACATTCACAGCATACAGAAAGACATCCCCAGCATCAGGGTATCCTCACTGTTGCTCTAGCAAATTCCAGTTTGCTTTCAAGAGTCTTAGGGTATCAGCACACCAGGAATCCCTCTTAGGCTCAAGTAGGGGGAATGTGATGGCTATTCTTGGTTGTCAATTTGACTATGTCTGCAATTAACTAAAATCAAACCATCTTGGTACACTTGTGAGGGATTTATCTTAATTAAATCACTGGAAGTGGAAAGACCCACATTTAGTCCAGATCTTTTGAGGGGGGAAGATCCACCTTTAATATGGGCTATATTTTCTTATGGCAACCTATATAAAGGACATGGAAGAATGAAGCTTTCTTTGCCTGCTTGCCCTCACTCTTGCTGGCAAGTTCATTCCTTTACTTGCATTATAGCCTACTTCTTTGGGATTCTGGCATAACTGAAGACAAGCTGTCACATCCAGCCTCATGAACTGAGCATGAATCCTTGTGAATGGATTTTTGGAGTTTCCAATGAGAGACAGCCATTGTTGGCCTAGATGGACCATAGCCTATAAGCCACTCTAATAAATATACTCAAATATATTCATTCTATCAGTTATGTTCCTCTAGAGAACCCTGACTAATCCAAGGAGCCTGATTCTGATATCTCTGACTTTGCCTTTGACTCAGAGGTAGAACTGAAGCTGAATGAGGAGCATGAAGAAGACAGAGGCTCAAGGTACCTCTGTCCTCTCATCTGCTTTTACCTTTCATCAGGCTACTTAAGGGAATGGATCGTCAAAGGATGTGGCCCTGGAAGAGGAAACCATCTATGACAATGATAGCTTTAGGTAATGTGTAGATGTCCCAGTAGCCAGAGACGCCTCTGGATATAACAACTTGTCAGAGGATTCTTTGCTGTTCCTTATCAGAACCAAATCTCTGTTGTTTCTAAAGCTCAAGACAAAGAATTCCCAGAAGAATTGGAAAGAAACACCCATAGGCTTCTTTTGCCTTGTCCACCAGCAGGCAGCAGCACACACCCTACCTGGTCTGAGAAAAACAGCAATCCAAACCATGGGCTCTTGCCTCTGACACAGGTATACATAGTATTTCCAAGGTTAGGTTGACTTTCTGTACCCAGATAAGCCATTAATTCTGTCCAAGTGGCTCCATAATTATGTCAAACTGCAGAATCAAGAATACATAGACATTGGCTTTTTCTTTCTCAGTGTTGAGAAATCAAATCCAGGGCCTTGGTAAACAATAACCTTTTATGCCATCTAATGAGACTCATGGTCAGCTTCTGGGACATTTTGAGGGCTCTAAGGGATTCAGAGCTCAGTCTGCCTCAGCCTTCATGAATCCTGAGGAAGGATCTAAGAGAGGCTCAGCCCACCTCATCATCTTTGGAACTATCATTCTACCCATGTTCCACCAAGAAGGAATGGAAAAGATATTTACATCTTACATGATATATAGGACCTACCAAGAGGTCCAGGACAGTTATCAGCTTCCCTGAAGTGTGAAAGAACACATCCTAGAGAAGCCGGCAAAAAGTGATAGGATGTGAGACTGTGGGAGACTAGAGAGCTGCACCTCTTCCTACTATTCATTGTGTAACAAGAATGAAGTTTGGCCATTTGGGCAAAGAACCAGATGTAGTAACTGTTAAGAATAGATAAAATGGGCCAAGTTATACAGCCTAAAAAAAGATTAAGAAGCAGCTGCAAGAGCTAGGTACCATCTACCAGAAAAAGAAGAATTTTCTGCCCATGCCCAGAAAGACCATAGGTGATGCAACAGGGACAATGCCAAATGGTATGCAGTAGGTGGCATTCAGGGCAATTTCCATGTTATTGTAGCCAATGATGACAACCTGTACTGTGATCTAGAGAAGAACGAGTTGCTCACAGCTCCATATGGCCTCCAAGGTATCCATCTGAATTTCTTCCTTTAGCATTGATTTCTTGATGGTTTCTGAGACCAAGGACTGCCTGGTCTGCAGGCCACCATTCAGAGTTAAGAGTCACCACTGTTGTTCATATAGCACAATGGAACCTGTGTCCCCCATGTTTCTCAAGCCCAGGGAGGAATATGAAAAAGTAGAGGTCTTTTACAGCCTCCAAATGGATAAAAAAAGCTTCCAGGAGATGAGTCCATGAAAATATTCCCATGCCTACAATTACCTGTGCAAAAGGGAGCAGAATATATGTATTCACAGGAATGAACAGTTTTGTAGGAAACTAGTATTAGGGATTAGAGGTATTGTAGGAGGAGTGGGTGTGACTATTAAAAGGTGGCAGGAAAGAGATGACAGTGCTTGCCTAGCATGCATCAGGTACTAGGTTATATTCCCAGCACTGAAAAACAATTCTCTGTGTTTATTCATTGATAAAGACAGAAAAAAGTTTATCTTAACAAATGTAATGAAAGCATTCAGAACGATTCACTCTCTATTGGAATAAAATTGTCTGGCAATCTGGGAAGAAAAGACAACCTAATAAAAATTATTTACCAGGAGCAAAAACAGTATAATACTTAAACTATATGAATATATCAGGTAACTTGGGCACTCCTGTAGAAGAGTAATAGCAAGGTTGAAGGGGCCCTGTTCAAGTCTTACAAATTCATACTGATTAAAGAACCATGACTTTCCTTCAGAGAGAGATAAGGGAGCCAACCAGCAGCCATGCAAGGCACAAAAACAGTTGATGTATGACAGACACATCATTGCAAATTAGCAATAATTCACACATTCAAAAAATGGATCTTTACTTTGCATTATGGAAAAACCAAATCACTTGCAGGTTCATTAAAACATACAAATAATCTATAGACTGAGCAGGTTATATTTAGGAACACACACACACTCACACAGACACATATATGCATGCAATAACAATTAATGAACAAAGAGGCCATGAATTTGAAGGATAGTGGGAACAGGCATTTTGGATGGTTTGGAGAGAGGAAAGGGGAGAAAGAAATGTAATTATATTATAAACTCAAAAATAAATTTTAAAAATTTGAATATGAACTGCAAAATTTTAGCACATTTAGAAAATATGAAAGAATGTCTGATGATCTCAGGAACCCAAATGTCCATCAACAGCAAAAAGATTATAATCAAGTGCTTATGCAGTTAAATATTTGTGGGCACTATGAATTTCTCAGCTTCTTTTTTTAGAAGGAATCTGTAGTGCCAGCTGCTGCCAGCAATCCACCTGAAGACTTGAGGGACGGCCTGAGGTGCAGAGAACTGCTTTATCCAAGGTCACCTTCTTTGCTTAGATGTCCATGCTAGCCCAACCTGGGACAACTGTGGATGCTCTGAAGGATCTTCCCCAGTTGTTTTATTTGCTTGTGATACTGTGGGTCAGGAATTGGGTCAGGATCCAGCTGTTTGGTTCTGCCTCACATGACATCCGCTGAGCTCATTCACTCAGCTGCATTCAGATCAAGGCTGGGCTGAGCTAGAAGGTACAATACATATGCAATACCTCAGTGCTCTACCAAGTGGCCTCTCCTTACCATATGGTCACCTTGAACTTCATCACATCATGGTAACCTTGGGATAATCAAATTTCTAGGAGGTAGAGGCAAAAGCTCTAGATCTCACATTTAGTATCCTTAGAAGTTCCTAACATCACTTCTACCACTTAATAGTAGTTAAAAATAAATCCTAATGCCAAGCCAGCCCATGGGGAAGAAAAACAGTTTCATTTCTTGATAGGGGCATAACAAGATCACATTCAAAGAACTTGTGGGATACATATTTCTTTGTTTGTTTCTCACTATATTTTCCAGGCTTACCCCAACCTGCTGAGCTCAAACCATCCTCCTAATGCAGTCTCTCAAGTAGCTAGGACTATAGATTTCCATGAGTGGAAAATATTTTTGTGGCCATATTTGGAAGCACACTGAATCTCAGTTCTGTATAACTCTACAGCTAGTTACTATTCATCCAGAGTTGGAAGCAGGCAGCTCTCTCTAGAATTATGCAGTATACAACAAGTATAACCAATATCCACAGGCCTAAACTCACACATATAATGTTTATTTTACATAAACAAACCACAGTTGAATGTGTACAATATTTTATTGTTTACATGAATTTTAAATTGTCAAACTGAAGAATACATTATTTATACTCATGTATAAAAAGTACCAAGACTACAAAGACAAGCAAGGAAATAAAAAAAAAAAAAACATAAAATTTAGGAAAGTACAGGGGCATTCAATTAGCTGTGTAGTTGACCTTGAACTTCTGATCCTCTTGCCTCCACCTCCTCAGTGCTAGGACTATAGGCATGTACCTCCATGCTTAGTTTATACAGTGATGGGATCCAAACTCAGTACATCATGCATGCTAGGCAAGCACTCTATGAACTGAGTTACACATCCAGTCCCAGGATTTGGGGTTTTATTTTATTGTATTTTTAATTGAAATATGATTATATCATTTGCCCCCCCTTTCTTCCCTCTATCCCTTCCCAAGCTACCCTCCCTCAAAAGTGTTCTATGCCCCCACTCTCAAGTTGATAGCCTCTTTTTCTTTGATTGTATTAGTTATATGCATACAAGCATAGACACACAATATGTATGTATATATATAAATGGACTAGTAAGATTAGTTGGCCTTACATGCAAGCAATAAAGGCTGGCATTGTCTGTGCCTTTTATTAACATTCTACTTTTCAGCTAGTCTAAATGGTATTCTTGATAGATGACCTCTCCCCACTGGGTCATAGCTTGCCTCCTATCCTCTCATTGTTGCAAGAAATACTTAGTGAATCCATATAGTTTCTGGCTTATACACTTCTGCACAAATTAACCATACAATACACTGTATATAGATTCCAAAAATGTAACATGACTTTAGGCTTTCAAATAAACTTTGGATCTGGATGTGATAGCTCATGCCTGTAATTTAAGCACTAGAGGGATCAAGGCAGGAGGTGTGCCACAGATTCGAGGCCAGCTTAGACTGCATAGTTCTAGGCCAGCTAGGGTGGCAAAGTGAGATCTTGTCTCAAGAAAACCAGAACAACAAAAACATGGATTTTGTATTGTTATTTAAACTTTTCTGCTAAAGACAATGGTGACCATGGGTAATGATAATGTAGTGTGAATCTTTTTTTAAACAAGAAAAAGTGGGCTGGGAGCTTAGCACAGTGGTAGAATGTCTGCCTAGTATGCATGAAGCCCTAGGTTCTACTGTCAGTACTGGGGGGAAAGCAGAAAAAAAGAAAAGATATTGAATGTCTTTATTATGGAGAAATAACAGGTTTTGAGGGGATATGTTTCACCTGATTTAAACTTTACACTAAGTATGTACATATTGAATATGTGCCACATTAGTATATTCAATTTTTATATATCGGTTAAAAACTGAAATTGAAAAAATATAATAACAGTTATACTTTATTGGTGTGACATTTACTCTTATTAACATGACTGGATTTGGAATGATCTGGGAGACACACCTCTAGGTGTGTTTTTAGGGACTTTCAAGAGATATTTAACTGAGGAAGGAAGGCTTAATTTTTTTGTTTTTTAAATGTAGGTAATACTGGCCCAGAAGCTGGGCTCCTGAACTGAATAAAAAGAGAAAAAAAGGGGTTAGAGGAGGCAGTCAGGTGAGCACCAGTGCCTGCTCCCCCTGCTTACTGTGTGTAGATGCAATGTTACTAGCTCCCTCACTCTCCTACCACCATGTCTTTCCACCATGTTGGACTATATCTTCTTCAATTATGAACCAAAATAAATTCTTCATCCCTTAAATTGCTTTTTGTCAGTTATTTTGGTACAGGCAATAGGAAAAGTAACTAATACAGAAAAGGGCATTATAATTACTACCCAGATATTTTCAGTACTATGTCTTTGTGACCACTATAACTTACTTTAATGGTTGCAGATATCATCATGTTGAACTTTTGCAACAAAAAAAAAAAAAGCCTGAAAGCGTTCACTGTAAAGAACAGTCACTGACTTTATATCATAGTTAGACCACCCAGACAGTGAAAGGGAGACCATTTCTGTACTAAGAATTTCTCATCATCATTCTAACAGCCATGCTGGAAAAATCTGTTTACCTTTAAACCTCTTAAACTTCCATCCAGCATCTTCAAGAGCCACTCAGAAGTTAAGATGATATACATACTGCCATGATCATTCCATTCTCTCTTTGGAGAACCAGTGTGCATTCCAAAGAGATACTCTGGAGAAAACTAGGTGCATGCATATAGAACCATTCAAGTCATTTGTTGTGACAAGAGATAAGAAATGAAATGAGCTATGTTTCAACAGACAACACTTCTTTAAGAGAGAAGACAGGGACTGGAAAAGACTGTGTCAGAATGAAATACACTCAGGGCTCGGTTCCTCATGAAAACCTCAGCTCAGTATGCAGCAGACTAGTGTGGAGGTGCAGTGAACTAGACCATGTGCATAATAGGAGGCTTTCCAGATATATTCAAATGTGAGGGTCAGTGTGAGAGGTTGCTTTCAGAAACTTTTAGGTTGTCTTAGGTCAACAGCATCTGAAGTCCCTTTTGGAAATAGCTCCCCATATTAAAGGTAAAATGTCCTAGGTGTGGTGAGCAAGCATACTGTAGCTATGAAATGTGGACTATAAAGAATTAAAACTTCTCCCCCAGACTACATAGGTGAAAATAGCCTGAGGCTCTGGCACCAGAGGAGGAGCCCAGAGAAAGAGTCAGATCATTTACTTCACAGAAAATTTACATATGCAAATTGCCTGGTTTTTCTTTCATGTTTTCTATAAATTATAACACTGCTATAGGCAAAGCACAGAGAACTTTCAAATTTTCCTTTCTCAGTGAATAAATGCATTTTCTTTTACCACTGTCTTCCTGTCTCCCAGTTTTTTTTTAGAAGATGTAAGTGGCAGACTCTGCCCACCTCAGCTTTTCAACATGGGGGGTGGTACCCAGGAGAGTCATGCTTACCCCACTGACTCTGGGGTCCATGCTGCCATCAGGGAGCATACAGCTGGCCCATAAACCCCTTTTGTCTGTATGAGTAAAAGCTAAATCCACCATGCAGTGCACTGCAAGACTTGAAGACACCTCTGTTTACCACAGCACAAATCCACCATGCTGCATTCAATCTCATACACCATGAACCTGCCATACTGTAGCGCAAGTCCGCACGCCATGGCATCTCTGTACCTTGGCTTCTCTATATCTTGACCCGCATGAGACATGAAGTAGAAAGCTGTCCTTAGCTTAATTTTAGAATTTCTTTTTAAGTTCTCTCAGGTTTTAGGTGGAAACTCTTGCCACCACATCTGGGCGCCCGGAGAAACCTTCCAACTAAAACCTTGAAATCATTTTCTCTTGTTTTGAGGACTCCAGAGAAACATCTTGGAGGAAAATGGTGCCCTTAAAGTGTGTGAAAGTTAGCTCAACAAATGAAGGGAAGACTATTCTAATAAGATGAAGTGTGAACAAAAGATGGAGATGACTAGCCTTCTGTTGCTGCAAAACGGAAAGAAAAGGCAACAGCAGCAGAAGGAGAGAAGAAGAGAAGAGGTGGGAAATACATATAACAGGCTGTTCGGAATATGGAAATACACTTTTCAAATCCCCCTAAAAGGAAAGGCTTGATAATCATGGGACCCAGTGATCTGATGATTCTCAACTGTCAGCCCCTTCAGGTCAGCCTCAGTTACAGAGAAACACCTTACACAAAATCACACCATCCTGTGACCAGTTCATATAAAATAATGTCCAAAGCAAGGGTATAAATGAGTGGTCACTTTAGCCTAATTTGAGACACCTTCAAAGAACAATCTAGCTCTCAAATTCCCTAGAGAGGAGGCTGTCTCTGGGTCTGCAATGCTGCTCAGCCTTTCCTGTGGCCACTCTTCTTTCTTCCTCCCTTCCATAGTCATTGATCCCAGAAGCTCTCCTTAATAACTAACTTGCACATTAACTCAGTCCCAGAGTCTGTTTCCTAGGAAACCTAAACTGTGACACAGGCCATTAATGCCTACTGAGAAACTTAAATGTGAATGTGAAGCACCAACACACACATGCACACACACATACACACATGGGGAGGGAGGGAAGGAGGGAGAGAGAGGGAAAGGGAGAGGGGGAGAGAGACAGAGAGAGAGAGAGAGACAGAGAGAGAGAGAGAAGACAGAGAGACAGACAGAGAGAGAGACAGACAGAGAGAGAGAACTTCAAGCTCTACTGAGACCTTAAAATCTGCCCTTCCACCACTATCGCAGGATCAACATCTGTGTGCCCCTTGAGACAGGATGCCATCAGACCCAGGGACATCCTCCTTCTTACCCTAGCATCTACCTCAAAGAGAGGCTACCTGGGGAAGAAATGCATCTCTGCCCTTCAGTTTAACCCTAAAGATATCTTTTTAGGTATCTGAAGAGAAGTATTCCTTGTATGGGACTTCACCCATGGCTCATCTACACTCGTCCATCTACTCATTCACTCATTCAAGAATCATATCTTGGGATGGGGATATAGCTCAGTGGCTTCATGACAGCTGTGCATGTGTGTGTACATGTTTGTATGTGTGCACGTATATATGTGTGTGCATGTGCCTGTGGATATCAGAAGTTGATGTTAAGTGCCCTCCTCAATTCCTCTACAACTTATTTTCTGAGACAGAGACTGATGACCTCTGGAGCTAGCTCACCAGTTCAGCTAGACTGGCTGATATCTCCCCAGGGCTAGGATTATAAGCATCCACTAAACCCAGCTTTTAAAACATGGGTGCTGGTGATCTGAACACAGGTTCTAGTGCCTGTATGGCCAGCTCTTTATCAGCAGTGCCATCTCCCATCCCAAGACTGTTCTTCATAGCTTCCCTCACTACTTCCACCTTGAGTGGTTATTAGATTTAAGTTGCATATGAGAAGGGGAGTGTAATTCTAAGGGTAAGGTGGCTCTCTTCTATGAGTGCACCCTTTAGAGAGGGATAACTATATAAGACATTATCCACCAATACTTCGAGCATCTAGGGGAATCAGGACATTGGTAGCTTCTAGTCACAGCCTAGCCTCATATACAACTAAAGGACTTTGCCTCTTTTTATCATCAAGTCTAGATTCTCATTTTCCAAACTTTATCTTCTCTTTCCTCTTGCATTCTCATGTTTGTATACATTAATGTCTGAGTAGAATGTGTTAGGATTTCTCCATTTCAGTACTGGTAGATTCATCTATACAGTCATTAAACAAATACCTATTGATCACTATTCGAGATTTCACTGTTTTTTAAGCAAATACTGGTTCTCCTTTTCCAGGACTCCAGCGGAGGAGCATGTTTCCCTGCCAGTTCCAATCAAGGGAAGCTTGTTCACACGAATTGTTAATACCAATCAAATAGGAGTAGTGGAAGTGGAAGTGTTCCAGACCATAGCAGAAGCTTTGAGAGGCATTGGAAATTCTAGTTTTTTTGGAATGCTATCCTCCACTACAACAGTAGTGTCTCCCATGTAATTCTACCATGTTCCTGGAGTAGAAAGCTACATAGAGCAACCTGAAGCCACACCCCAGCCTAGGACAGAGTTGCTATAGCCAATGTTAGGACCACAAGCGAGAAGTAAGTGCTTGTTGCTGTAAGGCACTGAGATCATAGGATTTCTATGACTCGGTATGATCAGAGCAAAGATGACAAGTAAAGCCACCTTTTATTTGCCACGCATTGTTCTAGATGCTAGAGGGAAATTATAAAAATAATTCTCCATGTAGAATTTCCACTGAAAACCTGGGTAGTATTTCGTGCATTGGGACAGCATCTCACTATGCAGTCAGTCCAGGCTGGCCTCAAACTTGAGCTTTTGTCTCTGCCTCATGAGTGGTGAGTTTACAGGCTTGTGCGCCACATCCATCTCCTTTGTGTTCCTGTCACTTCTCTCTCCTCCTTCCCATTCTTTCTGTCATATGTTCACTTCTCCCTTCTTCAATGCCTACTTGGAACATGGAAGTAACAGCAATTGGAGGACCCAAGTTTAATTTTTGGCACCAGCAGGGCAGTTTACAATCATCTATAACACAGGGCTCAGAGGATCCACTGCCTGCTTCTGGCTCTGGTGCCTGCAGGCACAAGGCATACATATGGACACAAACATATACACAGGCAAAAAACTCATACATATGAAATAAACATATTTTCAAGGGCAGTCACAAAGCAACAAATGTAATGGAATCTTATTTTTAAACATATAAACAAAACCCAGAATCAGGCATTGCCAGATGCACACCAATTCAGAGAGAAGTGGCTGGACACATAAGTGGTAACCAGTCACTAGTGTAATTTCAAGAAAAGATAGTAAGACCAGGTGAACATGAAAGGGAACATTTGCTTCTTCATCAGGTAATTTTTTTTACAAGAAGGTATCTGTGCTAAAATTTGTATGCTTTAAAAAAAAAGAATATAGAAAAAATAATAAAATGACATAATGTCCACTGTGAAGCATTTCACGACCCACAGTCTGCATTAGAAAAATGTCAAATGAGCAATTTGGAGGAAGGAAGTTAATGTCATAGTAAGAGTGACAAATTAATAACAAAATAAGCCCTAACTGTTATAATTGTTCAGTTACTGCTCTGACATTTAAAACATATTACAACCTTTATGGTAAGTGCCTTTATCTCGCTTATGCAATGATTATGAAATTACTTTGAGAGTATCCTTCACTTATGTTGTATAAAGAGGAACATTTACTTAACCTATACCATGTACTGAGTAGACATTCAGTGTTTTTTGTACTTAATACACAAAGATCAAAGAAAATCTATTTACAGTTTTTATTTACAGTTCATGCTGGAATATTGTCTCCTTAATAAAGGGTAATGTATTCTAAATGCCATTATTTGTCTTGAAGATGCTGCAAAAATCCATATTGTAAAATTAGTTAGATGTTCAACTTTCCACACATTTTCTCTGAAACTAGATGCCTTGCCAGAGTAGAGGTGAATGTAAACTTTTTTTAAATTTATTTTACAATACTATTCAGTTCTACATAATAGCCACAGATTCCCTTGTTCTCTCCCTTCCTGCCCCCTCCCCCTCCCCCAGCACACCCCCCCATTCCCACCTCCTCCAGATCAAGGTCTCCCCCGAGGACTGGGATCGACCTGATAGACTCAGTCCAGTCAGGTCCAGTCCCCTCCTCCCAGGCAGAGCCAAGCGACCCTGCATAAGCCCCAGGTTTCAAACAGCCAACTCATGCAATGAGCACAGGACTGGGTCCCACTGCCTAGTTGCCTCCCAAACAGATCAAGCCAATCAACTGTCTCACCTATTCAGAGGGCCTGATCCAGTTGGGGGCCCGAATGTAAACTTTTTAAATGAAACACTTTATTAAGTAGTGTCTTAGAACATCTTACCAGTAATATGAACAACCACTTTGCATATGTAACATCCCAGCTGCTACAGAAAGCAGCAAAAGAGAGCCAGAGATGTAGCTCGGTGGAGAAATGCTTACCTAGCAAAGCACTGGGTCCCATATCCACCACAATAATGAAGAAAAGATTTAAAAACTGAATGGTCAAGGAGGTAAAAAAGTAGCTGTGATGGCTACGCTTAGTTTTCAACTTGCCTGTTTCTGGAATTAAATAAAACTCAAGTGGCTGGGTGCATCTGTGAGGGATTTTTGCTTAATTCAAAGTGGGAAGATCCACTTCTAATCTGGATCTTTGAGGTGGGAAGACATGGCTTTTTTCAAAATCATTTGAGGTAGGAAGATACATCTATAATCCAAATCTTCTGAGATGGGAAAACCTGCCTCTAATCTAGGTCATGCCTCCTGCTGGAAGCCTATAAAAGGGCATGGAAGAAGGAAGCTTTTCATCTTTGCCTGCTTGTTCTCACCTCACTAGCAAGTCTATTCCTTCATTCATTCACATTAGAACCTACTTCTTGGGATTTTGGTGTATACTGAGGACCAGATGAGACATCCAGCCTCTTGGACTAAACAACTAGTGGATTCTTGGACCTTCCATTCATAGTCAACCATTGTTGAATTAGCTGGACTGCAGCCTATAAATCATTCTAATAAATTCACCCCATATATATAAAATGTACATATATAATATATATGCTCTATATATGTATATATATTAAATTACTCTAGAGAACCCTGTATCCAAGTCCATCAACCCCCAAGCCTTTACTAACCACTCACATATTCCACTAAATCCATTGCAAAGAATAAATACCAGCTTTACTCCTTTCTCAAGAAAAGGCAATATATAATTCATTTAAAATTAGAGGGTATTGTTTTTGTGGTCAGGCAATGGAATCCAGGGACTAGCTCATGCTAAACAAATACTCTACCACTGAGCCTCACTTCAGCTCTAAACTTTGGCAATTTTAAAGATTCTTTAAAGGGGTTCTTGATAGTAATAATTTGTTTTGGGTGGTGTGATGACTAATCTTGGTTGTCAACTTGACTACATATGGATTCAACAAAAATCCAAACTGCTGGACACTCCTATGAGGAATTTTTCTTGATTGGATTATTTGAAGAAGGAAGATCCATTTTAATTCTAGGCAGTACCTTCTGATGGCAGCCTAGATAAAAGGGCATAAAAGACAGAAACTACTTTTTTGCCTGCGTGGCCTCACCCTCAATGGCAATTTCATCTATGTTGTTGCTGTGACATTCTTTCACCAATATTAGACTCAATGTCTGCAGGATTTCAACACAGACTGAAAACCAGCAGCTCTCCAGGAATTCTCCAGGCTGTCAATAGACGAACAGCCTCATGGACTGAACAACTATTGTATTCTTGAGATTTCCAGCATCAAACAGTTATTCCTGTACTATTTTGATATCATCTTATAATCCAATCTAATAAACCTCATATGTAGAGAGAATATAACTCTCATATACATAGAATATATATAATATATATTCTATGGGTTCTGTTCTTTAGAGAATCCTGAATAATATAGGTGATATTTTCAAATTTGCAGGTAGCTAGCTAAATTCAAGTTTGTTCAATTATCCAAAGCCAAACTCACTTTTGGTACTGGCTCCTGTTAATCCCATTTACAGGGTGCTGTACTGTGAATGTATTCAGTTACTCTTATTTCTCCTAACGCCTCCAGGAGCACTGATTTCACTTCTACCTATACTTCCTTCCCAGTGAAGAGAGTCTAACTTAAGTCCAACTGATTGGTTGACAAACACTGGGCTTGAGAAGAGAGAATTTCATGGTCTAAATAAACGTTATTGATCTGTGGCATCATGGCAATCAGCTAATGAAATATCTGCCTTGCTGATTTATACCTGGGTCAGTGCATCTGAGTGAGTGTCTTCCTAGATGGTGCTAGGGAACTCTGACAAACTGCCAGCATCTCATTAAGGGTTTACTTCCAGGGTTGGCCTGTGGCTATTAAGGGTGTCCCCAATCCCAAACTGATTTTGACTTCCCATTATACTAGTGAAGATGAACTCTTTTAATTGAAAGTGTTAAAAAAAAAAAATAAGACTCAAGTCAAATGAAGAACAGAATGTAAGTTATTTGTTTATCTCTGAGCCATGTAGTGTAGCCAAAGGGATAAAATGCCCTGAATGTCCATGCTTGGGTATCTCAGTGATCTCCAAGATGTGTCAACCCCTCAATATATCATAAGGACTGGAGAAGCAGAGAATTCCTCCAGTGGAAAAGAAAGATTGAATGCTGGACAGGCAAACAACAAAAATATCTACTACATCTACTACAATAAATTTGTGCTGAGAGTTATTGCCCATGTTTCCCTTGCTAGCTGAGAATCACTTTTTGCAGATAGGGGAACATCAACACCAATAGTAAGAAGCTTTTGTCATAAGTGACTCCATCTTGCCTTATTCTTGTTCCTGTTTCCTTGCCTGCATATGGTCTTTACTTTGCATTCCACAGCATCTTGCACTCAGCGATAAGAAATTATCACCTCTGGTCAGCATTTAATTGCCAGACTAACTAGCTCAAGCTTCTGGGAAAATGCTGATCTCTACCCATAATAACTAACTTAATGCACACTTCAATATTCACCACTTCCCCCAAAACAGTAGAAGATGACACTTCAGACATTAAAATATCCATCTCCTTACCGGCCAATACCATCACAAGTGAAGCTTGTTTTCTTTCCCTAGCACCCATCTCTCAGACACTAGTTTCTCAGTGGGCTTTTTAGTAATGTCATCAACAGTCAAGTAACTAAAATTTTCCTTGTTTGCTTTCTGTTGCTATGACAAATACCATGACCCAAAGCAACTTGGGTGGAAAGGGCTTTATTTGGCTTACAGGTTACAATTCATCATAAGGGAGAAACCATGGCAGGGGCTCACAGCAGGAACCTATTAATGAGAATTAAAGCCCAGACCAGGGAGGATCACTGCTTACTGGCTTGCCTTCTATGGCTTGCTCAGCTTGCTTTCTTATACAACTCAGACCCAGGGATGGCACTGCCCACAAGGGGCTGAGCCCTCCCACATCAATCACAAATCAAGAAATGCCCCATAGATATGTCCATAGGCCAATTAATGGAGACAATTCCTCAGTTGAAATTCCCTCTTTCCAGATGACCATAGTTTTTGTAGAGTTGACACAAACTACCTACCACAGTAACACTTATCATTATGTCCTGAGCTCTGGCTCTCTAGCAGGTTCCTTGCATATATAATCTTAAAGTTGAATATGAACCTTAGAAAGCCTGCTGGAGAAGAGGTCACAACCAAGGCATAGACAGTCTATCTAGGCTTCAACAGATTGAGCGGTAGGTGCCAGGTGTCACACTCATGCTCCTCAAGCAGCAGAACACTTCATTTGCTCAGAGTTACCCAATTTAGACAAGCATTTTTTTTCTAACTGTGCTAGATAAGAATCAATCTCTTCATTGAAGTGTTGAAACATAAGTAGAAAGTTAAAACAGAGGATAGAGCCTGAGCTGACGATGGTGTAAATTCTGAATAATTTTCCTTAGCCATTACTATCCCCAATCACTTTCTTTCTGCTTTAATTTGTGCTTTAATCACATGTTTCGCTTTAAAGGAAATGCTCACTGACTTAATTCCTTGCTAAGCCTTTTCCTTAATAGAAGATTCTGCTGCTTAACTGATTCAATCTCTCCTCTCCTCTGGGATTACTTCCCTTCCCAGGCTTCTTTTAACTTCGCTTTGTTGCAGCTTTTAATGTTGCTTTGTTGCAGTCTGTTTAAAGTGGCTGTGTGAGGTGTGGGATTTTTCCCTGTTTCTATGCATGTGTGGTGTGTATGCATATGCATACATGCACACTCACATGTGTGAGTACAGCGGTTGCCAGGTACTGGGTGCCATCGTGTAAGCAGGGCCAGGCTTCCTCTGAGGCTCCTGGTAGGAAGCCTTTCTTGTGTCTTCTGGCTATGGTGACTACCTGCATTCATTGGCTTGATTCAATTTCTACCTTTAGTTTTCATGTGGTGGACTTCGCCTATATTTTTCATTTTTAAGATTTATTTATTTATGTGTAGGTAGGTATCTGTGGAGATCAAAGAGGGCAACAGATCTCCTGGACTGAATTTATAGGAGGGTATGGGCCACTTGACATGGAGTCATCCTCTATATGTAGCCTTCCTTATATTTTTCTTCTGTTCTCTTCTTATAAGTGCACTTAGCAGCAAATTTAGAAGCTACTTTATTATTTCAACATCCTTAATTACATGTTTGCAAAGACTCTTTTTCAAAATAAGGTCATATTCATAGGTACTGAGTGTTAGGACATGCACTCCACCCCCCTATGGTGTTATGCATAGAATCCAGAACCTTATGCATAGTATATGATCTACCTCTGAACTACAGCCCCAGCCTCTAAATCTAATAATATTTTTAAAGAGATTGAGTCTTGTTATGTTGCCCATGCTGGTCTCAAATTCTCAAGATATTCTTCAGCCTCATTTTGACGAGTACCTTGGACAACAGGCATGGATTACAATACCACCTCTTTATGTGTATCTTTTTGGGAGCCATAACATCATCCAACTCAAAGAGGTCTCAACAAGGTAACACTTTTCATCAAATAACCCCTTAAATCCTATTTTAAAAAAAACTTTTCTATATCATCATTATGAGTACATATTTTATATGATGGAATAAAAGAACTTATTTCAAGTGTGTAATTACTTGATGTGTCTCAGTTTTGAACATTCAAGTATCACAGGAATTTAGGAAGTTTTGTTACATTTACATTGCCTTAGATGCTCTCAGTGGCACCATTTGATGGGTCCCACAGACTACTGCTTTAGGTTAATTGCTTCAGATGATAAGGCACATTCCTAGCATGCATGAAGCCATAGGTTATACTTCCAGCACAACAAAAACAAAAGAAATCATTACTCTAGAGAGAGAAAATATGAGTCTCAGGGACTTGTTCAGAATCTTCTGTCTCTGTAAGTCAAGGTATCAAATAATTTGGTTTTCCCTTTATAAATGCATACAGAGCACACTCATCTTAAGTATTAACCTTGATAAAAGGGAGAAAAAAAACTATGAAATGTACTGAATGCTTATGTCCCTCCAAAATGTCTATGATGATGTTAAAATCCCCCCAAGTCTATGGTGATGTCGTTTGGTGGTGGGTCCTTTGGGAAATGATTAAGTCATGAGAGTGGAGCCCTCCTGAATGGGGTTAGTGCACTATAAAAGACACTGCAGAAAAAAATTCCCTTATCTCTTCTGCTATAGGAAGACACAGAAAGAAGTCACTGTCTATGAATCAGGATACAGCCCTCACCAGGCACCAAATCTGATGGCATCTTTATGTTGGACTTCCTAGTTTTAGAACTATGAGAAATAAATTCCTGTTGTTCCTAAGTCCCTGATGTTTGGTATTTTGTCATGAAAACCACAAACTAAGATAAACAGGTAGCATTTGGTTTTGAGGCCCTCATTTACTCAGTGTGTTGTATCTGACATACAATTAAAACCTATTTATTAGTGGCCACCTGCTTAAAACACAATTCTTTCATGTCCACTTCTGGAGCAGCGATGATCTGTGAGTGGGTTTTGCCACATTTTTCTCCCCTGAAATTGTGGAGGATCTGCCCATGGGAACCAGGGCTCCTAACACAAACAGCAGAACCATGATGCCTTCAGGTAAGTAAATACATTCCATGTGGGAGAAGGACTTCCCAAGGAGGCTAAGAGGACTACTTTGTATACAGCACAAAGAGGTGTGTTTCTTCCTTTTCCAAGGACTGTGAGGTACTAGAAAATTGAGATAAGGCCAGACTGTAAGGTTGATTATTCTCCCCTGAACTTACAGAAAACAACATAGAATGGTCATGAGTAATACAACCTTTAGACCACTCTGGAATGCAATACCTACATTCTTTCCAAGTGGGCACTGGTGATGTTGATTCAGTTTTGTGTCTGGCTCTACAAAAACAAAAGGCAACTGGGAGAGTTCTGGTGGCAGGCTGCCAAAGCATTCATCTAAAGGTCTGGCAGTAGTTTTCCTTAGAAATATATTAGTTATTCCCAGGTCATCATTTATACTGACTATAAGGAAACAGTACCTGTAAGAAAAGTTACATTTATCATGCTATTCAGAGATTGCTTTGAAAAGAAACCCTATTTCAAAGAAAACAGCATTTGTCATAGGAAGGGTTACTATTGCTGATATGAAACATCATGACCAAAGCAACATGGAGCAGGAGGGTTTATTTGGCTCAGGTTTTCATGTCACTGTATCATTGAAGGAAGTCAGGACAGGAACTTAAACAGGAGATGATGCAGAGGGCCATGAAGGGGTGCTGCTCACTGACTTGTTCCTCAGGGCTTGCTCAGCCTGCTTTCTGATAGAACCCAGAACCACCTGTCCAGGGATGGCACCACCCACAATGGGCTGGACCCTCCCACATCACTCACTAATTAAGAAAATGTCTTACAGGCTTGCCTACAGTCCAATCTTATGGAGACATTTTCTCAATTGATGCTCCCTCTTCTCTGATGACTCTAGCTTGTGTCAAGTTAACAACTAGCCAACACAACTGACCCCTTGTTAAGTTGACACACAAACACATCACTTTTCAATTAGAACCATTCCTTTCTCATTTATTCCCATATGGCATATTAACATTAATATCAAAATATAAAACATAAATAACTTTAAAATCCAACAGTCTTTACAAATTCAAACACATTAAAAGTTCAGTCTCTTCTATCTCCCCAGCAAGCCCAGTTCCTCGGGTTTATCTCTATGGTTGCTACAGAACACCGCCTAAAGCCTCCCACACCATCTCTCCACACATCCTGTGGATCCCATACCATCCCCTCCTAGCCTCCCTCTCGGCACTTGTCACTGTGTCCCAGACCCTAGCTCAGGTACACACACGCCTTCTAAACCACAGGCCATGCCTTCCAGAAGATCAGGTAGGCTGCCCACAGACCTTCTCTGCTCTCTAGTCACCCAGCCGACCCAATCACTCAGGCTCGTCCCACCTGCAGCCTCCCTTCCCCTGTTCTGTCTCCTGTTGAACCCACACACCACCCCTTCTGACCTCCCAGAAATCAGCACCTAGACCTATAATTACCCTGAACCCAGATGCCTAGACGCCAGTAAAAAAAAAAAAAAGAAAAAAAGAAAAAAAAAACCGCAGTCAATAACTGTTAACTGTTTTTTCTTATTTACACTGGTTGCCCCTTAAGCAATGGCTGTCCTAATCAGAGACTGCAACTCTGCTGCTACCAGCAAGACTTTGTTCCCTCCCTCAGGCACCGACTCTTTCAAAGCTACTAAAGGAACTTATCTGAATCTAAAGGACTCAATGTTCAACGGTTGAGGTGGAATTCTGCTCTCTCAGAGAGGCTGAATAGCAAGTAGCCAACCTTCTCCCTTTGCTGGTGTCTTCCTAAAACCCAGCGTCCTTCTCTCAGCCCCCACTTAACAACCCTAGCTACATGTGGTTCCTCCCTACCACTTCCTGTCGGCTACTTGCTGACTCAGCCTCCTGCTCGCACGTTAATTTTATTTAATCAAACAAATGTAACCCATCTTTGCATTGTTAACAAAAGCAGTAGGAAAAAATGCAACACACTTTAAAATAATATTCCACAACAAAGAAAGCCAAGAAAACACAAACTGTTGAAGGAAACAAATAAAACTGTTCAGACATGAAAATGGAAATAGACACAATAAGGAAAACACAAACTGAAGGAATTCTGAAAATGGAAAATTTAGAAATTTGACCAGGAACTACAGATGCAAAAACAAAAGAGGCAGGGAAGGACACTTCATACTCATCAAATGGAAAATTCACCAAGACAAGATTTCAATTCTTTACATCTGTGCCCCAAACACAAAGGAACCCAAGTTTGTAAGAGAAACACCAGTATAGCTTAAATCACATATTGACCCTCTCACACTGATAGTGGGAGACTTCAATACCCAACTCTCACCAATGGAAAGGTCATGCAGACAAAAACTAAACAGAAATACTGGAGCTAACAGATGTTCTAAACCAAGTTGAACTAACAGATATTTACAGAACATTTCACCCAAACACAAAAGAATATACCTTCTTCTCAGCACCTCATGGAACTTTCTCCAAACCTGACCACAAACTTGGATACAAGCAAGTCTCAACAGACACAAGACAAAATAACTCCCTGCATCCTATCAGACCACTGTGGATTAAAGGTGGATTTCAACAACAACAGAAACAATAGAAAGCTTACAAACTCACAGAAACTGAACAACTCTCTACTGAATGACTACTGGGTCAAGACAGAAATAAAGAAAGCAATTAAAAACTATCTAGAATTCAATGAAAATGAGTACACAGCAACTTAAACTTATGGGACACAATGAAAGTGGTGCTGTAGTGTGAATTCTAATTGGTCTTAATAATAAAATCCCAGAGTCAAATATCTGAGTAAATGCTGAAAGATCAGAGAAGCAGAGCAGCCACCACCAGAGTTCTTATCTCTGTGACTCCTCAGCTGAAAAGAGCTGAGTTCTTGTCTCCTCCCACCTTATATTCCTGTCTCTACCTGCTTAGTGCTGGAATTAAAGGCATGAACCTCCATTGCCTGGCTTTGTGTCTCTTTCAGACTGGATCAATCTCATGTATCCCAGGGTGGCTTTGAACTCCTGGTTTTCCTGTTTCCTCCTCCCAAGTATTGGGAATAAAGGTGTGTGCCACTGCCTGGCCTCTATGGTTAACTAGTGGCTAGCTCCACACTCTGATCTCCAGGCAAGCTTTATTTGTTAGAGCAGAAACAAAATATCACCACAGGTGCTAAAAGGAAATTTCATAGCACTAAGTGGCTACATAAGCACACACACACACACACACACACACACACACACACACACACACAATCACAATCGGAGAGATTTCCTACTAGCACACCTGAAAGTTCTAGAACAAAAAGAAGTAGGCATACCCAAGAGGAGTAGATGGCATGGAATAATCAAACAAAACAGATATAATACAAAGAATCAACAAAACAAAGAGTTGGTTCTTTGAGAAAATCAACAAGATAGACAAACCCTTATCCAAACTAACCAAAAGACACAGAGAAGATACCTAAATTAACAAATCTCTTTCAGTAGCCTGTAGTGTTCCTTTCCACACTGGAAACTAGAATGTAGGGGTGAAGGCTCCCTGCAGGTACAAGCTCAACCTCTCCATGTTCAGTGAGCTATGTGGATGTTGTCCTAATCAACAGAGCCCTAGTGGCAATCTCTTTGGTGTGGGAAGGTACTCTACAAGCTACTGAAAGAGAAATGTGGACACCAACCCAGCCATAAAACCTTTGACCTACAATCCGTCCTGCCTGCAAAATGTGCTGGGGCAATGGTGGCGCAGAACTTGTGGGAGTGGCCAATAATGTCTGATTTAACTTGAGGCCCACTCCACGAGAGGGAGCCCATGCCCAACACTGCTTGGATAGCCAGGAACTGGAGACTGAATATGCCAGAGACCTAGGGTAGAACCAAACAGGACTGCTCTAAAAAAATAAATGAAATGATTCCTAATGCTATTCTGCTATACTCATAGACTGGTGCCTCCACTCCCTGAAGGAGTGGAAGGAGGGGAAACTGGTCAGGATGCATTATGTAAGAGAAGAATCTATTTTCAACAATAAAAATAAGTTCGGTCTCTTTAAAATATACAGTCTCTTTTTTAAAAAATCCAAAAATTCATTTAAAAGTTCAAAATCTCTCAGCTGTGTACTCCTGTAAAAATAAAAATTAAGTTAAATTCTTTCTTATTTCAAGAGGGAAAAACCAGTGCACAGTCACAGTGTAAACCAGACAAAACCAAACTCCAACAGTATAAATAACTCCATGTCCAATTATCTGGTATTCACTCACGATCTTCTGGGTTCCTCCAAAGGGCTTGGGTCACATCTCTGGCTCTGCTCTCTGCAGCACATACAACTTGTCTTCTAGGGCTGACTCCACTCCACAGCTGCTTCTGTCCTTGGTGGTCATCCCATGGTACTGGCATCTCCAAAATGCTTGGGTCTTCTGCTGCTGTTGTGGCCACATCACAAGAACCCCCCGAGCAAGACCACCACAGAGGCGATATCTGATGCAAAACACACAGGGGTTTATTGATAACAAGCAAGCCCGGGCTTGGTCCATGTCCAACATGACACAGTGGGAGAAGGAAGACAGCCCTGAGCTCTCAGGGTGAGGTGTTTTTAAAGGGAAAAACCGCAAACAGGGTGGTACAAGCCTTTTCATCATATGATTGGGTGAGGATATGTAGCCTTTGAATTTACTGGTTGGGGGTTACAGTTATCATTTTGGGGCAGGCCTGGACAAGTCCCAGGCTTTGTCTTGAGCTACCATGGAGGCTGGCTGACCTAGCACGTACTGACTGTGGGGGCTGACTCAGTGGCCCAGGCTCTATCCTTGAGCTGCCATGGAGGCTGGCTGGCCTTGCACATTCACACTGACCCATGCACATAGCTCTAAGTTGGTAAGGAGTCCCAGACAGTAAACAACTGGCTGAAACTTGAGCAGTCAGAGTACGTGCAGAAAGGGAGCTACTGCAAGGACTGTGTCTTTTTGTTCATGGCCCTCCCAGAAACTGCTTGCTTAAGTCTCAGAAATTGAGGCCTGATCTCTGACAGAAGACTGAGCACCTTGTTATGGCGTCTGCTTGGTCCTTTCACTGCAACTGGGCTGAGCTTTCACCAATAGCCTCTCCCAGGCTCTCTTCATGGTGCGAGGCCTCAACTTCTTTGCATGGTCCCTTCAGTCCTGGACCTTGAACTGTGACTGAGGCTGCAATTTCACCAATGGTCTCTCCTGGCCTCTCACAGTGCCAAGCCTCAGCTGCTCTCCAGGACCCCCTCATACCTTCCAAACAATTACCTGCTAGGTGACTCTTACATTACCAAGCCTATGTATATTTTTAAACACACTGACCTGTTTAGAGGTTTTTGTTCTGTCTGCATCTGTCTTTATTGCATATCTGTAACCTTTTCTGTCTGCATGAGCAAAACCCCAAACTTGCCATGCAGCACTTTGGCTTGGCTTACTCTGGTGACTCAAGTCCACAGGCTGGGAGATGCCCATGTGAGAAACTGCAGAAACTTGCCATGAGGCTTAGGTCATGGCCTGCTGGCCTGGCTCGCACTGGCAGCTCAAGCCCTCAGGCAGCTGCCAGCATCTCTGTACTGTGGCTAGCATCAGAGACACAAAACTAGGAAGTTATGTTTGGCTCCATCCCTGCACGTGTTTTAGAACCTTCCCTCATGCCTTGTCAGGTTCCAGGCAGAAATTCTGGCCCCACATTGGAACACCATTCATAGGCAGACTTTCCTTTCCCACCTGCCAGTTCCCAAATAACTGACATGGAGATACAATATTAATTATAAATGCTTGGCCAATAGCTCAGGTTTGTTACTAGTAGACTCTTACAACTTAAATTAACCCATTTCTATTCATCTATGTGTTGCCACATGGCTCATGGCTTGTTACCTCATTTTGTACATGTTCTATTTGCTAATGTATCTAAAACTTATCTTTTCACAAACTCAGAATTCTTGTAAGCTCCAGGGAGTCAACTTGGATCCACCTCAAATAAATCAGATGCACTCCTCATTTAAGTACTGTCAAACAACAGCCTAAAACCCCCACCTTTCTCTGGTCTTGGAACTCCCTTCCCTCAATTACCAAGCTAAGAAAGAAAATTTCCCCTAATCTTAACTGTATCCTCTGCTCTGACAGCATCTTGCCAGGTCCAAGCAGCAGCAGCAGATGGTCCACACAGAGCCTGGACAGTGAAACATCCAGCTATCTCAGGATGCCATCTCAGCCTCCTCAGGTTCCCCAAAGATGCCAATACTCCAGGTCATCAGGAAGCAGTCTCAAGAACTTGGCATCCTCATTCCTGCCTCACCTGCTACCTCTTTCTAACTCCTCACCTTTTTATAATAAACAAAAGGGAAGGATGTTAGCATTCAGGCACCTGCACTATCCTACCCTTGGAGACCTAGCAGGATGCATCACCAACCACAGCCACTCCTTGTATGCATACGATTGCTAGCATTCAGGCATTATGTTGGGTGCCCTTGGGGTCCTCACCTATAGCCACTAAGAGCATCCCCTGTGCACATGCGCTTGCTAGCATTCAGGCAGGTACACTGGCCAGCAAGGGTCCAATGGCCACTACTTCACTGCATAGTCTCTGTATATGTGCTACATTGCTGGGTAATCTCTGTGCATGTGCTAAGCCCCCTTTAAAAGTGAGCTCTACCTGTTCCCCCTTCCCTTTCCTGCTACTTCAGAGGCAGGCTGCCACATTCCTTCTCTCCCCCACCTTTCCAATAAACCCTCCACATGAGCACTGTCACATGGTGTGTCTGTCTGCTCTTGTCTGCCAGTTTTAAGTTATAACACTGCTTCCTTTCCATCTAGCTGGTGACTCCTCTGACTCTTCCCTTATTCTTCCTAAGTATTCTTAGTCTGGTTCTCCCACTTAATCTCATCTTGTCCAGCTATTGGCTAGCCAGCTTCTTTATTAACCCTATCACAGAGACATATATTCATATAGTGTAAAGGAATATTCTACAGCTGGATGACTGCCCTCTGATGACTATTGGGCTGGGCACTGGTCTGAGTATAGCAGAATATCATCAGGAATCATTTCATTGACTATTTTCTTTTGCTAGTTATTTAGTTCTACTCTAGGTCTCTGGGCTATCCAGCCTCTGGTTACTGGCCATTCAGGTGTTGTCATGCATGGGCTCCTTTTCACGGTGTGGGCCTCAAGTCAAATCAGTCATTGGTTGGCCACTCCCACAAATTCTGCACCACCATGGCTCCAGGACATCTTGCAGGCAGGATGGATTGTAGGTCCAAGATTTTGTGGCTTGGTTGGTATACCAGTCCTTCCACTGGAAGCCTTGCCTGGTTTTAGAAGATGGCTGGTTCAGGCTCCGTATCCTCCATTACTAGGAGTCTTCACAGGGTCACCCTTGTAAATTCCAGGGAGTTTCTACTGTACTAGGTTTCCACATCACCCCTGCTGGGTCCTTGAGGGGTACACAAATTATGAGAGTAGAAGTTCTCAGTAAATACAGTACAATGTACACAAGTTGGTACCTCCTTCCCTCTTCCCCAATCATGTTAACCAGAAGCCCAGTTGCATTGATTCCCTGGCTTGGGAAAGATATGTACAAACTGATAACAAGGCTGACATCCTTTTAGTGTACAATGTTAAGGCCTTACCAGACTGCTGATTTCTGGGCCTATACAACTTCCCTAGCGCCCAACAATGGTGGTCAATGAGGGCTTATAGCTGTTGACTTTGATATAGAATTGTTCTTGTCCAAAACTGGCCTTCTAACAAGAGAGATTACATTCTACCCCAGTAGTCCGATGTAATCCAAGACCAATCACAAATAATGTGACAGGAAATGAAGCCCACTTGCTTTAAGGCAAAATTAATTGTGTGGTAGGATTAAGATCCTGAGCTTCCTATAGAGTCTTGCTGAAAGTAGCTTCCAAACCACTGCTTTCCTTTTCTTCTCTGTTCCTCATTCTCCTCTTCCCCCTTTTCCTTTCTTGTGAGACTATGTTTCACCATGTAGCCCTGGCATCCTGAGCAACCTGGAACTCTGTGTACACTAGGATGATCTTGAACTTGCAGTGATCTTCCTGCTTTTGCTTCCAGAGTGCTTGGATTACAGGTGTGATCACCATACCTGGTCTTTGTCCTCCACCCCACCAGCCCCGTGTGTGTGTGTGTGTGTGTGTGTGTGTGTGTGTGTGTGTGTGTGTACTAGGTATGGAATCTAGGGACCTGTGCCTGCTTGGCAACACTGAGCCACACCCTCATCCATGTTATTAATAGTTTTATTCTGTTCCATTTTTCTTCCCTCACCCCTTTCCTTAGAGCACTCCCTCAGTAAATCAGTTGCCCAAGAGATCCAGGGTCATGTTTTGCTTCAAGAACTTTAATAAAAACACATCCCTTTTGTTGCTGTTGGGAGCTGGAGATGGAACCCAGGCCCTCATGCAGACTATGCATATATCCTGCTACTGAGCTATATCCCCAGCAAGCAGGACCTTTAGGTAGAATAAAAGAGTAATTCTACAAAGCAGAAATGGCTGATCACAGTGCCCACCAGGAGGAGTTGTATTCTGCTCTTTGACCACTGCTTTATCAGGTTCTCTGTCTACCCATCCCTTATTCCAGTGAGCTATTAAATAAAGCCTCTGTCTCCTCAAGGTCTTATCATGCTGTGATCCCCCCATTCACCACCTCAGTTCAGGTTCTCTGGACTTAACTAGACATTACCTATTACCTATTCACCCCAGATAGGTTTTCCAGTTTTGTGGAGTAGAGGTTTTTGAAATATGACCTTATAATTCTCTGGATTTCCTCAATGTCTGTTGTTATGTCCCTCTTTTCATTTCGGATTTTGTTGATTTGGATTCTCTCTCTCTCTGTCTTTTGGTTAGTTTGGATAAGGGCTTGTCTATCTTGTTGATTTTCTCAAAGAACCAACTCTTTGTTTCATTAATTTTTGTATTATTCTCTTAGTTTCTAATTTATTAATTTCACCTCTCACTTTGATAATTTCCTGGCGTCTATTCTTCTTGGGAGACTTTGCTTCTTCTTGTTCTAGAGCTTTCAGGTGTGCTGTTAAGTCACTAGTGTGGGATTTCTCCAACTTCTTTATGTGGGCATTTAGTGCTATGAATTTCCCTCTTAGCACTGCTTTCATTGTGTCCCATAAGTTTGGGTATGTGGTGTCTTCATTTTCATTGATCTCTAGGAAGTCTTTAATTTCTTTCTTTATTTCTTCCTTAACCCATTGGTGATTCAGGTGAGCATTATTCAGTTTCCATGAGATTGTAGGTTTTCTGTAGTTTTTGTTGTTGTTGAAATCTAACTTTAAACCATGGTGGTCTGATAGAACAGAGGAGGTTATTCCAATTGTTTTGTGTCTGTTGAGATTTGCTTTGTGGCCAAGTATGTGGTCGATTTTAGAGAAAATTCCATGGGGTGCTGAGAAGAAGGTATATTCTTTCTTGTTAGGATGGAATGTTCTGTAGATATCTATTAGGTCCAATTGGGTCATGACATCAATTAAGTCCTTTATTTCTCTGTTAAGTTTTGATTTGGGAGATCTGTCCAGTGGTGAAAGTGGGGTGTTGAGATCTCCCACTATTAATGTGTGGGGTTTTATATGTGGTTTAAGCTTTAGTAATGTTTCTTTTACATATGTGGGTGCCCTTGTGTTTGGGGCATAAATGTTCAGAATTGAAACTTCATCTTGGTGGATCATTCCTGTGATGAGGATGTAATGCCCTTCTTGATCTCTTTTGATTGATTTTAGTTTGAAGTCTATTTTGTTGGATATCAGGATGGCTACCCCCGCTTGTTTCTTAAGACCATTTGATTGGAAAGTCTTTTCCCAGCCTTTTATTCTTAGGTAGTGTCTGTCTTTGAATTTGAGATGTGTTTCTTGTATGCAGCAGAAAGATGGGTCCTGCTTTCGTATCCATTCTGTAAGCCTATGTCTTTTTATAGGTGAATTAAGTCCGTTGATATTAAAGGGATATTAATGACCAGTGATTGTTCATCCCTGTTATTTTTGGTGGTAGTGTGTGTGTACTTCTCTTCTTTGGGGTTTACTGCTGTGGCTTTATCCATTGCCTGTGTTTTCGAGTGTGTATCTGACTTCCTTCGGTTGGAATTTTCCTTTTAGTGCTTTCTGTAGAGCTGGGTTTGTGGATAGGTATTGTTTAAATCTGGCTTTGTCTTCAAATGTCTTGTTCCTTCCGTCTATGATGATTGAAAGTTTTGCTGGGTATATTAGTCTGGGCTGACATCCATGGTCTCTTAGTGTCTGTATTACATCTGTCCAGGTCCTTCTGGCTTTCAGAGTCTCCATTGAGAAATCAGGTGTTATTCTGATGGGTTTGCCTTTATAGGTCACTTGGCCTTTTTCCTTTGCTGCTCTTAATATTCTTTCTTTATTCTGTACATTTAGTTGTTTAATTATTATGCGTCAAGGGGACTTTTTTGGGGGGTCTAGTCTGTTTGGTGTTCTATAGGCTTCTTGTATCTTCATAGGCATTTCCTTCTTTAAGTTGGGAAAGTTTTCTTCTATAATTTTGTTGAATATATTTTCTGTGCCTTTGAGTTGGTATTCTTCACCTTCTTCTATCCCTATAATTCGTAGGTTTGGTCTTTTCATGGTGTCCCAAATTTCTTGGACATTTTGGTTCATGACTTTGTTGGCTTTAGTGTTTCCTTCGACTGATGAAACTATTTCTTCTACTGTATCTTCAATGCCAGAGATCCTCTCTTCCATCTCTTGCATTCTGTTGGTTATACTTGCATCTGAAGTTCCCGATCTTTTACTCAGGTTTTCTATTTCCAGCATTCCCTCTGTTTGTGTCTTCTTTATTTTTTCAATTTCCCTTTTCAGGTCTTGGACTGTTTCCTTTATTTGTTTCATTGCTTTTTCATGATTTTCTTTCAGTACTTTATTGTTTTCTTCCAGGACTTTATTGTTTTCTTGCAGGACTTTATTGTTTTCTTCTAATTTGTTTGCCCTTTCCTCTAGTTGTTTACAGCATTCTTCCAATTTTCTTGTCTTTTTCCTCTACACAAGCCTCTACCTTCTTCATGATGTTACTCTTAAGGCTACTTTCTTCTGCTTCTTCCAATTTTTGATGTTCAGATCTAGATGTTGGAGGCGGGCTAGGTTCTGGTGATGCTGTATTGCTCTTCATTTTGTTGTATGTACTTCTGCCTTGACATCTGCCCATCTCCTTGTGGTTCCTTCTTGGTTTTATCAGTGTACTTGGTTCAGAAAGAGCTGACAGATTCAGGAAGTCTCTCTCTCTTGTCCAGATGGGAGTTCTCTTGTCCAAATGGGAACTCCGGGGCAGGATGGAAGCTCTTATCTGGACCGGAAGTCTCTGGTCCAGAAGGGAAGTCAGGAGCAGGATGGGAGCTAGGGGCTGGTCTCTAAGTCTCAGGAGGTGGCTGGGGTCTTGGGCAGATGGGGGTGGGGGCAGGGCGCGGAGATTGCAGGGGCTGCCAGGGGGGCTTGGAAAAAGGGATCCCTCCCAGTGGGGTTAGAAGGGGACCTGCCCGGTGGCCAGAACCTGGGGCCAAGTTGGGCAGGTCTTCCCGGAGTGGCTGGTGCCCAGGGATCGCCATCCACAAAACATTCTGCTGTGTGGCTGTCAAATACATATTCTACTCAATAGTAACATTAATCAATAGGAAACGTTCTCTGCAACAGGTCATATGATACACCACAAAACAAGACTCAATAAATTTCTAAAACTTGAAATTATGTTAGGGACTTTTCTGATGATAATACAATAGAGCAAGAAATCAATAGCATAGGAAACTATATATATATAATTTTAGAAATTATAAAAACCATTGCATTCTATAACCATGGCTCCAATGCCTGGTACCAAATAGGTAGTTAATAAACATTTGTCATCTTTCAACTCCATGTAAGTAATGAAATGAAAAGTCTTTGCTGCAATTCAGACCCAGGCATGGTGGTTTGAGAGAAAATGGCTCCCACAGACCCATAGGGAGTGGCACTATTAGGAGGTGTGGCCTTGTTGGAGTAGGTGTGTCATTGTTGGAGGAAGTGTGTCACTGGGGATAGCTTTGAGGTCTCAGATGCTCAAGTCAGGTCTAGAGATTCACTTCCTACTGCCTGCCAATCTGGATGTAGAATTCTCAGCTCCTTCTCCAGCACCATGTCTAGGTGCCTGCATGCCACCATGTTTCCCACCATGATGATAATGGACTAAACCTCTGAAACTGTAAACTAGCCCCAGTTAAATGTTTTCCTTTATAAGAGTTGCCATGATCATGATGTCTCTTCACAGCAATAGAAACCCTAAGACAGACCCCATGCCCCCTGAGGATTTGTACTCAGACAACAGTTGATAGGGGAGAGGGAGATATTCTCATGGGTGATGTGGTCTCTTGTAAGGTGCTTGTGCTCCTGTAAATGATCCCCAACCCATGTGCCTATAGAAAATTCAATTAAATTCATTGGGTTACAAACACTAGGTATGAAAGTAGAAAGGGCACTAGTTGGGAAGGGAATAAGAGAATGCAACAGGGGTGAACATGATTGAAATACACCATGTGTATATATATGAAAATGCCATTATTTTTATACATGCATATATATGCATAAGCTATATATGTAAACTACTTTGCATATAAGAATTTCAGTTATCTTTGATACAAAATAAATGAATACTGCCAACTTCTTACAGTTTTTCTGAGCAGAAAATGTAATTATTTTGTAAAGCACTGTGCTGGCTAGTTTTATTTCAACTTGACAAAAGCTATAATTATCAGAGAATAGGGAAGCTCAATTAAGAAAATGCCTCCACAATACTAAGTTGTAAGGAAGCCTATAGGGCATTTTCTTAATTAGTGATTGATTGAGGAGGGCCCAGACTATTATGGGTGGTGTCACCCCAGGGCTGTTGGACTTGGATTCTATAAGAAAGCCACAATCCATAAGATTGGGTTGTAGGCTTTAGAGGGCACATTCTTAATTAGTGAATGGTGGAGGAGGGCCCACACCATTGGGCCCAGGCTAACATCCTTGGGCTTTTGGACCTGGATTCTATAAGAAAGCAGGCTGAGCAAGCCATGAGGAGCAAGCCAGTAAGCAGCACCCCTCCGTGGCCTCTGCATCAGCTCCTGCCTCCAGGTTTCTGCCCTGCTTGAGAATTCCTGTCTTGACTTCCGTCAATGATGAATAGCACTGTAGAACTGTATGCCAAATAAACCCTTTCCTCCCCAGGTTGCTTTGGTCACAGTGTTTTATCACAGAAATAGAACCCTAACTAGGGCAAGCACCTACTTTGGTCTTTTTAATTGAAAATATTTTTTTCATACAATATATTCTGATCACAGTTTTCCCTCCCACAACTCCTCCCAGATCCTCTCCACTTCCTCACCCACCCAACTCCATTGTTTTCTCTCTTTAGAAAACAAACAGGAAAATAAACAAAACAAAGCAGAATCCAAAAACAGAAAGCACAAGAAGCACACACACATACATAAACATAAAAACACAAAATCAGAAATGAGAATATACAAGCAAAAGACCAGGGTGATGAAAAAATTCTCAAACAAAGCAATATGGAGCAAAAAAATCTACAAAACTATCTTTGAGTTTGTTTTGTGTTGGCCATCTAGTTCTGGGCATGGGGCCTACCCTTAAGTGTGTTTTATATACCATTGAGACTCCATTGGAGAAAACTAAAGCAGTTGTCAATTGGAGATAGGTAAAATGCTTACTTACTTTGAGGCTTCAGCAATAATCCTTCTATAAATCTATAAATGGCAGGTATTCAGGTTATAGGTAATGAGCACACATTAAAATTCCTGAGACAATAACAACTTCATTTTCAGCTTTCTACACAATGATTTGTCACATAAATAATTGAAATATATTTGTAAAACTCCTTTTAATTCTATTCACAGACACAAATAATTCTCTTTTAGACCATTTGTCTTGGCAATACTGACCCTTAGGTTTTTTTCCCTATGGGAGCTGGGGGATTGTTTGGAGAGAGAGCGCCCTAGGTGCATACTTTACTTTCAATCTGTGTTTCTAAGTTCTGTAAAGTTTAAGTGCCAAGAGGTTCTTTATTCTTGGAAAAGAGCATAAGTAATTTGTGGATGGATTATTTTTGCAAGATACAGAGACATGCTCTCAAACTATTGTCTAACATGAAAGACTCAAAACACACCTAGTTTTCTTATTTTCCCCCAAACAGTGAAAGTACCCAATACAAAGTTTTCTCAAACAAATGATCCAATTTTCTCTTCTCAAAAGATCCCACTTGTACAACTCCAACAAATAAGCATAGAAATGGGCTCCACAGCCACACTCACTATACAACAGCAGCATTTGTGCACAGGCCAGCAGGAGGGAACATAATGCAAGAGATCATTTGAACCCAGCCCCCAAAGGATGTCAAAGCACAATAAAGGGTTTTGGAAAAAATACAAACCTTGGCTTTGTTCTTAATGTGTGTGTTTTGGATTATGTGTGGGGCTCTTTTGGATGGCTTACACAATATAAAACCCATGTGGAATCAGAAAGCTGGACCCCACTCAAATAACCAGAGGCAATGTGTTCACAGTCTGGGATCTTCAAGCACAGAGGATCTGGAAAGAGCATGCTTAAGTCTCTCCTACTCCCTTCTGCCCCAGCTGTTCTATTTCCTTTCATGTTTTCCTCAGAGGAAATGGGAAAGCGTCTGCCATTGTTAGGAGTCAGTGTCTGTTCTCCATGTGGATCCTTAGCTTTCTGAAACATGTGCTAGAAGTGAGCCTCCTGCTTCTACATGCCCTGGCTCCCTCATACTGGCTGCTTAGGCAAGTCCTTAGATGTACTGGGAAACTGCCAGTGATACACGGGTCCTTGTTAGTATAGGAGAATTGGAACAGGTCAATGTGAAGAAGTGGGGGCAAGGAGAGCTGCTGGCACCTGAAAACCAGATGTCCTCCTCCCTGGTTCCCTTCTGTCGTTCCAAACCTACTTTTGCCATGCTGGACCATTCAGTATACTTCTTGAAAGTGCCCCAGTAATGACCATACTTCCTGTTGCTACTGACTTATAAATGAAACTCAAGAAAAGATGTGACCAAAACAGACTGGTTCTATGTGGTTAGAAAGAAAGAAAAGCCTTAAAGTTGGCCCTCTGCATCTACAGGTCCTTCAGCTTGACCATCTACAGATTTGACCATCCATGGATCCAAACAATCAGACAAATGCTATACTATTACTGACATGTATTATATAGTTAAACCTATAAATTTTGTGTCTGGCCTGAACATGTAGTTCGTTGTTGTTGTTGTTACTATTCACTATTGAACTATTTCCATTATGTCGAATTATCTTTTTAAAATAAAGTGTTTTCTCCCAAAAGGTAATACTCATGTCTGCATGAATTTATGTATATCACATGTGTACAGGTGTACATGTACGCCAGAAGAAGGCATCAGAAGAAGAGTCCTGGGAACTGAACTCCAATCCTCTGAAAGAGCAGTAAGTGTTCTTTACCACTGAGCAGCTCATCTATTCAGATCCTTGTATCAGATATGTTAAGTCATCCAGAGATGATGTAAACAGGAGGATGCAAACACCACACTGTTGTATATAACAACTTAAGCCTCCTCTGATTATAGTATTCCTGCAAGGCCCTTGCACCCATCACCTGTATATAGCAAGAGGTGAATGTCTATGTCATAGACTCTATACATTTCAGCCTCAGGTACAGGCTTTCCTTAAGTACTTGGAAGAAGTTGTGCATATACATAGCACAACATAAAGGCAAAGCTAGCTTCTGTGTGCACCTCCTCTGGACCAAGCATCATACTTGTCTCAGAATGGTACCATGTGTTAACTGCATGCTCCAATGACTTAGTTTTGAAATTTACAAATAAATTGGTTTTAAGATTAATTACAATGTCTAAGAAGGAAAGAGCTGTCAAGTGTTCTGCAACAATGTATTTGATAATCATAACCATTTACAACTGTGAAGGAACTGTAGCATTTCTCATTAATTAACATCCTTCTAAGTGGAACAATTGAGCTGTACATACTGCTTGTCTGGGATAGCATTTCTCCCTATAGGCCAGGCTGGCCAGGAACTTGTGATCCTCCTGTCTCAGCTTCCCATGTGCAAGGATTACAGGGTTATGTCACCACTACTATCACCACCCTGCTTGTATATCAGTTTTGAAACTAAAACTTAAAGGTATAAAATGTCTCCCAGTTCCTGAGCTGTTTGAATTTTTGCCCTGACTGGTCTACTTTGACAAATAATCAAAAACCCATTAATCTTTAATATAAAAAACTTGAGTCCTCTGTTTAGACTATCAATATCACCTCAGTCTTTTGATGATATTTGTTCTTGGCAGTAAAATTGAACATCCAAATGAAAGAAAATGCTGACTTACTTTACAATCCAACTAAAAGGAAGCACCAAAGACATTTTATTTCACTAGAACAATGAATAAAAAGTGAGAACCCCCACCACTTAAGCATATTAGAATGATAAAATTAGACACCAACATGTTTGAGGAGTATATAACCGCAGGCATCTTTTCTGTAGTCCAGTCAAATAGCATTAGCAGTCAAAGCTCAGAGAATGCGAGGAATGCACAATTAGCAGATCTTGCAAACCATGTCAATAGGACAGGCTTGTGACACACAATAAAGATTTTATAAGTCCAGTGAAGAAAGGAGAACAAAGCAGGCTAGCTCAAGAAGTGGTCTGATGCTAGGTGTGCTAGTACATGCCTGTAATCTCGGAATAGAGAAGGCTAAAGTAGGATCCTGGGGTACATGTCAAGACCCTGTCCCAAAAATAAAGTAACTAAATAGCAAAACATCCCAAACCAAACAGCAACAAGAGAAAATGTCTGAAAAGAATGGAATAATTTGTCAAGTGAGAAGAAGACATACATCCCTGTCCCTGGATCCTGCATATACAACAGTAAGCTAGAGACAAAGAGGAGGTGACATGTTTCTGTCATCTCTAGCCAAGTTGGGAATGATGCTGCCATTTGTAGCCCCGCCCTGAGTGGGTAAACTGTAGTAGGTAAAGAACATCCTCATTAACAAATCTTAGAACAAAAGCCAGGGACACAACCAATGGGGGTGGCTAAGGATTTGAGGGAGGATTGGTAAGTTGAGGAGATCCAACTAACATTATAAGAAAAATTGTGCCAAAGCACTGGGAGCATCCCTCTCAATTGCAGGCCAGGGTGCAAGGGGATCTTGTCACTTTATCAGGGGTTGCCCAGCTTCATAATTTCTCACTTTTTCTTAGCTACTAAAGAGGTTACAAGAGGAATATTCTGAGTCATATGAAATATTCAGCATATTTTAAAACCTGAAGGAATCTTAGTGGTTGTGCTGGAGAGTTTTATGTCAACTTCACACAGGCTGAAGTTATCTGAGAGGAGAGAACCTCAATTGAAAATATGTCACCATAAGATCAGGATGTAGGCAAGCCTGTAGGGCTTTTTCTTACTTAGTGATTGATGTGAAAGGGCCCAGCCCATTGTTGGTGGAGCCACCCCAGGCTGGTGGCCTGGGTTCTATAAGAAAGCAGACTGAGCAAGCCATAGGAAGCAAGCCAGTAAGCAGCACCCCTCCATGGCCTCTGCATCAGCTCCTGCCTCCAGGTTCTTGCCCTGTTTGAGTTCCTGCCCCGATTTCCTTCAGTGATGAACTGTGATAAGGAGGAGTAAACAAAATAAACCCTTTCCTCCTCAAGTTGATTTAGGTCATGGTGTTTTCATCATAGCAACAGTAACCTTAACCAAGACAATGGTTGTTTGGTTCTATTGATTTTGTTCATTGTGAACACCTGCAGTTCTCAATAAATGACCATTTTCTTGTCTTCGGAGGTTCTTGGCTCAATTTTTATCAATTGTCAATTTTACATGCTTATACTGACTTTCTTTTCTTTTCTTATACCTTCTTTTTCTTTTTCTGTGGTACTTAGGTCAAACTTAGGGACTTATAGCATGTCAAACAGGTACTCCACAACAGACCTGTATTTCCAGCTCACTCTTTACTTTTTATTTTAAGACAGAGTCTCACTAAGTTGCCTAGGCTGGCTTTGAACTACCTATGTAGCCCAGACTAGCCTTAAACCAGTGATATTTCTACCTCAGTCTCCACTACGTGCTAGGATTACAAGAATATATGTGCTTCTAGGCCCAGCTTCTATTGGCTCCTCTGAAAACTTCATTTTCTCAGAGCTGTCTGCAATACCCAAGCTCCTAGAATTGTCTAAATTTTCCTACTTGGTAGTTGTTATGGGCAAAGGCTACAACTTCACAAACTTCTCAAATCCCCTAATTATTGCAAAAGAGAATGGTTTTGTATTCTCACCAGTAATGAATGTGAGTTCCTGTTGTTCCACATCCTTATGGGTATTTGATATGCAAAGAAATTGAGAAATTACATAGATGAGATATCCTCCTCCTTTGTTCATATTCGGTTTTTGCTTCCTGGCCCATGGTCTCTCTGTACCATGGAGTCACTCTGCCATTCCTTCTCCACAAAATTCCTCTGAATTTATGAGCCAAAATAAATCCTTTCACCAGTAAGCTACATAATGATGAGAAAAGTAACTAATATAATTAGTTACCAGGGGCTGGGGTCACTGAGTATTGGAAGGTGGTTGTATCTGGTGAGATATTGCTTGAAGAGCTACAAGGTTTTGGTTAAGTAGGAATATCTTCAGGATAACTACTGTACAATGTGATGACACATTGTTGCTCTTATTTCAATCAAAGTGTTCCACTAAGATTCACATGTTAAAGGCCTGGTTTCTACCTGGTACTATTTGGAGGCAGTAGGAGGTAGGACCTAGGGAACTTAGATCTTTGGGGGTGTACCTTTAAAGGGGATTGTGGGATTCTAGCCTCTTCTTGTCTTTCTTTGTTTCCTGAATGCTATGATGGAGTGTTTTCCACCACTGTGAGCCCCAACCATGATGTACTGCCTCATTATAGACCCAAAGCATCAAAACCAAGTGACCATGGTCTGAAGTTGTGAGCCAGAACAGGTCTCCTCTCCTTCAGGTGACTTTATCAGATATTCTGTCACGGTGACAGAAGACTGACTAATACAACTGTAGTTATTTAAAACACTTAGTTGGTACAGTACATTGCTAGTGTGTATGAGACTCTGAGTTCCATTTTCAGCACCACAGGGGCAGGAGAAAATGAGAACAGTATGGTGGCATACTTCTATAAACCTTACACTTCAGAGGCACAAGCTAGAGGATCACAAGTTGGGGATAGAGAACACTAAGAGAGTGGTTGCAAAATGTTCTCTCAAAAAAAGTAACTATGTGAGTAACTATATTAATTGGTTTGTGCTGTGGGATGTTCTGTATGTCCTGTGGGAGCCCTTCTTGGGTTCTTTGTGGCGTTACCCAGCAGGTCCGCATAGAGGATGATTAGGACCATGGGCCTGAGTGCAGGTGTTTGAGATGGTCTGCACTTGGCTGTGCTGGGGGATGGTCTGTATGTCAAGTTGTTCTGATTGGTCAATAAATAAAACCTGATCGGCCGTGGCTAAGCAGGAAAGATAGGCGGGACTAGCAGAGAGGAGAAATAAAAGGACAGAAAGGCAGAAGGAGACGCTGCAGCCGCCGCAATGACCAGAGACACTGCAGCAGCCGCCATGACCAGAAACGCTGCAGCTGCTGCCATGACCCGCAGCATGTGAAGACGCTGATAAGCCACCAGCCACGTGGCGAGGTATAGATTTGTAGAAATGCGTTACTTTAAGATATAAGAATAGTTAACAAGAAGCCTGCCACGGCCATACGGTTTTGTAAGCAATATAAGTCTCTGTGTTTACTTGGTTGGGTCTGAGCGGCTGTAGGACTGGCAGGTGGCAGAGATTTGTCCTGAATGTGGGCAAGGCAGAAAAACTCCAGCTACAGGTTTGTCTTAATCACCCCACAATATAATTATATATTAAACTACTTTGTTATATAGGATATATGTACACAACTTTAAATAACAATGAAGAAAATAAAATACAACTTTAGAAAAGGGGTTAATCACCAAAGAAGTTGAAAAAGGTGATGAGAAGAGGAAGAAGGGAAAAGATGACCCCTTAAGCAATGATCAAAGATGAACAAAGGCCAGGTTTCCCAAAGGTGCCATCATCCAATGCTGCTAAGCAGACAAATAACAAATGCTCTTTGGGACTTGAGTTATAAAGCTATGTGTGACAATGTGAAAATCTTTAGAAAGAAAAATCTGTCAACCCAGGCAAAGCATAAGCATGAGTCTGTGGGAATTGGGGTATCCCTCTGACCCTTTGCTTTCAGCCTTCTAGTCTGCTTTGTTTTTTGTTAGTTTAGGGTGAGTTTTGTTTTGTTTTTTGATTTGTTTTTGTTTGAGAAGTTTTCACACTGGTCAGACTGGCCTGGAATTCACTAAGTAGCCCAGGCTAGCCTCCGGCTCATGATAATCTTCCTGCCTCTGTCTCCAGAGTGCTGGAATTATAAGTGTGAGCTCTGTTCTGCTAAAGCAACAGTTTGCTTTAAGCAGCTGATTCCTTGAGTGATCTGATTTGAACTTGAAGCAAGTGCTTAGTGACTCTCCAGAAAGAAATCCCTTCCAGAACAGGATGGTGTAGGATTGGAACAGAAGCTGGGAATTTCCCCTTGAGCCTTAAAAGCCTGCCAGTGCCCATGGAGAAGTGTGTTAAGGAGCTCACTGAGGTGCCTCACCCAGCATATGGACAGCATCCTACTGGTCTAGAAAGTGTAGCTCTGTAAGCTAAGCAGCCAGGTGTGCTTTGAGGTACATGCCATCTTTCTTTATGGCTGTTCTGTGGTAAGGACAGTTGGTCATACTTGATCTCACACTTCACCTCCAGAGCTGAGGATGTGTCTGAAGGAGCTTCTATAGAAACTTAATCCCAGAGAAGATGGCCACATATCAGTACAAATGCCAGGCATGCACATAGGCAAATATCCTAAAAGAAGAGTGGACAAGGAGCACAGAGGACAGGTTTGCTAAGTAAAGAGGGAAAACAGAAGCTATTAAATTCAGTATGATTGTGTAGTCAGGGGTTTTCCATCTGGTGGTGCAGATGAACCTAGAGGGCTGTCTGTGTTTTTGAAGGAAATGAGGTCCAGTGAGGGATAAGTGTGACAAAGTTGACAAAAATGCCAACTCTAGCTCCTAGGCTGACTGCAAACCAGGTTTCTACATTGGAGAAGCAGCCCATGTTATGAGTCCTGACATCGCAATGACTACACTAGTCAGATTTCCCAGAGAGACAGAACCAAGAAAACATCCATGATGGTAAATCTGTAATGTCAATTTGACTGGACTTAGAAACACCCAGGAGAAACACTTCTGGACATGTTTTTGAGAGCATTTTCAAAGAAGTTTAACTGGGGTGGAAAGACGCACCCAAATTTGTTTGGCATTACTCCATGGACTTCAATCACAGATGGAGTAACCAAAGAGAAAGCAAAGCCAGCAGTTATCTCTCTCTGCTTGCTGGCTGCTGATGCAAAGTGACTGGCCACCTCATACATCTGCCACTGTCTTAGTTAGGGTTTTATTGCTGTGAAGAGACACCATGACTATGGTAACTCTTATAAAGACAACATTTCACTGGAGCTGGCTTACAGTTCAGAGATTTAGTTCTTTATGGGAAGCATGGCAGCATGCACGCAGACACAGTGCTGGAAAGGTAGCTCAGGCAGGAGGAAGAGAGAGTGACACTTGCCTGGCTTGAACATCTGAAAGCTCAAAGCCCACCCCCAGTGACATACCTCCACCATCAAGGCCACACCTATTCCAACAAGGCCACATATCCTAATAGTGCCACTCCCTGTGGGCCAAAAGGACCATTTTCATTCAAACTACCACAGCCACCATGCCTTCCCTGTCATGATGGACTATACTCCTATATTATGGGCCAAAAATAAACCCTTCCTTAAATTGCTTTTGCCAAAAATTTGTCATTGTCACAGCAATGAGAAAAGTCACTACTACAATATCTGAGAGGAGATGTATTAGAGTAATGGGCCCATGTGACCAAATTACCGGACAGGTCCTGTGAGAAGCCATCTGCAAGCCAGAGATCTATAGAAACTGATAGCATGGCTTAGTCCATTTCTGGAAACCTCAGAACCAGGAAAACTGATAGGACAAGCCCTCTATGAGGTCAAAAGACTAATAACTCGCAAGGAACCACTAGTGCAAGTTTCAGAGTCAAAGACTGAAGAATCCAGAGTGTTGCTGTCCAGAGACAGGAAGACTGGTGTTAGAAACAGGAAACTGTCTCCCTGGTGCACAAAAGAACAAATGAACAAAGCAAAAGCGGCTAAATAGCTTAGCAAGGACTTTTTTTTTTTCAAAATGGGTGCTCCAAGACACAAACTGAGCTAGCAGGCACACTAGGAGAACAGGAAAGTCACTTGAGTTTTATTCTAACACAAATGATGACGGTGCCTTTTTCCTATGGCCAGGGCTGGGCCTCACCATCTCTCAAGACTGGCTAGTTTTAAAAGAATCAGTACAAAGGAAAGAAAGAATGGGGAAGGGGTCACTTAGTTTGCAGAATGCAGCAGGGGCTCTGGGTAAAGAAAGGTTTTACAAGGGAGGGAGTGTGAAATATTTGCATAAAGGTTTCAGAACATGGGGGGAGAATAAAATGATTTGCATGAAGTATTATAGGGGGTTGATATTTAATGTGAGAGAGACAAAAACAGAAAGGCCGAAACAGACAGACAAGGCTTCTTCTATCTTTTGATTTCACTTTTCCACATTGCCCACTGGTCCAACTCACACAGCAAGTTTCTCTGAAAATACCCTCATAGACACATCAAAAAACTGCATTTTACCAGCTAGCTAAACATCTTTAGCTACAGCCCAGGCTGATCTTGAGCTTGTTATCCTACTGTCTTGGCATCCCGAGCAGCTGGGATTAAAGGCCCATGCCTGTAGGCTAGGCACAATCTAGGCATCTCTCAATTAGTCAGGTTGACACCCAACATTTATCACACTGACCAAAAAGAAAATAATGTTTCTTGCCAAAGTCAAAGTGAAGAAATCATAGACTATACCTGGTAATGTTCTTATCCCATCGGCCCAAACGGACAGCTTCATTGCTTTGTCTTTGAACTATCAGGGAAAATGGCTACACTGTGGGAGTAGTTCTGACTACAAAGAGCTCTCCTTCTGGGAAACCTCAGAGAAAAGGCTTCAGAAGAGCAATAGTCTCAGTTTTAGAACTGAAGTTTGCCTTAGACATCTTATGGGGTCTGAGAGCCTGGACCTATATCAGTCTTTTATGAATATTGTCAATAGTATGAGACCTTTACTCTGGCATCCCGCTCAGTTCCATTTGGCATCAACCTCCCAGAACCCAGTCTTCCTCCTCTGAGTTTCTGTGACTGTTTCTCCATGGCTGCCTTGGGAGGCAGTTCAGCCCCCAGTAGTAGTTCTCATAAGAGTTTATCCTCATCCTCCCCTCCTGTGAGCCTCGTTGAAAAACATTTGGCAAACTCCATAGAGCTATCTTAGGCCATTTTCAGTTGTGACAAAATACCACAGATTAAGTGTCCTATTTTGCTTCTCTGTTGCTGTGATAAAACACTCGCCAAAGCAACTTGAGGAGAGAGCTTATTTGGCTTATACTTCTGTATCATAATCCATCACCGAGGGAAGCCAAGGCAGGAACTCAAGCCTGAACCGAGAGGCACGAACTGAAACAGAGACCTTGGGAGGACTGCTGCTTATCGGCTTGCTCCCCATGGCTCGCTCAGCCTGCTTTCTTATACCACTGAGGACCACCTGTCCAGGTCTGGCACCACTCATAGTGGGCTAGGCCCTCCCACGAAGATTATCAACTAAGAAAATGCCCCACAGGCACATCCATAAGCCATCTGATGAAGGCATTTTCCCAGCTGAGGTTCCCTCTTCCAAGATGACAAGAGCTTATGTCAAGTTAACAAAAACCTAACCAGCACACCAGGTAATTTGTAAAGATAAGATATTTGTTTAGCCATGGTTCTGGAGGCCAGAAAGTAACCAGAATTACAGACCTATGCCACTAGGACAGGCCTTTTTTAAGGACAATATTTCACTGTGTAGTCCAGGCTGGCCTATAACTCACTAAATAGCCCAGGCAGGTTTCAAATTTACAATGATCTTCCAACTTCCGCCTGAGTTCTGGATTACAAGCATCTGCCAAATGGCTTGACATTAGTTCAAAGTGCCTCATAGACTCCCTCTGGCCAAGAGGCTCTTTTGGCCACAAAAAGATTCATGAATTTGTCTCTCAGACTGTAAGTTCAACAAGAATAAAAATGTAGCCAGGTGGTAATGATGCGCACGCCTTTAGTCCCAGCACTCAGGAGGCAGAGCCAGGCGGATCTCTGTGAGTTTGAGGCCAGCCTGGGCTACCAAGTGAGGGAAAGGTGCAAAGCTACGCAGAGAAACCCTGTCTCAAAAAACCAAAAAAAAAAAAAAAAAAAAAAAAAGCTACAATGAGGAGACCTGGCCTTGTTTCTTTGAAAATATGTTAAGAATACCTGCTGCCTCCTCATTTGGGGACCAGTCTTCCATGAACAAGTCAATGAAGCTCTTTTATAGCAATGATTTTTATAGATTCTCCAAGTCAGACAATTGTGAAAGGAGTTTCAAAGGCACTTATTTAGGGTTGGGTTTTCACCAGCACTTGTAAGTGTACTGGAAAGAAGGGACTGCTCACAGCCTTTCATACTATAGGAAGACAATTCCGGTGCACTTATGTTGGAGCAGAATCAGATCATCCACATCCATTTTAGTGCCCAAAGGGCAAATCTGTATTATGGGACAAAGCCAATTTTTTAAGATAAGGTCATCCTATGTAGCTCAGGATGGCTTTGAACCTCTGATCTTCCCACCTCAGCCTCCTGAGTGCTGAGTTACAGAGGTAAACCATCTTGTCCTGTTTAATTGATTTTTTACAGTTACTTCTGTTTTTCTAGAGTTAACAGTGGGTCCCAGAAATCCAAAATCCCATTACTAGCAGAGGTTGTAACTGTTGCATGTCACAGATTGCTCCTGGAAATTCCCTTAAGTAACACTGTAATAACTAGCCTCCAGAAGAATCTATCCTAAAGATATGGGCTTTCAAGTTCTGGGACCGCACACAGTGGTCAGTTTAAGGAAATATATATGCATGCAGTTTTCAGGCTAGATCAAGGACAGATGAGATCAGAGAGAAATTCTAGAGTTTCCACATTACCAAGCTCCTCATTAAATGCTTCACAATGTTTCCAGGGCCTTACTCTCGCCTGCTGCTGGTTTCCCTATCCATGTGATTTATATCAAATGAATAGAGTATAGTGTAAATGCCAGGCAGTCTGTTATGAACTAATGAGGCACTCTCAAAGGTGACAGTGGACAGTCATGAGAGGGGCCACTATGGAGGCAAACATTCTTATAGTATGAGAATGGACCGTGACCAGAGAGATCATCATGCCAACCTATCTGTTTAGGTAGGCTTTAAACTGTTTCCTAAAGTTTCTGGAACAGATAGCTTTCTTGCAGCACAGTTTCTGTGTAGGCAATTGACAGCCTCATTTAGATGAACTCTTAAAGGAGAAGACAGTAATGTATCTGTGTCTTTTACCAGAAGCCTCCTGCTAGATAGTAATCCTATAATCTTCCTGGAAGCTGAAAATTTCATGCCTCTATCCAGGGCTAGAGATATGACTCACATCCCATTCTTTTGACCAAAAAAAAAAAAAACATGCTATAGAGCAGATTAAAAAGAATCAATGTGAAAGGAAACTTGAAAAAGTAAATCTATAGAAATAGTTATATGGGTCTCAAAGAAGTCCTATTGGTTCCTTCCCTTCATAAGATATTTTGAATCTTGGGGTTGAGGAGACAGCTCAGTAGGTAAAGGGCTTGCTGCTTAGACAGGAGGACCTGAGTTCTGGTCTTGTTCTCACATAAAAGCTGGATGCAGTAGTGCATTTCTGTAACCCCAGTGCTGAGGGAAGGGAGACAAGTAGATCCCAGAGCTTCTTGGCTAGCCAACCAGTCCAAACGGCAAGCTCCAGGTCCATGAGAGACTCTGACTCAGAAAATAAATACATAAATACAGTGAAAAGTGGTAGAGAAAGACAGCCAGTATCGACTTCTGGCCTCCATGTGCATGTTCAAGACCATGTGCACCCGAGACATACACACACACACACATACACACACAAACACAGAAACTTTAAAAACAATTTTTCATCTTAATTAGGGAAAATTATGGTGCTTTCTTGCTCTTTTCACATGGTATCTTCAAATTCTTAGAAATTTGAAAGGGGCAATTGTGATACTTAGGAGGGGCAGTTGTGATACTCCCTCATTTCTTAAAAGTAGAGTGTTACCAGAAGTAGGACCTGAAGCTCATTATGAGGGAGGGAATCCATCCTTGATGACCTGCAAGCCTACGAATTCCTATTTAACTACCTGATATGAGATTTTAAACTTGTGATTCTGCAATTTCTACTACAACGTATATTTGAATTGTCTGTGCTTGCTAATTAGAATATGTTAAGTATAAACAGTATCTGGGTGAATTTTATAGTTATATAATTTATGCAAAATCCAGAATGTGGTAGACACTATTGAATAAATGACTCATTTTCTTCCACAAATGAATTGTAAGGATTTAAAAAGAAAGGAGAATTGATAAACTTAAATAACTTTTAGGTATAAAATAACCAAGTAAATATGCAAAGCTGTGTTAAGATACTGTCTGTAGATGTTAGATCACATACATAGGGCACCTGTTCCCACCCTCACTGTCTGCAAGAACAGGATGTTCCAGATACCAAAATCATGAATGGAGAAAGGCTACAGATAGGACAAGTGACCACTGCCACATTGCATACTAACTAGGTCATTAATTCTTCCAGATGCCCTTCATCCAGTAATTTTCTTAGGACTTTTCAAAGCCCAACCTCAGCTAGAACTACAAGAAAACACTGTATCCTTGGACACATTTCTTCCTGACATGACACCTCCACTCCCTGCTCCCACACAGGACTTTCAAAGAACAGGCTTTGTTTGCTCTAAGGAAGTGATTCTCAACCTGTGGGTCTTGGCCCCTTTGGCAAACCTCTATCTCCAAAAATATTTACATTACAATTTGTAACAGTAGCAAAATTACAGCTATGAAGTAGCAATGAGAATAATTTGGGGGTCAACACAACGTGAGGAACTATAGTAAAGGGTCATAGCATTAGGGAAGTTGGGAACCACTGCACTAATGCTTCCCAAGTTAGTAATACTCCTTCCATTATTGCCAAATATTGATGCTGAGAGGGTACCCTTATCTCTGAGGACACTAAAGCTTCATATTTGATACCTTCCAAATTCAAGATTTTGTTGAACATCCATGTATGCCTTGTAGTTTGCATCTTCACCTATAGTACACATAGCTGGAATATGTCAGGCTTCCATGAATTTTGTACCTTTCTAGCAAACTGTCAAAACCAAGAGGGGCTTGGAGAACACCTTCAAACTTGTGGTTGGTGTCATAAATCTTCATCAGATTTGGCAAACTGGATGATTGTGCTCTTAACATTTAGCTAATTCCACATAGAAAAGAGGAAAGGAGAGAAAAGGAAAAGTTGAAGAAAAATGGAAGGAAATACATTTTTGAAGGCAGATACAGAAATACTTACAGATAAATTGGTGCCTTAGGTTTGTAGCAAATTAACCTAGGGAGACAGGAAAAGTGAGTTGGTACTTAAAATGTCTACTTGGGATCACAGAAAACTAAAGGTTCAGGAAACTATTGTGCTTACTCCTATATATATTTTAAATTTTCTGAAATGAAATAACATGTAGAAAACAATATGACCGGGTGGTGGTGGCGCATGCCTTTAATCCCAGCACTCAGAAGGCAGAAGCAGGCAGATCTCTGTGAGTTCGAGGCCAGCCTGGTCTACAGAGCTAGTTCCAGGAAAGGCACAAAGCTACACAGAGAAACCCTGTCTCAAAAAACCAAATATATGCAACATGAAGCTTAAAAGTTCTTATTAATAAAATCAAACCCAAGGCCAGTTATTGGGGTCAATGCTGGTAGATCAGAGAGACAGAACAAGCCACAGCTAACTCACCTCGCCGGATCCTCAGCTGGTCTTGTCTCCTCAGACTGGAGGCCTCTGAGTGTTCATCCAGAATGGGTCTCAGCTGAATTGCTGCTCAAAAGCCTGAATGCTTAACCAGACAAATGCTTCTAGTTTCTGTCCTCATGCCTTATATACCTTTCTGCTTTCTACCACCACTCCCTGGGATTAAAGGCTTGCTTTCTGGGATTAAAGGCATGATGAGTCACCATGCCTGTCTGTATCCTTGAACACATGGATTTCTGCCTCTGGAATGCTAGGATTAAAGGCATGTGCTACCACTGCCTATCCTTTATGTTTAATATTGTGGCTGCTCTGTCTCTGACCCAAGATAAGTTTATTAGAATGCACAATATTTAGGGATATATATATATATATATATATATATGTTTTTCCATTTCTAAGATGGTCCCTAGATCCACAGTATACACACACCTTCCCCCAGTTATTAAATCAAACTATAGTCTATACAATGTTGTGTAAGAGTTTTGTAGGTAGGATTAAATTCTCAAATCAGTTGATCTTTACTCTACCACAACTATGGTAGCTTGAAGAAGACTTCCAGCTTCTAAGTGAGCAGGTAGAGAGGTGCCAACTTGATGCCAACCCTGTGAGCTTCTTGATGGAGGAATTCTATACCTTGTACCAGATTGCTGAGACTGACAGCAATTGAGTTGGTAATGGTGATCTGTCTTCAGCTGCTAAATTTGTGAAAATCTGTTGTTTTTAGAGACCAATGTATATAATAAATAAAAAATAATAAATTCCAGTTGTGAAAATAAAGCTTCTCCAATTTTTAAATTAAATTTGGAAAACTATAATCATGACTGTAGATCCAGGAAGGATTTCCCAAAATACAAAAGGCATACTTTAAAGGAGAAGATCAACAAACACAACTTTACTAACATTACATACTTCTGAACCATAGAATGAACCGAAAGAAAAAGGAAGGAAAGAAGGAAGGCAAGAGGAAGGAGGGAAGGAGGGAAGGAAAGAAGGAAGGAAGGAAGGAAGGAAGGAAGGAAGGAAGGAAGGAAAGAAGGAAGGAAAGAAGGAAGGAAAGAAGGAAGGAAATCTGTAGACTGGGAGATGCCACTTGCAACTCAAAAAACGTACAAAGAGTATTTGAGAAGAAGAAGCACTTTTCCCCTCCCCCTCCACACACACACACACACACACACACACACACACACACACACACACACACACACAAAGCTCCTACAAAGCAACAGGGAAAAAAACAAATTGACAAAACAGAATACAAATTTGTAATTCAAAGAAGATGAAGATGTCCAATGTGAGTATCCATTACAGGAAACAAAACTAATGAAATGTTAACTGTACACCATCAAAAGGCAAAAACTAAGAATTTAGACACTATGAAGTTGGGTAGAGGAGCAGAACTGTTCTTGTCCTGCTGATGAGAGTGGAAATTGGTCCAAGCACTTTGGAAAACAATATGTAATATCAAATAAAATTAAAATTGTGCATAGTCCCTCCTCTAGCGATTCCACAAATAGAAATATTTTCTAGGGAAAAAAAGCATTGTACACATCAGCTCAGGAAAACATACATGTTTCATATGAAGAATGATCCTTTATGGCTGAGCTTTTGGTTTTGAATGAGTATGTTAAGTACAAAGCAAGCAGGATTAAAAGAATAAAATAGTAAGCAACAGAAAGACAGAAAAGTGTCAGACCAGCCACTCACACCATCCAGTAGGAACCAACTGAAGTCCTGGAAACCAAAATACCCTTTCATCTATAAAGAGGATCCCAGACAGAAGGTTTTCTCCTGGTCGATACTCCTGATTAGCCATTTCCACAATAGACATCTTTACATCATGGGTTAAACAATAGCTTTTCCTTTGGAAGGTGCCTGGGCATGATTTTTCCTCCACGCTCTGATAACTTACTCTCCTTCTGTGCTCAAGGACATAGTATCTTCACTTTTGAGCTCTTTCATTGTTCTCCTTTCCATTTCTCACAGGGCCAGTCTGTCCTTGGACAATGGGTTTTAGAAATCTCTAAGATAAACATGCTTCGATCTAAAGCAAGGGCTAACCCTGCCTTAAGTGCCAGTTTCTCTGTGAACTAAACATCACATAACAATTTACTAACACAATGTATGCCATACTACACGTTATCATCCCCAAAGTATTTATTACACTGAAAATGGCAAACAACCTGAGTGTCCATTAACAAAGGAAGGAAAGTACTGAAGTGTAGTTGGGTTTTTTTGTTTGTTTTTTACTATTTGGGAGCCCACCACCCAGCTCCCAAATACATACATGGAGACTTATTCTTACTTATGAATGCTTAGCCTTAGTTTGGCTTGTTTGTAGCCAGCTTTTCTAACTTAAATGATCCCATTTCTCTTTAACTATGTTTTGCCTCTGGGCTTTTTACCTTTATTTGTTCTATATATCTTTCTTTTCCTCTTACTCCATGGCTGGCTATGGCTGAAGTTTCCTCTGGTACTGCCCAGCCCCACGGATCCCACAGCCACTTATAAAATAATCACTCAGAAGCTTATATTAATTTAAATTGTTCGGCCATTAGCTCAGGCCTACCACTGACTAGCTCTTACATTTAAACTCAGCCCATTTCTGTTAATCTACATGTTGCCACATGTTCTGTGGCTTTACCTGTATGCCATTACGTGCTGCTCCCTGGACGGCGGACTGACATCTACTTACTCAGCCTTCCTCTACCCAGAATTCTCCTCTCTGCTTATCCTGCCTGTACTTCCTGCCTGACTACTGGCCAATCAGCATTTTATTTATCAACCAACCAGGGCAACACATTCACAGCATACAGAACATCCCACAGCAGCTGGCTGTGTGGCTTTGTGGCTGGCTCCTGGTGTCCTCCTCTCCTCCTTTTCTTGCTCCACACTCTCTTTCCTAGATTTTTCCTCCTATTTCTTCTCTCTGGCCTACAGTCTCCCCTGTTTCTTGCTCCTACCTAGCTATTGGCTGTTCAACTCTTTATTAGACTGAGCTGGTGCAGGCAAAGTAACACAGCTTTACAGAGTTAAACAAATGCAACATAAAAGAATGTAATGCATCTTTTCATCATTAAACAAATATCCCACAGCATAAATGAGTGTCACACATCTTAAACTAATATTTCACAACATCAAAGTTTTCTTTTGTATCTGTTCTCAATATGTTCTTTGAATCTTGATAGACAACCCATCCACAAATCTGTGAGTGAAACACTCCACCTGGAAATGAATGGCTAATTTCTCTAGCTCTAAGGATTACCTGTGATTCTCTCAATCTTTGTCATCTACAGGATAAGAAAAAGATGTTGGTACTGACTGCAATCTTCAAAGAAGGCTGCTGAGCCCACAAGGATTAAAAGTGTCCAATATACCTGGACATGGGCTTCTACCAAGGATGAAATAAATGACTTGCTAAAGCAAGCTGGAAATTGATGAGCTAAAAGAGAATGCAGATAATCCAAGTGATGGGAATGGCTGCTTTGAAGCTACTGAGAAGGGAATCCTCTTTTTAAATTTTTCATTAATTCATTTTATTTTATGTGTATAAGTGTTTTTTTTTTTTTCTGTATGTTTCTGCACCACATGCATGCTTGATGTCTGAGGTGGCCAGAAGAGTGCATAAGATCCCTTGGAACAAGACTTACTGATGATTGTGTACCATATGTAAACACTGGGAATTGAACCTAGGGTCCTCTGCAAGAGAAACAAGTGTTAACCACTGAGCTATCTCTTCAACTTTGAGAACCTCTTTAAATTGTTTTTTGCTTTGTGTTTGAGTGAGTGTGTGTGTGTGTGTGTGTGTGTGTGTGTGTGTGTGTGTGTGTGTGTGCATATGTACAGAGGTTCTCCTATACAGGTCAGAGGACAACTTATGGGAGTCTGTTCTCTCCTTCCACCATATGTGTCCCAGGAAGGCTACTTCAGGTCTTCAGGGTTGGAGGACTTCAGGCTTGAAAGCTAGCAATTTTACCCACTGATACATCTCTCTAGGCTTGAAATCCTCTTTTGGAAGTAACCTCCAGGTGCATATGAGAATTAATTTCACCTAATGAAACTGAGACAAGCAAAACTTACTGTCTTAAAATCAACATATTGATACCTCCAAACATTAGGAGTCATTTTTTGTGGCTTAAAATACACCTAACTTTGAAAATTACCTCCAAATTCTGTCATCTTCATTTTTGTCTTATACACATTTCTGTCTCAAATGGAAACACTCTGAATAAGATACGAGGCTAGCATTAAAAATATGAGATGCCTTTAAGAAGTCTCTTAATGTATAGATTCAGCAAAATTTTTAAAAATGAAGAGTGGATTATTTTGTTCTTTATCTGTTTTAAACATTACTTCTGAAGTTTTTTTAAAAATATTATTCCAGATTCCATGCATATTTTATTTGTTGTGATGGTTAATCTTGATTGTCAACTTGACTGGATTTAGAATCACCTAGGATACAATCTCCTGAATGTTTTTCCAGGGTGTTTCCAGAAAGATTTAAATCAAGAAAGAAAACAAAGCCTGAACGTGGGTGGCACCATTCCATGGGCTGAGGTTCTAGACTGATTGAGAAGGAGAAATGAGCCAATGGCCAGCATTAATCTCTCTCTGCTTCCTGACGATAGACACAGGTGTCCAGATATCTCATGCTCCTGCCTCCATGACTCCTCCCAGAATGAACCACACCCTCAAGCACTGGTCCAGCATCAACCATTTTGTCAAGTTCTTTTCTCAGGTGTTTTGCAGCAGATATTTATCAGTGAGAACACATTGGAAGTGAGTATACATTGTATTCTTTATAATTGTTTCTTGAATAATATCTAACATCTTCCATTATAAGAATTGACTACAACTAGGTAAGATACATTCTTCCATATTTGTTGATAAATATTTGCAATGGAGTGGCATTTAAAATTCTAATAATATATTTTCCTAAAATATTCCAATTGCCAGGTTATGTATGAGATACTACAAGTGTATGTGAGTCAGAGTTTAATTAATGATTTTATGAATAATTATCATTTTATTGCCTGGATTTATCATCAATTTAAATTTAATGAAAATTCTTTGTGCCAGAAGTTTTATATGAATATGGAAGTGGATATTTTTCTTCTTATTTGCTCAATTTGATTATTTGAGATGGGTTTCTGTGGTAGTTTGAGTGAAAATGACCCCCATGAAAAAATTTTCTCATACCATATATTCTGATGATGTTTTCCCCTTCTCCCAGATCCTCCTCATCTCTCCACCCATCCTGCTACATGCCCTTTCTTTCTTTTTCTTTTTAGAATTTAAAAAAAAATACAAGAAACACACACACACAAACCATAAAAACACAAAATTGGAAACCATAACATACAAGCAAAACACCAGTAAGACAAAACAAAACAAAATGCCTAGACAAAGCAATATAAGACAAAAAAAATTACAAAAATACCACTGAGTTCACTTTGTTTTGGCCATCTACTTACAGGCAAACCACTTAAAGTTTGGTTAACATAACCAGTGAGACTCCATTGGAGAAAACAAATCTTTCCTTTATAAGCAGATGTCAATTGCAGATAGCTTTTTGGTTAGGGATGGGAACTTGTGTCCACTTTCCCCTCTCGACACTGGGATCCTGTATGGCTTCAATCTGTACAGGCCTTGTGCATGCTTCAGTCTCTGGGTTCATATATGCATCAGTCCTGTCGTGTCTGGAAGATATTGTTTCCTTAGAGTCATTCATCGAAAGCCGCAGACTTCTCCAGGTTGTTGGTATCCCCAGTTGATGCCCTCACCATTCTTGGTCAGAGCCTTCTAGGAGACAGACTAGACAGAGCCATGACTCCTAGGGCTTGTCATCTTCTACCTACTGTGCCTACTTCTCACATGCTTCTCATCCCAGAGTTACAAACTACAGACTGGACACTTTCCGTGCCAAGTAGTGTTAGTCTATTGTGCTGAATATATCATTGAAGTGGCTGCAATGAATTGGAGATTGTTTGCAAAATATCAGTATTTTGATTTCCCGGGGATGTTCATTTCTATCATGTTCTCAGCATCACTGCTGTTCAATGCCATGGTCATGGTGATTATGTGGGTACAGAAGACTTTGAATGTGATGTCTGACCTAAAGAACTTGCAAGAAAAAAGAAAGAAGAAAAGAAAAAGAATCCCTCACTGTTGCTATGGACATTGTTTTTCCACTGACTTGGTTGTTTCCAGTTGTAAGCTGCACATGGCCCAGATGTCCTCTGTCAGCTGACTCATGGTTTGGAAAATTATTTTATATTTTACACCCGCAAAGATTGAGGCCTCACTAAAGCTGTATCTTAAAAGAACTAACGATGTCACCTGGACCCACATTTGCATGGTGGGAGCTCTCTGGTTCAGTCACAGGAAGAGTTCCACACAGCTTTTCACAATTTGCTGGTAGACCTTATTATATAACTAAAGGTCACTCAATTTTGAGTGTGGAAACTGAGAAACAAACAGTGCCATCCTGCTGTGGCACCACTACCTGCTCACTCTTCTGTTTCTAGCCTGTAGCGGTCGCTCTCAGGATGATTTTGTTCCCCAGAGACTTTGGTGACATTTGTAACCACAGATGGGCATGGCACTTGTATCTGTTGGGTAGAGATTAGGATGCTGAAATCCTACAGGGCACAGGAGAGTCCCATCATGGAGTATTCTGTATAGAATGTCAGCAGTACCCAGGCTGAGGGAACTGTGGGACAGGTCTGGAAAAGAATGCAGTATATCAGTTCCCATGTAGCTAAGTCCTCTAAAGAATCAAGTTGGGGCTATGCCACTGAAAATGTTTTGTTTGAAAATACTAGGCTAGCATGGAAGCTGTAAAGTCAAGACTCCATGGAAAATAGTATGTCAAATGAACCATTTGGTTTTGTTTTTTTCTGGGTACAAAATTATAAATACTTGCACACTCAGCAAATGACTTAGTTGTTTCTGCACAGACTGTGACAAGTGCAGACCAATACTTCCTGAGTGTCACATCTTGTGCAGTTGGGGGTTGGAGAGCACAGAAAAGGGCATATTGCTTCTGTTTTCTCAGATATCCCTAGTTTCTATGGAATCTAGAGCAATAAATCTCCAGAAATTACAAATTACTGGAGACTCAGACTTAGGAACAGTATTTAGTACTGGGAATTCTATAGATTCTTAGCTTTAGTTTAAAGAAATAATTTTTGAATTATTTTCTTTATTTAGTAGAATTTTTTTTCTTCCTAAGTGAAGCATTATTCAAAGTTCACAAATAAAATCTAGATAAAAGTATTCAAAAGGTTAAAAGTAGACCATTTGATAGATTACAGTTATGTTCTGAAACCAAATATGCAGCTTTAAATATTTGTGCACTTTGGGCTCTTAGTAGAAAGCCCACTGACTGAATTGTTAGAAAGCCTACTGATTGAATTGTGACAACTTGATAAACCCAAGGTGTGAGTTTGTGGTTCCTTCATGAAGCCACTGCAGCACTTAACCTGAATTGTGTTCTCAATTTCTTGATTTGTTCCACTTTTATATTGAACAAAAGTACCAAAGGAAATAGAATAGTATAGTAAGTCAATTTTTAAATTTAAAATCACACTGTTAGCTGGACGGTGGTGACCCATGCCTTTAATCCCAGCACGCGGGAGGCAGAGCCAGGTGGATCTCTGTGAGTTCGAGGACAGCCTGGTCTACAGAGCAAGATCCAGGACAGGCACCAAAACAACACAAAGAAACCCTGTCTCAAAAAAAAAAAAAAACAAAGACAACAACAACAAAATAATAATAAAATAAAACCACACTGTTAAGTCATAGACATTGTGTTTAAGGGTATATCTAATTGTGTGTTTCTGAAAATTACTGGTTCAGGTGTTTAATCATTTGTGGTTACAAAGGCACTCACTATAACATTGATTAGTTTCACAGAAAATAAAAACAAATTGGTTAGTTATATTTGGTTCAATAAATCTGAAGCAGGAGAGTGTCAGGTAGGTCTAGAACTCACCAACCAAGTCTGTTCCCCTTGGCTTTTGTGTCCAAGGTGCAAAATGGGTCAGAGAGTGGTTGAGCTGCCTGAGTTCTGGCTTTGTCCAGGGCAGCTTCATGGGTATTGGAGAGACTAGAAAGAGAGGAACTAGGGCACTTATGGATTCTGTGCATTTTAAGACAACAGTTACCAATCATACATTGTTTGGACTGCCTATATTTAGAACCATCCAACTTAATCTAGTTTTTCTCTGATAAAATAATACAAAGGTATTGTTTACTTCACCATATGGTGATATTAATACCTCAGACTTTATATAACCATGACCTTGACCTTTAGGCTTATGTGTCTTGTCTCTGCATATGTGGTTGTAGATGCATATGTGCTTAACTTTTTTTAAAAAATGAATATTTGATACTGGAGAGATGACTCAGTGGTTAAGAGCACTGGCTGCTCTTCCTGAGGTCCTGAGTTCAATTCCCAGCAACCATATGGTGGCTCACAACCGTCTGTAATGAGATCTGGTGTGGAAAGCTATAGGATATTAAGGTAGATTATTGTATATACTAATAATAAACTAATTTAGTAAAATATCAGCCTTAGATAATTTGCATGGTTATGGATTCTTGTATGTTGATACAAATGTAAACTTTTTTATATTTCTATTTAAGATAATTTATATCTTGAGACAAATACAAAACTATATTTGTTATATTGTACATATATTTCTACTACTATTTGAAATATCTTGTACATTGCTATAAATGCAAAATTATATTTGTCATACTGTATGTATGTTCTACCTCTGTTTAAGATATTTTATATATTGATACATATTTAGGATTATTGTCATATTGCGTATTGCACTATACATTCATACCTCTGTTAAGATATTTTGTGTATTGTCATAATTCCAAGTCATCATCCTTAGCAATATATGCAGATTATGCTGTCATATGTCCTTGTAGGGATTGGAACCTTGTCTCAGGTAAAACGAAGTTCGAGATGGGTTGAATGCATAGGGCCAGAAGAACAGAGAAGAAGGCTGAAGCCATATGTGGCAAATGTAGCTAGAGTTTTCCTGTGTCCCACCCAGTCCTGAGGTCCCGCAGCCACTTATAAAATAATCACTCAGAGGGTTTTATTAATTGCCAACTGTATGGCCTATGGCAGGCTTCTTGCTAGCCAGCTCTTTCATCTTTAATTAACCCATTTCTATTTATCTATGTTTGGCCACATGTTCAGTGACTTTACCTGCATCCCATTACATGTTGCTCCTTGGACCATGGTTCGGCATCTCCCCCCACTCTCCTTTATCCTCTCATTATCTCTCTCAGATTTTCCCACCTGGCTCCATCCTGCCCTGCCAGAGGCCAATGCAGCTTTATTTACTAACCAATGAGAAAAGCATATAGTCACAGTTTGCAGAAAGACATCCCACAGTATTCATCCCTTCTGGCTTTTACAATCTTTCCACCTCCTCTTCTACATAGTTCCTTGAGCCTTGAGGGGAGGGGCTGGATGAAGACATCCCATCTAGGACTGACACAATCTTCCATTCTCTGCACATTGTCCAGTTGTGAGTCTGTTACCTCCCATCAACTGTACAAGGAAGTTTCTCTGATAATGGATGAGGCACTGGTCTATGGGTATAGCCTCATATGTCTAAATGCTTGGTCCCCAGCTGTTGGAACTATTTGAGAAGGAATAGGAGGCGAGCATTGTTGAAGAGGTATGTCACTGGGGATGGGACTTGAGGTTTCAAAAGTCCACACTATTCCCAGTTCTTTGCTTCCTACTTATGAGTAAGGATGTAATTTCTTAGTGGGTGCTCCAATGTCACACCACCCTGCCTGCTGCCAAGGTATCTGTCATGATGGGCATAGACTCTAACCCTCTGGGACTATAATCTCTGATGCACTCTTCAAAAGTTGCCTTGGACATGGTGTCTCTTTTCAGTAATAGAAAAGCAACTAAGACTTTCCCTGAGAAGGTGAGTAGGCACTTGGGAGATGTGTGAGATGTAGCAAGTTCCTTACCCTGCACCTGGCTCTGTGTGAAGGTCTCACCCTAAGCACCTGTCTGTATCTCCAAACACTGATGCATTCCTAGTTGCTGCTGTTTCCACACCTGAAACATAAGTGCCCCCTCCCCCGTCAGTCATTAGGGACGGGGGTGGGTGGGTGGGTAGGAAGGTGATGGAAGACAATAATGGGCCTATCAAGTATCAGGCAGAAGAAAATGCTCAAATCCTAGGGTGGAGGGCATCTACAACACAAGGAGGGTCCCAGGACGAGCAATTAGGAGCTATCAGGTAAGATTAAAGGAAGAGCTAAGTTTAATGTTTATTTGAGCTCTAGAATCCCCTCCCTCTGGGATTTTAGTGAAGGCCCTGGAGTCTCCTCTGAGAGGCTTATATGTTGGTTTGAAAGAAAATGGCCCCAAAGGGAGTGGCATTATTAGGAGGTATGGCCTTACTGGAGGAAGTGTGCCACTGTGGGGACAGGCTTTGAGGTCTCTTTTGCTCACGCTTCCAGAAGTGTGACTGTCAGTTGACATCCTGTTGCCTGCAAGATGTGGCACTCCCTGCTCCAGCACCACCTCTGCCTGCAGCTGCCATGCTCCCCTTCATGATCATAATGGACTGAACCTCTGAACCTGTAAGTGAGCCACCTCAATTAAGTGTTTTCAAGAGTTCCTGTGGTCACAGTGTCTCTTCACAGCAATGAAAACCTAAGTAAGACAGCTTGGCTGATCTGAAGTGGAAAGATCCACTTTTGAAACAGGATTTTATTGTGTGGCCCTGGCTGTCCTGAAATTGCTCTGTAGACCAGACTGGCCTCAAACTCACAGAGATATGCCTGCCTCTGCCTCCCGAGTGCTGGGATTAATGGTGTGCACTACTACTACCTGGCTGGCATCTTTGCTTAATCTGAAGTAGGAATATTGTTAGCATTCAGGCATTACACTGGCTGAACTACTCAGCTGCAGCCACTAAGAGCACTCCCTGTGCGCATGTACTACACCCCCTTAAAAAGCAAGCCCCTCCCCATTTCTCTCTTTCTCTACCACTTCTCCCCCAGAGGCTGCCTCTGCACCCTCTCCCTCTTACCCTCCCCAATATACCTCCCACATCAGTTCTGTTGTATGGTGTGACTCCTTTCCGCCATAAACTACAGTAAAGATCTACTATTTTTCTGTGAGGCTTGGGAGGAGCCTGTGTACCTCCTGGGTGGGCAACTGTGTTTTCTAGGACCACGTAGTGTGTTCTAGGAAGATGCAGGCTTGGTCTGATAAGGCACAAGTTGTTTACTTCCTAGTGTCCAGGCAACTGGGGTGCTGAAGAGAGTGCGGGGCCAGGGGCCAGTTCTGCTTGGGAAACCTGTCATCATGAGCCACTTGAGCATCCTAGGCCAGGTCAAGGAATCCAATAAGGGTTAGGTAGCTAGGGCAAAAGATCCCCAAAGGGGGCATGGAGGGTTTATGAAGGCACATCACCCAGGCTTAGTAATAATACCTGGCTTAACAATAATTATAGTAACAGTAATTTGTATATATGTATATGGCCCAAATCATGAGGAGGTGGTCTGTGACAAGATTCATCATCTATTGACTGTGACTCCTTCTCTAGGGCTGAGTTGGTAGTCCCTCTGTTACAGCCTTGTCAACAAGGCGTACTGGGGCATTTTGAGAGAGCTCCCAGGCAGCACTTCAAAGGAGAAGTCAGAAGGGAGAAGGAGAAGCTCAGACTGCAGCCTTATCATCATGCTCATGGGCAAGAGAACTTGCTCAGCAAGTCAGGCCAAATAAGGGTTTCCACACAGACAAGATAACATTCTATGGGGAGCCTTCCCACACTGACTACCATCTGTCTGCTGCCGGGTCTGCTGGGAAATAAGCTGCACCATGCACACGTGATCATGGTATTAATGAGGCCTCAAGAGCTCAGAAGTGATGACAGGAGCTGGAGCAGGCCTTTGGTTAGCTAAGGAAAGCTTCTGGGTGGAGGCAGTTCTGAGAGGAGTCTGGAGAAGAGGCCAAGCCAAGCACTATCAGTGATGAAATATAATGCAAATAGACAAGCAGTGTGGGATAACAAGCCCATGGATGGATCCAGCGGTAAACAGTGGGCAGGAAATGGTTGACATGAAAGGTTGGGAATTTCTCTGTCAGAGGGACAAGAGGAAAGGTCGAGAAGACTGGATATAATTCACAGTCTCACAGTGTCAGTGTACATAACTCAACCTAGGCCAAGCCAATGAGTACTTGATGTAATCAAGAATGACTTGAACAGATTGATCCAGATTGTTCTCAAGCCAATCAAGAAGGTGAACCAATTAGGTATGGATTCAATCAGGAGTGGTCTTATCAGTGCTCGATCCAATTAGCACTTGATCCAATTGAAGGCTGATTCAGTCAAGAGTTGATCTATTCTATTCTGTGCTTGATACAAATAGGGACTCAACTCAGGACTTGATCTAATCAGTATTTGGACCATTCAATGGCAGATTCAAATGGTGGCTAATATAATCAGGGGTTTGAGTGTCTCAGCAGCTGACCTAATGAGCTATCTATCTGTGCTGGTTATTTTTTGGCCAACTTGACACAGCTAGAGTCATTAGGGAAGCAGAAACTGTGATTAAGAAAATGCTTTCATCAGATGGCCTATATTAATGATTGATATGGGAGGGCTCACCCCACTGTGGGCAATGCCACCCCTGGGCAGGTGGTACTAGAATATGAAATCAAGCTGAATAAGCCATGGAGAGCAAGCCAGTAAGCATCATTCTGCCATGGTGTCTAGTTTTTGCCCTGTTTGAGTTCCTGCTTTGGTGCCTCTCAATGATGGACTATGATCAGGACATGTAAGCCAAATAAACCCTTTCCTTCCAAACTACTTTTGATCACAGTTATAGATGAAATTGTAAACGGTCTTATTAAATAAGAAACACAGAGCAAAATACAGAATTAAAGCCCAAGAGGTCAGAGCACTAGCGAATAGCCTTTAGTTTACCACTTGCTGCCGTCCTTCCCCTGAGAGAGAGAGACCTTCTTCCTGTGTCCTGTCTCTTTATTGCCTTTCTATTCTCATTGGCTTTAAACCCAACCACATGATTTCTTTGTCACTGCCTCTCTATACAGACCTCCAGGTCTCTATGGTTTGTACTGAGATTAAAGGTTCAGGTCACTGCTTGGCTGTGTCCTTGAACACACAGAGACTCTGTCTGCCATGTGATCGGAGTAAGGGCATGTGCCACCACTGCCAGACTTCTGCTAAATGGCTTGCTTTTAGCTCTGATGCCCAGGCAACTTTATTTATTAACATACAAATAAAATCACATTTCAGCACAAATAAAATATCACCATACATAGTCTTTATTATTTATGGTCTACTGATGTCATCATCAGTAGAAAGAAAAGTAGGACACTGTGGCTGATGGAATCAGGGATTGATCTACCAAAGACTGATTGAATCAAGGATCAGTGCTAGGAGCTTGGGCTGTAGCTCAATTGGTAGAATGCTTGCCTACCAAATACAAGGCCCTGAGTTCAATCCCTAGTACCTCATAAACCAGGAATGGTGGCTCATGCCTGTGATCCCAACACTAGGGAGGTAGAAATGGTAGGCTTGGGAGTTCAAGATCCTCCTGATTTAAGTGCGAAGCCAACCTGGAATACAGGTCTCTCTTAAAAAAAAAAAAAACCTCAGTGTCACCAGGTGTTGGTGACGCACACCTTTAATCCCAGCATTTGGGAAGCAGAGGCAGTTAGATCTCTGTGAGTTCAAGGCCAGACTGGTATTCAGAGCTAGTTTCAGGACAGCCAGGGATGTTACACAGAGAAACCCTGCCTTGAAAAAGACAAAAAACAAGAAAACCTCTTCACATGTCCTTCTTTTTTTTAATGTAGGCAGAACACCCATACACATAAAAATAAACAAAACCTTAAAAACATGTATCTATAGCAAGCATGCACAGACCCTTTCTTGTCATTGTCTCTAATAGAGTACAATAATTATTAATATAGTATTTACATTGTGATATTGTAAATAATCTAGAGATGTTTTTTATAGGAAAATGTGTAGAAGTTATATGCAAACACTACACCATTTTACATAAAATGCTTGAACATCCACAGATTTTATCCTGAGGGATAACTTATTATATACATGTTCACATCCTTAAAAATTAATTATTAGGTTAAAGAAAAGCCAAATGCTAAATTTACTCAAGTTATTTTTAAGTGACTTTTGTAGCAAAGATGGGCTAGAGACCCCTGGGACTTGGGCTAAAGCTATTGTCAGTGCCAAGTTGTTATCCGAAATAACAGAAGCAAAGAACTGGGGGCCTGGAAGGGGACCTGGAAGCATGCCACATGTCCTTCTTTTCCACCTCATCATTCATTCTGATGGCATTGGGGGCCTTCGTGTGTCATGTAGTGTACCCTTTTGTCCTACCAGCTTCAACAGCAAATGTTCATTGGATAAGTCACTGTCTGGTTCAAGGCCTCTGGTTTCAGGTACACCATCATCACTGGATCCTCACCAGAACTCCTCTGAGATATCCTGTGGCTGCCCCAAGTCTTGGAGATTCTGTGAGCCTTGTTCCACAGGACCAGTACCTTCAGTAGCTCCAAGCAGGTCCTCTATGAGGTAGATGTAAGGGTGGGCCAACCCAAGGCCCAGCTGTGGGCCTGGGTGGTAGCTGAGCTGGTCAGTCAGGGGCCAATGGAGCCACCTGCCTCAAGTGAGTGGGAGGAGTCAGCTCCCCCATGCCCATGCCCTCAGAGTCCATTCACCCTAGTCTGTGGTAAGGGGTGGGGCCATCTCTCCCAAGTACAGGAGCTAGCTCTCTTGATGCAGTGTCTAGCAAGAGGCAGGGCTAGTGAAGGGTGGGCCGGGCTCAGCATGTCCCTCTAATTTCATCTCAGATGATTCCTAAGGCTCCCTGAGGTGACATGAGTCACAGACATAAACACAGGCCCCAGCTGCAGCTGGACCTCAGACCCCAGACATGGTCCTTGGCAACAGCTGGGTCTGGATATCACCATTGCCACAGGTGGCAGTGCAGGCCACTCAGATCAATACAGGCCCCAGTGGCAGTGTAGCCCTCAGACATAAACATGGCCCCAGACTTCCGGCATCTGCACGGCCTTTGATGGTAACAGGAGCCTCTGACATCAGCATAGACTCTGGGTACAGTAGGGCCATGGACCCAGACATGGCCCTCAGCTGCTGCTCTGGCCCAGACATCACCATGACATTGGGTAGCTGCACAGGCCACACAGATCTGCATGCACCATGGTCCTCAGACAACCAACCTGGACTCAAGTGGCTGACCTGACCCTGGGTGTCCTCATGGCCCTTGGTGGCAATAGTATCCATATATGTAAATCCAGACCCTGGCTGCTATAGGACCATAGATCCAGACACGGCCCTCAACAGCAGCCAGGATGACACCATGGCCCTGGGTGGCAGCACAGGTCACCTAGACCTGTATGGCCCCTGCTGCATCATGGGCCCCAAACTCCAACAAGGCTACAGGCTGTGACCCAGATCTTAGGCCCCTGTATAGGCCCCAGTGGCAACCTGGGCCACAGACTGCAACACAGACCCCAGCTGTAGCTGGACCAGGGACCCAGACATAGCCCCAGTCAACATCCTGGCTCCAGCTGGAAGCACTGGCCACTCGGGTCAGGATGGCTCTAGCAGCAGCATGGCCTTTGGACACCAACAAAGCCTCAGGGTGCTGCCCAGACCCCAGGCTTCATATGGCCTTTGGTGGCAACATGGGCCATGGACTTTAACACTGACCTTCGCTGCAGTAGGATCACAGACCCAAACATGGTCCTCAGCAGCAGCCCAAGTCTGGTTGTCACCATGACCCCAGGTGGCAACAGAGACCACCCAGATTGGCATGGCCCCAGCATCAGTGTGGCTCTGGTATCCCAACACAGCCCCAGGTGGCAGCCTAGACTGGTGGAAACAGCATGGCCCTCAATGGCAACAGGAGCAATGGATATCAACACGGACCCTGGCTGCTATAGGACTAGGGACCCAGACATGGCTCTTGGCAGCAGTCCAGCCCAGATATCACCATGGCCCTAGGTAGCAAGCAGACCTCCCCCATCAGCCTACTCCTCACAGTCTTCATTTCTTCCTTTCTGCCTCTTTCTACAGCAAATGAGCCATTCCACTTCTCTTTCTCTCGCATTTCTCCATCATATATTTGCTTATCATAATGGGGCCCACCTGCCTGGTACTGCATGCCTTCGCTTGAGCAGAACTGCATCAGAGTGGCCATGGATTTCCTGGAGAACCCCGTATGGCTAGCCTCCACCTCAGCAGAACTGAATCAAATCTTTAATTGGTCCAAGAATAGCTAAATCAACCTGAAGTTTGACTCACCATATTTAGAGTCAAATCCTATAGGATCTAATCTAATGGTGGTTGACCTAAGCAGTAACTTCAGGGGTGATCCCATTAATGGGCAATCAATTTAGTGGACAATCCACTGGAGATAATTTTGTCTCCTATCCAAGGAATGGAAGGGATTTTTAATCTTTGTACATAAATTAAAATGTGGAATGATTGACAGTTTGATACTGTTGGTAAATGAAAATTTTTCATATATTTCTATCAGGAGAGAGCAATGTTTACAGTTCATGACAGCATTTTATTTTAGTGGCACTTTAAGATTTCAATAGACAAATACATATTATAGAAATTCAATTAAGCTAATTAACATGTCCATCACCTCAACAACCTGTCATTAATTTTAAATATGTTTCCATTTTCTCCCACTGTTCCAACCTATTTAAATATTGTATAAAAATAGAAATGGAAGTTTCTATGTAGATAATTTTTATACAATGTTGGTTATTATAGCAAAAATTAGGGAGCATTCACTATTCATCAGTAAAATACCTAAAGTACTTATCAACAACTCCATGAAGTAAATCACACAACTGTTCAAAAGAAATTAATATTTCATGCATTAACATTTCATGTAATCTGAGATTATTCAAACATCACACTACTGCCCTACCCTTTAATTTAATTTAGTCTCATTCCTTGACTGGCTTTGAATTAAATATTTTATTGCTCTACTTTTCTCTATACAAACTTGTCATAATCTCTATACTTATGCTAATGTTTAAATCATGACTACTTTGTGTACTCTACAACAAATGCCAATTTTATCACTTTCCCCAAATGCTAATAATACTTTAGAATATTTCAACCCTAGTTTTATTCTTTTTGACTTCTATATTATCATTGTCGTGGTTTTTGTTTTGTTTTGTTTTCTTTTGTTTGTTTGAGATAGAGTCTCTCTATGTAGACCTGGCTGTCCTGACATTTCTTGTGTAAACCAGGATGGCCTCAAACACACAGATCTCCACCTTCCTCTGCTTCCTGAGCACTAGGATTAAAGGCATGTACCTCCATGCTCAGCTCCTTTTCATGAATTTTAATTCCTTGTATATTACATGCATCATTCTCTGTTCCTAGTATTACCTCACTTACCATTTTAATCTGCATATTTTGTTTTCTGTTCCTCTTTATTTCTTCCAGTTTTTATATGGAATTATTTGCCTTTGAATTTAAGAAATGACTAATATTTTCCTAGTTTTAATTTATTTTTTTCCTTTTCATGAGTGGTAAGTCATTTAAGTGGTAAGGCATTTAAGGAGCAATAATCATAAAATTAATCAATTAATTAATTAAATATGTAATTGGCATCAAAAGTATAAAATTGTAAATAAAGCTCCATTGATTGATTGATTCTAACTGGACAGAAATTCACTCAGATGTACAGAGTCTGGGTCTGGGCAAGTATTTTCATGTCTTCCTTAAGCAACCTGTCTGATGTTTTTATATGTCAGCTAGAATAACATTATTTTATTCTACAAAATGAAAGGAAAAAAAGAACTTGTTCTTTAATTTTTTTCAAACTCCAAACCTCATACACACTAGGCAAGAACTCTACCATAAACTATATCATCAGCCCTAAGATTTTCTTTCTTATTTCAAAGCTGCTAACAACATTTCACATTAATCTTTTCTTAAGTATCTGCATATAGGAGCAATATTCATTCTGCCTGTAGCCCTCTAGTCTGACAGATTTATCTTTTTGTTTGTTTGTTTGTTTGATTTTAGAGACGGAGTCTTGCTGTGTGTCCAGGCTGACCCTGAACTTCTTATGCCCCCTCTTTAGCCTCTCTAGTACTAGGGTTTCAGGAGTGTCCTACCACATTGGACTTCATGGGAGCTTCCTCTCATAGAATAAAAACCAAAGATACTGAATGAGAAATATTTTGAGAGAACACATTATACAAGAAAGTGGTAGCTGACATAGCAACATAAATAAAACAAGGCAAAAGTATGCCGTGGAGCACCTTTCTTAAAGTGCCAAAAGAAATCAGTCAATGAAGTCCATTGAACAAGAGAATACTGAGGGAACAAAAATGAATCCACTGAATCTGAAATGTCTCAGGTAGGGGCTAATGCCATGGGACAGAAGGCAAATAAACCTTGAGTCCTTGCCAGTTATCCATTAAAAACATAATATGCGGCTTTCTCTGCCACTATTCTTGTAATTTCTCAAGCTCTGCCATAAAGCACCACATTGGACCAAAGCAAAAGACTGTTTACATGCTCAGAACTCCTGGAATCAAGACGGCTGGCCACACAATAACAAAGATAGGTGGGAATCCTTACCAAAGAAAAACCTAAATAATTTTAGAGGCTACACAGCTAAGCAGTCCATTGTTTACGTCCCACCTCTGATATGTGGCTATGATAACAGTTGCTTCGCTTATTGAATAGAAACGAGATGGCTCAGAGTAAAAGCACCTGCTACCAAGTCTGGTCACATGAGTTTTATCCCCAATACCCACATGGTAGATGAAGAGAACTAATTCCCACAAGTTTTCTTCCAACCTCCAAAAGTGCATGTGCATATAAGTAAACACACATAAAATAAATACAAATGTAATTAAAATATGAAGGCTGTTTTTGCTTTAAATCCTGACCCTTCACTGCAGCCTATATCTATCTGATATCTGACTAAAATTGGCAGAAGAGAAACTCAGCAGTTCCTGGGTTAAGGTGCCAGCCTGTTGGCACTAACCTTAAGGCCAGAATGCTTGTGCACCAGCACAAAAACACCTTTTGAAACTGTGCCCATGGGCAATGAACAGCTACCAAACTTTAGTTCTCCAGAGAAATTCAATCAAAGCTTGCTGCTTCCTTTGGTGAGAGCAACCTGCTGCCCTCTCTGATAAGTCTGAGCTCCCTTGTGCTCATGAACTGAAGTCCCAATAAAGGAGCTTAGCCTGCTGCTTGATCTCATTTCTACTGTTTCATGCAATATGATCTTGTCACCTGGTGTCACTTGCACCAAAGCTTCTGTCTCCCATATGCTCCCTTACTTCTCCCCAAATCTTGGAAGTCGATGAATGGAATTTGAGGGAGAAACTGGTACCCAGGGCCTGAAAAAAATTTTATAGTAAAATTTCTGCCTAGGCCCATGGGGCTGGGGCTCCTCAACATGACAGTCTCCATTTATTTTCTCTCCACCAGCCGCACCTAAGCTTCTCAGGTTTTATGTTTTTGGACAGGTAAAGTAAAAAGGTTATTGTGATGTCATTGTTCTGCCATTTACCACTCAGACTTTTCACTGCTATGTAGCTGGAAATTATCCTGTGTCCCAGTCAGCCAGTGGTTGGGACAAATCTCTCCCACTCGAGTCCCCCAAGTAAACACACACAGGCTTATATTAATTAAAACTGCTATGCCATTAGCTCAGACTTACTACTGACTAGCTCTTACACTTAAACTCAGCCCATTTCTGTTAATCTATATGTTGCCACATGAACATTACCTGTGTACCATTACATGCCTCCCTGGACGGCAGGCTGCCATCTCCAGACTCAGCCTTCCTCTTCCCAGAATTCTCCTTATCTGCTTATCCCACCTATACTTTCTGTCTGGCTACTGGCCAATCAGCATTTTATTAAACCAGTGTACAAAAGCATTATTCCACAGCACTGCTAATATCAAATACCTAAGAGAAATCATTTAAAGGAGGGAAGGTTGAATTTGGCCAAGGGTTTCATAGATTTCAGTACAGGCTCCATTAATGTAATTATGTGGCAAGTTAGCACATTATGGTGGAAGGGCATGGTAGGGCAGAACTGCTCATCTCCTGGCAGCCAAGAAGCAGAGATAGGTGGGTAACAGGGACAAGATATGATGTCTTCAATGTCTTACTTACTGTCTCCAACTAGGCTTCACCTCCATAAGTCTCCATCACCTCTAATAATGCCATTATACTATGAATGCATGAGGAGATAAATGAATTAATGAAGTTGTTCTCACCTCCCCAAAGCCCCATCTCTGATCATTGTAGAATTTGGAATCAAGCTTTTAGTCCATAGGCCTTTGGGGTAGGGTAATGCTTCACATGTAAAGATAAAAATAACATTATACATTTAGTAATTGTTTATTGATAACCTGCCATGTATATATTAAGAATGAGATCAAGTATGCGTGTTAAGTGTATATTTCTCAAAACCTGTGAAAGGTTAAGATTTTGCCTTACTTGCAAGCTGACAGGTTAGCCTCATGGCATCGTGGATGCTGGTAGAAGATACATGGTCCCTGATGATAAGGTTGAGGAGTAGGGAAGTTCCCTTTTTAGATAGCTAGATAGGAAATAGAGGACCTTGGCAGACCTCTGTACAGGCAGAGAAGCCCTTAGCTTATAGAGAAGCCCTGAGCTTATCTCAGAAGAAACATCTGCAAACTAGCAGAACCAGCCTCTTAATGGATTCCATATAGCAGTGAACATGGAAGCTAGATTCAAAAGCTCTGAATTTAGTTAGAAGCTGGGAATTTTTAAAGGCCTTGATTCACCAAGATAAACAGTTGCCCTTTGTTCTGAACACCAACCTCATTTGGAAAATGGCAGACTGCGGGCCCTAGCTCTCGTACTTCCTGGTTCTTTCTCCCTCTTGTAGCTTCAGGCAGGTCTTCCTTTCCAGATGGCAGGTTTTTCCTGAGATGGTGCCCTCTTATATCTCTCACCCAACCACAGTCCTCCACATGCATTCAGTTCAGTCAAACAGAGGCCTCACAACTCAACCCCTAGTTTGCATAGAGGCCTAAGCCAATCAGGCTCAGGTACTGAGCATAAAAGGACCTAGCCAAGAGGGCAGGGCTGGCAACTCAGTTTTGATTCCCTTCCCTTGCTAGGAGGAGCTGCTTCTCTACCTCAGGCAAACTCTGGTTCCTCTTCTTCTACTATCTTCAGTCATCATTCTTCATGATGTTACACAACAAGCCTAGGAACCACTGGCCTGGAGTGGACTGAGTGACCATAGTTTTCAGGACCCTAGTTCTCTAGTCTAAGCCCACCTGAACCAAGAGCCATATTCCATCACTCTCAAAGAAGCAATCAACACTAAATCAGATGTGGTGGCCACAGAGGCTTCCTAGTGAGACCTTACTCAGGGCCAGAGAATCTGAGCTTGCTTTACCCAACAGGGCTGCATAATAGGATGATTTGGCCAGGGGCATGTTTACCAGGTGTTTGGAAGGGTCTACATTTGGCTGTACAGTGTGCTTTGATCTTGCAAGGGGGAGGTCTTTTGCCTCTCCCCTTGGCATATTATAAAAAGCCCTTTTGAATAAAGCTCTGGGCAAAAGAGTATTGACCCAGGGCCCTCCCGAAGCTATCTTGTGTCTCTCTTTGTCCTCGTCATCTCAGTCTATCTTTCTACCTAATATTTCCTCATTCTTCTTTCCTTCACCCAAGAACCCTTCATAAGGTGGGAGCAGGTTGGAGTTGGACTCCCGGACTCCCACAGTCAGATAATGGGCAGCTCATTATTCACTATAGCAATGGCAAGAGCCTCATTTGTCTCAGTTTCTTAAACTCCAATTCCCAAAAGGAGACACAATTGAAGGCCAGCTGAAGCCTGTCTACACTGTGAGCTGCAATATAGGAGATGACCTCCAAATTTATAGAAGCCAAATCTTTTATAATGGGTAGAATAGACCTACTACCTAAACTTTGTCTAAAAAGAAACATTAAGCCGGATGGCAAGCCACTGTACCCTAAGCTCTCCATGGAAACAAGATCTTTACCTTTCAGGGGTCTTTGTATACAAATATTCTTGAAAAGAATATCTGGAATAAAACCTCTCTATTTTAATGAAAAAAAGTACCTCTGCTTACATGGCCTACAGCTATGCTAAGGTACTACAGAGAATCATATCCCAATACTGTTTTCCCACGTCAGCAACAGGAGGCATCGCTCTCACCATTTTTTTTTCAAATGAGAAAAATGAGGCCCCAGAGCTTATGTGTCTTGAATTGCAATTTTTAGGAAGCAAGGTCTGAGTAAGCTGAAAGCCTGTGCTTTATCACTGGAGCCCAGAGAGATGACTACGAAACATTTGCCATGTCCAACGACAGACCTTCTACTTCATAAGGACTTCTAACTGGGGAGATGGAACCAAGGAATGCTCTCCATACACCTGAGGAGTACAGAGGGTACTGATGGGTTCCAAAATGGCCTTTAACAAAGATGATCCAGAAGCCCAGGCTTTTTCCAAGTGCATGCTCCATCACCCACCAACCTCTCCCTCTGCCTTGTGCTTGTGGATCAGATATAAATTCTCAGCTACCACTTCAACCAGCACCATGCCTGCCTGCTGCCAATGCTCTTTCCCATGATGGTCATGGACTCACCCTCTGAAATTGTAAGTTCCCATTAAATGCTTCCTTTTATAAGTTGCCTTTGTCATAGTGTTTTGTCAGAAAAGTAACTAAGACATTCGGTAACTTTGAACTGTGAACCAGAATTAAACTCATTTCCCTTGTAGTTGATTTTGTCAGACTATTTTATCAAAGCAACAGAGTAGAAACTAAGACACATGGAATGAAAATATAAAAAAAAATAAATCGGGAGGTGGTGACACATACCTTTAATCCCCGCACTCGGGAGGAAGAGGCAGGTGGATCTGTGAGTTCGAGGCCAGCCTGGTCTACAGAGTGACATATAGGTCAGGCACCAAAACTACACAGAGAAAACTTATCTCAAAAAACCAAAAAAAAATTGTATTGAACATGTACAGTTTTCTTTTCTTGTCATTATTCCCTAAATAATACAGTGTAGTACCTATTTCCATGGAAGTTACATTGTATTAGTTATTATAAGTAATTTGGCAACGATTAATAGCATATGAGAGGAAGTATATAGGTTCTCTGCAAACATGGTGCCACTTTTATAAGGAGGCCAGTTCCACTGCCCTCCCTGCAGGTACAGTTCTTTGTTTAGCACCCAGGAGACAGAAGCAAGAGAATCTCTGAGTTTGAGGCCAGCCTTATCTATATAGCCAGCCAGGACTACATAACAAGACCCTGTCTCAGAAAAAAAAAAAAGCAGGTCTAGTAAATTAGTCAAATAGAAAATGAAACAATAGGCAGTCTATTCCATCTTCTGGTCTGAAGCAGTTCAACACTGTGCTCTAGACCATTTCTTTCAGTTAGCATCTGAGCACTTTCTATAGCCAGTCACAGAATCCTAACATTATTGTATGTCTACAAATCCAACTCAACATGAAATTGCATATATAGATTACTTAGCCAGCACTGCATTTTGCTGTCATATCTAGAAAAGGGCAGATGTGTGAGAGGGCTAGTTACTTAGGCTTTTCACTAATGTGGAAATGTAGTCTTTAGCCTACAAAATTTACCCCTCAACTAAATTCTGCATGGACATTGTCATTGAGTTAAACCCAGCCATATTACAGTTATGAAGTAGCAACAAAAATAATTTTACAGTTGGAGTCACCACAACATCAAGAACTGTATTAAAGAGTCACAGCATTAGAGAGGTTGAGAACGACTGGTCTAGAAGGACCAGACAGCAAATGTTTTAGGCTTCACAGTCCATATGTAAGTTGTTTCAATCTTCAGATCTGCTGCTGCTCCCGCAAAGCAGCCATAGATAATATGTAAACAAATGGACAGTGTGGCATGGGTACAAGACAACTTACTGAAAAAATAGATATGGGGATAATTCTGGCCTATGAGCTGTATGTAGTTTACCAACCCCTGACTAAAGATACTAGAACACGGCATGATGTATAAAGTCGACTTGTAAGGAGTCCTTCACTACATTAAGAAGGCCTCTCATGCCAGGCATGGTGTCACATCTGTAACCTGGCACTCGGAAACAAAGGCAGTAGGATGACAAGTTTGAGAGTTCCAGACAGGTCTCAGCTACCTAATGAGACAGCATCTCAACAAACAAACGAACGAACAAACGAATGAATGAACGAACAACAGAAAAGCCCTTTCATGCTGGCCATGGTGGTGCACGTCTGTAATCTCAGCACTCCAGAGGCTGAAGCAAAAAGACTGAATTCAGGCTAGCCTGGGCGATACAATGTGACCATGTCTCAACCCCACACACACCCTTGAAAAGAAAGAGGGGTCTTTCATAATGTACTTCCTATATTCTACCTCTATCATTTTTGTAAGTAGGATATTGGATTTGTCACACACTAGGCAAACATTCACAGAATGCCATTGTAAATGGAAGGATTCCTGATCAGTGATTTTGTTTCGTCTCCTAACACGAAATAAACCTGTGTCTAAATTGCCTCAGAATGATGAGAATTTGATGATCCACTAAGAGCTACAAGAAAGATTGATCCAAAATTGCCTTAATGGTCCATGCTGCCCTCCAAATAAAATTGTTTTCTTTCTATCTAACCTCAATATGTTGCTGCTATTCAGACCAATTTCTTCTTGTCCTATCTTCTTTGGGAAGAGTAAACATTCAGTTTGTCAGTTCCTTCAATGTCACCCTCCTCAGGATGACAATTCACTCACTCACAAAGCTACCCATGTATATAGGTAGCATGTCCCCTTGTGCAGCCCCTTAGAGTCACATGCATTTTCCCAGAGACAGTAATTACTCACCATATCCTCTGCAATGCATGGTGCCTCTCTCAGCTAACCCCCTCCCCTCCCAGCAACACTCCACATAGGTACAGTATTTTAAAAAACAGAGCGGTGGATGTACCTCTGTTTGTAGAGTGCTTGTCTAGCATGCACAAAAACCTGGGTTTGATCCCCAGTCCTCAGGAAAACCCACCATGGTGGCACAAGGCTGTGGAAGCAAAAAGATCGGAAGTTCAAGGTTATCCTCAGTGACAGAGAAAACTGAACACCAGCCCGGGCTACATGAGACCGTGTATAAAAAAAAAAAAAAAGAAAAAGAAAAGAAAAGAAAAAGAGAGAGAGAGAGAGTGGGAAAAGATTAAATAGCCATGACAGTGGGTAAAATGTGACTTTAAAATAATTTATCATGACTAACCATTTCGATAAACTCCTTGTGGGGAGCAAAATCCTCAAGGAAGTGTAAGAGGTGATGTGGGGGGGGGCATCTCATAGGTGTGTCACAGATGAACCTCTCTAAACCTGGCAGAGGTAGGTTTATTGTGGGGCTTTTCCATGATGCCTACTTTACACGTGTCCTAGGAGTCCTAGCCACGTGTTTATATAGATGTTTCTATAAAGTCCACAAGAGGCACTAATCACGTCAGACCGACCTCTTTTTTTCTTCTGTCTTGCTTGCTTTGTTTTTTACACTTGGACCTCATTGGGTAGCCCAGGCTGGCCTTGAACTCACAGAGATCCACCTGCATTTGCCTCCTGAGTGCTGGGATTAAGGTATGGGCCACCAGGCCTGGCAAAAATTGTCTCTTGTCACAGTCACATTCGTTTTGCAGGGCTGGGAATGGAAGCTAGAACCTGACACCTGCACGGTCAGGACACTGCCACCAAGCCACGCCCCCAGCTCTTTTCCATTCCATAGAACTCTTCATTTTACTTTCCCTCCTGTAGAGTGAAGGAGAGGGGTAGTAGACATTTGTAAATATATATTCTTTGAAATTTTGTTTATTTCTTAATAAATATATCCAAATCTAATTTATTTCCAGTGAGAACCCTTGCCTACCTTGTAAACACACACACACACACACACACACACACACACACACACACACATACACACCGAGACCTATGTCTACACAGAAAGGAAAATGACCAAATGTGGCTATAAGCAGTGCTGAAAATGAATCAATTGAATTGTATCTACTTACACTAGGAAGAAGAAAAAAAAACAAAATCTGAGGGGGTACGGCATGTTTGCTCAGTAGTGTCTGATGAGCAAGCCATTGAGTTCATAAGCCATACCCCTTGGTTCTACCCTCTCCATTCTCGCACCAATGCCATGTCCCCTAATTCCACTCATCAGAAGACAGTGATTGGCTGAGAGCCAGGAGGTTCTGCTATTGGATCAGATTGTCTCTTAAAGTGAAATTTTGGTATGTTTGTGTTATATCTCTTATCAACAAATGTCAGATTCCTCAGAGCACACACCATACTGCAGCAACTGACGAAGCTCAGAGTTGACCTCAAGGCTGAAGGAAACCTGGGCAGCTGCATCTGAAGAGTCTGGAATAATATTTGATGTTGATGCCTCCACTTCCTAAGTATGGTACTTTCAGGAAAAGATGACATGCAAGGACAGAACAACAGCTTCTCTGGATCATGGTCCTTAGCTGTTTCGAGGCAGAATGCCACCGCCCTGCTACCTCCCGGAAGATGTTCCCAAAGAGCTGAATACACTCCCCAAATAGAGTCAAACCTTTTTGATAGGAGCCTCTCAAATTCTGGGCAAGAAAAAAAAATTTTGAGGCAGTCTCACATTGAACTCATGATGCATCTGAGGATGACTTTGAATTTTTGAACCTCCTGCCTCCACCTCCATGGTGCTGGGATTTCAGTTGAACCGCCATGCCAGTTTTGTGCAGTGCTGAGGATTAAACCCAGGGCTTCAGGAATATGATGCAAGCACTCCACCAACTAAGCCGTACCTCCAGCTCCAGGAAAGTAAATTCTTGACTGTGTTAGCAGTGGGGTAAAATCTTCTCTGCTCTAATTCTGAAAACTTTGGACATTTCAGTTCTCTGCCCCTTAGACCTACAGGCTTCCCCACAACCCCAGCTACCATGAGCCAAACACTAAAAACTATTTGCAGCTCTCCCAACTACATTTCTAAGTAAGCACAGAAGAAACCGAGTGTTGCAGAGGTCAAATGACTTGCCCATATTGACAAAGCCATTAAGCAGCAGAGCCAAAATTAGAATGATGGTCTGAAAGCCACTCTACCTCTATGAAAATAGCCAGCAATTTCCAGATTACTTTGAATCCAGAATAAATGGCAGGATTCCAGCCCTACAATTTATACTTAACACATCTGGCTCTGTTTATGATAGGTGGGAGATAGACCAAAATTCACCTGTGACTGAGCTGGCAAAGGAGCAAAGGCATGGCTGGGCTGTTATTAGTTATAAAAACATACTTTCCAAAAAAAGGTTGTAACCACTTCAAAGCTTCAAAGGAGTTGCTCTCCTTTAATGAATCTTGGCTGCCCTAAATATCATAGAGAAGCTGATAACATTCTCGTCTTATTTGGACAGGTGGTTTCACAGGTGCACACATAGATCAAAATTCACTGGGTTATATACATAAGACCCGTGCCCTTTTCTATATGTACACTGTACTTCAGTTTTTAAAAAAGGTATGATAAAGCATGTACAGAAAGTTCCTGTGCATATAAAAATAACCTTGGACTTTCTGAGCACCTGGTTGAACAGGCAATGGATAGGTCTGGATGCATGGAAAGCTGGTGAAAATTGTTGGTAGGGTGCACTTTGAAAAGCTCAAGACTTCTACCCTGAATATCCTCTTGTGTCTAGTGAAGTTTCATCAAATGATCAATTTAATTACTTAGAACTCTAGTGAAGAATTAATTTCAAGGAAAAAGAGATACAAAACCAGACTGGCAAGACGGTTCAGCCAGCAAAGGCACTTGCCACCATGGCTGGTGACCTTGAGTTTGATTCCTAGAACCCTGATGGTAGAAAGAATCCATTCCCACAAGCTTTCTTCTGATCTCCACATGTGAACTGTGGCATGCATAAGTAAGCAAACAGATAAACAAATAATGAACATAAAAATGTTTTCAAAATCACAAGTTCCCATGAATGTACTCACCAAACTGGCCTGGGTCCACATCTGCAATACTGTGCGGCAATGCCTGTTATTGGGCAGACTCTCAGGTACAGTATCTGGAGAAACGATGATTTGAACTTTTTTTTTTTTTTAAGTTTTTTTTTTTCATTTAACATACCAACCATAGTTCCTACTTCCTCCCCTCCTCCAGCTCCCCCCTACTCCCCAACCTACCCACCCCCCATCCACTCCTCAGAGAGGGCAAAGTCTCCCATAGGGAGTCAAACTCTGGCATATCAAGTTGAAGCAGGACCAAGCCTCTCCCCGCTGCATCAAGGCTGAACAAGGATGACCGCAGCTAAGACTCCAAGCAATAGTGGAGAGGGTGCCTGAACTGGATTTCTCCTGTAATCATATTGATGACAACCCTAACTGTCATCATAGAACCTTCATCCAGTAACTGATGAAAGCAGATTCAAAGATCCACAGTTATGCACTGGGCTGAGCTCCTGGAGTCCAGTTGAAGAGAGGGAAGAGGGATTATATGAGCAGGGGGGGGGGGTCAAGATCATGATGGAGAAACACAAAGAGACAGCTGACCCGAGCTAGTGGGAGCTCACTGACTCTGGACTGACAGCTGGGAAACCTGCATGGGACTGAACTAGGTCCTCTGAATGTGGGTGACAGCTGTGTGGTTTGGGCAGTTTGTGGGGTCACTGACAATGGGGCCAGGATTTATCCCCAGTGCATGGACTGGCTTTTTGGAGCCCATTCTGTATGGAAGGATTTGCACTCTTTCTCTCCATGCTAGTCATTATTACATACAGCTAATGATGGGGAACAAGGGCCAGGCTAATGTAATGGGTACCTGAACATGAAACATCTAACACATCTGGAAACAAGTGTACATTGGTATGAATGAATAGTTGTTATGGGATGGCTTTTGTATTTTTGGCTTTCGACCCTTGACTTCCCTTATTTTTAGTCCCAGGCCTGTGCACATCACGGGCATATAGATGAAGCATTCAGAGAAAGCTAAACTGTGAATAAATGAAGTGAAGGAAACACAAGTGAAAGCTAGAAAAAGAAATGAATCTATAGTATCTTTCAGATTCCTGTTCCTATCTAACTTGTCCCTCCATTCTGAGATAAATTAATTGTTCTTTTCTTTTTTAAATTTTTCAAATTCATTCTATGTGTCTTTCACATCCTATATCTTAATCCCATTCATTCCCCATCCCTTTGCATCCATCCTCTGCCCCTGCACCTGCCCCCCAAAAAAACCAAAATTCAAGAGAAAAAATAAAATGAAATAAATTTTAAAAGGAAAAAAATTTAAAATCTGGTCATGGAAGCTGCAGTGCGACCCATGTTTGTTCTTTTCTTGTTTGTTTGGTTGACTGGTGGTGCTCGGGACTAAAATTCAGGAACTCTCACATGCTAGGTAAGTGTTCTTTAAATGAACTGCATGCACAGCACCGAATTCACTCATTCATTCATTCATTCATTCATTCATTCAGGATATAACAGTTGTCATCCTGAAAAAGATGGGTTGTCTTCTATTGTCTGGAGATTTCATATCACTTTGCCAGAAAATGTATGAGTATTTCAAATCTAAATGGGAAAAAAATTAAATGATAAGCACAAGGTACCTTCAGAAAAATCATTTCACAAACAAAACAAGAAAGTTCAAAGAAGTAGCATTCTTCAAGCGTTTGTTTCTTCTTAGCCATGCTGAAGTTCCTGGAGTATGTCAACACAGCTTCACACAACTATGTTTCTGAATAGGCCAAGAGATGGATCTACCATTTCTTTTGAAAGTATTAATTGAATTTCATTTATTTATTATACTGTGAGAGTGGGGGGGCATACATCTGCCACAGCACACACATGTCATGGATGTCAGAGGACAATTTGCAAGAGCCATTTTTCTCCTTCCACCATGTCAGTCCCAGGGATCCAACTCAGGTCGTCAGGCTTGGTGGCAAGCACCTTTACCTGCTGAGCCATTTATCTGGCCCTGGTCTACCATTTCCTAAAACAAGATTGGGCACTCCCAGCACTAATAATGTCTGAGGATGGGTAATTCCTTATGAGGGCTCTGCTGTGCATTCTAAGACATTTAGTAGCACCCTTATTCTATCTGTTGGATGTCAATGGCATACCCAGGTCATCATAACCAAAGCTATCCCAGACACTGACAAATGGCTCCGGGGTCAGAGGAGGGGGACAAATTGTTCCTAGTTGAGAGCCACTGTCCTAAAGGATGTTATATACAAATATTTGTTCTAGGAATAATATTAGCCATCTCTTATTTCTAGAAAAGAACACGTGTGTGCCAAACAGTACATTAACATGGCCAAATCCATCTTAAAGTACAAGGAGCAAACAGATAGACATGCACTGAGGTCAGTCATTTAGTTTTAAATGTTTTTTTTTATTTTGCAGATAAATAAATGGATGGTATACAGTTTTGAAAAATGAAGTAGAGCAAAAGGTTAACTGCAGAATCTAGGTGTCCAGGTTTTTGAGTGTTCATTGCAACATTATTTCAACTTTCCTGAGTGTTTGAAAATGTTCATAATAAAAATGATGGGGAAAAAGAATTCATGCATATTTAACTATCACAGCTAGGAAATCAAGAGGTTCAATTCACTTAATTATCTTAGAGAAAAACTGCAGGAAGAGAACTTACTTGTCAGTCCTGACAGGGATATTCTTTTTCCTCCAAAATTGTACTATTACATCTAATTAATCTAATCACATGAAAAAAAAACTACCTGGTAGTCACAGAGCAATTCAAAATGCTGAACATTGGCTAGAGCTGAAAGAGCATTCAGAGTCGTTAATTGTCCTGTTTTGCAGCTGGAGAAGCTAAGTCTTGGAGAGATCATGTGCTGTATTTTTAGAGAACTGCTTTGCACAGTAATCTTTTCTGTTTTCCAATTTCAAGGATTCTATCATTATCTTGACACTTTATTAATTAAAAATAACCATTAAAAACTATTTTCCCCCTAGGAGCTTCACTGTCTAATGAAGTCAGAGATTTTCAAATATTCAAGTTAAATTACATACATCACCTCCTGTGAAACCCTTCTGACCCCTAATTATGATGACTGTTTCCTTGAAGCATTTCATTAGGACATAGTTGGGCCAATGCTTATTGAAACTACTGAATGTTAAAACTGTGTGTATAACACCCATTCTAGGGGCCTTGGAAATTTCAGGTATGTATACCAAAGTGAAATAGTGGCAGTGCTATTGTTATTCTAAGACTTTTACAAGCAGATATCTCCATGACTATTGGCTAAAATTTTGAGTATAATATCTTGCAAATGTTTAAAGAGCAGGTATGGAATGAAAGATGCTAAAAAAATTTGTTATCATAGAAATGCAAGTCAAAATTACAATGTGATTCTACTGTACTTCTGGTAAACTCTCTAAAATGTGAAAATCCAGTCATTCAAGTTGGCAAGGATGTACCATAAGTGGAACTCCCATGTTCTGCTCAAAGGGACAAAATATGGAACATTCCTAACAGCTGCTCCTGGAGGTACGATCGTGGCCATAACCTAGAGATTCTGCTACTAAAGTCTTATCCATGATAAATGACTATTGGTACTCATTCAAAGCATTATACACAACTGCTGCTCATAGCAGCTTTAGTAGAGCAGAAAATAGCCAGAAATGCCCTCATCAATTAAAGGGCCAGTAGATAAACAGTATATTTGTGCCATGCAATACCACCAAACAACAAAAAAAAGGAACTGATGCAGACAAAATTGATTCTTCTCACATGTACTCAAGGCAGAGAACCCGCAGTTTCAGAACTGCCATGTTACTCTGGTATTTACCATGTGCCCAGTCCCATATAGCTACTTGGTTTATATGATATATTTTGTCACTGACAAACAGAAGTGGTATCTCATTTTACCATTAACATATGATCTACGATGTGCCTCCACAAGCACTGTGACTGAAGAATTGGTCTTATAACTGTATCTTAGTCACTTTTCTATTATTGTGATAAAACACTATAACCAAGGCAAGTTATAAAAATTGGGTTTATGGTTCCATGAGCTTAGAGTCCATAATGGTGGATTGAAGGCATAGTGGCAGGAACAGCTGAGAACTCACATCCCAAACCACAATCAGGAGGCAGAGAGCACACTGGGAATGTGCACAAGTCATGTGCAACCTCAAAGCTGACCCCAGTGACATACCCAGGCACCCCAATTGAAGACTGAAGTATTCAAATGCCTGTTACTTATGGAGGACATCTCATTCAATCTACCACAAACTGTAAGGCAGTTTTGAGAACCTTTACAACAACTCTAATCCTTTTAAGAATAGCTCCACAAGGGGCCAGCTAGTGAGATGGCTCAGCAGGTAAAGATACATGATATGTAAGCCACATGACCAAAGTTCAATCCCTGAAACCAACATAAGGTGGAAGGAGAAAATCAACCCACAAAGGTATCTTCTGACCTTTATAATGTGCCATTGTACATGTGACCTCATACATAACACATACATGTTTAAACAGCAAATATGTAATAAACATAATAATGAGAGAGAAAGAGAGAGAGAGAGAGAGAGAGAGAGAGAGAGAGAGAGAGAGAGAGAGAGAGAGAGAGTCTCTATAAGGCCAAGCATCAGATACCAAAATAAAATCAGAAAGGATTAAGCTCCAGTGTTCCATATTCCAATAATGTGACAACAGTTTATTGTGGATTTTTCAAAGAACTAGAAGAGAGGGGTTCAAAATTTGTCAACAAAAAGAAATGGTAAATGATTATGGGGGGGTTCAAATGCTAGTCATTCTTATCTGATCATTTTACATTATATATGAGCATCAAATGATCATAATGCACCCATAAACATGTACAATTATTATGGGTCAGTGAAAAGTGGTTTCTAGTGCTGGGGATCAAATAAGGTCTTGCTCATGCTAGGCCACTGTTCTACAACTGAACTCTTGGCCCTCAATTAATAATTCAAATAATAAAAATTTAAATTAAAAATTATGTCTCCCTAAAGTATATACCTTTTCCTTTTTGCCTTGTTAAATCCAGAATGCTGAAAGAAATGAAATTTTCATCAATTTTGAATCATGTTCTTCCAAGTCTTCATCCAAAAGGCTAATTTTCATTTTTACAGGCTGGCTTGTGACTAGAACAGACTGATGTGTATGCTTTTAGAATCTTTTACTTCTTACAAGATTCTCATCTTCAGGGGCTGCCATTCGGCAGCCTCACTCTCTTTCCCTACCTCTCACCTGTGTGTCTCCAGCAAGGCTTTCTAGGACTTCCTCCTCCCTTTCCTCCCACTTTCTTTCCAAATTAACTGCACATCTTTCACTAGGTTTTTGCCATTTTCCCCAGTTAGTAAATGGCCAGCCATGACAGGTTTTTGTATGCTGTGTTGTATTATTGTTTTGTACCTTAAACCTTAAGCTATGAGAATTCTGTTTCTACAGTTTTTTCCCCCACTGATGTTAGAGATTGAACGTAGGACCATTAAAAAAAATCTCAGCTTATTTCTTTTTTTTCCCTTCCTTCCTTCCTTCCTTCCTTCCTTCCTTCCTTCCTTCCTTCCTTCCTTCCTTCCTTCCTTCCTTCCTTCCTTCCTTGTTCTTTCAAACAGGATGTTGTTGGGGGGGTTTACTTTTGGAGGGGTGCCACCACCCAGCTCCCAAATAAATCACACACAGAGGCTCATATTTAGTTATAAATACCTGGCCTTATTTTGGCTTGTTTCTTGCCAGCTTTTTTTTACTTGAATTATCCCACCTACCTTTTGCCTCTGGGCTTTTCCTGTTCTCTTACTTCTGTAAATCTTTTTTTTTTTTTTGTTTTGTTTTTTTTTTTGTTTTTTGAGACAGGGTTTCTCTGTGTAGTTTTGGTGCCTGTCCTGGATCTTGCTCTGTAGACCAGGCTGGCCTCGAACTCACAGAGATCAGCTTGCCTCTGCCTCCCGAGTGCTGGGATTAAAGGCGTGCACCACCACCACCTGGCTTACTTCTGTAAATTTTACTCTTACTCCTGTGGCTTGTTACGTGTAGCTGGTTGGCTGGGCCCTGGAGTCCTTCTCCTTCTCTGGCTCCTTGATCTATCCTTCATCCCAGATATCTCCTTCTATATATATTCTCTGCCTGCCAGCCCCACCTATCCTTTCTCCTGCCTTGCCATTGGCCATTCAGTCCTTTATTAGACCATCAGGTGTTTTAGACAGGCACAGTAACACAGCTTCACAGAGTTAAACAATGCAACATAAACAAAAGTAATACACCTTAAAATAATATTCTACTACACAGGGTCTTATGTAGCCTAGGCTGCCCTTGAACTCACTATGTATAGCTAACTCATTGAACAGTGGGTTCTCCTGTCTGTACCTCACAAGTGTTGAGATTACAGGCATGCACCACCAAATTTGGCTTCTTAGCCTCTCTTTGTACAGTTTTCTATGCTTGGTTCTTCTAACTCTTTTCCAGCCTTCCAGGAAACTTGCTACTCTAGTGTCATTTTCCTGAAATTTTATTGAATATCTTGATAATATCCTCAATTAAAATATTCACAAATAACAATGGTGAGGAGGTAGAGAGTTACACAATAGATTATGACTCCTAGGCAACTAAGTGCCTTGGGTAGTAGCTTAGCCTTTATCATATTCATTCCTATTGGGTCTGTTTCTCTTCAAAATCATTTATTCCTGGAGTCTATCTCAGTTTCATCAAAATTCCCAATCAACTCTTGCTTTATAGAACATAAAATTACTTCTCCTATCATTAAGTAGGCAACAACGATATTGCCTGAACTACTGTAAACCAGAAACTCTACAATCTTTCTAAAACTGAAGACATGGAAAGAAAAAAAAGCATTCATTTTAAAGAGTGAATACTAGAAAATTTCTGTTGTGGGTTATAATAAATGATTGTACAAATTATAGCCTTTCCTCAAGAGTAAGTCAGTGGGAAGATATACTTCACAGTTAAAGTTTACATTCTTTTAACTTTTTAAAAGTAGGTTATACATTCATATGATTCAAAAATCAAATCAGAATGCAGATTCACAAGTCCTGGTCTTGGTGTGGTTCCTGTGTATCTCAACTCCTCCTCTATCTCATACATTTACATTTATTTCTTACATATCTTTTCCTTCCCCTAAGCAAATGTATACAACCCAGTATGAATGTATTTCACATAACCTCATCTTTCTCCCTCAAGAAAGATAGCATTCACTGCTCTCTACCTTATTGTTCTCACCTAACAATAGAGCCTGCAGGTTTTTCATATCAGTATATAAAGCATTTTCTTATTTGCTAACTAAATAGTATGTGTGTAAATTCTAATGTATGACTATATCAGGATTTAATTAGTCACTGATTAACTAGGTTCTTTCCAAGCCTCTGTTAATATTATAAATAATGTCGCAACAACCTTACATATGTATCAAGAAAATTTAATAGTGGTTATCCAGTCTTTGGAAAATACAGATTGTTTGTTTTCATCATACTTTTTTCCATTTCTAAATTTGCCTTTCAAGTGTCAACTTGATTGGATATAGAATTACCATGGAAACACACCTCTGGGTGTGTGTAGCAAAGTGTTTCCAGAAAGGAATAATTGAACAGAGATGACCAAACCACTGGGCGGTGGTGGCACACACCTTTAGTCCCAGCACTTGGGAGGCAGAGGCAGGCGGATCTCTGTGAGTTCAAGGCCAGCTTGGGCTACAGAGTGAGTTCCAGGAAAGGCGCAAAGCTACACAGAGAAACCCTGTCTCAAAAGAGAGAGAGAGAGAGAGAGAGAGAGAGAGAGAGAGAGAGATGACCAGCCCTGCATGTGAGCTGCACCATCCTGTGGACTGAAATCCTGAATTGAATAAAAAACAAGAAAGCAACCTGAGCCCAGCATCCATTACCATTACTTTCTGCTCCCTGACTGCAGACACAACGTGAGCAGCTGTCTTTTTCTCCTGCTTCCCTGCCTTCTTCACCATGATGGACTGTTCCCTAAAGCTGAAAGCCCAAATAAACATTTTTCCTTAAGTTGCTTTTGTCAAGGGAGTGAGAAAAATGACTAATACAATGTTTGTCACTTTTATGAAGAATAAAATAGTGTTTTGCTATTTTTCAAGTATCTGATTCTTTCTGCAAACAATAGCTCTTAGAATTCTTGGAGCTTTTGAAAACAGTCTTTGCTATCTTGCTATGTACAGTGAAAATTAAACGTGAATATGGGCACTTAAAAATGGGCTTTGCTGGAGTTATTCATTAAGCTTCACAAATAGCACATTGCTATACTCAGTAAGCTCTCCATATAACAAACTAATATGTATCACCATGATGTATAAGAGACTTCTACTACCAGCAGGAAAGGCAACACATGTGCTTCAAGCTATAGATGGAAGATTTTTCTCTTAAAGACTTGCACTCAAGTATGACCAGGATCCTGACTTACACAGCAGAAAAGAATTTCAGGATGAATCCATTGGAAGCAGAACTAGGATTTACTATGAAAAGGACAAGAAAAAAAGGAGTACACACTTTAGATTTATGAGTAGGCACTGATGGAGAAAGATGCAACTGTTACAGTTTTAATGTGAAATAACCCCCACAGGCTCATGTGTTAGAACATTTAGACTCTGCCTGGCAGTGCTATTTTGGGATATTATAGAGCCTTTTGGACATGAGGCCTAACTGGCAGAGAGAGCTGAAGAGCCACCTTGGGAAGCATTTTCTGAGATTTGACTTCAAAGACACACAAGAGTTTTAAGTGTGGTCCAAAGGGACCAGGCTGTATCTGAAGCTGGCAACAGAACTTGATGTCATCTAAACAGTACTGATGTTACAGGCATGCAAAATACAAGTGATAAGAGGTCATGGAGGCTTACATCAAAGATCCAGAAAACCACTGAGACCAGACAATGTATAACAGGATCATGGAGCTTCTGAGTATGCTATATATAAAGCTATGACTGTGAAGTCTAAGTCACTGTGAAGACTACAGGATGTTGGAGATGCCAAGAATGTGGAAAATCTGCCTTGGAGAGCTCTAGGGACTGAGTCAAGCCAGCAAAAGAAAGCAGCTATGTGTGCTGCAGGCAACAGAGCTCCATGCCTGTTCAATCTCAAATGATGACACCATGAGTCCTTGATGCTAGACATGAAGCTATAGATTTGGTGTAAGGTATCAGTCTTGACTTGTTCTTTTCTTTCTTTGCTATGTCTTTACTTCTACCTTTTGAAATGGGAATGTTTACTCTGTGCCAGTGTATATTGGAAGTATATAACTTGTTTTGATTTCTAATTTTACAGGAGCTTACAGATAAAAGATTTCTTTAAGTTCCAGTAGATATTTGAGACTTCATACTTTTTAACAACACTGATGCTGTTAAGAATGTGGAGACTTTTGAAATGAGACTGAATGCATTTTGAATTATGGGATGTGCAAGTGGTTATGAAGTCAAGGGTAGAATGTTATGATTTGAACATGAAATGTACCCCAAAGCCTCATGTGTTTGGACACTCAGTCCTCAGCTGGTGGCAATGATCAGGGAGGTTGTTGAACCCTTTGGACATGTGGCCTGGCTGGAAAAAGAAATGCTAGAGGGGCAGAGCTATGGGCTACAGCCTGGCTCCAGTGCTGATCTATGCTCCCTCTCTGCTTCCTGGCTGGTGCTATATAACAAGCTGTTGTTGCACACTTCTGCCTCCATACCTTTTCCACCACAATGGATTATAACTTTTCAAAACAAATCTTTCTTGTCTGAAGTTGGTTTTGTCATGTATTTAGTCAGTGATGAGAAAAATAACAATACAGAGACTATGTATATTAATATCTCTCTATATATGATTTTGTGGTTTTTGAAGTTACATTCCTCAAAGGATATAACTAATAACCAGAGCTAAAGATTAAGCAAATTTTAAAATTTAAAGTTTAAAAACTAAACAAAATAGGGCTGGAGAGATGGCTCAGAGGTTAAGAGCACTGACTGCTCTTCCAGAGATCCTGAGTTCAAGACTCAGCAACCACATGGTGGCTCACAACCATCTATAATGAGATCTGGCGCCCTCTTCTGCATACATAATAAATAAATAAATCTTACAAAAAAAGAAAGAAAAAAAACTAAACAAAATATATGAATTTGAAGACTTATGTTATTTTGATTTCCTTTTGCCAATGAAACTGTTTATGAGGTACATCATAAGTATGTGGATAAAGTTCAACTCAAAAGTCACATGCATTTTGATCTTAAGCAAACATGGTCCACTTGTTTTTAATAACTCAGTTTGAGTATATCTCAGAAAAGGTCTTCTATCTATAGGTAATTTCACTGATGTTGTTTTTCAGATGTATGGAAATTCTTGTGTCTCAGTTTATGAGAACTGTAAACTCACTACTAGGTTGAAGGGCTTCTTTCCCTTTCCATGTTCCTTTAAGTTCCTCTGCCTTTTTTGCTTGCCTCACAATGAAGTACAGAGAAAATGCAAAATGCTTTCCATGTGTCTTATGCAATCTCATAACATTTTGTAGTACTTACTAATTCCTCTAACTTATCCAAAACACAGAGCCATCATAAATTGACTTAATAAACCACCACAACAAAATAAAACAGGAAGACAAACTTCACTGTTCTGCATCTTTAGCAATTGCATTTAGCTATTTTCTAAACAAATCAAAAGCATTTCCTGGGACATATAATAAATCCATGGGGTTCATGTCACTCTGTAGTTATCCCTAATGCTCACATCATTTCTTTCTATTTTGAAATATTTGCTTACACTTCTATCTTTTGTTTATAATGTAAAGATTTTAATAGGTTGTGACCAGTAGTAAACTTCATTTCCCTACATTCATTTTGCTTACAATAAACAAATTTGCTTAGACTTATAAATAACAGAACGTTCTGTTTCAATTCTGAATCCTCTGATATATTACAAATATTTAAAAATTCCTACTTTGAATAATAGCTTCTTCATGGATGCCACTTGTCTGTAACCTTTCATTTATTTTTTTCTATATTTTTGTACCACTTTATATCAAAACACTAGACTGGCCCTGGAATGTATCAAGAATCAACAATGTTTAAGCATGATTTTAAAAGAAAACAAATCAGGTGAGGATTGAGATAAAATTAGAATATTTATTCAATCAAATAAAAGATACCAAATATAGGCCAGTGAGATAGCTCAGCTTGTTGTCAAGCCTGATGACCTGAGTTTGATTCCCAGGACCCACATACTGGTAGGAGAGAACTGACTCCCACAAGTTGCCCTCTGAGCTGCATATGAATACCATGGCATAAGTGTACCCCACAAACTGTTAAAAAGAATATTCTACAAGAAAAATTGTATGGGGGTACTATTATGCAATAAAAGGAAATGAAAGTTTGATAGAAACTGCAACCTGGATGAACCTTGAAAACATTATGCTTGATGAAATCAGCCACAAACAAAAGAACAAATATTGTATGGTTCTATTTCTATGAGATAACCTGGAATAGACAAATCCATTCAGGTAGAAAACAGAATAGAAGTCATAAAAGGCTGAGGAAAAAAGTGTGATATTGCACAACATATATTAAATTTCTCTCATCTTCTTTCACTTTCCTAGTGTACAGCTTCTAAAATCCTTTGAATCTACAGAGGGATAAAATGTCATTTGTATGCTTGTGGTGTTTGCCTTAACAGCTGTCCCAGCTGAGAAAGCCCCATTCCTGCCTCCCTAAACCCCACCCTCTCAGAGAAATCCCCAAAAGTCGAGTTCCACCCAGTTTGTGGAGTACAAGTCATTGCCCTCGCCTACAGCTTGCCCCACTCCTTCTCCTCCAAACCCCGTCCAAAAGCTTACCATAGCACAAACCCAGCTTGGGGCACATCATCATCACCCTGCACCACTACAGGATATTTAAACCACCCCCTTTAGAACGGCCGTGCGAGTTCTCTCCTGCTCCCTTCGCCCAGGAGTGCATTGCTCAGATTAAACCCGGTCCTTTACTTTTTAATTCAGCTCGATTTGGCTTACTATGTGGCAGAGAAACCTACTATAGGGGTACCAAAAAACCTATCACATGGCATAAAAAAAAGATGGAAAAAAGCTAGGGACTTTTAGCCTTTCTCTCTTTATCTCCATGGAGGGAAGAGAGGCTAAATGCTGAGTTGATTGGTAATAGATAGTGTTATAATCAATCATGCCTATACAGGGAAGTCTCCATTTAAAAAAAAAACAGACAACAAAAAACACAAAAAGATGGGGTTGTGCAGAGATTCTGAATAGTGGAAATTTTGAAGGGACATGAATCTGGAGAGGGCATGGAATCTCTGCATCCTTGGCCCCATGCCTTGCCCTGTGCATCTCTCCCATTTAGCTGTTTATTTGTATATTCTTGGGAGCAACTCTAGAAAATTAATAGGAACTGAGTAGGGAATCATAGGGATCCCAACTCATAGCCTTATAGCTTGCTGGCCCTGTTGTTATTCTTAAACTAACAAAATTGTCTTAAAACTTTTGAGTCTATTTCTAAATTCTTTTGCTAACCAGACTAAGAATATGAATGAAAAAAAGAAATAAAAAAGGAAAGGAAGGACATGGGTGGTCTGGGTGTCTGCACCAGATGAATGAAAAAAAAGAAATAAAAAAGAAAGGACATGACTGCTCTTAGATATCGTAGAGGAGAAAGTTAATGGTAGATAAAAAGGAGAGCATAGATGTTGTGGATCTCCAGTTAGGGGCCCCCATTCCATGCTTTGGTCTCACTCCTCCCATTCTAAACTCTGCCCCTGAGAAAGCCAGCCAAAAGCCAGCTCTTTTCAGCCTCCAGGTCCCTGTTTTAAATGTCATAGAGAAAGCCACTGGGCTCGGGCATGCCCTGCCCCACATGGGCCACCAACGGGGCCTTGTACAAAGTGCCACCAAGAGGGACACTGGTCAGCTGACTGCCCTCGTGTACCTCATGGCATGGAGGCATCAAATCAAGACCCCAACCTCCTGGGCTTGGCAATGGATGACTAAAGCTGCCTGCTTCCCAGCCAGGCCATGCCCATCTCATACAGGGAACACAGGGTAGTCATAATAATATTGGGGCAGCCTGCTTTCTTCCTTTTGGACACTGGAGCCACTTACTAAGTCCTGAGGGAGTTTTGGGGTTCCACCTCTCCTTCTTGTCTCCCTATTGTCTACCTCATCAGACCCCACCACTTAATTGTATTTTCAGAGGCATACCTCTTACACACACATTTTTACTAGTGCCAACCTGCCTTGTGCCCCTAATGGGAAGAGATTTTCTAGCTAAGGTAGGAGCTTCTATTTCATTTGCTCCCCATATTCACCTCACCCCAGACTTGCCAGCAGCTCCCCTCCTCCTCCTAGCCACCCAGCCTACTAGCTCTAACAGTTCATTTCCCTTGCCATCCTCTCAGATGGACCCCAAAGTCTGGGACACCCAGAACCCTTCTATCACTAGGCACCATCCCCCTATTATTGTCCAGTTGCATGGCTATACCAGATATATCACCCAAGCTCAGTACCCTCTCTTACTCCAGAGCCTAAGCAGGACTTAAGCCTATCACTTTTGATCTTCTCAGGAAGAAACTGCTCTGCCCAACCTCTTCACCTTTTTAACACCTCCATACTTGCAGTTAAAATGTCTAATGGAACTACCGCCTGGTTCAAGACCTCTGGCTCATTAATTCTGCAGTGGTCTCTATCCATCCAGTAGTGCCTAACCCTTATAATATTCTGTCCACTATTCCTTCAGGAACCTCTCACTTCTCAGTTCTAGACCCCAAGGATGCCTTCTTTTCTACTCCTCCCAGCCCTCAGTCTCAAAATATCTTTGCTTTCATCTAGACTGACCCTGACACTCATCTGTCTACACAGCTGACCTGTCTTGCCACAGTCTACTCCTATCTAGTCAGGCTCTAGCCTCTGACCTACTTTCTCTGTCCCTCTCTGGCTCTAAACTAACACAGTATGTAGATGACATTCTACTCTGCAGCCTGTCATTATAACTTTACCAGACTAACACCTCTGCTCTCCTAAATTTCTTATCCAGCCAATGCTATAGGGTATCCCCTTTCAAAGTTCAGCTGTGCACTCCTCAGGTCACCTATTTGGAGCTAACCATTACTCCAACCCACAAGGCTATTACTGTAGATAGAAAGCATCTAATCTGGGGCTGGAAAGATGGCTCAATGGTTAAGCACACTGACTGCTCTTCCAGAGGACCCAGGTTCAATTCCCAGCACCTACATGGCAGCTAACAACTGTCTGTAACTCCAAGATCTGACACTCTCACACAGACAAACATGCAGGCAAAACAGAAGTACCCATAAAATAAAAATAAATAAACTGAAAAAAAAAAAAGCATCTAACTAGTCTCTCGCAGTCCCTTCTACTAAACAGGAGATTCTGTCTTTCCTAGGAATAGTGGGCTTCCTACAGTCTTGGGTTCCATCTTTTTCTCTCCTTGCTCGCCCCTTATATGAGTCAGCTCTGGGCTCCCTGCATGAACCCCTCCTTCATCTCATTACTAAACCCTTCCAGATGCTCTAACAGGCTCTCCTCCATGCCCCAGCACTTTACCTCCCAGACTTAACCCATCCCTTCTCCCTCAATGTAGCAGTTCCTTAGAGGAACTGTAGCCTCAGCCTTCATATATACAGGAGGGCACATTACATCAGGCCACTTATACCTGGTACACAGATGGCAGCTCCTTTTTGCATGAGGGGACCCACAAAGCGGGCTATGCCATAGTGTCAGATACTGGGGTGGTAGAAGCAAAGGCGTTACCTGCACACACTACTAACCAACAGGCTGAGCTGATAGCTCTTACCTGTGCCTTCCAATTGGCACAGGGGCAATCCCTAAATGTTTATACAAACTCCAAATGTGCTTTCCATATCCTCCTGTCCCATGCTGCTCTCTGGAAGGAACATAGGCTCCTTACAGCAAAGGGAGGATCCATATCTAATTCAAGCCAAATAATGGCCATGCTAAAAGCTTCCCCTCACCCCAAGGCTATAGGAATTATTCACTTCTGGTCTCATCAGACCAGCTCCATTATCTCTAAGGGAAATAACCAGGCTGCTCAGGCAGCTAGGACAGCGGCCCTCCAGGGCCAAGATTCACCTCATTTACCACAGAGAATCCATACAGTACAACCCACACCCTCACAGTTAGCTCCTGACAATAGGCAAATTCTTTCCTATCTACATCAGCTCTTTTATCCTAATAATCTTGCTACTGTCTCAGTTCATAAAAGCCCACCTACGCCTACCTCTGAGGACTTATAGTTCTTAAGAACTATTACCCCCTCTTGTGAGATCTGCCAAAAAACAGATCCTAATACCAAGTATAGAAGTCATCCTTTTACCACCCACCATGCTAGAGGTACCCCTTCTAAGGACTGACTGGCAGCTCGATTTTACCCATATGCCCACTGTCAAGGGAACTCAATATCTCCTCATGATGGTGGACTCATTTTCAAATTGGGTGGAGGCATATCCGGTTTCTAGTAAGTGGGCTCAAACAGTTGCAGATTTCCTTCTGTGGGAAATTATCCCCCAATTTGGGATTCCTGCTTCTCTTCTGTCTGATAATGGTCCAGAGTTCACCTCCCAGATTTCTCAGACACTAGCTAAGGCTCTTAATATTCCTTGGCATTTTCATATCCCATACCATCCTCAGTCCTCAGGAAAGGTGGAGTGCACCAACTGGTCTTTTAAAATCTATTCTTACTAAGATGTCACAGGAACTTCACCTTGACTGGGTAAAATTATTGCCAAAAAGCCTCTTTCAATTTCTCTATTTGAACTAACTTATGGGAGACCAGCCCTAACACCAGGCCTTCTATCCAAACCTTCACCCCTCCCAGACAATCTGTTAACTCCCTTACTCTGTCATCTCAGGTCTATCCTATGGAATTTCACCATCATTCCTTACCTCAGCCATGTGATAATTCATGCCCACCTCTAATCCACATTGGGGACCGGGTTCTTCTTTTTCCTCCAGGCCAGCGCTCTTCACCCCTTTCCCTTAAATGGCAGGGACCCTTCAAGGTAATTCTTGTATCCCCCACAGCTGCTAAGCTCAAGGGCTTTCCTCACTGCATTCACCTGTCCCATCTGAAGCCTTTCATCTCAACTCCACCCCAGAAAAATTTCTCCTCACACACAGTGACACAGACAGGGCCTTGCTCTCTCAAGTTCCAGAGGACATCAGGATCCACTGCCTTGTCACCAGTTCCAGAAGAATGAGGTTTCACCCCACAAGCTCTTCCTTCCTGGTTCCCACTCCTAATTAACTACTCAGCTGATTGTTACAGGACCACCATAGAGCTGGAGGACAAGGACCATTAGATACATCCAGGTGGTAAGGAACAGTAACAGCCCAGAGGTATTTATACCCCTAGACCCAAATGGTTCCAGACTCAGCAAAAAAAAAAAAAGACTTTAATATAACAATCCATTACCATTAAATGCCCTCAGCAATTGATCACCTCTGTCTCCTGGATGCTAAGCCACGAAGGAAAACAGATACCTTGAGGTCTGTCTGTGATAAGGCCTATCTCAGATAAAAATTAAAAGCATATCCCAAATCTCTTTCTCTCACTCTCACTAACACTAACCAATGAAATTTTGATAGCAGAGTACTAAACATTACAATATCATGGCAACCAGCTCAAGATTTTGAATTTCCCATGGCTGCTTCTTAATATGTTTAAAAATTCTTCTGAGCTCCAGAACTAGCTTAAATCCATCTGGACAGGTCAGATCTGCTTCAGATACGTATAACCCAAACTTTCCTGGTCCCAGGACCCCCTCCCTCACCCTGGACCCCCCCAGGTAAAAATTTTTTCTAATCTTTCTCTGTCTCACCAGTACCCTCTCAGACACAAGCAGCCACAGAGTCTCAAGCCAAGAAAGATGATGGATGACTCCAAAGCAGCAGCCGACAAGCCTCTACCCCAGGACGTCTGGCTACCTCAGAAGCCCCCTTCCCTATCCCCCAAGAGTCAACTGACACCCACCAAGTCAGCTGGAAGCAGTTTCAGGAAACAGCTCATCCGCCATCTTTTACAAGAATGAAGAGTCCCAAATGATAGGAATTCTAGCCATTCCCCCATGACCACCCATGCCCTGGCGAGACATTTAGTCATTTGTTAGTTATTTGGTGGTGCTTTACCCTGCGAGGAAATGTCACGAAACACGACAGAATCCACTAACAAGAGTTTTATTAAGATAAGAGAGAGAGACAGGTGTGCTCAGGCCTGTGGAAAGACACGTGTATAAGGAGAAAAGCCAGGAATAAGCCATAAAGGCTGGACTGTGCCTGCATACACAGGTTCATGTGGCTACTCCACGCATGCGCGTAGATCACATGGTTGTGCTGTGTGCTTTACACAACCATGCAAAGCCACGGAGTCCTGGTCATGTGAGATGTTTTTTGACCCGGAAATGGCTATTTTGACCTGGAAATGGCTAGGCAGAAGTGTCTAGATCCGCGGGTGCAACCAAGCCCAACCGTGGGGGTGTGTTGTGAATCTATCAATTTCCACCTAGTCTTTTCAGGGGCCGTATGTCCTATATAATCCATGAGCTGGATGGTCACGTAATTTGTGTTCAGCATGATCATGTAGTCTATGCACATGCATGGCATAGCCATGTGGGCCCATATGCACATGCATGGGGGTAGTCCATAAAAGGCAGATCCCATGTACCCTCTTCCCTCTCCAAACATGTCTCTCCAACAGGCCTAATCACATCCTTTCCTGTCTCTCCCTTCTCCTAATAAACTCTCATGGTGGGTTTTGTTGTGCCCCATGATTTTTCCTCACAGGGTAAATAGCACCTCATAAAATCAACAATGGGGCTGCTCAAGACCATGCCTACAGGATATATAAGACCTGGTAGTCATATTTGCCTTGTGACTCTTCCCCTGCCTTTCCAAGGGTCACCAGCATTGCTTTGCTGTGTTCATTAAACCTCGATTTATTAATTCAGTTTGATTTGGTTTATTGCATTGGTGGTGGAGGAACCCAGCAACCGGGGATGCAATACTTTTTCAATAGCCAGAGGCAGGGACATCTGGGTGAGTCCAGAGTGGAGATGACCCCGAGCCATGTAAGGAGGGGAAAGGGTAGAGCCAGACTAACAGTCTAGGAGGATAAAGGGTAAAGAAAAAGACCAGGTGACCAAAATAGTTGGATTATATAGGGAAAGGCAGCCCAACCACTGGGCTGCAGAAGTTTAGGGTACTGAGAGGGGTATGCCAGGCAAGAGGGCTCTGTAACATGTAGAGACTGAGGAATGCAGGAAGAACCTGATGACCAGTGGCTGTCAGCTTTAATATGTTAAATAGGCACCCCAGCCATTTGTCCCAAGTTTGAGACCTAACTCTGAGAGGACCCTAATTTCTGGTAACAAAAGGTACTCCAAAGAATGTAAGTAAACTAGAGAGCTGAGAAAAGTCTGAGGCTCAAAAGTCTTGGGCCACAAGAGTCTTGATTCTAAAGCATGGGATTGTCTCAAGCAGGCAGGCTGTTTTGTTACTCCTTGGTTGGGGGATTCCCAGTCTACCTCGGGGTTTCCTTCATGTGTTAATCTTCTTGGCCCTTTCTCCAAGTCCTGCTTTCCTACAACTACATTTTGTTGTTGCTCTAAGAGGTCTGGTCCCCCAGGAAATTCCTTTTCCTAAGGTTAGGCATTTAGACAAAAGCCAACATTTCCCCAGGGGTTTGAAGAAAGTTCCTGCTTTCTAAAAAAGGAGTCATTTTCCTTATCTCTGGCAAAAGAAACATGTGGATCTTCCATTAACATATGACTGTGGTGCCTATTAACCCATCAAGGTCAATGCTAGCCTCTAGGCTTCCTCAGAGTGGGCTCACAAGCCCCACCCTAGCTCACAAGCTCCCTTTCTCCCATTCCCATATAACCCTGGAAATTTTTCCATTGTCACTTCTCTTTGCTTTCCTAGGAAACAGCCTAGGCAGTTTGGAAGAAACTTGACCCTTTTCACCCATGGAGCAGCTATTTTGGTCTCTTTACTGTGCCCATTTTTCATTTAGCATCACATTGAAACAATATTCTTCTCTATCTCTGTTTTAAAAATATAAAAGATTTTTTTTTTAAGTATAAAGCTTTTTTCTCTCTCTCCCCCCTCAAAGTATAAAGCTTTAACAAGGAGCAGAATATCCAGAAATGGGCCTGCTTGCTTATGGAAATTTGGCATGATAAAGATGGGATCTCAATATAGTGGAGGAAAGAAGGCCTCTTAAATAAACAGTATTGACTTGTTAGCATACAGAAAGACAAATTGGGATCTCACATATTCCAAATGGGAAATTTAAGTCCTATACATCTAGAAAAATCAACAGAATTCTATTGTCATTTACAAAAAGCCTTCCTAATTAGAACTCAAAAATCAGAAACAAAGAGAAGAAAATATTGCTAAATTTGATCATATAAAGTTGAAAAGGAAAACTACATGCAAAAAAAATATGAGAAATACCAAGGAAAATAACAAAGTGGCAAGCTGGAAAAAAGCAATTACAATTTGCATCCCAGATAAAGGTTTAATTTTTTTTAATTATTTGTTTAAAAGTAGAAAAGACCATCTATTCCATAGAAAAATGGAAAAGAGAAATTAACACACATTTCAAGAAAAAGAAATGCAAATGGTCCCTGAGCATAAAAGATGCTCAAGCTGCTAGAAATGAAAGAGATGCAAATTAAAGTTACACTAAGAAAGCATTTCTCACCTATCAGATTGGAAAAAAACAAAGTTTAATAACAAACTCGCTACAGCCTCTAGTGCAGTGTTGAATAGAACTGTTAAAATAGACTTCCTGGTCTCATTCCAACTACACTCAGAATTTCATTGTTATGAATGATGCTAACTGTAGGCCTTTTGTAGAAACCCTTCATCAGAATGTGGACATTGCTTTTATTCTGAGTTTGTTGATTCCAGTTTTTAATTATACATAATTGTTATATTTTATTAAATGTTTTCTTTTTCTGTATCTCTCAGTGTAATTTGGACCCCCACTCTTACTCTGTTAATGTAATGGTAGTTTTATAACAAGAGCCCTCTCTGCCTCCCACGGCTTCAACAGGATAGGCTCAGCCAAGCATCCCAATATGCCAATTAAAGAGATGGGTAATAGTGAAAGGTAGAAATTTATTCAATGTGCATACATTTCAAAGAGGAAAAGATAAAGGGGACCATTGTTACCAAGCTCATCTTTGGGGTGCTTGTTGTATTTTAAAAATGGTGGGAAGGAGTTACACCATACAACAGGGCCCATATAGGAGGTTTATTGAGGGGAGAAGAGAGAAGAGGGCAAAGACCCAGTCCCAAGGAAGAGAAAAGAAAGACAGGAGGTGTAAGACCCGCCTTTTATAAGAAAACATATCGAATACACACAGGAAATACTCATAGTGGCTTCAGCTGAGGTATATCCTGTCAGGACCCTAAGGGCAGGCCAGTACAGATGCCTAAAAACTAACAGTGCTTACATAAACATTAGGTCTAAATAGAGTAAGGATCAAAGGGCCAGAGGTGCTTATCGAAATGATCTTGGTCTTGCTGCTGTTAGATTTCTGAGGCAGAAGGCAGAAAGGAGACTAGAGCCTAATCTCAACAGACTGACCCATTTATTTCAAACAGCAAAGGACAGACTCTCCACAGGAAGAGTGCCTGTGGTGGGTAAAGATGGCTATGACTCTTTGGAGGGTTGGGTGAGGGCACTGTTTGCATCCACATTTCCTTGAATTGTCTGCTTCAAGCAAGACAGGTTATCTCTGCAAACATTCCTTTCTGGGGCACATTGACCTAGCAAGGTCATGTGTAAGAATTCAGTTTTGCGGCCAAGAAATTCCTTCAGGTTTGGTCTGGTTGATCATTCTCTCAATTTCAGTTCTCCAAAGTTGTCTTTGAAGGGATCAAAGTGATTCCTTTAGTTAGGATGATCACTTACTCCTGTTCTGAGGTGTAGTCTCACCCTCAGGGTAAACTGCTTTCCTCTGTTCTTAGAATCCAAGATGACTGCAGGTTTAGAACAACTGTAAGAATCCTAGCACCAATGAACATACTGTAAAGAGACACATGTGCTTCTCTCTTTGGCTGTCAGACTACTGAAGCAGTAAGCCCCAAGAATTTCCACAGGAGACTCATGCTGGGCAAAGGGTGGGGCTCTGGTGCCAGTCACATGGGGAGCTTGTGTCCTTGGAAAGCCTTTCACTAAGTTCTGACAGCTTGCCAGACCAACTTGTAAGAGAGATTGGAGCCAAGAGAATGATGATGGGAGGGATCACATTACTCTTTGCTCTTATTTTGACCTACATTTCCAGTCAGTATCCAAAAGGTAGATTTAGGAGTTCACTGTGTTATGCCCAGATTGCGACCCCCAGAGAGAGACCACCGAAGATGAGCATGCCAGAATGCAAAAACAAGGTTTATTGAAGCAGTTCAAGCCAGGAGGTGCCTGCCCCTCTACAAGTTCAGGTTTTAAAGACAAAATCCATAAGGTTACATCACTTAGGGTGCTGGTATGGGTACAATTCTGATTGGCTCGCTTCTAGGGACTTTCTAGAAATCATGGCTTAATCTTACTTCTAAGGGAGTGGTTACCCGCCACCATTTCTCATTGGCTACCCTCAGGTAGGGACATTTCTGTGGTCAGTTACCCTGGAAACCAGGGTTGGAACATTCCTTGGTTAAACAGTCATCACTGAATGAATACCTTGTGACTCTGTACTTTGCACTTTCTAATTTCTGGAATCTGGGTTGACTGGTTCCAGTAACTCAAGGCCTGTTCCAGTAACTCAAGGCCTGTACCTAATATGGAAAAAGCTTAGGCCTTATTTCTAAGATGGAGGCACTTTGTTCTCATTTTGGTCTCACAACTGGAGCTCCTTATTAATCTTCCCAATGTGGCCTATTAACTAAATTCTGTTTCTACTTTTCAGGATTATTTGTGTGTTCAATTGGCTGTTGAGGCTAGGTGGCCAAATCTAGCTTGTTAGAACTGCCAAAACCTAGGCTCTAACGCTAGCAAATTTAGTAATACAATGACTTATCCCTGTGTCTTCAGACCTGAAGGGGTATGAGACAGTTGGGAAAGACATTCCTTGAGTGGTTAACATGCAGAGGTCCTCAAGTGACTCAAAGCAAAGCTGAGCAAAGATGCCAGCTCCCATCCTATTTCAGTTGTACTGTAAACCTGAGGAGTCAATGCTTTTCAGCAAAAAAAAACAAAAAACAAAAAAAAACCTCCTTCTTTATTCTTTTTAGAATATATTTCTTTATTGCAAATTTTCCTCCATGTAGGAAACTGTGTCCCCACAGTTAGATTCTTCTAGAAAGTTGTAGATAAACAGTACAAAGCCTGTCACTAAAGAGTCCCACTATGCTCTGTGAGGCACTGGGTCAGACAGCACCATTGCAGGCTTTCTGTAGATGGTTGAGCCAGCCCCAAGTGTGACTTCTAAATGCCTGTTATACTGCAGTAAGGTGTAGTGACTTTCTAATGTTAAATGGATCTATCCTTCCTGAAATGAATCTTGCTTGGTTATAATATAATTGTTTTAAATAACGTTTCTCTGGGTTTCATTTGTAATATTTTTTCTAGGATTTTGGAATTTATATTCATGAGATGCAGTAGTCTTTAATTTTCTTTTGGTAACATTTTTGTTAGGTTTTGCTATTAAAGTTATAATGGCCTCATAAAATAAGTCTGGCAATGTTTCTGATGTTGCTATGTTTGCAAAATTTTAAAATAAGAATAGCATTATTTCTTCCTTAAATGTTTGGAAGAATTCGACCATTAAAGCCATTTGGGCCTACAAATTAGAAGAGATTTTAAATTACAGAGTCCAGGTCAATAATAGGTATACAGATGTTTATATTTTACTCAGAATTTCTGTTTGATGAATAATATTTGGTAAATTGGGGGGCTTTTGGGGAGAAATCATCTATTTCATAAAATTTTGAAATTCTGACTTTCCTGTGCTAAAAGACCTAACAAATAGTTGAGGGGGGATTTTTTTCTAAAGTAATTCAAGCTTATACATTACTTTTTCAGTAATGTATACCTTAGAACCCTGTTATTTTATAACCTCAAATAAAACAAGGTCCAGGCAGTGATCTTTAATGGTTGTTCAAAAGATTAAGTTATAACTAGTGAAAGTTTTTATAATGGCTAACTTAGACTCACATCACCAGGAGCCACTGTGAAGGGTTCAGAACACGCCCCCACAGTCGGGCGTGTTTGGATATGCCCAGCGGACACTTCCGCCTAGTCAGTTCCAGGTCAGGATAGCCATTTCCCTGTCAGGGCGTCTCTCGTAACCGGGAATCCCGGCGGACCTGGACACCTCCGCCTAGCCAGTTCCAGGTCAAGATAGCCATTTCCGAGTCAAGGCATCTCGCATGACCAGGATCCGTGACGTTTCATGGCGATGTAAGCGTGCAACGTGGCCATGCGATCTACGCACACGCGTGGAGTAGTGACGTGACCTGGGCACGCCCAGCCTTTAAAAGCAAGTGCCATATTCCCGGTTCCTTCTTCTTCTCCACACACGTGTCTCTCCCACAGGCCTGCGCACTCTGTGTCCCTTTATCTTTAATAAAACTCTTATTAGCGGATTCTGTCGTGTTTCGTGACATTTCCTTGCAGGGTAAGAACACAATGCAGCCAATTAACTAACACACTGTTCAATCAACATTTCCTTCAACATGAAATAACCATCCAATATGTGTTCCTCCTTGTGATACAACATTAAGTATAACCTACTGTTAGAATTCCTAGCCACTCCCCCAGCTACATGACTGCACACGTACTGTCCAGTAGCCAGGCAAGATGCTTAGTCATCCTAGGGCCTTACATCTTACATAATCCATGAGCTTCGTGATCATGCAATCTATGTGCATGTGTGGCATAGCTATGTAAGCCCATATGCACATGTGCAGGGGTGGGGTGGGGAACCTATAAAAGTGGATTCTACCTCTTCCTGCATGGTTATTCCATAGGCCTATGCACATCCCTTCTATTCCCTTATTGTAATAAACTATTTTTTGTTTGTTTTGTTTTTGTTTTTTGAGACAGGGTTTCTCAGTGTACCTTTGGAGCCTGTTCTGGAACTCACTCTATAGCTCAGGCTGGTCTTGAACTCACAGAGATCCGCCTGCCTCTGCCTCCCAAGTGCTGGGATTAAAGGCATGTGCCACCACCGCCCAGCCTTATAGTGTGTGTGTGTGTGTGTGTGTGTGTGTGTGTGTGTGTGTGTTTGCCTCGTGGCTTCTCTCACATGGTAAACAGTACTGCTTACATTGTGCCACTTAATAAATAACACCTACTACCTATGAAATGTTCTTGGGGAAAAAATGAAACCTGAATCTGATTACCTATAGATGTAACTACCAGTTTAAGGGACAAAAGAACAAGTTAACTAACACCACAGAGATACAATCAGCAATGTCTAAAACACAGGAATTTGCCGGGTGGTGGTGGCGCACGCCTTTAATCCCAGCACTCGGGAGGCAGAGCCAGGCGGATCTCTGTGAGTTCGAGGCCAGCCTGGGCTACCAAGTGAGTTCCAGGAAAGGCGCAAAACTACACAGAGAAACCCTGTCTCGAAAAACCAAAAAAAAAAAAACCCACAGGAATTTTACTCGACATGGTTTCTTCACAAATACATTCTAAGAAAAACTCAAAAGAGAAAATGAGTCCAATGAATTAAAAGAAAATGATCAAACTCAACAGTACTCAAATATAATACATGAACCACATTTAGATACTGATTTGGGTGGGAAGAAAACCCTGAGATAATTGGGAAAACTGGAACACTGAGGATACCTGATACCACAAAGGGATTATTGTATTAAATAATTAGCTTAATGACAGTAAGGTGAGTTTTTTTTAATGCTCTTAGCTTTCTGAGATACAAAGAAAAACTACTCATTAGTAAGATATATCTAGAATATACTTTAAGATAATTACAGTGTTGTGCCCAGATCGTGACCCCCAGAGAGACCACCAAAGACGAGCATGCCGGAATGCAAAAGCAAGGTTTAATTCTGGATATCCAAAAGCAATACATCCAACGCAGTGGAGGCTGGAGGAAGTGCCCACCTGTCTGCAAGCTCAGTTTTTAAAGGGAAAAGTCACAAGGTTATATCATTTAGGGGTGCTAGTACGGGTACAATTCTGATTGGCTTGTGTCTAGGAATTCCAGAAATCACAATTCAGTTTTCCTTCTAAGGAAGTAGTTGCCCACTACCATTTTTCATTGGCTGCCCCCAGATGGGGGCATCTGGTGATTACACAGTCACTATGGAAACTAGGGTTGGGACATTCTATGGTCAAGCAGTTGCCTAGGGGGCCAGGGAGAAGACATTCCATAGTCCGGCAGCCATCACCTCCTGACTACCTTGTGACTCTGTACTTTTACACTTCCTGGTTTCTGGAATCTGAACTGACTGGTCTCAGTAACTTCTGGCCTGTTCTCAAAAGGAGAAATCTTAGGCCTTAATTTTAGGGTGAAAGCATTTTGGTCTTATTTCTAAGATGGCTCATTTTGGTCTCACAACAGGAGTTGGTTAGAAATAGTAGGAGACCATAGCTGAAATAAGATGGAAAGATGGATCATGTGTTGATAATTATTGAAGCTAAAAAATGAATGGTGTTTCACTATGTTACACACACACACACACACACACACACACACACACACACACACACACAGAGTTCGTTAATGCATTAAAGAAATCTCAGAGGAGGAAATGTATCACTGCTGTAATAAAGAATGAAGATAAACACTAATTCTCTTGGATTAGTTGGAGCAAGAGTGAGCTCAAATTGGAACTCTCACTTTATTCCCTGTCTTCCATCTGTATGTAGTCCTTCATTACTGGCCCCTCTGTTGTGTAGTTTGATCTGTCCCTATTGCCTATCTGATCTGTTATATTGGTGTGTTTTGCTGAGCCTATATCTGTCCCTAGGGGATTGGCTCAGTATTTACTAAACTATGGTGATATTTTATTTGTGCTGAAATGTGATTTTATCCTATGTTAATAAATAAAGTTGCCTGGGGGTCAGAGCTAATAGCAAGCCATTTAGCAGAAGTCTGGCAGTGGTAGCACACGCCCTTAATCCCGATCACATGACAGGCAGAATCTCTGTGTGTTCAAGGACACAACCAGCATGGAGACGCATGCCTTTAATCTCAATACCAACCATAAAAGATCTGGAGGTCTGTATAAACAGACAGTGATGAGGTCATGTGGTTGGGTTTAGAACCAATGAGAAGGCAGAACAGAAAGTCAATAAAAATACAGACACACAGGAAGTAGGTCTCTTTCTCAGGGGAAGGACGGCAGTAGCTGGTAAACTAAAGGGTATTTGCTAGTGCTCTGACCTCCTGGGCTTTTAACTCTGCATTTAGCTCTGTGTTTCTTATTTAATAAGACCATTCAGAACTTCATCTACACTAAACAGCACAGAAAGCACCATATGGGAAAAGAATGAAGGAAACTTTTTTACAGATCTCTTGAACAGAGTTTTACAATGGAAATAGTTACTTTACTGACCCCAACTGATCAGAACAGTACATATAGATGTAATGAGCTTATATCTACAAGTTGCTTCCAACATTTATGGTGGATATTTATTTTCTTTAAGGTTGTTTTCAACCTGTTGGCTGTTTTGCAAAACTGATTACCACAACACACACATATATTATTCTGGGTCAGGGGCTTGGAAGTGTACATAATTTAACATTAAAGCTATGCATTCATCTTAGGTTGTAAAAGCATGGGAAATCCAAGGCATAGTAAGGTTGGTTATGTTGTTCTTTTAAAGACAGGTTAAATTTAAATGGTCTGGATACACAGTAGGACAGCAAGGTAAGGACCTCAAGGCACATGATTAACTTGGCTGCAAGGTCCAGCAAAGTTCAGTCTCTTCAGAGTCAGAAGATATTTTAAGAACAACACACACACACACACACACACACACACACACACACACACACACACACACACACACACACACACATTAGTGGTTGCTGTTAAGTTTGATAATTTTTTTTCCAAAAAAAGGAAATTTGTTGGAACCATTTCCTTTCTTAGTTTCCCTTAGAATTTATTTGTTGAAGAAATCATATAATGTAGAAATTCCTATATTTTGGAGGTTGGTGATTTTATCTTTGTCACCATTAACACAATAAAAATGTTTTAAAAGAACCATAAGACTAGACTGGGACTGAGGCTCAGTCATAGAGCACTTAGTATCATGAGTGAGGCCCTAGCTTTGATCTCCAGCACCATTAGCAAAATAACAACAGCAATAAATCCTAAGTGCCATTAACAGACCAAAATGTTTTGGAATTTGGGACATTTGTAAGTAGGTGGGATAAGTTGAAAGAGAAACCTTAGGCTAGATTCAAAACTGCAGTCCAGAGAAACAGACTGAAGATATACATTCAACACCAACACACTGGGTAGACTTAATAACAATATACTGTATACTTGAAATTTACAAATAGAGTAGATTCCAAGTGTTCTTATCACGAAAAATGTATGTGAGATAATGCATGTTAATTAGCTCAATTTAGCTATTCCACAATGTGTAATATAGCATGAAGCAGCATCATATTATACATTTTAAATATATGTGTACATATAATCAATTTTGAAACAAAAGGGAAAAAGTAAAAAGATCCATCTGTGAGGAAAACACATCAGAGCTGCTACAAAGGAAATCTACTGTGGCTGTCTATATTAGCCACAACAGTCCTTCTACAAGGATAAACAAAACCATGAACTGCTACACCTTTACCTGCCATGCATAGAGCTTTAGTTTGGAGTCTCCATACTAAAAGGAAAAAAAAGAAAGTAAAGGAAATATGAAGACTGCACTGAAAAAGAAACATCCCAGAGACACAGAGGGATCTTTAGAACAATAAATGAACAATTCTTGACTTAAATATAATGAGCAAGCCAAACAAACAAGCAAGCAAAACACAACAGACAAAAAACTCATAATATTTTTAATTTATGGTGGAAAAAAGACTAGGTGTTTCTATGTAGAAGATAGCCACTATGCTGGGGGAAAGAGGTGGTAATCAAAAACTGAAATGTGATTTGCTAAACACAGTGATAGGGATGTGTCAAAGGGCTCCAGGAACCAAAGAAAGAGCTCCCAGATAAAACTGAAACAATTTGAACATCAAAAGAGAGTGCTATTAGATTATAACTCAAGACACAAAGCAAGTATCCATGAGTTTGGGGCCAGCCTGGGCTACATAGTAAGTTCCAGGATAGCATGAGCTATCAGAACAGAACTCTGTCTTAGGAAAAATGAAAGAGAGAGAGAGAGAGAGAGAGAGAGAGAGAGAGAGAGAGAGAGAGAGAGAGAGAGAGAGAGAAACAATCCCCCAAACTCTGAATACTTACTAAGAGAAATAATAAATCAGTTAATTTGGTAGAAACATCTCTCTCATACAGAATTCTGTATCATGATGAAGGTTTTATTTTATGCAACCTTATTGTAAGTTTATACAGATCATCCACACTAAGGTAGAGCATAATTCTACACTCCTTAAGTATGAATTATTCATAGTAACTTCCTTTGGTAACTGTACAGTAATGGAAAATAGGGGTGTACTGATTAGCTTTTGTCAACCTGACACAGCTAGAGTCATATGGGAAAAGAGAACCTTAACAGAGGGATTGTCACCAACAGACTGGTCTGTAGGCAAGTTTGTGAGACATTTTTTTGATTGTTGATTGACATTGAAGGGCCCAGATCATTATGGTGGTATCATCCCTGGGCAGGTGGTCCAGATTCGATAAGAAAGCAGGCTGAGCAAGCCATAAGGAACAAGCCAGTAAACAATGGCCCTTCATGGTTCCTGCCTTAGCTTCCCTCAGTGATGAACTGTGAAGGGACCTGTAACCAAATAAACTCATTCCTCCCCAAGTTGCTTCCTGACAGTGTCTTATCACAACAACAGAGAACACTAGAACAAGAGTAAAGGAGTAGCCTTATGGTAGGAGCCTGACAAACTTGCCCTCAATCAGGTGATGAAGGAAAGCTAACGACCAAACATATTAAGGTGCACTTTTCATGTGATATGAGAGAAAGGACACCTTACTTCTGGGGTTCTCCTCTCTCCAACTACAGTCTAGTTGAGGGGGCTACAAAGAGAAATTCCAGTAGAAGGGCATTCTATAATATCTAATGTCTAATCAGTACTTTCTTAATGGTCAAGGATATATGTGTATGTGTGTGCATGTGTGCGTATGTATGTATGTATGTATGTATGTATGTATATATGTATATATCCCAAAAGGTCTTCATAATCAAGAGGAAAAAAAGGAGATTTAACTAACTATACAGATTTCTGTATGGGATCCTGGGAAAGGGACATTGGGTAAAGGCTAAGTCTGAATAAACTATGGACTTTTGTTAATAATGGCTCATTAATCATCACAAATGTATCCTGATAATGTAAGTTGTTTGTTAGTAGTAGGGAAAATTGTATCTAAGGGAAGGCATATGACAAGTCTCTAAACTATCTGCTCCTTTTTCCTTTTTTTAAAAATTACATGTATTTATTTGATTGTGTCTCTGTGTGTGTGTGTGTGTGTGTGTGTGTGTGTGTGTGTGTGTGTGACATCAAAGAACATGCTGGAGCTGATTTTCCTCTTTCACCATCCCAGGGGGCCCCAGAGATCCCATTCAGCTTAGGCCTGTTGGCATGTTACTTTAACCAGCTCAGCCATCTTCCTGTGTTTTGAATAAACTTTAAGCTACCATGAAAAAGTCTGGATTTGTTTTGTTTTGAGATAAAGTCTCACTATTTAGCCCTTGCTGGACTAGGCTGGACTGGAACTCACAGAGATCCTGCCTACATCTGTCTCCTGAGTGTTGGAATTAAAGGCATGCTCCCCACCCCCATGCCAGGCTTTAATTATTTTTTGTTTCTTTTGTTTTGTAGACACGGTCTTGCTATGTGCTCCAAGATGTCCTAGAATTCACAGTGTTGACCATGATGGCCTTGAATTTTCAATTCTACTGCCTCAATCCCTAAGGGTTCAGATTATGCCACTGGTTCTATTTTTTCTTTCTCCCGGACATAGTCTTGCTCTGTAGCCTATGCTAGCCTGGAACTATGTAGCCTTGGCTGGCCCAAAACTCATGGCAATTTTCCTGCTCCAGCCTCCCAAGGGCTTCTATTATAAGCATGAAGCACTATCCCCATCTCTCTGTTTTTCAAAGTTTGATTTGTTTGAGGCAAAGGCATGACCCTTCAGAATGAGAATCTGAAGTACACTGAGTGTCATGGAAGAATAACACTACAGTGATATTATTTGTTTTATCTGCATGATTGTGAATCCTTCTCAATCAGGTCTACTGAGAGTAGATTTGGGGGAGTCTCCACCTCACAAAAGTAAAGGGATAAATTCATGCTTTGGTATTTAAACATTAGGTGTGTCTATCTATATTCTCTGTAATCACAAGAACTCATGGCAAACAAATACAAACATGCACTTTAAAAGCTCTCTAATTTGTTTTTTTAAAACTCAGAAAAAAACCTACAAGATTCCAAACTCTAAAGTAGAAATAAAATCCCTAAAGCTTTCAAAGAAAAAGACTGTCTAGATAAGCTCAAAATCAGACTGACATCAGGATCCAGCAGCTACAAAGATACCAGCGTATAATGAAGCAAGGTCTTTATAAAGGAAGGCCAGAGAGACAGCTCAACTGGCAAATGTGGTTGTCCCCAAGCCAGACAACCTGTATTTGATCCAGGGAATGCACATGGTGAAAGGAGAAAACTCCTGCAAGTTGTCCTCTGATCTCCACACATAAGCCAAGGCATGCACACAAACACACATGTGGAAAATAAGTCAATTAAATGGAAAGGGCTTGAGGTGTAATGTATTTACTTGGAACATACATGGCACTGGGTTCCATCCTCAATAATGGCACATCCTCCCCACCCCCACACCCCGCCAAGCACGAATCCTAATTGGTCTTAATAAAAACTTGGAGCCAGATATTGGGGTAAATGCTGAAAGATCAGAGACAAAGGAACAAGCCACAGCCACCTCTCACCTCACCAACTCCTCAGCCGAAACCGAGCTCCTGTCTCTGCCTGCCTTATATTCCTTTCTTGGCCCAGCCAAATTACTTCCTGCCTCAACCTCCCTAGTGCTGGGATTAAAGGCTTGTGTGCCTCCCAAGTACTGGGAGCAAAGGCATGAGATCCCAAGTGCTGGGATTAAAGGTGTGTGCCACCACTGCCTGGCCTCTATGGCTAACTAGTGGCTGGCTTTGCCCTCTGATCTTCAGGCAAGCTTTATTTCTTAGTTAAAGTGTATATGGTGCTGGTGGCTGGCACTGGTTACCGGGCGCTGGTTACCAGGTGCTGGTTTGGCTAACACTGATTACTGCAGTAGCCACTGTGGTGCTGGTTTGGTCGGCAGTGGAGGAGTCACAAGCAGAAGAGTCACAAGCCATGGTTACCAGAGTTAGAATGGGCTTTATTACAGAGAAGAGGGGATAGGACAGGAGAAGTCAGGCCTGGCAGAGAGGAAACAGAAAGAGGGAAGCAGAGAGGTACAGAGAGAGAGAGAGAGAGAGAGAGAGAGAGAGAGAGAGAGAGAGAGAGAGAGAGAGACAGAGACAGAGACAGAGACAGAGACAGAGACAGAGACCGAGACCGAGAGAGGTGCAGAGAGAGAGAGCATGGGGGTACATGTCTGGCTTTTTGGCTGGGACGCAGTCGCCTGTTGATGACAAACGTCATAAAGCACCAGATGAGACCCCAGCTGCAAATATACAGAATCCTTACAGTTAGAGCATACACAAAATATCACGACACCCCTCAAAATAGAGAAAAAGTATTGTGGTTTCTATTTCCTTGTTATTGTGAATAGAACTGCAATAAACATGGATGTGTAAGTATCTCTGTTAGTAGGATATAGTCTTTTGGGTATATTCCCAGGAGTGGTATAGGTGGTCCATATGGTAATTCTATGAAATCAATCTAGATGTCTATCAACTGATAATGAAGTGATATCTATACAAATGGAATTTTATTCAGCTGTAAAGAAAAGGAAAATTATGAAAATTTCAGGAAAATATTGAGTGAAGTAGCCCAGGATAGCAAAGACAATGTAAGCACATACTCCTTCATAAGAGGATGTGTCCTTGTTAGGATTACTATTACTATGGTGAAACACTATGACCAAAAGCAACCTGGGGAAGAAAAAGTTTATTTGGCCAAGGCAGGAACTCAAACAGGGCAGGATCATGGAGGCAGGAGCTGATGCAGAGACCATGGAGGAGTGCTGCTTACTGGCTTGTTCTTCATGGCTTGCTCAGCCTGCTTTCTTATAGAACCCAGGACCACAAGCCCAGGGGTGGAATCACCCACAATAGGCTGGGCCCTCCCACACCAGTCACTAATGAGGAAAATGCCCTCCAGGCTCTCCTCTAACAAAGGCATTTTCTCAGTTGAGGCTCCCTCCTCTAGCTTGTGTCAGGAATTACCTAGCACAGGATCCTAGCTTCTAATTTTATGTATATATACTAATGCGGAAGTGTGCATGTTGACCAGGGAACCAGAATGAGATCCCTGAGAGGAGGAAAAGAGGCTTTAAGGAGTGCAGACAGGAAACTAGAGCACATTTGATATGAAAGTGAAAGGGGGAATATGGGGATGGATAGGTAAAAGCAAGAATGGGCGCAGAGCTGGGGTGAAGGGAGAGAAAGTAGTGTGGAGGGGTCGGTTAAAAATAAGTATGTTGGAAAATGCCTTAAGGAAACTTGCTATTCTGTAAGGAAAATAATAAAATGTATAATAATGAAAAATACTGTAGCTCTTGAATCATAGAACAAGACATTTTAAGACACAAAATAAGATGCAAATTTAACTCTCTCACTCTCACTCTTTATTTCTCAAGAAAATAGTCTAACTAGAAATATAAGTAATCGAAGAAAGATGATAGATACAATAATCAGTAAATGCTAGGTCTGTCCCAGATTGGATCCCCCAGACTGGAATTAGGGACAGGAAGATTTTAAAAGACAGAGAGACATGGAAATATCATGTGTGAAGTTCTGGGTTTGAGTCTGAGCACTAAAATAAAATAAATAGGCATCAATATGTGGGTGGAGAACATGTCATTGAATGACAAGGCTTTTTAAACTACAATTTGATGAAGTTTAATAAACATTTCCTTTTCTATGGTGTCAAACCTAATCAAGTAGTAACTAGATTATACATAGAATGATGTTTATATGAAATCACAGACTACAGTTTGTTCCTGTAGTCTTTTGACACTATTACTGATTTTCTTTTGCTATCTTTTAAAAATATGACTTTTTATAATGTATGTGCATGAGTCTGTACACACTAATGTAGACACCTGTGGAGACCAGAAGAGAGTAGTGGCTCTCCTGGAACCAAAGTTAGACTGTAGCTGGAGTTTTCTCCAGTCCTGCCTGGCCCACAGTCAGGACAAATCTCTCTCACCTTGCCAGTCCTGCAGCTGCTCAGACCCAACCAAGTAAAAACACAGAGACTTATATTGCTTACAAACTGTATGGCTGTGGCAGGCTTCTTATTATCTAGTTCTTATATCTTAAATTAACCCATATCTATTAGTTTATAAGTTGCCACATGGCTCGTGGCTTACCAGTATCTTAACATCTTCTCATGGCGGTGGCTGGCAGCAACTCTCTGCCTCAGCCTTCCACTTCCCAGAATTCTCCTCTCTCCTTGTCCCACCTATACTTCCTGTCTGGCTACTGGCCAATCAGTGTTTTATTTATTAACCAATCAGAGCAACACATTTAACATACAGAACATCCCACAGCACTTCCCCCTTTTCTTTTTTTCAAAAAGGAAGGTTTTAACTTTCATATAGTAAAATTACAGATAACAAAACAATTATCAAGCAAGAATTACAGTTAAAATATCTAGTCTATTTATAATAACTAGTCTATTTATATTTGGCAAAATTAAAGAAGATATCCTATTTATCTTATATTTGTGAGTCTAAGGTTTCATATCTAAGTTATCTTTTATCATAACTAAAGAAAATTATAACTATCTAGTCTTCAACTACATCAAAGACCTCAGAAGGATATAATATTACCTGAGAAGTGGGAGAAGGACACAAATAACTTTTGGGAGTCTTGCAAGAGTAGACAGAGACAGGTGGCAGCCTGGACAGTCACCTAATGTTCCTTTGTAAAGTTGGGGCATCTATCTTCAGCCCACAGGCCTAGAGTCTCTCAGTCACTTCTCTCTGTGTCTTGTAGAATGTCTGGTAGTTTCCTCTGTGAAGCAGGAACCTGAAGGACCATTTTGCCAAGCAAAGTTCAGTGGTCACTTTCCTATGGGTCCTGTATATCCAGTCGATGAAGCAGTCCAGGCAAGAACAGTTTCTTGCCAAAATGGCTATTTTTTGCCAAGGTGAAGATAAACTCCTCTCTGAAGTAAATCGCTATTGCCAGGAGCAGACATGTCTCATTGTCCAGAAAGTCTAAATTTTTTAAAGCACTTTAAATGCCATATTCTGTAGGTCTTTGAAGTATTTGAAGACTACCTATTTATCTGAAATATATCTATGTATACCTAGAAAACTTAACGTGACTGTAAGTTTGACTATCATAGAAGACTAATTGTTCCATTACAATTTAATGAGTTGTATAAACATAATACCTTAAACAAGAGTAAAAATACACATACAGTATAACAAAATTAACTTTAAATTTGTATCAATAAACTAAAATCCATAGCAATGTAAAACATTTTTAAACAAGTTGTTGCTCTTTAAAAGTAGGTCCATCCATCCACCTTTTCATCCTATCACATCTATATCATATCCCCTTTTCTTCTCTAGAAAAAGACTGCACCCACAATCAACCTGTTTTAAATAAAAATATTGGTTTTTCTCTGTCCCACACCAGAGGGCTCTTCTGATATGGGACACAAGAATCTCTTAACCTTTTTTTTTTTTTGGCAATATACTTGGGTTTAGAGAAGGAGTGAGCCAATTCCATCTCCAAGCCAGCTTGGTATATTTGGGAATTTGGGTGTAGCTTCTCATACTAGTTCCTGCTGGATGGGGGTGCTGTATCTTACGGGGACACAAAGAAAATTTTAGGATTATGGAGTAGTCTGTGAGGGTGTATTGTCTGAGCCAGTTGCCTTGAAACCATTCTGGATATTGGATCATCTGGGCCATGGTGTCATTGGAGACCTTTCAGGGGGACTTGGTTGGTCAAACCTGATATATCTTAATCTGGAACAAATCCATAGCCTCTGGCTTTCTGTGGAAACAAAAGCAGAGCCTCCTTTTCAAAACAACATATCCTTACATCCAAATTTTGAAGTCAAGGTACCTTTAAAATATATGTATTGGCTCAACTCAACAGCTTTTACAATCAAATGTCTTTCTGCAGTTAAGAATATCAAAGACTACATAATCCAGATTCTCTGTGTAATATCCATATTTACGTGCCTTATTTTTTATACTACCTTTACTGTCTCTTTAAAGACTTTATTTTTAAAAACCATCTCTTTATATAACTGTATATATTTCTTTTTCTCTTTCTTCTAAGCCTACATGAATTTTTACACACACTGTAAAGCATTTAAAGTCTTGTTCCATCTGAATCTGTCTTATTGTGAATCTATTGTTTTAAACTGCAGCATTACCAGGGCTAAAATAGCAGCTTTGGCTGGTGGCTCCACCCACCTCAGCTTCCCAACATGGTGATGGTACCTTTACCACCAGCTCTGGGAGCCATCAACTCTTAGAAACAGTGGTTCTATGTTTCTATCAAAGCAGCATGTAGCCCAGAAGCCTTTTTTTTTTTGTACTAGCAAAGACTAAATCCACCATGCAGGCAGCGTAATGTGCTGCTTGTTACACCTCATTCCTGTCATACTACTGGTCAAACGTGCACACCAGGAACCTGCCATAGACAGACAACTAGGAAGCTGTTTTTAGTTTCGTTTTAGAATCTTCTTTCTCAGGTTTTAGGTGGAAACTCTTGCCAACCCAGTGGGTGCCATTTGTAGCTGGAGAGCTTCTCTCCAGGTCCCGCCAAGCCCCCATAGTCCTGCAGCCCACTTATAAAATAAACACACAGACACTTATTTAAACTATTTGGCCTAACAGCTCAGGCTTCTAGCTAGCTGTTCTGATATCTTTTTTTTTTTGGAGACAGGGTTTCTCTGTGTAGCTTTGCGCCTTTCCTGGAACTTGCTTTGGAGACCAGGCTGGCCTCAAACTCACAGCGATCCACCTGCCTCTGCCTCCCAAGTGCTGGGATTAAAGGCGTGCACCACCACCGCCAGGCCTTATATCTCAAATTAACCCATTTCTATAAATCTATACCTTGCCACATGGCTCAAGGCTTACCAGTATCTTACATGTTGGTACTCATGGCGGCTGGCAGTGTCTCCTGACTCAGCCTTCCTGTTCCCAGAATTCTCCTCTCTCCTTGTCCCACCTATACTTCCTGCCTGGCTACTGGCCAATCAGTGTTTTATTTATTAAGCAATCAGAGCAACACATTTAACATACAGAACATCCCACAGCATTAGACAATTGTGAACTACTAGACATTGGTGATGAGAACTGGACTTGGGACCTCTGGAAAAGCAACAAGTACTTGTGACCACTGAACCCTTTCTCCAACCCCTACTGATTTTTTAATGCTTTTTATTTACCCTGCTTTCTCTATTTTTCCATTTCTGCCTTTATTTAGGTTAGACTGTGCCATGGTTTGAATAAGAATGACCCCCACAGGCACATATATTTGAATGCTTAGTCATCAGGGAGTGGTACTATTTGAAAGGATTAGGAGGTGTAGCCTTGGAGGAAGTGTCACTAGGGGTGGGCTTTGAGGTTTCAAAAGCCCATACCAGACCTAATCTCTGTCTGTCTACAGATCAGGATGTAGCTCTCAGCTACTGCTCATGTTGCTGCCTCCTTCCCACAATGATAATGGACTAAACCTCTGAAACTGTAAGCAGGCCTATCTTAGTTTGGGTTTCTACTGCTGTGAAGAGACACCATCACCATGGCAACCCTTAAAAAAAAACATTTAATTGAGGTAGCTTGCTTACAGTTTCAGAGGTTCAGTCCATTATCATCATTGTGGGAAGCATGGTGCTTTCACACTGAGTGAAGCTTAGCAGACTTCAAAACCTGCCCCCACAGTTACACACCTACTCCAACAAGGCCACACTTCTTAATAGTGCCACTCCCTTTGGGGGCCATTTTCTTTCAAACAACTACAAGGTCCAAATTAAATGCTTTCTTTTATAAGTGTTTTCTTGGTCATGGTACCTCTTCACAGCAATATAACAGTACCTGAGACAGAAGTTGATACCAGGGACGTGGGTATTGCTGTCACAGGTCTGACAATGGTATTTATTGGAGGAATATGGAAGACTTTGGGACTTTGGACTAGAAAACCAACTGGGCACTTAAGTGGGGCTTGATGGGCTATCCTACTAGGGCATGGAAGACAGTGGTCCTGAGGGTGATCTGAACTCTGGGGACCCAGCTCAAGAAGTTTCAGAGAGGAAATATGTTAGTATATGGCCTAGAGACCATTCTTGTGATATTTCAGAAAAATTGTGTCTGTTTTTATTCTTGTTCTAAAAATCTGCCTGAGGCTAAATTGAAAATTTTTAGATTAATGGCCTTGGCAGAAAAGATTTCAAGACAGCCTAGTATTGACTCTGTCCTGTTGTTGGGCCCCATAAGGCCTGGGCGTGAGGTCCAGTGTAACTTCCCGAGCCTAGCTCGAGTTTGGTGACCTGTCCTGGGACATGACTTCTGCATACGAGTGACTAAGCACTACCCGACCTAGAATTGCCTCTGCCTAGTAACTGCTGAGATGGCATCATCTCATTGGCCACTATCCTCACCCCACCCCACCCCCCCCATCAGCCCAACCTATATAAGTTCACTCCTGGTGCAATAAAGTGAGTTCCTGCTTCGACAAGACTCCCAGCCCAGTGTGCATCTCTCCAGTGGAATGGGGGGTCTGGGCTGTCTGATACTCACCATTCTGCTCAGCTCCAGGGAGAGACTGGACCTGTCCTGCCTCCACCCTACCTGTCGGTCTGACCGACATCCTGTGGTTATTAATGGTCACTTTTATGCTGGTCTATAATAGAAAGGAACAAGCAGAGCAAGGAAAAATACAAAATGTACAGATTGAGGAAAAGAGGGGCACCAGGAAGTGTAATGGAGCTAAGTCACATGCTCAAGGAGATAATAGACTAAGAAAAGTCTGATGCTAAATGGAATAAAGAGAGTGGTGGCCTCAGGGCAAGGCCTCTCCCAACTAAGCTTCCAACTTGTGGAAAGGAATTAAAGAACAGCTTAAGTAGTGAAGGAACCCATGAAAAACAGAAGACTGATGAAACTGTATTTGAATGGAAGAACCAAGTTTCAGCTCCAACAAGCAGAAAACCTTGGCAGCTTTGGCCACGTGATTCTGGCCTTGGAGTCAAGGATACAAGAAAGGTATTGTGAGATCTTTCTAAGTGACTAAGGAAAGCCATTGAGGCCAGATGTGTATGAGGAGTGTCCATGAATGGAAAGCCCAGAGAGGCCATTGTGTGAAGCTGAGAAAGTGAAATCTGTATTACCTTGGAGAACCCAAGATGTTGGAGATGCCAGAGTCATGGGATACCTGCCAAGGAGAGCTGCTAACAGGGAGTGGAACCACCCAAAGAGAAAGAAGTGTGTTGCAGTCAACAAAGCTGAGAGGAGTTGGAGATCTGAAGAGTGCTTTGACATCAGACATGGAGATGCAGAGTTTGGAGTTTGCCCAGCCAGTTTTCAGTCTTGCTTTGGTCCAGTATTTCCTCACTATCCTCCCTTTCCTCCATTTTGGAATGGTAATTTATACCCTGTGCTATTATTATATTTGTGAAGTATATGATCTCCTTTTTTATTCTGATTTTATAGAAAATTACAGTTAAGAGATGCATGAATCTCAGAAGAGACTTTAAATCTTGGACTTTTAAACAAGGTTGAGACTGTGATAAATTATGGGGACTTTTGAAGTTGGACTGAATACATTTTGCATTATGATATGGCTACCAGGGAGTATAAAATGGTGGTTTGCATAAGAATGCCCCTACAGGCTCATAGATTTGAATACTTAGTTATAAGGGAGTAGAACTATTTGAAAAAGTTTAGGAGGTGTGGCCACATTGGGGGAAGTGTGTCACTAAGGGTGGGCTTTGGGGATTCAAAAGCCCACACCAGGCCCAGTGTTTTTCTCTCCACCTACAGATTAGGATGTACCTCTTAGCTACTGCTCCAATGGCTACCTGCATATCAGCATGCTCCCCACCATGATGAAAACAGACTAAATCTCTGAAACTGTCAGAAAGCCCCCAATCAAATGTTTTCTTTTGTAAGTGTTGCCTTGTTCATGGTACCTCTTCACAGCAATAGAAGAGTGACTAAGACAGATTGCTTATGTTTCTAATGTATTTGTTTAGAACTAAAACAGATATGGAGATTGCCCTTAAATGTTCTAACATGCAAGCAAAAGTAAACTTTAGATGTAAAGTTAACCATATATTTGGAAAAGAATCATAAAGGACTCCAAGTGTTTCAGTTCTCCATTTATTTTACTGCCTTGCTTCCTCAGCCAAACAAGTAGACATAACTACTGTTTGACACATGCAGTGTGCCTTCGGTTTGCCAGCTGGAATAGAGACAGCTCGTGCCCCATCCATAGCCCTGTCATTGGGCCGGCACGTCTATCAGCCAGCTCTAGAGCTTGTTCGCATGAGGTCAAGGCCTCCCAGAATGGAAAATTACCAACCTCAATCCCTGTGGGCACACTGTAGCCTGACTGACACAAGGATACACAAGTCAGCCCTCACATTACAGAGGGAGAGAATGCAGAGGTGCTTGCATTAGTTGTCTGTTGTAGCTGTATCGAATTATTATGAACTTTAAAAACGTACTTATCTTATAGGTCAGGACATAGGCTATCTGACATGGCTCTCACTAGGATAAAATCTAGATATTCATATAGCAATGGGAGGAAATGCATTTTCTTGCTTTTTCCAGTTCCAGGAGGCTACCAGCATTCCTTAGAAAGTGGCTCTTCTAACTTTCTCTTTAAGGTCAATAATACAGCCCCCATCTTCCCATTCTACATCCTCGTTGTTAAATCTCTCTTTAGCCTCCCACTTCCTAAAGAACTTTGTGTTTCATATGGCTCACTGGTACAACCTAGAATAATCTTTTTGAGGTCTGTGAAGCAACATTCTTAACCCACCCACTACCTTAATTCCTCTTTGCCATCTAACCTAACATATTCACAGACTCAGGATTAGGGTGTGTATATCTTTTAATGTCAATATTCTGCCAAGTGCACTGTCCTCCATGAGCCAGAGCTATTTGTGGGATCAAACTAAGACTAGGCCCAGCTGAGCACACATAAAAGGACCTAAAGAGCAGTGTTTTTCAACCTTCCTAATGCTGTGTCCCTTTATACAGTTCTTCATGTTGTGGTGACCCCCAACCATAACACTACTTTGTTGCTACTTCCTAATTGTAATTTGCTACTGTTATAAATTGTAATGTAAATGATCTTAAGTGACCCCTGTGAAAGGGCCCTTTGGTACCCAAAAGGGTTGCGAACCATAGGTTGAGAACCACTGAGGTATGTTGTATGCTCATTCAACAGTAAATGTTATTTGTCAAAGTAATGTACAGAATTTGTAGTTGTTTCAGAAATGATTATTATAAGCATAGAAAATGAAAGGCATTGCAGAGCTAAAGCTGCATGTACCATAATAGGATATCTAGGTCAAGTTGTTCATCATAATATAAATTATAAGTATGTCAGTTGTGTGTACCTGCAATCCTAGGACTTGGGAAGTTGAGGCAAGATCATGATTCTAGGTCAGTCTAGGGTCTCTCAAAAAATCCAAGAAGCAACAGTTGTAGCAAATAAATATCAAGAGAAAAAAATCTTAAAAGTTGAAACTTCTATAATGAAAAGGCCTTGGAGTTGGACAGAGGTAGAATAAAAAATCATATGCTTTTTGTTTAGAAGCCTTACAGACCTGTGGGGGTCTCTGTGACCATCAGGGCCAGCAGATTAACTATCTATGTAACACAGGAAGGAAATCCAGTTCAACATAACTCAGGAGCCAGTGTTGGTTCAAATTTCTACAATCTGACACTGGGCAGTTTATTTTAGGTATATTTAAGCACAGGACAATTTTGGAAAAAAGTTTCCTGATGATAATTAACTCAATCCCATGTGTTTAGGCTGGGCGGTGGTGGCGCACGCCTTTAGTCCCAGCACTCAGGAGGCAGAGGCAGGTGGATCTCTGTGAGTTCAAGGCCAGGCCAGGCTACAGAGTGAGTTCCAGAAAAGGCACCAAAGCTACACAGAGAAACTCTGTCTTGAAAAACAACAAAAACAAACAAACAAACAAACAACCCAAAACTTAAAGCATGTTTACACTGAAACTCTTCAAAGTATATAGGGCCTTCTTCCATAAAGATGGAATAGAACTAGATGGAATAGAACTATTGCCTTGGAAACAATGATCAAGATAAAGGTCTAAGGAGAATGACTGAGATCAACATGAAAGTCTGAGGGAGTCAGGTGTGGCCTAGTCCTAGACACCACAGAGGTCACCTAGACTCTGCTTCCATTTTTAAAGTACATGTTACATCTCCCATATGGATGGGTTCTATTGACTGAGAAATAATGCTCAAGATAGCACAGGTCACCAGGCTATTAATTATGTCCATTCCCAGCATTCTGGGTGGAAAACAAGATTCTACATCTCTTCCCCTGAACAGACAACGCTGCATGTTTAACATTCCTGGTTTCCCTAGTGCTTATCTGTGAGCACAAGGACCTCACACCCTCTACACAGTCCTATTTGACTTCTTGAACTATCTTCAATGTCTTGGTAAAAACAATTTAAAAACTAAATTCAGAGCCAGGCAGTGGTGGTGCATGCCTTTAATGCCAGCACTTGAGAGGCAGAGGCAGGCAGATCTTTGTGAGTTCGAGGCCAGCCTGGTCTACAGAGTGAGATCCAGGAAAGGCACAAAGCTACACAGAGAAACCCTGTCTTGAAAAAACAACAACAACAACAATAAAAAAAACCCTAAATTCAGCAAATAAAATAGAAACGTTGGAAAGAAGTGTTCCCTCAAGTAGCAATAAATTACTAGTTTTAAACTATAAGTTAGCATGCATTCAAAGGAAGGCCTCAAACAACACAGAAATGGTAACATCATAAAATAGAAATCCTGTACCTCAACCTATCAGTAACAACCAAAATGAACATGAGTATCTGTGTGTTCACTCAGGAGGGCATTTAAAAGATCAGATCACGCCGGGCGGTGGTGGCACACGCCTTTAATCCCAGCACTCGGGAGGCAGAGCCAGGCGGATCTCTGTGAGTTCGAGGCCAGCCTGGACTACCAAGTGAGTCCCAGGAAAGGCGCAAAGCTACACAGAGAAACCCTGTCTCGAAAAAAAAAAAAAAAAAAAAAAAAAAAAAAAAAAAAGATCAGATCACATTGTAACTTAGTTTTATAACTAACATGAGAGTATCGTTCTAGGTCAATTTCTATAACTCTATATTGTTCTTAATAATCATGTATAATTTTGTCATCTGAAAATATCATTAGCTCTAATAATAATTTTAACAAATATCAGGAGGGAAAAGATTCTATTGTATTCATCTTTCATTATAAGGAATTAAGTGATATTACCTGAAGTCAGTAAAAATGAAATATTAAAGTATAATATTTAAATAAATAAAAGCTTATCCTGATTTAGTCTTCTATAAAGAATACATTTCATTCAAATTGTATCTGAAATAAGAAAACATATTAAAAGTCAGCTATTCTTGAAGAACTATATATACATTTTTAAAAAAATTAGTCAAAATATCTCTATATATCTTTCAAAGCCTAAGCCACAAAACAGCAATATTCTATATAGTCATGTTATATTAAACCTTCTAAACAGCTTCTCTGCCTTAAAAATATAAAAATTCCCATTTCAGACAAAACAGGCTATTTAGGCTTTTCATTGCAAACAAGCTCTGCCAAGTAATTATTTCTGATGGTGCCTTTATTTTACCGGATTGCTACAAAGAACAGTTTCCTATAGGTTGATGCTAAATCTAACATAAGTAATAGCTTTTTGCATACTCACTCACTCATTCTCAATTATTATCTGAATACCTACTGTGATAGCTAAGGAAACTCTATTCTGTACCAGGCACCCTCCTTAGTAGCCACTGGCCTCTGCTGTAAATTCCTGAAAGATGAGCTTCTAAAAAACCCCACTCTCCCCAGAATGAAGTAACTGCTGTGAGATAATTAACCACTTGCTCTGGCTTCTGTAACTCTTTTAACATGTTAATCTCAAAGATGTGAGGAGAAAGACCACCGAGCCAAATCAGCATGGTCAAACTAATTAAAGCAAGTAATTAATTAAAGCAAGCTATTTTTATTCATGTACACAGGCTGCCTCCCCCTAAGGCAGGTTGGAAAGGTCAGCCTTGGATATGAGGAAGTCAATGCTTTTATAGCTCAAGGGTAGGGGGTTTCCAAATGGGAGATTTCTCAGGCAAAATAGGGGGTGTCTTAGGGTTTCTGTTGCTTCGACAAAACACCATGACCCAAAAGCAAGTTGGGGAGGAAAGGGTTTACTTGGCTTACACTTCTACATTGCTGTTCATCACTTAAGGAAAAGAGGACAGGAACTCAAACAGGGCAGAATCCCAGAGGCAGGAGCTAATGCAGAGGCCATGAAGGGTACTGCTTACTGAATTGCTTCCCTTGGCTTGCTCAGTCTGCTTGCTTACAGAACCAAACCACCAGCCCTGAATTGGCACCCACCATGGGCTAGACCCTCCCCCATTGATCACTGAGAAAAAGCCTTACAGTTGGATCTCAAGGAGGCATTCCCTCAACTGAGGCTCCTTACTCTGATGACTCTAGCTTGTGTCAAGTTGATAGACAATATACTAGCCATGGCTATCTTATCTATCCTTAACTCCCCTAGAAGCTGCTTGCTGTCTCTGCCCCCATTGTTGGCTCTCTGGAGCCAGCTGTTTAAGTCCTTGCAAAATCTTTTACCTCTGAGCTTTCTGTGCTCTCGGCTTATTCTGATCCCTTCCTCTGGACACTGGATTCAGTTTTCTAGGATATGTAGGTGGCTTTTGTATAGATAATATTGAAATCTCATTTCAGGTTGGTTCTGGAGTTGGTTTATGCTCTCCCCTCTTCTGACCAAAGGACACTTGTTTAAATTTTTTCTCCATATCTCTGTTCTAAGTCCAAAGTCCACCTGACTCTATGATAGGGAGATGGAGATCAAAACAAAACAGCCCAGGAATAGACACTATTTGTTGGAATTCCTGGCCACTCCCCCAGCTACATGACCACGCATGCGTTGGCAAAATGATTAGTCATTCCAGGGTTTTACATCCTGCGTAATCCCTGTGCTGCATGATCCTGTAATTTGCATGCAGCGTGATCATGCAATCTATGTGCATGCATGGTGTAGCTCCACAAGCCCATATGCACATGTGCAGGGGAATCCATAAAAAGCAGGTCACAGACTCCTCCCCACTTCTTCTTCCTCTTCTTCTCCCCCTCCCTGCACATGTCTTCCATAGGCCTAAGCACATTCTCTTCTGTACCTCCTTCCCTAATAAATAGTGGGTTTTGTCATGCCTCGTGGCTTTTCTCACACGGTAACAGCACCGCTTAATGCCACCGCATAAAACCAACACTATGTGCTTTAAAACAGCTAAAAAGTAGAGTATTTCTAATAGGGATTATTGCTACGCATTTCAACCGCTTTTTGGTTTTATTTAACTCTCTAAAACTTTTGCTAAAGTATAAACTTTATCTCAAGATTTGCAAGACTACTGTGTAAACTTCCCATAACTCAAGATTTTTAAGTTTGTTGAAAAAGTTTTTAAAAATCTGTAAAATCTGTAACAAAAAGTTACCTTAAAACTTGTAACAAAAGTGTTAAAAGTTAAAAATCTATACATAGGTAATCTTAAAGGGATATGTGCCTAATGGGTACACCTTGGAGTAAAGAGCTTGCTGCAATTTTGGCTGATTTTTGGCTGATGACCCCATCAGAATGGAAGCAATCATGTGGCTGGCAACCATCTTTACTAAGGTTAAAGTGAGGACATGCCTTGTGACTTCACCATCTTAATTAAGATGACCATCTAGTATAAACTAATTAAGGCAGTGCCCATAAAATTTCTTAGTCCTATTGAGCCCTCTGCTTATCATTGAATCTCCTTTTTAAAATAAGGAGGAAACAATATGTCTCCAAGATATTTTGGATTAGGATGGATTTCTGTATGATAATTTTTGTCCTGGGAGTAAAAATTTTAAATTAAAAAAATATGTTTAATAAGGTATACTTACTTAAGGTTTATAAATTCCTAAGGTTATAAAGGTCTACTCAGGTTAACATAAATTGACTTAGAGATGAAGGTCTAACCACTTATGTCTTTGCTGTGTTCAACACCAGGCTTCTAGAAAATTTTAGATAAGGAACAACACGTGTTTGATGAATAAAGAACATTTGATAAGTAAGGTTTATACATTCCTGAGGTCTATTCAGCCTAGCAGAAACTGACTTGAAGATATATGTCTAGCCTCTTCGTCTTTGCTAATTTTGTTAAGCTTTAGCTATTTGGATAAACTGGGTCATATAGGAAACGATAACATTATACAATGGTATACTATAAAAGGATCAGGAAAAGGAAGTTCTCGATCTCTCTGTGGACTGTATTTATTGTTTTGTAAGGTTCTCAGTCTCTCTGTGGATTGTTTTTATGGATTAAAGTTTTATTTTGCTGCTAAAGAATTTTCAATTAAATCTTGAATTCAAATTTTTAAGGATCAAGCTTAACAGGGATAAGACTTCAAAATCCTAATCTTGTAAAAGCTGCTAACTCATTGTAAACTGTTAAAGATAATTAAGACACATAAATTCATGGTCAGTCACCTTATAAATGATGAAATTCTTTAATGTGCTCAGAACTGTACTTGTAGTCATGCAAAGTACAAATGTAATTCATTTACAGGGACAAGCCTTATTTAGCCTCTTATCTATGTTTCAAGGTTAAGCCTGACATAAGTAACTAAAAACAAATAAAGTTTTTTAAAAACAGGTATATGTAATTAATTAAATAACTATCCTCAAACTCCTCAAAAATTTGCTGAATATGGCGTTTAAAATGTTTAATAAAAAGCTTCTCATGATAGACAAAAATGCTAACTCCTGGAAGCAACCCTAAGATCTCCTCCAGAGGAGATGATAGGGCACACCACCTGGATTGTGGTAACAGTAACCACTGGACAAAGAACCAACTGTTCCATGCCTTGCCCACTGCCAGGGCCTTGCCCAAACTGTGGACATTTCTGGGTTGACTGCTCTACTCTGCCTCATCAAGTAAGGTCAGTTTTCCCAAGTTCCTCATCCACAGAAAAAAAAATCTCTCCGAACTTCTTGGTATGGTAGCCAGAGGCCATTGCTGCCTTGTGTGGCAGCTGAAGACTTAATGCTGTCCTGTGTCACAGCCAAAGACAGACCACCTCTGTTCTACCCTCCCCTCCCTGTCCCCCCCCCCAAAAAAAACCCCATTGGAATCACCATGGAGGAGCCTAGGGTAACCATCCAGGTAGTGGGTGAGACTGTTGTTTTATCAGATACAGAGTGCACTCTGGTCAAATTTATTCTTCTCAGATATTCCCTGAGGCTATAGCAGCCTAGTCAGTCCATTTTAGATGTAAAAATCAGGCCTTGCTTTTTTCCAGCTACTTGCTGAGAAAGGCCAATCTAGAAAGTTTACCTTGCTGACAGGTTTCACACTAAAAGAAATATTTACAAAACAGTTTTCAATATAACTAACTTTTTACTATTCCTTTCTTTTCAATGACTGCTTTCAATAAACAACCATCTGTGTCTTATGGTAAATTAGATAAAAAGATGTGTAAATTTTGGATGTCTAAGGAAATAATTTAAGATCTATCTATCTATCTATATGCAAGTTATAAAGGTCTTAAAATTGATTTAAGGTATGTAAAAATAAGACTTAAAATAATACATGATGTTAAGACTTCAAAAGTTCAGAGTTTTGACATACTGTTCAATAGAGTTCTAATAAGCTATTTATTTAGCCTTTGTAAAGTACTGGCTACTATTATCATAGTCGCAGGCTCAAATGTTAAATTATTTTTGGTTGTCTTCTAAGTATAAGCTTAAAGATACTTCTCCTTGTGCTGAAAATAATTCTGTCTGATATCTACAGCTCTCTGGACAGAGGAGAAAATGTTCATGACTTTAACCCAGAATTATTTTTTTGGATCCCCACGCTTTCGCTATGGCTCAAAGGCATGAGTCTGCTCCAGCTGTTTACAGACACTTGTTAACTGCTTTCTCTACGAGGGTTCCAGTACAGATTACAAACAGCAGTAATGTATATATATCTAAAACCTTTCTCTCTTTTTTTTGTAAATTAAAAAAAAACAAAAAAACAAAAAACAGGCTGGAGAAATGGCCCACAGGTTAAGAGCACTAGCTGCTCTTCCAGAGGTCTTGAGTTCAATTCCCAGCAACCACATGGTGGCTTACAACCTTCTATAATAAGATATGGTGTCCTCTTCTGGCATGCAGGCAGAATACTGTATACAAAATAAACAAATCTTTAGCCGGGCGGTGGTGGCGCACGCCTTTAATCCCACCACTCAAGAGGCAGAGCCAGGTGGATCTCTGTGAGTTCGGGGCCAGCCTGGTCTACAGAGTGAGGTCCAGGACAGGCACCAAAACTACACAGAGAAATCTTGTCTCAGAAAAAAATTATGTAAGGTTTGGGGGGATCACAACTTGACTGTCACAGGTCAAGTGAATTCCAGATAAGTACTGCTGTCATGTCAGCCATCAGTCTAAGCTTCTCTGCCTACTGCCTATTCCTGAGGGTGGGTCTTTTCCTACCCCTAGTCTTGGGACTTCTATCTTCCCAACTACAAGAACACAGGCACAGAAGTTTCAATTGTAAGATTTTCCCCTAAGTTCCTGAACTTTACCCTCTGTACCTAGTCTATATCTGTCCCTCATTTCCAATCAACTGAAGACTGCAAACTGCTTCAAACATGCCAACCTCAGGTGGTCCTTGAGAACCAGGGAGCCCTAGACTTGCTGAAAGCTGATGTAAACCAGCATTCCAGACTGCTCCAAAGCTGCCTGCACTTCTCTAGCCCCAGGTGGCCCAGCAAAACCTGAGCAGTGAAACTGAAGAACCAAAACTCCTCCATTTTTAAAATAAGGCCTAAACATTCTTCATCTTGGGTATATGGTCTTGAGTCACTGGAACCAGTTGACCCAGATTCCAGGAATTAGAAAGTGCAATGTACAAAGTATCCCAACCCTAGTCTCCATGGTGATTGCTTAACCACAGAAATGTCCCCACCCGAGGGCAGCCAATGAGGTACGGTGACAGGCATCCACAGCCCCCCCTTAGATGTAAGATAAAGATAAGGTTTCTGGAAAGTCCCTAGAAGTGAGCCAATCAGAATTGCACTCATACTAGCATCCCTAACTGATGTAACCTTGTGGTTTTTGCCTTTAAAAACTGAGCTTGCAGAGGGGTGGGCACCTCCTCCAGCCTCCACTGTGTTAGATGGCTTGACGGGGTCCATGCCTAGGCTTGAATTGCTCCCCAATAAAAACTTGCTTTTGCATTCTGGTAAGCTCATCTTTGGTGGTCTCTCTGGAGGTCGTGATCTAGGCACAACAAAACAGATGTATCCTGTTCCTTTTGAATGGCAGTTCCACCTTCCTGGGTCCTGACAATGACTTTCTAGTTGAGAAGCAGGTATAGAAGAGAGTACATTGCTCCTTTGTCAAAAAAGCCTGGCATGTCTAAAGTTTAAAGTTCCTTGTAGTAGTACTTTTTTGTAGGACTGCCAGCCTACAAATAATGACACAGAGACTTATCAATTATGAAAGTTTGACCTTTAGCTTAGGCTTCTCTTGACTAGCTCTTATAAGTTAAATTAGCCCGTTTATATTATTCTACGTTCTGCCATGTGGTGTTACCTCTCTTCCATCTTGCACCTCCTGTTTCCTCTCTTTGTCTCACTGGTGACTCTCTCTTCTTCTTCCCAGAGTTCTCTCCCCAGAAGTCCCACCTTTTACCTCCTGCCTAGCTATTGATGGTTCAGCTTATGACACCAATCACAGCAATACATCTTCACATAGTGTACAAATAGCCCACACAGTTCCCCTCTACCAAAATGAGTTGCTTCCCTTCTCCCAGGCAAAAGGGACAAATGGCTACCTATGGTGCCTATTGACATACCAGGGCCCATGCTGGTTTCCAAACTCCCTCAGTATCTCAAATAGCTGTTAAAAAAAAAAAAAGCAAAAGGGCTACTCAAGATGTGGGGCTGGGATCTGATTGAATTGCTTACTCCATGGTTATCAAATTTTACCTGGATAAAGCTGGTATTTATTTTTCTGTCTTGCTGCTTTCTTTATACATCCTAATGCTAATTTGTGAATATCAGTGTCAAACACTATAAATATCAGGGATCTTAAAACTATATTGCCCAGATACAATGTATTCTCCAAGAGTAGTGGTTCTCAACACCTTGGTCACAACCCCTTTGGGGGATTTCACAAGGATTACCTAAAACCACCAGAAAACACACATATTTACATTACAACTCATAACAGTAGCAAATTACAGTAATGAAGTAGCAATAAAAACAATTTTATGGTTGGGGGTCACCACAACATGAGGAACTGTATTAAAGGGTTGGAGTATTAGGAAGGTTGTGAACCACTGTCCTAGAGCTGGTGGGGAATGTAATGGACTACTAACCTATAATTATGCCATCTTATAAAAAAAATCAATTGTTAAAACATTAGCCCTATAGGCTTGGTATCAACCTGAACCATATGAATCAATGATTCATGTGATCTAGAGCCAGTGGGGAATGTGATGACTAAGGAAACTCCATTCTGTACCAGGTACCCTCTATAGTAGCCACTAGCCTCTCCCCAAAATTCCTGAAAGATGAGCTTCTAATAACCCCCACCCTCCCCAGAATGGTGTAACTGCTGTGAGATAATTAATCATTTGCTCTGCCTTCTGTAAAACCTACTCAACACTGTATATAGGGGAGAAAGTTTCTCATGTAGCTGAGGGGAGTGAAGCCATTTCTCACGGAGCTACAAATTCCATAGTAAAGATAACTGTGGTGTCCACCTTTAAAAACCCTTTCCTTAGACCCTTCTGGGCAGCACATACTCGACTTGGTTTTATGGTTGACTCTCACTCTACTACTAGGTTTTTTGTTTTTTGTTTTGGTTTTTTGAGACAGGGTTTCTGCGTGTAGCTTTGCACCTTTCCTGGAACTCACTCTGTAGACCAGGCTGTCCTGGAACTCACAGAGATCCACCTGGCTCTGCTTCCCAAGTGCTGGGACTAAAGGCGTGCGCCACCACCACCCGGCTACTACCAGTTTTTAATAAATTCAAATAATTATAATTTGAATAGAGTCTGTGCCCCTCCCCCCCCAGTGGTCTTGAACTCCATAACACCCACCACATGCAAAGCACTATACAGTTTTTATATAACCAAAATGAAATCCAAAATCCCAAACATTCACCAAATAGGTAATTTGTCGGTGTCCACATGATACATCGAAATAACTTAGCTCATGGGATAGGTCACAATCAAAATGCAGGCACAAAAGTTTATGAAGCAACCCCAAGAGAAACTCCCCAGCCTCCTAACTGCAGTATTAAAAGGTATCATATAAAATTACCATTCCTGTTAGGCTACATGTAGACAATGTAAGTGAAAGATAAGTGAATTTTGTGTTTAGACTTTCTGTCTTAAACTGCACAAAGAAGGAAGCTAGCTGATCAGAGCATTCATCTTTCTTCCTGACTACAGATGTGATGTAACCAGTAGCTTCATGCTGCTGCAGCCTTGACTTTCCCACTATGATGGATTATAGTATAATGATTCTCAACCTTCCTAATGCTGCAACTCTTTAATACAGGTCCTCATGTTGTGGTGACCCCCAACCATAAAATCATTTTAGTTATTACTTCATAACTGTAATTTTGCTGTTATGAATCATAATATAAATATCTGATATACAGGATTACATTGCAAAGGGGTTGTGACCCACAGGTTGAGAACCACTGGATATCCTTGACCTCTGAGCCAAAATAACCTTTCTTTCCATCCTTAAGTTGCTTTTATCTGGTTATTTTGTCACAGGAACAGGAAAAATAAAAACAAAACAAAACAAAAAACCTAAGACAGGAAATATTCCAAAACGCAAAATATGAAATACTTCAGACCCCAATGGTTCAGATAAGAAAAACTTAGCCAGTACCATATGCCACACAAGCTAAGCAACTGATTAACACAGTTGCTTCAGGTAACGGTCAACCTAGAGGGAGAAACAGCATAGCCTGAAGGGGAAACAAGGAGACTGAGAGAGAGAACAGTATGACAGAGTACAAGTAATAACGTACTTCCATACAAATATTTTCAAACATGTCTCAAGAGATTTAGAAATGTACAACAGAAGTGTTACCTTCTGTTGGCTGGCTTTATTTTGTTGTTGTTTTGTTAGGTTAGGTGCTGTGGGACGGTCTATATGTCAAATTGCTCTGATTGGTCAATAAATAAAACACTGGTTGCCAGTGGCCAGGCAGGAAGTAGGTGGGACAAGGAGAGAGGAGAATTCTGGGAAGCAGAAGGCTGAGGCAGAGAGACACTGCAGCCGCCGCCATGACCAGCAGCATGTGAGGATGCCGGTAAGCCACCAGCCACGTGGCAAGGTATAGATTTATGGAAATGGATTAATTTAAGCTATAAGAACAGTTAGCAAGAAGCCTGCCACGGCCATACAGTTTATAAGCAATATAAGTCTCTGTGTTTACTTGGTTGGGTCTGAGCGGCTGTGGCACTGGCGGGTGACAAAGATTTGTCCTGACTGTGGGCAAGGCAGGAAAACTCTAGCTACAGTTAGGTTTTTAGACACAGGGTCTCTCTATTATATATCCCTGGCTATCCCAGAATTCAACGTGTAGACCAAGCTAACTCACAGAGACCTGCCTGCCTCTGTCTACCAAGTGCTGAGATTAAAGGTCAACACCACCACACACACCTGCTGTTGTTTCTTGAGACAGAAGCTTACTATGTAGCCTAGGCGGGCCTCCAGACCCTGTGATCCTCTTGCACCAGCCTCCTGTAGGCTGGAATTATTGCAGTGTACCACCATTTTTAACTCTTATTTTCATTTGTATATTTGGACTCTCCACTCACTGTCCTATGCAAACAGTCCCCATATTAGTATACAACTCTTCATACTGAAATATGTTAATGCCTCTAACTGAAAGCTTGAGAGCAGACAGATTGTGTTTCCCCTACTCTCCTAACATATCACCCCCCAAAACAGACTATAAACATCTTCAAAATGAAAACTGAGACTGGAGTTCCCTGATGTAGACTGCCTTGCTGCACAGGACCACCCAGGTGTGGTGCTCAGAAGCAGGGCCATGGTTCTCATGGTTCTACCAACATGACTTGACCACAATCAAGATATTAGCTTAGTCAGTTAAAAATGGAGAAAAGTTCAAAACAAAGAACAAGTACTTATAAGCACAATCACTTCATATTAAGAAACTGAGTTTTATTTAGCATTCTATGAGACACTAATGAGAATAAAAGAAATTAAAAATCAATCCCACATTCAATTTTAAAGAACTTCAAGACAGTAAAAGCACACAGCTTGTAACCAATACCAGAAATATGAAACGACACATTTACAGTACAAAGAATATACTATGGGTGCTTCCTATCACAAGGAGATAGTCTGAATAGCTGCAATCTTTCCAATCTGAAGACTCCAACCTATACTCTTCTGCCGTTTTCCCCAACGCCAGCATAGGACTCTGGGCAAGACAACAATACTGAAAGTTGTTCTTGGACAAGGGGGGCTCTGAACAAGTGTGATGCTGGCCCCGAGAAACAGGTAAACTGGCCTAGTATTCAAGCAACATAATGCTGCCAATGCGTGAGAGCCACACAATCAAGGAAGCAATTATATTTAAGCTATCAGTTTATGACTACACAGAAAATCACAGTTCTTCAGACAATAAATTCATGTTATACCATTAAGCATTTTAAAGCAATCTGTACCTTTTGGTAAAGAGGCCAAAATTATAACTAGGATTTTTAGAAATAAAAAATGAGATGTATTTGAAGTTCATAAAATGTATCAATGACCCAACTAATAACATACTCCCAAATTAGTTCTGTCTACACTATCAGGGATAAATAAATCAATCAAACTGCCAAACTAGAACATACAATGAAACATTTTAAAAACTGCAGACATTACAGAAGAAAAAATGTTTTAGGCATGTAGTATTTCCTTACAAAAGCCTTTAATGAAAAGATACTACATAAGCAAAGTAAGAAACAGGAGGGGAAAAAAGATTGATACACCAGAAGAGTTTAATATTATAATTATTCTATTGTTTCTAAATCCTTCTACAAAGGGGTAATACAATTCTTTTGTTTATTGCAAACACATTTTTTTAAAAAGTCAGCCATAAGACAGTTTTTAATCATTGGCATTATACAGTAAAACACAAAGAACTTTTAAAATGCAACAGGGTAATATTTCATTGGACAGTACACATAACAGCTTTTTTCTGTCTCCATATATCCAATGATTATATTCATAGGCAAGTTTCTAAATAAATGTAAATTTAAAAAACTGACAAAAGCCATGATTTGCTCAAGAATACTATTGTTTACATAGCACATAGGTTGTCTTACAGCAGATTCTAGCTTGTCAAGCTTCAGGTGGCAAAAGGCTAAGCTGTTGCATTTGCAATTGTCCAGCTCATTCTGGAGATTCTGGGGCATGTGCTGTTCAGAGATTGCCCGGCTGCCACCAGTTCTCTTCTCACTGGGGGATCCACTAAGATAGAGCCTTCGAGTCCTTAAGATGCAAGGCCTAGTAAAAAGCCTCCCACAAAGCCACTGGATATCACAATGTTCTGCTTGATAAATTCTGTTGCCTAAAAATCAAAGGGTCAATAAAAATACTCTTAATTATGTTACAAAGTAGATGAACCCTGAAACATTCCATTGAATGAAATAAGACAGACAACAAAAGGACAAATGCACAATTCTACTTATGTACACTTTAACTGTGAGTCCCAAAGGAGACTGGAGGACTAAGGGGAGGGGAAACTTGGGGAAATAAGATTTACTAAAATCAGTTTTTACATTTTGCAAATGGATAGAGGTAATGATTGTAGAGAAGCATAATGCCTCCGAATTGTATACTTAAGCATGGTAAACTTTATGATATATTTAACAATAAAAAATGCACAAATTACAAAAAAAACTATTAATTACTGAACTCAATATAAGTAACATTCTCGACTTTTTTCTTTTGTTTTTCTTTCTTGAAACGGGTTTTTATTCTGTAGCTCAAACTGGCAGGCTGGTCTACAATTCATGGCAATCCTCCTCACTCAGTCTCTCAAGTGCTGGGATTATAAGTATAAGCAACCACACCTAGCTAAAACATCATTAAAACAATGCAATCCTCAGTCATATTTTCTACTGAAACATATTACCAAACAACAGAAAGCAAAATTGCTCATTGTCTTACTTCTTCAATTATATTGTTGATTTCGGGTGCTGCTTTATTGGCTCGTTTCTTAATCTGTCTTTTTGCTTTGTTTACATCTTTTTCAACTCTCTTCCAGTCGATCTGCACATAGCCACTGTGACTGGCAACCTGTAAATATGCAATAAAAATGACTATCATCCCAGAAGTAGAAGGCCATTTAGATTTCCCGGAATTCACGGAGCTTCGAAGTAAGAAACTGCTATTGACTCACCAGTTTACTCATTCAAGAGGCACTGAACAGAGAAGACCTAAGTCTCCACTCTTCTTAAGAGTGCTCCTTAGATGCATTGAACACTGGGTTAAGAAAAGTGCAGGCTGGGAAAGATTCAAAAAGCTGTATTATACCTATTATAACTGCTTTCATCCTACCTTTTAGAATAAGAAATCAGCTAAAAAGACAGATTATCCAAAGTATATGAATAAAAAAGACCTTTTAATTAAATAGATGTGAAATAGTAGGCAGCTGACAGGTCATTAAGGAAATTTAAAATAGCCTGATAACGGCTCTCCACTAGTTCTGAATCTACTTAATTTAAGAAGATAATGTGGAGAAAAGGGAACCTCCATTCACTCTTGGTGGGACTGCAAGTTGATGCAAGTTGATGTAGCCTTTCTGGAAATCAGTGTGGAGAATTCTTAAAAAAAAAAACCCTGAAAATAATTCTACCAAATAACTCAGCTACACCATTCCTTGGCATATGCCCAAAGTACTTGACATCCTACTGTACAGATACTTGCTCAGCCATCCATGTTCATTGCTACTCTGATCACAATAGTAGGAAACAGAAACAACCTAAAAGTCCTACAACTGACAAATGGATAACGAATACTATTCAGCTGTAAAGAAAAATGAAACAGGGCTGGAGAGATGGCTCAGTGGTTAAGAGCACTGACTGATCTTCCAGAGGACCCGGGTTCAATTCCCAGCATTCAAATGGCAGCTCACAACTGTCTGCAACTCCTCTTCCAGGGGATCCAATGCTCTCATACAGACATACATGCAGGCAAAGCACCAATGTACATAAAATGAAAATAAATTAAGCTCCCGCACTCAAGAGATCCTTAAAAAAAAAAAAGAAAGAAAATAAAAATGAAATAATTTGCAAGTAAATGGATGGAACTAGAAAATATTTTATTGACTGAGGTAACCCAGACCCAGAAAAATACTTCATGTTCTCTCTCATCTGTGGTTCCTAACTCCAAATCTTTAGGTATGAGTATATGCCCTGGAGTAAATACAGAAACCAGAAAAGGTAAAAAGGGACTATAGGCATGGGGTATCCTAGAAATAAGAATAGTAGGATAGAAATATGAAAGAGGGAAATGGGGGATGAGGCTTAATTGATTGGCAAGAGGTGAGGTGTTATGGAGTAATCTTTTTGTACACTGTGAAGATGTGTCTTTGCCAAGGTGTCTTTTGATTGGTTTAAGAGATAACTGGCAATAGCTAGGCAGTAAGAGATTAGGTGGGAGAGTCAAACTGAGAGGACACTGGGAAGAAGGGTGGAGTTACAGGAGTCTGATGAGTCAGAGGAGATGCTGTGAGATGCAGAGCTAGCAGGATGGGAAGTAGGTACATGAGGTAAATGAGTGTCAGGGCAGCATATAGATTAATAGAAATGGGTTAATTTAAGTTACAAGAGCTAGCTGAAAATAAGTCTAAGCTATTGAGCAAGCATTTATAATTAATATTAAGTCTCTGTGTGGTTATTTGGGAACCAGCTGCCAAGACACAGAAAAACTCTGCCTACAGCAGGGGCTGGGGGGGGGGATACAGAATGAGGGGCATGAGGAGAGGGGAAAATAGCACTAAAGATGTTTGAAAAAGCCATAAGGAATCATATTAATTTTTTTTACCAAAAATTACATATAAACCAAATTAATGTCTATATATACATATATATACACACATATATGTATACACACACACACACACACACAGAGTTATGGCACTTGGGCTGACAATACTACCCCAAGAGCCATTGACAGTTAAACAAAAATCTCCAGTACTAGCCATCTTGAGTTGGTCCAGGGAGTCCAAGAGATTCCCAAAATAAATAATACACTATTGCTATTGCCTTTGGTTGTCTTCCAGAGATTGAAAGTAAGTATGTATTGCTGAACACACCATGCACTTTAGACAGAGGACTTGGATGATCCAAGCTAGATCTAATCTGAAGTCTCCTCCCTGAGGACTCTAGCTCTCATAGTACCAGAAAAGTACTATACAAAATGCCAAGGGAGGAAAGCAATCAATAGTCCTACCTATCCATTATGCATATGAACCACAACAACAACCAGCATAAGAAGATATCCCCAAAGGCATAATAGTGACACTCATATCTAGGTATTAACTGACAACTATCTATTTGGACTTAAGGCTTCCTCAACAGGAGGGAAAGTATGCCTGGTACTTACTGGAAATCTAGCCAACCACCCAGAATTAGTGAGATCATGGATCTTAGAGGTGAACCTACTATTGCTACTTTCCTTAATCAGCATAATTCTTAACTGCATTCTAAATACTTACCTTGATAATCAGATAAGTACAGCTTTTAACCCTCATCAAAGCAGCTTTGCTTTGCAGCAGTTGGATATGATTACAAAACAGCCAGACCTGACAGATATATCTCTAACACAACTCCTGCACCTAAGGCTCAGGGGACATCTCAGAATAAAAGGGGAGAGTCTAAGAGCCAGAGAACCAGGAAGTCTGCTGTGAGATCTTGTCTCCTAGAAATAGCAGGGAAGCTACACCCATGAAGTCTCACCAATATGGCTGCTTAAAAAAGGACCTGAACACCACCACCAACAGTCATGCTACAATGGAGGGAGAAGTCTCATAGAACCCCACCCTAGACAAAGAACTACAGGCAACGAATGACTGCTGAAATGGGGAGAATTAGTCAACCCCAGGGAAGAGCCTCTAATTGGTTATCCAGTTCCAAGTTGTCATCCCTGAAACTATATACATACAAGCAACACTAAATGTCTCAGCAGGATGTATTTATATATGTATTCATTTATACATATATGTAATAATAACAGAGAAAAGGAGGCCATGAATTTTGAGAGAGGGATATACAGAGACAGAGCTAGAGGTAGGAAAGGGAAGGGGAGTAATGATGCAATTATATTTTAATTAAAAAACTTTATAGTAATTGCTTTCCATAATAAATTTCATACTATAAATCCTTTTTATAAAACTATAGATAAATGCTTAATCATCTTAAGAACCCTAATATGAAATTACTGAGCCACTGCAAAATTAGAACAAGAACAATAACAAGATGTAACTAGTATAATGAAAATATAAATATAAATAAGCATATAAGAAGCAAATAATTGAACTATATATACTATTATAAACCACTTCTATCAATTTCACGCATTCTTTGTAAATTTTTGACTATCAATCTCACACATTTTTTGTAGGATTTAACCACATATAAAATACTTGAAATAACAAAAATATCTGATTTCATATAAAGATTAGGACTGGAATCTTAGGTTCTATTTTCTCTGTGACTAACTCCACAACACAATTGGTTTATCTGCAGCTCTTCCTATACTCACTCACCGGCCATCCCATCAGATTCCAGCCTTAAAAAGAGGGGATCAAACTGAGCGGCATATGAAAGCTTTTCCAGTAGAACCTGACACAGTGATGTGGATCCTAGGCACGGCAGTAACAATGAACTTCAGAGAAAGGAGCCTAAGCAATCACACTAGTTGATTACTTGGAAACTTTTGTAGTATTTAACCTTAGGTTGAATTTCAACATATCTTCTTACTGAAATACAAAGATTTCATGCATGTGCATGGCTTTTGATGTTGGTTAGAACAGCCAAAATGCTATCCACATTACCACACTCTGGCAATCCATAATTCAACTGTCATTTTTCAAGATTCACCATTGTAAGTTACTAACTTTTTTTTTTTAAAAGAGTAATAAAACCTTTGTACCATGACTTACATTGGTGATAAAATAACAAAAAAGCAAGCAAACAAACCTTAAATTATCTCCTGGAGTTGACTGCTTATCTACTCCAACCCCATAACTAAAAAATGGAGGCCATCTAATCAGACAGATGAAATAAATTCTCACAAATATAATTCTATGTATAAATTTAAAAAACAAAATGTAGGTGCTACCAAAGTCAGTAAATCTAGCTAATTTGAGAAAAAAGATTTTGTAGATACTCTGAAAGTAAAGTATCATACAGTTGCAGGGGAAATAAGAAACCTTAAGATACGTAGGACATAAATGTTTCTCTAGGTTTCCCTTCTCCAACACCTCCAAGCAATTCAAGCCTCCTGCACTCTGTCCATACCACAGCGAGGCCTTGACCACCACAGGTATCCATCCAGCTAGGTCTTGACCACCACAGGTATCCATCCTGCTAGGCCTTGACCACCATAGGTACCCATCCAGCTAGGCCTTAATCACCACAGGTATCCATCCAGCTAGGTCTTGACCACCACAAGTATCCATCCAACTTGGCTTCAACCAGTTGATTTGTTTGCCACTATCTATCTCTCCCAGTGAACTGTGAATCTCTGTGTCCCTAGTCACAAATAGTGTCATGCAAAAAGATGAAGGAGAAACACTGAATGAATGATTGTAAAGACAATGAATAAATACTAAATCTCCAAAATTGTATTAATCAACCTGGTTCAAAGAATACTCTAACAAAGAAACTGGGCTAGATTAACCCAAAGGGTCCTATCATGTTTACTAGCGAGAGGATGATTTCCACCTGACATGGATGTGACCCACTACCACTGAAGGAATTTCCTTGAGAAGTTCATCACTCTCTTCTTCCCTTAGAGAGATACCTGTCAAACAGAAGGGGAACAGTCTAAACTGAGCAGCATGCTGCAGTACAATCATCAAGAATGAATTATCTGTTCCCAGTGAGATTGAAGTACATCTAACCTAATAGGCAAGTGCATCCTCAGAACTGACCATACAGGACCCAGGTTAGTCTTGTTCACATCTAACTTATCCATATAAAGAAATTCAAACCAGCAGACTGGAGAGGAGGTGGAACAATGATGACCACTTTTTGAACTACACTTGACTTTCCTACAGCATTTCAATATTTAATGAAATTACATAAAGAGGCTTTATTCGAATAAAAGCTTCCCAGTTAAAAATAAGGAGCTGAGGGTACAGCTCAGTAGTAGATTGCTTGTCTGATGTGTAGGAAGGACATCTTGGATTAGATTCCCCAGAACCACAATAATAAAAAATAATTACTTGTTAAAAATAGCACCAAGCTTTCATTACAAAGATTCATTGCTACTTGAAAGCTGTAAGGAGGTAGATGGGGCTTCCCACTTGTGAACCTCACCATTAGGGATCCAACTGGCTATTTCATTAGGAAGATCTCCAACTCCTAATTTCAGGACTTCTGATAATTCTTCTTAGACTGGCTAGATTTCCAGAAATGGACAGTTCCATCAAGGATTTAAGAGTTCCATTAAATTTTAGTGCCTAGTTCTTAAATATGAACAATCAAGGATCATCAGGCACAGAGGAAGGAAGGCTTTTTTTTTTTTTTTTTTTTTTGGTTTTTTGAGACAGGATTTCTCTGTGTAGCTTTGTGCCTTTCCCTGGAACTACCAAGTGGTAACCCAGGCTGGCCTCGAACTCACAGAGATCCACCTGCCTCTGCCTCCCAGTGCTGGGATTAAAGGCGTGCACCACCACCGCCCGGCGGAAGGAAGGCTTTTAACATGAAAATAGGAGATCAAAATAAACAAGCAAGGAAAGGGGGTACACATTTAGACAAGGGGTTGGGGGTGCAGTTCAGTGTTTGACCACTTGTCTAGTATGTTTTATTCTAACACTGGAAAACAAAACAACAGAAACAGCAACTAAATGAGAAAATTAGGGGAGCAAAAACTGTAGGGAGAGGTTTTAAAACAAGAGCTGAAGTTGTAGCTCAGTGGTAAAGTATGTACAAGGCCCTGGGTTTGACCCCTAATATCATAATATAAAACAAAACCAGTAAGAAGAGAAGGAGGAAGGGAGCGAAGCAAGGAAAGAAGGAAATAAACCAAGAAAGGCAGGCAAGCAGGCTGGGGAAATGGCTCCAGGGGTAAAGGTCTGCTATACAAGCATGAAAATCTGAATTTGATCACTAGTACTAACATGAAAGCTAGATGAGACTACATACATATGTAGTCCTAGCATTAGGGTGGAGACAGGTGGGTCCCCAGGACTCAATAGGCAGCCAGTCTAGCAGAAACATCAAGTTCCACATTCAGTGAGAAATTCAATCTCAGAAAAGAAGGTAGCAAGAGCTTGAGGAAGACACCTCACATCAACCTCTAGCTGCACAGACATAGGTAAGTGAACCTACACACATGCATACACCACAGACATACAGATGCACAAATAAATATATGAGTAAATAAATGAATAAAATGAACACTGATGATCAGAGGAAATAATGCACAATTGAAAGAGCTTCCCATGGCTAAATCTAACAATTTGATCAAGAAAATGGTATTTAGATTTTTAACCCAAAATATAAAATAAAAATTAAGTCCATACTGATATAATTTAATAAAAATTAATAAATGAAGAAGAGACAAGTCTTCAGAATTTTTTTTCCTCCTTCTGAGACAAGGTTTCACTATGTTGCCTAGGCTAGCCTTGAACCGCTGGGCTCAAGTAATCCTTCTGCCTCAGCTTCCCTAATAGCTGGAACTATGCAGACTATACAAACCACTACCCCTGACCAGAAATTTTTAAAACAACTTATGTAGACACTTGTCCTCAGGGAGGTCACACCTTCTCTTCAAGTGAGGGCTGCCCTAGTGATTCCCTTCTAAAGAATATAGACTGAGCCGGGCGGTGGTGGTGCACGCCTTTAATCCCAGCACTCGGGAGGCAGAGCCAGGCGGATCTCTGTGAGTTTGAGGCCAGCCTGGGCTACCAAGTGAGCTCCAGGAAAGGCGCAAAGCTACGCAGAGAAACCCTGTCTCGAAAAACCAAAAAAAAAAAAAAAAAAAAGAATATAGACTGGAAAGAAGGAAAATTGGTATGTACTTTCATAAAGGGACAGTGGAAATGCAATGGATGTATACTTACTAGAAGCACTTGCTAATCAAAAGGCTTTGTGTGAGAGGAATGTGAAAAATGAAAATGAACGGTTAATTAAAGATCTGGGATGTAGCTCAGTGGTACAGGGCTTGCCTGGCACACATGAGGCCCTGGCTTCAATCTCCAGTACTATCACAGACAGCTATCACTACAATGTTATCTGTAACGCTGAAAAAATCAACTGGTAGATAAACATTTTGTGTAGATGCTAAGAACTTCATGCACGACAGACCATTTGAAACAACATTCAAGGCCTATAACCTATAAAGGCAGTTACTTCAAACTACCACCTGCCAATTAAAAAAATTTTCAGACCCTGTCACTTTTAAGAACCTTTTATTTTCAATTCAAATCAGAGATGGGGTGACGGGATCAAATGGGATATAGGAGACTCAATTTCATATAAACACAGTCTACCTCCTTAATTTCTTTTAAAAAATAATCATAAATAGCTTGGAGGAATTAAAATATAAGCACAAGGGCTGGGGCTACATGTAGCTCAGTGCTAGAATGCTTGCCTACTATGCACAAGGATTGAGTTTAATCCTCAATACCAATAAATTAACAAACAAATAAATAAGCAAAAATGGAAAAACTCAGCTAGGAGATTAAGGTGAAAATATCTCCCAGAAAATAAACCAAAAAGACAGAACTAAAAATCAGGAAGACGGGCTATGAAAATTAGACAGCCAGTCCAGGAGATGTATATCACAGGAAATATAGGGACGGGACAGCAATGACAATAAACACGAAGTAGGAACTCGTTCACTAATATAAAAAAAATTCCTGAACTGAAAGGGACCACAGTGGGTAAGAATAGACCCACAGTAATAACTATCAATGTGACAAATCAGAACACTGGAGACACACACAAACAAAATCTTCTAAGCATTTACTAGGAGGTAGGGAGAGGGAGGTATGCATACAAATGGTCAGGTATTCGAACAGCTTTAGACTTTTAACAGTAACATTGAATTTGGAAGACAACACAGAAATATCTAAACCCAGCTGAACTATTACTCAAATGTGAGAGAAAATGAAATTTTCAGACATGCAAAAATCTCAAAATTGTACCACCCATGCTTATTTTCTCCACAGGTTACTTGATGTGTGGTTTGAATAGGTATGGCCACTGTAGACCCATGTGTTTGAATCCTTGGCCCATAGGGTGTGGCACTATTAGGAAGTATAGCCTTGCTGGAGTAGGTGTGGCCTTGTTGAAGGAAGTGTCTCCCTGTGGAGGCTTTGAGGTCTCATGATCAAGCTAGGCCTAGTATGGCAGTCTCCTTCGGATCAAGATGTAGGAATTTCAGCTCCTTCTCCAGCACCATGTCTATCTCAATGTCACCATGCTTTCTGCCATAATGATAATGAAGTAAACCTATGAAACTGTAAGCCAGCCCCAATTAAATGTTTTCCTTTATAAGAGTTGTGGTCACAGTGTCTCTTCACAGCAATAGAAACCCTAAGATACTTGAAGATATAATAATGGGAAGATGTGTCCCTTGAAAATAGGAAACAAGACAACATGAGATACAGGAAACAAGCCAAGACAGAGGAAAGGATATATTCAGAATGGTACTGAAAGAGAAATCCCCTGCTAATGGGCATAGGCTAGGCCTAGAAAACAAGCAGGACAGAGGAGCCTGGGACAGCCCTCTCCAGAAGACTAAACTAGCTGGCTGATGCATATTCCCACAAGAGAAGATTTAGATAATGAGAATACACCAAAAAAGAAAAATCCCAATCTTCTTACTGGAAACAAGGGCCCAAACAGTGTTTTTTGCGCTTTTTCTGTTTTATAAAGAAAATTCATTTATTTTTTTTTATTCTGGCTTATTTGCCTGTTTGTTGTCTAGAGAGAAAGAAGGTTTGGAGTTGGATGGGTGTGGAGGTGGGAAGTATCCAGGAGGATATGGGAGAGGGGAAACCATGATCAGAATATATTGTATGAATTTTCAATAAAAAAAAAAACCAAGAATTCGAGCAGCTCACTTAATCATAGATACTTATCTTATACAATTATGAAATAATACTCAAGATGGGGCCAGAGGGCATAGGGGAGGGACAGAAAGTATTCAGGTGTATAACACAGTGGGAGGTGAGGTCAGAACAGAACAACTCAAAAAGGAACAGTGAATATTCCATAATGTGACGCCAACAGTGAAAATCTGCTGCTGAAAGATCAAAAAACTGGTCAGTCAACTCAGGGAAAAGAAGGCTCTGTGAGAAGTTAAAATGGTTGCTTCAAGGGAGGGGAAAATTGGGGTAGGAGGCAGAGGATTAATCTGTAACAAGCCCTATACAAGCATCTGTCCCTTTTATATAAACATATATAACTTTAAAAAAAGCTGAAATACTCATATGTCATTGTCTACTTTTTTAACGTAAGCAGGGGGAGTGGAAATATCTGTAATTGGTTATGATTCATTAGTTGTAAATAGTCTGTACTCAGACCTGCTCTGATGTCTATTTTAAGAAGGCAATATGATAAATATCTACTGAAAAACATTTAGTAATGTTAGTAGAAAATCTTTAAGTCTAACCCAAACTAATACTTATCTTTAATTACAAGCAAAGGTTATAAAATATGGAATCAGGCCTAAGAATATGAGGCAATTAGCTTAAAAGCCATTTCTTTATCTAGTTTCTCTTTCAGGTTCCTCCTACTGCGTTTTCAAGGCTAATTATATCTGTGGGTGAAAGTGGTTTGATGCAGACAAGACCTGTGCCCTTCTGCCTTTGACACTTCAAAAAATACCAGGCTTGGAAAAGTAGGAAGTAGCAATGATAAAATGTGGGTTTGAACAGTGAATACTGAATGGACTGAAATAGACAGAGAGGCTAACATGCAGAAATAGATAAAAACAAACACACAATTCAATTCTGTTAACAGTTTTAGTATACTCTGCTTTAGTCTAGTTCCCTTTGCACTGGACAGAAATATGCCCTTGATTCTATACAAATGCAAGTCAAAATCAGCTTAAATAAAATTTTCTTCCATGTAAACACTAGCATACATCCAAAGGACCAAATTAGAAATTAATCACATTCTTTTACCTCTACCACAAGAAATATTGCTCTTAATATTGTTATTAACATAAAATACATCTTTAAAACAGCTGGCTAGTACACTACTTAAATTAGTGCTCAGTTCATATAAGTACTATCTCTTTGCACTTAAGGTGACTACATTGGTTATTACAGGATCAATGGCTTAGGTACTAAACCCAGATTTTGGTTGCTATGAACAGTAATCATTTCTTAAATCTCATATAACTGACAGTTCTCCCATCTTTAAGACTGTAGCTAACGTTCATTCTCAGAGATTTTCAATTCTGAGATTTACTATATTTGATCTTCTTCAGGAAATACTATTTTGAGGAAAATACATACCAGTCAGACATGAATGGTAGATAATATCCTCATAAACACTCTCTAATAGCAAAGCATTTTTAACCCCTAAAAGAGGATGAACAAAATTAAAATTTTAATCCACCTGTCTTGGAAATAGGATTATGGATATTTTTAAACTTAATTTTCTACTTTCTGTATCTTTCCTTCCTTCCTTCCTTCCTTCCTTCCTTCCTTCCTTCCTTCCTTCCTTCCTTCCTTCCTTCCTTCCCTCCCTCCCTCCCTCCCTCTCCTCCTTCCTTCCTTCCTTTTCTTCTTTCCTTTCTCTTCTTTTCCCCCTAAAGTCTCAGTATATTTCTAAGTAGGCCAAGGCTGGCCTGGATCTCTAGATCCTTCTGTCTTAGCCTCTCAGCCTCTTGAGTGCTGGAATTCCAGGCCTATATTGTTAGAAATTGGCACTCCTCCACCCACAGCCTGCCTTCAGCAACTCAGGGCCAGCAGCCACTTCATCACCAGCCATTAAATGCGACATGTGTACCCTTTAAAACATCCCCACAATCACAGATAGCTCTCTGGCCATCACAGATCTCTCGCTCTCTGTATGTCTCTATTTCTCTCACTGTCTGTCTCTGTCTCTGTATCACTCGTCCCCACTCCAAGGCAGCATTTTGCTCCCCCACAAAAAATCTCTTGCCTGAGATCTGTTACATGATATGATCTCTGTGGCATTCCATTCTTTGGCCCCAATCGATCCACCAAAGTACTCTTCCACAGAAACCCTACCATATACCACCATACCTGCCTCTAGTTCTTCAGTTTAAAAAAAAATGTTAGAAAATGTTAATAGTTGCTCAGCTTTTGACATAAGTAGGCATCAGTTTATGGAAAAAATATAATGAATGCACAGTGTGATCTACGAACCAGGTATGGTTGTATACACCCATAATCCCAATTTACCGGTAAAATTCAAAGGCTCAACTACTAAACTACAGTCCCAGCTGTTTGGTTTGATTTGGTTTGAGGACTAAGTCTTGCTTTGGACTTGTAGTCCTCCTGTCTCAGCCTCTTGAGTATCTGGGATTATAGATGTATGCAACCATATCTAGTTCAAAGTTATCTTTTTATTTTTTATTTATTTATTTCTTTGGTTTTTCAAGATAGGGTTTCTCTGTGTAGCCCTGGCTGTCCTGGATCTCGCTCTGTAGACCAGGCTGGCCTTGAACTCAGAGATCTGCCTGCTTCTGCCTCCCAATTCCTGGAATTAAAGGTGTGCGCCACCATCGCTCAGCTAAATTTATCTTTTTAATACTTGATACCACATCATGCTGTGCATATATTAGAGAATCTAGAAATATTTAATTTGTTTACTTTTATGACAGATGCAAGCTTTCAAAACTCATTATAGTTTTTCATGAACTAATACCTAAAAGAAAATTCTACCTCCTACTGAAATGAACAGGAATGAAATGAGTTAACATTCTCTGTTTCCATTGGCTACCTATGTAAGTAGAAGCAAGTACATGAAGGCCCAGCATACCTGTAGGAGAAGAAAGCCACCGCCTACTGCAGTCGCTGCAAGCTTTCCAACCTTCTGGAATAAAAATCCTGCACACCTTTAATGACAGAAATAACAAAGAATGAGAACAATCAGTGATGCACTACATTTCTTCTACATTTTATTGCTTTGCTAATAAAAGCTTAATGTCCTCCCATTTCTCCTGATAATGTCCTTTGCCTGGTCAGAAACCTTCAGTGTTTTCCTTCAGTCATACAGGGTGGTTAAAAATGCACACTAAAATGTCTGAGATTTGCTGCAAAATGAGGAAAGAAGGGAAGAGGGAGACTTAAAAGGAAAATAAAAAGAGCAACTACTGAAACCAATTGTGAGTATCTGAGTTCATGATACTCCTTCTCCATTTGTGTAAGCTGAAATTTCCCACAGTAAATCATTTGCTTCTTTTGCTTAATGCAGTCAAGGTGTTCCATACATCTGGCCAACACATACTCTACCCAAAGCAGCTCCAATCCAGTTAGCTTCAAATGTTATTATCATCTTTATTTGAGCTATTAATCTTCCCAATTCTATAGATTCCTGCCTAGCTCTGCCTATGAAAAGCCTTCCTGTCCTGTGTGTCATTCCACTTTTACGATTACATTGCCCACATTTCTCAGAGCCCCCTTATCTAGCATTGATTTTCTGTATAAAGCTTGCTTTGTCTCATCTAACTGTAGAGTGTCATCCCATACCTCTTGCGTGAACTCACAGTTCCCCCTCGCTATTCCAGATCAAAATAGCACAAAGAATCCCAGATTTCTAACCCTAGCCTTATGCGCTGAATTGGTGTCTCCCCAAATTACTGTCCTTCATGAGACTTTACTTGGAAATAAGGTCACTGTTGATGTAATTAGGTAAGATGAGGTCATACTGGAACTGGTAGGTACTTAATTCAATGAGTCATGTCACAGGGACACAAACAAAGCCAAAACAACTGCTGTAATGGGCAGCCATTCCAGCTTTGTCCTGGAAGTTCCAACCCCCATTGAAGCTTTGGTAACAGTCACGCCTACAAGGTGGGGCTAAGAGAGGACCCTGAGGACCCGAGATCGGATGCGCTGGCTCTCTTGGTTCCTGGACCCTGGACACTGGAGGTAGACCGAGCAGAGTTCTCCAAAGAACACTGCCTGACTACGCTACACCTTTCCCAGACCCTGTAACCTATCCCTTCACTTGTAAGTTACCCCACAAAATAAACCTCCCTTTTAACTACGTGGAGTGGCCTTAATAATTTCACCAATAAACTGCTACTAAGGTTCCAATTTCTATGTACCATTCTCCATTTCCCACTTAACATTCATTTCAGATTTCCTCATCTTCAACTGAAAGTTGTCTATACCCTGTCTCTAAAACTGCTTTTTCCTTTCTATTCTTTTGTTAATATTTTGGCTGTGTGTGTGTGTGCACGCGCATTTACACACAGGGATGTCCAAACACAACGTACATGAGTTGATTCTCTCTACCATGTGGGCCCTATGGTCCTATGGATAGAACTCAAGTCACCAAGCTTGGCAACAAGCCTACTTGCTGAGCCATCTTGCCAGCCCTCCTTTGTACTCTTAAGGGCATCATTACCTTGGTAATGTTATGTTGGGATTCCAGAACTGTGCTTCTAGACCATGCTCTAACGGCACCAGAATCAGTCTTGAAGGCCTCCAGGTCTCCTAGCAACCACCCATTATCACACTAGTTTTCATTTCTTATGATCAAAAACTCACAGCTAACTACCTACTACAGCTAAATACAATCTCCTCAGGCTGTCCTTCATGTCTTGAATAGGTCTGAAATGTTAAGTTAGGTTCATGCCTATTAACTGTGTTCCTCTTTTATGCCACAATATCACACCAATGTTATATCCTAAGAATATTTCAAAACATTACTACATTGAATCTACACTACAGTCCAAGTCATTACAGCAAATCACCTATGTAGCTGCCGATGTCACTCAGAGGCAGAGTGCATGCATGCCATATGCAAGGCCACAGATGTCACTCAGAGGTAGAGTCCTTGCCTGCTATATGCAAGACCCTGAATTTACTCCCACACTAGTTAAAAATAAAAAACAAGCCACCTATGTATTAGTGTTCTATTATACAGTTCAGGCCATAGGATGGCTCAGCAGGTAAAGGCACTTGCCACCAAGCCTGAAGACCTGAGTTTGATCCTCAAAACCCACATGGTAGAGTGATCTGATTCCTATAAGCTGTCCTCTGACCTCCACACATACAAATAGATCAGTGTCAAAACAAAAACAAAAACAAAAACAAAAAACCACAAACCATTACATAGCTCCTGGTTTGAACACTTGGCAGATACTGATAATCCAAACGTATGCATTACTATTATCAAGAATATGTTCCTCATACGGGAGTCAATAAAGTCTTAGAAAGAGAAAAAAAAGTAGGCAAGTATCTACAATATCCCAAGTCGGATGTTCCATAAGCTGTGTACCACTGCTAGCAAGCAACAGTCACTAAGATGACTCTACTAACTTTTGCTCTGCCTTTAGGCTTTTCAAGAAAACCTGGCAATCATGGGCCTTCTTACCAGGTTTGGTCTACAAGAAGAAAATGTGCAGTAATCCTATAATTCTATTTCTCAATTATTTTTAAAATATCTTTTAACATTGGGCTTTTGGCCATGACTCCATTTAACCAATCACCTCTGGCACCAAATTATGAATTGATTTAAGGGGGACAGAGGTGTAATCATTGTACAGTGAATCATTGAAGTGACCAAGGTCCTCAGCAGAAATTTCTGCTCTAACGGCATGCTTTTTCAATAAAGCAGTATTAATACCGTGCCTGTGTGCCATGGAATCTTCACAATAGTTGGTTTTTGACTGTTTTACATTATAAAAGGGCTTTTATAAGCAGGCATAGGAAACCATCACTATTCCAAGGTCCATGTAAAACACACATGAAGAAATGTTATTTACCCATGCCACATGGAAGCATGTATTTTAATTAACACAAGATGAATTTACCTTAGAATGTAAAGGGAAAAAAAATGCTTACACTTTAAGCACCGTCACTTCAAAAGAGTCATCAACATTTTTCAAAATGTTGAACTGGTTCTGTCCCTTATTATCTGGTTAATCTTTTATTCCAAAAATAACAAAACTAAAATACATGGTAACAACAGTGTAATCATGTGGTCTGAGTTGTTGCCTAGTTAATGGTCATTAAGCACTCCTTATTGTACTCCACATTATTGCAGAATAAGCAATCGGTCCATTAATTTTAACACAGAAGCAATGCTGTCAGATCTTCAAAGCACTATCATAATCTGAACTAGCACACAAAAAAAAATCGAATCCGCTGCATCATCATGAATAATTTTTACTGACCATTAATGCTTCTATGTACAGAGCTGAGACTCCTAGAGGCCAGTTCTGCAGTGGGAGTTCTCATGGGTTTTTCCAATTGTTGGCACTGAATAGCAAATAACTACAATTAACTTGCTGAATTTGGAAATTTGATAATGAATCAAAGGAAGGGTAATGGGGGAAGAGTGGAACTATGGTGGGCCTGTGATAGAGGGAAATCATCAAAATCCAACAAGGAGTGTCTAAACGTTGATCTAACCAATTACATCAGGGAAAAGCCCCAAAGTTGTGCTCTTCTGGAATTAACAGTGGAGAGCCATCGAAGATGTATGGTGACTGACCCATTTACAAAAGGACAATAAATAGCTAGGTTCGCATTGAAATTCAATGAAAAAGATGTTCTCACCAGCCAGTCACACCACCCATTACAATCTGGGTAGCTACGGAGTATTTTTCTACCATAGGTCCCGAACTGTGGCCAAATACTCGATTCCACCAGTGGTGTCTTCTTGCATACTCAGTTAAATCCAACACTTCATAAGACTCATCATCGCTTTCATAGTCTTTAAAAAACACAAAACGAAAACATAAATCAATCTATACTCGGAAACGTCTAACAAATTGTTTTCATAAAACCTGTGACTGTCATGTCTGGCCTATAACTAAAAATGGCCAGATGGAAACGAATGAGCAATATTAACTCAATCCCTGAGACTAGGGCCTCAAGAGAAAAAGGCTTAGCAATAGCATCCCCATTTCCTTTTCAAAGACATAGGGACATGCAGCCAGGAGCCAAGTGAGTTACGAAGCAGTGAGTGGTTACCTGCCTAATCAGAATAAGGTCAAGGCAGGGTCCATTTCCATCAGTGGGTAAAGGGGGAGAAGGGATGTTCCTCCCCTGAAAGAACAGGTTAGGAAGCCAGCCAAGGAAATCAGGACAGGCCTGAAACGGAACCAACCAATCAACCCACCAACCCCCCTACTGTAGCAAGATGGAGAAAGGCTAGAGGTGGGGGCAGGGCAGGGTCCGGCATTGGTAAGTGTAGGGGAGCATGGTGAGTTCCGCAAAGAGGGGAAGGTGACGTCTGGTTTGGAGGGGGGTTGCTCAAAGGGGCTATGTAGCGACCGAGCCCCACAAACACTGGAGGAGGGGAAGGGAGAAGCACCATGGGAGCAAGGTCGAGAGCTGTGGGCCGCGTCCCAGAGACTACTTCGGGTCCTGGCTGCTCACCTTGGGGAGGGGGGTTCCGGGACGCCATGATACCGCCGGCGGCCAGTTCGGGGTGGTCCCCGCCCGCCCTCCTCTCCCCAACACTTTAAAGGACGCTCTAGGCCGAAGTGGAAGTCTATGGTCTCTCTTTTTCCTCAGCCTCCACCTCCTCCTACTCCTCCTCCTCCAGACTCAGTCTTGTCACCGCCCACTCTTCCCAGCACAGCGCCATCAGCACTTTGTGCGCAGCCGCAAGACTAGGGATTGGGGCGGACTATTTGGGTCCTCGCCCTACGAGGGCTTATGGGAATTGTAGTTCCGTGCTCTTCTTCCCGGGTGGCCTGGGCATTTCCCAACCCCCACTAGAGTTTCCAAGAGAAAATTTCGTTATTCTTTTTTTCTTTAAGCTGAAGGGATGGGTGGAGGAACGGCGCTGGGCAATAGAACAGGGCAACCAGTTTGGCTCGACGGACTGTCCTTAACCAGTCTTCAGTCAGGTTACTCTTCTGAAGCTGTCTTTCTGATTAGATGTCCTCGTTAGGTCCTATCTTTGGTCTCCAGTTGTTGCAAAAATTCTGTTGACTTTAACAAAAATTCCACCCCTGCTCCTTGCTTGATATCTAATAACTCAGACCTTTCTTCAGTAACCCTATTAAGTTGGCTTAGTAATTAACTCCCCTGCCCTGATGTCTCCTCTTTGTAGGACTCCACAACTTGACCCTCTCCCTCAGATTATGCACTATAAATCACCGGCATTTTTCTGTATTCCAAACTGAAATGGATCCATTGCCCATTTTAACTAGTGTCAAGATAATTTTTAAAGGGTGTTTTGTAAAAAACGTGTCTTAAGCACCAAACCAGCAAAAGATATGAAACTCCCTGTTTCAAGCCATGTATTTCACAAACTTCCACAGGCTCACCAAGAGACAGAAAATTTTTTAGTGCCCTATTGCTAAGAAGTATAGGACTGCTTTGATGGAATTGTTAGATAGTCAAGCATACATAATTCTTTAGCTTGTATTTTTGTTTGGTTAGTTATTTTTATTTTTTATTTTAATTTATCATTATTATTATTTTGGTTTTTCAAGACAGGGTTTCTGCGTGTAGTTTTGCGCCTTTCCTGGAACTCACTCTGTAGACCAGGCTGGTCTCAAACTCACAGAGATCTGCCTAGCTCTGCCTCCCAAGTGCTGGGATTAAAGGCGTGTACCACCACCTCCCTCATTGGTTATTTTTAGACAACGTCTCACAGAACCCAGGATTCACTGTAACTCCCTATGTAGACCAGGCTGGCCTGGGACTTGTACAGATCCATCTCTGTCTCTCCAGTACTGAGATTAAGGCATGTATCACTAAGACCTACTAGCTTGTTTGTTTTTACATGTCCTCACTGTGTGAGCTCCAACGCTCAATTCCTCTGTCTCACTCTCTCTGGTGCTGTGATTACAGACATTCACCACCATGCTGAGATTTTTAGAATCGTTGTTATTATTTAAATATGACATAGGGATAAAGTCAAATTTTTTATCATGAAAATCCATGGAATTCTATAGGATGTAAAAACATGTTGTGTACCAAACAGCTAACCCAAGTTCACATAAATTAGCACCAAACTTATTTAAAACATGAATTCTATCTGAATTAGCTGTATAGTTAAAATGAATAGCCTGATTTGTATTAACATTACTGGAAAGTTAAGACATTCTAGTTTAAAGTACATTATTTAAGAATATTAGCTTTGCAGTTGATATTTCAAATCTTGGCAGTTTTTAAACCTCTTGCTTATTAATTTTTTCATTTATATAGCTTGCAAATGTCTTTCAATTATTTGTTGATTGGGATAGAATACTTCTAAGCAGGTAATATCCCTACAAATTGAATTACTTACCTTCATTACCCTTCATGTTATAATACTAATTTATAATAACTATTAAGTAACTTGTGTTTCTTAGTTCTTACCTTATCTATGCAAATAATTATTAGCCTTTAGCTTCAACTCTGCTTTCCTTTAAGGATGTTTAGTAAAGCAAATTTTCTCTGCTATGGTCTAATGGGATTCCAATATCTACAGAACTAGCAAGACATAAAGACATGTAGACAATAATGACAAGCATTCATTTCATGTCCATGAAGGGGTTTGCAGAGCTGGGAATAAAGGAGAAAGAGAATGAAGATAAACACTCCAAACATGGGGCAGAAAGAGAATATAAGGCAAGGGTAAGGCGCCTCAAGGAAGGAGAGGATATTGGAAATTTTAAACATTGATATAAAATAAGATAGTCTAATCAATGCTGAAATAATGTACCTATTCTAAGGTGACTAAGTTTGTGGTGATATTTTGTGTATGCTCTAACAAATAAAGCTTGCCTGAAGATCAGAGGGCAAAGCCAGCCACTAGTTAGCCATAGAGGCCAGGCATTGGTGGCGCACACCTTTAATCCTAGCAGAGGCAGACAGATGTCTGTGAGTTCAAGTCCACCCTGGGCTACATGAGGTTAATCCAGTCTAAAAGAAAAACAGCCAGGCAGTGATGGCTTATACCTTTAATACCAGTACTTGGGAGCCACACCTTTAATCCCAACACTAGGGAGGTGGAGACAGGAAGTAATATGGTCGGGCAGAGAAAGGAATATAAGGCAGGAGGAGACTGGGCCCCTTTTGGTTGAGGATTTGGAAGATGTAAGAATTAGTGGCTGGCTGCTCTGCTTCGCTGATCTTTCAGCTTTCACCCTGATATCTGACTCCGGGTTTTTATTATTAAGATCAATTAGGATTCATACTACATAAGTTCATCACACTGCTGGTTCCCCCACCAAAAGAAAAAAAGCGGGTTTTTTAATCCACATATAATGACTAGATAAACCTTTATGGCTAGGGCTCTAGCTCAGTTGTAGCCTGTTCACCTAGCATCTATAAGGCCCTGGTTCGAATCTTCATGCCATAAAAAAATCAGAATATTTTTTTAAATTTTTTTTTTTTTTTTGGTTTTTCGAGACAGGGTTTCTCTGCATAGTTTTGCGCCTTTCCTGGAGCTCACTTGTAGCCAGCTGCCTCGAACTCACAGAGATCCGCTTGGCTCTGCTTCCCGAGTGCTGGGATTAAAGGCGTGCGCCACCACCGCCCGGCATTTTTTTAAATATTTAAGTATTTATTTATGTATGTGTACGTGTGCACGCACATGCATGAATGACAGAGAGAGAGAGAGAGAGAGAGAGAGAGAGAGAGAGAGAGAGAGAGAGAGGATGCCAGAAGAGGACATTGAATCCTCTGTAGCTGGAGTTACAGGTAGTTGTAAATTGCCTGATATGGGTTGGGTGCTGGGAACTGAACTCAGGTCCTCTGCCAGAGCTTGCATCACAACTTCAAGGTCAGACTAGGCTATACACTGAGTTCAAGACCACCCTGGAAAACATTGAGACTCCTGTGATGGTTAGTGTTAATTGTCAAATCCACACCTTGGAGGTAGGCCTCTGGGCACACCCATGAGGGATTATCTAATAACCTCTGGGAGTGTCTGTGAGGGATTTTTGCTTTGTACTGACTGATGTAGTAGGACCCATCTTGATTGTGGGCAGGACCATTTACCTTGTCAGTGGGGCCTTGATCGTATAAAATGAAGAGGGCAAGCTGAGCACTGGCACAGAAATATGTATTGTTCTCTGTTGTTGACTGTGTTGCTGTTGATGTAATGTGACAAGTTCTCTCAAGCTCCTGCTGCTATGACTTCCCTGCCATGATGGGCTGTAACCTGGAATTGGGAGCCAAACAAACCCTTTCAACCCTTTCTCATTAAGTTAATTTTCTCAGTATATTTTTTTAATCACAGCAACAGGAGAAGAAACAATGACAGACCTGCTCTCGAAACAAAGAGTCAAAAAATGTGCTGGGAATATGCCTCAGTGTTATAGTGCAAATGGCCCAAATTCCTATTCTGTCCCCAACCCAGGTACTTCTTAAAAGTCACTATTTTAAAATGTTTCAGACAGACTCAGGCCAGGATGCAGGTAGGTTAACTGCAGACCTTCACCTCTTCCTCTGCTCCTCTAAGTCCAATCACCCAGTCTCATCCCAGTTCTGCAGCTGACTACCTGCTGAAACCTCCCTCCCCTCATTAAAAGTCTCCCAACCCAAAACAGCCCAGGGCTAGATGGTTTCAGTACAGAATTCTACCAGACTTTCAAAGAATAGTTACTGCCAATACCCCTCAAATTATTCTACAAAATAGAAACAGAGGAACATTGCCCAATTCATTTTACAAGGCCACAGTTACCCTGATACCCAAACCACATAAAGACCCAACAAAGATGGAGTGGAGGGGAAGGAAAGGAGGAGGGAGGTGAGGGAGAGAGAACTACAAACCAATTTCCCCTATAAATATAGATGGAAAAAATTCTTGATAAAACACTCACAAGCCGAATCCAAGAACACATCAGAAAGATCATCCACAATGATCAATTAGGCTTCATCCCAGAGATACAGGGATGGTTCAACATACAAAAATTTGTCAATGTACTATACCATATATACAAACTGGAAGGAAAAAAACCCCACATGATCATCTCAATAGATGCAGAAAAGACCTTTGACAAAATCCAACACCCCTTCATGAATAAAAGTATTGGAGAAGTTAGGGATACAAGGGACATACCTAAACATAATAAAGGCAATTTACAGCAAGCTGACAGCCAACATCAAATTAAATGGAGAGAAACTCAAAGCTATTCCACTAAAAACAGGAACAAGACAAGTCTATCCACTCTCTTCATACCTATTCAATACAGTACTTGAAGTTCTAGCTAAAGCAATAAGACAACTATGATGGGAATGTCTTTCTGTATGCTGTGAAAATGTGTTGCTCTGATTGGCTGATAAATAAAGCAATTTGGCCTATGGCAAGGTAGCTTAGATGCAGGTGGAAAATCCAAACAGTGAGGAAGGAGAAAAACAGAGCAGATGAGATGCTGCCAGCCCACTGCCATGAGAAGCAAGATGTAAAAGTACTGTAAGCCACAAGCCACGTGGCAAAATACAGATTCATAGAAATGGATTAATTTAAGATATAAGCACTAGCTGGCAAAAAGCCTGCCATGACCATATTTTAAAAATAATATAAGCCTGTGTGTGTTTATTTGGGTCTGAGTGGCTGCAGGACCAGAGGGTAAGAGAGATTTGTCCTGACTGCAGGCCAGGCAGGACACAGGAAAACTTTTAGCAACACAACTGAAGGAGATAAAAAACATAAACTTCGAAAGAAAGAGGTCAAAGTATCGTGTTTGCAGATGGCATGATAGTATACATAAGTGTACCCTAAAAGTTCCTCTGGGAAACTTCTACAGTTGATAAACACTTTCAGCAAAGTAGCTGGATAATAAAATTAACCCATAAAAATCATAGCCCTCCTATATACTAATGGCAAATGTTCTCAGAAAGAAATCAGGGAAACAATACATTTCACAATAGCCTCAAATAATATCAAGTATTCTGGGGCATCTGTTACTATGGAACTGAAATATTTGTATGATAAAAAAAAACTCTTTTGACTATTGTACACCAACCTGAAATGAACACTAATATACAAGTATCCTGAACTGTTCAAGTCCCTGGCCAGTATATCACTCTTGTAATTTAGTCACAACAAATACATATTTGTTTATAGCGAGCATGTATTTGTCTACAGAAATGTTGGAAGAACACACAATACATGAACAAAAGTGGCTAAGAGATGGAAAGTTAAGATAACTCCTTTGGGCCAGGGAGATGACTCAGTGGGTAGATACCTGTTGTATAATCTGGATGACCAGAGTTTGGTGGAAGAAAAGGGCTGACTCCTAAAAGTCCTCTATTGATGAAATTATTAAGGCCACTCCACATAGTTAAAATGGAGGTTTATTTTGTGGGGTAACTTACAAGTGAAGGGATAGGCTACAGGGTCTGGGAAAGGTGTGGCGCAGTCCAGCGGTGTTCTCTGGAGAATTCTGCTCAGTCTAGCTCCAGCGTCCAGGGTCCAGGAACCAAGAGAGCCCACATATCCGGATCCTCTCTCAGCCCTGCCTTGTAGGCGTGACCATTACCAAAGCCTCAATGAGGGTTGGAACTTCCAGGTCAAAGCTGGAATGGCTACCCACTACAGTCCTCCTCTGTAGCATGTAGCTAGAGTTTTCCTGCTTTGCCCACAGTCAGGACAAATCTTTGTCACCCGCCAGTCCCACAGCCACTCAGACCCAATGAAGTAAACACAGAGACTTATATTGCTTACAAACTGTATGGCCGTGACAGGCTTCTTGCTATCTGTTCTTATAGCTTAAATTAATCCATTTCCATAAATCTATACCTTGCCACGTGGCTCGTGGCTTACCGGCGTCTTCACATACTGCTTGTCATGGTGGCGGCTGGCAGTGACTCCTTCCGCCTTCCTGTTCTTTCTTTTCTCCTCTCTGTTAGTCCCGCCTATACTTCCTGCCTAGCCACTGGCCAATCAGTGTTTTATTTATTGACCAATCAGAGCAATTTGACATACAGACCATCCCACAGCATTTCCCCTTTTCTGTTTTTTTTTAAAGGAAGGGTTTAACCTTAACATAGTAAAATTACATATAATTTGGGAATTTGGGTGTAGCTTCTCTTACTACTTTTTGCTGGAGGGGGGCGCTGTATCTTATGGGGACACAAAGAAAATTTTAGGATCATGGAGTAGTCTGTGAGACTGTATCGTCTGAGCAAGTTGCTTTGAAACGATTCTGGATGTTGGATCATCTGGGCCATGGTGTCATCAGAGACCTTTCAGGGGGTCTTGGTTGGTCAAACCTGATGTATCTTAATCTGGAACAAATCCATAGCCTCTGGCTTTCTGTGGAAACAAAAGCAGAGCCTCCTTTCCAAAGCGACATATCTTTACATCCAACACAGCAGTGGCATATGTGCATTTCACCCACAATAATAAATATAAATATAACCAAGTTTGTTGGAGTCCAGCTCCCACCTGTTGAAGGGTTCTTGGGGGGAGGAAGGAGGAATGAGGAAGTATTAGATAGAAATATAGGCAGAGACGACGAGAAAGACAGAGACACAGGATAGCTTTGGGAGGGCCCTGGGTCAATAAATACCTGGTTGCCTTGAGTTTTATTCTAATGGGCTTTTTGTACAATGCCAAGGGGAGAGGCCAAAGACCTCCCCCTTCAAGATCAAAGCACAATGTACAGCCAAGTGTAGACCCTTCAAAATACCTGGGAACCACGCCTCTGGCCAAATCATCCCATTATGCAGCCTTGCTGGGCAAAGCAAGCTCAAACTTTCTGACCTTGAGTAAAGCCTTACTAGGGAGCCTTTGTGGGCTTCCACACAAATTGAAAAACTTCTTAAGTATACCTTTTCATGGTTTTAGTATTCGATATTGTTAAATGTATTGTGTGAGCTAAAACTTAATTTTCCATTCTTGAGTTTCCATCAAAGGATCTATTAATGAAGTTGAGAGCTGTGTATGGGGAAGGGTAGAGAAGCAAAGAAGACATGACTCTCAAGTTATCCACTGTTAGGTTAGTAAAGTATTTACAAATTCAAAGTGTGGAAAGAATACTTTCAGAGCCAGGTGTGGTGGCACACACCTATAATCCTAGCACTTGGAAGGCTGGGGCAGAAAAATCTCAAGTCCCAGACTAACCTGGTCTATATAGCAAGATCCTCTCTCAAAACACTAGAAAAAAAAGTTGCTTAATTAACTCATTGAACAATGTTTACTTTTTTCCTATATGTGAAAATGCCACATTTTATTGCTGATTTTTATCCCTAATAGTTCTGACAGTTCTTGTTCATCTAAATATTGCATAGCTGTGCCAATAATGTTATCTTGTTTTACAGGTTATAATCTCCATAGGAGCAGAATGGTGCTTGTAAAAGTCAGTATCCCAATGACATAAAGGAAAAATTTAAACAGAATTTTCTTAGTTCTGTCAAAATAAATAATATTGCTGCGGAAATTGAACTCATACTGCCTCATACCTCCAAAAAAAAAAGTAGGGTTCTAATGCCCCATGATCTCAGAGAGAGACAGGGAGGGAAGCAAGGAAGGGAAAGAAGGAGAAAGAGAGGCCACAGTCTCTTATTATGACCCCCACATCCCAGATTGTGAGGGGGGCAATGCATTTTTCAAAGAAAGGCCCAGGAGTAAGATGAGGTTAGTAATAATGTCATCCAATTATGTAACAAAAGGAAAAAGAAAGCAGTCCCCATCTCAGATCAGTGAACATGCTCTTACTAAAGAGTACACAGAGAGAAAATTGTTCACATTAGTCAGATGGCAGAGTACAGGAAATAAACCCCATCAGATGCAAGCCCTTAAAGTCACATGCAAAATTTGCTGCAGCACCTGGCTTATCAGAGGGTATCCAAAGCTTGTTGGCTGGTCCATGGAAAAATCCTTCTGTGGCTTTCTCTTTTCTGGCTATTTTTTAAAATAACTCAGCACACTTCCTTAGGGGGACCGAAAAGCAAACACGTGGCCAGTGCAGCCAGCCCCGAGGGTGTCAGGAGACTGGAAGGCAGCCAACAGCCCCATTCCCTGATGCAAGCCTTCCTGCTCATAAGCAGATTTCAAAATAACATTTCTCACTCCAAAACATCTAGTGCAGGCTGACAGTTCTTGGATGGATGGAAATGGGCCGGTTCTTTGAGGGTACTTTAGCAGCTCATCTTTTGAAAATGTTTTGAGTCCTACATTCAACAGAGAAGCATCCAGAACATCAAGCCCATTAACAACAAGACAGAACAAATAAATGTGAACAATCTCAATGGCTTTTTACTGTTCCTTCAACTTACCTTGTGATAACTTACCTTGTGCTAACTTACCAAGATCCCAGTGGATAACACATTAGTTCATCATTCCTCTGCTCCTCTCACTGTGCCTCTCAGCTGTGCTCTCCTGCTTTGGGCAAATGTTTGATTATGACTTTGGGTTACTGAGGAAAAAATTTAAACTATCCAACACTACTGATTTTCAATTCAATTCCCAGCCAGAGTTTCAGTTAAATATTTTGAATTAACTCTTAGAATTGCAAACAGGACCTTGACAGGAAGCTAAGGGGAGGCTCCAGAGGCAGCTCCCCAAAGGCTCTAGCATGGCTACCAGGTTTGGAACTACAGGGAAGCTTGCTCTACCCATAACTATTCACTTCCTCAGAGTTCAACCCTTCCCCAAACTGTCCTGTCTTTTAAGCTTGTCAGTTCCACTAGGAAAAGTAGACGATGCAGAGTTCACCGACTGATTGGTATAACCTAGGGTCTCTGTTTCACTTGGAAAATGGGATCCAAACACTGCACAAATGCGATGTGGCAAGCTGAGTTGGTGGGAAGAAAGAGCTGAACAATGCAGACTTTATTCTCTCAGCTGGAAAGGTAGCTTCAAGAAAATGTCCACCTCTCAGTTTCATGAGGTACAATGAGTGGAGTCCATGTATATCCTGTTATGCTCAAGGAATTAAAAAAAAAATCACTGCAGGCATTAAAAGGAATCCTAGTATCTAATTATCTTTTACTGACACATAAGAGTATAGTTACCTTATTTTTTAAATCAGATATTCTACTTTGATAGAAAAAGAAGGAACAGTAATAAAACAAATACTAGTTCTTTTTGCCAGGAAAATATTTCAAATATTAATATACAAAGTGTCTATGATGGTTAATCTCAATCAATTCAATGAGCTCCAGAATCACCTTGGAGATGAGCTTCTGGCTGTGCCTCTTGGGAATTATCTTGATTAGGTTAGTTAAAGTGTGGAGAAGCAATACTGTGGGTGGCACCATTTCCTGGGCTGGATCCCAGACTGAACAAAAAGGAGAAAAGGAAGTGAGTACAAGCATTCGTTGATCTCTGTTTGTTTACTGCAAATGCAATGTGATCAGCTAGCTTAAGCTCCTCTCCATAGTAATAGACCTGGAGCTGTGAGCCAGAATAAATGTGCAAGTTGCAAGTAGCAAGAAAAGTAACAAAAAACAGTATTTTTTCCCTCTTTTTTTCTTTTTCTTTGAGACAGGCTCTTAGTTAGGTCAGGTTATCCTCAAACTTACTACATAGTCAAGAATGCCCTTGATCTTCTGACTTTCCTGACTCTACCTTCACCTCCACCCCCCCCCCCCCCGATATTTGGAGTATGGGCATGTACCACCACAATTTGTTTTTATCTACTGGCTTTATATAGCCATTTACTGTTGGTTAGGGCTCTTCTGTGGAGTTTTTATTTTATAATTTTCACTGCTTTCCAAATTTCCTACAATGATTTTTTTAACTTAAAAAATTATAATGGTTCTCAAAAAAAAACCAAAAAAAAAAAACCAAAAAAAAAAAAAAATTATAATGGCATAGTACATAACAGGATTGTTGCAAAAAATAGTAGTCCCCCAAACCCACAAGTTGATTTCACTATAAGGGACAACTTGCAACACTTTTAATGAGTTATTTGGGTATCCACCACCACTAGACTTCCAAATATTCTTGATTTGTGGTTCCATGTCCTCTGACATGACTTTCCTTTATAGCAGAAGAGGTTAGATACTGTTGCCCATTAAGCAATGGCTCATATGTGTTCCTAATACACAGAAAAAATGATGATGATGGTTAATCTTATTGGCTTGATTGGAGTGAGAGACACCTAGGAAATTAGGAAAGCACATCTCTGAGTACATCTGTGGGGATGCTTCCAGAGATTACTGAGGGCAAAAGACCCGATCTGAGTGTACATGGTGCCATCCAAGATGATAGAAGCCCAATGGAATAAAAAGTGGAAAAGGGAGGAAGCCCCAGCAAGTGTTATAGTTCTATAAAGTTCTGTTGGTTCTGTTTCTCTCGAGAACCCTGACCAATTCAATGATATACTTTGTTTCACAGTTTGGGAGAAAAAAACAGTGACAGAATTTATAGTCACTGCTTTGGCAATATAAGCCACCCATCTGCATACAGTGTTCCTCAAAGACTAAGAATTTAAGAGATTTTGTACTGGACATCCATCCAGATCATTCCTGGCACTCAGTAAGCCATTGCAGAATGATTAAACATAGTAACAGGTTGAGTTTGAAGTTTAAGTTCTTCATCTGTCAAGTGAAGGGATGGATCTGGGTACTCTGAGGTCTTGCTGTCACTTGTGATTGAGAAATAGAGAGAATGAACTCTGGAAGGCTTCCTTCTGCTACCACATCTTCCTGTCTCTACATATCTTATAACCACTTCATATTTGTCTGCCAGTGTCTTCCATTCTTCCAAAGAATTTTTCTGAGTCTCAACCAGGAGAAGGGACAACATGTCTGTCAATGGTGAGGTGGCTTCAGAAGGAAAATGAATGAAACAATTTTATTCATATGGTATTTTTGGTCAAATTTGAAATATGAAACTGTTGTTTTCATAGAGCTCTTATGAATTTTGTCTCTCTCTCTCTTTTGGTGGTGGAACTCAGGGCCTCATACATCCTAGTCAAGTCTGGTGAATGATCTACCATTAATCTACACTCCCAATCTCCTTCCTGCCCACGATCATGTTAATGAGCATTATTTGATTATTTGCTTCATGTACAGGGTTGGAAAGAGTGAGAGGGAGGATACAAACCTGATTCTTTCAGGAGTTAACTTCTTGGCAATATTTAAGGTACCTTCTTGGCTTGACAGTTGTTGATAATTGTATTAAAAGCAATTAGACACAGCAAAAAGAGAAGCTATAACTCAGCACAAACACCAGGTATCCAAAGCCATATTATTGTGCTCACTTTCCCACCAACCATTGTTTCTTAATCCATTTCTGTTACTATAACAAAATACCTGAGACTGGGTTACATATAAAGAAAAGGTGTTTGAGGTTGAGAATATAAATGCATTGTAGAGCACTTGCTAGCATGCACAAGATCCTGTATTCCATTCCTGGTACCACAGCAAGGGTTAGACAGAAGAGAAGTTATTTGGCTCTGCATTCTGGTAATTCAAGAGCATGATGTTATAACCTGTTTGGCCTTTGGTCTTCTAGCTACATTACAACATGACTATTACCATCATAGTGGGATCATGCACAAGTAGGAACCATCACATGCTCAGACTGGAAGTCAGAGAAATTCAGGAGCCAGGCTTGTTCTTTCTTTTGTCACTTTTTTTTTTTTTACTAATTTAATCTTTAGAGGTTATAGTTATAAAATTACCCCTTTCCTCCCTTCAAACTCTCCCACATACCCTCCTCTTCAAATTCATTGCCTCTTTTGTGGTGATGTATCCTAATAAAATTGCCTGAAGATCAGAGAACAGAACAAGCCACTAGATTAAACCTAGAGGCCAGGCAGTGGTGGCACACACCTTTAATCCTAGCACTCAGGAGGCAGAGATCCATCTGGATCTCTGTGAGTTCAAAGCCACCCTGGACTACATGAGATTGACTCAGTCTAGAAAAGAAGCAGAGCCAGACACTAGTGGCACATACCTTTAATCCCAGTACTTGGGAAGCACACATGCCTTTAATGGCTGGGTGGAGAAAGGTATATAAGACATGAGGAGATAGGAAGTAGAAGCCTTTCAGCTGAGGCTTTTCAGGCTCAGTCATCCTAGAGGTAAGAGAAGGCTTGTTCCTTTGTCTCTCTGATCTTTCAGCATTTACACCAATCTGGCTCCAGGTTTTTATTAAAAGACCATTTTAAGATTCACATAACGCTCTTTCTCTTTTATTGTTGTTGTTGTTGTTGTGTGTATGTACTCCTAATTATATATAATTACAATGTGCTCAATCTGTACAATGTTACTTGTATGTATATGTTTTCAGGACTCACCATTAGGTATTGGATAAACAGTTGGTGTGCTCTTTGTGTACCCATAAAATCTCACCAACATTGGTGCCTAACCATGACCTGAACAAGAATGATATCAATAAACATGCTAATGTGGAAGAAGGAAATCTCACTGGGCCTCAATCCTAGACAAAGAACTACAGGCAACCGAGGAATGCTGAGAGTGGGAAAAATAGTATTTTGTTATAATTTTTACCAATATTTTATTGGTACACACATGTTTTACATATTTGTGGGATACTATGTGATGTTTTAATATATATATATATATATTATATATATATATATTATATATATAGCACCATTTATTCCTCAACTTGCTTTCATAGGAACTAGAAAAGGTCCCATAAGAACTACACTAATCTCTTCTAAGAGTTTGTTCCTCCAATAATCCTATTACTTCCTACTTTGTCCCACTTCTTGAGTTCCAGGATCTCTCAACATTTCTACACTGAGGACCCAGTTTACAGTACATGAAGTTTGGGGGTCGGTGGTCAAATCACATCCAAACAACAGTTCAGAGAGATTGGTCCAAACTCCTCTCACTTCAGCCATGCTTCCCTTCAAGCTCTGAACTGTATGTCTTTGAATCCCCTTATCCTGTAATTTAGCAATTCATCCCTGTTAACATTAAGTTAACAATGTCATTGGGTTCCACTAATATTATCTCAATTGTGTCCAAGCTATTGAGCACACTGGTTTAATTTACCGTTTTCAGTTACTGTTGCATTGTTTTGTTGAATATGTACTTCATGAAAGTGGGCAAATTACTCACAAGTGGTTTATTGAAACATAGTGATGAGAATAGTGACATGCAAGTTCCAATGTAAAATAATATCATAAATACAATCAACAGGGTCCCAGTCTAATTTTTACTATGAGTCTATAAATATAAGTAGGAGCCAATCTATCTGTGAAGATACCTGACAAGTCTCTAAAGCAGAAAAGCTTAAACTGGGAATAATATGACTGATATTTGAAAATCAGATTTTTATTAGACCTGTGATTTATTTAAAACTCTCCAGGGTATATTCTGTTATATAACTTTATTAAATAAGAGGATGAAGGCACTGAGATTTCTGCTCTCTAAAGCCAGAATGACCTCTCAGGTATCTTTGGTGTGTTTATTGAAAATTATCATAAAATAATACCTCTGATTATGAAAATTATTAACTAAAATTAGAGAACAACCTAAGGAGTGCAACTTTAAACTGTCTTTCTTTTGGCAAACACCATATCAGTCTTGTTCCTTCTGGAAGCTTGCAAAAAAACATTCAAAACTAATGATCAATATTGTGCTCAAAGGAAAAACACAGTTAGCTACTGGTAAAAAAATATCATGTGCTGGTTGATGTGTTGTTCTCCAGTAAAGTAAAATTACCAAAGTAGCAAGCATGAATCAGCACTTAGCAAATATGCCCCACATATATGAAGAGGAAGGGCTGGGTGACACCCTTTTCTGATTATAATGAGAAATCATGCTATCGGAGACATGTTTTATTCACTACTGGTTATTTTAGGAGCCATGATATAGCCTGGCCAAGAACGAAGTTTTACATGGGACATTATGTGGATTAGTCTTCAGCTACAGCAGCCTTTCTTTATAGAGCAGATTCAGCTTGATGCCAATCCACACCCTATTCAAATCCCAGAAAAGAATCCTCAGGAAATGAACCCCTTGACTTTGATTGATGGTTGCAAGAAAAGTGAAAAGCTTTGCATATAATTAAATTGTGTGCTTTTCAGAGGCACATGTGAAGAAATGAGTAGCAGAGCAGTCTCCTCTGATCCATGGGGAGGCCCCAGCCCAAGTCTGAAACCACCGATAACACTAAACCCTATGAAATCTATGCTATCTTTTTGTTGTTGTTGTTGTTTTTACTACAAATCATACCTATAGTGAAGTTTAATTGCTAAATTACAGATAGTAAGGGATTACCAACAATAATAGAGAATTATAACTGTAATCTGTAAGAAAGATATATGCATGTGGTCTTTTTCAAACCATATTGTATTCACACTTCTTGTTTTGTTTTGTTTTGTTTTGTTTTGTTTTGTTTTGTTTTCCAAGACAGGGTTTCTCTGTGTAGTTTTGGTGCCTGTCCTGGATCTCGCTCTGTAGAACAGGCTGGTCTCAAACTCACAGCAATCCACCTGCCCTCTGCCTCCTGAATGCTGGGATTAAAGTTGTGTGCCACCACCGTCTGGCACATTTACACTTCTTGTGATGCTTTGAGGCAATGAAATGGTGAGACCAGGTAAAGCACATGATGTAGGCATCATGAAGCATCGTCCAGAAGCTATTGAATATCTGATTGTACATCATAGGGATGATCATATGCTTTGGGTGATACTGATTGTTAAACTCTAGGGAACTGCTCTGAAATTGAGGAGAGTAAAACTTAGGATAGGAGAGACTGCTGTATATAAAAAGATAGAAGTCTGCTTTCCCACACAGGAACAGGAAAAAGAAAAATTGCCTAGTGTTTGGAAAATGAGGAAGGAACAAATAATTTCTTTCACACATTGACAATGTCAGTTGGGCTATTTGAATGATTTAAGATGGGTTGTTTTTGCTTTTTTAAAATAATTTAACTTTTTGAGGACTTCATACATGAGCCCTACATCGTCATCATTCCCACCCTTTCTTCACTGCCCAACTCCTTCCATGTCCCTTCTCTCCAAAATTCTTAATTTCTTCTTTATTATTGTTATATGTATAGAACACATGTTTATGTATAACTTACAGAGTCCATTTAGCATTGTTCATATGTACATGTGTCCTGGGCTTACCCCTTGGTATTTGATAACCTACTGCAGGTTTGTCCCTGGAGAAGACTGATTCTTTCTCTCTCAGCAGTCAGTGATTTCCTATAGCCTTCATCTAGTGGTGGGGCCTTGTGGTATATCCCCCATCCCCATTGGCATGTCAGCTGATGTTGTCATTGTGCAGGTCTTATCTGGGCAACCATACTGCTGAGATTTCATGGGTGCCCCTTCCTGTCATATGTAGAAGACATAGCCTCTCAAAAGTGTTGGTGGTCCTCTGACTCTTATAATCTTTGCATACCTGTCTTCCTCAGTGTTGCCTAAGCCTTAAGTATCGAGATTGCATTGTGGGTGTATCAGTTGAGATTGGGTACCCCACTGTTATTTGCTTTCTGCCTTGTTTACATAGTACATCCTCAGTCAAATAATCACATTTTGTTTGTTTGTTTGTTTGTTTGTATTTCAAGACAGGGTTTCTCTGTGTAGCTTTGGTGCCTGTCGTGGAACTTGCTCTGTAGACCAGGCTGACCTCGAAATCACAGAGATCCACCTGCTTCTGCCTCCCAAGTGCTGGGATTAAAGGTATGAGCCACCACCTGTGGTGGTATTGTGTTCCCCAAAATATTGTGCACACTAATAAACTTATCTGGGATCAGAGAACAGACAGCCACTAGATACAGAGGCTAGAAAATGGTGGCACTCAAGCCTTTAATCCTAGCATTCCAGAGGTAGAAATCCCTCTGGATCTCTGTGAGTTCAAGGCTACATTGGAAACAGCCAGGAATGGTGACACATGCCTTTAATCCCAGGGAGTGGCAGTAGAAGGCAGAACGGTATATAAGGTATGAGGACCAGAAACTAGAAGCATTTGGCTGGTTAAGCTTTTAGGTTTTGAGCAGCACAGTTCAGCTGAGAACCATTCGGATATGAGGACACAGAGGCTTCCAGTATGAGGAAACAAGATCAGATGAGGAGTTGGCCAGGTGAGGTTAGCTGTGGCTTGTTCTGTCTCTCTGACCTTCCAGCATTCACCCCAATAACTGGCCCCAGGTTCGTTCTTATTAATAAGACTCTTTAAGATTCATGCTACAACCACCACCTGGCCAAATAATCACATTCTTTTTTTTTTTTTTTTTTTTTTTTTTTTTTTTTTTTTTGAGACAGGGTTTCTCTATGTAGCTTTGCGCCTTTCCTGGAACTCACTTGGTAGTCCAGGCTGGCCTCAGACTCATAGAGATCCGCCTGCCTCTGCCTCCCAAGTGCTGGAATTAAAGGCATGCGCCACCACCACCCGGCAATAATCACATTCTTAAGGTGACTCAATTTATCACTTGAGGGCCAGTCTGATTGCCACATGTGCAGTATGCCTGAGGAATTGTAAGCCAGAAAGCTTTCTAAAGTTTCCAGTCTTGGTAACACACTTATAAGCTAAGGTTTTTACATTTCCCAAGTACTCCATGCAAATTCTCTTTTTTTCCCAATTGTTAAGCAAAGAATATACTATTTCTTTATATCAAGGAATACATGAATGGCATGGCTTGGGGGCCAACAGGATTTACCAATCATAAATAAGTACTTGATTGATGTCACCACAAAGTGGCAGGAACAACCTTAAGTGAACAGCTGCCGTGAGGAGGGAGGAGTGTCTCTGTGAAACATCCTCTTCGACACACTCCAAATACCTGAGATCTTTAGCAGCACAAGTGAGGCAGACAATGTCAAGAGAAGGACTGGCCAGCAAACCCACTGACAGGAGAAATCGAAAGTTCTAATCCACTGGGTTTGAGAGTGGTTTGCTTTCCAGTTAATAAATAATCAAAATAGCAAATTAATGCCACAATGAGAAGAAACAGAACCACTTCAGAACTCACAAGCTTTGAATTCTGACGGATCTCAACTCAACTCAATTCATCAACTTACTATCTACTTGGTTTGGGGTGTATTTTTAAACTTTCCTGAGCCCCAGTTTTCTTCCATAGAAGGAAGATTATTGTGACTACTTCTTGGCATTATTATGTCAGTCAAAAGTTTGCCAGTTTACAAACAGTTGCTACGAGCTACTGGCAATAAACCTAAATAACCTAGCTTCATGTGCACTTAGCTGACTTAAAGTCATGCAATGGGAGGTCACACAGCCGTTCCCCATTAGCTTTGCTGTATCAAGCATCTCTGGCGGGTGGGTCATGGTGCTAACAGTTATGTAGGTTACTCTCCAGAGACTTAAAGCTTACTTTTACTAAAGACACAGACTCATCTCTTGGGCCTGCAGATGTCCATTATGGGCCTGGAACAAGATGACCAGGCTTTACATCTCTGTTTTCATGTCTCTTTCTTTTACCACCTTCTATTTTGGCTCCAATAGCCATCATGACTGGAACCATCACAATGTGAAAGAGGTGAAAGAGGTGGCATCTGAATTCCTGGAAAATGTCTCTCTGTTCCCAGAAAAGACACTTAATTAGCCTGGAGTTGAGTTTTCCTTTCCTGTTGCTCTATCTCTTGATTTATTGTCTTGATAAAGTAATGTAGTGGCTAGTTTTATGTCAACTTGATATAAGCAAGAGCCATTTGGGAAGAGGGAACCTCAATTGAGAAAATGCTCCTACCAGATTGGCCTATGGGAAAGCCTGTGGTACATTTTCAAAATTAGTGATTGATATGGGAGTGCCCAACACATGGCAGGTGGTCCTGGGGTGTATAACAAAGCAGGCTGAGCAAGCCTTGAGGAGCAAGCCAGTAAACAGCCCCCTCCATGCCCTCTGCTTCAGTTTTTGCCTCCCAGTTCCTGCCTTGAGTTCCTGCCTTGACCTCTTTTAATGATGGACTACAAATGTAAGATGAAATAAACCCTTTCCTCCTCAAGTCGCTTTTGTTATGGTGTTTTATCATAGCAATAGAAACTCTAAGACAAGTGGCATCAGAAGTGAACCTCATTTTAAACTGATTTTTTTTTTCAGATTATGTGGATATGTGCACTGAGTACAGGTATCCACAGAGGCCAGATGCATTGGATTCCCCTGGAACTGGAAGTACAAGGAGTTGTGAGCTGCCTGACATGGGTTCTGGGAATTGAACTCTGGTCCACTGAAGGAGCAATATGTGCTGTTATTAGTTGAGCCATATCTCAAGCCCCTAGAATTCAACTTTTATGTTCATTTTATAAGCATACTACTCAGCACATAGTAAGGATCTAAATCATATTTTTCTTTCTTTTTCTGTTGTTTTGTTTTGAAACAGGGTTCCATATAGCCCAAGACACTTTACAGACTGAGCAGCCAGCCCCGAGTGTGTCAGGAGACTGGAAGGCTGCCAACAGCCCCATTCCCTGATGCAAGTCTTCCCAAGACAATTTATGTGAGAACTAGTTCAAATTTGGATAGGTGAAAATTATTTCTCTTTTCTCTAAAAATCATTAAACATACTAATAAAGAAAACTGGGCAACAATAGAATTTTAACTCAGAATTGATATTATTTGCCATGCTATTTCACTTTTGCTACAAGTTATTTGGTGTTTTCAGTAAATGCAGATTGCATCATAATAGCAGAAGCAATAAACAAAATACAAAGATCCATTTTGTCACTGGGAGTTTTAAATGGTAAACAAATTAAAAGAATTTGTCTTCAGAGAAGGCAATAGTAACACAATTATTTACTTGGGTAAAGAATTGCACTTACATTAAAAGGAAAAATGAAACTAAAACACAAAAACAAAATTGATTCTACACTTTAGGCCAATATAACATGCACATGTAGATTTATCTATGCTTGGCCCACAAAACAGATGGGGGATTTAGGAGTCAAGAGGCTGGAAAGAATTGTAGAAAGTCATCCAAAATATGGTTGCTTTATGGCTTTGCCTACTGAAAGGTTGCTAGTGGAATAGTATAGCAATGAAGAACATAGAGAGTCCCTAAATCAAAGGGGTTAGAATCTAAAAGCACACATAAAAGATGTCTCACATTAATAAACTACATTAGGAAACTTAGACCTTGAATTGCTACAAGATCTCACTTCCTAAATAGTAGATCCACTCACAGATGCACTCCCTTTCTTTCATTCCTGTGATGTTTGATTATATTTGTACAGTATATGTTGATTTTCCAGTTTTCTTATGTTGGAGATGTTTTAAAGAAAAATATACAACTCTTTATAGACTAAGTTTAATGTCTTTTGGTTTCTCACTGTAATTATGACAGTCTTAGAGAGACATCCACCCCCTCACCTACTCTCCTTACTCCTGTACCTGCTCATCTCCTTGAGAGTGTATGGGGCCTCTGATGTCTGTCTAATTAACAGACTATGGTTAAGGTGACCAGAGGTCACTACTGTGATTATGTTTCATTATATAACTCATTTTGCTAGCAGATTTTTCTTGAGACTAGAATTGCACTCTCTCCTTTTGCTTGCTTTCAAATAGCAAGTTGCTGTGACTCCTATAATCACCACTCAGAATTGAATGCTGCCAACCAGCACAGAAAGGTAGAAGTAAATGAGTCTCTGGTTAAAAGCCTTGTGAACCTCGTGATTGCCGCTTGTGGGACCCTCGGCAGAACATCTAGGTAAACAATGCCCAGATTTCCAGCCCACAGAATTGAAGGACAATAAATGTGTGCTGATTTGTTGGACAGCAATAGAAAACTAGTGCTGATTTTTGTACCTGGAAGTGGGTACAGTTGTCATAGGTACCTGTGAACACTGTGAAAATGGCATTGGAATTAGGTAGTACGGTTGGAAGAATTTTAAGGTTCATGGCAGAGAATGCCTCAATCAGCTTGAACGGATTGCTAGGAATCTGGACTTTGAAGAAACTAACTTATAACAGCTCCAAAGGAAGCAAGACGCATGTTATTAGAAATTGGAGGGAATTATGGCATGGCAGAGATCTAGTAAAAATTTGTCCTGAAGTTATGAGGACAGAACTCACAAATGATAGACTTGGATGTTGTCATGCACTCCATGATCACTCTTTGATCAGCGATAAACCACCTATATGATGGCAGTTCTCTAGGAATATAATGAAGCTGAAATTTTCCTGGAGTTTAAGTTGTCATAGCTGTCCTAATGTCTCATGTGTTTAAGACGATGCTCATGTACACAAACCTACTATGCTGCCAGATATGCAATTATGCATATATGCAAATATGCAATTATGTATCTTCCATAATTCTTGATAGTAATAAGTAACTGTTTCTGGCTTGTATATTTACTACTTTGGTCATTATTTTAAAGTTACTCCTACTTGTTAACAGTTTAGTATAAATTAGTATGCTGGATTACTCTGGCAGCAGGCTTATACTTCATGATTACCATAGTTCTCGATTACAGCATTTTCTCTTGTGCTTGATTTAATCTCATGCTGTTTGATCTGTCATAGCTGCTAAGTATACAAAATCTACTGGGGATATTGCTAGAAAGAGGCCATGTTGAAAGAGAGACCTGAACATAAAATTAAAGGCAATCAAACATTACATGACTCATCCCACCACAAGCTGCTAAAGAATGGCCTTCATTGAAGGCTATGAAACTAAGAAAAATTTAAGAAGGGCCTTTACCAGATAAGGAAAAACTTCTAAGGCTCTTTTCTTTTTAATTAATTAGTTAATTAATTTTATGAGGACTGCACAAGTCTAAGCAAGATGAGGTCCCAGTACTGAGAGGGAAAGTGAACACAAACCCCCAGCCCCAACCCAGAAGCTCTCTTCAATTGATAACCACTTGCAAAGGACAATTTATTTTTCTCCAACAGAGTCTCACTGGGTATATAAACCACATGTAAGGGAAGGCCCCATGTCTAAAAATAAATGACCAACACAAAGAAAATTTAAATGGCATTTTTGGAGGATTTTTTGTCTCATAATGTCTGGGCAATTTTTTAAATGTTATTGGTCATTGCTTAAATATTATGTTTTCTAATTTTATGTTTTTATGAGATTCTTGTGTGTACAAGTCTGTGTGGTTGTTTATGTCTGAGTGTGTTTCTTATGCTTTTTCTTTGACTCATAATTTTTTCTGCTTGTTTTGTTGTATTCTGCCTTTTTAAATTGTTTTTTAGTTATCTGTTTTCTAATGAGAGAAGGAAAGGGCTTGGATTTGGGTGGGTGGGGAGTTAGGGAGAATCTGAGAGGAGGTGGGGAGGGAAAACCATGATCAAAATATATTTAATGGGAAAAATCTATTTTCAATAAAAATTAAAATTATAAAGAAAAAGAATTATTTTAATTTTTTTCATACAATGTATTCTGATCATGCTTTTCCCTTCCCCCAATTCCTCCTCCCCGATCCTTCCTACCACCCCATGTACCCAACTCCATGCCATTTCTTTCTCTTTCTTTTTAGAAAATACTGAAGGAGAAACTTCCAATCATTTTAACTGAAAACTGAAGGATATCCTTCTCAGTTCAATGACTATCATGGCAAAAAAAAATTGTTTGCCATGTTGAAAGAAAAGGATGTATTCGGGCGTGGTGCACACGCTTTAATCAGCATGGAGAGCAGGGATTCTGTGAGTTCGAGCCAGCCTGGCTACAATGATTCAGAGAGGCAAAGCTACAAGAAAACCTGTCTGAAAAAAAAAAAAGAAAAGAAAAGGATGTATTCAATGATCATATTGAATTTATCGTTAGGTCTGAGTAGATTTTTGTTTCTTTGTTTGCAATTTTGCTTTGTTTTGTTTACCTACAAGTGCTAGGATTACAGGCACCATACTAAGTTTTTTTTTAATCATTCTATCTACTGCTGTTTGTTCACAGAGAAATCCAAACAAACTTTTATTTACAGTCATAGCAATTGAACTCAGGGCCTTATGTATACTCTGCCACTGAACTGGACGTCCAGCTCATGAGACTAGCTAGTTGAAATGATTTAAGAATTGCTGTTCAGTACATGTAGGAGTGTGTGGTGACTACAAATGTTGATGTCAAGGCAGCCAAAGAAGTTTTGCAAACCATAGATAACCAATTGTGGAGGAAAATGACTTACCAGAGCAAATCTTCAGTAAGAATAAGACAACTCTACTCTTGATACAAATGTCTGAAAGACATTTTATCCACAAAGAAACCAACTCAGTGCCAAGGTTCAAGGCTTTTGAAGACATCTTGGTTGGAGGCAGTGTTGCAAGGTGCAAATTAAAACCTGTTATGATCTGGCACAGTTGAGGACCCTTGGGTCTTCAAGCATATGGACAAAAAGTGCCCTTCTTGTTCACCACAGGAATATTAAGAAGTCAGGGGTGATTCAACATCTCTTTCAAGATATCCTGCTGAACTGTGCCACTGAGATAGGAAATACTGTTTAGAGAATAGCATGCTTTCAATATGTTGCATATTGTTCATAATGTTCCCATTTGCTCTCCTTTTATTGTGATTTTCACCTCAATATCAAAGCTACATTTATTCCTCCAAACACCACCAGTAGATGAGGTAGTTGCAGTAGCTTTTAAGGCTGGCTACCTGAGTGGTCCTTACCCAGGCTTGAACATCCATGGAGGAAGACCCTGAGAAGATATGAATATAGTTCTGGAAGGGTTGCAGCATCTATGACTTCATAAGCTCCTTGCTTGGGCTTGGACTTGTGTAGCAATTTCCACCTGAGATGAAACATTCCCTCCAGGAAGGAACATGAATGCGCATAAGACTCAGGAATTAAACAAACATCATATGTCTGGGAAAGCTGGACCTTATAAGACTCAGGAAGGCCCCTCCCCCAAGGATACAGAAACAGTAAACAACTGCCGGGTAGAAGAGAGGAGGCTAATCTGCCTATAAGAGATTGTCCAACCTGTCAAGATGCTTTGTACGTCAAGCAGAGAGCTCTAGGGTTGCAGTTTTAATGAGCCATCACCTTTTGGGGGTGGGCTTTTCTGTCATGCATCTGCCTTTGAGTCATCCTTGGTCTTGTTAGTAACCCAAACAAATTCACCCGTTTGCCAAGTTGGACTATGGTGGGATTGCTACTTTGGTTTGTCATTGGTGCCCTATTTGGGGTGAACAGACAGAAAAGTCTCACACAACACACTTGCAGTGATGCATTAGAGTGCCTGAGTGCCAAGTAGGAGAGGTTGCAAGAGTCAACAAGGTTGTCTCTGATATTGAGGAGCATGACACAGAGGAACTCCTACATGTGATTTCTAAAGACATGACCAATGAGGAGTTGCAGCTTTTGCAGACCTCAACCAGCTCCTTAAAATGTTTGAGGAAATGGCCCCTGTGATGGTTACTGTTAATTGTCCACTTAATAGAATCTAGAATCGCTTGGAAAATGGGTTTCTGGGGGATTTTTCTTTATTTAATGAGTTGAAGTGAGAAGACCCACCCATTGTGGGTGGTGCCATTGCCTGGCTGGAATACTGGACTATAAAAGTGAAGAACGGGAGTTGGTCAATAGCATGAATTCATTGCTCTCCATTCCCCATTGTGGTTGCAATGTAATCACCTCCTCAAGCTCCTGCTGTGTTGACTTGCCTGCTGTGATGAACTGTGTCCTGGGACTGTGAGCCAGATAAAACATTTTTCCCTTAGGTTGCTTTTCATCAGAGTATTTTATCACAACAACAGGAAAAGAGACTAAAATCCCACATTTAGAGCTTTTCACCACTATAGAGGAATGTGTATGATTCATTAGCTGCTTTGATGAAAAAACAAGGAAACAAGGAAAGCACCGTGCACGTAATCCTGAATAGATTACCACCTCTGTAGAGGAGCCCCATGCAGGTTCATCAGGAGGGATCTGGAAGAAGGCATTGCTTTTTTCAGGAGATAAAGCTTCTCTTGCATGCATGTGTTACTGACTATGAAGATATTCCACTAGGACAAGATGTAGAGGTGGAAGATAGTGGAATTGGTGATTCTGACCCTGGGTGGACTTGGACTAATGTGCTGGGGGTTTTGTTGTTGTTGTTTTAAGAAACAACAATAACAACAAAATTCTTTAAAAGTAAAAATAAATAATAGTAATGAAACTTACAGAATAAGGATATTATGTTAGACTTTTTGTTGCTGTGGAAAAAAATGCCTGAGAAAACACAGAATAAAGGTTTATTCTGGTCACAGTTTCAGAGATTTAATTCCATCATGACCAGGGGAACATGACAGAATACTTTACCTCTCAGAGTGCCCAGGAAGCAGGGAGGGAGGAAGAGTGGGGAAAAAGGGCAGGCAGCCAAAAGACATTCCCAAGGACCTATCCCCAGTGATCCACATCCTCCAGCTGAGCCCTACCTCCTAGAATTTCCAAAATCTCCCAGATTCCCTAAATCAAATTAGATGCCTCTAGCAAACTTGATGATTCGGTCCTTGCTGTTTGAGCAAGATTTCAAGATGGAGAAGGGAATCCAAATGGTTGAGCCCAGATATGTGTGTCCATAGAGGATGAACTCTGCTTCAGTCACGTCTCAAAACCTTCTTAAGGAAATGACTTTAGAAACACCAAACACCTGGACTAAAAGGGATGAAGAGGACAGAACACAAAGTTCCTTTTGGATGCTAACACTCTTCCGGCAGGAAGGGCACTGATAAAGCAACCCAGCTTGGAAATGGTGCTGCCTTTCCTGGAAAAGAAAGGATGACTCCAGAGGCAAATAAAGACCTTCAGGGCACAACCTAAAGGGACAAGGAATTATTCCAAGGCCTTGAAGTAAGTAAATAATAAGTAACATTTGCTCCGATTCCCAACTTATGGAACCTGTGAGGTAATAAATGTGTGTAGTACTAAGTAATTTGTTGGTGGTTTTTTTTTGGGGGGGGGGTAGTGGGTGTTCTATAGCAACAAACAGCTAACACACTATCGTCTACCTGCTTTCTCTTATCCACGTCTATGCACTACCACGTCTTTGGTCATATCGTGCTCCTCTGTTTAAATAGCTTTCCTGAACATATAAGTATATATGTTCAGGAAATATATATAAATACCAATATATTAACATATGTCACTTTTTAAAAGACTTTTTAGATTTACACAAATGATATCACACTGCACATATTATACACCTGGGATTTTTCTCTCAACATTTTGTTTTTGAGATGCATCCATGTGCTCCATTGAACAAATACTACATTGGTTTATCCGTTCCAGTACTGGTGGACCTTGACTTGGTATATGTATAGTGGTGTCTCTTTTCCCAGTTTCTTCCCAACACAGGATTAGAGTCATCTTGTTGCCTGGTGCATCCATGTAGTACTCTGTCTGCCTATGAAGAACTAAGTAGCCTTCTCAGTTATAAGATTGGCTGTTGTGCTATTGCAGAGCTCATCCTCAAAGAAGCCTTATTTTATTCCATAATGGTCCCCAATTACAAGAGTAGTGATGCTGGAAGTTTGGATAGTTCCAACAAAATCCCCAAACTGCTTCCTTTAACTGAAAAGGTAAAGGCTCTTAATATAATAAAGAAAATAAATTATATGCTATGGTTGCTAAGATCTCTAATAATAGGTTATTATTATTCTCTTACTATGACTAATTACCATACCTAACTGACAAGTTTGTGGGAAAATCCATAGTATCTATAGGATTTAGTGTTACCTATGGTTTGGGGCTTCCACTGAGGTTCTATTCTGCACAGGTAAGGAGGGACCACTGTGTCTCTTCTTAGCTGTACACTTGTTTGTTTATTTTTTAAATTATTTTTCAAGACAAGGTTTCTCTGTGTAGCTCTTGCTGTCCTGAATCTCACTCTGTAGACCAGGTTGGCCACAAACTCACAGAGATCCACCCGCCTCTACCTTCCAGTGCTGAGATTAAAGGCGTGCGCCACCACCGCCCAGCTTAGCTCTATGTTTGTTGGTGTCAATAATTAGAGAGATTAGTCATAGTGGGAATATTTATGACAAAAATATTTTTGTCCAAGGCTTAAAATAGGACCTTTATCTCCCCTGAAAGTTAGTGTTTACATATTTACTAGCATATCATCATATAGTATGATGCTTGTTTCAATAATTTCTTTGGGTTACAGTCATAGAGGTAAGATTTTTTTTCATATTGTGTTGGCTAACTTTCCATTACTATAACACAATACCTGAGATAACAAACACAGAAGAGAAAAAACTTTATTTGGGGTTATAGTTTTGGAGGTTTGAATCCATGGTCAGGTAGATGAGTTGCTTTGGGATCTGTGACAAGACATCACAAGACTTCCACATCACTGTGGAACTACATAGTGGAACAAGCCTGTCCATCTCGTGGCAGCTGGGACAAAGAGAATGTAGAGGACACCAGGGTCCCATACTTCTCTTTGAGGGCCCTAATGACCTAAGATCTTCCCCTCTCTCCTAACTTTAAAGTTTCTACCACTTCAACAGTGCCATCTTAGAGAACAACTAATACATGGGCCTCAGAGAAACATGCTAACTGTAAAATATAGTAGATATCAACAATTTTTTAAAAATTATTGTATTCTTACTTTATGTATACAGGTGCTTTGCCTTCATGTATGTCTGTACAGCTCTTGAGTGCCTAGTACCTGCAGAGGCCAGAAGAAGGCACCAGACACCCTGGGATTATAGTTACTGATGGCCATGTGGGTACTGGTACTCAAAGCCAGGTCCTCTGGAAGAGCAGCCAGTGCCCTTAACCACTGAGCCATCTCTTCAGCCTCTGACACTTTTTTTTTTTTATTTTACTGTATATAACTGTTCTAGAAGTGTTTGTGCTATTTTATATTCCCATCGTCAGTGTGGAAGGTCATTTCACCAATGCCTATTATTTAAATTTGTTACACTAGGGGTTTGAAATGGTAATAGTGTTTGGGTTTTCTTTGTTAGTAACAGACTTATTGGGACATATTTGACATATAATAGATTGTCCACACTTACCATGCACAAACTAGGTAAATTACAGCATACATATTCATAACCATCACCATACTATGACAAGTAACAATGAACACATCTGTCACTCCTGACAGATCCCTTATGTCCCTTAGCATCCCTTTGTCTTAATCTATGGGGATGCTGTAATAAAAATGCAGTAAACTTGGCTAGCAAGATGGCTCAGCAGGATCTCGCTACCAAGCCTTACAGAGTTCAGTGCCTAGAACCCACATGTGCAGAAAAGCCAACTTCCACAAGTTCTCTGACCTCTATTTGCACACTGTGGCACATGCCACACACATACATAAATAAACAAATAGAACAAATGTAAATAGAATTTATGTAAATATGCATACACATACATAATACATAGTAAACTATGTGGCTTATAAACTATATACATATTTATTTCTCACAGTCTGAAAAATGGGATGTCCAAGATGAAGACACTGGAAGAGGCCATGTCTGGTTAGGGGTACGTACATTCCTTATGGAGCCTTCTTATTTTGGTTGTACGAGGCCACAGGGATTCAGTCATTTTTGGTCGTATACAAGACAATTGTGTCATGTTAGGTGGAGTTATATTCACTTGAAGATCACATATGGACTAAGGAAATGTATATTGGCACCAAGCTAACAAGAAGTGGACTTGTTGCAGCCAGGTTTTGATTTGAAGCATTTATGTATTAATTTATATATTTGCAGTGATAGGGATCAAACCTAAGGCCTGACACATGCCAAGCAGGCACTCTACTATGGAGGTATATGCCCAGGAGAGAGTAGTTTTTAGTTGACTGGGTTAAGGTATACTGGGAGCTGGTAAAATATTGCATCTTGGTGTGTCTGTGAGGATGATAATCATAGAAAGAGCTGCCATGTGGATCAGTGAATTTAATTAGGAGGAGCCATGTCAACCAGTGTCAACCAACCACTCCAGACCTGAATGAAACATAAAGACCCTCTGGGTCTGGGTCATCCAGTTTCTCTTGCCATCAGGTACTAGCACTGGTCTCAGACATTCAGACTTTAGAGCCTTTAACCTGCCACAAATCCTAAAGACTTTAGTCTCCAACTGAAAACCACATTATTGACTCCCCTGGTTCTCAGGCAAAAACTCAGGCTGAGTTAAGTTTCCTGGTTTTCCAGTTTACTGCTCTGGTAGATCATGAGGCTTCTTGGTCTCCATAGTCACGAGTCAATTTTTGTAACATATCTTTTATATATCTAAATATGCATCTTGTTGGTTCTGTTTTTCTGGAGAATACTGATTAGTATACTCTCCAACCCTCTACACCCCACCCTTGGCCCCACTATTCTGTCTGCTTTCATACAGAATCATTCGCATTTTCTGAAAAGTTACCCAAATGAAGTTATGCAATACGTACTTTTGTATTTTATTCAGTATAACTATTATGAGGTTCATTTGCACTGCTGTTTCTAGTTCATTTCTTTTTATTGATAACTTGTAATCCATCATATTGATATACTAAATTATTTAGCCATTTACATATTCATGAATAATTGAGATTTGTCTGCCTGTGACTATTAAAAGTAAACTTGCAATATATAAACCCTTGTATGGATGTCAGTTATCCTCTCTCTTGAGTAGATATTCAAGAATAGTGTTACTGAATCATATGGTGGGCATAAGTTTAACTTGGCAAAACATTGCTGGGACTGGCAAGATCGCTCAGAGGATAAAGGCACTTACCACAAAGCTTCACAACCAGAACCCACAAAGAGGAAGGGAGAACTGACTCCACCAAGTTGTCCTTGGACCTCCCCATTCTCACCATGGCACACACACACAAAATAGATAACTTTAACAGATCGCTAAGCTGTTTCCTAATGCGGTTGCATAAATCAGCATTGCTACCAGTTGTGTGTGAGGGTCCCAGTTGCTCCACAACTTGTGAACACTTGGAATGGTCAGATTTATTTTTACAATGTATATGTTCTAATACGTATACAGGGAAGACTATTAGTTGATTTGTAGTCTCCCAATTACTAATGACTTTGAGACAAGAAGCAAGCACTAAGGACAAATAATTTAAATCTCAAACACTTATTTACCATCCAAGTATCCTTTTTGACAAAGTGTATGTTCCAACCTTTTGCCATTTCTTCTTTCCTTTATTTCCAATGCTAGAGGTTGATTAAAACCTAGTGCTTGTACATGCTAGGCAAACACTCCATCAAGTGAGCTACGTCTCAATCCTTTTATTGTTATTGTTTTTACAGAGCCTGACTATGTCGTCCAGGTTGGTCTCAAACTCAATGGTTCCCTAGGCCCTCAGCCTCTGAGGTGCTGGGATTACAGTTAGGCCTAACTTTCTGCTTGTTCTTTTTTAAATAATATTTTTATTAATTTCTTTTGAGAATTTCATACAATGCATTTTGATTATATTCACTCCTCCCAGATCCAACCCTACCTCACTATCCACTCAACTTTGTGATCTCTTTATTGGTTTTTTCTTATTTATTCTTTTATTGGTTTGTTATTGGGTAGCTTGTTCCTTATTATTGAGGTTAGCTCTTTATACATGCAAAATACAAATCATTATCAGATACAAGACTGCTAGTTTTTCTCTCCCAGTTTAAAGTGTATCTTTTTACTTTCTTAATTGCACTTCCCCATTTTTAGTATTTATTTTTATTACTGTACATGCATATGATGTATATGCAGGCATGTTGATGCCATAGCACAGGCTGTGGCCTCTAAGGATCAAATTTACACAAGCGTCTTTACACACTTGAGCCATCTCGTTGGCCCCTGACAATGCCTTTTAAGAATAGAAATTCTTTTTTTTAAACTTTTTATTGATTGGTTGTGGATTTCACATTATGCATCCTAATCCCATTCATCTCCCCATCCCTTCGTAACCACCTTCTACCCTTGCAACATCCCCCAACAAATAAAATAAAATAAAATTTAAAAGAAAAAAATCTTGTCATGGAAGGCTCAGTGTGACACAGTGAGTCACACAGTGTGACACAGTGATTCACACAGTGTACCCTTTAGTCCGTACATCTTTGCTTGCAAATGTTCATTGCCATGAGTCATTGGTCTGGTTCAAGGCCTCTGGCTTATGCTACACTATCAATACTGGGCCCTCACTAGAACTCCTCTTGGATATCCTCTTGTTGCCCTGTGTTATGGAGATCCTGTAGTTTGGAGTCTGCAGGACCAGCCCCTTCACATGCTCTAGCAGTTCATAATTGGGGTGGATGTTGGGGTGGGCCAACTCATAACCCTGGTTCTGGGCCTGAGTGGTAACTGGGTTGGTCAGCCTGCCTGCTCTCCCTCATTCTCACTACTAGGGTGAGCTTTCCGGCACTGTCCTGGTTAGCTCACCCAATGCATCAGGCAGCAAGGGCAGGACCAGTTCTCCTGCTCTCACAACCCTGGGACCAACTCACCCACACTCACACCACCAGGGCCAGCTCTACTATATTGCCCAGGCGAGGTACAGGGCCCACTCTCCTGAGTGCTGCTGCTAGATGAGGGGCAGGACCAGCTCTCCTGCTCTCATGACCCGAGGTCAGCTCTCCCACCTGCTGCAGATGGCAAGGGTTGATGTGGGGGAGGGCATCTTTCCCCCACTCAGGCCACCACAGGGCAGGTGAGGGGGGAGCAGGCTCAGCTGTCCTGCTCTCATGTCTTCAGGGATAGTTCGCCTGTGCCCCTGCCAACAGGGTCAGCTGTAGTGTGCTGCCCAGACAAGGTGCAGGGCCTGCTTTCCCAAATGCTGCTGCTGGTGAGGGGCAGAGCCAGCTCTCCAGCTTTTATAACCTCAGGGACAGCTTTCCCACCTGCAAGAACAGAAATTCTTAATTCAAATGAAGTACATACATCAGTGGGGGTGATGATTATGCCTTTGGTGTAACATAAAAAAATTGCTTAACTGGGCATGATACCATACACCTATGAAACCAGTACTCAGAGGCAGAATGATTGCAAAGGCAAGACAACTGCATAGGGAGAACTTTTCTCAAATAATAAGAATAATCTTGCCCTAACCCAAGATAAGCAAATATTTTCTCTTATTTATGTGTCAGAGCAGGAAAAGGCTATATTAGATATAAGACAGCCAAAGGATACCTTTAAAGCACTGAATTCCCTATCTAGTGAAGATTTCAAATTCAAACAGAATATAATATTTTTTGTACATTCAAAACATGAAAAAAGGTATTACTAGCAGCTCTGCACCACAAGAAATGTTAAAATCCTCAAGGCAGAAAGGAAATTACATTGGATGAAATTTTGGATTTTTACAGAGGAAATTTAAATGAAAAATTACATATATGTGCACATTAGCTTATTATTATTACTGTAACAGCTCTGTAGATAAGAAGTCTGACAGACACCTCCCTAAGCCAAATCATGTTATCAGAGCTGTAGTCTTCTGGAAGCTTTAAAAATAAAGCCCATTTCCTTGCTGTCTGTCAGCCTAAGGTTGTCCTTAACTGTAAAAGTTAAGTTTATCAAAATTCATTTCTACCACCCACTCCATTCTTCCTCTCTTTTGCTTTTGACTCAGATTGTTTGACTGAACCCACCTAACACTCTAGCCTATCACCTCCTTAACCTGGGCCAGAAAGATGCTTCAGCTAGTGAAGGCACTTGCCACTAAGCCTGAGAGTCTAAGTTTGATTTCCTGAGACCAACGTGGTGGAAGGAGAGAACAGACTCCTCTGACCATTACATGCAAGTCACAACACACTTTAAATAAGTAAATAAATAAATAGAATGTAATACACATTTTGAAGTTTTTAATCTTAATCATCATGCCACCAAGGTCCCAAGGTCTGACAAATAAGCTTACATTTTCTCAGGCTCTAGGAACTAGGACATGGTTATCTATGGAAGGCCTTTGGATTATTATTATTATTATTATTATTATTATTGTGCCTACCACAGTGATAAACATTTAAAAAACCCTATTTTCTTATTATTTAAATAACTTGAAAAAGTAATTGACTATTTAAAACAAAACCAGTATGTTATATTGTTCATAAGATGTGAAGGTAAAATGTCTGACAACAATAGCATAATAGTCCAGAGAGGGAAAATGGAAGCATAAATGCAAAGTTCAAGTGATAAACATGAAGGGCCAGCCTATCATTGTTCCTCAGCTTTCATTAGCATAACTATGGCAATCAACTTAGAAAGAGAAAAGGGTTGTTTTAGCTCACAGTTTTGAAGGTTCCAGTCTATGGTCAGTTAGCCTTGTTGTCCAGGGCATGCTGTAGCTCATCATGGAAGATCACTAGGTGGAACAAAGCTATTCATCTGAATGCTGAACATCTCGTGCAGTGATAGAGGATTGGCCTAGCAAACGTAAAGCCATGGGTTTGAGCTCTAGCACCTAAAAAGAAACATAAAGGGAAATAAAAATATAAATGCTCGTCAGCTCTTGGCTGGGATGTGGAAAGAGAGAAAAGGGTGCCACAATCCCCTTTGGCAGTGTGCTTGCCAATAACCTAAAATCACCCACTAGGCTCTCCTACTTTTTATTTCTTTTATGTGCATGCCTGCATGCATGTGTGTGTGAGTGTGTGTGTCTGTGTATCTGTCTCTCTGTGTGTTTGTGTGAGTAAATGTCACAAGAGTGTGAGTGCCTGAGGAGACGAGAAGTGAGTGTTGGATCCCCTGGAGCTGGAGTTAGAGGCTGTTGTGAGGCAACAAATACGGCTGATGGACACTGAACTCTGGTTCTTAGCAAGAGCAGCAACCACTGAACCATCTCTCCAGCACCTGAGCTCTGTCTATTAAAATATCTGCTACCTTTCAGTGGTACTAAAGACTGAGGGCAAAACCTTTAACACATGAACCTTTAGTGGCCAGTCTCAATTCAAATCATAGCAATGGTAGGCTTTAATAATTTAAACATGTTCCAGTTTAATTAATGCAAGAAATGTACATCCTTGCCCATTTTTCCTTAGATACATAAATCAAAACTATTTTCTTCATGACAGAATCACACTATGTGGTCCTGGCTAGCCTAGAACAAGAGGCCTTCCTGCCCTGCCTCCTGAATTCTGGGATTATAGGAACCTGGCACCATGCTGGGCTTGACTGAAGAACTTTAGCTTCCTGTTGTTGAAGGGAATTTGGAAGGTCAGAGAGCACATTCTTATTCTGTTTGACCAGAAATTGCCAACATGCTTGTTTGCTTACATTTTGATTAGTAAAGAATAACACGTCTTGTCATAACTATACTTCCTATTACTTCATTGCTTAACTCTTGTCAGCCTAGGAAAATTATTTCTTGCTTTTTTATGTGTTTTCTGACTTTTCATGCCCTTTCATGTGTTTATTGATCATCCACGTTTCCTATTGTTGTCGCCCCCTCTTTTCCTGGGATTTATAGATATTCTTTAGAATTCTGTGTACTAACCCCAGCAATTATGTAGATTGGATCTTTTCTGTAGGCTCTGACTTGTTTTTGTTTTTGTTTTTTTACTCTCCTTATGGTTTCTTCTTTCGTATAGAAATTTTGCAGTTTTTCTTCTGGTGAGGCATTAGACTCGGGCCTTGTGCATGCTAAGCAGGTGCACTAGCTGAGCTCCACTCCCAGCCCCTTTGAAATATTTTCCTTCAGTTATACTTACTGATTTTTCCTTTGATGATCTGCATTTCTCTGTTTTGCCAAAGAAGCTCTACATTTTCTTACAGAAGTTGAAAAGCTTATCTTCTCACACAGACATTTCCTATTCATCTGGAGGGATTTTAAAGTTGAAGGATAGAATTGGTTAGCCATTTGTCTCAGTTGCCCTACTTTTAGGCCAGCCTTTCCCTGGAGATTAATAATGCCATCTCTGCTCTCTATAAAATATCCAGAATTGTCTCAGTCTGATCCTGAATTTTTATATTTGATCAGTCTAATTATCTCTGATTGATTAGTGCACTGGTTTATTATAGTATAGCTTTTTTTTTCCCTTTGAAACTGAGTCTCACATATCTCAGGCTGGCCTCACACTTGCTATATAGTCGAAGATGATCTTGAACTACTGATCCTCCTGCTTTCATCCCCAAGTACTAGGATTACAAGCATATTTCACCATACTTGCCTTTATGTGGTGCTGGAAATGGACCCCAGAGCTGTGTGCAAGTTAGGACACATGGTACAGCTGAAGAGTTCCTGCTGGGGAAAGGCCTTGGATCTAGTGAGTTTCAAAAAGGCCATGATTGCTTTCTTACCCCTTGGATTGTGTTTTACATTTACTGAATGTGTTTCTTTATATTTATATAGATGTGTACATTGGACTTCCCTTTTTCTCATGTGTCTATAAAAACAAAAATATGCCGGGTGGTAATGGTGCACGCCTTTAATCCCAGCACTTGGGAGGCAGAGGCAAGCAGATCTCTGTGAGTTCGAGGCCAGCCTGGTCTACAGAGTGAGTTCTAGGACAGTTAGGACTGCTTTACAGAGAAACCCTGTCTCAAAAAACCAAAAATAAATAAATAAATAAATAAATAAATAAATAAATAAATAAATAATAAAAATAAAAATACATTTAAAACTGATGAAGAGATTCTTAAAAACATCTTAACATTCAGGCTCTTACTTCTCTAAACAACTATAAACTTCCGAATCTGTTTCCTCCCAATAATGGGCTCTTTGTCATAAAAAAAAAAAAAAAAATTGGTAACACAGCATCTATTGTCACGGCAGCCCACTGCTGTGCTGAAATGCACTGCTACTGCTGAAATGATCTTCCGGGCCACAGAATCCACTCTGGACACCTTCCTGACCTCGGTTCCTTGAAGTGCTTTTCTGATCTTTGTAAGAAAACATGCAATTTCAGTAATGGCCCTAATAAGAGGGATTTGTATCTTTGACATCAAATTTTTTTCTGCTGCTCTGTCTTGATGCTCATTTCATTTTAATGCTAAATCATAGTGTTATGATTTTAAGACATTTATAACAGCCACTAAATATGTAGCCCCTAAATGTACATAACCTAATTGAAGTAACAGTAAGAGAACTGTTTTGACCAAAAGTTTACCCCATTCCAGGCAATAACAGCTCCATTATCAATTATCTAGGAGGAAAAGATGAGAAAAATCAGTGGTTGCATGCCACCTTCTAGTTTTAGAGCCTTTTGAAATAAAAAGTAAGCTGATAATTGATGATTGATGGTATTTATAGCAGGTTTACTATGTTTTTAAATGTAGTCATGCAATTCTTGAGTGTCGTAAGTGTAATTTTAATGTGTCCTTTGTCTTTTAATGATATTTTCTATGTATATAAGTTTACCATTATGAATTCTATATTTTATACAACAATACTGCATAATTGACTACTGGGTTTACAAATGTTTTTTTTTTTTTATAAATATATTCACTTTGTCTTCAGCAATCCTACTAAACTAGCTCTATAAATTTCTTTAGATTTTCTGTATAAGAAAAATTATGCCTAAAAATAACAGTCTCGTGTGTCTTCCTTGGCAATCTACACTTCCTAATTATTTTTTCTTCCTTGTTTCATTGGCCAGGATAACTAGTGCAGTTTGGAATAGATGTGGTTATAATAGGCACATATTTCTCATTTTAAAAGTCAGTGTTGCTTCCATTTCACTATCAAACAAGAAGCTCTAGATTTTTTTTTCTGACATCATTCTCAAGTTCCAGGCCATTTCCTCATGATCCTGTCTTAAAAACTTTATTCCTGAATCAGTGTTGAATTTTATCATATGTTTTTTCCATCTACTAGCATGACCATATGGTTCTTATAATCTGTTAATGTGGTGAATTCTGTTGATAGAATTTTTTGATTTTGAATAACCCTTGCACTCCTGGAATAAATCTACCTAATCATGTTATATTACTTTTTAAATTTAGGTTGATATTTAGAAGCTATTTGTCTTATTTAGTATTTGGAAACCCCGAAGCCACAGCTAAATGTAAGATTACCTTATAATTTTCCTTATATCATAAAATAAATTAAGCAATTCTTTATCATTCTCCATTCTCTGATACTGCTTGATTAAATTAAGTGTGGGTTTCTCTAATAGCTATTTGTAAACTTTCTTATCAAGGGATTTTGGTGATAGATTTGATTATCAAGTAAAGTTCTTTTTATAGTAATGTGCTTATGCTTTCTATTTCCTTTCGAATCAATTTTGTGTGTTTATCTACATGTTCTTTAATTTATTGGCACAAACTTGTTGTGTTATCTTATTATTTATTTTCTTAATATCTTTTATTTACTCTTTGGCAGTTTCAAATATGTATGCAATATCTTGACCCTACCCAATTTCCCCTTCCACTCCCCATGGACAACCACCCTTCAAGACATTCTCCTCCTACCTTTGTGTCTTCCACATTTTCTTTTCTTTTTTGTAGTCCACTGAGACCAGTTAGTGCTGCCTGCTATTTTTGACTGATCTTACTGTCTTGATCTTGTGCAGGTCTTGTGAACCACAGCTGTTCTGAGTACATGAGTGCAATAGCCACGTCATGTCCATAAGACAGCATTCCATGGCACTCCTCCCCTTGGAGGTGGGAAGGTTGATACAGATATCCCATTTAGAACTAAACACTCAGTTACTTATTTTCAGCACATTAAATAAGTATGAGTCTCTGCATTTACCTCTGCCCACTGTAAAAAGATGTTTCTCTGGCCAAGGTTGATAGCAGAACAAATCTATGGGTATGAACGAAAGTATTTAGAAATTGACAATACGTCCATTCAGCAAAAACAACAATAATGGATTCCCTGCTAGGCCTATGACCTCCCAAGAGATGGGCTTTTGATCAGATTTACAGTACCAGGCATGAATTAATCACCTATAGAGAAGGTCTCAAATCCAATCATAACTCATTGGTTACCCTCATAACTTTCATGCCACCATTGGACCAGTAAGCACATTCTGCTTGGCAGCCCAGTATTATAGCATTCAGGTTTCATTGTTTGGTGATATCACTGATGACATATCTCTCCTAATGGCCTGGATGACAGCTTCTAGCATTATGAAAGCTAGCTAGGAGGGAGGAAGTTTTCAGGTCAGTTCCAGCTTGATTTCTCCTGTCCCTAAACTATGTGGTATCTTAAGCAATAGGGTCTTACCATTTAGTTCTGGTGGGCAAGCAAGAGCAATGTCAAAAGCCTATTTTATTGTGAGGCCTCTGGGGCCTCCTTCACTTATTTCTAAACTTCTACAGTAACTTAGTAATAATTGTTTTTTATACCTAATTTTCTTTTTAAATTTTGTCTGTCTTGCTAGAGACTTATCTTTGTTAATTTGCAAGGAAAACTTTCCCACAAGCATTTTGCATAAAAGCAATGTGGTTTCATTTCCCTAGAAACTTATTTTGTTATTATCAGTAACTTTATTGATGCCGTGTGTGTGTGTGTGTGTGTGTGTGTGTGTGTGTGTGTGTGAGAGAGAGAGAGAGAGAGAGAGAGAGAGAGAGAGAGAGAGAGAGAGAAAGAGGTGCCTCTCTGTGTGCATGTGTGCTTGTGTATGTGGTTATGTGTTCAGTTCATGTGGGAATGTGTGTATATGGGTGCACCTTCTTGTGGAAGCTAGAGAGTCATCTACCTTTTTATTACAATTTAAAAAATTATTTCACTTTTTATGTGTATAAGTATTTTGCCCATATGTATGTCTGTGTACTATGTGTGTGCCTGACATTAGCAGAGACCATAAGGTGTTGGATCCCCTGGAACTGGAGTTACCAATGGCTGTGAACCACCATGTTTTGGAAATTAAACCCTGGTCTTTTGGAAAAGCACCCAGTGCTCTTAACCACCGAGCAGTCTCTCCAACCACATCCAGTTATTTTTTGAGACATGGTTTCTCATTGATCTGAAGCCAAATAGAGTTAACTGGCCAGCCAATGAGCCCAGAGATCCACCTGCATCCATCTACTCAGTGTTGGGACCCAAGTTCACACCAGTGATAAGTTTTTTCGAACCCCAATAAGCCTCTCTGCAGACGCAGCAATCCAAATCAGACCAGATTAGAAAAGCCTCAATTTAATGGGTAAAGCATTCCTGATCAATTCTATGTTCCCCCTTCCCCCAGGAGGAGACAGGGATGAGAGACTTGAAAATCACGTCTATTTTCTGGGATGCAGCTTATATACCCTGTGGGAGTGGTCTTGAGCCTCTTAGGGGAGGAGCTGTGTTTGGCGGGCTTTGAAGGGGCGGGTTTAGGGAAAGAGATAGGGGAGGGGAGTTGAGGTGGATCTTCCACCAGAACATTCTAGACTCTTTGGGTATATGGATATCAGGGTGCCAGGGATTGAGGTGGAGCTCCCATCCAAACAACCAGCACACTAGCATTTTCACATGGGTTCTAGGAATTAAATTCAGATTCTCATGTTGGTATGACAGGTGATTTACTGACTGAGCATTTTCCTCAGTCTTTTATTGGTGTTTTACAATTTAAAAAGTAGTAACTGTTCAGCATTTTAAAATTTGGAAGGTAGCTGATATATGTTGAATGTAAAAGTGACCTATCCACTTATTTAATATTAGCTTAAAAAAAAGATCTGGAATTAGGGGTATGGTTCAGTGGTAGAGTACTTGCCTAAACTGTGTTAGGCCTTGCATTTTATTCTCAAGGCTACAGAAAGAAAATAATAAATGTAAGTATAAATATGATCTTACAGTACTGTCTTACAATTTGTGATTACATTGTATGATATTTCCTTTTTCAAATAGATACTCTACTAAGATCCATTATTAACCTTAATGATGGCAATTTAAACTTGAATATAATCAATGAATTTGATACAATTTGGTCTGCAGACACTAACCTCTGGCCTGCTATATACATTATATTCAGAATTAATCTTGCAACGCAGGCAAACACTTAGCTCTGCTGTTTTAAGTAGCAGGACATACTAAGTGTCTCCCCCGCTGGATTGCATTAGGAGCTTTTTGACACTCACCTTAAAATGTATTTGTTTTGAATTTAATTAGTTTTGTTTTTAATTTAGTTATATCTTTTTCATAGTCAAATATTTTACATTATTCTAGTTTTCGAACCTTTAACATGGTCTCTGTGAATATCTGTTCTACGTCCTGCAGAGTAAACACCTCGGGTGTTCCTGTTGATTACTCTGAAGCCTCTTCCACAATGCCTAGACAAGACAGATTGCAGTTAAAAATAGCCACCATTAAGGCAATATTCTGGCAGAGAATCTGGCTACCTTCTTCCTGTGTCCTGAGAACTGGAATAAGACTGAACTCAAAAGCAATGGCCTAATTAGTTTGGAGAAAGACATTTCAAGTCAAGACAACATAAAGACTGTTGTGGTTATTGCTCACTGTTTGCATTCAGATCTGCAGTGAAAGAGTAATAAGTGGAGCAAAAAGAAATATAAAAAAAGAATTTGGGTGAGCAAGGGTTTGGGAGCAAGCTTTAAGCTGGGAAAAATAAGAGTGCAGATGAGAAAGCATCTCTAATATTAAAGAGATTAGCACCACAACAGAGAAATCTCCTGTTCTACACTAGGACAATAGCAAAGGTGACCCGAGGGTAAAACCTCACTCAGCCAAGGCTCCAATTTGTGAAAATAGGAATTTATTTGAAAGGAGAGAGCCTAAATTCAGAGTGTGAACGGGAGCTTCTGGTTCTGGAAATCAACGCCTTCGAAAAGTGTTTCCCCAGGGCCAGCTTGTAGAAACGGATGCACCTGTGGTCTAAAGGGGCCAGGGTGCATCCTGAGGTGGCAGCAGAATTTGGTAGTGCCACTCACATGTTACTAGTTTTGCAGCATGAAACAGGCAAGATTGAGGGAGGCAGATCCAAACACAAACTCAGGAATGCCAGCAGCTACCAAAAGGTGGGGGAAGCCAAAAGCAGATGCTTCTCTAGGAGTATGTCCCTCAGGACAGCATAGCCTTGCCAAATTTCAAAGTTCTGGTCTTGAAGACACAGAGAGAATCAATTTCTTTCATTTAAACCATCAAGTCTGTGGTCATCTATTTCAGGAGACTGAGGAAGCTGGCAAAGGTGTATTCATCGATCCTAGTGGTGGTACAGGCCTTTATACCAGCACTTGGGAGGCAGAGGCAGAGGCAGGTGGATCGCTATGAGTTCAAGGACACTCTGGTGGACATTGTGAGTTCCAGGCCAACCAGGGCAACATAGTGAGTCTCTCTCTCTCTCTCTCTCTCTCTCTCTCTCTCTCTCTCTCTCTCTCTCCTCCTCCTTCTTCTTACTCCTTCACCTCCTTCTCCTCCTCTTCTTCTCTCCTCCCTCTACATGCACTATATATGTATAATATAATATGATATGATATACAATATAATATAATGTAATATAATATAATAAATATAATATAATATATACACACATGTGTGTCATGCTTAGTCTCAATACTTGGTGAAATTGACTAAAAATAAGCAGTTGAAATGAAACAGTTGTCTATGAAATCACTAATACAACACCTTTCATGGCCAGAGAGAAAGTCTCATGGGAACTAATAACCCAAACTATTTTTTAAAAAAGGCAAAAACAAAAAGAAAACTGTAAAAAAAAAAAACTGCATAAAGGAAGTTCTATAAAGCCTTTGGTTTTATAGAACTTCCTTGAGAAATGTTTAAAACCATAAAGTGTGTTTAAAAAAAAGGACTATAAAGAAAACACACTACAGCTTAAATCGACTGGAGTCAGGCAGCAAAAGACACTGATGGTCGGTCAGTATTTTATTACAAACTCCAGTGTTATCAATAGATTTTTTGTTGCCAACTCCCAGTCTTGGCCAGGTCCTGCACTTTCTAGCTTTAGGCCTATTCAGGCTGGTGGGCCTAGCTTTTGATCCCCAAATTGCTGGGTCCATTTAAACTGATCTATGTAGTCTCTGGTACTACTTTAATGTTCTGTAATAGGGTACCCAGATTTTCCTGAGTTAGACAAGAGCCATAACTCCTTCATAGATAATGACACTGAATTATCAGAGAGTAATAGGGCCCAGGGTTGCCAGATTGAGCAAATGAACACGAAGTACATTCACTTAAATTTCAACTTCAAAAAAAAATGAAAAATGAAAAAAATTCATAAGTATGTCTGGTGCAGAATGTGAACACAGTTTGCTAAAACAGTATTTGTTGTTCATATGAATTCAAATTTAATAGACTATTCTAATAGATGATCTAACGACTCTAATGGGCAACAATCCCTAGTGTAGTAAAACTCACATTTAGTGAGTGGGTAACTGGGGAGAGGCCAAATAAAATAAGCACAGGAACAATTGTGGCATGGACCACAGGCTGTCTTAAGAGTGGTGCCATCCCATATTAAAGACTCACTGAATCAGAAGTTAGCTTTGCTTAAGAAAAGTGATGAAAGCTTGGAGAAACTGGAAAGAGATAAAGAGCATCTGCCTCAGCAGAGATGGGGAGAGGTGATACAAAGATCTTTTAGATAGTGAGGCCAATCTGAGCTTAGTGGGAAAACAGGGGAAGGTATCGAGAATTAGCAAATGGCCTTAATGATGGCAGATGGACAAAGAGTTGAGAAGGACCAACCACCGATAAAGATATTGACCATAGGCTTAGGCAGCTAATAAACAAGTTTGTAAATGTATCTTTATCACACAGCACCACTGTCATTCCACTCTTTTTTATTTTATTTTACAATACTATTCAGTTCTACATACAGCCACAGATTTCCTTGTTCTCCCCCTTCCTGCCCCCCTCCCCTTCCCCCCAGCCCACCCCCCTTTCCCACCACCTCCAGATCAAGGCCACCCCCGAGGACTGAGATCGACCTGATAGACTCAGTCCAGACAGGTCCAGTCCCCTCCTCCCAGACTGAGCCAAGCGTCCCTGCATAAGTCCCAGGTTTCAAACAGCTATCTCATGCAGCGAGCCCAGGACCTGGTACCACTGCCTAGATGCCTCCCAAACAGATCAAGCCAATCAACTGTCTCACCTATTCAGAGGGCCTGATCCAGTTGGGGGCCCCTCAGCCTTTGGTTCATAGTTCATGTGTTTCCATTCATTTGGCTATTTGTCCCTGTGTTTTATCCAACCTTGGTTTTCAACAATTCTTGCTCATATAAAAACCCTCCTCTTTCTCACTAATTAGACTCCCAGCGCTCCACCCAGGGCCTAGCCATGGATGTCTGCATCCAGATTCCTCAGTACTTGGATGGGATTTCTGGCACAACTATTAGGGTGTTTGGCCATCCCATCACCAGAGTAGGTCAGTCCTGGCTGTCTCTCGGCCATTGCCAGCAGTCTTTTGTGGGGGTTTCTTTGTGGACATCTGTGAGCCTCTTTAGCACTTTGTTTCTTCCTTTTCTCATGTGGTCTTCATTTACCATGGTCTCCTATTCCTTGTTCTCCCTCTCTGTTCTTGATCCAGGTGGGATCTCCTGCTCTCTTTCCCTCGACCCTCGCCGTTCATTGCTCCCACTCATGTCCAGGCTGTTCATATAGATATCATCCATTTCTCCGTCATTGGGTGATCCCTGTGTCTTTCTTGGGGTCCTGTTTTCCAGGTAGCCTCACTGGTGATGTGAGTAGCAGTCCAGTCATCCTTGTTCCACATCTAGTATCCTCCTATGAGTGAGTACATACCATATTTGTCTTTCTGAGTCTGGGTTACCTCACTCAGGATGATTTTTTTCTAGATCCATGCATTTGCCTGCAAACCTCATGATGTCATTGTTTTTCTCTGCTGAGTAGTATTCCATTGTGTATATGTGCCACAATTTATTTATCTATTCTTCAGTTGAAGGGCATCTAGGTTGTTTCCAGGTTTTGGCTATTACAAACAATGCTGATATAAACATAGCTGAGCAAGTGCTCTTGTGGTATGATTGAGCATTTCTTGGGTATATGCCCAAGAGTGGTATAGCTGGATCTTGGGGGAGATTGATTCCCAATTTTCTAAGAAAGCACCATATTGATTTCCAAAGTGTTTGTACAAGCTTGCATTTCCACCAGCAGTGGAGGAGAGTTCCCCGAGTTCCACATCCTCCCCAGCATAAAGTGTCCTCAGTGTTTTTGATCTTAGTCATTCTGACAGGTGTAAGGTGGTATCTCAGAGTTGTTTTGATTTGCATTTCCCTGATGATTAGGGATGTTGAGCAATTCCTTAAATGTCAGCCATTTGAGTTTCCTCTGTTGAGAATTCTCTGTTTAGTTCTATAGCCCATTTCTCAATTGGACTGTTGGTCATTTTGATGTATAATTTCTTGAGTTCCTTATATATTCTGGATATCAGTCCTCTGTCAGATGTGGGGTTAGTGAAGATCTTTTCCCATTCTGTAGGCTGTCGCTTTGCCTTGTTGACTGTATCCTTTGCTCTACAAAAGCTTCTCAGTTTCAAGAGGTCCCACTGATTGATTGTTTCTCTCAGTGCCTATGCTACTGGTGTTCTATTTAGGAAGTGATCTCCTATGCCAATGCGTTCAAGACTACTTCCTACTTTCTCTTCTAGCAGGTTCAGAGTAGCTGGATTTATGTTGAGGTCCTTGATCCACTTGGACTTAAGTTTTGTGCACGGTGACAGATATGGATCTATTTGCAGCCTTCTACACGTTGATATCCAGTTATGCCAGCACCATTTGTTAAAGATGCTTTCTTTTTTTCCATTGTACACTTTTGGCTTCTTTGTCAAAAATTATATGTTCATAGGTGTGTGGGTTAATGTCAGGGTCTTCAATTCGATTCCATTGGTCCACATGTCAGTTTTTATGCCAATACCAAGCTGGTTTTATTACTGTAGCTCTATAGTAGAGCTTGAAGTCAGGGATTGTGATGCCTCCAGAGGTTGTATTATTGTACGGGATTCTTTTGGCTATCCTGGGTTTTTTGTTTTTCTATATGAAGTTGAGTATTATTCTTTCCAGGTCTGTGAAGAATTGTGTTGGTATTTTGATGGGGATTGCATTGAATCTGCAGATTGCTTTTGGTAAAATTGCCATTTTTACTATGTTGGTCCTGCCTATCCATGAGCATGGGAGATCTTTCCATTTTCTGACATCTTCTTCAATTTCTTTTTTCAGGGACTTAAAGTTCTTGTCATATAGGTCCTTCACTTGCTTGGTTAGTGTTACCCTAAGGTATTTTATGTCATTTGTGGCTATTGTAAAGGGTGATGTATCTCTGATTTCCTTCTCAGCTTCTTTGTCCATTGTATATAGGAGGGCTACTGATTTTTTTGAGTTGATCTTGTATCCTGCTATGTTGCTGAAGGTGTTTATAAGCTTTATCAGTTTCTGGGTGGAATCTTTGGGGTCACTCAAGTATACTATCATGTCATCTGCAAATAGGGAAAGCTTGACTTCTTCCTTTCCAATTTGTATCCCCTTAATCTCCTTATGTTGTCTTATTGCTCTGGCTAGAACTTCAAGTAATATATTGAATAAGTATGGGGAGAGTGGACAGCCTTGCCTTGTTCCTGATTTTAGTGGAATTGCTTTGAGTTTCTCTCCATTTAATTTGATGTTGGCTGTTGGCTTGCTGTAAATTGCCTTTATTATGTTTAGGTATGTTCCTTGTATTCCTGATCGCTCCAAGACTTTTATCATGAAGGGGTGTTAGATTTTGTCAAATGCCTTTTCTGCATCTAGTAAGATGATCATGTGGTTTTTTTCTTTAAGTTTGTTTATATGATGTATTACATTGAAGGACTTTCGTATGTTGAACCACCCTTGCATCCCTGGGATGAAGCCTACTTGATCATGGTGGATAATTGTTCTGATGTGTTCTTGGAGTGTGTTTGCCAGTATTTTATTGAGTATTTTTGAATCAATGTTCATGAGGGAGATCAGTCTGTAGTTCTCTTTCTTTGTTGTATCCTTGTTTGGTTTGGGAATCAGGGTTATTGTAGCCTCATAGAAGGAGTTTGGTAATGTCCCTTCTGTTTCTATTATGTGGGACAATTTAGAGAGTATTGGTATTATCTCTTCTTTGAAGATCTGGTAGAATTCGGCGCTGAAACCATCTGGTCCAGGGCTTTTTTTGGTTGGGAGACTTTTAATGACTGTTTCTATTTCCTTAGGGGTTATTGGACTATTTAAATAGTTCTTCTGGTCTTGATTTAACTTAGGTATATGGTACCTATCCAGAAAATTGTCCATTTCTTTTAGGTTTTCCAGTTTTGTGGAGTAGAGGCTTTTGAAATATGACCTGATAATTCTCTGGATTTCCTCAACGTCTATTGTTATATCTCCCTTTTCATTTCTGATTTTGTTGATTTGGATTCTCTCTCTCTGTCTTTTGGTTAGTTTGGATAAGGGCTTGTCTATCTTGTTGATTTTCTCAAAGAACCAACTCTTTGTTTCATTAATTTTTTGTATTTTTCTCTTAGTTTCTATTTTATTAATTTCACCTTTCACTTTGATAATTTCCTGGTGTCTATTCTTTCTGGGAGACTTTGCTTCTTCTTGTTCTAGAGCTTTCAGGTGTGCTGTTAAGTCACTAGTGTGAGATTTCTCCAACTTCTTTATGTGGGCATTTAGTGCTATGAATTTCCCTCTTAGCACTGCTTTCATAGTGTCCCATAAGTTTGGGTATGTGGTGTCTTCATTTTCGTTGATCTCTAGAAAGTCTTTAATTTCTTTCTTTATTTCTTCCTTATCCCATTGGTGATTCAGGTGAGCATTATTCAGTTTCCATGAGATTGTAGGATTTCTGTAGTTTTTGTTGTTGTTGAAATCTAACTTTAAACCATGGTGGTCTGATAGAACAGAGGAGGTTATTCCAATTGTTTTGTATCTGTTGAGATTTGCTTTGTGGCCAAGTATGTGGTCAATTTTAGAGAAAGTTCCACAGGGTGCTGAGAAGAAGGTATATTCTTTTTTGTTAAGATGGAATGTTCTGTAGATATCTATTAGGTCCATTTGGGTCATGACATCAGTTAAGTCCTTTATTTCTCTGTTAAGTTTCGATTTAGGAGATCTGTCCAGTGGTGAAAGTGGGGTGTTGAGATCTCCCACTATTAATGTGTGGGGTTTTATATGTGGTTTAAGCTTTAGTAATGTTTCTTTTACATATGTGGGTGCCCTTGTGTTTGGGGCATAAATGTTCAGAATTGAAACTTCATCTTGGTGGATCTTTCCTGTGATGAGTATGTAATGCCCTTCTTGATCTCTTTTGATTGATTTTAGTTTAAAGTCTATTTTGTTGGATATCAGGATGGCTACCCCCCCCCCCGCTTGTTTCTTAAGACCATTTGATTGGAAAGTCTTTTCCCAGCCTTTTATTCTTAGGTAGTGTCTGTCTTTGAATTTGAGATGTGTTTCTTGTATTCAGCAGAAAGATGGGTCCTGCTTTCGTATCCATTCTGTAAGCCTATGTCTTTTTATAGGTGAATTAAGTCCATTGATATTAAGGGATATTAATGACCAGTAATTGTTCATCCCTGTTATTTTTGGTGGTAGTATGTGTGTACTTCTCTTCTTTGGGGTTTACTGCTGTGGCTTTATCTATTGCCTGTGTTTTCAGTGTGTATCTGACTTCCTTCGGTTGGAATTTTCCTTTTAGTGCTTTCTGTAGGGCTGGGTTTGTGGATAAGTATTGTTTGAATCTGGCTATGTCTTGGAATGTCTTGTTCATTCCATCTATGATAATTGAAAATTTTGCCGGGTATATTAGTCTGGGCTGACATCCATGGTCTCTTAGTGTCTGTATTACATCTGTCCAGGTCCTTCTGGCTTTCAAAGTCTCCATTGAGAAATTGGGTGTTATTCTCATGGGTTTTCCTTTATAGGTCACTTGGCCTTTTTCCTTTGCTGCTCTTAACATTCTTTCTTTATTCTGTACATTTAGTTGTTTAATTATTATATGTCGAGGGGACTTTTTTGGGGGGTCTAGTCTGTTTGGTGTTCTATAGGCTTCTTGTATCTTCATAGGCATTTCCTTCTTTAAGTTGGGAAAGTTTTCTTCTATGATTTTGTTGAATATATTTTCTGTGCCTTTGAGTTGGTATTCTTCACCTTCTTCTATCCCTATAATTTGTAGGTTTGGTCTTTTCATGGTGTCCCAAATTTCTTGGAAATTTTGGTTCATGACTTTGTTGGCTTTAGTGTTTTCTTTGACTGATGAATCTATTTATTCTACTGTATCTTCAATGCCAGAGATCCTCTCTTCCATCTCTTGCATTCTGTTGGTTATAATTGCATCTGAAGTTCCGAATCTTTTACTCAGATTTTCTATTTCCAGCAATCCCTTTGTTTGTGTCTTCTTTATTTTTTCAATTTCCCTTTTCAGGTCTTGGACTGTTTCCTTTATTTGTTTCATTGCTTTTTCATGATTTTCTTTCAGTACTTTATTGTTTTCTTCCAGTACTTTATTTTCTTCCAGGACTTTATTGTTTTCTTCTAATTTGTTTGCCCTTTCTTCTAGTTGTTTACAGCGTTCTTCCCATTTTTTTTGTCTTTTCCTCTACACAAGCCCTAACTTCTTCATGATGTTATTCATAAAGCTGTTTTCTTCTGCTTCTTCCAATTTTTGATGTTCAGATCTAGATGTTGGAGGCGGGCTAGGTTCTGGTGATGCTGTATTGCTCTTCATTTTGTTGTATGTACTTCTGCCTTGACGTCTGCACATCTCCTTATGGTTCGTTCTTGGCCTTATCAGTGCACTTGTTTCAGACAGAGCTGACAGATTCAGGAATTCTCTCTCTCTTGTCCAGATGGGAGCTCCCTTGTCCAAATGGGAACTCCGGGGCAGGATGGAAGCTCTTATCTGGATGGGAAACTGGGGCAGGATGGGAGCTTTTGTCCAGACAGGAATTCAGTGGTAGGATAAGTGCTCTTATCCTGAAGGGAAGTCCAGGGCAGGATGTGCGCTCTTTTCCAGAAGGGAAGTTCAGGTCAGGATGTGAGCTCTTGTCCAGAAGGGAAGTCCTGGGCAGGATGGGAGCCCTCTCTGGTCCAGAAGGGAAGTCAGGGGCAGGATGGGAGCTGGGGGCCGGTCTCTAAGTCTCAGGAAGTGGCTGGGGTCTCGGGCAGATGGGCGTAGGGGCAGGACGTGGAGATTGCAGGGGCTGCCGGGGGCTTGACAAGGGGATCCTTCCCGGTGGGGCTAGAAGGGGCCCTTTCCGGTGGCCAGAACCTGGGGCCAAGTTGGGCAGGTGTTCCCAGGGGTGGCTGGAGCCCAGGGATGGGGTCCGGGATGGGCCGGGATACTGACCTCTGGTCCAGAAGGGAAGTCTCATTCCACTCTTTTAACTCACTAGCTTACTATGAGACCCAAGGCTTCTGAAATTACAGGAGAGGCCATATCCAGAAGATCAATTTTTTAAATGAATTTTACGATTTTTAAAAATAATTTCCTACATGGATGATGTACTTTGACAATATTCCTCCCGTTATCCTCTCTTAATTCCTTTCCCCTCTCACTGAATCCCTTCTCACCAAGATTCCCCCCTACTTTCATGACCTTTTTTGTGACTAGTGCATATTTAGTTAGGGTTCCTTGCATGGTTAGTTATTTGAACAAGGTGGCTATATCACTGAGGAATAACTCCCCTTCCCTCAGAAACTACTGTCAGTAGGTCTGCAAAGAAGGACGTCGCCTCATTATCTTCTCTCCCAACCATGATGAAGTGCTGATGGTCTCCATCTTGTATAGGTCTTGTACAGGCAACTATAGCTGCTTTGAGTTCAAGAGTCAGTGGCCATGTCATGAGAAGACAGTGTTTCACAGTACACCTTCCCATCCCCTGATTCTCACATACTTTGACTTCTTGTTTTTTATGTTTTATTTATTTGTGTGGAGGGCACATATGACATGGTGCGTACATGTGGAGGTCAGAGAACAACTTGTGGTGTTTGTTTTATTCTTCCACCATGTAGGACCCAGGTCCTCAGGCTTAATAGCAGGCACTCTCACATGCTACCCGAATCAACAGCCCAGCTCTTACTATCTTTCCCCCATCTATTCTGCCATGTTTCCTGAGCCTTGGAGGAAATAATATAGATATCCCATTTAGGACCGAGCATTAAAAGTCACTTATTCTTAGCAGATTGCCCAGTTATGAGTCTCTGCATTAACTACTGCCTTCTGCCAAAGCAAGCTTCTCTGTCCAAGGCTGATAACAGCACTAATGTATGAGTATAAAGAAATATTTAGAAAGTAGTTTGACACTATGTCTATTTAGCAAAGCAACGGCAGTAAGTTCCCTCTGGGGCCTATGACCTCCCCAGCCATAATATATTGACCAAGTTTATAGTACTAGGTATGAATTACCTCTGGTAGCATGGGTCTCAAATTTAATAATAATAATAATAATAATAACAATAAAGTTGGTTGCCCCTCTAACTCTTATACCAGTTTTGTATTAGTGAGCAAATCTTGGAAATCTTCATTCTCTTTGTTTTGTTAGTTGGTTTGATTTTTCAAGAGACTTTATTTATTTATTTTTGGAGACAGGATTTTTCTATGTATCCCTGGCTGTCCTGGAACTCACTCTGTAGACCAGGCTGGCCTCAAACTCAGAGATCCGCCTGCCCCTGTCTCCCAAGTGCTGGGATTAAAGGCGAGCACCACTGCTGCCGCCACCATCACCCAGCTGGTTCCATTCTCTTAACAGAGAAGTATGACAGAGATGTAACAGATATAATTGTTATAACTCCTTATGCAAGAAATTAAGATCATCTACTGACAGAGGTCTAATGTCCAAAGTATATAAAGAATGCAAGAAACTAAACATCAACAAACCAAATAATCCAATTTTAAAAATGGGGTACATATCTAAACAGAGAATTCTCAACAGAGGAATCTCAAATGGCCGAGAAACACTTAAAGAAATGTTCAGCATCCTTAGCTATCAGGGAAATGCAAATCAAAACAACACTGAGAGTCCATTTTATGCCTGTTAGAAGGGCTAAGATCAAAAACACTAATGACAGCTCATGTTGGAGAGGATGTGGAACAAGGCGATCACTCCTCCACTGCTGGTTGGAATGCAAACTTGTACAGGCACTTTGGAAATTAATACGGCAGTTTTTCAAAAATCTAGGAATCCATCTACCTTAAGACCCAGCTATATCACTCCTGGGCATATACTCAAAAGATGCTCAACCACTCTACAAGGACACTTGCTCATTTATGTTCATAACAGCTTTATTCATAATAGCCAGAACCTGGAAACAACCTAGATGTCCCTCAACTAAAGAATGGATAAAGAAAATGTGGTACTTTTATACAGTGGAATATTACTCACCTGTTAAAAACAATACTTCAGCAAATTTGCAGACATATGGATGGAACTAGAAAAGATTATCCTGAGCGAGGGAACCCAGACCCAGAAAGACAAACATAGTATGTACTCACTCACAAGTGGATGTTATCTGTAAAGTAAAGGAGGACCATGCTACAATCCAAAGACCCAGAGAAACTAAGTAACAAGGAGGGCTCAAGGTGGGGGGATACATGAATCTCACTGTGAAGGGAAATAGAATGGACATTGCCAGTGGACAGGAGGAGGGGACTGGAATGAAGGTGGGAATGGGAGCAGGAGGGATTCGGTGTCAGAGGAGGGAAAGGAGAGAGTACTAGGAAACACAACTGGAAATTGGGGGCATCTCTGGGATGAGCTAGAAACCTAGTGCAATGGAAACTCCCAGGAATCTATGACGGTGACCCTAAGACTCCTAACAATGCAGGATACAGAGCCTGAAATGGCCATGTGTAACCAGGCAAGACTTCCAATGGAGGGCCTGGGACACTAATCCAGCCACCAACCCAGCCACAAAACCTTCAAATATAATTTGTCCTGCTTACAAGATGTGCTTGGGTAAAAATAACACAGAAATTGTGGGAGTGACGAACTAATGACTGGCCCAGTTAGGGACCCATGCCCTAAGAGGGAGCTATCCCCTGAGGGCCAGGACCCAGAGGCAGGATACCCTAGAGTCCTAGGATAGGCCCAAACATGACTAAGTTCTATGTAATGATGCCTAACAATATTCTGCTATACTCATAGATTGATGCCTAGCTCAACTGTCATCAGAGAGGCTTCACCCAGCAACTGACAGAAACAGATGCAGAGATCCACAGCCAAGCATTATGTGGAACTCGAGGTATTCTTCAGAAGAGAGGGCAGAAGGGTTGTTGGACCCAGTAGAGTCAAGGACACCATAAGAAAACCCACAGAAGCCACTAACCTAGACTCACAAGGGCTCACAGACTGAAACCAGGGAGCCTGCATGGGACTGACCTAGGCACGCTGCATATATGTTGCAGTTGTATAGCTTGGTCTTCTTGTAAGACTCCTAACAGTGAGAGCAGGGGCTATCTTTGACTCTGTTGCCTGCTTTTGTACTCTTTCCTCCTACCAGATTGCCTCACCCAGCCTTAATAGAAGAGGTGGTGCCTAGTCTCACTGCAACTTGATATGCAAGGCTGGTAGATATTCATGGGAGTCTCACCTGTATCTGAAGAGAAACAGAGGATGAAGAGTGAATGGGGGGCGGGATGCGAGAGAAGGGAGGGGGAACTTTGGTTGGGATGTAAAAACAAAAAATAAATAAATAAAACTAAAACAAAACAAGAAACATCATTTACTGGCTCAAGATTGGAAGTAAAACAATTCACTTTGAAATCTATTTAAGATTTCAGTAGCAAGAGGTATAATTTTTTATTAAAGAAGAAATCTATGAATTGAAAGTTCTATTCTATAGGAGATGGATGAGGAAAATAAGTAACAAAGAATAATTGGGAAACAAATCATTTTCCAGCTGTGAGGGAAATAGAGAAAATGGTCAGGCTGGGAGACAGGAAAGGAATTGGATGGTTACTGTTGACTCTCAGCCAAAGATTTCCTGGAAGAGTGCCTCTTCTCCCCATTATTTACAGGTGTGTGTTTTGCACGGAGAAGGAACCAGAGATTTTGCAACTTGGTTCTTACTTCATACAGATATTTTGCCTTAGAGCAGTGGTTCTCAACCCGTGGGTAGAGACCCCTATGGCAACCATCTATCTCCAAAAATATTTACATTAGGATTCATAATAGTAGTAAAATTACAGTTATGAAGTAGCAACAAAATACTTTTACAACATGAGGAACTGTATTAAAAGGTCACAGCATTAGGAAGGCTGAGAACCACTGCTTTAGAGTGAATTATGAATAGGGCCTAAGTCTGAGAGTGTGGAGGTGGGCAGGCATTGCAATGAAGCTGCCTAGATGTCTTTCTGCCTTTGGTCATAAAATGAAGAGCTCCTATGCTCTTTTATTATAAAAATTGTAATTTTCATGCACAACTTTCATTAGTTTTTATTGATTCTCCTCTCTGCCTCTCCTCTGCTATTTCCCTGTATGCAACTTGCACTCTCTACCCACCCCCATAGGCTCCTTTCTGTTTTCATGTCACTTGGGTCCTGTTGTTCTCTCTCTTGTTAATGTTCCCCCCTCATATTCTCCTTTCTAGTTTCATAGCTGATGCTCCCACTGACCCCCCACTTATATACAAACAGATGAACATTATAAGCTAGGATCTACATATGAGAGAGAACATACTGTTTTTGTGAATCTGAGTTACCTCACTTAATATAATACTTTTCAGATTCACACATTTTCCCACATATTTCATGATTTCATTTTTTTTTTGCAGCTGAATAAAATTTCATTGTGTATATATTCTGGCCTTAAGTTCTAAAATAATAGAATGATGAAACACCTAGTTAACTCAGTTGGTAGGGCAGGAGACTCTTAAAATAGCAGAAAGTAAAAGCTTTCAGAAGAGTAGGCATTTACTGTTCAAGTGTAAGCAACAAGATAACTATACAATCTAATATAATCAGAAAACTTCATACTATCTACATTCCTTAGATCACAAAAAGTCCATTTAATTGTAGATGTGTTAATAAACTGTTTACTAAGAATGGATAAATGTATAATGGGGCTACCTTCCATCAAGAAAGCAGAGAATTTTACCCATAATCAAGCAGGGAATATTGCAGAAGAGATTTTTTTTAAAAAAGAATATATGCACTGGAGGAAGGGGAGTCAGGAGGAACATCAACTTCATGAATGAAATGGCTGTTGCACTCTTAAACACCCAGCAGCTGTGATAACTTGTATTAGACAGGGCCCATCAATATCTTGTCACAGAGCAGGGGAAAGCTCACAAGGCCCTACTTCTCCCTGAGAAATTATATATTTAAATGTTTACTGGAAGAGGGAAAAACATTGTCTTCAGTGGTGTAGCCACTGGTAAGGTGCATTTGCTGCTGAAAATAACGCCCACCCATGCTCCTGGGAATAACCCGAATGAATGAATGAAAACAGAAAGGGGGCTAGTTGAGAAGAATTGTATTAGCAGATATGAGAGAGGGACAAGAGAGGATGAACTCCATTATTACATATAATTAATATATGCTAATTTTTAAGTAAAGCAGAAGCTTTTTGAAGGAGACTATGTTTGAATGCCAAGCTCCTTCTGTTTGTTTATTCTCCTATAATTAAAAAAATACCTCCCTGAGCATCATCACAAAGTTCTATATTTATAGTTTATAGAAAAATAGTCATGCTGGAGCAATGGTTTAGTGATTAAGAGCACTGGCTGCTCTTCCAGGGGACCCAGGTTCTACTCCCAGCACTCACATGGTGGCTCATAACCATATATAACTCCAGTTCCAGGGGATCTGACACCCTCTTTTGGCCTACCTGAGTACCAGGCACATATATGATACCCAGACATACATGTAAGCAAAACACCCATATACATAAAATTAAAAATTAAAAAAATAGCCGGGCGGTGGTGGCGCACGCCTTTAACCTCAGCACTCAGGAGGCAGAGCCAGGCGGATCTCTGTGAGTTCAAGGCCAGCCTGGACTACCAAGTGAGTTCCAGGAAAGTCGCAAAGCAACACAGAGAAACCCTGTCTTGAAAAACCAAAAAAAAAAAAAAAAAAAAAAAAAAAATTAAAAAAATACCTCCACCAGCTGCAACATTCAGGAGAGCCAGCCCTGCACCTTGCCAGGACAGCACAATAGAGCCAACCCTGTTAGCACAGGTATGGGTGAGCCAGCTGTGAAATTGTGAGCACAGGAGAGCTGTTCCCATTACCCATGTGCCTAATGGTGGCATAGGAAGGGAAGGGTTGCCCCCCTCCTGCCCATCAACACCTGAGGCAGGTGGGACAGCTGGCCCTGTGGTCATAAGATTGGGAGAGCCATCCCTGACTCCAACCAGCTGCAAAACTTGGGAGAGCAGGCCCTGCATCTCACCAGGACAGCACAATAAAGCCAATTGTGTTAGTGCAGGTGAGGGTGAGCCAGCTCCAAAGTTGTGGAGCAATCCTACAGCTGCCCAGGCCCAGAACCAGGGTTATGACTTTGCCCACCCCAACATCCACTTCATTTATGATCTGCTGGAGCAGGTGAAGGGACCTGACAGCAGACCCAAAGCTGCAGGATCTCCACAACACAGCACAACAGCAGGATATCCAAGAAGAGTCCTAGTGAGGGCCCATCATCTATAGTGTAACAGAAACCAGAGGCCCTGAACCAGACCAATGACTCTTTTCAATGAATACTTGCAAGTAAAGATATATGGACAAAGGGAGTAACTGTGTGACTCACTGTGTCACACTGCAGCTTCCATGATGAAATATTTAAATTTTTCCCTTTTTAAAATTTCCCCCTTTTCTCTTAAATTTTGTTTTATTGGGGGGAGCAGTTGCAGGGGCGGAGGGTGGCTATAAAAGGATGGGGAAATGAATGGGATCAATATACATGATGCAAAAGACACATAGAATAAATTTAAAAAAGAAAAATTTTTAAAGGAAAATAATTAAGTCTTGAATAGCACCCATCATTGTCAAGTTAGAGTTTTTCATTTCTGCCTCAATGTTTTCTGGGTACCTACTCAGCCCAGTGCATATAAGTCTTCATATTTTATTTGGGCATGCGCAGCAACATTAACAAGCTGTTGATTCAATTTTGGGGCTAAAATTTGTTGAGATGACTAGGTGCCTTGTTTGTGCTATAATTAGGGCCATATGTTGGCACAGCCATAAGAAGCAGTGTTTTTATTCCTTTTAGAGTTCAAAAGGGGGCAGCTCTCAAGAAGCTGTAATTGCATATCCAAATACAAAATAAAAGCAGAACAATAGCTAAGGAGGTCTCAGCTATGTTAAATATCTGTTTACTTTATTTGCAACATGAAGTTTAATGTCTAAAAGCAAAGCACAAATGCATTTGAACATATATCAGACATTGTATAATCCTGATTTGTAGGAAAAATAACCTGCACTTGAATACTGAACATAGCAGCAATCCTGTATGCCAAATCAAATTTATAATCAATATGAGGACAGCAGTAAGGCCTCAAAAGAAAGTCATTTTCTTTCCATGGAGTAAAAAAAAGCAATTAAGTCCTAACAGCGAGAATGTTTGCTGTACTTCGATTTATTCACTGGTTTTATCCTTGACACTACTCACAAATTTTGTAGGTATATGATAATTTCCCCAAAGTAAATACAAAACACTAAATATTATTTTTCCTACAATGCAATGCACAATACTCTTGAAAATACAGAGGCTCATTCCTTTGAGGAGTTTTTTTTTAAAATCCAGTTTCTCTAATTCTTCCTGTAGCACTCCTTTCAAAGCATATATTCGTTACTCCTTCAAAAGTATGTAGGCATCTACTGTTTGGCAAACATTTCAAGGTCTTCTTGGGAATATGTGTATTATATTCTCAAATCTTGAAGTAGCTGCAGTTCTGCAATATTTACTGAAATTACCTACATTCTAAAGAAGGCAGAACTTTTTAATTTCCTCAGTTTTGACATTTTTTTATGTCTTATTGTCATGGGTTTCAGAATGTTATTATTATAACTCCTGACTCTTTCCTGAGTGCATCATATTGTGTTATTAATCACTGCTCAGAAATTTCTTCCATATCAACTTCATGTCTTAACCCTTTAAAAGCATGAGATTAGCCAGGCAGTAGTGGCACACATCTTTAATTCCAGTACTCGGGAGGCAGAGGCAAGAGGATCTCGGAGTTCTAGGCCAGTCTGAGCTACAGAGTGAATTCCAGGACAGCCAGGGCTGCACAGAGAACCCTATGTTGAAAAACAAAAAAAGAAAAAAAAAAACAAAAAAACAAAGCATGAGACTAGGATTCTTCTGGGCTCTTTTGAAAACTCATGTCTCTGGGTAGAGGCAGAGGCTGGAACAAGGACTCTTCCATTCATGCAGTTTCTCAGTCATTCATGTTTTAAAAGACTAATACTCCTAAAGCTCCAAACATGATGCCTGCTTACGGATCTCACTTACAGAAATTAAATGTGGATTTTGTTTAAGAATATGCAGATCTATGCTAATTGATATCCCATGGTATGGCCGTGCAATGGTTTATTCAATCAATTACATATTGACATATGGATTGCTCTCAAACTTGTTTGTACAAATAATGCTCAATCAACAACCTTATACATGTGTTACATCAAATCTGTTCAGATGTAGTTTTCATTTCACTCTCAGAACTGGGATCTCTGGATCAAATGGTAAATGTGTCTTTGCCATGACCTACCCCCTGCCACCACTGTTCTAATGCTTTTAGCCTCAGTGCAATTTCTATCCATGATTTCTGTGTTGCTGGTCTTCCTACTCCTTCCACAGTGCTACGGGGCCACTGTAGTGCCCCAGGAAGATGAGAAGGGACAAGGAAATGATTGGGCACTTGTCCTCCTTCCTCCTTTTTTTCTGTTTCCCTTTTCCTCTGTTAATATCATTCTCTTTATGTTTTCCTTTCTTTTCTTTTTCCTGGTGAACCAGGAGGACTAAACTCAGGGCCTCATTCATGTTAAGTAAATACTTTACCATCAAGTGACATCCTCAAAGACAACATTCCTCTTTTTCTTCAGGGCATTTGTAAGATCCCAGATCTTGTTCCTCAGGGAACCCTGGCAATGCCCTCGTCACTCCTGCCTTTTTGTGTTTTGGGAAAGTCTACACTTCATCAAAAAGTGTCTCTTAAACACACCCTTGAGGCCTGCTTGGATAATTTTCAAATAACCCATGATAAAGTTTTAATGGCATCATGTTTTACAGAAAAGGAATTCAGTTAAACACTGCAGAAGGCCAAGCCCAAAGATGGAAATTTCCATACTGAGGTTGCTCTTGTTCCACGAAATTGAAAGCATTGAGTGCTTCTCTACCAATTTGCTCTAAGCACAGGCACAGAGGAGGCATCACATGTTTCTTCAGTTTCTGCTCATATTAAGAAAACCCTGTATTGTCAAGTGTAATAATAATAGAAACGTGGCTTAGTGTCTGATTAAAGAGTAGCTTGTTGTTGTTTTCAATAAACTCACTATTGGTCCAGAATCTTTCTTCTAACTAATTTATCACTTTTTTCTTTTCTTTTTTGGCTATGGCCTCTTAACATTTCTTCCTTCTATCTTAGTGCTCGTGGTGCACTCACTGTCTCGTTATCCACTCTTCTTCAGGACTTCTTTCTCTTATCTTCTTAAACTGTGGGTCATGACCCTACATGGTGTTGCATAACTGAATGTAGGGGTCTCAATAATTAATTCATAATCAAACATATAATGAATCCGAGCTGGTTTTGCAAGCTCTCACCCATGGTACATTACACGAGTTCACTACAGTTCTGAATATGCAATGCATGTATTTTTGTACTGTGCATGCTGTCATGCCAGCCAACTACAAAGAATTCAGCCTGAAACACCTTGGCTCAAATTCAAGATTGTTGTGAATCATGGTATTTTTGCTGTGTATATAAAATTTTCTGCTCTTATGGAAGCATAATAGTTTAATTGTAGAAAGCAAAGCCTTGTAATACTTTCTTATAATAATTCTTCAGCATGTAAGTATCAAATTAGCATGTCTTTGTACTGTATTGTTTCAGAGCTTTTGGTTTTAAAGTTTTCTGTTTGAGTTGCTGATGTGAGTTTCCTAAAGAATCATTAAGAGCCTTTTAGCTTGGACTCTGGACAGATTTTCCAACATTTTCTGAAATGGTCATAAACATACCTCTGCCACTTTGTAATGTATCATTCTCATTCTCAGTATTGACAATTATAAAATCAAAATACTGATGACCTCTGAAAGACATTGGTACACCCTGCAGTACCAAAATTCAGCCAAGGTTTCTTTATATAAAAATAAAGAGGCACCTTCATCTCATTAGTATGCAAATTTGCTTTTGTACCCCAAAGAATTGTTTTGAATTGAATTTCTTTATGATTTTACATCAGTCAATGTTTGAGTTGTCTACCTATTATAGATTCCCAGAAAAATTACCTTGGGTTGAGTAAAAACTTCAGAGGTAAAAGAGATTAAAAGCACTGTCTTAGATATCCTCCTGGCCACCCTACACTTGTTTAAAGACTTATTATTTAAAAAAATGATGTGATCAGTAGTTCATATGGGCAATGAATTATTTAGGAGTTAACCAGTTGTATGAAGAGTTGGGACTTTATGACTGGTTAATCAGCAAGTATTTGGTGAGGCAAACCTTCCATCCAAAAGACAGAAGCCAGTGGATAAATCCCTCCCCCGCTTTTTATTGCCCACACTTCCTCAACTTTCAGTTTCCTTCTTCCAACCAGGGAATTCCTGAGACAAAGTTGATTGGGCCTTTCCAGGACACACCTTCACAAATAGAGCAATCAACTACTCTGACAACTGCCCAACAAGAACACAGTACTATTTTGGCTTCCTGTCATTCTCCACTTCAGGACTCAGAACACCTTCTCAATGGAGTCACAATCTAGACACTCTCTGCCCCAGGATCTGCTCTTTGACAAAATCAATTTAAGACATAAAAAGAAAAAGCAGAGATGAAATGAGCCATAGAGTGCTTGAACTCAGATTCTAATTGAGAAGGGCTAATGTTGTGATTTAAATACAAAATAGCCCCCATAGGCTCATGGTATACATGTTCAGTTCCCAGCTGTGGCACTACTTTGAAGTTGGTAGGGCTTGGCTGTAGGAAGTGGGACCTTTCGATATTCTAACTACCTGTTCCTGGGCTGTGCTCTTTACCAAGATGTGAACAGCCTGAGAAGCTGTTCATTCCATCTCATTCTCTCACTGCTGTGATGGACTGAAATATATCTGATACCATGAACCAAAATAAACCCTTCCTCAATTCAGTTGCTCCTGTTCAGCATTTTGTCATCACAACAGGAAATAGTAATATAGCCTAATGGAGAGAAAGGGATCAAACAGTGGTGAGCAGTGCTTCAAAGCAGGATTTAGGTCAGGGAGGCACCTTCGGCTGAGAAGCATCAAACATCCTTGCATCTGAAAAACTAGAGGAAAAAAATCACCCATTTTAAAAAAAAGCCCATTGACATAGCCCAAAAATGAAAGCCAAAAAGTCTATAAAATCATACTTAGATGCAATAGTTTTCAACAATTGAGAAGACAAAACCAAACAGGAAAATAGATAAAAGATATGACCCTAGAACTCTCAGGAAAAGAAAAGCAGTGAATCTAAAACATGAAAAATGCTCAATTTCACACACAGTGAAGAAAAAGAAAATGACAGCTATATTGAAATACCATTTTTTTTATCAAGCAGGGAAAAATTCTGGTTTGGAAAGGTACTCTGTAGTGAGCTTGCAGGGAAAAGGTACTCATTCCTTGCTGGTAGAAGGGAAAACTGTTAAAGCCCCTACAGAGAGGGGTTTACAATATCTATCCAGCAGAAAAGAAAATGCATTTACAGTTTTCCTTAGCAATCCCACTTCTAAAAGTGAAATGTAAATTACATCTGAGTAGATTTGAAAAATATACACAAGTTTATTTACTGAGCACTATTTGTACAAACAAAAGCTCCAGAGGCAGCCACATGTTCATCAATGGGGAACTGATTAAAAAAAAACTAGTGTGCAGCCATGTGAGAGCTGCCATATACTCGTTTAAAAAGACAGATGGCTCTGCAGGTAAGACTGTATATTCTCTTGCAAAGAACCCGAGTTTACTTTCTAACACCCACATCAGGCAGCTCACCGCAACTGCCTGTAATTCCAATACCAAGGGATCCAACACCCTCCTTTGAACTCCACAGGCACCTATGCTCACATGCACACACTCTTATCTAAACACACATACACTCATATTTTAAAGATAATAAAAATAAATCTAAAAGAAAAACAAATGAGGAAGACTTCTGTATTGGTTTAATGTGGTTGCCTTCACAAACTGCTTCCGACTTGGTGGTTAAAAAAATAAAAATTTATTCTTTCATATCCTAGAAGCCAGAAGTCAAAAACCAAGGTATGGGAGTCTTCTGGAGCGTTGGAGAACAAAGTGTCCTATACTTCCTTTGTTGCTTTTGGTGGCTGCTTGCAGTCACTGGTACTCATTGTAACTATTAGCCTTCACAAGGTCTTCCTGTCTGTGTCTCAAATCTCCCTCTTTTCTGGTTTAAAGACATTTATAAAGACACTTAGGAATGCTCACCTTAATCCACAGTGATCTTATCTCATGGTCTATACCTTAATTATGTCTCAAAAACCTTTATTTCAAATAACATCACATTCTGAGGCTATAGGTAGACATACCTTTTAGGAGGAAAGAATTAACTCACTACAGTCCTCATAAACTGATTCAGATAAATTTCCACATGGTGTCTCTTCACAGCAACAGACCAGTGGCTAAGACAATCATTAAATCCAAAAGACAAATGTAGAAGTAGTTATAATATGTATGATTTATATGAAACATAATAAATACATATGAGGATATGATATATAGTATGCTATTATGCTATGTATGTGTATATAACCACATATATTTTATTTATTTATTTTTGCTTTATGGTACTGGGGATAGAACCCTGTTGTAGTACTTTCTCTCTGGGACTGCCAGCTCACAAATAATGACACAAAGACTTACTATTAATTATAAAAGCCTGGTCTTAGCTTAGGTTTGTTTCTAACTAGTTTTTATAACTTAAATTAACCCATTTTTTTCGATTTTCTGTTTCTTTGTTTGTTTGTTTTTTGTATTTTATTTTTTGCTGTTGTTGTTTTCCTTTTATTTTATTTTACAATACCATTCAGTTCTACATATCAGCCACGGGTTCCCCTGTTCTCCCCCCTCCCAAACCCTCCCCTTCCTCCCAGCCCACCCCCCATTCCCACCTCCTCCAGTTAACCCATATTTTTAATCTACATCCGTCCACAAGACTCATTATCTCATCTCCATACTGCCCATCCTGCTTCCTCTGTGTCTGGCTAGTGACTCAGTCTTTCTTCTTCCCAGAGTCCTCTCTGTCCCCAGAAGTCTCATCTAGCTTCTTTCTGCCTAGCTATTGACCATTCAGTGCTTTATTAAATCAATCAGAGGCATCTGCATCCTTAGCTCTACTATATATGTATTTAAAAGACAGGGTTTTGTAGATGAACAATCTTATTAAATAAGAAACACAGAGCCAATTGCAGAGTTAAAAGCCCAAGACGTCAGAGCAGTAGCTAAGAGCTAAAAACCTTACCCTTCACTGCCACTGCTCTCCTCCTCAGCAAGAGAGCTACTTCCTGTGTGTTTGTCCTTTTTTTTTGTTCTGCCTTCTCATTGATTGTAAACTCAACCACATGACCTCCTCGTCACTGCCTATCTATACAGACCTCCAGGTCTTCTATGGTTGGTATTGAGATTAAAGCCGTGTGTCTCCATGCTGGTGATATCCTTGAACACACAGAGATCCGCCTGTCATGTGATCGGGATTAAGGGCATGTGTTACCACTGCCAGACTTCTGCTATGGCTTGCTATTAGCTCTGACCCCCAGGCAACTTTATTTATTAACATACAAATAAAATCACATTTCAGTACAAATAGAATATCACCATAGGGTTTTGTTATGCAGTGCAGCAGGATGACCTCGAATTTGAAATTCTCCTGCCTCAGCCTCCTGGGTGCTAAGATTGCAGGCATGTACCACCATGCTTGGCTATAGTATACTATATTTTGTGGAGAAATAAAAGTCCATGTATGCCTAAGCACAAGTTTTCACATGCATATATTTTAATCAGTAATACTAAAACAATATATCAGAACTAAGTGATTTTCTATAGTGGCAAGAGATTGCTGTTCCCTTTGGTGCTAGGGTTCTAATCCAGGGCCTTGTGCTTGGTAGCCAAGCACTCTACTCCTGAGACAGAGTTTCACCCTTGAACTGAGACTTCTGAGCACACATTTTCACATAGTTTTGGCTTTTGAAACATGTCACTGTTCTATCTGCTCAAAGTTAATCTATTTGTTAAAAATCTTAAAATTGAAAATAAATTTGAACACAGGAATCTAACTGTATATTAGGTAATATTTTTATTATGTAGAGAAAAGACTTGTTTGGTGTGGAATCTGGAGATCTTTGTCAGTACCCCACCAAAAAAAAAAAAGGCCTACCAACAAATTTTACTTTCATTCTGCAATTTGTGGGGAGTAATTGTATTATTGTTTTAAAATAATGATGTAAAAATAAATAATTATAAAGTATTCGTGTTTCTTTCCATGCCAGAGATTTAACTCTGGTATCACACATGTAAAAACACATTCTAACACTGAGCTAACACCATCACCAACAAATGATCATGTTAACATTATTAGGACCAAGATTTTAGTGTGAAGGAGAAGACTACAAGTAAAAGTACTGTACTTCTACATTTTAGTTGAAAATATCAATAAAAGAAAAACAAAGAAAATCAATAAAACCAAAGCAAGTTCTTTAGAAGAGATCAATAAAATTGAATTTTTCCATTTTACCCACATTAACAAAAATATTGGCATAAAGCTATTCATAGTGTCTCCTTTACTAGCCTTTTAATGGCTGTGAGATCCGCAGTGACAAAATCCTATTTAGTTCTGGCCTTTTATGTCTTCTGACTTTTGAAATTGACCAATTTGCTACATCTTTTTGTTTTACCAGCCAGGAGAGACTCAAAAAATTAATAGAGGCATGTTGAAAGGGTAAAGGAGCCAGACTGGGAAAACACTTTCTGATTAAAGTTATGACAGCCAGAGCATTAAAAAAAAATGAGCAAGACAAAGCTGGGCATGGTGGTGTGTGCTTGTAATCCTAGCCCTTAGGAAGCTGAGGCAGGAGGATATCAAGTCGGAGGCCATTCAAGGCTGCCTAGTGAGACACAAATGATTAGATAGATAGATAGATAGATAGATAGATAGATAGATAGATAGATAGATATAGATAGATAGATAGATGGATGGCTAAATAAATAAATAAAAGTCCCCAATAAAAGTAAAACCTTACTTTTTAACATTAGAGGCAATTTTTATTCATAATACAAACACTGAAAATTAGTTGTTAAAAAGAAAGATCTAAACACTATTTTTGTCTTATCAGTAGGAATTCTAGTTCAAGGGTAATAAAATAGTGTCATCTGTAAAGGCAAGCTCTTATTTCCTGAAGAATGGGTGTTCACATAAACAAAGAAGAAATGATACAATTGAAACAATCTTTATTTTGTTACCCTAGGTGAAATAATTGATTCAGAAAAAATCTTCTTAAAATGCTTAAAATACTACACCCTATCATTGCATCTCCACCACACCATGGAAAAATGGATATTGCAATGTTTCATGTATGCCTGTAGGGTGTAGTTCAGTTGCAGAGCATTTGCCTAACATATAAGAGGTCCTGGGTTCAATCTTACCACTTCCTCCACAAAAGAAATTACTCCTCAGGGAACTCACTAACAGAAAATTGTTAACTCTGTGACTAGAGTGGTCTAGATTACAGGGAACTTTGGTGAAAAACTTTGAAATAAACCAAAGATTCCATTCTTAGATGGTAAAGTAGATGATCTATCTTGATTCCTTTGGGTTTCTGGGCCTTTTCTTGGCCTTGGACTATATCACAATCATTTAAATGGTAGATTGATGTAATCAATTCTTGCTCACAGAAGTAGAAAGTGTCTGGTCATGATGTAGTTGGTTAGGGCCCCATGGATACTGACCAAGTGAAGCCAATTCATTTCAGCATTCGTTTAGCCTGCTTATTTGTCTGCATTTTGAATTTTCTTTAGAACTAATTGTAACATTTCAGTAATTCCCACATGAATTGCTAAGCTAAATAAAACCTTGACACATGTTCATTTTCTATTTGAAAGTCCTGAGTTTACTCTTTACCAAAGCTGTCCTTTTACCCACAGAAATCACCCTAATTTAAGGTGCAAAATTATTATCACTCATCACAAACACATTTCAAAAATGAGCACCCTCATATGATATGGAAAGCATCCAACAACACCTACACAATATTTCTGAGGAGTGTTTAATCTACATTTAAATCAAGCTTTTATATTTAACCTTTCTTTTACACATTAATTGTGACAAAGAAGGCAATTTAAATGCTTCAACAAGAAAACAATGATCTCAAGGCAGAATGCAAAGTATTTTGTAAAATACTCAATCATTCTTGTCTAAAAGTCAATATTGAGAACTAAGATAAAAGAATGTCTAAGTTTAAAAAGACTGGAGAGACATAATTATAAAAATAGTCGGTCTTTGTATTCTTACTTTAAAAGGAGCTATAAAAGGCAATTTTTAAGCAATTGAAGATGTTTGCAAGGGAAATTGGTATTAGATTATAGTAAAAAATTGTTGCTCATTTTCTTAGGGCTATGGTATCATTACAAATACATCAGAGAAAATGATTTATTTGAAGATTGTTCTGCTTTGAGTGTTTGTCTGCCCCAAATTCATGTGTTGAGATCCTAAACCCCAAGATAATATATAAGGAATTAAGTGTATTTAAGAGAATGATTAGATCATGAGGATGCTACCCTATAAAGGAACTACAAAAGAGGGCCCTTCACACAGTGTGAAGACACACTAAACTGATAGCCCTCTGTGAACCAAGTATCAGGAGGCCCTCCTTAATATTCTTCCACATTGATCTTAGGCTTCCTCACCTCTAGAACTAAGAGAAATAATTTTCTGTGGTTTGTACATCACTCAGATATGATATTTTGTTTATAGGTGAGAAGCACCATGATACAGTATAGAGATGAAGCAAATGTGGCAAAAGATTAACAGTTACTCAAACTAGTTGATAGGTGTAAGGTTGTTTGGCTTCCTAATATTTCTATTTTGCTCTATGTTTAAAACATATTGTATTGAATAAATATTTATGTGAGGAGACTCCATAGATATCTCATTAATAACAACAGCAGCTTGGGAAGGTAGCTTTGTTTACATTTGGTTTCTGCCCTACTAGTCACCCTTCGCAGCACCTGTGATGGTTAATATTGATTGTCAAATTGACAAGACCTAGAATGACCTGTGAGATGAGCCTCTTAGCATTTCTGGGCTAATTGAAGTGGAAAGACCTACCCTAACTGTGGGTAGCACCACTCCATGGGCCGGGGTCCCATCGCAAAGTAGGAAGAAGAGAGCTAAGCATAAGCATCCATTGCTCTCTGCTTCTTGGCTGTAGATGAAATATGAGCAGTGATCTCAAGCTCCCGCCATCATGACCTTTCCACTATGATACACAAATCACCCCTTCCTTCTTTCCTTAAGTTGCCTTTGTCAGGCATTTTGTCACAATAATGATAAAAGTGACTAGTGAACTGTCCTAACTTCATGGTGGAACTTTAAGAAAGTTGCTAGTGATTGACTCATAATATTATCTGTGTTCATTAACAACCTTTTAAAGTTATTACTCCATGAAACAGAAAAATAGTGGTTACAGAAGGAAGTCTATTAGTTCATCAGTACCAACTAATTAAACATGAATTATATTAAATTAGACAAAAGTGCATATAAAAAAGTTGAGGCACACTGTTCCCCAAGTCAAATAAACCAAATATTGCTCATTAGCTTAGTATCTGTACTATAAGCCAACCTGACATTTTTTCTAGAGAAAAATATAGGCATTGAGACTTCAAGCTTCACAACTATTAGCAGAACAAATGGTAGAAATAAGGTATGCTTACTACTTAACTTCTCAACCAGTGAGCTTACTGAGGGAACATTTAGATATGTTACAGATGGAAATATTTAGTTGTCATGAAGACTGGGGGTTGTGAATAGCATTTAGTACCTAGTGGGGTCAGAAATAAGAGGAAATGATGTTGGGAAATGCAAAATGCATTTAGTCCAACTTCAAAAGTCCCCATAGTTTTTCAAAGTTCAAAGTCAATCTCTTTATTGTAACTCATTTAAATTCAAAAAGCAAATTTCATACTTCCTTGTGCCCCTTTTCTCTTCAAACTATATGTTTTGTATTTCATTCCTACCTGCTTGATCTTTTTTGTTATAGATCTGCCTAAGAGTGATCACTAATAACCATGAAACAAGGTCAATATTATGCTGTCTTGAAATCTCCTCAGCAAAAGAAATTAGTACATTACTTTTCAATTTAGTGTCAGAATCTTAGCACAAGGACAGAAAGCAGCCTTATTCTTTGTCAAAGCATCACAAGATGATTTCTAGCCCCGTTGCTTAATATTGTGACCCTTTGAAACCTCTTGAGCTGGGCCTCCAAGGTCTACATAGCTCTCAGCACTACTGTTTTCCAAGATGGCTCATTGGGCCCAACTTAAAGCATTCAACTACTTTTTGAGTCAAAAGGCTCCAAAGTCTTCAACATTTCTTCCCAAGAACCAGCACAGTCAATTCTGTCACAGTAACAATCCACTTCCTGGTATTAACTTCTTACTTATAGTTTAGTTGTAAGTATACATACATATACATATATATCATATACTTACTATATAGCTTAGTTAATTTTCTATTTCTTTGATAAAACACCACAACCAAAGCAACTTATAAAAGAAAGCATTTACTTGGGCTTATGGTTCCAGAGAGTCCACAATAGCAGAGCAAAGCCATGGTAGCAGGAACAGCTGAGAGCTCAAATCTTGATCACAAGTAAGAAGCCAAGAGAAAACACTGGGAATGTAATGAGTCTTTTGACATCTGAAAGCCAGTTCCTAGTGACACACCTCCAACAAGGCCATGCCTTCTAATTCTTCCCAAGAAGTTCCACCAACAAGGAACCAAGTATTCAAACACATTAGCCTATGAGAGCCATACTCATTTAAACCACCACAGGATGGGTAGGATCAAAATACATTGTATACATAGATACAATTCTCAAACAATAAATAAAACATTTTATTTTTAAAAAGGGTATTTTGCATGGGCTAAGGGCATAGCTCAGTGAAAGAAGAGTTGAGTAGCAAACCCAAGGCCATTATTTCCATCCCCAAGCCTGCCAAAAATATGAATGAACCAACAAAATATTTTCACATAAAATATGTTTATGTTTATGTAACCTATGAAGCATAACTAGAATGAACTGAACTACTTTACTAGGGAGCAAAAGTCCCCATTCTCAATTAAACACAATAGACGAACACAGTGAACTTGATTTATTAAAATGATCGAACCTCCTTTTTCTGTTTTTCAAAGTCAGAAAACTGCAAGAGAAAAGAGAGTAACAATTACTTAAGCACCAATGCTATTACCACATAAGACAAATCTAATGAGCAATTTGTCCAAGACCAGCTCAGTGAGAAGAGTGTCTAAGACCTTTTGATGGAAACCTATGACTGTTCTGTAAATTGCAGACCTTCTGTACTCTCGGGAGTAATATAGTGGTAACATTTTGCATTTATCTTGCTAATCAGTATTCAGTTGATATGCTTCCATTTACTTTGTAGGTGAAAACATGGAAAGAGAGAATGTATAATGTTCTAGAATATACTTAGTGGTCCTATTGATTTATCTCTCAGCTGAGTAGCTGCTATGTACCATACTCCAGGTCTAGCTGGATAATAGGTACTAGAGATAAACTGTCTTGACTTTATTAAGACATTTGACAGTTTCATGATGTCATAGACAAAATTCAGAAATACCAGTAACATTTAAGAAGAATTTGTTATTGGTTAATGATACTCAAATTGTTTTAGTTAGTGGAACAGTACCAGTTAGGATAGAAATAGATAAAAGTGGATTAATAAATTCAATGTATAGCTCCATATTAGGTTTAATTAAACCCGAAAAGTTGGAATGGGAGAAGACCAGGCAGTTTGGATTCAAAGAAAATTAAGAATGATATTTCCACACAAGATCAACCTCACAGAACAGTTTGATGTGGCCCTTAAAGCTCACCTTCAACCCGAGACTCATTAAGTTAAGCATCAGGATCACTGATTTGGGCTGGGAGGTGGCTCAGTTGGTAAAATGCTTGTTTGTCAAGTGTGTGGAGCTGAGTTCAAGCCTCAGAAACAACATAAAAATGCCAGGCATTTGGGCATGCACTATAATCCCAGCTCTGGGGAGGCAGAGACAGGAGGATCCCTGGGACTCACTGACCAGACAGCATAGGCTGTTGGGTGAGCTTCAGCCAATCAAAGTCTTTCCCAAGATAAAAGTGGCACCTGAGTTTGTTTTGCAGCCTCCTCACATGTACACACACACACACACACACACACACACACACACACACACACACACAAACACACACACAAACACACACACACACACATACACCACACACACACACACATACACATCTCAATGATAGAGTGCCTACCTAGCATGCACAGAACCTGGGTTCCATCTCTAAGACTTAAAAAAAAAGTGAAATATTTCATAAAAGGGGCAGACCCACATGCCAGCAGAGTTTTAAAGAACCCCTTGGATGACTGATCCTTGAACTCTGTTTCATTCAAGGTGGGTAAACGCCCCTTTGTCAGCTGCTAGGCAACTAACTACTTTAAGGGAAAACTCTCATATTTAACAAAGAAATAGTTGTTGGCCCTTTAAATGATAGTTAGCCTTTCCCACATTGTTTTCAGGTTTCATGAACACCAAAAAATAGAAGACAGTGTAGAGTGAAATAAAATAGTCAAGGAGTCCAGAACATAATTAGGGATAAAGATAGCTTAGCTTCTACCTGAGTGGAATTACAGACTACTGGGTGTCCAAACTGTTGGCCCATGGTTTGAACATCAAAGGTATGGCTTTATATCTAGTTTCTTGAGTTCTTTATATATTTTGGAGATCAGCCCTCTGTCAGATGTGGGGTTGGTGAAGATCTTTTCTCATTCTGTAGGCTGTTGTTTGTCTTATTTACTGTGTCCTTTGCCTTACAGAAGCTTCTCAGTTTCAGGAGGTGCCATTTATTTATTGTTGCTTTCAGTGTCTGTGTTACTGGTGTTGTATTTAAGAAGTGGTCTCTTATGCCAATGTGGTACATATACACAATGGAGTACTACTCAGCAGTAAAAAACAATGACATCATGAAATTTGCAGGCAAGTGGATGGAACTAGAAAATATCATCCTGAGTGAGGTAACCCAGACTCAGAAAGACAAATATGGTATGTACTCATTCATAAGTGAATACTAGATGTAAAGCAAATGATAATTAGACTACAACCCACAGCTCCAGAGAAGCTAGGAAACAAGGAGGACCCTAAGAAGTATGTATGGATTGCCTTGGGAAGGGGAAACAGATGAGATCTCCATGAGTAAACTAGGGATTGGGGGAGGGCAATAGAGGTGAGGGGATGGGGATAACATGAGGGAATGGGATGGTCAAGCTGGGGGAGGGACAGAGTAAGAGAGCAATGAAAGAGATATCTTGATAGAGGGAGATATTATGGGGTTAGGGAGAAACCTGGTGCTAGGAAAATTCCCAGGAATCCACAAGGATGACCCCAGCTTAGACTACTAGCAATAGTGGAGAGGGTGCCTGAACTGGCTTACCCTGGTAATCAGATTGGCAAATACCCTAACTGTCATCATAGAGCCTTCATACAGTAACTGATGGAAGCAGATGCAGAGATCCACAGCCAAGCACCAGGCTGAACTCCAGGAGTCCAGTCAAAGAGAGGTAAGAGGGATTATATGGGCAAGGGACATCAAGATCATGATGGGGAAATCTACAGAGACAACTGAACCAAGCTTGTATAAACTCACAAACTTTGGACCAACAGCGGTGGAACCTGCATGGGACCTCTGCATACCGGAGACAGCTGTGTAACTTGGTCTGTTGGAAGGGCCTCTTGGCATTGGGATCAGGATCTATCCCTGGTGCATGAACTGGCTTTCTGGAGCCCATTACCTATGGTGAGACGCCTTGCTCAGCCTTGATGCAGTGGGGAGGGGCTTGGTCCTGCCACGGAGCCCCTAAACTTTTGGAGGATGGGATGGGGGATGGGTTGGGGGGGAAGGCTAGGAGGAGCAGGAAGAGGGATGAGAGGGAGATCTGTGATTGGTATGCAAAATGAATAAAAAATTTCTTTAAAAAAAAGGGTCTGCCATGAACAAAGTAGTTAGAAAAAAGTGGGAGATGGTACCCTGTGTACTCCCTTACTAAGGAGGACTCATTGAGGAACACAAATCACTGAAATTGTATGCCTTGGTCTTGAACCTCTAATAAGCAAATACAACCTGAAGGCAAAACCCGCCTTCTGACTTCAGTTCAAGCCACAAGATACAGCCAAATTCCTACCTTTGCTTCAGTGACTTTTCAGCTGTAATTAAGTAAATTACCATAGTAATAATGTTCTATGTAATTAAAAATGAAAAATAATCTCTTTATAATATGTAAAAGAATTTGACAATTTACAAAATTGTACATTTCTGTCAGATTAGTCTTGAGCCATTGATTTTGACTCAAAATCTTAGAAAATTCAAAGACAATTTTACTAAGTGTATCAACAATGCTGAAATGTTTAAAAGTCAAAATTCAGCAGAATTACAGGCTTGAGTTATCTTCACCATAATCATTTAATTGGTACAATTTTGTTTGTTAGGATTATTCTTATGGCTTGTCAGGCATTTGAAAGGCTTGAAAAGTTCAAATTTATTAAATTTATGAGTGTACTTTGAAAAGTGGAATTAAGTAACTTTATAAATAGGATTAATTGTTTAAAGTGAATTTAATCTGTTTGAATTGTGTTGACTATTAATCAAAGAACAAGTGAGAGTAATTGCCCTTACTTTATACAGTAATTACAAGTTTTATAAATAGTATAGTAATAATTATTCATAAATCTTACTTAACTTTGAGAAAAACTAAATATGTGAGTTTAGAAAAGCATATTAATATGAAACTCATACAACCATAGATAGTTCAAGAGTCTTCAAGTCTTTAACCAACTTCAGTTGCCATGGCTCTTGATGTCATACCCTGGAATAATATCCTCATCTGTAAAGTTCCTAGTTTTTCTGTAGAATATTAAATTATATACTGTTTCTTGGTCATTTAGTCTAGCATCTATTATAAAATTCCATATCACAGATCTTTCTCCATTTTGAATATCTTAAGAATGTGGATTTAATAATGTGGGTCCATTCTGTTAGGTGGAAGAAGAAACCAAAGCACTATTCAGTGGCAAACAGAGGTGTAAGTTCCACAGAGTTGGCAACTAACAGAGTCACAGGTTCTGGGTATTGTCCCATTCTTTCTATTGAACACTTTTTATACTCTATATTCTTCACAATATACTGGTACCACTGAAGTTATACCAGAGAAGCACAGCCAGCATGAGTAATGAGATTTCCTTTCGGGATAAGGGCTTCTGATGCAGAGTTGTACAGTTGTTCTCCATGGTGCTAGGGATGGACTCTATGGCCCTCACATATGCTTTGCCAGTGCTTTACACTGAGTACATCCCTGACTGGTGTTGTATAGTTTAAACAGTATAGCTCTTGCTTCTGCTTCTGATGTTGGGCCTCAAGTAAACCTTTACATCACTATGGAAAGGAAAATGACATGAAGTGAACAAGAACATGAATGTTTTGCAACCTCCCTTTGTCTCTCATCGGAACTACTCATATTAGTCACATGAATAGCGCATTGGAACACACACTAGTCTCTCATTGGGCAAGCCTGCAACTTCAAAGGTGTGGGTGACTTGAAGAAGCTGGTGGACTTCACCATGGAACTTCACACAGGGTTCACCCAGCATTCAGAGATGCTGAGGAAGGGCCAGCCAGTGCCAGAAAAGCTGCAGTCCCAACTGCTGCCACTCACAAACAACGCATGTTAGACGGTTTGTTAAGACTCAGTGGAACTGCATTGAACTAGATGTCTGCTCTCCTTCCTGCCTTACTTCTACACTCCAGTTTCTCCCATTGCCAGTCCTAACCCAGAACCAACAAAGGAAGTGAATTCTAGAAGTCTCAGAGCCAACTCAGCTAAGTTGACAGAATGCAAAATCATCACTGTGCTTTCACACTTGTTATACAAGGAAACAAATTGGCTTAGAATGCTAAATAACTCCCATGAGGATACATAGTGGCGAGTGGGAGAGCTGAAACATGAGCAAAAGCAGTTTAACTCAGAACCAGGATCTCAGGCACTGCCCTCTGTTCACTGACCCTAATAGGTAAAACTAGGAATTTCAACTTCATGGAAAAATGGCTAACAGTCTGAACTTGCCTGCGTTGGAACATGATGCCTTGTCAAGCCAAGGAATACCTCTCCTAGATGTGGCACAAACACAGGCTGGGTGGCCATCTGTTAAAAACATCAAACAAGAGGGTGCCCACTGGGAGGGCAATGAGCTAAGTGGTTACTAATAGTACTTGCCACTCTGAGATTCTGTGTTTCTAGAATATACAGTTTAGAGCAAGGGTTGAAACTCATATTGTATATGGAACATAACAGAAGGATGCAGACAGAACTACTCCAAGTGGGCTGGAAAGAGACTTCGCCAAGCTATACCCAGTAGTTGCAAACTCACAGCGAGAAAAATAAAAAATTATGGTCGACACAAAAACTATTTCACACATGTTATGCCATATAGTCAGCTCTTTAGTGGTGATTCTTTTTTCCATTAATTGCTTTGATATCCCTGGATTGATAGGATATTTTGTTGTATAGATTCAGTCTTTCAAAGACTTGTAGAAAGACTGCAAATTAAGGCTCACAACATAGACTCTAATGGAAGTTTAATCAGTTGAGGACATGACAAAAAGTTTAAAGCAAATATCCAACTATTTCAAACTGCTCCAAAAAGAATCTTTACATTTGAAACTCTGCCAACATAAATACTTAACAACGAACCTTATGTCTTAGTTACAGTTTTTAAAAATTAAAGGAAAAAGACAGACTTGTCCAATGTTTCTGTTACAGATGCATTCTGGTATCATTCCAAAGTAGATATTAGAATGATTTTCTTTTTTTTCCCTGAAGTTCTATACAAGCTGGTTAACCAGTTATACAAAATGGGGGCCATGGAAGGTGAAAATAAAGGTATCAGATAATATTGATTCCCCACCAAGAAAGTGACAATCTGTAAAATTGTGGATTAACATTTAAAAACTCAAAGCTAATAAATGGGAAAGAGAGGAGTCTCATCTCCTTACTTCCTACTTGGGAGACTGAATGAATGGAGCACACCATTAAAAAGTGCCATGGTCCTTAGCCTTCTTGTAGGGGGTAACCAAATGGGGAGCACCAGAAGATCAGAGGGGGGAAGAGGAGTCAAATTACAGCATTGATTCTCCTAGTGTTCTTCTTATGATGTCATCTTACCTTACAAAACGGGGGAGGGGGAACCAAACTAACAAAAAACCCATGTTCTTCTCAAGAATATTTTTCCTCTCTCTCCCTCCCTCCCACTTCTTCTTCCTTTTTCCTTCTCGTCTTTATGCCAACCAGCCTTTAGGAGTATTAAAATCTCTCCATGGTTAAGAGCTTCAAGGTACTTACTGGTTTATCTATTTCTCGCAGCAAACATTTTTTTCACTCTGAACGTGGAACCCCAAAGCTCATGCCACTGAACTACACTTCCAGGCTGAATTATCTTAACCAGAGGATGACTTCTCTCTTCAGCTGGGCCTACAACTGATGATAAATGAGCACACAAAGTCACTAAAATGCTTGAAATGTCCTGTCCACCATTTTCAGACAGATGTAACCTGGGTTTTTACATTCTGCTTTCAAAAAGTCAAATTACCAGTGAGATTTTATGCTCAAGAGTAATGTTAACAGCTCAGGCTGCAGAGCTGGAAGAAGATCTTGGTTGAATCTCAGTTCCAACTCTTATCTGTTGTGTGCATTGGGGTAAAATATTTTATTCATTGATTTCACCTCCTTAGCAGAAGTGTCCCTAGGGGAACATTTGAAAATTTTTGGAGATACTTTTGTTGTTCCAGCTGGGAAATGAAGGTTGCTACTGACATTCAGTCATGTGTAGAGGTTAAGGAGGCTGCTAAATGTCCTGTGATGTTCAGAACAGCTCTCCACCACAAAGAACAATATGATATGAAATGTCGATAGTACTAGCCGAGAAACTCAGATGTAGCCTTTCTGTGTCTGTTTCCTAATCTATAATGTGGATGTAGTATTAGCACATACCAAAAGACTATCTGAGGATTTGGGGAGTTAATCCATGGAAAAATATTCAGACCAATGGCTGGTATATAACATGTACTTAATAAATGTAAGCTGACATCATGATATTCATAATCATCACAAGGCTAAGAGCTCATAGCTCATAAAGATTCAGGCAGTTATTCTTTCTGGTAGATAATTCCACTAAAGCAGTATGAAAGGAGAAATCTTATCTAGCTTTATTCTTTTGTATTCTCAGCACCTTAGTGTAGCAACTATTTTATTTGTTCATATTTCATGTGACCACTATTATCTCATGAATAAAATGACTACACTGCAGCTACTAGATTTCTTAGCACATAGTAGGTATACAACAGTGGTGGTATCTTCAGTGGTTAGTGTACTGCATGATGGTGCATCTTTTGAGCCTGAAGACAAGGACCTGTGGATATTTTGTTTCATATTTTTTGCTCAAATCTTTTTAATTTTGTTCAACAACTGTGGCGGTTTGAATAAGAAACATTTCCCACAATCACAGGCATTTGAACACTTGGTCTCCCAGTTGCCGACACTGGGGAAGTTTAGGATGTACATTCTTGTGACGAGCACCTGAAGTGCTGGGTCAATGTGTTTTGTTGACATGGGCACAGCCATGTCAAGAACTTCAATACCTCAGATCCATGGGAGTGGCAACACCTTTCCTGAGTGAGGTTCAGAGTGATGGTAAGGCCCTTCTCTGGTCCAAATACAAGTGTTTACAAATGATTGACCAGTGTGTGTAAAAAACAGCAAAAGCATCCTCCTCCTCCTGGGCAACCTTAACTTGAGACGGCTCCCCTACAGAGACCTTCTACTGAGACTAGCTAACTCCTCCTTTTTGTACTGTATACAATGAACTTGTTGAGTTTCTGAGTTTCAGGGTATCATAGTAGGTGCCCTCCTTCGGAATGAACACAGCCTACCTGATTCCAGCTTTTTTTGTACGTGTGGTGGTTTGAAAGAAAATGGTTCCTGTGCACGCTAGTCTTATGTCAATTTAATACAAGCTGGAGTTATCTGAAAGGAGGGAACCTCAATTGAGAAAATACCCCATTAGATCTAGCTATAGGGAATCTTCTTAATTGGTGATGGGGGAGGGTCCAGCCCATCGTGAGTGGTTCCACACCTGTGCTGGTTCTGGGTTCTATAAGAAAGCAGGTTGAGCAATCCAGTAAGCAGCTCCCCTCCATGGCCACTGTATCAGCTCATGACTACAGGTTTCTGCCCTGTTTGAATTTCTGTCCTGACTTCCTTCAGTGATGGACTACTGTGGTGGTAATCTAATTGTACTGAAATGTGATTTTGATTGTATGTTAATAAATAAAATTGTCCGGGGGTCAGAGCTATTAGAGCCATAGACAGAGTGTGGCGGTGGTGGCACACGCCTTTAATCCCATAGATCTCTATGTGTTCAGGGATACAGCCAGCATTGGAGACATATGCCTTTAAGACCTAGGGGGCTGTACATTCAGACAGTGATGAGGCAGTCACGTGTTTGGGTTTACAACCAATGAGAAGGCAGAATGACTGGAAAAATCGACTTACAGACAGGAAGTAGCTCTCTTTCGCGAAGCTGGGACAGCAGGAGGAAGGGTGAGATTTTAGCTCTGAGCTCTGACCTCTCGGCTTTCTCTTTTACATTGTTTCTGTGTTTCTTATTTAATAAGACGGTTGATTACATCAATAGACTACAATGTAGAAGTGTAAACCAAATAAACCCTTTCCTTGTTAACTTGCTTTTGGTCATGATGTTTCATCATAGCAATAGTAACTCTAATTAAGGCAGCCCCCATAAGCGCATATGTTTGACCACTTGGTCTCCAGTTAGTGGAGCTGTTTGAGAAGGATTAGGAAGTGTGGTTTGTTGAAGAAAGTGTGTTACTGGGAGTGGGCTTTGAGGTTTCAAATGTCCATGCCAGGCCCAGTCTCATGTCTTCTCTGCCTGATGTCTGTAGATCAGGGTATGAAGTATATAGATGGAATTCTAAATGGTCTAATTAAATAAGAAACAAAGAGCCAAATACAGAGTTAAAAGCCCAAGAGATCAGAGCACTAGCGAAGAGCTAAGACTACCTTTAGCTTACCACTCATTGCCATCCTTCCCCTGAGAGAGAGACTTCTTCCTGTGTGTCTTATGTTTTATTACTTTCCTGTTCTGCCTTCTCATTGGCTCTAAGCCCAATCACATGACTTCTTCATCACTGCCTGTCTATACAGACCTCCTGGTCTCTATGGTTGGTACTGGCATTAAAGACTCGGGTTACCACACTTGGCTGTGTCCTTGACTACATAGAAACTGCTTGCCATGTGATAGGATTAAGGGTGCAGGCTACCACCACCTGACTTCTATTCCTGGCTCGGTAATGACCTCTGATCTCCAGGCAAACTTTATTTATTAACATACAAATAAAATCACATTTCAGCACAATTAAAATATCACCACAAAAGTACTCAGCTACTTGTTCAGTACCATGCCTGTCTGTTTCTTCCAATGATGATAATGTACTAACCCTCTAAAACTATAAACAAGCCACCAATTAAATGCTTTCTTTTATGAGTTGCCTTGGTCGTGGTGTCTCTTCCCAGCAGTAGAACAGTGTCTAAGACAGTACGTGCATCTGTTCTTTCTTTATTCTCTTGTCATCTCAGTCAGCTTTCCTGGACCAAATCACAGAACACGACACAGTCTGGCTAGGGAAAGTATGCTACTGAGGGAAGGATCTGAAAGTAAACAGCCTTCCTCACATGAGCTCTCAGTTTGCTCTTCCAGCCACCATGCTTGTCCCTGCTGTGGTACGTCCCCACCATCATGGACTTTGACCCTCTGGAACGGTAAGTTCCAATAAGAGATCAGGGAGAGGAAAAGAGAGGCCAAACATAAATAAGGCAAGGAGGTAGTTAGAACCCCTCTCCTCAAAGTACCCTGTAGGAATCTGTCTACTTCATAGAGGGCTGCAAATAGTAAACCAGATATATTCTACAGAGTCATACAGGAAAGAAAAAAAACAAAAAAGGAAGAATTATTCTTAGTAATGAAACAGGAGAGAAAGTTCCCTCTAAACAGAGGATGCTGAGATGAAATTAATCTCTTTGATGGCATGTTTATAGAGAAGTCAATAGTTCATGGAGCTATTCTTTATAATGTTCTGCAGCATAGACCAAACATATAATGATAAAGCGCAGCCTAATAAAAGCAACTCTACAAAGGGCTAAAATGTCACAGTTTAGGTATAAATCTCGCAGGCAGTCAGTCTCCCTTAGGGCTAACAGAAAGCTGCAAGGACTGGCCAGATATGATGCCCTTAGGGCAATTTTCCTCCCAGCCTCATGCTCCTACACTAGCTCATGCAGGGTCATCTCTGGGCAGGATGATATGTGTGGCAGACAGTATAGGCACTTATTCTCTACTGCTCAGCTTATCAGGTGATAGAACTAACAGAAGCTTGTAGTAATTGGGGGATTTAATGGTCACAAAAATGTTTCTCATTTGCAAAATGTTTTCTTGTATCAGGTATCATGTAAAGAGTTTTAGTAAAGGAATGGCTGTTAAATCATTCGGCAATCTCATGGAGAGGTTACTGTAATTAGAGCTCCCATCCTGGATGGGAGAGGAGGTATAGCTCAGTAGTAGAGTATACACTTAACATGCATAAGGCTCTGGGTTCAGCCTCACCATTCTTATCTCTTAAAACCTCATTTTACAGATGAGGACACTAAAGAAGATAAGCACTTGCCTAATGGTTCTAGAGCTAATAATGGCATTAGAAGGAAGCAGAACCCACATGTGAAAGTTTAATGGATTATATAATCAAAGAAGAGTCCACTTTACCTGATCCCTTTCTTACTCCATATATAAAACCATCTCACATTAAAATAGTAACAATAGCAAAATCACACATGAGAGGCTGAGGCTACATTTGTTGCTCAGTCCTTGATGCTGGATGCCTCAGCAGTCAAAGTAGTCCCACAGTGATTGTCTCCCACTAGAGAAGCTGAGAACCCAGTAGTTTTTCAGCCCATGAGACTCGGTGCATCAGCAATTGAAGTCTGGTACAGAAAATCTGAAAGGTTCCTGGAAAGCCAATGGTAATCAATGATGGAAACAGTGGTTCTGATATCAGTGAAGGAATCAGCAGCAGCAGCAGGGAAAATCAGCTCAGTGACAATAGAGAAGGCCAAGTGAACGAAAGGCAAGATACTCTTCCTTCAGCCATAGCCTTTTCTACCTAAACTACAACCAGAAGGTACTGCTGGCACTTGGGGACGATCTTCCCAAGTCAAAATAAGACAATCAGGACAGTCTTTCAGTTGAGGTTCTCTACTCAGGTGATTCTGCTTTGTAGCAAGTTGACATTAAAACCAGCCAATATAGCCTTCAAAATTAACTTAAGTGCCCCACCCCAGACACTGCCATGGGTTTTATTCTACCTTATTTTTTGTTTAGTTTTTGGTTTCAAGAAAATTTGCATATAGTGCCATAGAAATCAGACAGATATTATGCATCTTGTACAATAGTCCCCTCCTCTAAGGGGAAGAATGGGATTCCCCCAGAAAGTTCAGAGAGTACAAATGCTGTGAGTCTGTCAAATTAGTTTCCAAATAAGAATTGAAATCAAAAGACTTAGATGAGAACTACTGCAACAAGGACTCCTTGTAGAAGCAGGGGAAGATGGGGACTCAAGGTAGACTGAGAGAGAAGACGAGAGTGGTTGCACACGCCCATAATCTCAGCACTTGGAAGGCTCAGACAAAGAGGAGAGCATCAAATTCAAGGCCAGTCTAGGCTACATACTAAGACAGTCTTTAAAAAAAAAGAGAGAGGAGGAGGGAAACGGCAGTGGGGGGAGAGGGGAAGAGAGATAAGAGAAAAAGAAATCACAGGAAAGGTGTGATTGTCAACTTGATTTTAGAAGCACCTAAAAGATATAGTTTAGCATGACATTGAGGATATTTTCAGAGCTGTTTAACTGAGAAGGCAAGACCCACACTGAATGAGGGTGGCATTATCTCATGAGCTGGGTTCCCAGACTGAATAAAAAGGAGAGAGCAAGTTGAACACTAGCATTCATCTTTTTGTTTCTTAACTGTGAATGCAGTGTGATCACCTATCTCACACTCCTGCTGCTACAGCTAAAACTGTGTTGTAGAGTATTATTTTAAGGTGTGTTACTTTTGTTTTTGTTGCATTTGTTTAACTCTATGAAGCTGTGTTACTGTGCCTGTCTAAAACACCTGATGGTCTAATAAAGAGCTGAACAGGCAATATCGAGGCAGGAGAAAGGATAGGTGGAGGTGGCAGGTAGAGAGGATAAACAGAAGGAGAAATCTGGCAGAAAAAGAAGAAATAGCAAGAGAACAAGGAGAGAAGGACACTAGGGGCCAACCACCTAGTCACACAGACAGCCACAATGTTAGAATGAAAGTAAAATATAGAGAAGAAAAGGAAAAAGCCCACAGGCAAAAGATAGACAGGATAATTTAAGAAAAACTTGCTAGAAACAAGCCAAGCTAAGGACAGGTATTTATAATTAAGAATAAGCCTCTGTGTATACTTTATTTGGGAGCTGGGTGGTGGGTCCCCAAAAAAAGCCAAAGAATCAAAGAGCAAAAATAATCAACTACAGGACTGTACCCACAATCTGTGAGCACAGAAAACCCTTCCCTCTATAACTTTCTTTTGGAGAACTATTTTGTTACAATGAAAAAAGAAGCCAATACAGAATGTTGGTACTGAAGAGTTAGGCTATTGCTGTGATAAACCTGATTATGTGGTTCACAGGCCTTTCTAACTAGTTTGTGTGATAAATGTGAGAGAATTTGGATCTATGGGCTAGTGAATTCCTTAGACTGCTGTAAGCATAACCTAATGAGCCTTTCTGATGGGATTTTGAAAGATCAGCATGCAGAGAGAAATGCAGATAGTAGAGCCCTGGCTCTTGGTGTTTCAAAGGAGAATAAGGACTCTGCTGGGAACTGGGTTAGAAGCAAAGAACCTTGCTTCATTACTGCATGCTCAGCATGTGAGTGATGCTGAGTTAAAAAGAATGGACTAAGTTGTTAAGCAGAGAAAATTTCAAGACATCACATCACACAGGCTGTGGCATGGTTACTGTTCGCTATTCTTTGTAAGATCTAGAGTGAGAAGAAAACTGTGAAATTGGGAGAGGTAAGAAGTGTAAATTTAAAGTAGCAGACAAGGCCAATGAGGACAAAGCAATATAAGTGATAAAGATGCTAGTTCCGTTAAACAAAACCTGGCACTCCTTTCTAGATGACTCTAGTTCCAACCAGTGGAAACCCAAATTCATTTGAGAAAACCAAAATTGAGAATGTGGCTGAGTGGGTTTCCTACCTGAAAACAACTGTCCAGCAAAGAAGTTTCTCAGATTTAGTTGCTAAGGTACACAGAGGCCATTATGGCTGTGATAGAACTAGACTGCATTTTGAGCTGGCAGTAGAACCTGAAAGTGTTTTCTGCATGATGCTGGCTTTGTGTGCATGAAAAATATAAACTATGAAGTCACAGAGGGTTAAAGCAAACTTACAAAAAGCTAGTGAGCCACGGCCTAAAATGACAGATACACAACTGCAGGGTTGGGTGTTTGTCCTGCTATGTTTGGGTCTTGCTCTGGTCTTGTCTATCCTTGCCTTTCTCCCATGTCCCCCATTTGAAATGGCAATGTTTATTCTGTGACATTGTACACTGGAAGTGTGTAACTTTAAAAAAAACAATGCTCATAGGTAGGAGATTACCTTGAATAACAAAAGAGAATCTAGATTCTGGGCTTTTAAACAGTCTTTAAACTACTAAGCTGATGGGGACTTTTAAAATAGGCTGAATGTATTTTGGATTCTAAAATAGCTGTAATGTTATGGGTCCAAAAGTGGAATATATTGATTTTAAAGTGATGTACTTGGGCATCAGCTTGACAAGTATTGGACCTGTGATGGTTATTTTTCATTACCTTGACTAGATTTTAGAACCACTTAACAAACACACCTCTGAAAGTCTCAGTTAGGACATTTCCAGAAAGGTTTAACTAAGGAAATAAGAATGTGGATAGTACCATTCCATGAACTGGGGTTCCGAAGTGAACAGAAGGGAAGAAGGCACACAATGCGTTCAGCTACCTCATCCTCCTGCCACCACAGCTCCAGTCACTCCGCTCACTCTACCTTCCCTGAAATGATGGGCCCTTACAACTGTGAGCCACAATAAACCCTTCATTCCTTAAACTGCTTTTGCCAGGTATTTTGATATTGCAGAGAGAAAAGTAACGAATACAGAAGGCTACATTGGCATCAGGAAATACACTGAGCTAAGGCTACCAAAATTGTATACCGCATGTTGTCAGGCACTATTGTAAAGGCTTTACATATATTCATATTTTGTGTTTACTTGTACTACATGTGGAATTAGCAGCTATTATTCAGCTTTCCCATGAAGAAACTGAACAAAGACACACTAAACAATTGATCAAGATCATATAGTTAATGAGCAAGTCTATGTCTAAAGTCCAATATCCAAATGACCTGTTAACCTAGGATTCATTCCAGATGTCAGAGGGGGTGAGCACTCTATGTTTTGAGGTGACTGTGATTTTTAGTCTGGGATGTGGGTGGGTAAAGTATGCCCTGGAAACCTCCTGCTAGCTGCCCATTTGCAGACAATGTCTGATTAAAGCACAGCCACACTCATTTCTTTAAACATGGTCTATGGCTGCGTTAGTATTAAAACATCAGAAGTGAGTCATGTCGCCAAAGACAGCACAGCCCTTAACACCCAAAATACGCTCTACTTGGCTCCTTGCAGAAAGTTTACCAACTGTGGCACTGGAAATAACAGTCAGCAATAGTACTCTTTCTCATACTTATATTATTTCTTGAAATTACTTTGACCCCAGGGTTCACATTTTAACCATCAGTAATAGGTGGCTCTTGGGCCACTCCATGCAGCTCCTTGAAAAAGCTTTCAGTAATGAGAACTGAAGGCACAAATCTCCATTATTGCTTATTAAAGTCAAGCCCGTTTGTGCCCTGAAGCTTAGCAAGCCTGTGCTAGCGTAATCTCCAGACACACCTCACATACTTCCCAGGAGACAGAATTGCATCAGTTTTGTGAGATCAGAGATTTAAAAAAAAAAAAAAAAAACAAATTCAAGAAACAAACTGTTCATCGTATTTGGATAATCACTATGCCAATTCATGATCAAGACAGCTTGAGTAAGTTCTTAAACTTCACCGGGAAGGCTATTTTTGGTTGTCAGCTTGACACACCTTGAAAGAAGAAACCTCCGTTGAGAAATTGCCTCCACCAGATTGGCCTGTGGGCATGTCGGTGGAGCATTTTCTTGATTGCTAATTGAGGGAGGAGTTCCCAGACCACTGTGAACAGTGCCACCCCTGGGAAATTGGGTCTGAAGTATATAACAAAGGCTGCTAGCTGAATGTGAACCCAATAGCAAGCCAGTAAACAGCTTTCCTCCATGATTCTTTCCTCTGTCCTTTCTTGACTTCCTGCCCTGATTTCCCTCAATACTCAGGTCATATAAGCCAAATAAACCCTGTCTTCCCAAACATGCTTTTGGTTATGGTATTTATCACAGCAACAGGAAGCAGACTAGAATATCTGCTAACCTAATAATATTGAACCAGCAGCAGCAGTAGTAGAATTCAGGATGGGGGCCCAAAGAGAGCTGGAACAGAGTAGAGATGTCTAGTAGGAAATGGAGCCAAGAAGTTGCAGCAACTTTAGGAAACTCTATGCAAAGCATAAGAGTGGAGAGCAGTCTTTCCTCCGAGTCCCCACTAAAGCTAGCCAGAAGCCACCAGGCAGAGAAACCTGGGAAATGTAGTTTCCTGAAGTAGTAAGTAGAGCAGACAAAAATTGCAAAGAGCAGATTTGTGAAAAGGCATACCCAGAGGAAGCATGATGACCTGGGAGACATCAGCAAGAGTAGAACATTGTAATGTTTATTTTTCTACTTTCTGAATCTTGAATCCTGTGCACACGCCTATTAAAATGTAATTTACATAAAAATATGTGAAATAACCAAAGACCTAGTGGAATGTGTATTATTTATTACAAGGTGAGATTTTAAAGAAATGTCAAATGAGAGACAATGAAAGGGCCACTGTTGGGAGAATGGCAGGTGATGAAATCCAGGGAAATACCATGCCATTATTCAAAAGAATATAGCTTTTCTACCTACGGAGGGACATGTAAGAAAGTGTTATCAATTGATCCTGCTGGGAAGAAGGGGTAGGCAGTTGTAGGGCAAATACGAAGACTTGGGAACAGAGGAGGCTCACAGTCAAAGCACTATTTGCCCTTTACACCTTCTAATTTGGTCCATGTACATGACTTGCCATTCAACAATTGCAAGACTTTTTCCTTTCCTTCTTTTAAAATAATTTAATTATGATAAAATGCATAAAACATACAACTTAGCCTCTTTAGTATTTCTAAGTACATAATTCAGTCATAAGAACTACATCGACACTGTAGCATAACTGATCTTTAGAACTCTTCTCCACAAAATTAAAACTCTGTACCTAATAAACAGCTCCCTGTCTCTTGCTCCCCTCAGCCTTGAGCAAAAGGTACTCTACTTTGCCTTTATGAATTTTGATGCTCTAGGTACCTCAGACAAGTGCAATCACACAATATCTGTCTTTTGAGGATTGATTTATTTCATTTAGCATAATCCATGTGGCAACATATGCCAAAATTTCCTTCCTTTTAAAGGTTGAAAAATATTTTATTCATAATGAAATCCTATATAGCATATTATAGGTATTATATTATATACTAAATAAAAGTCACACTGAATCTTATTATACAACACTAAAAGTTAATGGAAGTGTGAAAATAAGATAGATGTATGTATGTTTGTTTGTATGTATGTATGTATATATGTATATATGTATGTATACACATGTATGAGACAGTCTCATGTTCTAATGTAGCCCAGGCTGGCTTCAAACTCACTTTGTAGGCAAGATGACCTTAAACATCTGATACTCCTGCTTCTGCCTCCAGGTACCAGGACTGTAGATATGTGCCACCACACCTGGTTTTTAAAGTGTTGATTTAAACAGGATTGAAACTAGGGTTTTGTTTGTGCTTGGCAAGCACTCTACTGTTTGAGTAATATCTGTAGCCCCAAGATTGTCTATTAATCACATTTTGGTTCATTTTTCTGTATATTAATGCTTGTATTGCAAAAAATAAATCAAGATCTTTATTAAAAGGAAACATAGGCTTAGATTAATCACTCCTTACAGTAGGTATATACCAAGAGAAAAGTATATTTTTTCCATGGCATGGGCTGGCCCAAGTGGCTTCCCTAGAAGAGACAGCTACAGCAGCTGCCACCCACACACAACCTCAGGTCCACAGATCATATTCCTCAAATCTTTCCCAGACACAGCTTTAGTCAGGCTATTAGATGGAAAGAAGTCATCAATAAATAGTGTTTGAGGGTTAGTAAGTGAAAGTCACACTGAATCTAAAAAAATGGTAAGAAGTGTGAAAATAAAGCAAATTAAGACATTGAAACAGTAATGTCAGAATTCTAGTCCTGACAGTGGATAAAAGTAAACTATTTTAGGGAAAAAATAGTCTTCATTTTTTATTTCTTCCTTACATGGGTGAGCACTTACCAACTTGTTTATTCTCTTAACCCTTCACCTTCTGTAGGTGGGCATTTCTTTCCTTTTGCATGAGTGAACAGATGAGAATAAATTACATTACACTTTGAGCCAAAGTTTTAAAGATTTTTAAAATTCCAAAATAGACATGAAATGAAATAAATGATTTTCTATGTGTAATTCTAAATATTTTTAAAAGATAAGTGATACAATGGTGTGTACATCATGATTCCAATTTAGGGAGAATTTGGGGACAGCACACAAATGCATGCACATAAGCAAATACTTCCAGGTCAGAAATGGAAACCCCCACATGGATGGAAAAAGTGGGTTGTATAAACAGAAGCAATCCATATCTTGTATTAGCATCTAATTTTAACTGGAACATAAGAAAAAGAGACCAGAGAAAATGAAGACAATGGGATTCTCAATATCACTGAGAAGCCACTAATTTAATTGACCCCAAATACCCATTTTTGGAGTTCTTGTAAATGGGAAAATAAGATTGCCTGGGTAGTTTAAGTCAGTTTTGTGTTTTCTTGCCAACTTCTAATCTTACTTGACAGAATCTTCTCCATTGGATATGCTATTTTCTAGCATCCTATTTTTTGTTGTGTTTTGATTCCACCTTAATCGTCATGAAAATAGGTAACAAATTCTTATCTTCCTTGTTCACATGCTTCTTCCTTCTGGATTCTTCTTTCTCTGCATAAACACCTCTCTTCCTGTGAAAATCCTCCACATTTTTTTCTACGCAAGGTTTGCTGGTGGTACACTGGTGTAAGTCTTTGTACATGTTCTTTTGTATCACTTTTCAGTGTGGATTGTTTAGCTGAACACTGGATTCCTTTGATTTACATAAGGCAAAGAATTAGAATTGTCAAATTGCAAATCAAACTATGGCCTTTATGTAATGAGCCACTGGCAATAGGGGTTAAAGAAGCAACTCACCAGCTGCCACAAGCTGACAGTGAAGAATGTCTTCCTTCCTTCCTTCTTGCCTCCCTCCCTCCCTCCCTCCCCCCTCCCTCCCTCCTCCCTCCCTCCCTCCCTCCCTTCCTTCCTTCCTTCCTTCCTTTCCTCCTTACTCCCTTTTCCTGGCCTCTAGGCAGAAAAAAAATGTATGCTTCTTGGAAAAAACGTGTAACCATATACTAAGCCACACCATCTGCCCAGGCCAGGAATCCTTAAAAATTTTTTAAACATTAACATAAAAATTTGGTCCAGATTCTGGTGGCCATCAAAAAAAAAGTAAAAATGCTTTGAAGGAGCACAGTCATAGTCTGAGATGCACAAGGCTGAACAAGGGAAGGCTCCAAGTCACAAAACCAAAGAGAAGGTTTCACTATGCATCAGAGTGGGTCATGAACTGTAAATCTACAACCTCCAAATTCTATTCATGATAGGAAATCCTAGGGAAAAGGATAAAATAAGTAAGCTTAGAATTAGGAAAGACACAAAGGGAGTATTTTCATTCATAAGAACATGTCACTATTTAAAAAATTAACAAGCAAATTTTGAACCCAGCTGATCTCTTGGAAATTAAATGTATAAATATTGAAATCTAAAACTCAGTGGACTTTTAAATCGCATTTAACACCACAGAAGAGAATTACTGAACTGGAGAATATATTTGATGAATGTACTTAAAATGCAGCACAGCAAGATCAAAAAATGGGATCTATGAATTATGGAGCATATGAAAAAGAGCTGGTGAGATATCAGGGCTAGAATGAGATAGTCGCATATATCTGTGGCAAGAACTCCCTAGGGAGACACTAGAAAGATTACAGGGATGGTAGCATGACAGAAAATCAATATTTTCCAACATAATGGCTGACATTTTTTTCTGTATTGATTAAAGCCATAAATTCCAGTTTTAAGAAACATATCCATACCAAGAAGGAAAAATAAAAAGAAATCCAAACCTAAATATATTTGCATTGCAAAAAATATCAAAATACCAAAGTTAAATAGCAGATCTTAAAATCCATTAGGGAGAAATGGCAGAGTACCGTAAAAAGCAGCAACAAATAAATTGAAAGGAGATACTACAACAGCAACATTAAAGGGCAAAAATAAAAGGAAATGATGTTTTTAGAGGGCTGAGAGACAGTAACTATTAGCTTGGATTTAATATCCAACCGCTATGGTCTGACCATGCCCCTAAGTGTGTGTGCTACAAAGGTTATCCCTGATGTGTGAGTGTTGGGAGGTGAGGCCCGCTGAAGGATGTTCGGGTCAGGAGGGTGCCATCATGTGAATGGATTAATGCTGGTTACAGAGAGCTTGAGGCTGTGAAGTCTGATGTCATCTTTCTCCCTGTCTTTGCCCTTCTACCATGTGATACCTCTGCTTTGTTTTGATGCAGCAAGAAAGCCTTCATCAAAGGCTGCCATTTTATTTTACATTCCCCAGCCTCCTGCATTTCTTTTCTTTATTAATTACCTAGTCTCTGGCATTCAGTTATAGCAGCACAAACTGGACTATTACACCAGCTAACCATCCGTTACAGAAAAATCAAATAATGACATTTGCTGAAGGCAAAGAGAGTTTACTGCAAATGGAACCTTGCTGACCACAAAGCAACCGGAAATGCTATTTAAGATGAAGAGGGACATTACATAGGCAAAGGAGGTAACTCCAGAAAAGAATTTCTAAACACACATGCAACAACTAGCAGTTTCAAAATATATGAAGTAAAACATAGGGGAACTTGAAGCAGAAATAGGCATACCTACAGTTATTAAAGATTTCAAAGAATTATAAAAAATCATCTCAGCATTCCTCCACCAATAATTACAGAATAAGTAGACAGAAAGTCATCACTGCTATAGAAAACTTAAATACCACCAACCAACTTGACATAATTGAAATTTATAGAAACTTCAACCTAACAGTAGAGTATACATTTTGAAAAGCAGTACATTGGGGCCATCAAGATGGTTTCATGGGTAATAGTGCTTGCTACCAAACTTGACAACCTGAATTTAGCAATAGCATCATAAATAGATCTAAAAATGATTAAACTGAGAGCTAGTAAGATCGTTCCGGGAGTAAGGGTGCTTGCTACCAATGGCCTGGGTTCTAACCCACATGGTGAAAGAAGAGACCCAACTCCCAAAATGGTCCTCTGACCTCCACACACTTGCCATGTTCTCTCTCTCTCTCTCTCTCTCTCTCTCTCTCTCTCTCTCTCTCCTCTCTCTCTCTCTCTCTCTTTCGCTCTCGCTCTCTCTCCTCTCACACACACACACCCCAAATAAATAAATAAATGTAAAAAATAAAATAAAAATTACTAAATGAGTGAAATAGCCAAACACAAAACAGTATATTCTATATGGTTTCACTTATATAAAATTCAGAACAGTCAAATCTAATATATACTGTCAGAATGGAGCACTTATCTGAATTGGAGAGGGCAAAATTGTTAAAAGTCATCAAATTGTATACTTAAAATAGATGTATTTTATTGCAAATTATATCCTAACAAATTGAGTACAAAAACAATGTAAGTGAAGAACGGTTTGCTACTTGTCTAGTTGCCTGAGCTGTATGTATCTCCCAGTATAACTGTCCTTCAGAATCCATGGGTGGTTCCAGGTGCCTTCTCATATACTGATGGTGCTGAAGTCCCTTATTCAAATGGCATAGTATTTGCATCTAGCTAATCCCTTGGGGAAGTTCACATTCAAATTCATTTGAACATGTGGTCCCCAGCTGGTGGGCTCTTTGGGAAGACTACTGAGTCTAGGTGGTAGAGCTTTGCTGGAGGAAGTCACTGTGGGCAGGATGTGAAATCTTCATGCTCTTTTCTTGCTCACATGATCAACCAGCTTCCTGCTCCTGAAATCATGCTTTCCCTGCCTGTTGCCATGTCTCTTTCACATGTCCACAATGGAATCTATCCTGTAATTGTAGGCCAAAATAAACTCTTTCTCTTCCCAGTTGCTGTTGTCAGTGTGTTTTATCACAACAACAGAAGAGAAGATTAGACCAATACTTAACACAATGTAAATGCTACATAATCAGTTGTTAAACTATATTGTTTATGAAATAATGACAAACTAAAACTCCATACATGTTCAGGACAGGTACAAGTATTGCCAACTTAACTATATTTTGATCTGTGATTAGTTGAATTGGCAGTTGCAGTGCCTGGATGGGGAACCCATAGATATAGAGAGCTGCCCAGCTTTCCTTTCTCTTAAATTCCATTTAGGGTGGGCCATAAAAAAGATTCCTCTGTGAGATTTGAAGGGTGACAGGGAAATATGAGCTGTTTGGTAATTCAGATGTGTTGTTCCTTCTAGTTCAACTTGTTGGTTTGGTTCAGTTGTTATGACAGCTCCAACGAGATTAAAGGCAACAAGGACTAATTAATATGCATGGCAGTCCATCCTCACAGGCTCTAGTTGACTCTTACAGTCTCCAACTTGTCCATGTTCTCTCCTACTTCCATCTTTCTTTACCAATTGCTTGCCCCATTGTATTTGAATCTCCAGCCTCAGATGTGAAGACATCCACATCACAGAGACTCCCTTACTGGCTCTTACAATTGCCTAAAGGTAAAATCTTCTAGCAAATCGAAATATGGTCATGTATTCATTCCTGGTGGTTCTGCTTCTTCAGTTGAACCCTGACTGATAAAGCCCCTTTAGGAGGATGTATTTATGTATAAGATGCTACAAAGGAGTCAAATAAATAATATCATTATAAATTTACATTCAACAAAATGGAAAATAGATGAAATATCCAAAAGTTGGTCACTAATAAAATCATTATTTAACTCACCTTGAACTCTTCTCACCCATATATAAGGATTGGTTAACAACAATGAGGGAGACTGTATAGCAAATTTAAACATTACAATTAAATCTCAGTCTATATAAAAATTAATTTTAGCCGGGAGGTGGTGGTGGCGGTGGTGGTGGCGGCGGCGGCGGCGGCGGCGGCGGCGGGCGGCGGCGGCTCACGCCTTTAATCCCAGCACTCGAGACGCAGAGTCAGGTGGATATCTGTGAGTTCGAGGCCAGCCTGGTCTACCAAGTGAGTTCCAGGAAAGGCGCAAAGCTACACAGAGAAACCCTGTCTCGAAAAAAAAAAATTAATTTTAGCTTATTAAAGACCTAATGTGAAAAATCAAGCTTTGACATTTCTTGGTATGCTCCATATAAAAAAATTTTAGACTTCTGTATGAAAATGATATAAAAGTGTCTAATCAAACATTATAGTATTTTAAACGATTTTAATTTTTAAATATGCATATTGAAATACTTGTGGGAGAAATGGCATGATATATGGATTTTACTTCAAAATACTTTAAGAATCAAGAAGAGAAGTCAGTAAGAGGAAGGCTGAAGAATAGGCTGGGTAAAAATCAGTCAAGATTTATCATGAGAATTCTTAAAGTTAGGTGATGGTACACAGGGGCCCTGTCATGTAGTTTTTCCCTCCACTTTGATATACATTTGAAATCCTCAATTAAACAAAGCCTTAAACCCTGTCAGTAGTGAGGGCCCGTGTAATCCCAGGGCTAGAATGGCAGAGACAGGAGGATCCCTGGAATTTGCTAGCCAACCAGTCTAGCCTAATTGGTGAGCTCTGAGCCAATGAGAGACCCTGTCTCAAAGGAGGTATTTGAGACAGTATTCTAGAGACAAGGTTGTTCTCTATCTTATACACATATGCGTGGGCACACACACACACACACACACACACACACACACACACACACACACACGTATACATATATGTTTTAAAAAAGCTTTAACAGAAAGATAGAAAAAACAGAGATGATGAGGCCTGAAAAGATAGCTTAGATGTTGTTGTAGTTTGACTAAAAATGGTTCCCATAAGCTCAAATGTTCGAACACTTTGTCTGCATTTGGTAAAACTGTTTGGGAATGATTAGGAGGTGTGGCCTTAATGGAGGATGTGTGTAACTGAGGGTAGGTTTGATTGTTTCAAAAGACTCACATTATTCCCAGTGTGCTCTCTGCCTCCTGCTTGTAGCTCAAGATGTGAGTTCTCAGCTATTCTTGCTACCATGCCTTTGCTTTGCCATCATGAACTCTAACCCTTTGAAACCATAAGCTGAATTAAATGCTTTCTTTTATAAGTTGCCTCGGTCACAGTATCTCTTCATAGCAATAGAAAAGTAACAAATACATATAGTAAAGGTGGTCACTGTTCAATCCCCAGATCCCAGGTGGAAGGGGAGAACATATTCCCCCAAAATTATCCTCTGATTTCTATAATTCATTTTGCCACACAAGTCCCCACACTAAAACATATCATAAACACATACACACCCCTGCCCCACAATAATAATAAATAAACATTTTAATAATAATAAGAAATAATGCTTAAGAATAAAATCAAGAGACAGGTTGGGAAAATATTTTTATAGCATATATAACTGAAAAAGCATTGTTATCTCAACAAATTATCAATGTATCAATTAGAAAGTGATAACAAACCAAGTAAATCAATTATTAAAAGGTTTTATGAGGCAAGCCACAGAGGAAGATATCCAAATGGGCAGCATACAAAATGAGCTCTAAGCTAAACTTCTCTTGTAATCAGAAAAGTATAATTCAAATATTCATATCATTTTGCCATAAAATATTCTGCACACAGCAAATATAATTATAGGGAGAAATTGAATATACAAATGGATGATAACATTAAGTGGTGGTAAATTTGAAGCTATAGTGAGCTTTAGGTGGGTAACTTGGGAGGCAGGTTAACCATACATACAAAGTTAATTATGTGTCCATCTAACAGTCCAAATTCCTTAAGTCCAAATCCACCTACATGTGTCTAGGTAAACATATATGCATGCTTATTGCAACAATAATTGTGAAAAGGTGGAAATATTTTTTTACTTTTGAGAATAGAAGAGCCCAATAGTAAATTTTCAGCAGCTTTCAATACATATGTGAAACATGCACACCAACTTTAACGTGCTGATTTTCTTTGGAAATGGAAGGAGCTGGAGCTTTAGCCAAAGTAGGAAGTTATATTTTGAGAGAACAGAGCTACCAAATCCAATTTTAGTGACTGTTGCTTTGTGATAAAGGATATGTGTTGACCAGCCTATTTTTATATGCTTTTAATGTGCTTTGATAAAATATTTAAAACCAAAAAAAATCCATATTCTTTTTTCTTTAAATCATGCCAAGTGGTAAGGTAGGTCTTTTCTATCACTCTCCATTAAAATAATTATTTTGGCATAAGATGTAGTATGTCCCCCTTCTTGGGTGGTGCTAAACCCTATCATTTAACATCTTTTCCATCTTAACTAAGCATTTCTATGTATTGTGGCCATAATGTCTGCAGACTGAGGTGTGGCTAAAATTAGCACAGATTTCTCTTTGTCTCCTTTACAATTTCAAGGATAGAAGATCAATTCTTCACTTTGAAATCTCAGCATCATATATTACTTTTCCTTAGTGAGTCAAGAACTCTTACCTTTCAATAAAAAGAAGTACTTTTCAGGTTCTACTTGGTGCATCTGAATTGCTGGCATCACTAAGGAGCTGTTATTAAGTAAAAAAAAAAAGTTTATGAGAACCCAAGCACTACAATAGCACAACTGATAGAATAGTCAATATGGCTACTAAGCCATTGATGGTGGGAAGTACATACAGCATAGCTACACAGAACAGAGGCAAGACCCATGAATCAAATGAGGACAGTGTAATATTTCACTGTACTTCAGAATGATACACAAATTAAAAGGTATGAGTCTTTATTTTTTTAATTCTCCACTTTCCATGTTTGAATGATGTTAACTGAAACCATGAAAATCAAACTTACGCCATAATTTCACTTTATTTTTGTCATAATGGACTGAGTATTTGTGTCCCTTCAAAATTCATATGTTGAAATCTTAACCCCCAATGTGATGGTATTAGGAAGTGGGCTTTAAGGAGGTGATGAAATTCTGAAGGTAGAGGTTTCATAAGTGGGTGTAATATGCTCATAAAAGAAAGTCCAGAGGGGTCTCTTGACCTTTTTATGTTGTGTGAGGATAAAATGAAAAAGCAGCAGTTTGTCAGCCAAAGACAGCCCTCTCCAGAACCCAACTATACTGACATCCTCATCAGATACCTATCCTGGAAGAAATAAATTTTCATTATTTAAGCCAACTAGCCTATGGTGCTTTCACAAAGAAGGCACCTAAGATATCCATCTTAACATTTTCCTTGGCATTTCTAAGAACCTAGAGTTTCATGAATGTAATGATAAAACAACTTCAGAGTTCAAGCTTAGACTTAATATCTAATTCAGCATCAGAACAGGTCAGAAGGGTTCTCAACAAACTAACTCAACCACACTGGAGAGTGACCCACTGCTGAAAGCTTCTACTTTCTTAGGTAAATCCCCTTTATTCTTGGTGTTCCAGTCAGTTATAAACATAATATTTTAATATAGATTTTGGGGATTGTCCTGCTTCTATATAAATTTAAGAAAATAGAATTGGTTAGGCCTACTTGAAGAAGACACCAGGGGAGAAAACTGGACCTTCAATCCCAGTAGTGAACTTAGGTCACTGAGAAGTCGGGCTTGTATGCAGTCACTCTACATGAATTGGCAGGTAAAAGACAGTCCCCCATCTCCAAGAGGCATAAGCATATGACTTAAGCAAGTGTCAGTTCTGCAAAATCAGGATCAAAAAGCAAACGGTGAGGCTGTAAAACCAGTAAACAGGCCTTGAAATCCTCCTCTGTTTGCATCAGCATAGCTTTCCTGACAGTGCTCAAATCCCTGTAAGACTTAGTGAGGCTTCTGGAAAGTGGGAAGCACACAGAAGCCTGGTAAGTTGAGAAGTGCATCAAGGGTCTTTCCGCTTTCTCCATAATTATAGCTCTGGGTTAGACACAGGGAAGAGAAATCAACCCGACTCTGAATTATTCTTTTTTATTTACACTTCAAAATTCCTGGAGCTTGAAACATGAAGCTGAATAATTTCATATACGTCAAGAAAATGGAAATTGTATATGTTTGGGACTGTCGTATAAAATATGGTGGTTTTCATTGCTTTTAACTTTTGTCTGGTAGACTATCATGTTAATTCAATAAAAAATTTTATGAAGGTAAATGAGTAATGCTTGTAGGTTCCTTTAAGCTCCTTTCATGAAAGGTGCTATATAAAACCAAAGCATACTGTGTTGCATTAGTATTTTATTTCATAAGCTCTGCAGCACAAAAACCTGCAAATACAATCTCTCAATGGATTTGAGAGGAGATCATTATCTTCTTAGTCCTGGGAATGGATTTTTAGGCGTTTGTGAAAGCAGCAAATCCCGTTGTTTGTTGCTGGTCAAATTTTGTATGCTCACAGACAAATATTGACAGAAAAAAAATCTTGCTAGAGTTGCATGGACAGTGTCTGTGTGTGTATGTGTGTGCATGCACACACACATGTACATACATGTCTGTAAACTCAATTGTGAAATAAATACTGGATGGCTCAGGCTTTTGATTTTATGTCAATATTTATGTATGGCTGATAGTGTTTATTACATCTCTAAAAATGCTCTATTATTTAATAAGGAATTTTGAGGTGCTTTTTTTCAGGATCCAGAGATGGAAAACAAAACTCTGTGTCATGTCACCTTATGACATGCCTGAAATTTATATATCCAGCTTTGAGTTTGACCTCAGGACCCACGCGGTAGAAGGGAAGAACTGACTCTTACAAGTTGTCCTCTGACCTCCACATGTGGGCCATGGTACATAAAGAAATCCTCACATCATAAGCCTTAGCTGTAATGGTGAATTAGGATGTCGAATAGAGGTTTAATATGCTGACAGCATTCAGACTGTAATTATGAGATACAAAGCAGATGTGCAGCAGACGTTAAATAACCACAACAGGCAGCAGTCTGTATCACAGGGTGCCAAGTGAGCAGAAGTCAAAGAATCACAGTCATCAGAGGAGCTGGCTGAAATGGAGCCTTCAGGGAGGGCATGGGGGATGGGAGAATTTTAGCTGGGCAACACACCAAACTGAAATGATATCATAAACAGTTCTCCATTTTCTCCCACAGATGTAATTATTCATCACTATTTATTTTATCCTTAAGTCAAGTCTCTAGATATGGATATGCATGCTCTCCAGGATGATGACAGAGTTGGCCTTGCTTCTCCAAAGCACTTAAAAGAACAGGTGGTAATTAAATCTTGGTTGATGATGCTCATAACACTGAAAATACTTTATTTTGCACTGAATGTTTTTACTGGCACCTCATCATCCAATAGGTTCATACCACTGTCTGCAGCAGCCCTGAAACACTTGATGTATTTGCTATATCTGCTTCTAATGTTTTCAATCTTAATAGTCTGGGTCTTCTGTCAGCAGTCCTGAATGTCTGATTTCAAACAAATTTAAACAGAGAGAGAAATTAGAACGTTCATATAATGCTGGAAGTAAAATGGCACAGCTGAAAACATGTACCAGCATAAAAATTATCTGCACATCAATAATTATATCAAGGGCTAGAGAGATGGTTCAACAGTTAAGAGCACTTACTGCTCTTTCAGAGCACCTGACTTCAACTCCTAGCACCCAAGTTGGGTGGCTCACAAGCACTTGTAACTCTAGCTCCAGGGGAATACAAAAGCTTTGGCCTCCTCAGGACCTGCACTTGCATGCACAAAATCACATACAGAAGCATACATATAATTAAAAATAAAGTAAATCTTGAAACAACCTAGATGCCCATCAACGGAAAAATGGATGAAAAAAATGTAGTACATATACACAATGGAGTACTACTCAGCAGAGAAAAACAATGAAAGCATGAAATTTGCAGGCAAATGGATGGAACTAGAAAAAATCATCCTGAGTGAGGTAACCCAAACCCAGAAAGACAGTCATGGTATGTACTCACTCATAAGTGGATTCTAGATATAAAATAAAGAACAATCAGACCACAACCCATAGAACCATGGAGGCTATATATATAGCATGGAGGTCCCTAGGATGACTGTGGCTTATAATAAATTTCGGTTTTACTCAATTACTGAAAAAAAAATAGCCAAACGAATGGAAACACATGAACTATGAACCAAAGGCTGAGGGGCCCCCAGCTGGATCAGGCCCTCTGAATAGGTGAGACAGTTGATTGGCTTGATCTGTTTGGGAGGCATCTAGGCCATGGGACTGAGTCCTGTGCTCTTTGCATGAGTTGGCTGTTTGAAACCTGGGGCTTATGCAGGGACGCTTGGCTCAGTCTAGGAGGAGGGGACTGGACCTGCCTGGACTGAGTCTACCAGGTTGATCTCAGTCCTCGGGGGAGGCTTTGCCCTAGAGGAGGTAGGAATGGGGGGGGGGTGGTCTGGGGAGAAGGGGAGGGAATGGGAGGGGGGAGAACAGGGGAACCCGTGGCTGATATGTAGAACTGAATGGTATTGTAAAATAAAATAAAAGGAAAAAATAAAAAAAAAGAAATAGTTTTCCTCCTTCTATTTTTAAAATAAAATGGATTGTGTCTGATGAGAACTAAAATAAATAAATAAATAAATAAATAAATAAATAAAGTAAATCATTAAAATAATAATAGCCAACATTCACAGCCACCAAAAAGGCAGAAACAATCCAAATGTCAATCACCTAAAAAATAAAGAAGACATGATTGTAGTTTTTTTTTATACTTTAGGGGCCAACCATCCAGCTCCCAAGTAAATATGTGGAGACTTATTCTTTCTTATGAATGCTCAGCCATAGCTTGGCTTGTTTCTGGCCAGCTTTTCTAACTTAAATTAACCCATTTCTCGTCTTCTATGTTTTGCCTCTGGGCTTTTTACCTTTCCTTATTCTACATGTCTTTCTTCCCTTCTTACTCTGTGACTGGTTGTGTGGCTGGGTGGCTGGCCCTTGGCATTCTTCTCTCCTCCTCTTTTTATTCCCCCTCCTTCTCTCTCCTCTCAAGCCTAGATTTCTCCTCTTATTTATTCACTCTGCCTGCCATCTCTGCCTATCCTTTCTCCTGCCTTGCCATTGGCCATTCAGCTCTTTATTAGACCCATCAGGTGTTTTAGACAGGCAAAGTAACACAGCTTCATGGAGTTAAACAAATGCACAGAGTTAAACAAATGCAACATAAAGGAATGCAACACAACTTTGTATCATTAAACAAACATTCCACAGCATAAACGAATGTACCACACACACCTTAAAATAATATTCTACAACAAATGGTTTATTTATGCAGTGGAATATTACTTAGCTCTAAGAAGAAAGAAATATTGATGCTCACTAGAACATGGATAAGCTTTGAAACCATTTAAAGAGAAAGAAGCCAGTTACAAAATATCACAAAGAGTAGGTATGATTCCAATTACATGACATGATCAGCATAGGAAAATTGCATGAGACACAAAATAGATTTGTGGTTATCAGGCCCTGCCAGGTAGGGGAAGTTGAGTTGAATAGGGAGTGACTGTCAAAAGGCTTCTTTTGGAGTCGATGAAAATATTACAGTGGCCATGGTTGCTTACTGAATTTACTAAAAGCCATTGATTTATATACTTGAAATAGGAGAACTGTTGCACAAGGTATATTTTAATCAAGTTTTTTTAATGTAACAAATAATGACATGGAGAAAAGGCATACACTACAGCATGATGAACAAAGGGACACCTTGTGGATGGCAGAGTCAGGCTTTCTTTCCTTTGTATTGACTAAAGCAGCTACAGGCACAGCAGCCAGCTGTTGGCAGGAACTGCAAACTTATGCACTTTAAACTGTTGCACTTCACAAACAGATAAGTGACCTGAGACTGCATGCAGGAAAAGCCATGGTAGTTGTTCCATGGTTGCAGCATTCATAGGATGACTGGGATATGAAGAAGGCTCAAATCTTAGCACAATTTTCGGCTGCCCTCTATATTATAATTAAAAATGATTTCTTTATGTGGTGCTGGGGTAAATCCAGGACTTGGGCATACTATAAATGTTCTACCATTCAGCTATATCCTAGCCCTATATCACAATTTAATTCCCTCATTGTCATTACAGATGTAAATCCTAAGTTTTGGTATGATCTGGGGTCTAAAATTATATATCACTCTCTCTGTTGCTTCATTCTGTGACTATGTTGTACAAGTTTCTTTGATTGACAGGCAAATCTTATGAGAAAAGAGGAGAAGCTTGGGAACCATGCCAATGATATTGACACTGGATCTGAATTAGATACCACCAAAACACATAGCTGTTTACTATCTCCAGGCAGTATGGGGTCAGCTTCACATCTTTTATCCAGTAAGAAAATGGATGGCACATTCTGAGCCTGTGCAGAAAAAACACACACCATAAAGTCTAGCCAACCTAGAATCAGCCTGAAAATTGATCCATCAACTGGCTTCTGAAGAATGAGAGCCACGGCTGACATCTCACAGGGAAATGATTTATACCTTAAGAATTAGAAAGAGACATGTTTGCTGTCTGGTGGAATGCCACTTTGAACAATGGACATTTTTCCATTTTCACCACTGAAGCATCAGTCAAAAAAAAAAATCAAAGTAAAACAACTGGAAAGCAAAAGGTTACCCCATATAAGGAAGCTCACCAGGAGTTGGCTCAGAACTCCAAAGCATACATCTGCCACAAAACATCAAAGAAGCCTCCCAAGAAATGAATGGTGTCCTAGTGCTGGCACAGAATGCTTTAAAGAAAGCAGTCACAAGCCTGTAATCCTGGGACTCGGAGGCAGAGGTAGGAGGATCATGGTTTTGAGGCCAGCCTGAGCTACATAGGCAGACCGACTAGCAAAGAAAAAAAAAAGAGGGAAGGAAATCATTGCATTCAGCTGCTTCTCCAAAACAGTGCCTAGGCAGAGGTCCCATCTCTCTTTGTTCCTTGAAAGAAGCGAAGTTGTGTAATCATAAAAGGATGTCTCAAAAGAACAGCTTGTAGGCTGATGCTGCACTGGCTCTTCCTCCACCAGCTTTGCCTAGGGAGAAAAGGCCCACCTTGGATTTCAGAAACAAGTGCATCTTCACAAACATTTGAGGAAGGGCACTTGAAGTCCAGTTCATCCAGGACAGCAGTCACCTTTGGGCTTTAGCATGGTTACCAGAACAGTAGAGTTGTGAGGAGGTCCCTGAAGCTCCGTGGCCAGAACCTCCAGGTGCTGATAGACAGTTTGTGAACTGTTATGCAGAGAATATGGGCAGAAAGGAAGGACATGCCACTTCCCTGATGAATTAAGTCCAAGATTGCATGTCAACAGGCTGCTGGATCTTCTTAGTACACTTTGGGGCAGTCAGAAACCACAGAGTGGGGCATTGCCACAACAGAACATGGTAGTAAGCTAACACTGATCACTTGCATCAGAAGTCTGCAGCCAAGATATACTAGGAAGAGATCCTTTGGAGAGGTCTCAAAGAGAACATGTTTGTGTATCCCATGAAGGTGGTGCTGTCCTTCCCTATAACATATTATATCCCTGTAATGATTAGCTTTAACTGTCTACTTGACACACTGGGAATCCCCCACGAAGAGTCTCAATGAGGGATTGTCTTCATGCTGTGGGCATGTGTGTGGGAAATTGTCTTCAGTACATTAACTGATATGAGAAGACCCAGCCCATTTTGAGCAGCACTACACAGCATGAATGCAGTTTTTCACTGCTCTCGACTGTTTCAAGCTCCTGCTGCCTTGACTTCACTCCTGTGATGAACTATAACCTAGAACTGTGAGCTAGAAGAAACCTTTTCTCCCCTAAGGAGCTTTTTGTCAGGGTATTTTTTTTTATCATAACATAAATGAAACAATAATGCCAACCAGCAACTCCAAATACTCAGCCAAGGGTAGGTTCTCTCCACTGTGATAGACATCAGTGAGGCTAAACAGAGCTAGCACACTACTAATTGCATCTGAGATAGTCTACTGTGAGCTAAGGTGTGTTTCTGGGTGAGAGTGTTACAGGTGGTGAAGCTGGGAGGAGTGAACAGATAGATTTCCCTACCCTGTGTTTCAAGTTCTTATAATAATCAAAGGAATAATTCAGAGACAATATAAAGTAAGAAACTGGGAGGAAATATCACCAAGCAAGAGTACACACTCAAGGCATAAGTGCAGGAATTCTTAGAGTGATCGCAAGGGCCATGGTTGGACAGCATTATCTTATGCTTGAGCTTAATAAAAAGGGGCATTATCCATGAATTAAGTTAGAAAATAGGCTAAGAATTCCCAGAATATGGGTCATTCCCTTTTTATGTCTAGGGTTCCCTGTATGTATCATACATTAGATGCATGACAGGAACAGCCCATTTTGCAAAGCTTGATGACATGGATAGGCCATTGTAATGAAGTAAATGCATGTAGCAATCATTTGAGTTTTCATGCTAGTCCCAGAAGGCTTGGAGTGCTGGGTTTTGGGTTTGTTTGTTTGGGTTTTTGGGTTTTTTTTGTTTTTGTTTTTGTTTTTGTTTTTGGCCATTTGAGGGGTCACAAAAGGTCCTACTTTAATGTACCTCTGATGTTGCATCAGCCTTTATCAGTCACATTTTGTCTCATTCCCTAAGCTGTCTAGCCTGCTTAGATGGTACCATCATCAGTGTTGCAGAAGGTGGCTGGGTCTGAGTTGTTTAGACCTAGACCAGTGGTTCTCAACTTTCCTAATGCTGTGACCCTTTAATACAGTTCCTCATGGTGTGGTGACCCCCAACCATAAAATTATTTTCATTGCTACTTCATAACTGGAATTTTGCTACTGTTATGAATCACAATGTAAATATCTGTGTTTGCCGATGGTCTTAAGTGACCCATAGATTGAGAACCACTGGTTTAGACACTACCAATGTAAGGGGCCATAGCCTGCAGGCCTCACAACAACCCTATGAAAACCCTTGTCCCAACTAAGGCTTTGTATAACCCCAAGGAAAAAAATTGACTAGCTTGAGTCAGAAACTGATTGATGAGAATGGGAGATAGAGATTGACCAAGTAGTTTTAGAGTAGAGACCTCAAACGTGAACAGTTTTTCCTCTGCTAAAAGCCAGAAACACCCTTTTCCTGTGGGCAGTTCTATTTTTGTTAGAGACTAGAGATTCCAAAAGTGTTTAAACCAAAATCTGCCTGGACAGATGAGAGGGAAGCTAGAAGGGAGGTCTGTTTTCTCATTCTCTCTCTTCCCCTAACCCTAAAGGCATACCCCTGGCTGGAAACACAAGGACATGGTCACAACTGAGAATCACCAGATACCTTATGAAAAGGCCAACTGGACTTCCTTCATCCTACCATCCAGTAAAGCTTTGTTAACTCCAAGGTGGTTTCTCAATGGTATCCCATCTCTGGAGACCCATTTCTGGTATACACATCTGCCTTATTGCTTTCTCTTAAGCTTCCACCCATGAATCTGTAATAAAACCTCCTTTGAAAATTCACCTTCTATGGTCTATGAATTTTATTCTTATAATCCACAAGACAGGAATACAGAGGCCCCTGACTGTAGCAGGAATCTTAAAAGTTCTTATTAATAAAATCAAACCCAAGGCCAGTTATTGGGGTCAATGCTGGTAGATCAGAGAGACAGAACAAGCCACAGCTAACCTCACCTGGCCAACTTCTCAGCTGATCCTGTTTCCTCAGACTGGAAGCTTCTGTGTCCTCATCCAGAATGAATCTCAGCTGAACTGCTGCTCGAAAGCCTGAAGCTTAACCAGTCACATGCTTAACCAGCCAAATGCTTCTAGTTTCTGGTCCTCACGCCTTATATATCTTTCTGCTTTCTACCACCACTCTCTGGGATTAAAGGCTGGCTTTCTGGGATTAAAGGTGTGTGTCACCATGCTTGGCTTTTTCCAATGTGGCCTTGAACTCTCAGAGATCCAGAGGGATTTCTGCCTCTGGAATGCTAGGATTAAAGGCGTGTGCTATCACTGCCTAACTAGTGGCTTTTCTGTTCTCTGACCCCAGTTAATTTTATTAAGGTACATGATATTTTGGGGAACACAATATCACCACACCTGACTCCATGGAATTTTTGTGTGACCATGAGCATCCAGCACCCTAAGTCCACATGAGGCAAGCAAGAAAGACTTCATCAAACTTAAAGACACCCCACTCTTTCTGTAATGTCATAGCAACTGTGATTTAACATTGGTATAGAAAGTATCTTTTTCTCTAGTTTGTAGTTGAAGAAAAAATGACATGTCAATTTTTGTGATATTTGCACTGAATGGTTTTCTTTTATTAAAATATAAAACCAAGGTAAGTTATGTCCCTTTAATGGAGGGTAAAAAATTCTAGTAGATGGGAGAGGGAGGAGTGGAAATGATGTAAATAAAATACTCACGTATAAAATTATCAAAAAGTCTTTAAATTTATAAAAAAATGTTTTAGTAGTTAAAAATAAATATTGAGGGGTTTGTTGTGTTGTTCTATATTATTTAAATTTTGTGTTTGGATATGTAGTATGTGTGTGCAGGTGTGCATACCTGTTTGAGTCCTTGTGGAGGCAAGGTGTCCTGTCTATCACTCTCTACTTTTCCCTTGAGAGGAGGTCTCTCACCGAAACTGAAACTAAACTAGTGGCCAGCAAGCCTGAGCAATCCGCCTGTCTCTGCCACCCACAAGACTTGGGTTCAGGCATACACACAGCCATGCATGTTTTGTAACATGAAAGCTATGATTTCAACTCAGGTTTGCATGCTTACACAGTACGCACTCTTCCCAGTGAACCATTTCTCCAGCCCCATTATTGTTTTAATGGTGGTTACAGTGGATGCATTTCACAATATCTGCTGGGACTTTTTCCTTTGTCACAGGGCCTCACATACCCAGGCTGGCTTCAGATTTGCTGCATAGCTATTATAGGTGCAGATCAAAATCTAGGAGCACGCAATGAGATTTAAGTTTCACTCGGGACAAATGGTTAACAATAGAAGTGGAGACAGTTTATTAAGAAAGGGAAAGTACTCCTGAGAAAGAGATAGAGCTAGTGAGTTAGGAAAGGCCTATGCTTAAAAACTATTGGGCCATGAGTTCCATGACACTTTAGTCAGTAACATACCATCTGATTCCTCATGTTCTGTATTACAGGCTCTGTTTATTGTGTGTAACTAGGTGCAGGAGGATTTCTTTCCAGTCTTTCTTATCTTAATCTCTCTTCTATTTCTCTCTTTACATAACCACCTTTCTGCCATACTCCTCCTGAAATTTGTGGCCCAAGAATGTTTTTTATGGGAGGTGAGCAGAGAGGTGATGAGCAATCATGTCTTTTTTGTGTAGTCTCTAAGAGGGACCACAAAATCCTGTCCCTACTTTATCTATTGGTTGTAGAGGAGTTTGGGGCTGCATTTGTCTTGAAGTTGGCTGGAATCCCTGAATCATAAGGAATTTACTTTGAAGCTGTTATATGTTCTAGAAAACAAAAATTTTACAAGATTGAAATTGAAAGACCCCCACCCCAGTTCCCTCTAAGACCCAGAGAGCTGAGGAAAGGGACATCTTAAAATAGCCAGAACTGAGTCAGTTCCCCATTTCCAGACAGGGTGAAGTCAGAAGTTTTAAAAGGTACAAAATCAGACTGTCTGGTGGTGACTAACCACAAGACGCCCCCCTCCCCTGAGATAACATGACCAGATTTTGGAGATGGGCTATAAAACTTCTGACAGAGCAAAAATAAGATAAAGTCCAAGCTCAGGAAAACTGGACCAATCAAGGGTGGACCCATACTAATCCCCTCCTCTATGGAGAATTTTGTGGGTTTTGCCTTCAAAAGCTAATCTCCCCAAGAAAGAGGAACTCTCCTCAGTGCCTCAATTAGCGGGGCACTGCGGACAAGGGCTCCCTGCTAGCTTGTATTAAGAAATAAACCTTGCTATTGCATTCTAGATGTCTTTGGTTTCCAATGGTCTCTTTGGGGGTCCTAATCTGGGCAAAACAGAAATACAATGTTTAAGTGACCAACCAATGACCTCAGAAAGAGTGAAAGCCAGGAAAGCCACAGCCGTGTTTGTTCCAGGAGGGCCATCCTTCTTTGTAGCTTGTGCTCGGGGAGGGGAGGGATCCCTTGAATTGTTTTAAGAGGTTAGTAAAAAATGATGGTCATATTAAGAGTTTGATGATATATGAAAAAAGAAAGATATATTTAATTAAACAGTGGAACAGATTTGAAAGGTAGATAGTGTGAGGTAACCAGTGAGTACTGACAGTGCCAAAAGAAAAACAATGAAGAAAAACAAAAGATAAAATAAGACTACTTTATTGATAAGTTTAGAAATGGAATGTATAAAGATACATTATTATAGCTGAGGTGGCTATGACTGTTCTACTAGGCATGCCAGCAGCCCATACTCAAGATTTAATGAGAATGCCTATAAGGTCTATGTGGTATTTTGAGTGACACTGGAGCCCATAAGCTCAAATGTTTGAATGCTGAGTCACTAGGAAGTGTAACTGCTTGAGAAGGATTAGGAGGTATGGCCTTGTTGGAATAGGTGTGGTATTGTTGAAGGAAGTATGTCACTGGGGGTGGGCTTTGAGGTTTGGAAAGTCTGTGCCAGTCCTAGTCTCTCCATTTCTTTCTCTCTCTCTCTCTCTCTCTCTCTCTCTCTCTCTCTCTCTCTCTCTCTCTCTCTCTCTCTCTCTCTCTCTCTCTCTCTCTCCCCCCTGTAGTTCAGGATGTAAAGCTCTCAGATATTACCTGAGCACCATGCTTGTTTGCTTCCTACCATGATGATCATGGACTGACCCTCTAGGACTGTAAGCAGGGTCGAAATTAAGTGTTTTCATTTGTTAGAGTTACTGTGGTCATGGTGTCTCTTCAGAGCAATAGAACAGTAACTAAGTCTGAGTCATTTTTCATGTTTTTTAAAGTCTAAGTCTACTTTTTTGTTCTCTTTTACCGCCATTTCTTTATTTAGGGAGCTAATTTTTTTTCTGCTAAGTGTTTAAAATCATGCAGGAAGCCAAAAATTAACCATTGTTCTTTTTGTTGTTAAGTTAGTTGAGGGTCTTTAGAGGTTATTCTTGGGAACTATGCTGGCTAGTTTTATGTCAACTTGATGTAAGCTGTAGTCATCAGAGAGGAGGGAGCATCAATTGAGAAAATGCCTCCATAACATTGGGCTTTAAGAAGCCTGTTGGACATTTTCTTACTTAATGATTGATATGGGAGGGCCCAGGCCATTGTGGGTGGTTCTACCCCTGGGCTGTGGTCTTGGGTTCTATAAGAAAGCAGGCCCAGTGAGCCATGAGGAGCAAGCCAGTAAGCAGCACTCCTCCATGGCCTCTGCATCAGCTTTCAGGACTCCAGGTTTCAGATCTGTTTGCGTTCCTGTCCTGACTTAATTTGATGAACAGTTCTGTGGAAGTGTAAGCCAAATAAATCCTTCCGGCCGGGCGGCGGCGGCGGCGGCGGCGGCGGCGGCGCACGCCTTTAATCCCAGCACTCGAGAGGCAGAGTCAGGTGGATCTCTGTGAGTTCGAGGCCAGCCTGGGCTACAGAGCGAGTTCCAGGAAAGGCGCAAAGCTACACAGAGAAACCCTGTCTCAAAAAACCAACAACAACAACAAAAAATCCTTTCTTCTCCAACTTTTTTTTTTTTTTTTTTTTTTTTTTTTTTTTTTTGGTTATGGTGTTTCATCATAGCAATAGTAACCTTAACTAAGACAAGGACTTAGGAGGAGGCCTTGGTTCTTTTACCAAGTTGTTCTTTATCAGTTGTATTGTCTGCTGGGGTGTGTCAGTATTTTGTTGACCATATGGCTTCCTATGAAAGCACTGAGGATATTTCCCTGTGTTCACTATCCTCTTTGCAGAATGTATACTGGTTACAGTTTGACCTCTGGGTTCTCCCTGGCCTCTCCGATCAAGAAGACAAGTGAGTCAGCAGACTTACAGGACCCTTTTAGAAGTATCTTGTCATTCATGGTCCCCTGGGATCTAGCTGGTGTAAATATTGACTATGCTTTTAGTCCCTAAACTTTTATTGGCTCTGGCCTCTAGGTATGGTTACTGAGCATTTAGAAGGTCAGTTACATCAGTATTTAAAAACAAATAGTGGTTTAAAATTCAGTTGTTGTATAATACTTAGCTAAAACTTGACAAAGATGTTTTTCAATATACCTTGATTGTATTAAGACTCAATTTCTCAATAACAACCCTAGCACACTTAGTAGAAACTATAAGCAATTATCTTGATAAAATATAAAGTCCTTGCTCTTTAAACACATGAATTACTCAAGCAAAGCTGAAAACATGGAGATCAGTTATATTTTCAACCCTTGGAACAGCAAACCAAACAGGATCCCCCCCCAGCCCCCATCCTTGACACACAGGGATGAGGGCAAAGCTACTCTCTGGGACAGGGGCCATCACGTCCTGAAACCTGCTTTTTTCCCTAAGCAATATAGGGAGTTCTTTAAAGCGCTTGTAAAATTAGAGGTTGAGACAGTGATCAATCAAATGACATCTTGACTGGGACTGCTTGATAGCATAGACGTTTTTCTGTTTTAAATTTTAGTTACACTATGAACTGTTGGGCTAACTTAAGATTTTAATTATATGACCAGTTACTTAGGAAGCCAATTTGATACCATGCAATCAATAGAAATATACAAGTATACGGCTGGTGAGATAGTTTAGTAGTTAACATCACTTGTTCTTGCAGAGGACCAATTTCCAGCAACCCACTTCCAATGGCTCACAATCACCTGCAAATTACATCTCCAGGGGCTTGAACACACTTTTCTGGCCTCCATGGGCACTGAATCCATGTACATATACACAAATACACATAAATAAAAATTAAGCATAAACCTTTTTTTAAAAAATAAATACAAGTAGACAACATACATATATATAAAATCAGGTTTTTAGAAAACCAAAATCTTTGTAATTTTTGTCAATTTAAGTTGACCTGTTGATCAGAACATTTTTTCCATAGTATTAAACAGTCTTTAATACAAAATCTGTACTTTTTTTGTAGTCTGATTGTACTTTATTTTATCTAGAATCCACTTATGAGTGAGTACATACCATGACTGTCTTTCTGGGTTTGGGTTACCTCACTCAGGATGATTTTTTCTAGTTCCATCCATTCACCTGCAAATTTCATGCTTTCATTGTTTTTCTCTGCTGAGTAGTACTCCATTGTGTATATGTACCACATTTTTTTCATCCATTCTTCAGTTGATAGGCATCTAGGTTGTTTCCAGGTTCTGGCTATTACAAATAGTGCTGCTATGAACATAGCTGAGCATGTATCTTTATGGTATGAATCAGCATTCCTTGGGTATATGCCCAAGAGTGGGATGGCTGGGTTTTGAGGTAGTTTGATTCCTAATTTTCTGAGAAACCGCCATACTGATTTCCACAGTGGTTGTACAAGTTTACATTCCCACCAACAGTAGAGGAGTGTTCCCTTTCCTCCACATCCTCTCCAACATTGGCTGTCATTGGTGTTTTTGATCGTAACCATTCTGACAGGTGTAAGGTGGTATCTCAGAGTCGTTTTGATTTGCATTTCTCTGATGATTAAGGATGCTGAGCATTTCTCTAAATGTCTTTCAGCCATTTGTGATTCTTGTTTTGTGAATTCTCTGTTTAGCTCTTTAGCCCATTTTTGAATTGGACTGTTTAGTATTTTGATGTCTAGTTTCTTGAATTCTTTATATACTGTGGAGATCTGTGGGGCATTTACCCACCAACCCCACAGCTTCCCAGAGTTTTCTTGAGTGTGAGCAGCAGGAAGTATTAGATAGAAGGATTTATTGCAGAGAATCTTGTGGAGATTAACAGATAGAAAATAAAGGATAGCCTCGAGAGGGCCTAGAACGTTTTCCAACCGGCCCTGACTATCTCTGCCCCAGGGTATTTATAGAGACACCAAGGGAGTGGAGCAAAAGACCTCCTCCCCCAGCACAACCAAGTGTAGACCATCTCAGACACCTGCACTCAGGCCTTTGGTCCTAATCATCCTCTATGCAGACCTGCTGGGTAAAGCCAAGAGGAACCCGAGAACGGGCTCCCACAGAGATCAATCCTCTGTCAAATGTGGGGTTGGTAAAGATCTTTTCCCATTCTGTTGGCTGTCTTTTTGTCTTATTGACTGTGTCTTTCGCCCTGCAAAAGCTTCTCAATTTTGAGAGGTCCCATTTATTAATTGTGCTCAGGGTCTGTGCTGTTGGTGTTTTATTTAGGAAATGGTCTCCGGTGCCAATGCGTTCAAGAGTACTTCCTACTTTCTTTTCTATTAAATTTAGTGTAACTGGATTTATGTTCAGGTCTTTGATCCACTTGGACTTGAGTTTTGTGCATGGTGACAGATATGGATCTATTTGTAATCTTTTACATATTGACATCCAGTTACAACAGCACCATTTGTTGAAGATACTTTCTTTTTTCCATTGTATAGTTTAGGCTCCTTTGTCAAAAACCAGGTGTTCATATGTGCATGGATTAATGTCAGGGTCTTCAATTCGATTCCATTGGTCCGTATGTCGGTTTTTATACCAGTACCAAGCTGTTTTTATTACTATAGCTCTATAGTAGAGTTTGAGGTCAGGGATGGTGATGCCTCCAAAGGTTGCTTACAAAATCTGTACTTTTATAGACATGATTCTTAATATAAAAATAAAATAGACGGCAGTGGCACATACCTTTAATCCCAGCACTGGGGGGGGGGGAGAGGCAGGTGGATCTCTGTGAGTTCAAGGCCAGCCTGGGCTACAGAGTGAGTTCCAAGAAAGGCTCCAAAGCTACACAGAGAAACCCTGTCTCAAAAAAGAAAAAAAAAGAAAGAAAATAGACCTTTAATTTGAAAGACACAACCTAAATTGATTACTGATAAGGCTCTAAGTAGGCTGAATAGGCACCAACAGTTTGGCTTAAAAATGACTCTCTGTGTGTGTATGTGTGTGTGTGTTATTTAGTTTGAATTGGACAAGATAAGAAGCATGAAAAACCTGTTTTTCAAACAGGAGAGGACAGATAGATAAGCATGGTTTTTATGCCTGAATGTCACAACTGTGAGTTAAAATTCATTGTAAACTGTAAGATATTAGATATCATTTTGAAGGCTTAATAACAGAGTTATTTCTATCCCACACAGTGTATGTTTACTTAGATTATGAATGTTACTGTTTATTAGGATTAGAGCTACTATAATTTTCATCATGAAAAGTAAGTTAACATACAGGTCTTTGACAAACATATGTACATGCCATTTTACATATACTATAGCCATAAAAAAACACCTTATACTCATCAATTGTATGAAAAGACTATTCTTGAAAAAAAGTCATAGCAATTAGTCCAATAAAATATTTTTAAATGTATACTACTTAGAAGTATTTTGGCTGGTATAAAGTAGTTCAAAAAACCCCTGTTTTTTTCAAGACAGGGGTTCTCTGTGCAACAGTTCTGGCTCGCTCTGTAGACCAGGCTGGCCTCAAACTCACAGACATCATCTTCCTGTCTCCCAAGCATAGTGATTAAAGGTATGTGCTACTACCACCCAGCTAGCATAAAGCATTTTTGCATCTTATTATTTTTGTTACCCGTGACTACACACGTAGAAGACTAAATAACTTCTTCCAGGGTCTATATTGGAAGGAAATCATCAAAATCTATGTATCCAATGTTAAATTTCACAAGCTAATGAAACTTATCATATGATTTTAGTGAATGTTGGTTTATAGAAAGAAGCATTTGGGAGCTTTATGAAGCATCTAGTGATTCCAAAATACTATTTTAATAGATTTTAATAAGGTAAGAGTACCTAACTTTGTAGGTATGTACTTATCAGGTCTTTATGTTTATATGTGTGCATGTCCCCCAAACACTCACATTCACAGATAGATATACATATACACATTGCTAAACTTGAAATGGCAAGAAGTTTTTAAAAATTATTTCAGTATGCAACAAAATGAATGAAAAACTTTGAAATGGCCATTGTTACTTAGTTATATTGGAGAACTCTAGGGGCATACTGAGTTTTGTCCCATCTGCCTTAATATAATATAGAATGGCATCCACTCACATGAAACCAATTGTGAATACTCGGACACAATTATATTTACAAGACAAAAAGACTTTATCTCTGTTGGTCTTTGCCAGGAACAAAACTGCCCTGGAGTTATCTGGAAAGCTATCTTTTTTTTCTGTTTCTTAGTCTATTTTGTTATGTATCTTCAGTTCTATGCAATGGTGATGGTTATGTTAGGGGTTGATCACTTCTTTCAAATCTCGATCATTGAACATGGAGAAGGCAGTGTCTAGTCGCTGGGTCTATAGGTCCTAAAGGTCCTGTGTTATTGAAAGTTCTTGGGCAAACATAGTTATTTGGGTTAATGAGTTTTTGAAAAGTCTATGGGCAGTAAAAGGAAAAAAAGAGCAAAAGGCCTGGTATGAGGCAAAGCTTTAGCTGTTTGGAAAAGCAACGGGTACACAAGAGCCTGCAGTGCTATGGGAGTTTTTGGAAATCCTCATAAGGTAAAAGAAAAAAATCAAGATAAGAGACAGATTCAGACACAGCCAATTAATGTATACTCATTGCCCGGTAGTATTTGAGGGGACCTTAGAGAAAGTTTCCTAGCCTTTCTTTGTATTGCTAAGGATCCATGATTAAACAGGAACATGAATTCTAATTGTCCCTCCCTGAGGACATAGACATTCCCCTTAGGAGAGATTTGTAGGCACAGGACTATGGGATAGATAACAGGAAGATGCTGTCTTAGTTCACCTTATCAGGCTGACATCCTCTTCCTCTGGTAACTTGGAGTAAATGGGAGGATATGGAGGCAGGGTGAAGCTCTGTGGAGTGGGAAGGGACTTCATCTGAGACTTGTGGCCCACTGTTTTCTGTTTGGAAGGCAAGCCTTGCGCACAGATGGGAGTCATCAAAGACATCAGAGGTTTCCTCATTTGTTTTTAATTTCTCTGCATAGTCCCCTATCTTGGTAGATCTATGATGGCCTGTAAATAAGACACTTTAGATCATCTTCTTTGATTCCTACAAAACAGGTCCAGGTGCGGGATGGTGGTATAGTTTAATCTTCCATCCTTTGGTCAAATTTCTTCCTCCTTTACCTTGTATTGATCCAGTGTTACAGTAAAATATTAACCTCTTTTCTTTAGATTCCTGTGATCAACTTATTCCAGTTTTTGAGTCTGTATCATACTATGGAGTTCAAGGGACACTAAGTAGAGACACACATACAAGAGCATCTGGAATAGAGAAAAACAGCCCTTGAATCTTTTCTTAGGGTCCTCAAGACAATCTGATGGAGTAATGCTTGCTCTCCCACATACAAAGTATACCTTGGATATGTCCAAGTATAGCCTGAAAGGATGAATCAGACACTCTGATTGCTATCTCAAGTTGGTCAGGGCTTTCCTTTTCCCTAGCTGTGGTTTAAAGCAATTGCTTGTGTTATCTCTCTAACAGGACTAAATTCCCTGCTGTGAGCATCTCTGAGGCTGCAACTTTCATCTCACTAGGATATGGTTATTTTCCTAAGAAGCTCTTTTTAAAATTCTAAATTCAAGCCACTGAGATGGCTCAGTGGATAAAGGTGCCTGCTGTCTAGCTGACACACTAAGTTCAAGCCACCAAACCCACACAGTGGAAAGAAGGAACCAACTCCCACTAGTGAATCCCTTCTCTCTTTCCCTTTCTCCCTCTCTCCCTCTGTCTCTCTTTCTCTCTCACACACACAGACTTAAATCTAGATTCCACATATGAAATTAAAGAGCTTCTGCACAGCAAAGGAGACTCTCACCAGACAGAGAGGAGACAGCCTACAGAGTTGGAGAAAGTCTTTGCCAACTGAACATCTAAGAGAGAATAAATAGCTAGAATTTATAAAGAATTCCAAAAATGAAACACCAAAAACCTCAATAATCTAATCAATGAACTGGCAAGTGAACTGAACAGATAATTCTCAAAAGGAGAAATGCAGATAGCTGATACATATTTGAAAAAACTGTTTAACATCTTTGGCCATCAGGGAAATGCAAATTAAAATTGCATTGAGACTCTATCTTGACCCAGTTTGAATTACTATTACTAAGAAAACAAGTAACAACTATTGCCGGTAAGGGCGTGAGGAAGGAAGAACACTTATACTATACTGGCGGGAATGTAAACTGGTACAGCCACTATGGAAATCAATATGAAGGTTCCCTCACCAAAACTAAGAATTACCATATGATCCGTATGAATAGAACTGAGATCATTGTCATTAGTTTTTCAGTTGCTGTGATAGAATACCATAACCAAAAGCAATTGATACAAGTTTATTTTTGGCTTATAGCTCCAAAGGGAGAGTCCAAAATGATGGGGAAGCATGGCAGCAGGAACAGGAAGCTGAGTGAGATCTAATCTTCAACTGAAAACATGAAACAGAAAAAGTGAACTGGAATTGGGGTGAGGCTATACACTCTCAAAGCCCACTCCCACAATGACATACCTCTAGTGATATATTTTCTGCAGCAAGCCTGCACCACCTCCTTGAACAGTGCCACCAACTGAAGACCAAATGTTTAAATATCTGAGCTTAAATATCTGACTTTAAATATCAGAGGACATTTTTCATTTGAATCACCACAAGCATGTTAAGTGAATGAGACAGACTCAGATAAATATGTTTCTGGATCTAGATTTAAGTATAAGTATATATATCTGAGTTACTCCTCCTATTGATACAATAAAATAACCAGGCAAAAGCATATATGTCTGAGTTACTCCTCCTATTGATATAATAAAATAACCAGGGAAAAGGGCTTTAGTTTGGATCACAGTTCAGAGGTATAGTCCACCATAGAGGGGAAGTCCTTGCAATTAGGATCTTGGGATGGCTGGTCAAGTTGCCCCAGTAGACAGGAAGCAGATAATTATGAATGCTACTGATCAGTTAGGTTTCTCTTTTTTATGCATTCCAGAACCCAAATTGAGGGAATGAAGCTACCTACTTTTTGGGTGCCCAGAGGCAAATCTCATCAGTCTCTCACAGATGTGCCCAGAGGCAAATCTCCTAGGTGATTCTAAATCATATCAAATTGACAACAATAACTTTCACAATATGTATATTACATAACAGCAGAAGAGAGATCATGAGAAGGAAGGAAGAGGTCTAAAGACTGGGTAGAAAAAAAATGAGATAAAAAAATCTTGCATCCTTTCTCTTATACATTGAAAAGATTTAAATGTGACATGAAAGCAAAAGGGAGGAATTGGAGCAACAAGAGGGAGGGAGAAGTGACAGGAGAGGACAGTGGGAGTGGGATCAGGACTAATAAATGTAATAAATATAAGCTCATAAGGAGTGGCATTATTAGGAGGTGTGGCTTTGTAGGAGTAGGTGTGGCCTCTTACCCCAATTCCAGTTCATTTTTTCTGCTTCATGTTTTCAGTTGAAGATAAGATCTCTCTCAGCTTTCTTTGCTCCAGTTGTGCTTAGTGTGACACTCAGACAACTTCCTGTTGCCTGCGTGTCAAGATGTAAGACTCTTAGCTCCTTCTCTAGCACCTGCACACCACCGTCTCTCACCATGATGATAATAATGGACTAAACCTCTGAAAATGTAAGCAACTCCAATTAAATATTTTTCTTTTATAAGAGTTGCCGTGGTCAGGGTGTCTCTTCATAGCAATAGAAACCCTGACACATCCCAGCAGACAATACAACTGGTAAAGGAGAACTAAAAGAACCAAGGCCTCCTTCTAAGTCCTTGTCTTAGTTAGGGTTACTATTGCTATGATGAAACACCATAACCAAAAGAAAGTTGGCGAAAAGAGGGTTTATTTGGCTTACACTTCCACAGATCGGTTCATCAAAGTAACTCAGGACAGAAACCTGGAGGCAGGAGCTGATGCAGAGGCCATCAAGGGTGCTGCTTGTTGGCTTGCTCCTCCTGGCTCAATGGGCCTGTTTCCTTATAGAACCTGGGACCACAAGCCCAGGGGTGGAACCACCCACAATGGGCTGGACCCTCCTCCATCAATCACTAATTAAGAAAATGCCCTACAGGCTTGCCTACAACACATTCTTGAGAGGCATTTTTCTCAACTGAGGCTCCCTCTTCTCTGATGACTCTAGCTTGTGTCAAGTTGACCTAAAGCTAGCCAGTACACCAGTCATGCAAAACATGTGGAAAATCGAACTCTTGTTGATGAGAACATCGAGTGCAAGGGTTAGATAGGAGGGAGATAGTGGGACCAGACCCAGAAAGGAGCCCCCTAAGCAAAAGGAGCAAGGGTAAGAGCAGAGTAGGAGACAGAGTGTGGAATGCTCAGGGCCTTGAGAGATGGTGGTGGGGTAGGGGAGAAATAGGATATTGCGAGCTCTGGTTCTTACTCTTTAAAAATTTCCAACAACTCTATAGAATCTGAATTAAAGGTAACAAAGGAGAAAGGTCAATTAGATGGGAACTTCTACGGAACCAAACTGTGAGGAAAAGACCAATGTGGGAGGGGTTTTCAGAGTCCTGGCTTTAGTGCATATCAGGTTCCATTCACACTTCCATTAAATAAGCAGTTATTGGGACTGTCAGTTATCTGTTTACTAGTCTGTCTTCCATATAAAGAATCAAGTCTTTGGTGGATTGCATGAAAGAAAAGATTTCACTGAGTGTATACATTAATGGAAAACACAACAAGTAAAAAATGAGAAAGGAAAAAAAAATAGCTAGAGCCAGGCATGGTGGCATACACATGGAATCCCAGCACTTGGGAGTTTGAAGCTGGAAGATCCTGAGTTTGAGGCCAGCCTGGGCTACATAGTGAGTTCATGCCAGCCTAAGCTATACATTGAGACCCTGTCTCAATGTCCATCCCACCACACACATGTACACAAAAAAACCCCAACACCCCCCCCCCCCAAAAAACAGTAATATACTTAGAAAACTTTCCTTAACTTTTGTTTTCTATTCTGCTTGACAAGTCTTGTTTTCTTGCCTACATTCATCTAATGGCCATGGTGTTATGCTACATATTTGATGTCATAATTTAGCTGTGTCATGTTTTAATTCAGAACACTTCTGGAATTTTTGAATTTTATTTTATTTTCCCTTGTGTGTGCATGCTCATGGCAGAGATAGAGAATGAGATGATGGAGTGAATGAGGAAGGGAAGGAGGGAGGGAGGGAGGGAGGGAGGGAGAGAGAGAGAGAGAGAGAGAGAGAGAGAGAGAGAGAGAGAGAGAGAGAGAGAGAGAGAGAATACACATGTGGGTAACTCAGGCAAGAAGAGGGCATCAGATTCCTTGAAGGTGGAGTTGCAGGGAATGTGATCTACCCAACATGGGTTCTGGCAACCAAACTCTGGTCCATGCAAGAGCAGCAAGTGTTTTATTTGCTGAGCCATCTCTCCAGCCCTAGAAATTTCTTGGTAACCATCTTAAAGTCTATTTTGTCTCCTGCATCAAATGGTGAAAAGAAAATAACTCTGTTGTTATAAATTCCTCTTTCTGCCTGTAAATAGAATGTGGTTTCCAACCAAATGTGGTGTCAGAGAAATGATACCATCTTTTTAAACTGAAAATTAAATGTTTCTGATTTAAGTGGAGTTTATTTTTATATGAGATAAGACTATAAAAGTACATGTGTTTTTTTTAAACAAACCTGATAAAAGTTTCTAATAAATTCTAGCATTTTCCAGGTAGTCTCTTTTTGAGGTCTTGTATTAATTCCGATATTAATAAACTTATTGCTCAAGCATTCTAGCAACCTTTATATTGTTGTTTTTGCCTCCAGAATGATGATGCGCGATTTTTTTAAACTATCCAAAATGGCAATACATTTGCATCTTAAATGGTGATTCAATTTGTCAAAAGGGTCTAACATCACCCTTCTTTGATAAAGAAGTTGAAGGTCAATCTGGAGATTATTTCAATGTCAGAATTGTAGTTACTTCTGGGTAATTAAACTGAATACATATACAAATCCAAGTTTTAACAAATAATTGAGTGGGGCCAGACAGAAGGCTTTGTGGTTGAGTGTGTCCTGCTCTTCTAGAGGACTCAAGATCCATTCCCAGAACCCAACATCAGATGGCTCACAACTGCTGGTAACTCCAGCTCCAGGAGATCTGACTTCCTCTTTCTGTACTCCCTTGGCACTAGAATTCATGCACACATACCCACACACAGGCACACATAAATTTAAAATAAAATAAATCTAAGAGGTAAAATAATTTGAGTAGTGACATTCTTACTGGAACTCTAGCTTCTCACTAGACACAACTTCAACATTTTAAAGATTACTCCTTTGAATCCAGCTGATAGTTCTGTGGGGCGAAAATTATCCCCATTTGCTAGTAAGAAAACCAGGTCAGACCTGCTGAGTAATGCCCAAGTAGGCCCAGCTGCCCAAGGTAGCTGCCCTGGCCTCCTGTCTCCACTTTCCCCTTGGGCAAGTGAGTGGTAAATGCTCACTTCTTGCTTTAAAACTTAAATCATTTGGGCTGGACATAGTGGCAAACTCCTCTAGTCCTGGTATTGAAGAGTCTGGGGCAAGAAGACAGTGAGTCTAAGGTCAGAAAGATTCAGTCTTGAAACAAAAAAACTTGTCATTCATTTCGCTTTATGTCAGTCTGGTTCTTACCTTCTCTTTCCAAACTCTCTGTACTCAGTGCGTGTTCAAGCTTGAAACTACCAAGTCTTCCTCAAAGCCCTGGGCCTTTTCTACTTCCTTGGCACCTCCTTTCTTATCTCCTTATTTCAGAACTTGATCTACTTAAGTCAAACCCGGCAAAATTTGAGCCTTTGTTCAATTATAACCGAAAAAAATGCCTCTCTGTATCTAAATAATTACAAATTCACATCTGAAGAATACAAATTAATAAGGGCCATGTTTTCTCTATGAGTTCCTTGGAAGGTCCCTCCGGCATATATCATCCAACACTATGCTTTTTAGATTGTAAAAATCTAAAAAGTTAGCCTAAAGGAGCAAAGCCAAAGGAAGGCATTAGGAGAATTATGTTATAACCTGTAATAAAATTAAAAGCTTGAATATAACTAGGGCAACTGTCCAGCCATGGAATGAACACATTAGTATAAATAAATGAAGACTTAGAAATCAATGGAGTCTATTAATTGAATTGATTCCTATAATCCAGTAAAATTCAAACAACATCTTCTTTTTATTGGCTGCCAGAGTGATCACTTCTAAAGCCTTTGGGAAGCTTGACTAAAAACAATCCAGTGCTTGAAAACATCCAGCAGGACCAAGCTGAAGGTAGCTGAAGCACAACTTGATTCTAGAGCAGGGAGCTCCGGGAATAATAATAATGACAATAGCAACCATTTACACAGTTGAGCTGTCCCTCACTATACTCAAAGTCCCAGTCCTTGCAGTATAAACTTGCATACATCCTCCTGTGGACTTTAAATCCTGTCTAGGTGACACCAAATAGTGCTGTGGAAATAATAAATACACAAACAATAAAACCAATAAGTGCTGTGGAAATGGGGTTATGTGGTGTCGTTTAAGGACACAGGGTCAGTATACAGAAATTGTTTAATCTGAATATTCTTTCTTCGCAGGTAGTTGAATCAGGGGGTGCAGAACTTGCAGATGGGGGGGGCAACTATACTGTCTGTATGTGCCAAGTACCACTGTGGGGCATTTACCCACCACCCCCACAGCTTCCCAGAGTTTTCTTGAGTGCGATCAGCAGGAATATTAGATAGAAGGATTTATAGCGGAGAATCTTGCGGAGATAAACAGAAAATAAAGGATAGCCTCGAGAGGGCCTGGAACCTATTCCAACGGGCCCCGACTGTCTCTGGCCCAGGGTTTTTATAGAGACGCCAAGGGGTGGAGCAAAAGACCTCCACCCCCAGCACAGCCAAGTGCAGACCATCTCAGACACCTGCACTCAGGCCCGTGGTCCTGATCATCCTCTATTCGGACCTGCTGGGTAAAGCCACGAGGAACCCAAGAACGGGCTCCCACATACCATGATTGTTTACTGAATCCTCACAGTTATGGAATAGACAGTTGCTTCACCACAGAGGTAGTTGGCCCACAGCTGTGCAGTGAGTGCCACGATTGTCATCTGGATTTTACAGGTGACGAGACCAAGGAACAGATTTAAAGTGATTTTCCTGGGATCTCACAGCCACTGAGTAATTGAAACCCAGATTTACACATTTTCAGATCATTGTCCTTTCCTCTCCTTGTGCCATACTCCAGGTATTGTGAAGTGGCTTAGCAGAGAGGATGGAGCTAATGACCAAGAATAAGTTCTTTTCCATGGAACTTAGCCTAGCAAGTTCACCTTTAAAAAGTGTAAAGACCTGAACACAGATGATTACAACTATTTACCTCCTAATGAGGAAAACAAATAAACAAAATAAAACAACCAGACAAACCATGACCATTTCTTCCATTGTTAACTGAGCTGCTTTGGGTAGATCACATTATCCCTATCGTCTTCTCTCTCTACGCCTCTATCCCTAGCCAGGTAGCTTTTCAGCTCTTTCTCCTGCAGATTGAGTCTCTTTCTCTGCTCTAGACATCTGTTCAGCCATGTGATTTTCTTTGGCCAGAGAGATATTAGCAAAAAGGAGGCAAGCAGAGTCTCCAAGGTGCTTGCACAGCTGGGCTGTGTTCCATATGCTTACCATTGCCATGGCATCATATCCTGTGGTGAGTCCACTGGGCCAAGAAGAACAACTTGTCCAGCAGACCTGCATCCAAACTGGGCTTAAAGCCAAGCCTAGCTGAGCCCAGTGTGTACCCACTAACATCCAGCCAACTTGCAGATGTGAGAGCAAAAATAAATCAATGTGGTTTTAAGCCGTTGGATTTTGAGGTGGTTTGTTTTACTGTACGACTGTGGCAATCACTGCCTAGTAACCGAAGCCATTGCTTCTCTGCGTTAGGTACCAATTCCTCACGCCATCAGATTCACTTATATTAAATACAACAAATTCCCAAAGCTCTAATTAAAACATTTATCACCTTCTCTCTTAACTGTATTGTTATACAACTGAGCTCATCTTTTGTTCGTCCTCTTTAGCACTCCTGTTGTAGAACTCAGTTTTCTGGAAAAAACAAAAGCAAAAAAAAAAAAAGCCACATTTTCATCTGATCTGTTGTCCCAGCTTGCAAGAGGCCATAAGGAGCAGGCCTGTGTGAATCTCTCAAAGAAGGAGGAGGGGGCCATTGGACTGTTGCCTGAAATTTTGGCCATTCCTTCCAATCATTTGTACCCACTTCTGCCCAAATTGCACTTGGTTTCAAAGGTTCGGAAAGATGCCAGAGTGTATAGGTTAAGTGAGGGCTGGGTACCCAACCCATGCAGTTTTAGGGGAGACATCTATGCTAGGTGAAGACTTTTATGGGGCAGCTTTGGCTTACCCATATTCTTCTCAGTAACCCCTCACCCATCCTCTTGAAGTAAGCCCAAGAAACTCTGGCTCCCCAGGGTGACCTTTGATGACATCATTCTGTGGTTTGTCTCTGTGGAGGCTTATACGGAGAACATAGATGCTTACTCAAAGAAAGAATTCTCACAAATGGTATCAGGGCTGTAAAGGACAGGTACTTTTTTGACAAGGCAGAAAGATTTCCCCAACAGAATATTCATATGTTCACCTGGGGGAGTGGGGAGTATAAACCTTCAAACAGAGAAATCAACATTCTTCTCCATTTTCACACTCAGTGTGATGATTTTAAATTAATCTATCTCCACGAGTACTTCCCAAGTCTGTTAGGCACTTTCTGTCAGTGTGGCAGACATACCTGAGGTCATCCATGTAAAATGAGGAAGGATTCCTTTTGGCTCACAGTTTCAGAGTTTTCAGTTCCTGTGTGACTGGCTCCTTACTCTCAGACCTATGATGAGGCAGAGCATCAAGCAGAAGAAAGCTGCTCACCTCACGGCAGCCTAACAGAAAAAGAGTGTGGGACAGAGAGGAGCTAGGGACAACATATACCCTTCAAAGAGACACCTCTAGTAACCCACTTCCTCCAACTAAGCCTCATCTCCTAATTTCTACCACTTTCCAGTAATTCCATCAAAGAGTCCACCGTCAATGGGTTGATTCATTCAAGTTCAAGTCCCCAGGATCCAGGCACCTGTCAGTGATTGAACCCAACACCAGGAGGCCCAAACCTTCCTTCAACATATTAGCCTCTTGGGGAATACATCGTCCCCCAACCATACCAAGAAGAAAATCAGAACCCATTTTCAAAAGACAAAAACCTGCCAATTCTGTTATAAAGACTCCTTAAGTGATGATTTTAAGGGATTATATGTGATTTCTACCTGGTCTGAATGCAATCCATCAACATATGTCCCTGCAGGGCTTGGTCCTGGAAACTTGACTTGGGGCAGTGAAAGAATGAAGAAATGAATGAAGAAAAGACTGAAGAAAGTACAAGAACACAGACATGTGGACAGAAAAGCTGGCCTCAACAGCCCAAAACCTTAGCAATTTTATCCTGTACAGCCCAGGAGGGGGAAAAAAAAAAAGCTCGTCTCAGCAGGAGGTCCCTGTAGGCAGCAGTCTCAGGTTCCAGTCATCTGGGAGGAGGAAGCTGCAGTTGCTAGTTTTTGCACACACTGCGAACATTCCCAACTGGACCAGAGGAAAGCTTTGTCATCCCTCAGGGCTCCACCCTGAAGGAAGGCTTTGCCACTTGCATGGGTCTGAGGCATTGGAGTTCTCGGCATGGCTGTGCCCATATCAATAGTACACATTCACTCAGGACTTCTTCCATTCTTTATACACTCACCCAGGGCCTCCTCAGCTTCCCATGTGTCCCTTTACAGCAAATGTGCTTTTAACAGTCATTTACATGCTTGTAGCAATCTGTCGCTCTTCTAAAATGATGTTGTATTTAAATCACTCTTGCAAAAGGATTTACTCAACTTAGATTGAAATAATTTCAAACATGCTCAGAAAAACTGCAAGAAAACATTACCATGAAACCTCAACTACTCTTGACTCACATTTAGCAAATAAAATTTTGCTTTTTATATGCCTGTTTTCCGTTACTATAAAAAAAAAATACTTGACACTGGATACTTTATAAGCAAAAGGGGTTATAAACAGGGCCTTTTAGTGCATGTTGAAAGCTCAAAATTGTGTGGTCTTTTCTGTTTGCCCTTTAGTGTGAGAGTACATAAAAGAAGGATACAGCACACAACTTAACAGGAAGCTAATGAGCTCCAGAGCTCAGGTGTGCTCTTTTATAATAACTCATTCTGCAAAGCCACATGTCATGACCCAACAATCCTCTCCTTGGCCCCCATCTCTAAACAGTTTCACTGTCACACCATCATACTGCCAGGTGAGATTTCAGCACACTACCCTGTGCAGGACAAACCTCTCCAAACCTCATTCTCTCCCGAGAACTCTCTTTAATGACCACAGTTCAAATGTCAAAATCAGAAAATTTCATGCTGATAAAATGCTATTATCTAACAAACAGTCCAGATTCACATTACCAGTTGTTGCAATAATATTCTTTATGGTATTTCCCCCTTCTTTGATTCAGAATTCAAACCAAGATCTGAGAATGAGAATAATTAGCACATCTCTTTAATCTTCTTTCATCAAGAATGGCTCTTTCACCTTTCTTTTCTTTCATGACATCAATGTTTCTTCATAGTACTGGCCTGTTCTTCTACAGAATCAAAACCTAGTATTACCCAAGGGTTCTGCATAGTGAGATTTGAGTTATTTGTTTTCAACAGGAGTACTACACAGATGACATTTACATTTTCAATTCTCTTTCTAAGTGTGATAAAGACAATATGTAATATCACTTAAGGGCTCTAAAGGGTGAAGGTTTATTTTTGAAGTTTGATATGCTACTTATATTTGAAGCCAGCATTATTTCTCTTCAGTCTATTCATTGTAATAAAAAAAAGTGCAGTACACTTTAACAAGAGCATACTATAATTACTGTCATGGAGTAATTATAGGAAGATTTTGGCTCACTATAAAATCTTTCTAAATTTTAGAGCCACATAAAGATGCCTTCAATTTTGTGAACTTCTTAACTTTGAACATTTCTACCCAGTAAAGGCAAGGAAGTGGTTTAAGTGTGAGACAGGATTAAATCCCTTCTGTACTCTTTAACTCAGATTTATCACTCAAAAAGGTTGATAACCAGACGCCTCCCAGCTTTTTAAAAACAGGCCAGGATATAACTTTTTGAATCAACAGGGGAAAAAATTGGTATATTCAGTCTACATATAAAAAGATGCTCCACTTCACTGAAAATTAAAGAAATAGGCCAAGACGGTGGCTCCATGAGTAGAAGCATGAGAAACTGAGTTTGAATCCCCAGCACTCACGTAAAAGCCAGATGCATAGCATCAGCATCTGTAGTCCCACTGCGTCTACAAACAGATGGGAGACTCTCCAGAGGCTCTTATGCTAGCTAGCCTGGTGTAAGCAGCAGCTAAACAACCAAGAGACCCTGTCTCAAATACGGTGGAAGGCAAGGACCCACAGCTGAGGTTGTCTTCTGACCTCCACACATGCTCCCACATTCATACACATGGGTGCACTCATGTGATCACACACACAGCAACAGAAATGAAAATTAAAGCTATGCTAAGATAGCATCTTTTACCTAGGAGACTGGCAAAAATTGAAAGGTTTATTGACATGCTTTATTGGTGAAGATTTAGGAAAACATTCTCATGTGTGAATGGTAGGAACACAGGTGAATGAATATAAAAGCCCACTGTGTTGTGGGAAAAGCCAAAAGACAAGGATGGCCAGAGGAAAACAGTGTCTTCTGAACATGACAGGACCACTGTGCACAAGAACTCATGGCAGCTGTGGTTGCCTACACAAGATTAAGGCAGCCAAACTTCTAGCATGGGATGGGGAAAGGGTTCATGAGTCTTCACCCCTAATGGAGAAGCTATAGAATTGATGGCTTCAGAAGGGGGATTAAGTTTTCTTTAGAGGTGTGGCCCCTGGTAGGTCAACTACACTCCAGTGGATGGCCCTACTCATGAGATTATGGTCAGCATAAATTGGAGTTTATGCATTATTAATTTTTTTCAAAAGAGGACACAGTTGGGATGGCAGGTATATAAAGGTGGATCTGGGAGAAGTTAAGGGGAGGAATCATGGGTGAATATGATCAAAATACATTATATGAAAGTCTCAAAGAATTAGTAAACATATTTAATTTTTAAATTATAAATTTATTTCTCCCTAAACCAGCAATTCAATTCTAAAGAATTTCTTCAATAGATACACTTACTGCTATGCTTTGTAGATGGTGTGTGGGTGTGGGTGTATGCATGTGCACATGTGTGATTTGGGTCTTTGTGTTCAAATACAATCTCTCTTGTAAGATATTAAAATAACTTATTTTAAATTAAAAACTTATTTTAAATTTTGTTTAGAGGTGGAGCCTTTAGGAGTGGATTAGATGTAGATAAGATCCTTAAGGTAGCACCTTCATGCCTGAGTCCTGGTGCTTTGATAAGGAAATAGAGCAGAAGGCGCGCGTGCGCGCGCGCACACACACACACACACACACACACACACACACACACACACACACACAGAGAGAGAGAGAGAGAGAGAGAGAGAGAGAGAGAGAGAGAGAGAGAGAGAGAGAGAGAGAGACTCTATGTTGGTTATGTAACACTGCCCTACCTCAGGACCCTGTCAATAAGAAGGCAAGCCTTCACCAAATGTAGCAACTTGACCTTGGGACTCCAGAACCATTAGCACAAACAAACCTCTTTCTTCATAGCGCACTCAGACTGTGGGACTGTGTTTCTGGCAACAGAAAACAGACTAATCTCTTTCACAGGAGGAAGATAACATAATACAAGATTACTCAATGCAGCACTGCTTGGATCTGCAAAGATAGAGATCAATTCAAATGTTCATGCAGACTAGTGACAAAGATGTTTAGTTATCCACTCAATGGAGAGCCATACGGATGTTAAAAAAAAAAAAAAGGAGCATTCTCTGTGTGAATTGAAAAGCTCTATGATACAGTAACTAAAAATGTGACAGTTTTTATATGCATAACAATTTTTATATTCTACTCTTGGTATAAAGGGGGGAGGACTAAAGGTCATATTTTCTTTTATTTTTTCTCCTCTTTGGGATGCATAAAGATCAGATCCAGGGCCTCATGCAAGTACTCTGCCACTAAACCACACCCCCAACTCTCCTTTCTAGTTTGATTTTCTGCTGGTGTGATAAATACCATGACCAAAAGGAACCTGGTAAAGAAAGAGTTTATTTCAGCTTAAACTTTCCAGGTAACATCCATCATTGGAGGAAGTCAGGGCAGGAACCTGGAAGCAAACTCTGGAGACAGGAACTGATACAGGGGCCATGGAATAGAGGAGTGCTGCTTCTTGATTTGTTCCCGTGGCGTGCTCAGCTTGTTCTCTTATGCAGCTCAGGACCACCTCCACTGCCCACAGTGAGCTGGGCCCTCTCACATCAATCATCAGCCAAGAAAATGCCCCCACAGATGTGCCCAAATGCCATCATCTGGAGAATTTTTCAGTTGAGGTTCTCTCTTCCCAAGTGACTCTAGTTTGTGTCAAGTTGACAGGTGAAAAAAAGTATGACACCCACATGTACATGTTTTTTGTTTTTGAGATTGAGTCTTATTGTATCACCCACTGAGATGTCAGCCTCCTGCATGCTGGGACTTATAGGTTCATGCTACTGTATCAGATCTCCATTCACGCACTTTTTTCTTTTTCATTTAAAACATTTACTGTATATTAATTGTATTTATAATTCCTTTTTTAAAAAAAGAAACAGGATTTATTCTTTGTAGCCCAGGCTACCCTGGAGTTCCCTATATTGCTCAGGAACTCCTGAACTCATAGTGATCCTTCTGCCTTAGCTCCCACATGCTAAGATCACAGCTATGACCTGCCATATCTGGCTCACAATTTCTATTATGTCCACATACATGCTAAGAAAAATAGACCAATGTCTTAGCAGATGGGGCACACAAATTAGCAAGAGTTTTTTTGTTGTAGCTGTTGTTTGTTTAAATCAATTGTTACCTATTCAAAAACCGAATTTAAAAATAAATGCTGTGTTTTAGTAATTGGCTCACAAAATTGGTAAATATACTAAGTGAACAGAAAAGTATAAAACAAGTCTGAACTAAAAAGCATCTGTTTTCATGTCGACTTAGAATTATGAATTATAGAGGCAACTTCCATCATAGATGATTCTTTCTCTTCTAAATGTGCCAACATGAGCAACAGGTACCAAAGGACAGTTTCATTTTTCAGAAAGGAAGGAGAAAGAGAGAGACAGACTACTTTTATTCTCTTCTAGGAAAGCCAGGTCTCCATGCATTTCTATCAGCATGGTGTGGCTGACCAGCCTGATGCTCTGCAGATCCTCTTGGTTCCCTTTTGCATTTCCTATGATGCTGTAAACTCCAACTTCTGTGTTTTTTGGAGAGTGGCATATACCCACATTACTCCTGGGGCCCACAGGCTGTTACAGGTACTTGGCTCACTTGAACAGGCTAGCTTGTCCTGGGAGCAGCTTCAACCAGTCACAGACCAGTGTGGGAGCCTGGCATCCTAACAATTTGCTTCTCTTCCCAGTAAATGTGGAGATATTGTTAGCTTCCAGCACTCTCCCCAGCATCAGCTGAGACTAGGACCTGACACTCCCACTCCCTTAGTGGTGTCTCTCAAGTGGCACTTCCTTAATAAATCCCTCATGTGAATATAGGTCACCAGATTCTTTATGGAGAACCTAGACAAAGATACGGTTCGTCAGATGTAGAATAGCTGGAACATGAAAACAAAATTTTAATTTTTTTCCTCTGAGAGACAGATAAGGGAAATATTGTTACTGTAAGCTCTAATTCTACCTTCACATTATACTTCATAAGAAATTATTTCATAGCCAAAACCTGGAAACAACCTAGATGCCCTTCAACTGAAGAATGGATAAATAAATTGTGGCACATATACACAATGGAATACTACTCAGCAGAGAAAAACAATGACATCATGAGGTTTGCAGACAAATGGATGGATCTAGAAAAAAATCATCCTGAGTGAGGTAACCCAGACTCAGAAAGACAAATATGGTATGTACTCACTCATAGGAAGATGCTAGATGTGGAACAAGGATGACTGGACTGTTATTCACATCACCAGTGAGACTACCTGGAAAACGGGACTGAAGAAAGACACGGAGAAATGGATGAGATCTACATGAACAGCCTGGTCATGAGTGGGAACAATGAAGGGCGAGGGTCGAGGGAAAGAGAGCCTGTGGGAGCGGGAGATCCCAGCTGGATCAAGAACAGAGAGGGAGAACAAGGAATAGGAGACCATGGTAAATGAAGACCACATGAGAAGGGGAGGAAGCAGAGAGCTAGGGAGGCCCACGGAGATCCACAAAGATACCCCCACAAAAGACTGCTGGCAATGGTCTAGAGACAGCCAGGACTGACCTACTCTGGTGATGGGATGGCCAAACACCCTAATAGTAGTGCCATAAACCCCATCCAAGGACTGAGGAATCTGGATGCAGACATCCATGGCTAGGCCCCTGGTGGAGCGCTGGGAGTCTAGTTGGTGAGAAAGAGGAGGGTGTATATGAGGGAGAATTGTTGAAACCAAGGTTGGATAAAGCACAGGGACAAATAACCAAATGAATGGAAACACGTGAACTATGAACCAAAGGCTGAGGGGCCCCCAACTGGATCAGGCCCTCTGGATAAGTGAGACAGTCGATTGGTTTGATCTGTTTGGGAGGCATCTAGGCAGTGGTACCAGGTCCTGGGCTCGCTGCATGAGATAGCTGTTTGAAACCTGGGACTTATACAGGGATGCTTGGCTCAATCTGGGAGGAGGGGACTGGACCTGCCTGGACTGAGTCTATCAGGTCGATCTCAGTCCTCGGGGGTGGCCTTGATCTGGAGGTAGTGGGAAAGGGGGTGGGTTGGGGGGAAGGGGAGGGGAGCAGGAGGGGAGAGAACAGGGGAATCTGTGGCTGTTATGTGGAACTGAATAGTATTGTAAAATAAATAAAAAAATGATAAAAAAGAAATTATTTCATAATAGTTTTAATACTCAGTATCTATGAGCAAGAAGCAATTTGATTAGAGATCTTAGTCCTAGGATCGAGCTTTTTTACTTTCTTTTTAATCAGAAGCATGTGTGTGTGTGGGGGGGTGGGTTATGCACATTCATACATTACCCAGAGTCCAGAAGAAGACATCAGTAGTCTGGAGCTGGAGTTACAGGCCGTAGTGAACCATCCTATATGGACACTGGGAACCTAACTCAGGTCCTCTACAAGAGCAAGAAGTGCTCTTAACCACTGAACTATCTCCTTAGCTCTGGATAGTCTATTTTTTGTTTGTTTGTTTGTTTGTTTGGAGACAGGGTTTCTCTGTGTAGTTTTGATGCCTGTCCTGTATCTTGCTCTGTAGACCAGGCTGGCCTCAAACTGGCAGAGATCCGCCTGGCTCTGCTTCACGAGTACTGGGATTAAAGGTGTGCACCACCGCCACTTGGCTGGAAAGTTTATTTTTAAAGAGCATGTTCTGATTAGTTTTTGTCAACTTGACACAAACCTACACATATTTTGGGGGGCAGGCTCAATTGAGGAATTTCTTCCATCAGATTGGCCTGTAGGCAATTCTGTGTGACAATTCCTTGATTAAATGTTTGGTGTGAGAGAGCCCAGCCCACTGTGGGCGATGGTGGTCCTGAGTCATATAAAAGAGCATACTGAGTGAACCATGAGACACAAACCAGTAAGTAGTGCTTTTTCATGAACTCTACTTCAGTTTTTGACTCTAGGTTCTCGCTTTAGTTATTCCCCGACATCATTCAGTGAAGGACTGTGATTAAGCTAAATAAGCCCTTTCCTCGTCCCCAAGTTGCTTTTGATTGTAATGTTTTATCACAGCAATAGAAAGCAAACTAATACAGAGTATAAATATAATTTATAATATTTTGAGTATACCAGTGCAGAGGCAAGACAAAAGGAACCCCAATATCAGAGCAGGTTATATAATAACCTATTATTATTGCAGGGGACCAGATTGTTTCTATTATTTTTGCTCGCCAGCTGGGCTAAGAACTGCATATTTGCATTTCTCCCCTGAAAAGGTTCAATTCCTCAAATACAGCTAATCTTTGATCTTATAAATGACTGCTCTTTTAGAATATTTTTATATTTCTGCCTTTCTCATACCACCTTGGTATCTGAAATCTTCCTTTGGTCATGTAAGAAGCACCAAGGATGAAGGAAAAGTGGGAGAGAAAATTCTTGCCTCTTTCAAGTTTCTAGTCTGAAATAAGAATTAAGACCTAGATTATGGTCTGTATTCAGTAGCCTGGAGGCCAAATCTAATCCACTCTTTATTGCTGTATTGTCCTGGGACTTTAGAACAATTTTTACACTTCTAAATTATTATTTTTTTATTCTCTGTGTGTTTGGGAGCAGGTGTTCATGTTTTGGCACATGTCTAGGGATTCGAGGACAACTTGCAGGAGTTGGTCCTCCTTCTACCATATGGATGCAGAGGATCAGGACTTCAGACCTGGCCAAAGGTGCCCATACCCAGTGAGCCATCTCACCAGCCACAAACTATCTTTTTGAATGAAAAGAATACTATTTTTTAACATGTAAAAATTATGTGAAATTCAAATTTTAATACCTTATAAATAAAGCTTTATTGGAGCATGGCCTTACATATTCACTCAATATTTTCTAGTACTAGGCTCACACTACAAGAGCCCAACTGAATAGTTATAAATGGGTGTTGTTTTGTTTGTCAGAGACACACACAGGAAAGATGAAGATCCAAAGCATGAGGCGGATTTGATGTGCTGTTGTCTGTTAAAGATGTAGAGATATGACGAGGCACAGGCTACATTATGGAGCTGAGAGAAGCTGATAGTGCAAAAGAAAATGGGGCCTCCTGTCACACTGAATTGGGTTCTACAAGCAACCTGAATAATCTTAGAAGCATATTTTCTTTCTAGAACCTCCAGAAACACGACCCCACCAATACTGTGGCTTTTGTCTATCTTCTATTATTTGTCTGTCTGTTCATCTGTCTACCTAACTCACACTCTAACCAGCTGAGCTGCATAATGGTGGGGTTCTCACCAAAGAAATGTGAGGTAATAAATGGATATTGTTTTAAGTCAATGACTTTGTAGTATTTTGTTATACCAGCGGTGGGAAACTCCTGGATTCTCAAAGCCCAAAATATATACTTTTTGATACTTTCCAAATTAATTTGACGAAGCCCTCAACAGGATCCTAGCTAGTCAAAGTGGGTCCTCAGCCCAGCCACACAAATAGGGCTATGGAACTTGGGTGAGCTGATGAGCTCTTTATCTGTTTATTTGTTTGTTTGTTTATTGCAGTTCTGGGAACAGAACCCAGGCCTTCCCATGTGCTAAGTAAGTGTTCTACCACTGAGCTACACCCCAGCCCTGTCCCTCACTACATAATAAAAGAAATGTTCTAGTTACTCATTTACAAGCACCACTTTATAAACAGTTTTATTTCCGGGCCTAGTAAGCAGCTTTGTGTCTTTACCATTCATCCTCAAACCACAAATTCAGTGCTTGAAAACTATTTGCCATTTGGACAAAGAAATGTGAGTACAGCAGTCAGGCAGAACAGATTTTTAAAAAAGTCTGTTCATTTGTGTCTTGATAGTGAAAATAGTCAATTTCTAGATAAGATCTAGTAAAAAAAGATCTCATTGTTTGTGGTAGAGTTTTGTGGAAGAGAAAGGAAGTGGTAGAAGTTTGAAATAAAAATGTATCCTTTGGGTGCTACCCTATTCTTAGAAGATTTAAGATAGGCTATAATAGCCTCTAAACTGAAGGGTAAACATGAACCTCTAAACCCAAATCACCAAATTAATTACAGGGGCTATTTTCCATAACAAAAATTAAAGCAAAGTTGGATGATCATGTTGGAAGCAGTCAGTAATTGCCAAGATAGAGAAAATTATTGTAATGATTGATTTTAATTTAGTATGAGTCTATCTTTAATAAGTGAAATTTTCTCTTTCTTAAATCTAAAATATCTTGGAGAGGTTGTCAAGAGATGAGAGAGCTAAGCTTTGCAGGGGGGAGAAGATGGGACAATGTTCATAAGGGGAATTCTGAACAGTATTAAAATTGACTAATTCATTACAAGAGCCTTCTGTGAGCTTATTACAAGTTCTTCATTATTGCAGGGCTTCGGAAAGAGCTTAAAGGGCTTTTGAATGTGAAATGAACAGTACATCTTGCTTTGATGCTTCTCCAATACCTCACTTTTCAAAGAATAGGACAAATAGATAGAAAAACCATGCATGTTTTCAGCAATGATTTTTAAATGTTATTTCACAGGATCCAGAGAGTTCAGCAACTCATTTATTACTATTTCATTTTGTTTCATAAAGTCATTATCTCATACACAAAATATTTTTATTGCAGTGTGCAAGCATGCTTTATTAACTTTCATCATACTCCAAGTTTACAACACAATTATAACTTTCTGTTATATTAACACTCGTCATAATTCTCTTATTCTCTATGAAGAGCCATGTTTGGGTGTCAAACTACATAAACTAAAAAAATTTTAACAAAAATCTTTTTCTTCATTATGTAATCATTTCTGGATCAACCACCTAGGTATCTGATGCACTGAAGGAAATTTTCAGAACCAGTCTTAAATATAAATCTTGCATCTTCTTTTTTAAAATCTTGGTTGATAGCCCTTCGACATGATTTACATCCTCTAGCTAGTCAATGTTAGTAAAAATCATATAGGGCTGTGGATGCAGCTCAGTGGGAGAGTGCCTGTTTAGCATACATGAGGGCACCACAAAATAAAAAGAAATGAAGAAAAGATGGGAAGAAGGGAGGGAAAGAAAGTTGTAAAAAAGCTGAGACACAACAAGAAAGCTATCATAGACTTTCAATAATGTATGGAGAAAAGTACTCACTCAAGGATTGTCTAAGGTAAAGTCCCTTGTTAGTTCACTTAACCACAGACTGGCAGTCACAGACCTAATAGAGTTACACAAACACTTAAAGAATTTTGTCCAGAAAAAGGGCAAATCCTTTATTGCAGTAGAAAAGACAGCCTCAGAGGTTCTAGCTATGCTACAGTTTTGTGTTGGGGGTGTGTTATTCCCTATAGATAATGCTTGTTTCTAAGCTAGCCATTTTCTCCTAATATCCCTTTATGAAAGTGCTTGTCCAGACCTTGCTCTACACATGTTCTTTAAACTTGTCTCAGTATCCTCTGGTTCCCACATTAACTGATGAGTCGGAAAAACACTTTGGCATGTGTTCATTTCACATATATCATAAGCCTCATTATTTTAGCCTTTTTCTTAATTATAGATTAGAGCCCCTTTATACCTTACACACCCCACTAGCAGGTAAGCATTCTGTACTAGCCCTGTGGGAAAGAAAGCAGAGAGGAAAAAACTTCAATATGAAAACACAAAATGAAAAATCACCAAGGTAAGGAAAACAATACCTTCAATCTCAGAAAAAAAAAAAACATAATAATCTCCATAGAAACCAATGTGGTAAAAATGACTGGAGCTCTGATTCTCCTGTGGTTGCTATATAGAGGGAAGGCACTGGGTTGAAGCAACAGGAGTGAATAAGGGCTGTGTCATTTGTAAACAAGTGGCATCAGATTGCAATTTTTGTCTCCTCTCACTGAACCCCATGGATCCTTCAGTTGACAATATCAAGAGGACTTCATTTTCTTTGTGATCATTTAGGAATAAAGGAAGGAAGGGAGGGAGGCAGGGAGGGACAAAGGGGGAAGGAAGAAAGGAAGAAAGAAGAGAGTGTCATAACTTAATTTCATGCATGGAGACTCTTAACCCCTTGCCTCATCTGGTTTTCCAAGGTCACTCAAGTCCTATTTTCAGCTTAAACAAGCCACCTGGTTACTAACACCAGAGAAGTGAGGCAGGGAACAAGGCATGTGCCACATTAATTTTTTCTAGGGAGACATGAATAAGCATCTGTTTACCTCAGATAGGACAACAAGAACAGACCAAAGAAATTATATCACCAGAGGTTAGAGTCATGAAACAATGGGTTTACTGGAGTTACTTACAGGAGCATGGGCAACTTATGGGTGGCTACATCACCAAAAAAGTGGTGTGTATGTGACCACACCCACTATCCTTAGCCGTCATTAACTGTTTATCCTCCAGGAGGGGTGGGACATAGTGCAAGAATCTCCTGAGACATGCGTTCTGCCTTGTGGGCCCTCACTCCCCTCCCCAAAGGAATATCAGTGGACCCAAACTTGTGAGGGTCTTGTTTGGATAATCATAGCTTCTCTGCTCTGATTGCAAGAAGACAATAGCCTTGTCATGCCTGGGGATGCCCCCCTTCAAAGAAATCCCAGTCTCAGAAAGGGCAAAGGCAGAATGGACACAGACTAGTAGAAGACAAAGGGATGGTGTAAAAGGCTCTGCTGGGATCTAGCTAAAACTGGGTTCTTAAAGTTACAGTAAAAAGAAACAGGAATAGTTAGAAAAAAATATCACCTTGAAGAATAAAAACAGTGGGCTGAAGGCCATTTGGATTTATTTTTCTATGAATTAGGCACTCAGTATATAACAATACCACTAGACAGTTTATTTTTAAAAAATAATAAATTTATTGGCTTACAATTTTGGAGACTAGAAAGTGGCCAGAATCTGGCAAGAACTTTCTTGTTGTGTTATCCCATGGTGAAAGGATAAAGAGAAATCAAAAGAGAGAGACAAAAGGGGCCAAATTCATCCTTTTATAAGGGACAGACTTCTGTGATGTCCCTCGTGGCTTAATTATCTCTGAACACTATTGCATTATAGATTAATTTTCCAGCACATGCCTTTTGGGAGTAAGATATTCAAACCCTAGCAGGACCATAATTTTACTGTGCAAGATTACAAGATCCCTTAAACCTCACATCATTTGTTAACTTTACAAGTATTTCCTGAAGTCACCAAATTTGTGTTGTCTTTAATTCTTCCAATTAATGAAAATCAATGATATATTCTTCTTTTAAATATTTTTAATTAAATGATAATTATATCATTTCACCTACCCTTTCCTCATTCCAGTCTTTCCTATGTACCCCAACCCTGTGTTCCTCTCAGATTCATGGTCTCTTTTTCTTTAATTGCTATTATTACATAACATGTGTGTATACATACATACACATCTATATATACCTAAATATGTAAATAAAACCTTCAGTCTGTTTAGTGTTACATGTATGAATGTGATTTCAAGGCTGACCTCTTGGGATCAATTATGGGGCTCATCCCTGAGGAAGACTATTTCTCCCACTCTCTTGGTTGCCTGTTGTTCTTTGTCTAGGCATAAGGTCCAGTGACAGTTCTCCCTTCCATGTTAGCATATCTATTGGTGTTGTGCTTGTTCAGGTCTTGTTTAGGCAGCCATATTGTTGACATATCATGGGTAAAGAAACTTCTCTGTCATTTCCAGCAGACACAATCTCACAGCAGATTTCTTGGTCCTCTGGCTCTTATAATCTTTTGGCCCCCTCTTCCACGTTGTTCCTAATCCTTACGTAGAAGATATGCTTTTAACTAAATAGTCTTATATACTAAACTTTAGTTTCTTGTTAAATATTGAGTGGTTAGGATAGAGAACTAAGTCATAAGTTGCCTACAAATAGAACAGGAGCTTAGTAGAGAAAAACAAAAACTAGACCTATGAAATTATTGGAATAGAGAGCCTGGAATTCAGTATGGGACAATGAAAAATGTCTTTGAAACACAAAAAATCTACCACTGGCCCTCTATTAACAATGAGCTTTATTCTTTCTGCCGTTTACACCCCTTAATATGCCCAAGTGTGGCTTCCCCCTACTATTGCCTTGAGGTTCCTTTTTTAAAAACTTTGTTAGAAGGCAAGGGAGATGGCTCAGTAGTTAAGAGTACACACTGCTCTTGCAGAGCATTCTGTTTAGTTCCCCAAACCCCGCCTGTAACTCTAGTTCAAAGAAATCCAACACTCTCTTCTGGTCTCTAAGGGCACCAGACATTCATGTGGTACACTAACATGTATGCAGGCAAGCATTCATACACATAAAATAAAAATAAATTTTAGGAAAACTATGGTTTTCTGATAAAAGGACATATAAACTAAAAAATAAAGAAAAATTCAAAGCAGAAATCATCTGTAATACCAGCTTATACAATTAGTGCTCAATATTGTGGAGTGAGTCCTCTTTCCTGTATTTTATTTATTTTGTGTGTGCATATGTGTCTATGTGTGTTGGTGAGTGCATGCTACAGCATGTGTGGACATTAGAGGATAACCCAGTGGAGACTACTTCTCTCCATCCATACTATAGGTCTCAGGGATGAAACTCAAGTCATCAGGTTTGGTTGCAGGTGCCTTTACCAACCCATATCACTGGCCCCAAGTGTTATTTATATACATGTGTTAGTCTGCTATAGTTGTAGTTGGTTGTGCCATAAACCGTATAACTTAAACAATAAAAAACATTATGTATCAAGGTTGGGCATGATGATGCACACTTTAATCCCAGTACTCAGGAGACAGAGGTAGGCAGATCTCTGTGAGTTTGAGGACAGCCTGGACTACATAGCAAGTTCTAGAATAGCTGGTGCTATGCAGTGGGACTGTCTCAAAACATTATTTATCAAATAAACAAATTTATTTCCAATAGTTTTGAGGCTGGGATTCCAGCTAACTATAGAGCTGGTTCCTTCTAAGGGCTGTGAGAGAGGGAATTGTCCCAAATTGCTCTCTCAATTTCCCCTTTGTATAAAAATCCCAGATGCATTCATTCAAGATGTACCATAATGATTACACTTGAACTTGATTGCCTCAGTAAAGACTATCTCCAAATATAGCAACATTTGAGAGTAGGGCACAAAGGTATAGTGTTCCAGAGTTTATCTTAGTATGAGACAGAATACAGTTCATAAAACATACCTGCTGTACAGGCTGATGCTGTGGATATCGCTCTGTATATATAAAATGCTAATTGGCCAGGAGCCAGGCAGGAAGTATAGGCAGGACAAGCAGAGAAGGGAATTCTGGGAATAGGAAGGCTGAGGGAGAGACGCTGCCAGCTGCCGCCATGAGAAGATGTTAAGATACCAGTAAGCCACAAGCCACATGGCAACTTATAGATGAATAGAAATGGGTTGATTTAAGATACAAGAATAGTTAGCAAGAAGCCTGCCACGGCCTTACAGTTTATAAGTAATATAAGTCTCTGTGTGTTTACTTGGTTGGGTGTGAGCAGCTGCAGGACTGGCGGGTAAGAGAGATTTGTCCTGACCGTGGGCCAGGCAGGACTGGAGAAAACTTCAGCTACAGGCTGAGTTGATTGTCCTCTACTTGCTTCTCATTTTGTACTTCTCATACTTCTGTGCCTAGAGAGACTGATTTTTTACAGGTGACATCAGTGGTTTCTCTTCCTCTGGATCATTTGGGGTCAGCCAATAGCATTAGCGAAAGGTTAGAGTATAAAAGGGAGGCGATTTAGCTTTTGTTTTTTCTTTTTCTGACCTCCCTGTCATTTTGGACCTCAGGAATCCCTTCTGTCATTAGTCACATCTCTTTCAAGTCTCCCTTGCCCTATCCACACCTATGAAAGAATGTGCTTATTAACTCTCCTCAGTTATATGCTTTGGCTTAACACTGACCCTTCAGTAGGACACTGACCAATACTTTGATATACAGCATACTTTATATAATTGGCAACTACTTGTTAAAAAGTATCTAAAACATAAATGAGGCAAAAAGAAGGCATGTTCTTTCAAAGTCATACTGAGAGCATTGTACCATCAAATTATTTAATTCTCTGGGAGAATGTTTCTGTATTTGACTTGGTCATTTGCTATCTGATTAGAGCTCAGGCACTGTGAAGTTATATATTAACTTGTAGATTATTTCTGTCTGGTAGAAAAGATAACCCCAAAGGTTATGATTTTATTGCTCTATGATTCATTAATCAGTTTTGTATCTTACATAGACCTGATTCTAACATTATTTTTCATTAAGGCTTTAAAATACTCAGTTCATTAATGGTTTTTCCATTCAGCTATACCATGTCACTGATGCCCTCACTAATAAATTGAATAAATACTTGATACATTATTATTTCATATTTATAAGTTTTTATTTCAATTTTTAGAAAATTATGCTTTACCATACTTAACACAATTTTATATTTCATATAGAGAGGCTATAGATATACGCATGCATTCTTTTTTTTATTTCATATGTGTAATCAATGAAGTATGATCATTCAACCTTCATTCACCTCCTCCAATCCCCCTAGATCCCTCTACACACATGCATCCCCTAACTCCATGTCTTTTTCTTTTTCTTTAATAACCTACTAAATCCACTTAGTGTTGCCCATATGTACATGCCCATATGTGGCCACACACATAGTGATTCTCAGTACCAGGCATGAATTCTCAGGTTCAACTAGAAATCATTTGTTATGACATAACAGTCATACCACTCTTGCTGCAGCATCATATTTGGCAGATCTGGCTTGTTGCCTGCAGGGACCTGCACTGGATAAGATAATATCTTTTTTCCCTGTTATGTTAAGAGAAGTTTTTTCTCTACAGATTGAAACATTCCTTCTTCCAGGGAAACTCATGGAGACAGGAAGTAAACAACTCAAAATAGCTCCAGGAAGTCCCTGAACCTGACAAGATTCACTAGGCCCCTAGAGTATATAAACAGTAAAGGCTGCTGAAAGTCACTCTCAGACAAGGCCCAACTGCCCGGAAGAAGCAAAGACTAGCAGAACTGCCTAGAAGAAACAAAGACCAGCTCGGCTTGAAGAAGCTTAAATCAACTGATCCACCTGGAAAGCTACAACTTGTTGAGCTGCCTGCAGGCAGTACAGTGTACTCCAGGTTTACAGCTTTTATAAGCTGTCACCCATGCTGGAGTGGGCTTTGGTGATATAGCTGTCTTTGAGCCATTTCTGCTCCTGGAACTCCTCACACATATTCCTGAAAGTAATCCCAATAAAATTCATTGTCTGACCAAGTTGGACTTTGGTGGTGTAGGGCAAAAGGTCCTAGTCCACCTCTGAATTTGAAAACTTACCAAAACCTACCAATCCCTGAGTGCCAACACCCACTAATCACTGAGCTCGAAATCCCACCAATTCCTGGGATTCAAATCCCACGAACCCCTGTGTAGGGTAAAAGGGCCAAGGAAAGAATACCCTGACCTTGACTTGACCCCAAGCAAAAAACCAATTCCTGAGCTTGCCCCAAGATCAGGCCACAATAATCCCACCAATCCCATCTACCTTAGAAAACTCTGATCTCCCCTCCCACCCCCATCCCCACCCCCACCCCAGCAAGAAGCCTGCCGTCTGCTCAGTTCCTTGCTGCTTCTTGCCCAAGCAGAGGCAGCCACCCTTCTGTGTCTCTCCCAATAAATCTCTTGCGTTGGCTTTGTGGTATTCCTAGGCTCCAGACTGCCAAGATGCCTTTCCCTCTAGAGCTGCAACATCTCCACTGGGGAAGCTTTTCCCTTCAGAGCTGTGACACTTTTAGTAGGGAAGCTTTTCCCCTCAGGTATACCACTTACAGATGGTATCCATATTTTAGTCTGACATGATCTCCCTATCTGGGGTGAGTAGACATGTATGTTACAACTTCCCAGGAAAAGTCTTGTCATGTAACATTCACCCAGCAACCTGCATAGTACCTTCTAATATTATGAAAGGTAGTCAGTAGGAAGGAAGATTCCAAGGCAGTTTGAGATTGATTTCTATGTCTTGCAGCCACAGTATGTAGCACCTTCAGCAATAGGGTCTTACCATGTAGTGGTACCCAAAAGCAATGGCAATAGCTTTACATTATATTTTTGTGTATTCTATATCAACTAGTTCCACTTGGCCACTACATTCTTAATTTGAGTTGTAGTTTTTAAACTCTAAAATTTATTTTTGTGTGTTTTTTTTAATATAGTTATCAGCTCTGTACCAAAATTCTTGTTTGAGGCTTTTGTTTGTATAGTTGGTTGATTAGTTTTGGTGTTACCTTTCTGTTGTCATTGTTTTGATAAGGTTTTATGTAGTCCTGGCTGGCCTCAAACTCACTACGTATCCAAGGATGACCTTGAACTCCTACCTCTCCTGCCCCTGTACCATCCCCTGCCACATTTCTGGGATTACAGGTATGTATGATCACACCCAGCACTGTCTAAAGTTTGAATTCATTTTTATCTCTGTAGATAAAAGGTTGGATAATTATGGTATTTTAAAGTCTGCATCTCATAATTCCAGTGTTTGCCCCAAGTGTGAGTCTGCTTTTATTTCCTATATTTCTGCAGCTTTTAATTTACAGTGTCTTTCATTTTCATGTGTCTCATTATTTCCCATTGAATGTCAGGCACTGTATTTTCAGACTTGTTCATAGAAATAATTTGATGCATGAATGCTGTCTTCCTCCAAATGTGATGTGTTTGCCTCAGTATGGTATCTGGGCACACAGAAGTACTAGCAAACAGGGATTTACTTGACCAAGTTCTGTAATTGTCATGATCCCAGGCTTACCTTCCACAGCTTGAGAGTCTATTTTCAGTTATAGGATGTAGTCCTTTGGGAGAATGTGCCAAGATCTCCCTCCTTTCGACAGGTTCCTTAATTTGGCTTCTCAGCTTCCCTGCTGGAACTAGTTAAAGTGCCCAGGGAGGGAAAATAGCTTCCTGGGTATCCTTATTCCTAGATCCTAGATCCTGGACAGATGTAAATTAGTGATTCAGTGCCTTTATAAAGACCTTTTCTGTGTGAGTCAGCTTTTCTTGTAGGAAGGCCTATCACTGAGCCAAATCCCCTAGTTCACTACTCCAGAAGTGCGAATCCAGAGGTTATTGCTCAATGTAAAGGACAGTGGACCTTATCAATGATGGAAATGCTTGAAAAGAGAATTTATTGTCCTGCAAAAACCCCATAGCAGACGGATCAAGCAAACAAGCAAACTCATGAACACATGCCTACTAATTTGGTTTAAATGTTCTACTATAGCATATTTCATTACACAATTACTGAAATATTTAAGAAATAACAATATTTGTAGGCTACTGTTAATTATCTGTGTTGTAACACATTCTACAACCAACAGATTGACAGTACATTTTGAGACCCTTCTTTAAAAAAAATTAATGCTAAATAAGCCAAATTCCTTTGTGAAACAGTCTCAAATTGTGGTTTTAACAGATCCATGAAAAAAAATTGTTTTTTTCAAGATAGGGTTTCTCTGTGTGGCCCTGGCTGTCCTGGAACTCACTTTGTAGATCAGGCTGGTCTGGAACTCACAGAGTTGCACCTGCCTCTGCCTCCCAAGTGCTGGGATCAAAGGCATGTGCCAACTCTGCCCTGCTCAGATCCTTGAATTTTCAAAATTTCAGAATTCTTGATTTAAAAAAAAAATCAAATCAAGGAACACTCTCTTTTACTTTGCCAAATGAGAGATAGTCATATATTCTCCAAACTTTCTATGATACCCGAGCAAGCTTTGATTCATAAAGTTCTCTATTGACATCCTGTTCTCTTTCTGTGCACAGGTAGAGTGGGTGATTCTAACACCCCAACACAACATTTAAAAGTTGCACTCTTGGAGCTGAGGGGAATGGCTCAGACTCTGAAGTGCAGGCAAACATAAAAATCTAAATTCCAATTCTCAGAAGCAATGTGAGAAGTCCATAACACCAGCACTGGGAAGTGGAGACAGGAGGATCTCTAAGGCTGCTGGTTAGCCAATCCAGTTGAACTGGTGAATTCCAGTTCCTGGTTCTGAGAGAGATCTTGTATGAAAAAAATAAAGTGGAGAGAAACTGAGGAAGACACCTGACATCAACTTCTGGCCTCCAAACATATGTGCACATTGTACCCACATGAACATGCACACAGATATACACTCAAAAATAAATGAATCAATAAAATGTTATTATCCGCCGGGCAGTGGTGGCGCATGACTTTAATCCCAGCACTCGGGAGGCAGAGCCAGGCAGATCTCTGTGAGTTCGAGGCCAGCCTTGGCTACCAAGTGAGTCCCAGGAAAGGCGCAAAGCTACACAGAGAAACCCTGTCTCGAAAAACCAAAAAAAAAAAAAAATGTTATTATCCTTGGTGTTACTAGAACACAAACAAGAACTACTTATGTGTGCTCCTAAGTCAGTGAGGCCCATGTGGATCTTGGGCACTCCAGCTTGAGGGAAAATATCCCAGAGTACATGGAAGGAATTGACACAGTATTGATTCAGGAGCTACAACTATGTTCATCATCATTAACTGGAAGAAAATCTCTGTGTTTATAAAAATAAATACAAACAAAAAACCCAAGTTGTTTCTTAAGATCTGACTTCCTTCTCCTGACTTACTCCAGTGATTGGAGAGAGGAGTGGCCATGCCAACCTTTACAGGAACAATACCCAACCCAGTAACCATGATCTGTCTGCCTCTTCTCTTCACTATCTATTGCCTCTGAGTCTGATGTACACTCTGGCCAAGTCAGGTGAGTATGGGGCTTGCCAGATGACTGATTTGCTGAGCTTTGTGTTATCAAGCTAAACCCAGTTTCTCACTGGTTTTTGAGAACTATTTGTATGGTATTTCATCATTTTTTCCTCTGTCAAACATTTCTACTACCAGCCTAAATTTGTCTGGTCATCTTAGATGAGCAGAAAACCTAAAAGTTTTTAAAAACATTCTCCCTATCCCAAATGTCTATCTGTTGTACATCATCTGCTATGTGGCATGTGCTGTCCTGTTCACTCACTTCTGGTAGACAAGAAGAGACCATGAGGATCAGTAGTTCTTTTCTCTTCCTTCTTGGTCAGTCTAGCCAAAAGTTTGTCAACTTTGTCAGTATTGTTAAGGGACCTACTTTTGATTTTGCTAATTCCCTTTATATTTTTCTCTTTTCTATTGCATTCTTCTTAATAGTATCATGCCAATTTTACGTCATCATGTATTTTAATACTCTGTTGTTAGGACAATACACATTTGTAACTGTTGCATATTCTTCATGGACTTCTTTATATTTTATCATGGCAAAATAACTTATCTGTTGCTTGTAAGAATGTTGTCTTCTTATAACACTCCAGAGGTCAGGAAGGACCTAAGCAAAACAGTGTCTTGTGGACATGACAGGATTACTGCAGGTATGAACTTATGGGAGCTGGGGTTTTCTGCACAAGATCAAGCCAATCAGCATTCTAGCACGGATGGAAGAAGTTCTCCACTTCTACATGAGGAGAAACTGACACTCAATGTCTGCAACAGGAGGGAGAGTCAGTTTCCTTTAAGGGCAAGGATCCTGATAGGTTGACCATGCTCTTGTATATTGTCCCATACCCATGCATATTTGGGGAGCGCAAAGTGGATTCAGTGTGTTGTTTTTTTTTTTTTTTAAAAAAAAAAAAAAGAGGATATTACCTTGGGTAGGGAAGATCCAAGAGTTGGGGGAAGAGTGAGAAATAAATATGATCAAAATAGATTGTATACATGGATGAAATTCACAAAGAATTAATTTTAGAAATATTGTATTTTTAAAGAATGGAGTTGGAGAAATACTTCAATAGTTGAGAGTACTGACAGTCCATGGCCCTATTGCAGTCAGGGTCTGAGTCGTTGTCCTTGGCTCCTATTACCACCAAAAGCAGTTGGTGTATGTTTGGGGTCTGGCCTGCTACTTGAGCCATGTAGGTGTCCAAAAGCCATGCTGCAGCTGTGCCATATTCATCTGAATGGCCTGCACTGCCACCTGGGGCTATGGTGACCCCTGAGCTTGGGCTGCTGCCGAAGGCCATGTCTGGATCCATGGTCCTGTCATAGTTGGGGTCTGTGTTAACATCCATGGCCCACATTGTCACAAAAGGCCACATGGAAGCCTAGGGTCTTGGCCACAACCTGTGGCCTTGTTAGTGTCCAAGGGCTATGCAACCACCAGAGTCATGCTGATCTAAGTGGTCTGTGTGGCCACCCAAGGCCGTGGTATCCAGGCCTTAAATGCTGCCAAGGACTGTGTCTGGGTCCATGGCCCAACAGAAGTCAGGGTCTGAATTGATGTCCATAGCTTCTGTTGCCAGCAGAGACCATGCTTGTGTCCAAGGGCCCTGATACTGCTGAGGGCCATGTATGTGTCCATGGTTCTGCTGCAGCTGGGGTCTGTGTTGATGTCTGTGGCCTGTGTTACCACAAGGGGCCATAGGAACCATGCCTGGGGAAATCTGAGGGCCATGCTGAGCCAGCCCCACCCTCCACTGGCCCTAGGAAAGCTGGCCCTGTCTCTCACTGCATGTTGCAGTAAAAGAGCTAGGAGAGATGGCATCACCCCTCACCAACTGGGAGAACTGACCCTGATGGCATAGGAGTAGGAGGGCTGGCTCTGCCCCTTACCTCAGGGGGGTGGCCTCAGTGGCCCAGACTGACCAGCGCAGCTACCACCCAGGCCCCCATAGGCCCACATTCAGGGCCTTGAGTTGGCCCACCCTAACATTTACCCCATTTATGATCTGCTGGAGTGTGTGAAGGGACTGGTCCAGTGGAACAATACTTGTAGGACATCCATGACTCTGGGTGACTACAGGATATCTGAGAGGAGTTCCGGTGAGGGTCCAGTGATGATGGTATACCAGAAACCAGAGGCCTTGAATCAGACCAGTGACTCATTGCAATGAACATTTGCTAGTAAAGCTAATAGGACAAAAGGGTATACCATATGACACAACAAGGCCCCCAATGCCACCAGGAAATATGAAGAGGTACTGGAGAGGCAGGAAAGACAGCGGAGGATAGAAGAGGGTTTTTTGTTTTTTGTTGTTTGTTTGTTTGGTTGGTTGGTTGGTTTTCATTTTTTAATTTTCTTTTTTGAAGGGGATGCTGCAAGGGTAAAGGGAGGATATGGGGGGTTTGGAAATGAGTGTAATTGAGGTGCATGATGTGAAATTCTCAAAGAATCACTAAAGAAATTGTGTTATTAAAAAAAGAAAGAGTGCTGACAGCTTTTGCAAAGGCTCAGGATCCATTTCTAGTATCCACCCACACTCACACAGCTCACAGCTGCCTATTTCTCTGATTCTGGAGATTCCAACATCTCTTCTGGCCAAAAAGGACATCTGCATGCACATGGTACACATAAACTCATACAGGTGTGCACACACACACTTTTTAAAAACAGAATGTTTGCCTTTAAGTCAATAATATCCCATAGCAGTATACACAATATAACCACTGTATCACTTTTGTTAGCTATTTATGTGATATATATTTTTCCTTACTTTGTTTTTCAATTCATGTATATATTTGAAACTAATGTGTTATCTCTGTAACCATGGATCATGGATTATCCATATTGCTAGCCTCTTTCTTTTGATTGGTATGTGTCTCAGTCAGTGTTCTATTGCTGTGAAGAGACACTATGACAATGACAACTCTTTAAAGAAAAGCATGTAATTGGAGGCTTTCTTACAAGTTCAGAGGTTTAGTCCATTAGCCTCATGTTGGGGACATGATGGGACACAGGCAAACATGGGGGCTAGGGAGGTAGCTGAGACTTCTACATCTGGATCAGGAGGCAGCAGCAAGAGGAAGACACTGGGCCTGGCTTGAGCAATTGAAATCTCAAAGTCCACCCCCAGTGACACACTTCCTCTAACAAGGCCACACTTCCAATTAGTGCCACTCTCTGGTGACCAAGCATTCAAATATATGAGGCTAAGGGAGCCATTCTGATTCAAACCACCACATTCCACTCCCTGATCCCCATAGGCTCGTAGCTATATCATAAGGCAAAACTGCATTCAGTCCAACTTCAAAAGCTCCATAGTCTATCACATCTCAACATTGTTTAAAAGTCCAAAGTCTCTTCTGAGATTCAAGACAGACTCTTTACTATAACCCCCAATAAGATCAAAATGAAAAAGCAGACACATACTTCTGACATACAATGGCACAGGATATACATTACCATCCCAAAGTGGAGAGAAGGGAGCATAGTGAGGAAACACTGGACCAAAAGAAGACTGAAAACCAGCTGGGCAAACTCCAAACTCTGCATCTTCGTGTCTGATGTCAAAATGTCTTTTCAGCTTTGTTGACTGAAACACACTTCTTTCTCTTGGGCTGCTTCCATTCCCTGTTGGTAGCTCTCCTTGGCAGGTATCCCATGACCCTGGCATCTCCAACATCTTGGGGCATCAAATGAAATCCAGGCTTCACTTTCACAGCTTCAAGCAATGGCTTCTCTAGGCCTCCATGCAGGGACACCCTTGACACATGCCTGACCCCAGCATCTTTCCTTAAGATTCCAAAACTCCTTCTTGTATCCTTGATTCTAAAGCCAGAACCACATAGCTGAAGCTGCCAAGTTCTTTTGCTTGCTGGGGCTGGAAGTTGGCCCTCTAGTTCAAATACATTTTTGTCAGCTTTCTGTTTTTAATGGTTTACTTCACTGCCTAAGATTTTCTTTAATTCTTTTCCACAAGGTGGAAGGTTAGCTGGGTAGGGTGACCCTGAGGTCACCATTCCCTTTATTCCATTTAACATCAGGCTTTTCTTTAATCTGTTTATCTCCTTGAGCACAGGACTTAGCTCCATTACACTTTTTGGTGCCCCTTTTCTCCTAAAACTGCACATTTTCTATTCTTTTTCATTATGTAAGTGTGACCACTAATAACCAAACAACACAGTCAATGCTAGGCTGTTTTGAAATCTCCTCTGCTGATACCATTAATCCAAAACTCTTCAATTTAGCCTCACACAGACTTTTTGGACAAGGACAAAAAGCAGCCACATTCCTCACCAAAATATCACAAGAATGGTCTCTAAGTCACATATTCTTTCCCTCTGAAATTTCTTGATCTCCCACAGTTCAAACCACCTTCAGCACCACTGTCTTCCATGCTTTTAATAGGATTAAGCCCCACTTAAAGTGGTCAACTGCTTTCCTAACCGAAGTCCCAAAGTGTTCCCTATTTCTCCAAACAGAAGCATGGTTTGGCCTATCACAACAATACCAACAATCCTTGGTACCAACTTCTGTCTTGGCCATTGCTCTATTGCTGTGAACAGACACCATGACAAAGCATTTCATTAGGGCTTGCTTACAGTTTCAGAGGTTTAGTCCTTTGGCAGGGAGCATGGTGGCACACAGGCAGACATGGCGCTGGAGAGGTAGCTGAGAGTTCTACATCCAGATCAGCAGGCAGCAGGAAGATAAGCAGCAAGAGGAAGACACTGGGCCTGGCTTGAACATTTGAAATACCAAAGAGCAGCCCCCACATAAACACCCCACTCACCCCCCACCCACCTCCCACAACTCCGCCTAGTGACACACTTCCTCCAACAAGGCCACACCTCCTTCAACAAGTCCACGCCTCCTTCAATAAAGCTACACCTCCTAATAGTTCCACTCCCTAGTGATTAAGAATTCAAATATATAAACCTATGGTGCCATTCCTATTCAAACCACCACAGTATGTTTCTAGAAAACTACCAGATATGGCCTGGCAATGACTGTTGAGATATTTTGGAGAAACTGTAATCCTTTTTTATCCCCAGTGGCTGTTGGGTTGTTGGTTTTCACAACTCTCTTGGTGTGTGATTGTTGGATTTTAAGATTTACATGGATCTGGTATTGGAGAAATTATTTTGGCCACTCCACGTAGTTAAAAGGATATTTATTTAATGGCGTAACTCACAAATTAAGTAATGGGTAGGTTGCAGGGTCTGGGGAAGGTGTAACGCAGTCCAGCGGTGTTCTCCGGAGCTCTGCACAGTCAATCTCCACCGGTCAGCATCGCGGCACCGAGAGAGCGCCCAGAGAGAGCGCTGGCCCATCCAGCTCTCGGGTCCCCAGGTGCCTCCCCTCGCCCCGCCTCGTAGGCGTGACAGTTGCCAGAGTCTCAATGGGGGTTGGAACTTCCAGAACCAAGCTGGAATGGCTACCCACTACAATCTGGAGAGACTAAGATTTTCTGTGGCAAGTTAAAGTGCCAGAAGTCTCTATTCTTATTGATATCCAGGTGTTTCTCTGAAGTGACATTTCTTGGATTTATTTTGTAAGCCTTTGGTTGGTTTCTAGAGTTCTGAAAAATTAATTTTAAACAAATTTTGGCCTTAAGGAGGAACAGACTTTTGTGGTTCCCTGCCCCACCATCCCTGACTAAGTGACAGTTTAAATCTGCTTCCATGTTTGTCTATGAGAGTAATCTGCCTAGTATTTATTTTTATGGTTATAAGGTATATTTGAATTCATATATGTATTTCTGTACCAGAAAAAATAAAGTGGAAATAATTTCAGAGGCAGGCACATTTAGGAGATCCACAATGGGGTGGGGAGGGTTAGTTTATGTTAGTTTTTTATGCATTTATATAAATTTATGTAATTCAGAAATACAAGTTGCAGTTTTCAGCAATAGAGGAAGGTAACCCAGATTTACTTCCATACTTTACAAAACTCAACAAGAGACCCAAACTCCAAAGCTTGTGAACATTTTCCTTCTAGTTCCTAGAGATAAACCGAAGATTTCTATTATTGTCATAACAAATCACCACAAACCCACTGATGTAAATAACTCCATGTATTCCCTTACATTTCTATATGTCCAAAGTCTCCAGAGTGTTTTCTGTACTGGGCCTCATGAAGTTGAGCCAAGCTGCATTTCTCCTGAGATTCTGGGAAAGATCTCGCTTCCAGCTGAAGTCATGGCTCAGTCGTAGAGTGCTTGCCTAGCCTGCTGAGGACTTGTCTGGCTTCATCCCAGCTCTGCAAAGTAGTGGTAGTAATTTTTTTCAAGGGATTGGAGAGTTACTCAGTAAAGTGCTTACCCAGATCCCACAGCCAGGTATTGTTCTATGTGCTTGCAATCCCAGCATAGGGATGGCAAAGACAGGTGGGTCCATGGGGCTGGCTAGTCAGCCAGACTAGCCTAATTGGGAAGTCCCAGGTCCCAGAGAGAGATCCTGTTTCAGAAAACAAAGTAGAAAATTCCCGAGAGGTAGCTGTATCTTAGGTTGTCTTCTTACACACACACACACACACACACACACACACACACACACACACACGTACTCATATAGATTTCTTTTCAAGCATATTGAAGCATATATTCAAGCATATAAACACATTCCTGTGTTTATAGTCCTGACATTCTTATTTCTTTACTGAATTTTATCTAAGACCTAATTTCTTTTTTTAAATGTTTATTATTTGACAATTCTATACATACATTTTGTGTTTTGGTCATTTCAATACACCATGACCTCTCCTATCTCCCTCCTTCTCTCAATGAACCATTCATTTTCTGCTTTCCGACAATTCCTCATCTTACTTTCATGCCTTTTTGCTTTGGGGTGTGTGTGTTGGGGTGTGACCCACTGAGTTTAATTGGGGTTACTTACATAAACATGGATGCAGGGTTTTTCAATTATTACACTTTGATTGAAAATAAATATTTTTATTACTTTTCCATTCATTTATTTTGTGTGTGATTCTAGATTTTGTGTGCCTGAGCGTGTGTGTGTGTGTGTGTGTGTGTGTGTGTGTGTGTGTGTGTACACTGCTTCTACCATGTGGGTCCCAGGGATCAAAGTCAAGTCATCAGACTTAGCATAGGTGGGTATCTCACCTGCCTGGGTATAGGGTTATTTATCATGCCATGGGCAACTTTCTAGTGACTACAGCTTTAAAGAAGAAGATCCTCTCTCTTCAAACAATCATTAACTGCCAATAGTTCCTTGGGGAGCAGTGAAGCCTTATGAGACCTTCTTCCCTAGAACAGTTGACTACCAATAGGTCCTTAGAAAGAGGTAGAATCTCATGAGCTCCTCCCCCGTTCATGATAGAATGTTGATAAACTCCATCTTGTACATGCTTTGTGCAAGTACCCATAACTGCTTTCAGTTGAGTAGATTGGCTGTATCACATCCAGAAGACATTTCACATATCTTCTCCTCAGCCTCTGGTTTCATATCATTCCTTCTTCTAAGACATTCCCTGAGCCTTGGATCAGGCAATATAGATATCCCATTCAGAGCTGAGTACTCAACAGTCACTTACTCTCAACCCTTTGACTATATGTGAGTCTCTGCAATAAGGGCTGCCCACTGTAAAGAGAAACTTCTCTATTGAAGGCTGAGAGCAGCACTAATATATGGGTATAAATATAAATATTTAGAGGGCAGTTTCATACCACATCCATTTAGCAAGAACAGTAGATCATCCTCCAAGGCCTATGGGCTTTTGACATGACTTTATGATACTAGGAATGAACTTATTACTGTGGAGTGGGCATGGAATCCAATCAGAAAGCATTTGGTTATTCCCATAAAAGTAATGTCACTATTACCTAGCCGGCACATCTTGCATGGCAAGTCAGTATTATAGTTTGCTAGATTCACAATGGGTGAGGATTGTTTACTTTTTCTTCCCAGAAACCTGTCTATCACCTTCTGGCACTGTGAAAACTAGGTAGCACAAAAGAAGCTTCTAGCTCAATTCCAGCTTGATTTGTTGATGCTCTGAAGCCAAAGTATGTCATGTTGTCAACAACAGGGTCTTATCGTCTAGTTCTAATGGGCAACTAAGATCAACAGCACTAGCCTATATTGTTATGGGTGTCCAAGAGGATCTCCTCACTAATAACTAATACTAGGAAGGTATCATATACCTGCCACTGAAAGTTTTATTTAATAGCCTATTGCTCTGGATACTTCCATTTAAACTAGTTTTTACTATTAACTTATAAAATAGTAGGTTTCCATGTCAATTTATGTTTCTTAGTTTTGGTTAACCTTTCTCTCTCACCTTCTCCCCTCTCCTAACCCTGCTTCTAGTGTCCCTCCTCTGCTTTCAGATCACGTGTGTTCTACAACACACACACACACACACACACACACACACACACACACACACACACTTACACACACACACATACACCACAACTGCCGCTGCCACCTGGTGCATGTGTACTCACCATTAAGGCTTCTTTCCATTGCCATGGCCACTTTCTAGGTTCCTGGACTCTGCAGGCACTCGAAATTAAATACATAAATCTAAAGATTCAAAGTTAGGATCTATGTATGAGAGAGACCATACGGTGTTTGTCTTTCTGGAGTAAAGGCTAACTTCTGTTCTTATAGACTACCCACATTCCCTTTCCCTCACCTTCAATCCAGCAGCAATGCAGCAATCCTTCTTGTTCTTCAAGTCTTTATGACTTCTTCTGTTGCCACAAACCATAAGCCATAAAATTCCATTTTTAAAAATGACTCTCATGATTAGGTTAGGCTCACTAAAATAGTCTCCCTATCTTAAGCTTAACCGGGTAATATTTTAGGGGAGAGTTATCACAGTCACAGGATCTGGTACTAGGGTATAAACACTTCAGAAAGCCATTTTTAGAATTCTATTTACCACCGGTACCCAAATAAAAGTCAGTTTTGTTGCTGAAGAATTGGCCTAACTGAACATATGAGTAAAAAAATCTATTTCTATGTGGAAAATTCTTTTTTTTCTTACTTTTACTTTGAAATTTGCAAGCATGTAAAAGTAGAAAGAGGGGTATAAATTCACAGAGATTACCAACTAGATTCAAGAACTGTTTAAATTTTGCTGCATTCCTTTTATCTGTACATATGGATGCTGAAGCATTTGAAAATGAATTTGATATTTATTATGATAAATCCTGAATAGTTTTATATGCATCTCTCAAGAATGAGGACATTTTCTTATGTAATCATAATGCTATTATTGTATCTAAGAAACCTAGTTATAATTTCCTTATAAAAGCAACTATATTATCCATATTCAAAATTCCTCAACTGCACAATATTTTAAACTTCTTTTAAAAAATAATTTAAATTATATGAAATGTATTTGTCATATTGTCTTTCATTCAAAAACTTTGTTTTGTCTACTTTGTCTTCCACAGACTTTGAAAAAAATCAGGTCAGTCTGTATTCATGGATTTGACTGTTTTCATGTGATATCATTTAACCTGTTCTCTTAGCTGTTGTATTCCATATACAGTTATCTCTGCATATTCTTGTGATATCATTAGCTTGTTTTCTTAGCTGTTGTATTCCATATACAGTTATCTCCGCATATCCTTGGATTTTGCATCTTTTGATGCAGCTATTAATCAGTCGAAATATTTTGGAGAAGCTACATCTTGGGAGGTGAAATTGTAGTTGATAGATTGCTTGCTTAGCATTCTAAAGCCCTTGTTTAAATGCCAAGTGCCATATAAATCAGACATGGTGGTGCATGCCTATAAGCCCAGCACTCAAGAGGTGGAAGAAGGAGGATCAGAAGTTCAAGGCCATCCATGGATATTTGAGACTCTGTCTCAAAAACCTGCGTTTATATTATTATAAGTAAATTAGAGATGATTTAAAGTGTGCAGAATCACATGCTTGGGTCCTTTGTAACTATTATGCCATTTTAAATGGGATGTAGTAGTTTAAATGAGAAATATGCACAAGTATTTGACATTTGGTTTGCAGTTGGCAGCACAGTTTGGGGAGTGTTATGGAACATTTAAGAGGTACAGTCTTACTGGAGGAAGCATGTTACTGGGAGCAGGCTTTGAGAGTTTACAGCCTCATGTAACTTCGAGTTTGCTCCGTGATTCATGCTTTTAATTAAAGATGGGATCTCTCAGCTTCCTGCTCTGGCTACCTGCTGCCATGCCTTCCTTGCCTTGTGGGCTGTTCATCTGAGATCATAAACCCAAGTAAACTCTTCCTTCTAAAAGTTGATTCTGGTCATTGTATTTTATCACAGAAACAGAAAAGTAACTAATAATACAAGGTACTTGAGCATCCAAGGATTTGGGTTTTCAGGAGTTAATTCCCCATGGATACTGGGGAACAACTATAAATGGTTGAAATGCAATAGCCTTTCAAAGATCATGTTGTTTACATCATATTACATCATACCATATAATGTCAGATTTTCCACTCCAATCCTAGGCTGCTGAGTTTGATCCTTCAATTAAGAAAACCTGATTTCTCTCTTCAAAACTAAGATTTTTGACTTTAAAATGGGGAAACTATCTATGGGAAGACAAATTGGCAACATACAACTTTCTATTCCTTGGCATCTTGATACCTAATGGTTTACCATCCATTCATGATATACCTGCCTGAGTCAATTGTGTCACTTGGTGTCTTCATTAGGGTTACTATTACTATAATAAACATCATTACCCAAAGCAGGTTAGGAAGGAAAGGGTTTATTTGATTTACATACCCTGAGACACAGTCCATGAGGGAAGCCAAGGCAGGAACTCAAACATAAACCTGGAGGTAGGAGCTGGTGGAGAGGCCATGGAGGAGTGCTGCTTACTGGCTTGCTCCTTATTGCTTGCTCAACCTGCTTTATTAATAGAATCCATTACCACCAGACCAGAGGTGGCCCCACCCACAATGGGCTGGGCCATCCCACATCAACCACTAATTAAGAAAATGCCCTACATGCTTGCCTACAGTCATATCTTATGGAGGCATTCTCTTAACTGAGGTTCCCCTCCCTCAGATGACTATAACTTGTATCAAGTTGAGATAAAACTAGCACACTACGGTTTGATTCAAAAATATTCTTTTCTTTCCTTCTTGCTCTCTCTCTCTCCCTCTCTCCTCTCTCTTTCTGTATGTTTCTGGGGTTAAAACTCAAGGCCTTATGCATACTAAGCAGGTATTCCACCCAGCTCTCTACCGAGCCCCAACAGAATGATTATCTAATTGTATTATACTCCTACATTTGTTAGCTCCAGTGCTACCATGACAAAATTCTTCCCTTCAATTGGAGTATAGAAAAACAATTTTTCTCTTAATTATACATGCTCAGGGAAATTTTTGATATAGGAGTCATCCTCAAAGGTCTTTTTTTCTTTTATCTTTTTTCTTTTTATGGTAATTATAAATTCATGAAATTTTATCTATTCAGTGTTTTTTAATTATTTATATTGAACAATATTATCATTATTTGATGCTCAAATTACCCCATTATGGTTAGTGAGCTCTTTCAATGTAATGCCACTATCATTTTTAGATGACTCCATTAATCCTGGGAGTCTCTTTTTTTTGTTTGTTTATATTTCTTTCTGACACAAGCTATCAGATTCAACTTGAATTTTCCTGTCCTATATCTTGAATCAGATCTGGTCGAAATAGTATTAACCAAGATGTTCTAATTGATCTTGGGACCAGATCATGGATTATAGATACTCACAGAATAAAACTAGAGGTCAATGAATTGTGGCTCTTATGCCAAAACCATCCACTGCTTATTTTGTAAATTAAGCTTTATTGCTTCTTAGCCTTTTGGTTAAGGTCAAGTGTAAATCAAGCTTTATTGAAACACAGTAAACAAACAAAAACTCATTGTTTTACAGTAGAGGTGAATGATTGTAACAGTACTGTATGGTCTGAAAAGCCTAAATCTAGGCATTTACAGAAAATTTTTTTGTCATCTCCTGGATTAAATATCTAGAAATTATATATTTGAGTGGAGAGTACATCATGTCAGGGGAGGATGCATGGGGGGGGGAGTGGGAGGGGAGGTCAGAGGTCAATCTTGAGTGTCATTCTTCAGAAGCCATCCACCTGATTTTTTCAGACAGTGTTGTCTGCCACCAAGACCTGGAGCTTGCTGATTCGGCTAGGCTGGCTGGCCAGTGAGCCCCAGCTGTCCCTCCCTCCCCAGCACTGGGATTATAAGCATGCGCCACCACAGCAGCCTGGGGTCTGCAGCTCAAAATCAGGTCTTTGTGCTTACAAGGCAAGGTTATCTCCATAACCGCAAAATGAATATAAAGTAAAATACACACATATGAATAAAAATTATATATTTTAATATTTTTGTTTATATTTTAATTCAAATTGAACCTTGTGAGTTCTATTACTTCTTAGATTTTTATACTTGTGTCTCTATTTCCTTCATTTTTTTTTTTAAATTTGAGGCCCCTCAGGCCAATATCCTTTGAGGTAACAAAAATGTGCCAATAATTACAGAAGTGAGCTCGGAGACAGATCCAGCCTCAGCCTCCTCCCATTTATCTCCATTTTCTTAATGGGGAGTCTTCATTTGTAATAATATGAACATAGTTACATGTTTTGCTTTACTCTGTAATACATAAAGACTTTTTCAAAATAATAGCACTTCTTACGATAAAACTTTTTTAAAAATTTAAGATTTTCATAATGTTTTATATCTTCATAAAATATTCCACTACATTATCAGACTATATTACCCCACTAAAGATGAACTCATTTCTCTGCATATAGTATTACTGGTTTCATAGATAGTTAGGCTCAATTGCTTCACTTTAATTTTGAAGTTTACTTTATATCCTTCTTATATTCCAAATACAGGGCTTTCACATGTCTATGGGAAATAAATAGCACAGAATTTCAGTAAGAACACACAATCAGACAATACGATTAATAAGCTTGAGAAAACCTACCAAGTTTATTTTATGAAGCTAATATAATCCTGATATCAATAATGAGAAAGAAGAGTACAGGGCAAGAAAAGTATAACCAATCACAGCTACAAACACAGGTACACCAATTCTAAATATATAAAGACTAGCAAAGCAAATCCAGCAGTATATGTACAAAGACATTTGATAGATGGATAGACAGATACTCCGAAAAGCAGTGAGACAGCAAAGCTGAGACAATAGACACTGAAGCCAGAAATCCTGTCTGCAACTCAGGCAGATCTGGGAGATCATTTAACTTCTCTATATTTAGTTTTCCTCATCTACAAAACATGGATAATAATAATACTTACTCCTGGGCTTATTGTGAGATACCAGTCACTTAACATACCCTTCAAAATGTCAGACGCTGTGGTATTTGTTGCCTTTATTATTGAAAAACATCCCATCCATTCAGTAGCATTGGCCCATGGTCCCTAAACAGGGTTATCCAAATTTGAAGTTAAGGACACAATTCATCAAATGGCCTAGACTGCATAAGACTTTGTGTAGCTAGAGTTTTCCTGCCTGGCCCACAGTCAGGACAAATCTCTGTCACCCGCCAGTACCACAGCCGCTCAGACCCAACCAAGTAAACACAAAGACTTATATTGCTTACAAACTGTATGGCCATGGCAGGCTTCTTGCTAACTGTTCTTATAGCTTAAATTAATCCATTTCCATAAATCTATACCTTGCCACGTGGCTCGTGGTTTACTGGCATCTTCACATGCTGCTTGTCATGGCGGCAGCTGGCAGTGTCTCACTCCGCCTTTCTGTTCTCTCAGTTTTCCTCTCTGTTAGTCCCGCCTATATTTCCTGCCTGGCCACTGGACAATCATTGTTTTATTTATTGACCAATCAGAGCAATTTGCCATACAGACCATCCCACAGCAACTTTGGATACCAATAGATAGGAGTCTGCACTTGTGCTAGCCTGTGGGAAGAGTTTCCTAAAACTGTCTTCACTTCAGACCCTAGCTGCAAGTTTGGAGGCCTCAGAACCATTCCCACTTTAGAGTAGTTGGCCAAAACTTCTGGGGTCTCCAAAGACTCTCTCATGTCCAGTAATATCCTAGAAGTGCTCCTAGAGCCCTAAGTTAAGGGAAACATTCTGTGAGGATTACAGTCTTTCTATGTAACCCATGCTGATCTCAAGATCATGAGCCTCCTACCTTAGCCTCCTGAGTGCTGAGATTGTAGGGGTGTGCTACCATTCCCAGTTATATTTCAAGTGCCTTAAACTCTCTAAACCTAATTTACTTAACTGTAAAATAGAAATAGTATTAGCAACTACCACCTGTGAGTTAGGAGAACGATAAAGTAACTTACATCAAGAACTTAAAACAGTATATGGCTGTCTTAGTTATTGTTCTACTGCTGTGAAGAGACACAATGACCAAGGCAACTTATAAAAGAAAGTGTGTCATTGGGGACTTGTTTACAGTTTCAGAGGATTAGTCCATGAACACATAACGAGGAGTGGGGTGGCAGACAAGCAGGAAGGCACGACACTGGAGCAGTAGCTTACAGCTTACATTCTGATTTGCAAGCAGCAGGTAGAGAGAGAGACCGGATTGGGCATGGACTTTTGAAACCCCAAAACCCACCCCCAGTGACGTACCTCCTCAATAAGGTCACACCTCCTAATCCTTCCTAAACAGTTCACCAGCTGAGGACCAAACATTCAAATATATGAGCCTAGGGGGTCATTCTTATTCAAACCACATTGCTACTCTATAATTGTTAGAGCTCATTCTCTACATCATTTATGAATGTGTTACCATATAAGCAATGGCCCTTTCCCCCTCTTCTGGTCAAAAAGAAGTAACAACGGTGGATAAAAGGAAAGATTTTAGAGTTTGAGAAGATTGCTCAGTGGGTAGTGCACTTGCCTTGAAAGACCCCTTGGCTCGTGTCTTCACGTCTGACCAGTGGTCAAGCGTGAGGCTCAAGGGGGTGGTGACAGTCTGTCCCATGGCTGTTTCTAGGAGGAGAACGGTTAAACAGAAAACAAAGAACGACAGACAAACACAAATGAGACTAACACGCGCTGCGCGGCTTCGGTTCCAGACCGAAAGCAAAACCTCAGAAGGAGACTGCGAGGGTCCGGACCCCTCGTCTCCGGAAAAACCGTGCCCCAGAGGGGACTTCAGACCGTGCCCCAGAGGGGACTTCAGACACCCGTGGAACGTCTTCCAGGGTCACGGTGGGCGAAGCCCGAGCTCATCAGCTCCTTCAGCTCCCATCGCCACAGGCAGATTATCAGGCGCGCAGACAAACAGACAACACTCAGACAGGACAGGGATGACATATACCGAGGCCGGCCGGCTTACCTCCTGACGGTGGGTCGGTGGTCCCAGGGAGGGGTCTCTATCCCTGTATGGGCCACCAAATGAAAGACCCCCAGGGGAGATCTTCCTTCAGGAGAGACCCCAAACCCAAGGAACACACCGAAACCACAGATCAGATGCAAACAGCAAGAGGGTTTATTTAGATACACAGGTACCTGGGGTGAAGTCTCTCGGAGGACTTGTGCCCCTTCCTAGGGCAAGGGGGACTTTTTATAGGATCCCAGGGGCAGAGGCGCGGTTACAGAAGCGAGAAGCATAGTTACAGGGCTCCTATTGGTTGTTTCAAAGAAGGCCAGGGTGAACTTGGGGTCGTATGTGTGTGGCTGACTTGGCCTTGCCCAGGGTATAGTGGGTGTTTTTCCAGCCCAGCTGCTTATTCCTCAAGGCCAGGGGGCCAGCCATAAAATATCCTGATTTGACTCAACTGTTTTTCTCCCAAGGCCGCCAACCACAGTTATCTCTCTCCCAAGGCCGGATGGCTGGCCATAGTTATCTCTCTCAAGGCCGGATGGCTGGCCACAGCTGTGAACTCCTGTTTTTCTGATTCCTTCAGAATGGCATTTCTTAGGCTAAGTTATTGGGACCGGGGGGGGGGGACATTTCATCGGCCCAACGCCCCATGTCCTCATAATGGAGTGGGGGTCTTTCATTTCCCCATTTTCTTTTGTACCAAATGGAATCTTTCATTTTAGGATGGAGAATAAGGGGTCAGCTCCATCTCTGACTGTCTGAGCCTCTGATATTGCTGGGTTAGGACCAAAGCCTGGACAACAGAAACCCTATCCTTGATGAATTGCACCAATCTGTTGAAGATGCATGGCCCAAACAATAAAATGAGCAGGAGGATGATTAGGGGGCCCATAATGGTGGAGACAAGGGTCGTAAACCATGGTGACCTTTGGAACCATCCTTCAAACCATCCCTGTTGAGACTCGAATAATTGTTGTCTCTGTTTTAATCTTTCTCTTAATTTAGCCATGTTATCCCTGACTACTCCAGTATGATCTGCATAGAAGCAGCATTCTTCTTTGAGGGCAGCACATAACCCGCCCTCTTGTAGGAAGAGTATGTCCAGCCCTCTCCTATTTTGCAGCACTACTTCTGATAGGGATGTCAAGGATTTTTCTAACACACTAACCGATTTCTCTAGGGCTTTGATGTCTGTATTCATGGCTACTTGGAGCTGTCTGAATTGGCCAGTCTCCATAAGGGCTGTAGTCCCTGTATCTACCCCGGCAGCTATTCCGCCCATGGTAATTCCTCCCAGTAACAGGGCCAGCGTCAGGGAAACAGGCTCTCTGGTGATGCCCCTTCTAATGTCAGGAGGACTATTAGGGGGATCAAGGGGACCCCGGGTGAGTCTTATCTTTAGTGGGTTTGGAGAGCGTTGAACTAGATGTCTCGGTGCTCTCAGCTTCGTCGGGTTCCTTGGCAGCCTTCACATGCGACACGTGGACCCAAGCCGCTATCCTGTCAATCTTGAGTGCGGTGGGAGTAGTTAACAGGACAGTGTATGGTCCTTTCCACCTCGGCTCTAGGTTCCTGGATTGATGGAGTCGGACCCAGACAGAGTCCCCAATCTTGAATGGGTGAGGCACCACCGGGCGGTTCAGTTGCTCCGGGTAGGCGTCGGCCAGGGGTTTCCACACCGTCTTTTGTACCAGTTGGAGGGCTTGGAGGTGCGCCTCCAGAGTAGGGCTAGTGGCAAAAGAGGAGATATCAGGGTGAAGGAAATTTACAATTGGTGGGGGAGCCCCATACATAATCTCGAACGGGGTTAGGCCATGAGGCCCAGGAGTATTCCGGGCTCGGTAAAGGGCTAATAGGAGTAGGAGCACCCAATCTCTAGTGCCAGTTGCAAGCGTTAATTTGGTTAAAGTCTCCTTAATGGTTTTATTTGCACGTTCTACCTGTCCTGAGCTCTGGGGGCGGTATGCACAATGAAGTTTCCAATCGATCCCCAGTAGCCTGGCCACCTTCTGACTTACCTGGGAGACGAAGGCGGGCCCATTGTCTGACCCCAATATCTGGGGCATTCCATACCTCGGTGAAGTCAAGTTCCCAATGGACTCCGGGGCGTTGGCCTCGCAGGCGGCTCCCTCTGCTCAGATGGGCTTTTCCTGGAAGTCACCTGTTGGAGGACCTGTTCCTTCCGCCATCCGGAGGGCCTGGATCAGCGCGATCAGCTCTGCTCTTTGGGCCGATGTTCCAGGTGGCAGCGGTGAGGCCCAAATTACCTCTGATTCGGTGGTGACGGCTGCTCCGACCCTCCGTTCTCCTTCTTGGAGGAAGCTGCTCCCATCCGTGAACCAGATAAAATCTGGGTTCGACAGCGGTTGATCTGTTAGGTCGGAGCGGGTGCCATGGGCCTCCGCCAGAATCTGGAGGCAATTGTGCTCCTCGGATGGGTCTGGCAAGGGCAGCAGGGTTGCAGGGTTGAGGGAGACAACTGGTCCGAACACCACTCGGTCTGTGTCTAACAACAGAGCCTGGTAGTGGGTCATCCTGGAATTTGAGAGCCATCTATCTGGGGGCTGCTGGACCAGAGCTTCCACCGCATGGGAGGATAACACAGTTAATGGCTGTCCCAAAGTCAGTTTCCCTGCATCCTTGAGCAAAACAGCAATGGCGGCTACCATGCGCAGACAGGGGGGCCATCCTGCAGCTATCGGGTCTAATTTCTTGGATAGATAAGCTACGGGTCTCTTCCCTGGCCCCAGTCTCTGTACCAGCACTCCTTTCGCAAAGCCTGAGTTCTCGTCCACGAACAGTTCAAAGGGCTTAGTCAGATCTGGTAGGCCAAGAGCTGGTGACTCAAGTAAGGTTCTCTTAATTCGTTGAAAGGCCTGTTGTTGCTCCTCTCCCCAGTGGAACATGGCCCCGGGCTTGGTGAGAGGATACAGAGGGGCGGCCATCTCAGCAAAACCTGGGATCCAGAGGCAGCAGTAGCCGGCTGTGCCTAGGAACTCCCTCACCTGGCGGGATGCCAGCTGAACCTTTCTCTCGGTGGTCCATCGATACCTCCTGCTACCTGTGGCCCCCTGGACCAATGCTGTGCGGTCACTGAGAGAGCCTCCGGTATGGGTCAGGACTGAATGTTGAGCCCCGGTGTCCACCAGGAAGGTCACTGGCTGCCCACCAATCTTGAGAGTTATCCTAGGCTCGGGGGGGGGGCTCCTGGCCTTGACCTCCCTAATCCTCCAGATTGAGGAGGTCCATGGCCCTTGGCTTAGGTCTCCGAGACCCTTGAGGCTTCTTTGGGCAGTCACAAGTCCAATATCCTCTCTGTTTACAGTAAGCACACTGGTCTTTGTCAAGCGGTGTCCTTCTTTGATCTCCTGTCCTAATTCCCTCTCTGACCTGTCCCTGAGACATTATAGTGGCCAGGACTTTACTTATTTCCCTATGACGTTTCTTATCTCTCTCTTTTTCCCCTCAGATCCAACATCTCTTTCTCTTCCTCGTTTCAGGATCTTTCCTGCCTCTTTCCCTCTCCCTCCGTGTCTCTGTTTCTCGCCCTCCCTTCCTCCTGCTCGCTCTCCGCTCTCCTTAAACACTTTCTCTTCTCTTTTTAAACACTTTCTCTGCCTCTCTCAATAAATCTGACAAACTGAATGAATGCAATCTTTCTAGTCTCTGTAACTTGGCCCTTATATCTGGACTTGACTGATAGATGAAAGACAAGATGACACCCGGCGCCTGTCCTGGATCTTCCGGATCATACGGGGTATATATCCTATAAGCCTCTCTAAGTCTTTCCAAGAATGCTGCCGGCGTCTCTTCCTTTCCCTGGATCATATTCCTAACCTGAGCTGAATTGGTAGGGCGTCTAGCGGCCCCTCGGAGACCCGCTAAGAGCAACTGGCGATAGAGACGTAGATGCTCCCTACCTTCTGGGGTCGCAAAGTCCCAGTTCGGGTGGGTGAGGGGAAAGGCTGCATAAATGATCCTCGTAGGCGACCGGCAATTGGGGAGGGAGCCGGAGCCTCATCCTCCCGCTCTCTCTGTAGAGGCTGTTCAGGCGCCTCTGCGGGGGCCGCCGGTCCCTCCGCGCTGTCGGGGGGGCTGAAACATTCGGGGCGGGGTGGCTTGGCGCCCACGGGTGACGCCGCCCCTCCCGGGCCACCTTCCCCAAACCGGGCCTCCCCAGCCGTCCCGGAGCCGGTCGCAGCGCACCGCCACGTTGGAGTGTGCGGTCCCCCGCCTACCCCACCCCCGGCCCCGCCCGAGCGCCCCCGCCACATCCCACACCCGCCGGCGGAGCGGCGGGACGTGGGGAGAGGAAACGACGCGCGGTGGAGGGGTTGGGAGGAACGGGGAGCGGGAGAGATCCGCCGATCCGGCTTCCTCGGCCCCGGGATTCGGCGAGTGCTGCTGCTGCCGGGGGGCTGGAGGGGAGAGAAACGGCCTAACCCATGGGGGGGGTTCTGTCGCCAGGAGTCTCCACATGGCAATGTATGGGTCCTGGTCCGGGTGGCCATGGGGACTCAGAGCGAAAACTTTTCCCTCCACCTGTGAAATAAGACTGAGGTTAAAGGTTCCTTCGCGAGGCCATCCTATTTCCATCATGACCCATTTGGCCTCGCAAAGGGTGATTTATTTATTTTTCTTGATTACAATTCCTTCGTTGTTGGCTCGTGTCTTCATGTCTGACCAGTGGTCAAGCATGAGGCTCAAGGGGGTGGTGACAGTCTGTCCCATGGCTGTTTCTAGGAGGAGAACGGTTAAACAGAAAACAAAGAACGACAGACAAACACAAATGAGACTAACACGCGCTGCGCGGCTTCGGTTCCAGACCGAAAGCAAAACCTCAGAAGGAGACTGCGAGGGTCCGGACCCCTCGTCTCCGGAAAAACCGTGCCCCAGAGGGGACTTCAGACCGTGCCCCAGAGGGGACTTCAGACACCCGTGGAACGTCTTCCAGGGTCACGGTGGGCGAAGCCCGAGCTCATCAGCTCCTTCAGCTCCCATCGCCACAGGCAGATTATCAGGCGCGCAGACAAACAGACAACACTCAGACAGGACAGGGATGACATATACCGAGGCCGGCCGGCTTACCTCCTGACGGTGGGTCGGTGGTCCCAGGGAGGGGTCTCTATCCCTGTATGGGCCACCAAATGAAAGACCCCCAGGGGAGATCTTCCTTCAGGAGAGACCCCAAACCCAAGGAACACACCGAAACCACAGATCAGATGCAAACAGCAAGAGGGTTTATTTAAATACACAGGTACCTGGGGTGAAGTCTCTCGGAGGACTTGGCCCCTTCCTAGGGCAAGGGGGACTTTTTATGGGATCCCAGGGGCAGAGGCGCGGTTACAGAAGCGAGAAGCATAGTTACAGGGCTCCTATTGGTTGTTTCAAAGAAGGCCAGGGTGAACTTGGGGTCGTATGTGTGTGGCTGACTTGGCCTTGCCCAGGGTATAGTGGGTGTTTTTCCAGCCCAGCTGCTTATTCCTCAAGGCCAGGGGGCCAGCCATAAAATATCCTGATTTGACTCAACTGTTTTTCTCCCAAGGCCGCCAACCACAGTTATCTCTCTCCCAAGGCCGGATGGCTGGCCATAGTTATCTCTCTCAAGGCCGGGTGGCTAGCCACAGCTGTGAACTCCTGTTTTTCTGATTCCTTCAGAATGGCGTTTCTTAGGCTAAGTTATTGGGACCGGGGGGGGGGCATTTCATTGGCCCAACGCCCCATGTCCTCATAATGGAGTGGGGGTCTTTCAGCCTCACACAAGCATGAGGACTGAAGTTCAGATCCTCAGCACCCATGTAAAATGGAAGATGGCCCACCTGTAGTACCATTCCATGGGAAGCAGAGCAAGCTGGTTAGCTGGATTAGCCAAATTGATGAGCTTTGTACTCAAGCAAGAAACCCTGCCTTAATATGTAAAGTAGGGAATGATCCAGGAAGACACCAGTGTCAACCTCTGAGACTTACACTGCATACACTCACACACACACACACACACACACACACACACACACACGAACACTTAGAAATGCACACACACACCACATAAGTCTGCACATACACAATTAAAATAATGATTAAACAAGCAAATAAGAGAGACTTAAAATGCCTCAATAATTCAGAAGTGATAGCTGAAAGAATGCACACACCACTGCCCTCCATGAGTTGAAATGAGTCATGACCAGTGTACTTTCAGGCTTTAGGGTAGGGATGGGGAGTAAGGCTTGAATTACTCAGAAAAGGAAAATCTGATAAAGCAGACTGCTCCAGCCTTCAAAGGCTTTTCCTCCTCTGATAGGCAGCAGTGTTTACTTTCTGTCATGTGGCTTGAGAGATACCAACTCCTCATTAACTTCACAAACAAGACTGCTTCTGTTTTCTTCTCTTGGTATCTGTATAAGACCCTGAGTATTACAGTGACCAGCTCAGGGAGCCTCACAGAGTTTCCTAGTTCTCTGTATTCCACAGGAATAATTTATATCAAGGTGATGGAAAGCCAACTGGAACGTTCCTTGAAAGGACAGTGTTAATTAAGAGATTATTATATTAACTTATTATGTAATATTTTGGGTCAAAAATATTTTTTAAAAAATAAAGGATTACTGAGGCAAAAATCAGGATAGCTACAAGGACTTCAAAGATCATAGTGACATTCCTCAAAAACTATAGACTAACTGCATCTGTCTTCTGTGTTTCTACAGCATGTTCCCAGAACAGCTTTTAAAATACATTTTAATTCAAATAGAATTATATTGTTTTTTCTCCTTCCTTTCCTCCCTCCAGCCCCTTCCATGTCCGCTACTCTCAAATTGATAACCTCCTTTTCTTTTATTAGTATTGTTACATATATATCATATGTACATATGTATCATATGCACATATGTTTGTATATGTATGCACAAATACATGAATGCAACCTGCTAAGTCCATTTTTGTTGTTTGTGTGTGTATGGTTTCATGGCTGACCACTTCGTGTTGGATAACCAATAAGGAAGCTCATCCTTAGGAGAGGCTAATTCTTCCTCTCCCAGCAGTCATTAGATACCTCGAGTTCTTTGTCTAGGTGTAGGTGATTTTCCCCCTTCTGTGTTAGCATATATGCCATTGTTCCTGTCTTGTTTATGATGCCATTTCTAGGAGAGACTGTTTCACAGCAGACTTCCTAGTGGAAAGATCATAAGACCCAAACCAGTTTTTCCCTGGAAGCTAAGAGCACCTGGCAGCCCTGACAGCTATAGGCACCACATCCACTTAGTTTTACCACCCAATTAGAAAGCACCTTCTTTCCTTTGTTCTGATTTTAATTATCCTGGAAGACATATGGCTGTCTTAGGTCACAAGCTCATCCCAGGTGAGTTCTAGTACTGTGGCCAAAGTTAGAGCCAATGTGGTCAGATGCTACCTCTGGTTCATCAGTATGGCCAAAGAGGTAACAACTGTAAAAAGATGACAATTCACTCCAAACCTATGGTCAAAGGGGCATGTAATAAAAGAAAGTAGTCTTATATCCAGAAGAAAAGAGGACATGCTGGACAAAAGGAATAAGTAGATAACCCTATAGTCTCATTAAAAGCAGAAATATGTACTTTGAGACCACATACTGATCAACACTTGTGCAGTCATTTCATATGAAAAGTCATAAACAGCAATTTTCACTTTCACTGATTTATGAGAAAATATTTCCACATGATATTCTGTAGATAACTGAATTTATCCATTTAAATGCTATGATGGATAATCTTCACTGTCAGCCTGATTAGGTTTGGAATCACCTAGGAAACACACCTATGAGAATGTCTGTGAGGGAAGGCTTGCCCTGAATGTGAGTGATATTATCTCCTGGGCTGGATGAAAAAGAGAAAGGGGGAGGAAGGGAACAGAGCACTGAGATTCTCCTCTCTCTGCTTCCTGGTCTGCTTAGATGTGTGGAATCCCAGACAAACATTTTCACTGTCATGAACTCCACCATGTCTTCACTGCCACAGTGCACTGTACCCACAAGCCAGGAGTCAGAATAATCCCTTCCACCCTTCAAATGCTTCCTTGCAAATATTTGGTCACAGCAATGAGAAAAATAACTAACATATGTATCAAAGCATGCTCTGTATAGACCATTTTCTGTGTTGTCTCTCCAAAAATACAGCTGAAACCATTTTTTTCTGATTTTATAAAAAGCGTCTTGAATAATAGTCCTTCCTTATCTGTGGTTTTTGTTTTTGTCATTTCTGCTACTTACATTCAATCTTTGCCCAAAATTATTACACAACAAGTTCATATAATAAGTAACTGGTGAGTTTTAAGTTACATGTGATTCTGAGAAGCATGTCCTAGATTATTTTAACTGTCAACTTGACAAACTCTGGATTGACCTGAGAAGGAAGTCTCGATTGAAAATTTTCCTGTGGGCATCACTGTAGGGATTGTCTTGATAGTAAATTGAGCACCTGGCTAGGCAGGTGATCTTGGGATGTACCAGGAAGCTAGCTAAGAATGAGTCCCTGAGTGATCTAGAAATTTCTCCATAGTTTCTTCTTCAAGTTCCTGTATTTGTTCCCTCCCTGACTTCCTTCAAAAATGTACTTTGACCTGGAAGTTTATGGCAAATAAACCCTTTCCTCACAAAGTTAAGGAAATGAGAGCATACCATAAGGTAATTTTGTGACACTGTGCTCCGTCCCACTCGAAACAGGAACCATTTTTTTCTAGTATAGCCACACTGTATGCACTACCTGGCTGCTAGCCACTTACTACCTATCTTAGATTTTAGAATGACTGGCATGGTATCACAGTGTTTTCTTGCACTTAAATAGCCTTTCTTTTCCTTAATAATGGCCCCAAAGCACAAAACATGAGGGTCTAGAATATAAAACATCAGCAAACAGGGCTAGAGAGATAGCCCAGTGTTTAACAGCACTTGCTGCTTTTGCAAAGGACCCATGTTCTGTTCCTAGGGCCCACATGATGGCATACAGCCATCTGTAACTCTAGTTCCAAGGAATCTGATACCTCCTCCTGGCCTCTGAAGGCACCGAATACACATGTGATACACCTACATATATGTATGCAAAACACTTATACACATAATTTTTTAATCTTAAAAAAGAAAAAAACACATAGAAGACAAGATCAATTTTTGTATTATATGTCAATGCTGCAGAGAAAATAGAATATGTATAGGGTCTAATATTGCCATGCTTACAGGCATCCTATAGTTAGTTGTCTTAAAGTGTATCCCCACAGATTGGGGGTTTGAGGAACCATTGACTTGCCAATGAGACTATTGAGGTCTGTAGAGCTATTTGCCACTACAGCAAGAGAACTATCAGCCTGTACATGTCTTAATTTCCAATGCCATGTCTGGTTTTTGGACTAGTACTTTGTTCTAGCTTCATCTCTGTTGCTGTGATAAAAATCCTCTGATCAAAAGAAACTTAGGGGAGGAAAGAGTTTATTTTAGCTCACAGGTTATATACTTTATTATTAAAGGGAATAAGGGAAGGAACTTGAAGCAGAAACCATGGAAGAGTGCTGCTTTCTGGCTTGCTAGCAGGCTCATACTTAGCTAGCCTTCTTCTGTAACCCAGACAAACTACTTAGTGATGAAACCACCCACAGTGGACTGGGCCTTCCTGTATCAATTCATAAGACAATTTCTCACAGGTATGTTCACAATCTGATCTTGGAAAAGCTTCAATTGAGATTCCTTTCTCAGGTGACTGATATGGTATGTCCTTCTGTACACTGTGAATATGTGTTACTCTCATTAATTGATAAATAAAGCTGCTTTGGTTTATGGCAAGGCAGGATAGAGCCAGGTGGGAAATCCAAGCAGAGATACAGGAGAAGAAGGGCAGATTCTGAGAGACGCCATCCATCCACCCAAGGAACAAAATGCCAGCAGACCAGTAACACCACGGCCACGTGGCAATACTTAGATTAATAGAAACGGGTTGATTTAAATGTAAGAGCTAGCTAGTAATAAGCCTGAGCCATCAGTCAAACATTTATAATATTAAGCCTCTGAATGATTATTTAGAAATGGTTGCAGGATGGGGCAGGACAGAGAAAGGTTTTTCATTTACAGGTGACTCTAGGGTATGTAAAGTTGTTAGTTAAAGCTAAGACACGTTTTCAGACATTGTTTCCCACTGCTGTTACTACGTCCATCTCTAGAAACTGTTCCACACAAATATGTCCCTTCTTTGCCTGTTCAATGACTTAATCTCTTCCATGGACTAGGAAATCAGATGACTAAAAATGCTACAATATTTTGGAAATTATTTGCAAATTCAGAAACTAGAATTTAGTACTATGAAGAAAGTCCCTTAGTGAAAACTCCCAAGGGCCCACATGTTAAAAGTCTTAGTCCCCAGGGTGGCACTTTTGGGAGGTAATTCAGATGTAGGGTCTAGCAAGGAGGTACTTAAGTCACTGGAGGTGTATTCTTGAGGGGATTGTGGGGCCCCTCAGCCCCTTCCTCTCTTTTGTATCCATTACCCACACCAGAAAGTAGCTCTATCTGATATTGAACTGAAGTCTTCAAAACAATGAACTAAAATGAAACATGCCTTATAGATTCATTTTCCTGGCTGTTTTGTTACAGTATCAGAAAACTAACTCAACATTTTCTTTTCAATGTTTACCTGTCTTTGTTCAGATATATTTTTAGATGTTTGAGTTACCTAAAATATAATCTTGTAATAACAGATGCATTGCTTTACTTATTCTCATCACATTGCCCTTTGACAAGATTTTAAGCACCCATTTGTTTGTAAGTTCTCACCCAGCTAACTCTTTTAGGCCACTTTCAATAAGTCAAAAAGGCCTAGACTCCCACCAGATGTGCTTGTAGATGCCTGTAATCCTACTAGGGAGGCTGACACAGGAAGATAACAAATTTTAGGCCCAATTGTGTCATATAACTAGACGCTGTCTCAAAAACCAAAACTCAAACCAAACAGACAAGCAAAAAGGGCCTTCTGGATCTCCTTTTTAATCAACAAACAAATGTGCTGGGTAAGATATAACAGAAAAACTCACACTGGTCTAGCAGATTCCTTCTATGGAAAGAGAAAATGAACTCATAATCCTGGAAGCTGGTGTTAGTGTGGTGGTTTGAATGAACAGCGTACCCCATAATCTTGAGATTTGAATAGTTAGTCTCCAGGTGGTGGCACTGTTTGGGGAGTTGGAATTTATTTGATAGAGTAACTGTGTCACTGGAGAAGGGCTTTAAGAGGGCATTGCCCTCCTTGCAATTTGCTCTACTTCATGTTCACAGTTCAAGATATGAGCCCTCACCTTCCTACTCCTGCCACTATGTCTGCTATTTGTTGCCATACTCTACCATCATGGACTCTTATTCCTCTAGAACTGTAAGCCAAAATAAACTCTTTCTTCATTAAGTTGCATTTAGTCATGTTTTTTTAATGCAGCAACAGAAAAATAACTAATATAGCTATGAAGACTCACACAGCTTGGGCAGACAGCAAGAGCTCCTTGAGTAAGTCTTTTCAGCTCTGTGTGACCTCTCTAACATGGCAGACTTCAGACAATCAGACATCTTCCATGAAATTTTCAGGATCCCAAGACTGGCATGCCACAAGAGAAAGAACCTGGAAGAAGCTGCATTGCCTTTTCCAACCCAGTGTTAGCAGCTACTCAGTGTCACTTCCACATTCTGTTCTTCAGAAGCAAGTCATCAGAGGCTACAAAATAGATTCTATTTCAGTGTATGCAGTATCCAAGAATTTCTGTGAATGTTTTATATTTATTTTATGTGTTAATTATATGTGTGTGCATGTGAGTGTGTGTATGTGAGTGCCCATGCCCACAGAGATCAGAGGGGTCAGATATCCATGGAGTTGGAATAATAGGCAATTCATTGTAAGATGCCAAACATGGGTCCTCTGGAAGAGTAGTAAGTTCTCTTAACACCTGAGCTGTCTTTCCAGTCTCTCTGTGAATGTTTTAAAACATGACAGTTGGTAACTGTCAGGAGTGGGCAACATATACTTCTATATCAAGCTTCTTAACATGGCCATTCTAGACCTAACCAGCTACTAATTCTTCTTGACACTCCCCAAATATCTTGTGCTTCATTAGTGTCCTGATTTGCTTCTCTTGCTATGATAAAACACTATGACCAAAAGCAACTTGAGGAAAGAAAGGACTTATTTGGCTTACAGGTTACAGCCTATTATTGAGGGAAGCCAAGTCAGGAATTCAAGGCAGGAAGTGAAGCAGAGACATTGGAGAAACTGCTTATTGGCTTCTTCCTCATGACTTAATCAGCTTCTTTTCTTATACAATCTAGGACCATTGCCCAGAAGTGGCACTGCTCACAGTGGGCTAGGCCCTCCCACATTAATCAGTAATCAGGGAAATGCTTCCTTCATAGGCTTGCTCACAGGTCAATCTGACAGAGGCAGTCCCTCAGTTCAGGTTCCCTCTTCCCAGGTGATTCTAGTCTGTGTCCAGTTGACAAAAATTAACCAGCACAATAAGTATGCTGACTGAGTGCTTATTTCTATATGGCTATAAAACAGAAGAAGAGAAGAGGCAATGGGATTTAATGAGTTACTCTCCTCTCCCAAAGGCCCACCAATGAAGTTGCCTCATGGCAAGTTTGGCTTTCATCAGAGCAAGATCTCTAGAGTGAAGGCCTAGGCAGAAGCTGCCATGGAAATGCTTACAGCAACTCAGCCTGAACAAAGAAGGGACAAGAACTCAAGTTCACTGGAAGTGTCTTCAAATTACCAAGTAATCTGCTCATAATCATTTTATATTAATGATGTAGAGGTTACTAAAGAAAAGAGAAAACATGATCAATGCTTTAAAATTGCCACTTGGAGCTTTACAAATTGCATCCATATATATTTTCTCACTTTTCTGCTATTATACTAGAACTCTTGATTACTTCTCTACTGAATGACAGCAGAAATCACTACCAATATTACCTTTAAGGGGAAAGTAAACTAGTACATTAGTTATCTCTCTTGCTAGGACAAAATGCCTGGCAGAAGGAACTTAGGAGAAGAATGATTTATTTTGGCTCACACTTTAGAGTGAAGGGTAGGCACAGCAGCTGAAGCATCTCAGTCCACTCTTTGGGGTCAGAGACTTGCAGTGCAACTTGCTCTCAGCAGTTCATGAAACAGAGAACCCAGAACCACAAAAAGATATAACCTTCAGGGTCCATCCCCAGTGAGCCTGCAGGAAGACAACAGTCTTAAAGGGTTTACAATTTTCCAAAAACCACATGGTGAATTGAAGGTATATGTTAAGGGGTGTACTGGCTAGTTTTATGTCAATTTGACACAAGCTAGAGTTATCTGAAAGGAGGGAACTGCAATTGAGAAAATGTTTCCATAAGACTAAGCTGTAGGACATTTCCTTACTTAGTGATTGATGGGGGAGGGCCCAGCCCAATTGTGGGTGGTGCCATCCCTGGGTTGGCAGTCAGGATTCTATAAGAAGTAGGCTGAGCAAGCCAGGGGAAGCAAGCCAGTAAGCAGCTCCCCTCCATACCCTCTGCATCAGCTTCTGCCTCCAAGGTTCCTGTCCTGTTTGAGTTCCTGTTCTGACTTCCTTCAGTGATGGAACATGATGTGGAAGTATAAGCCAAAGAAAGCCTTTCCTCCTCAGCTTCCTCTTGGTTATTGTGTTTTGTCATAGCAATAGAAACCCTAAAACAAGGGGTGAATCTAGGAATGCATATTACACAGACTCTTCATCCTAAAACAAATGGGAAGAGATGAATATCACACTCCTAAATACAAAGGATGTCTTTCCTCATTAAAAAAGACTTAGAACAAATGAAAGCATGTAATCTGTTTATGTATGGTATGAAGAGATATTTACATATTCACTATTTGTTCATTTTGATGAGCATGTACCTCATATATCTTAGTGGGCTCACATCAATATTTGTATCATTATCATTAACAGAGAACAGACTTTAATATTTCATAACAATTTTATGACCATCTCATTTGGAAATTGCCTAAATAGTATGAGACTCATCATTTTAATAAGCTAGATTTATGGAAGACATTTCTAGTATCAAATGAAGGGGAGCCTCATCACTTGCTTGTAAATGACTTTTCATGTTGCCAACTCAATTATTCTGGTTCTGAGACACTGAAACCAGAAAAATCATTTTGGAGTCAGGAATGCTTGATGTGGAAGATGTGAAATGAATGAGTGAATTATCATCAAAATCAAAGAAATAGAAACGCTTTCGGGGTGAGAGTAAGAGTACTCAAAGGCCAATGAAGTAAGACTAATTTTGTCTGATGAGCAAGAGACTGATTGTCCATGTAGGAAAGCAAATCAAGGGCTCCATGAAAAGGGTAGTGCCAGCATTCCAACATGGAGATGGGAGGAGCTCATGAGCTATTGACACTGTGCTAGCAGAGGAAAAAAATCAGTTTTCTTTAGGGGTATGGCCTCTGATAGGCTGATCATGTTCCATTGGATAGCCCCACACTCAAGCATATATAGGCAGGAAAAGTTGGACTTGGTGGGGTATAAAAAAAAAGAAGAAGACCTAAATGCACACATAAAGAAGATGGAGCAATCCCATAACAATGAATTAACAGCACAACTGAAAGCTCTAGTACAAAAAGAAACAAACTCACTCAGGAGAAATAGAAGCCAGGAAATAATCAAATTGAGGGCTGAAATAAATGAAATAGAAAACAAGAGAGATACAGGCCCCAGCAGCAGCGTCAAGCAGAGGCAGGTAGGCCCACGGCGGCAGCCGGCAGAGACATACAGGCCCAGCGGTGGCTGGCAGAGACATACAGGCCCAGTAGCGGTTGGCAGAGACATACAGGCACGGCGGCGGCCCGCAGAGGTGGACGAGTCCGGCAGCGGCAGCCAACAGGGACATACAGGCCCAGCGGCGGCGGCCAACAGGGACATGCCCAGCAGCAGCCTGCAGAGGTAGACGAGCCCGGTAGCAGCAACAAGCAGAGGCACAATTCTTCACAGACTTGGAAAGAAAAATACTCAACTTCATATGGAAAAATAAAAGACCCAAGATAGCTAAAAGAATCCTATACGATAAAGCAACCCTTGGAGGCATCACCATCCCTGACCTCAAACTCTACTATAGAGCTATAGTAATAAAAACAGCTTGGTACTGGTATAAAAACCAACATACAGACCAATGGAATCGAATTGAAGACTCTGACATTAATCCATGCACATATGAACACCTGGTTTTTGACAAAGGAGCCAAAACTATACAATGGAAAAAAGAAAGTATCTTCAACAAATGATGCTAGCATAACTGGATCTCAATATGTAAAAGATTACAAATAGATCCATATCTGTCACCATGCACAAAACTCAAGTCCAAGTGGATCAAAGACCTCAACATAAATCCAGTTACACTAAACTTAATAGAAAAAAAGTAGGAAGCACTCTTGAACGCATTGGCACCAGAGACCCTTCCCTAAATATAACACCAACAGCATAGACCCTGAGCACAACAATTAATAAATGGGACCTCTTGAAATTGAGAAGCTTTTGCAGGGCAAAAGACACAGTCAATAAGACAAAAAGACAGCCAACAGAATGGGAAAAGATCTTCACCAACACCACATCTGACAGAGGATTGGTCTCCACAGTATATAAAGAACTCAAGAAACTAGACATCAAAATACTAAACAGTCCAATTAAAAATGAGCTAAAGAGCTAAACAGAGAATTCACAAAACAAGAATCACAAATGGCTGAAAGACATTTAAAGAAATGCTCAACATCCTTAATCATCAGAGAAATGCAAATCAAAACGACTCTGAGATACCACCTTACACCTGTCAGAATGGCTATGATCAAAAACACCAATGACAGTCAATGTTGGAGAGGATGTGGAGCAAAGGGAACACTCCTCCACTGTTGGTGGGAATGTAAGCTTGTACAACCACTGTGGAAATCAGTATGGCAGTTTCTCAGAAAATTAGGAATCAAATTACCTCAAGACCCAGCCATCCCACTCTTGGGCATATACCCAAGGAATGCTGATTCATACCATAAAGATACATGCTCAGCTATGTTCATAGCAGCACTATTTGTAATAGCCAGAACCTGGAAACAACCTAGATGCCTGTCAACTGAAGAATGGATGAAAAAAATGTGGTACATATACACAATGGAGTACTACTCAGCAGAGAAAAACAATGAAAGCATGAAATTTGCAGGCAAATGGATGGAACTAGAAAAAATCATCCTGAGTGAGGTAACCCAAACCCAGAAAGACAGTCATGGTATGTACTCACTCATAAGTGGATTCTAGGTTAGCTCTTTTGAAGAGATTTTTCAGTAGAGTTCAATAGACCCACCCCCAAGCATTACAAGCTACTGCTATTACTCTTTATTACCCTCCAAAACCAGATAGTAAGACCTTATTGCTGAAGACACCATATACTTGAGTCATAGAACATGGAGAATTCAAGCTGATGCTGACCTAGAAGCTTCATCCCTACTGGCTATCTTTCATAGTGCTTGAAGGTGCTCTCCATACTACTGGAGGAGAAAAAGGAATAAATAGTATTACCTAGCTGTGAACTACAATAACAACTGGGCTGGTAATATATGCCCACTGGTTCAAGAGTGGCACGAAGGTTATAGCAGTAACCCCCACCACACACACACACACACACACACACACACACACACACACACACACACACACACATACACATACATACAAACACAAACACACACAAGACAGAATCAATGTCTGCCACTATACTTGGGGCCAGTAGCCCTCTACTCCTCCTCCTAACTCCTCCCACATCTACCCTGACCCTCCAACTTCATGTCCTTTCTTTTGCTTTTTAAAAATAACCCATCAACTCAAATTTGTGCTGCCTATATACTCTTGCTAAATGGATAAAGTACTAAACTGACTCTTAATGACTTAGCATTATACTCATAGATTAATGTATCTCTCAAACCTCATCAGAGAAGCTTCTCTTGCAGTAAGTGATGATTAACACAGAACCCACTTTGATCAAGGTATAGAAACAAAAAAATGAAGAATATCCAGTCCTAAATAAAACATCTATATCACATCCCCTCCTCCCAAAGTTCAGAAATCATAGCAAAAGAGGGGAACAGAAAGATTGTAAGAGCCAGAGACAGTGGAGAACTATAAGGAAACAGTATTATCTGAACACAGAAGGGATTTGCATATATAATCTCACAAGTCAATGTAAGAAATTGGCCCTCATGGATACCTTGTGACTTGATGCCCTCATAAAACCCCAGATCAGAAAGTCTGACATACATTAAGATTTTTCTCTTTGATAATAGGCAATATCTTCCCATCTTTCCAAAGGTAATAGGCATAGCTACATTTATACACAAATTAGGATGACCTTTTGAGATCTCAGATATCACAAACCTTTATGAACCAAGTACAAAATCAAACTGTTACCTTGAACATGAAGAATTCCTCTAAACCACAACCTTCAGTGACTACAAAGTCTCCATAACCACAAATATTCCATCTACATGGAGGAACCAAAGTGCTCCTATGTTACTGTTGTTAGACATCCTGGCTGCTTCCAGTTTTTCACAAAGCTCATGATGCTGCTGCTCCTCCCTACCCCAGCTCTTCCTTTCATTTTCTTCTCCTCCTCTTCTTTCTCTCCTCCCAACACCTTCTTCCCTGGCAGAAGTACAAGGTTCAGACAGGTGAGATAAAGACTCAAAGTCACTTAGGCCCCCAGCTATTACAGCAGTTCTATGTGAGATCATAATCCAAAAAGCAGCAGAAAGAATAGAATGGAATTAATGGAATAGCCAAGCCAGAATTTCAATAATTAAGCATAAATAAGATAGTCCTATGTCTGCTTTACTGCACACCCACAGCTGTAAAAATTAGTTTTATATCATGGTCATTTATCTAAGGTATTTATTATCTTTTGAAAATGACTATTATTTTAGGTTCACAGCAAACATAAAAGTAAGGTGCACAGAGTTCCCACAGAGTCCTGTTCCTCCATGTAGTCATAGCCTTCTCTATTATCACTGTCTCCCACCAGAGTGGTCCATCTGTTACAACTAATAAACCTGTATGGACACATCAATGTTAACTCAAGTTCATAGTTTACATTAGAGTTCAGTCTTGGTACATTCTGTGTTATCATGCAAGTTTATAATGACATGAATTAATCATTACAATCTTATACATCATAGTTCCATTATCTTTAAAATCCTCTGTGCTCTGCTTTATCAGCTGTCCTCCATGTGAACCCCCAACAACTACTCATCATTTCACTCTCTCCAATTTCATATGTCTTCGTAGTCCCACCTTTTCTGGAATTTCAAAAAGTTAAATAATCTTATTTAATTTGAATTGTTTATTTTTGTTTTTGTTTTTGAGACAGGAGTTTCAACACAGAACTGTACTAATCTGTGAACACAGGGATACAAATTTAGAGAGAAGTTTGATTGTATATCCATTTAGCAAAATAGTAGTAGTAGATTCACCCCCAGAGCCTGTGAGGTCCCCAACCACAGGTTCTTGGCCAGATTTACAGAACCAAGCATGTGTTTCCTCCCATGGAGTGAGCCTTAAATCCAATCAAAAAGTGGTTGGTTACCCCCATAATGTTTTAGGGTAGTTTGATACTACATTCATTTAGCAAAACAGTAGTAGTATATTCACCCCTGGGAACTGGAAGTCCCCAAACATGAGCCTAGGCTGGCATGGAACTTACTGTGCATAGCCCACTGTGGACTCAAATTCATGATCCTCCTGCTTCAGCCTCCCAAGAGCTGGGATTGCAAATGTGCAACACCATATCTGATACCAATATGTAGCCTTTTTATATTGTCATCTTTTACTTAGTAACATGAATTTGGGACTTCTACATTTATCTTTTTGTCTTGATAGCTCATTTCCTTTTGGTGCTAAATCATATTCTATTATGCAGTTATAAAACCACTTTATGTATCCATTCACCTACTGATGGATATCTTGGTTGCTTCCAAGTTTTAGAAGTTATGAATAAACTTGCTAAACTAGGCATTTACCTGTGCAGGCTTTCATATAAGTTTCTCAACTCCTTTGTTAATTATCATGGAATTAAATTGCTGAATCATATGGTAAAAAAATATACTCATTCTGTTAGAAATTTCTAAACTATCTTTGGAAGTGGCTATACCATTTTACATTCCAAACATCAATGAATGCAAATTCCCCTTGCTTTGAATTCTTACCAGCACTAAGCATTATCAGAGTTCTGGATCTAGGAAATGTGATAAAATATATTGGTGTCTCACTGTTGTTTTTATTTTCAATTGCCTGCTGACAAGTCATGTGGAGTATCTTTTCCAATATAATTATTTGTTAGTCTTAATTCCTTAAAACATTCTTTTCAATAATAGGGTCTTACCCTAATGTTCTGGTAGGCAACCAGGAGCACCAGAAATACCCTGTATTGTTTCTTATATCTTTGGAAGAAGTCTCCAGGATACCTCTGCCCAACAACTTGAAAGATTGTATCCCATACCTGACACTGGGTTGTAATTTGGCAACCTATGGCTTCTGACAAGAGCATTAACTACTGTTTGGGTAACTCCAGTAAATGTTTATGGTGTGTGTGTGTGTGTGTGTGAGAGAGAGAGAGAGAGAGAGAGAGAGAGAGAGAGAGAGAGAGAGAGAGAGAGAGAGAGAGAAACTTATTGAATAATAGATTTCCATATGGCTTTTTAAGACAACCTCGGGGTTTATTGTCCTTCCCCTCGACTTCTCTGCCCTGTCTGCCCATCCTTTTCCCATATCAACCTCCCTCTTTAGTCACAGGACATGGAATAATCAAGCTTGTATTGACCAGGAAGTTTCCTCCCTACTAGCCAGCTTTCACAGTACTGGAAGATCCCGTGGAGGCTGCTGAGGCAAACAAAGTCATAAACAGTTGTACCCAACTGTAAACTGGGTGAACTACAATAATGACTGGCATGAAAAAAATATGTCCATGAATGCAATAGTGGCACAAACAGTAGGGTGGTAACCAGCCACTTTCTGATTGGATTTAAAACCTACTCTACAGGATGGATGGAATACATGCTTGGCTCTGTAAATCTGGCCCAGAACTCATTGTTAAAGCGCTAATATGCCCTAGGGGTAATCCTACTAGTATTATTTTGCTAAATGGTATCAAACTGACTTCTGAATTTGTATTCTTGTACACATATGTTAGTACACCTTTAAGACCTCATGAGAGAAATTTCTTTTTGTGGTAAATGGCAGTTAACAGAGACACACTAATAAAATGCTCATAAGTGTTTGTGGAGTTTGAGGCCCTAAATGAGACATCTATATCACACCTCCTCTGCATCCAAGGCCCAAGCATCATCATGGAAGAGAGGGCAAAAACTGTTAAGAGCCCTCAAGGTCAAGGAGGAGTCTTGCCAAACAGTATCTTCTGTATGTGACAAGACTGCTATACTCACAGCAGCTGTACTTGCCTGCATGAAACCTTACAACATCAAGCCAATCAACATTCCTGCATGGACAAGGGTAATCTTCATAAGCCCCAACTTGTAACTGAGAGTTGATGGCTTCTAGGGGAGGGAGAGTCAGTTTTCTTTATGGATGTGGTCTCTGAAAAGTTGACTGCTCTCCAGTGAATGACCCTACACCCATGACTGTATGCATAGCACAAATTTGACTCCGTGTCTTATTTTAAAAAGAGAGAAAGAGAGAAAGGATATAGAATTAGAAGGGGGTGGGGAAGAGGAGAGTAGATCTGGTAGCAATTAGGAGGAGGAATGGAGGTGAATGTGACCAAAATATATTGTATGAAATTCTCAAAGAATTGATAAAAAAAAATAAATTAAATTTTAAAAGGTCATTTAAAAGACTGCTTTCCCAAAACTTGGTAGAGTCCTTTGATTTCTAGGAACCTTTTTCTCTCCTTGAGCAAACAGTAACCCTAGCATGGTGTCCACAGTCAGAGGCTCTGCTCATTGAAAATTTCCAATAAAGACAGAGCCAAAGGCAGCTGACTTGGGGAATTCTTTCCCCATCATGGTTTACTCTGAGGACAAGCAGCAGGCTGCATGCTTGTGCTAAATCCAAAAGCTACAAAAAGGAAAATTCTTGTATAATATTAGAGGGACCAGCCTTAATATTATACATCCCAGGGGCTCAGGAGAGAGAACTACTAACGGCGAGGACTATTTTTGGGAAATAGAATCTCAGCACACCGAGCTCTATCATCCACTTGCTTTAATTCCTCTGGCATAGCATCCTTTATACACAGCTTCAGTTCTGTTCTCATGTCTAGCTCCTTTCTTGCCTGATTTCTCTCTATACTTATCTATTGCTCCCTCTAAGTTCTATCTTAATTCTCTCATCTTAATTCTGCCTCATCTAGGTCCTTTTCACCTTGTTCTTACCCAGCTAGGACTTTCCCATCTGACTCTTCCTCATCTTCCATCTCGTTCCTCTAGTACTCTCTTCTAGCTCTTCAATCTAGTTCTTCCCCATCTCAGTTTGTCCCTTTCAAGTTCTTACCCATCTAGTTCTTTCATTCTCTTTTCTCTTTTCCATCCTCAGTTCTCCACATTCTACCTAAGTCTCCCCAGAATCCAGTTATATCAAGGCCCTGGTTGAGCAAGGTCACCAGGCTTGAATTCTACAGGGTCATAAAGGCAGGTAAGAATTGTTTCTATGGCAGTGACCACCAGGCTTTCTTTAACAATCCAAAATGGGAGTAGTAAAAGAGTAGGTCAACTGAGTGCTAATGACCAGTTAGCATATCACTGTTAGTCCTTGAAAGTGGCTAAGGGAGATATCTGATTCCAGAGAAAGCCTTTCCTGAGGCTATTCTCCAAATACCTGGAATGTGTATGTCCAGAGAGTGATCAGTCCACACTATTAGCCCTTCTTAGGGAAAAGTCAATTAGGAAAACTATGAAGGCACACATGATTTTCATAACTGAAGACAGCTGATATATAACAAGCCAAGTAACACCAAAAGCTCCTTGGAATTTGGCTTCATCTTGAGGAATTCCTTGATCCCTCGAGGTAGTGACTTGCCATAACCAACTGAGTTCTTATCATATATTCCTGTGGCCCGCAGCAGAAAATGTTATCATTTCTTGCAAAATGTTTCACATGGAATTGAAGAAGTTAAAATATCTTGGAATTTTATGCTTTTTCTGTGGAGAAAGATAGAATTCAGGGGTATCTTCAAGCTGGGCATGGTAGCACATGTATATTATCTGAGTATCATCTTTATCTACATGGTGAATTTCAAGCTAGTCTGGGATACATGAAATCCTGTATCAAAAAATAAATAAAAGATAATATCTTCATAGCTGAGAATCAAAATTCTGGATTTTAGAATTTTTCTAAATGCCAATGTTTTAAAATTCTAGTTCAGAGGATTCCTGATGTTTTGGACATAGGTCAAATTAAGGATACTTTCCTGTAGTGGATGCCTATGCAAGATTCTCCACACCTTACCAAGCAAACAAGTGTCACAGTAAATTCAGAAACCTGCTGTCTCTTTCTCAGGTGAATGCTTCAGTCAAAACAGATTGCTTTTTTGGAATGGATGGAATTAGGTTGCCATTGGTTTTTTTCTCTTGGCTCTTCAGCCTAGAGATTCTCTCTCAAAGTCACAGACACATACTGAAATGGAAAAACAATTCTTCCAGATTCCCAGTTTCTTATTTTTCTGTTAATTCCTCCTGAAAGGTCTAGATAGAATTAAATGACTCCAACTTTCAGATGTCAAAGAAACAAAAGATTCTCTTATTCATTAGACTAAATACTAAAGAAATATTCAGGTGAATTGGTCAGTTTGTTTTTGAGGTTCACCTCTCTTGCTGTGATAACATACTCTCACTAAAAGCAGCTGAGAGGAGGAAAGCATTTAATTGGCTTACACTTCCAGGTCACAGTGTAGTATTGAGAGAAGTCAGAGTTTGAACTCAAGGCAGAAATCTGAGGGCAGGCCTGCTTATTATTCCACACCCCATTACCTCTAACTAGGAAGCTCCCTCACAACCAGACAAGTACAATGCTGTTTCTGTCCACACTCGCAGACCATGCTTAGACAGCCTTCTTATAGAGCCAGGAAGTAGTGCTGTCTACAGTGGACTGAGCCTTTCTACATCAATTAATAACCAAGACAATCTCCCAAAGCCATGCTCAAAGGCCAAAATGATCTTGTCAATCCCTCGACTGAGACTCCTTTTTCAGGTGACTCTAGGCTGTATCAAATTGACAGTTAAAACTAACTAGGACATTAGCCAATAACAGAAGAAACACTTAATTTCCCTCCAAAGGCTTCTGCCACTGACTGAATTACTCAATATCAGCTGTCAATTTATAATGAAGCCACAGTTAATATTTCTATGACGTCAGTTGTAAATGTCCCCCAGATCCCATGTGTTGAAGGTTTGCTCCCAGGTGCTATTGGGAAGTGGTTGAACCTTTAGGAGGTGGGGCCTAGTTAGAGGTAGGTCTTTGGGGGCATACTCTTGAAGGGTATGTTGGACTAGCTTCCACTCGCTCTCTTCTCTCCCTCCCTCCCTCCCTCCTTCTTTTTCTCTCTTCTGGTCACCATGAGGTGAGACACTTTCTCCTACCACACACTTCTGCCAAAACCAACATCTCCTCCTTTTAAGTTACTTATCTTAGATATTTTAACACAGCAACAGAAAGTTGATTCAAACAAACTCTCGAGTCTAAGAGGGGAAAAGAGAAAAAACGAAACAAAATAAAACAACAACAACAAAAAAAAAACCCACTAGAAACTAAAGAAGGTTCCAAAACAATGTAGCAGAAACTTAGAGTGTGGAAAGTGGTAATGAGCTTTTGATCAAGAAAACAAGAACAAGTAAATAAACACCAGGGAACAAAGTGTGTAAGGAAATCCAAATGTTTTCGATTTGCTCAGTGGAGTAGAAACACAACTGCCTTTGTGGGAACACTGAATTTACCCCCTGGGCCTACAGAGAACCACTGCCCTAGCTTAGCAAGTCTGCTGCCTGCCTTCCTCTGTTGCTCTGACACACAGTCCTCACAAACAGTGCTTCAGCCCGTTGACTTTGACTGCTCCTATTGTTCCCACTGTTACAAGAGCCTCTCTGTTCAGGTTTTCCAGAAGGAAAACACAGTCCATGTGCAGATAGTTTTAGCAGGAATTTATGAGTTGGAGTGAGCTCTACCAAAGTGGTTGAGGATGGGGGCATATAGCATCATAGTGGGATATGCAGTGTACATTTTAAAGAAGTTTCATGGATCGGGTACCATGGTCACAGACCAAGGAAACCCTGTTTCCCCTTCCCCAATCATGGTTGACTACATCTCCCTTTTAGAATTTTTCCCCATATATGTTTATATATGCATATATATGGGAATATGCATTATATACATATGTAGTTATATGTATATACATGTATATAAAATCATCCTTTTTGGACCATTTCAGAGACAATTGCAGACATAAGCTTCTTTACTTCTAAGTACTTCAGTGTGTGTTTTTGAAAAACAAAGATGTTCTCCTATATAAATGCAGTGTGAGCACTGTTGTTCCATTGGTTGACATTTCAACAATACTATTATTCTATCTCAGACTTATTTAGAGTCAGACAATTCTCCTACTTATGTGTATTATAGAAAAAAATTCTGGTCTGAGATCAAATCCATGGCTACACACAGCATTCAATTGTCCCATTACTTTAGTCACTTGTAACTTTGAATGCTTCCTTTCTCTTTCACAGTTTTGACATGCTGAAGAGTAAAGACCCATTATTTTGCAGACTGTCTCTCCATTTGGTTTGTCTGACATTCGCTCCGATGGTGATTGAGGTGGTCCACTTTTGGCAGGACTGCTACAAATGTGATCAGCTGCATCCTTCCCTGTGCAGCATACCAGGAGGTTCACAGTGTCAGTTTATCCCATAACTGACAACATTACATTCTATCCTTTAGTTAAAGGGGCATATGCCTACCCATATGCCTCCTTTCGATGAATCTCATATAGACAGAGGCCACACTCTTAACTGCTATGCTGTAGAAATACCTCTAGGTGATGGATAAATGAATACTGAGCCAGCCACAGAGGGCACCAAGAGTCATGAAGAGATTATCACAAGGACCTTACAATATTATTTGGAAGATATGCAACCATCAAAAACACAATTTATGGTTTCCATGGATATTTATATTTAGAGGAATGTGGGAGCAGATGTCACACTTGAGGTCTAAAGGGCTCATGGAGGAGGCGGGTTTGGGAAGTTGTTTTTGTTAGGAAATTAGGACTATAGGTTTGATCTGAGTACTTCAGAGCTGGAACAAGCCATAATGAGGAGCTAGAAAGGGTGAGATGTAGTCTGGGCTCCTTTGGAGGACAAAAACAAGGCATCATTTTCTCATTCAAGAGGATCTTTCTGGGGAGCTGCTGGACAGGTCAGCCAAAAGGAAGCCAGAATTAGGGACTCAAGACCTCTTGGGAATCAGAAGGTGCAGTCAGATTCATGGGTGGCCAAACCAGAATAACTCAGAAGAATGCGGCTAATTAAGCCCTAGCTTCCAAGCTCTGATTTCATTAAATGTCAATAGCCTTGCTCTGAAGAAAGTATTCATAGGAGTTCTAGATCCCCTGTGGGAAACAAATGATTTAAGGTAGAAGAGAAAGGGTGTGGTTGGTAGAGGCTCGGGGGCTCTGTTCTGGAATTATTTATGGGGTCTTCCATAGGGATTTTATTCTGTGTGTGCATACCAAGATGATGAAGAGACAGTTTGGAATTCTAGTTTTCATTTCACTGGCTACTTCTAATTTCAAATTAGAATCTTTTCAAAACACCATTTTCACTGCTTCTGTTGTAAGACTAGGAGCTGGCACTTCTCTGAAGAGCCCTTTGCATCTAATCTGGTTGAGAATTAAAGTGTTCTCATTAACTAGAAACCTCATTACCGTCTACTCTAATCTGCAGCACAATCCAGGCACAGTGATTACCTTGAATTGTTGCACACACTTCTGCCTACTTGTTACACGTCTCTGTACTTTAATTACATTTCCATGAATATAATTTCATATCCTGCCATACCTAATCAATACCAAGTTAAATATAACTGTGTGCCCATAATTCCCTGAGTGTGATTGTTTGCATGGCAGACAATAAAAATTAGTACTGCTCTGGAGGCTGAAACAAACACAAAAACGTATCTAAAAGAAATCACTTGGCATTTTAATAGAATTTTAAGGTACTGAAATTTGTTACCAATTTATTTTTAAACACATTTTAAGAGTGATTTTTGCAGATTTAACAACAACAACAAGATCTCTGTAAGGAAACAGTCATTCCCTAGAGGCTGTTGTTGCCACCTAACCACTTCACCAGGGACTTTTCTCTGGTAGGGAACTGATTTAAAAACAAAACTACAATGAGGTATATGCTTTTGTTTTATTTATTTATTATTTACTTTGGGGCCAAATATTGCTTTGGAAGCAATTCCCCAGAGAGTTTGATAGATTAAAGCAAAATCTCAGAATCAGCAGCCAAGTAGAAGGTGTAAAGGCCTTCTACATGGTCTGTCCATCTGCACAGACATCCTTATTACCCAGGAAATGATTGTTGTTAGTGTTTAAACTGCTTCTGATATATTGTCATAGGGAGCCATGTATCACTTTATTTCTGTCAGAGTATGTCTCAGCTGAGACATTTTTGGAGAATTCTTTGCATTCTGCCGCACTTACTAGTTGCTATAAAACATGTATATACTTTGGTTGGTATTTACATCAAATACATGGTTAATAATAACTTGGACTGAGAAATAACCATTTGTAATAAATTCATTCCTAACGTCATGCAATGGGACAATGATCTCAAAGAACTTTAGGAATGACAACTCTCCTCGTTTATTTCCGGTCTCTGGCTTTATTTTACTATTTGGCAGTTCTGGAACTCCAGTTCAGGGACATGAAGCCACTCCAGGCAAGTGTTCTGCCACTAAGCCATACTCTCAGTTCTCAGTCTCATTTAAAAACCAGTATGTGAGCTAGCAACCTCAAGAACACGCTTATTGAGAGTAGAGAAAACTGCTGCTCAAACTGAACCACCACACACATTCTGGCCCAGTAGTGGCCAAGCAAAGGACTCCCTCTCTCTCCACTGCCTGTAACCCCCTCTCCACACCTGCCTCTAGCCTACTCAAGTGGCAGGTAGGCAGGTATCAGATTATAGCAGCTCTTATTCTTTTTGCCAGTGGACGGTGGTTAATACAGACTCATGGCTTGTCAAAGTGGGGAATTAGTGTGGGTGGAGTACTCAGCCTAAATGGGACATCTAGATGACATTTTCTGCTGCCAACTCTCGATAAACCTCACAGATGAGGGGATGGAAAGACAGTAAGAGCCAGGGATTGGGAAGGATTGCTGCCTAACAATGTCTTCTGGATACTATGAGTCTATCTCACTCATAAACTCACAGCAAGTACGGATGCCTGCACAAGATCAAGGCAGCCAACATTCTGGCATGGCTGCAGGAAGGATTCATGAGGCCCCGCACCTAGAGGAGAAACTATTGGTAGTTGATGGCAGCTAGAGTCGGCTCTCTTTAGGGGTGTGGCCCCTGGTAGGTTCAACATGTTCTAGGTAGCACTAATTTTGGACTCAGTGAGTTATTAAAAAAAAAAAAAAAAAAAAAGAACATGGATATGGGAAGGATGTGGGAAGGGTCTGGGAAGAGTTAGAGAAGGGAAGTAGGAAATGGATACAATCAAAATACATTGTAAAACATGTATGAAATTCTCAAAGAATGAGTTTTTAAAATTTAAAAAAAACTAAAGCACATAACCATTTTGATCATCTTTAATAGAGAGTAAATAGAAGAGGTGTTTATAAATCATCAGGCTATATAAGCCCCAGGTTAATGTTGGCCTCCTGTTGTGAGCGAGTCAAAACTCATTGTCCAGAATGAGTGCCCTGCCATTACCACTGTTAGAAAGTAGCAATGCTAGTAAAATAACAATCACTAAAAATCTTGTTTGCAGAGTTGCACTTGAATGAAAAAGAAAGAAATAAAAAAGGAAGGACATGACATGTAGAGGAGGTTTATTGTAGATAGTGCATAGCCAGAGACAAGGACATCTGGGAGAGTCCAGAATGAGTGAACAAGACCAGACTGAACTGGGTCATGTAAGGAGATCAGGGAGGGAAGAGGGGGAAAGGGAGAGGAGCCTTTGACTAACAGGGGTGGCCAAGCCAAGGGACTGGCCAAAAGACTTGCAGCAGCCAAAATGGCTGAATTACATAAGGGCTAGAGGAGCTTGGGAAGGGAAGCCCAGCACAATACCTGGGCTGGAGAGTTCAGAGCAGAGGGTGGGGTATGGCCCCCAGGAGTGCCCTGTAACAGGTAGAGACTGAGAAATGCTGGGAGAACCTGGCATCCAGTGTCTACTTTGATATGTTAATGGGAACCCCACTTAGCCATTTGTCTTGGGTTTGAGACCTGACAATACTATGGTTTAAATGTTAAATGTCCCCCATAGGTTCTAGGCTCATGCCTTTGAACACTTAGTTCCCAGGTGGTGGCACCATGTAGCTAGAGTTTTCCTGCCTGGCCCAGTCAGGACAAATCTCTCTCACCCACCAGTCCCACAGTTGCTCAGACCCAACCAAGTAAACACAGAGACTTATATTGCTTACAAACTGTATGGCCGTAGCAGGCTTCTTACTATCTGTTCTTATAGCTTAATCCATTTCCATAAATCTATACCTTGCCACGTGGCTCGTGGCTTACCAGCATCTTCACATGCTGCTTGTCCTTGCAGTGGCTGGCAGTGACTCCTTCTGCCTTCCTGTTCTTTCTTTTCTCCTCTCTGTTAGTCCCGCCTATATTTCCTGCATAGCCACAGGCCAATCAGTATTTTATTTATTGACCAATCAGAGCAACACATTTGCCATACAGAACATCCCACAGCAGCACCAGGTTGGAAGGTTATGGAATATTTAGGAGGTGGATGCTCTCTAGAGAAAGTAGGCCTCTCAGGGCAGTTTGTGTCCTGGCCTTGCTTCCTGTCATCTCTGTGCTTCCTGACTGTGGACACAATGTGACTGGCTACCTCAGACTCCTGACACCATGCCTTCTCCACCAGAATGCACTCAATCCTCTTTAGAGAGTACCTATAAGCCAAAATAATGACATCCTCTCTAAGCTGCTCCTTGTCAGGGTTTTGACCACAGCAGTAACTAATACAGCTGGCCATTCAGCAAGTTCATGGGATAAGTTAAGCCCTCATATAGACTGATTACTAAAGTCTTAACTGAAAAGAAAAGAAATAAAAGAACAAAATAGAGGCAAAGAGATTGCCTTGTGGCTTTATTTGTTCATTTGTTTGGGACTTTTGGTTTGTTTTTTAAACTTTGTGCTGAACTTGAAGCTATTGTCTGTCCTTCTCCAGAACATTTGGCATGAAAACAACTGGGCTGGCAAGATGGCTCGGTAGGTAAAGGTGCATGCTGACAAGCCTCATAACCTGATGTTGATCTCCAGAAGCCTATGATACAAGGAGAGCTCCAACTCCTGTAAGCTGTCCTCTGACTTCCACCTGCATGCTACAGCATATACACAGGCATGTGCATACATACACATATGTGTGTGCACCACACACACACACACACACACACACACACACACACACAAGTAAATGTTTTTAAAGGATTAGCTCAATTCTAATACTGTAGCATGTCAATAAATACTATATTTAAAAAGAAAGATGATGACAGTACATGGTAACAACATGAATTTAACCACCCAAATACCATGTTCTATGTATAGTTCTCTTCCCAATCTAATAGCTCTAGTTCTTTTTTCATGGAAATCCTCTAACTGATTTACTGGTTTGTCAAAGCAATTGAACCTATGGAATTACTTCACACAAAATATACTTCATTGCTTTGGTTTTTTTTTTTTTTTTTGTCTAAAAAGCAGAAATCACAGACTGATCTAAGTATCAAAGACAAGGAGTACTGCTTCTAGCATGATAAGGTAAAGAGCTCTGAGGACCCTCCCTATAGAAACTGGAGTAACTGACTTTGCAGAGTCTCTGCCAAGCAAATAAAGAACATAAGTGAATAATGAAACATGCATTCCAAAATACCTTCTAAAACTGAGAAAGGACAGAGGATGTCTGTGTATTTGGACCAAGATCTGCCCCCATCTCCCATTCCAGTTCAAACTCCTGTGGCCAAATACATGGAGTCCCACTCTCCAGAGCAACTAGACAGGGCTTAGCTTCCTGGGAGGGGCAGGATATGAATGTGTATCATTCTGTTTCTAACTACCTACTGCTGAAGATGAGGTACTGATAAGTGCAGCCAAAAGTCAGGCTCTCTCCTTTCAGCAGCTCTGTGTATAGAGGTTCTGCCTTTGGATGCAACAACACTGAGAATACTGGAACCATGATTCCTCTTTGTAGTAGACCACTGTGTGCATGTCTGTGTGTATGTGTGCATGCATGCAGAGAAAAATGGAAAAGACTTGAGGTTGCTGCTTTCCCATCTCAAGCACTCAGCTTCTAAAATAAGTATATCACTCAGAGGAGAAATTTTGCCCTGGGAGGATGGGCAGGAGACAAGCTGTAAATCAGAGTACTTGGAATCTCCGACTTCATTTCAAGCAGAGTGTGGAGAAGTCTATTGGTAAAGCACTCTCAAAAACAGCAGAGGTTGTAATGAAAAGCAATTGGGAAACAATTGTTTGGTTCATTGGGAAATACAGACAAAACATCAGAATGGCTGACTTGCTGCTATGAACAGAGAAGGAACTAGCTGGGGGAAGAGACAGCCTTCCTAGGGTCAGAACATGTTTCCAACACTGACTTCAAGCACTATGGCCAAACCAAACTTTTCTTCTTTCTTTCTTTTTTTAGCAATAAAATAAAATAAAATGAAATATAAACAAAAACAAAAAACCCTTTTTATTCTTTTCATAATTCCATACATGCATATAGTATGTTTTGATAAAAATCTGTCCCCAGTTTCCTCCCCTTTATTTTCCTCCTTCTTCTCCTAGCATCATTTTTCCCTCCCAACTTCATATGTTCTTTTTTAAAAAAATGTCTACTGGGTCTACTCAGAGCTACCTGTATGTGCACAGGTGTAGGGCAATCTACTGGAGCATGGGTAGCGTCTCAGGGGCCATGCCCTGGAGAAAATTGACTCTCCACACTCCCTAGCAGTCACCAGTTGCCAAGAGTTCCTCAGCTAGGGATACTGTTAGAATTCTGCCATGCTCCAGCTGCATGATTGCACATGTGCAGTTCAGGAGCTTGACAAGGGGTCTTGTGTCTTAGATCATCAGTGTGCACTGAGTATTACATACGTGGTGTGGTCACACAATCTGCACATGTGTGGCATAGCTCTGTAAGCCCACCTGCGCCTTAAAGAGCCTTGACTCAGACCCCACCCTCTCTCTCTCTGTTCTGTTTCCTCTTCCCCCCACCATCTTTCTCTCTCTGCACATGCTCCTTCCCCAGGCCTGGTTCTCTTCCTCCTAATAGAGCTCTGATACTGATACTGGGGTAGTCGTGGCCATGAACTTTTGGAGAGGTAACCAGCACTGGTAACAACCAATGCTTATCATTCTTACAGATAAAACTTTCATGAGCACACACACACACACACACACACACACACCGCAAGCAAAGTTTCTTGGTGATGCTAGCCTATAGTCCCAGCACTTGGGGACAGGAGGATAACAAGTTCAATGTCAACACATCCTTAGCTATGTGGTGGGTTTGAGGCCAGCCTGGACTATATGACACCCTGTCTCAAACAAAAGGAAAGAAAGAAACAAACATACAAATTATGGTCAAAAAACCTTACATTTGATTGTATCTGTTTATCTATCAACTTAAGCTTCAAGACATGTTTGATAACAATAAAGCAATTGGCTGGCAATCCCTGGAATTTAATAGATAAAAGCACTCAAGGAAAGAGAAAGAGGGGCCTGTAAAATTTCTATCAACTCAGGTTGACTTGACAGGCATGCCCTAAGCTTTGCGGGGGAGGAACAATATCAGAGGCTTCACTAGAGGGAGTGGTCTTCACTATAATAAGCCAGCCATTTGCATTGAAAAACAAAAGTCAAAGCCAGAACAAGAGCTCAAAAATAACAAGGAAGAAGGCTGGAGTTGAAGTTAGGGAACCAGTCACTGCGCTCCAAAAGTTGGAGGAGGAAGTAGTCAACTAAAAAGTCTACGTCCAGCAAAGTGAATTTACAGAGCTAAAATTGAAACAAAAAGTGTTATTAAATAAATAAGAAGAGCAATGTTCTTCTATCAGACCCCATCTTAGTAGAATACTAGAAGCTCTTTTGGTAGAAAGCAAGTAACCTCAGCTGGTAATCCAAATTCATACAGGAAAAAAGGAAATAAAATAAGTACTGGCAAAAACAATTATGTAGTTATAAAACATAACATGAATGCATAATTCTTCACTTTATTTTAAAAACAGTTAAATAATGTGTGCTATGGGGCGTCTTCCAGTTTCTTGCTGTCTCAAGTCCAATAGCAGGCTGCATTCTTTTGCTCCTAAGAGATATTATGAAGAGATAAAGTAACAGATGAAGTAGTTAAGTGTTTAATTAGAGCAAACAAGAAAGCAAGAACATGTTATTGGCCTAGGGAGGTTGCTCAGTGGTTAAAACACCATTTATCCAAACCAAAGGACTGGAGCTTTGGATCCCCAGAAGCCAAGTAAATGAAGTGTGGGCATGGTAACCCACCTATAATCCCAGATTCAGAAGGCAGAGTTAGAGTATTGCTACATCAAGATAGCTAATGAGATTAATGTGTCTGTGATCTCTGGGTTTAATTGAGAGACCTTGCCTCAAAAAATAAGGGCAGAAGAGCAATAAAGGAAGATTCTTGACATCAACCTAGGCTTCCAACCTGAAGCTGGTTTCATTTGATTTCACTAGCGTGAACTATTATCATAATCTTGTTTTGGGGGCCCTAAGCTAGCCACCTAAAGAGACCACCATCACCTATTGTTATTTGTTGAAACCAGACCTGCTCTAAGTTACTCCATATTGTGGAAAACATTGGGTCTTCAGACTGTAGCTTGCCCTAAAGAGTCCATTATATAATCAAGTGTTTTTGTTTTTGTTTTTTACTTTATTTTGAAGCTAGAGGACAACTGCTCACCTGAGTGGATACATAAACATCATCTATCTATGTGACCCCATCTATACAGTACAGACTGATAAATGACCTATCAAAATAAGCAAAATGAGCAAAGAGACTATCACCCTAAAAGTGTATCAAGTGAGTTGAGACTCTTGTGGTACATGGGCATATTAAAATCATATCAGGGAAATAAGTCAAGTAACCTATTGGACACACTCAGCTGAGGAAAGGGTGCAGCCCTCTTATTGTGACTTCATGAAGAAGTGATCAAGCAATATTTTGATGGCAATGGCCCCCAATGACCTGTAATCTGACACCTGATTTATGCACTGTCTTAGGTAGGGTTTCTATTGCTGTGATAAAATGGAATGGCCAAAAGCAACTAGGGGAGTTATGGTAGCTTGAATGAAAATGGCTCCCATAGACTCATTGGAAACTTGGTTCTAATTTAGTGGAACTGTTTGGAAAGGATGATGTGTGGCCTTGTTGGAGGACATGTGTTGTTTGGGTTTCAAAAGACTGGAACCATTCCCTGTGTTCCCTTGCTACCTCCCATTGTGGTTTGAGATGTGAGCTCTCAATGTTCCTGTTGTTATGCTTTTACTCCTCTATCATGGATTCTAAACATCTGAAACCATAAGCCCAAATAAATATTGTCTTTTATAAGTTGCCTTTGTCATGATCTTAGAAATAGAAAAGTAACTAAGACAATGAGGAAAGGCTTTATTTCAACTTATAGTTCTACATCATAGTCCATCATCCAAAGCAGTCACAGCAGGAACTCAAAGCAGGAACCTAGAGGCAACAACTAAACCAAAAGCCATGAAGGAACACTTTTTATTGGCTAACTCACTCCACTATGGCTTGCTTAGTCTACTTTCTTATTCCATCTTAGGACCACCTGCCCAGGTGTGCCCAGGGACTCACAGTGATGTGAGCCCTCCCCCATCATTCATTAATCAAGAAAATGCTCTACAGACTTGCCTATAGCAATCTGGAGGAAGGCATATTTCTCAATTGAGGTTTCTCTTCCCAGATAACTCTAGCATACATCAAGTTGACAAAAAAAATTAACCAGGACATGTACCAAGGACTAAGGAGTGGAGAACTCCCTACTATCCCCGTGGCTTCAGCTCAGCTTAGCCCTTAGTGTTGATACAGCATATTGAGCTGCCACCTACCTATCCTGTTCACCAGTCTGGACCACCTGTTCCCATGCCTGCACCCAATCCTACCCTTTAACCTCTGCAGATGGACTCAACTCTGCAGCTTTTCTCTCAACTGTGATCCACTGTGGCCTGACTCTACAACAGCAGCTCTTCCCTCTAAATGATCTGGATTTCTTATAGAGTCTATGTACATTTCTATCAGGTTACTTCTATGACTACTTGAAATTCTGTTGTAGCCTCGTCAACATCTTTTAACCATTCTGCTACTCCCCTCCAAATACTTGGATGGGTGGATGGATGGATGAATGGATGGATGGATAGATAGATAGATAGATAGATAGATAGATAGATAGATAGATAGATAGATTTTGTGTGATGTATACTACAAGAGTTAATAAGATTGGCATCATCAGAGAGGCTTTATCCAGCAACTTATGGAAACAGATACATAGACCCACAGCCAAACATTAGGTGGAGCTCGGGAAATCCTACAGAAGACGGGGAAGAAGGATTATAGGAAACCAGAGATGTCAAGGACACCACAAGAAAACTCACAGAATCAACTAACCTGGGCTCATAGTGGCTCACAGAGACTGAACTGACAACCAAGGAGCCTGCACGGGACTGACCTAGGCCCTCTGCATGTATGTTACAGTTGTGTAGCTTGGTCTTCTTGTGAGACTCCTAACAGTTTGGGGGGGGGCTGTCTCTGACTCCTTTGACTGCTTTTGGGATGTTATTCCTCCAAACATGTTGCCTTGTCCAGTCTTAATACAAGGGGTGGTGCCTAGTCTTACTGCAACTTGATATGCCATGTATGTTTGATATCTATAGAAGACCTGCCCTTTTCTGAAGAGAAATGGAGGAGAAGTAGATGGGGGATGAGGGATGGGAGTGAGGGACTAGGAGGGGAGGAGGGAATAGAAACTGCAGTTGGAATGTAATACATGAGAGAAGAATAAATTAAAAATTAAAATTAAAAAAAAGATTAGAACCAAAGAACCAGGTGGTGGTGGAGCACTCCCAGCACTCAGGAGGCAGAAGCAGGTGGATCTCTGTGAATTCGAGGCCAGCCTGGTCTACAAAGCAAGTTCCAGCACAGCCAGGGCTGCTACACAGAGTAATCCTGTCTCAAAAAAAAATCACAAAAAAATGGAATAAAAGAACCTATGCCTACCCCAACCTCAATACCAAGGAAAGAGGAATTGAATTATATGACAAATTTAAACCACCAGACCTTGTGATTTTATTGTTATTGGGTATTTTCTGACATTGTAAAAAAATGTCAAGTACATTCATCTGCATTTCAGACATAGTACATTTGTGACTCTATTAAGCAGTCTCTCCTGGAGCAAACCTTCTGTCTAACATATGTACACAACTGTGTTGTTATACATACAATATATAAAAAGACAATAAGATCTGTACCAAACTAATGACATGGCTCTAGATGATGAGTTAGAATCCTTGAAATGAATGAAGAGATCTATAAACAGCAAATAAGATGTGTCATAGAAGAAACACTATACATTTATTCTATGTTCTTCCTCTAGCTCCTTTAAAATATATGATAGCATATGAAATAATCTTGTAGCAGTGAAAAATCCTTTGGGAGTTATACTTGGCAAAGTTCTCTTTTGCTTCAGCTGCCTTTGCCCTTCTACAAGGTTACTTGTGCCTTTTAAAATGGCTATGTCCCTTTTGCCAGCGATTCTGTATTCTGGAGGACCTGTACCTAAGTGATTAAGATGTTAACTGTTAAATAATCTTTTTTATATTTACAGAACATCTGGTGATGTTTAGATAACAGTAGCATGTATAATGCTACTCCTTATTCATTAATCACCTGTATCTCTGACACAAAGCATGTGAACTGTTTTGAGGTTGAACTTGCAGAAGAATTACATGATCTCTCCCAGAGGTTGAGGTCCATTATATGATCTGAGTAGAGAAAAAAGAAAAAATCACCCTGTGTGGCAAAGGCATGTTGTCTTCCTGTCTTTCTGTTCCTTTCCATCCCTGTGAAAACTCTTTGTGCTTGTGTGCCCCAGAATCTACCAAGATGGAGATTTAGGGAAAGTTGACATCTCTACTCTTTCCAAGGTTCCAGTACTTGAATAAAACTGATTTCTTCCCACTAGCTTTATATTCTTGAATATTGATTTTTCAGGCTGCAAACAGCCTAGAATTTAGTTTGATAACAATATTTATGTCTATTTTGGGGATCATAACACATGTATGCATGTAATATGTGTAAAAATAATACCAAAGTGGGAATAGAGAATACAGTTTTCTGTAGCTTTCTTGAATTTAGTATAAATCTGAAATTAAGTTTGATAAGATATAAATGGTTGTTCTTGGTTACCTGATTACCTACCAGAACTAGATGGTAAGACCCTATTGTTGTAGAATATTATTTTAAGATGTCTTACATTTGTTTATGCTGTGGAACATTTGTTTAATGATGCAAAGATGTGTTGCATTCCTTTATGTTGCATTTGTTTAACTCTGCAAAATTGTGTTACTTTGCCTGTCAAAAAATCTGATTGGTCTAATAAAGAACTGAATGGCCAAAAGCAAGACAGGAGAGAGGATAGGCAGAGCTGGCAGACAGAGAGAATAAATGGAAGGAGAAAAAGAGGAGAAAGAAAGGGGGGAGAGAAGGATGCTAGGGACAGCCATACAGCCACCCAGCCAGCCATGAAGTAGAAGTAAAAGTAAAATACATAGAAGTAAGAAAAGGTAAAACCCAGAGGCAAAAGGTAGATGGGATAATTTAAGTTAAGAAAAGGTGACTAGAAATAAGCCAAGCTAAGGCCTGGCACTTATAAGTAAAAATAAGTCAGTCAGTCAGTCAGTCAGTGAGTCTCTCTCTCTCTCTCTCTCTCTCTCTCTCTCTCTCTCTCTCTCTCTCTCTGTGTGTGTGTGTGTGTGTGTGTGTGTGTGTGTGTGTGTGTGTGTGTGTGTGAGTGATTTATTTGGGAGCTGGGTGGTAGGCCCCCAAAGAGCAAAAAACAACCAACTACATTTTGGCACCCACATGGGGTTCTCAAATTTCCATAGGGCACCCCCAAAAGAACAAAGAGCAAAAAGAAAAGGATTAAAACAACAACAACAACACATGTTACTGAATATATCCCATACTTTGGTTACAGGACATAGAGAAATCATGCTAGAACTGAACTAGGATCTTCCTCTCTTCTGCCTAGCTTTCATGGAGCCTGAAGTTGTTATTATTGGCATCTGGAGGAGAAAAGTCAGCTGTTAATCCTGCAAGCTATAATATCAACCTGCCAAGTAAGATATGTCCACTGGTACAATAGTAGCATGATTGTTACAGAGTAACCAACTGCTTTCATATTGGATTTGAGCCCTGGTCTGCAAGAAGGAATGCATTATCTTGTCCTATGTATCTGGTCAAAGGCACATGGCTGGGGGAGGTCGTAGGCCCTAAGGATGAACCTACTACTTTTGTTTTACTGAATGGACATGTTTTCTAAGTACTTTCTAGATTTGTATGTTTACATCCATAGAATAGTGCTTCTCTCTGCCTTGAGCAGAGAACTTTTTTTGTAGTGAACAGTGGTAATACAGAGACTCATGGCTGATAAAAGTGCTATGAATAAGTGACTTCTAAATACTCACCCTAAATTGAGTATCCTTATCACTCTCTCCAAGACTCAAGGGAGATCCTGGAAGAAAGGGCAGGAAGAATGTAAGAGCTTGATGGTGGAGAAAAGGACTGTGGAATGCTGTTTCAGGACAGGACATGGCCCATGCACTCATGAACTCACAGAGCTGCAGTTACATGAGACTTGCATAAGACAGGACTTGTCAACATTCAGTCATGCATGGGAGCAGGGGCTCAAGGAGCCCAGCCCCTCCCTAAACAGTTACTAGCAGTTGCTGACCTTTGGTGAATGGGGATTATTATCTTCAGTGTAGCCACCAGGGAATTACACATGGGCCAGTGGAGAGTTCCATACCTACGCCCACATAGGTGAACCTGGTTAAACTCAGTGGGTCACAAAACAAAACAAAACAAAAAACAGTGGGAGGGGGGACTTCTTGGGAGGAGGTGAGGTTGGCAGTGGTGGGAGAGGCATATGAGAAGGTAGGGTGATGAGTGTGGTAAGAATGTATTATATGCATATATGAAAGTGTCAAGGAAGAAATCAATTTTTTTCAAATATGTAAATCAGGCCTGTGATATTGCTCATTAGACAGAGGCACTTGCTGCCAAACCTAATCACCTGAGTTCAATTCCCCAGAATCCATATAATGGAAAGAGAAAACCAATTCCAGCAAGTTGTCCCCTGACCTCCACACTCATGTGTCATGAATGCTTCCCACACCTACAATAAATAAATAATTTAATTCAAAATGCCATAAGAATATATATATAAATAGTAACCCATAAAGTAAACACTAAGGAAATAACAAAATTTAATTATATAGTGAAAAACCATTAAATAAATTAAAATGTAACATTAAAAGATAGATATTGGGCATGCCGGGCGTTGGTGGCGCACGCCTTTAATCCCAGCACTCGGGAGGCAGAGCCAGGCGGATCTCTGTGAGTTCGAGGCCAGCCTGGGCTACCAAGTGAGCTCCAGGAAAGGTGCAAAGCTACACAGAGAAACCCTGTCTCGAAAAACCAAAAAAGAAAAAAAAAAAGATAGATATTGGAGGCAAGAAAAGATAAAAATAGATGAACAAAAAAAGACAAGTTTGGGTAAGAAAATTCAAATGGAAGAAAAATCTAGTTAATATCAATAATAACATTTATGACTGGATGAAATAATCCAAAGGCTGAAATTTTCAGACTAGAGTTTTAAAATTATCAGACGCAAATATTTGCTTCCTGCAGGGAGTTCGGGGGTACCAGTTGAGGTCTATGCTACAGAACTGCTGGCCCACAGTCTTTCAAAGCTAGAGTGCCACCAGCTTTGACTACCAGTTCTGTGACTACCATGCCTCCCTGATCCTGTGCTACTTGGTTTCCTTGCATGCAGTTGAGCCTACCATCTTCAAGGAATAGTTCCATAGGTGGACATATCACATTAACTTGACACAAGCTAGAGTCATCAGAAAGGAAGGAGCCTCTCTGCTGAGATGGAAATGCCTCCATGAGATCAGCTGTAAGGCATTTTCTCAATTATTGATCAATGGGGAGGTCCCAGCCCATGGTGGGTAATGCATCCCTGGGCTGGTGGTCCTGGGTTCTATAAGAAAACAAGGCTGAGCAAGCCATGGGGAGCAAGCCGGTAAGCAGCACCCCTCCATGGCCTCTGCAAGATCTCCTGCCTCCAGGTTCCTGCCCTGTTTGAGTTCCTGTCCTGACTTCCTTCGATGATAAACAGTGATGTGGAAGTGTAAGCCAAATAAACCCTTTCCTCCTCAACTTGCTTTTTGATCATGGTGTTTTGTTGCAGCAATAGAAACCCTAAGACAAGTTAGTACCAGTGTAGTTGGGTTTTGCTGTGACAGACCTGACTATGGTTTGGGAGGCTTGTGAAAGGACCTTGGAACTTTGGGCTTGAAAAGCCATGAAGTGTTGAGAGCTCAATGGGATGTTCTGTGGGAGCTTGGAAGATAGTGATGTTAAGAGTGATGTAGAGGATTGAGGCCTGTCTTGTTAAATTTCACATGGAAGATTAAAGACTTTATCAGAGCTGATTGCTATTTTGATTTATGATCCTGTGGTTCTGGTTACCTGGGGCTGAAGAATCAGCTGTGATTAACAAAATACCAGAACTACTAAAGCAAAACCCTCGATGGGAAACTCAATGCTGGTAGGTTGGAGCTGAGAATTTAGAGGCAATTAAGAAGAGGCCAGCATCACTGAGGTGAAATCTTCTGGGAAGTATTTTCTGAGAGTCAGCAACACAGAAGCTGTGTCCCAGAGGTGGCCAAGATTGTACCTTGTGCTGGCAGCCGGACTTGGTAATGTATAGAATCACTTAGGTGGCTCTTGTTTTGAAGGCAGGGAGGAGTCATGGAGAACAGCTGAGGCTTGGTACTGTGAGAGGCCAGGAGAGGCCATTGGTGAAGGGGCAGCCTCAATAGCAGTTGAAGGTCCCAGGATTGAAGGAGTCAAGAAGGGAAGTTGAGGCTTGGTACCATCAAGAGAGCCTGGGAGAGGCTATTGGTGAAAGTGCAACCCAGGGTCAGCAGAAGATTCCAGCAGCTTCAGAGATGCCAGTACCATGGGATGACCACCAAGAACAGCAGCAGCAGCAGAGTGCACCAGCTGGAGCCTAGAAGTCAAGCTGTGTATGCTACAGAGGGCAGAGCTGGAGAAGTAATCCAAGCCCTTTGCAGGAATCCAGAAGATCGTGAATGTATCCCAGACACTGGACAGTTGGAATTTGGTTTTGCTTTGATTTGATTGTGACTATGCCCTGATTTTTCCCTCTTGAAATAAGAACTTATTTTACTGGAGCCAACAGTTGAGAGACTTTGAATTTTTAAAACACTTTGGATTTTAAAAGACAGTGGCTATTTTAAAGTTATTTATGTTTTTAATGTGAGATATTGGGGATGAATAAGAAAGGAAGGGTTGTGGCTAATAGTGATGTTTGTGTGTCAGGTTGACAAAGGATCAGTTGTACTGACTGGTTTTGTGTGTCAACTAGACACAAGCTAGAGTCATTAGAGAGTAAGGAGCCCTCAGTTGAAGAAATGCCTCCATGAGTTCTAGCTATAAGGCATTTTCTCAATTAGTGATCAATGGGTGAGGACCCAGACCATTGTGGGTGGTGCCATCCCTGAGCTGATAGTCCTGAGTTCTACAAGAAAGAAGGCAGAGCAAGCCATGGGAAGCAAGCCAGTAAGCAGCTCCCTCTGCATCAGCTCCTGCCTTCAGGTTCCTGCCCTGTTTGAGTTCTTATCCTGACTTTCTTTGTTGATGAACAGCAATATGCAATTGTAAGCCAAACAAACCCTTTCCTTCCCAACTTGCTTTTTGGGTCATGTTGTTTCATCACAGCAATAGAAACTGTGGTGATATATTGTGTACCCTAAAGCTTGCCTGAGGATCAGAGGACAGAGCCAGCCACTAGATTAAACATAGAGGTCAGGTAGTGGTGGCACACACCTTTAATCCTAGCACTCTGGAGGCAGAGATCCATTAAAAGGCCACCCTGGACTACATGAGATTGACTTAGTCTAGGAGAGAAAACAGAGCCAGGCAGTGGTGACACATACCTTTAATCCCAGCACTTGGGATGTCATGCCTTTGCTTGAGAAGCACACATGCCTTTAATCCCAGGAAGTAATGTGGCAGTGTGGAGAAAGGCATATAAGGCATGAGGAGGCCAGAACTAAAGGCTTTTTTTTTTTTTTTTTTTTTTTTTTTTTTTTTTTTTTTTTTTTTTTTTTTTTTTGCTGAGGCCTTTCAGGTGAGAACTCAGAGGCTTTCAGTCTGAGAATTTGTGGAAACAGGATCGGCTCAGGAGTTGGTGAGGTGAGGTTGGCTGTGGCTTGCTCTGCTTCTCTGGTGTTTCAGCTTTCACCCTAATATCTGATACCAGGTTTTTTTTATTATTATTATAAGACCATTTAAGATTCAAACAACAGAAACTGTAACTAAGACAGTGGACTTAGAACTTAATGGAATCTAAGCAGAAATATTATTTTATTCAACTCATCCCTGCTTGGTTTTTGCAAGTTCCACAATGATCAAGAGAAAGATAATGGGCTTCAAACAAGCTGGGAGCAACTATATGAAGCTATTTCCAAAATCGGGCCTAGGTGGATATGCACAGACACTCAGAACAAATCATTATATTTGGCCCAGCACCAATAAGGCACATATCACCTTCAGCTACAATGGCAACAACATGCCTATCAACATGGCTATTTGGTATATAGATGATGAACATGTACAAACTAACTGTATAGCTAGACAATACCTATGAGGTGAAAACTTTCAATGCCAAACGGTGTCAAGAATGATTGGAAAAGACTTCCTGAGGAACCTTCCAAACAGAAAGAATTCAGAAGCTACCAAGGTAGGAAGAATACAAGACTGGCTAAGATAGTTAATCCCACAGACCTGAGGTCTGGACAAATCTTGAACACAGCTCTGAGACTGATGCTAAAATGCCTGAGGACTGGGATGGTAAAGTGGATGGAGTGGGAACTATCTGCAATTCAGAATTCTGAGTATAAGAGCAAGTGGAGGGCACACAGGTGAACAACCTGATTACACAGACATGGTGGATATACCTAGAAATGTACAGCCCAAATACTGCCTCTCAATGCCAATATCTAGAAGTAGGGTATGGCACCATCTCTGACAGCTTTGTCACCAAAGGTCACAAAAGAGTTTGACGACAAGACACAGGACAGTATAAAGGCCACAGACAAAATCAGGGAGGAAAAAGAAGCAGAGGACATAGATGATGAGGAGGATGAAGATGAGGAGGAGGACGAGAAGAAAGTACATTGATCAAGCCAAAGACCAGCTAGAGAGGCCATGCTGCCTACTTCCACAGCTTAATCCCCAATGTTCCCACTACAGACCTAGCCATGACTGATAATGTCTTTTATGAGGCTGGAGAAATTTCAGGAGTTATATCCAGGAGAGTTCAGATTTGGGGAAAATTGTGGTGCCTTCCCCCACCCCAGTCTTTCAAACTGGTGCATTGCCTTTGATTTTGTTTTTGTCCTTACTGTTGTGATCAGGCTATGCCCACTCTGAGTTTCTCTACTGTATAAAACAAAGATTTTTCAGGCTGTGCCCTAGGAGGTTCCCTTTTACAAGCAGCTGGCTCCATTTTGAAGAAGAAGGACAAGAAGTCCCTGGGTAGACCCAGAAGCTGTACCATCTATCAGGTACCACCCATCCAACATAGACTGATATATGGTTTATTCCTGGAAATAGAAGAAGATCCACTCTATTCATTTACTTGGTGAACTGAAATTGTGCAGCATGTGGGCATATTGAGGTCTTCTAAGGAAAACTAGACCAAGAACTTACCAGATACACCAAACCAAGAAATGGGTAAAACTCCTTTACCTGGATCCCATAAAGTGATAGACACCTAACACTGTGTGGCATGGCTCCCACACCAACGTATCATCTGATACCTGGCATATGCATGAAGGACCGAGGACTCCTTGACTGGCCTACTCAACTACTTTCCAACTAACCAGCTCTCTTGTCTGGACCTGGACCTGAATCCACTGTTTCCTGCTCCCAGACCCAAGTTCAGCCTTTAACTTCATAGCTGGAACGACTTTACTCTCAAACCCTGACTCCAACAGCATCTCCCTCCAGGCACCAATCTGGTCCACTGTCCTTACAGACTCCTTCTCAGCCCACTTCTGAAACCTCTTGTACTTTGCTTCCGCCTCTTTAATTCATATCTATTCTGTACTTTTATGCATGCACATAGGTATATTTACTGTGCTATGTGATGTAAGTGTTAGTAATTAAGATTGGAATAATGAAACTGCATTTGCCTCAGCCTAGCTACCAGGGTAGGCAGATTATGTGACAAATTGTTGTCATTGAAACTGATAACCTTAGTGAATTTCTTTTTATCCAATAAATTCTGGCAGTGTAGAAAGACACAAACCTGTTTGCCTATGGTTCAGGTTTTGCAGGCTCACAGAATTCACCTATGGTTTCTGTCTCTCTCTCTCTCTCTCTGTCTCTCTATGTCTCTGTCTCTGTGTGTGTGTCTGTGTCTCTGTCTCTGTCTCACACACACACATACATTTTCCCTCCCCTTCCCATCATTCCCTTTTCCATTTCATTCTGCTCCCCTCTTCCTTACCCTCCCCCTCTCCTCCTTCCCCTCCTCTTCTCTTCCTCCCCTTTCTACTCATTTCTTTCTTTCTCCTTCATTCCCTTTTCCTCCTCCTCTCCTTTCTCTGTTCTCTTTCCTTCTCCCTTGCCTTTTTGTCCTCTTTTCCTCCTTACCCTCCCTCCTTATTGCCTTCCTTCATCTTCCCCCTCTTTTTCTCCTCCTCTTCTGTGGGGCTGGCCTGAAGCTAAGGGGTCGAAGCATGCCTAGAACCCCGGATTTTCTTATCCTGAGAGTGGCAGGAGTCTGTTTGGCCCCCCCTTGCCCAGGTGCCAGCAGACCCTGAGCAGTTGGGCTTCCTGTGGACATGCCCCAATGCACCTAGCAACTGATAAGTTCTTCAAGGCTACAGGGACTGCTGACTGCTTGTCCGAAAAGGCTGAAACAGCTGGTCTGGGCTTCTTATGACCTTATAAAGTTCCTTCCTCTGACCTCCATTGCCTCTGAGTATGCAAATGAAGCAGATACCCCCCACCCCACTCCACCCCCTGAGGTTCTTGCCCCAATCAACGACATACCACCACATGGACCCAAGAAGCCATTCTTCCTAGGATATAAATGTCCCTTGCCTCCTCCAAATAAATGAGCTGTCCACTGACACAGCCACCGGGGTGTCTCACCACCACCCGAGTTGTGCTCAAGGCCACTCAGGATCCGCCTTTGGCCCTGCCCATGTTCTGCATGTTTCCCCTCCCGACCAGACCATGCCTGGAAAAAGCCAGTGCTTGAACCTGGCACTCTCCCTCCTCCCCATTCTCCTCTTTCTCACCCCTCTCCTCTGCCCTCCTTCTCCAACTCCTTCCAACCTTTCTACTACTCCTTTTCTTCCTCTTTCTTGTCTTCCTTCTGCTTTCCTTCTCTCTGCCTTGCCCCCTTCTCATCCTCTTCCCTCTATTATTTCCTCTCCTCCCTCTCTCCCTCATCCTCCCCCCACTTCTTGTTCTTTCCCCCTTCTCCCACTTCCTTTCTCTATTCTTTCTTTTCCCTCCTCCTTCCTTCCTTCCCTTCTCTTCCTTCTCCCTTTTCTCCTGCCCTTTCTCTTCCTCCTCCTGCCCTCCTCCTGCCCTTCTCCTCCCCCTCCTCCCGCCCTCCTTCTTCTCCTTCTGTTCTTCCCCATGTTTTCTTCCTCTTCCCCCTTTCTCCTCCCCGTTCTCCTCCCCTCCTCCCCTTCCTTCTTCCAACCTTTGTTCTACTCCTCTTCCTCCTCCTTTCCTTCTCCTCCTTGCCTTGCCTCTTCTATTTGTCCCCTCTCCACCACACCTTCCTCTCTCCTTTATCCTTCCGCCTCTACTTTTCTTCCTCCTCCCTTCCTCTACCCCTTCCTTTCTATAGCCTTCTTCTCCTTTCTTTCCTTCTCTTCTTTCTCCCCTCCTCCACCTCATCTTCTCATCCTCTTCTCCCCTCCCCTCCTTTCCTTTCCTCTTCCTCCCTCTCTTCTTCCCTCACCCCTTCTTCCTCTCCCCTTCTCCTCCATCTTCTCCTGCTCCTCCTCTCCTCCCTCCTCTCTTCCTCTTCCTCGATCCTTCTCTTCCCTCACCTCTTCTTCCTCTCCCCTCCTCTGTCTTCTCTTCCTCCTCTTCCCTGTTTCCTTCTCCACCCCTCCTTTCCCTATACTTCTCCTTTCCCTCCTTCTCTTCATTCTCTTCCTCCTCTTCTCTTCCTACCCCTCCTCTTATTCTCTAACTCCTCCTGCTCCTCCTCTTCCTGTCTTCTCTTCCTCCCTTCTCTTCATACCCCTCCTTCTCTTCCTTTTCCCCTCTCCTCCCCATTTCCTTCTTCCTCCCTTTTCTTTTCCCCCTCCCCTACTTTTCCTCCAACTTCTCTATCTCCTCCTCCTCTTCCTCCTCCATTGCCTCTCCTTCCTTTTCTTCCTCCCCTCCTCTTCTTCTCCATCTATTCCTCTCTCCCTCTACCTCCCCCTCTTCCCTCTTCTGCTCCCCTTCTCTAGCTCCCCTCCTCCCTTTCTCTTTATACCCTTTCTTCCTTTTCCTTCTCAATCCCTCCTTCTCTTCCTCTTTTGTTCACTTTTGAAACCCAGGACCTCCTTAGCTATATCTCCAATCTTTTTACATTTTAAAATATTTTATATTTTTAATTATGTGTATGCATGTATTTGAGGTATATCCATTATGTTGAACCTTTGGCACTAGGAACGAGGGCATTGTATGTAATATGAACACCTAGTAGAAACTCATGTGGATAGAAGCACCAACATTAGAGCAATGTTGTCCAATAAGTAACACAAATTCTTTTAGTGAACATTTATTTGTTGTTGAAATAGCGGTAAAGAAGCATTTAATATTTTTTATTTCTGTTCACAACAATAATCAAACTGAAATATTAAGCCCTGTTATACATTGACAATTTTAAAGGATATCAACTACACAATGAAAACAGCAAACACAGAAATGTTTACTGGTCCAGGTCATAACAGGGAGTGGTCAGCAGACCATCACAGGGCTTTGCAACAATACTCGGCAGAAGCCACTCTGTAATTACTGGCACTAAACAGAGAAGTAGAATTCTCCGCTAGGTATTTAAGAAAATCGGGCAGATAGCTGCATACTAACCTAAGACTAGGTCTATCAAGGGATGAACCCGCCAATGCAGTCCCAATTTTCACAAATAATCTCAGGAGGTGTGGAGCCCCATAAACCTGAGACATTGGAGCATCAGGATAAGCAAGGTGAATTTCAGCATATTGGGGTTTTTCAAACTGGCAGAGCAGCTGGGTGCCCAGCATCCTGTTGAAATACTCTCTTATTCCAATCACAAGTTCATCAACGGAATATTCCCTATTATCACCCCTTCTTTGTGATTTCACAAAAGTGACATACTCTGCGAGAATGGTGTCTACATTCTTCTTAGCAGGGAGTTGGAATAACTGTTTCTGCTTGTTTACCAAGTCCCAGTCCTCAACAAGACATGATTTTAATTCTTTGGGCACATTCAATATAATTCCCCTTTTCATCTGCACTGCCTGCTCATGTTGAAAGGTGCTGACAGCCCCAGCCACATTCTGGTGAGGGATCTGGGGTTTGCTGGTACCACTGCCACTTCTGCTTTCTTGAGTATTCTGCACGTTCTTTCGTACTTGCACCTTAGGCATGGATCCTGAAGAGGGTTTCTCTATAGGAAATCCTTTCCTCATGGAGTGATGACCTTTCTCCACAGAGTACCTATTCTCTACTGTGTTACCTTTCTCAAAAGTGCACCTGCTTTGGGAAGACTGACCTCTCTCTCCAGAATGAACTTTCCGGAAAGAGCAACCCTTCTGTTCCACGCGACCTTTCTTGGCTGAGAGCTGTCTCTCTGCAGGGCGACTTTTCTTAGAAAGATGACCTCTCTCCTCTGAGTGAACTTCCTCTACAGAGCGAAATCTCTTGGTGGGTAGACCTTTCTCTGCAGGACGTCTTTTTTTGGGAGGACAACTTCTCTCAGCAGACAGATGTTTCTCAGCATGACGGCTTTTCTTCGGAGGCCGACCTCTTCCTGCGGGGCGATCTTTCCTTGCAGAGGGTAGCCTCTCTGCAGAGTCACCCTTCTGAGCTGAGTGACCCTCCTTTGCTGGGCAGCTTTTCTTTGAAGACTGAACTCTCCCTGCAAGGCGATCTTCACCTGCAGAGGGTCCTCTCCTTGCTGTGTTACCCCTCTGGACTGAGTGACCTTCCTCTGCAGGGAGGTTTTTCTTCTGACGCTGACCTCTCCCTGTGGGGTAATCTTCACCTACAGAGAGTTCCCTCTCTACATAGTTACCCCTATCCACTGAGCGACCATTCTCTGCAGGGTGGCTTTTGGTGAGGCGACCTTTCCCTGTGGGACGATTTTTCCTTGCAAATAATTCTTTCTTTGCATAGTTACCCTTTTCCACTGAGCTACCCTCCTCTGCACGGAGGCTTTTCTTCCAAGGCCGACCTCTCCATGTGGGGTGATCTTCACCTGAAGAGAGTCCCCTCTCTGCATAGTTACCCCTCTCAGTTGAGTGACCATTCTCTGCAGGGTAGCTTTTCTTTGAAGGCTGACCTCTCCCTGCAGGGATATCTTCCCCTGCAAAGAGTCCCCTCTTTGCATAGGTAAACCTTTCCACTGAACAATCCTCCTCTGTAGTGTGGCTTATGTTGGGGTGACCTCTCCCTGTGCAGCAATCATTCCTGGCAGAGGGTCCTCTCTCTGAATAGTTACCCCTTTCCACCCAGCAACCCTCCTCTGCAGGGTGGCTTTTAGTGAGCTGACCTCTCCCTGTGTGGCGATCTTTCCCAGCAGAGGGTCCTCTCTTTACAGAGTTACCATTCTGGGATGAATGAACCTGCTCTGCAGGGTGGCTTTTCATGGGGCGATCTCTCCCTGAAGAGTGATCTTCACCTGAAGAGGGACTCCCAGCCAAGCTACCCCTTTCAACTGAGTAACCCTCCCGTGCAGAGCGGCTTTTGTTCTTAAGCCGACCTCTCCCTGTGGGGCGATCTTCACCTGTAGAGGGTCTTCTCTCCACAGCCTTACCCCATTCGACTGAGCGAGCCTCCTCTGAAGGGCAGCTTTTCTTCCTAGGTCGACCTCTCGCTGTGGGGTGACCTTCACCTGTAGATGGTCTTCTCTCCACAGAGTTACCCCATTCGACTGAGCGAGCCTCCTCTGCTGGGTGGCTTTTCTTCTTAGGTCGACCTCTCCCTGTGGAGTGACCTTCACCTGTAGAGGGTCTTTTCTCCACAGAGTTACCCCTTTCGACTGAGGGAGCCTCCTCTGCAGGGCGGCTTTTCTTCCTAGGTCGACCTCTCCCTGTGGGGCCATCTTCACCTGTGGAGGGTCTTCTCTCCACAGAGTTACCCCATTCGACTGAGTGAGCCTCCTCTGCAGGGCGGCTTTTCTTCCTAGGTCGACCTCTCCCTGTGCGGCCATCTTCACCTGTAGAGGGTCTTCTCTCCACAGAGTTACCCCATTCGACTGAGCGGGCCTCCTCTGCAGGGCGGCTTTTCTTCCTAGGTCGACCTCTCCCTGTGGGGCCATCTTCACCTGTAGAGGGTCTTCTCTCCACAGAGTTACCCCATTCGACTGAGCAAACCTCCTCTGCAGGGCGGCTTTTCTTCTTAGGTCGACTTCTCCCTGTGGGGCCATCTTCACCTGTAGAGGGTCTTCTCTCCACAAAGTTACCCCATTCAACTGAGCAAGCCTCCTCCACAAGGCGGCTTTTCTTCCTAGGTCGACCTCTCCCTGTGGGGTGACCTTCACCTGTAGAGGGTCTGCTCTCCACAGAGTTACCCCATTCGACTGAGCGAGCCTCCTCCGCAGGGTGGCTTTTCTTCCTAGGTCGACTTCTCCCTGTGGGGCCATCTTCACCTGTAGAGGGTCTTCTCTCCACAAAGTTACCCCATTCAACTGAGCAAGCCTCCTCCACAAGGCGGCTTTTCTTCCTAGGTCGACCTCTCCCTGTGGGGTGACCTTCACCTGTAGAGGGTCTTCTCTCCACAGAGTTACCCCATTCGACTGAGCGAGCCTCCTCTGCAGGGTGGCTTTTGTTCTTAGGTCGACCTCTCCCTGTGGGGCCATCTTCACCTGTAGAGGGTCTTCTCTCCACAAAGTTACCCCATTCAACTGAGCGACCCTCCTCTGCAGGGTGGCTTTTCTTCTTAGGTCGACCTCTCCCTGTGGGGTGACCTTCACCTGTAAAGGGTCTTTTCTCCACAGAGTTACCCCATTCGACTGAGTGAGCCTCCTCTGCAGGGCGGCTTTTCTTCCTAGGTCGACCTCTCCCTGTGGGGCCATCTTCACCTGTAGAGGGTCTTCTCTCCACAGAGTTACCCCATTCGACTGAGCAAACCTCCTCTGCAGGGCGGCTTTTCTTCTTAGGTCGACTTCTCCCTGTGGGGCCATCTTCACCTGTAGAGGGTCTTCTCTCCACAAAGTTACCCCATTCAACTGAGCAAGCCTCCTCCACAAGGCGGCTTTTCTTCCTAGGTCGACCTCTCCCTGTGGGGTGACCTTCACCTGTAGAGGGTCTTCTCTCCACAGAGTTACCCCATTCGACTGAGCGAACCTCATCTGCAGAGCGGATTTTCTTCCTGAGCTGACCTCTCCCTCTGGGGCGATCTTCACCTGTAGAGGGTCTTCTCTCCACAAAGTTACCCCATTCAACTGAGCGACCCTCCTCTGCAGGATGGCTTTTCTTCTTAGGTCGACCTCTCCCTGTGGGGTGACCTTCACCTGTAGAGGGTCTTTTCTCCACAGAGTTACCCCATTCAACTGAGCGACCCTCCTCTGCAGGGTGGCTTTTCTTCCTAGGTCGACCTCTCCCTGTGGGGTGACCTTCACCTGTAGAGGGTCTTCTCTCCACAGAGTTACGCCATTCGACTGAGTGAGCCTCCTCTGCAGGGCGGCTTTTCTTCTTAGGTCCACCTCTCGCTGTGGGGCCATCTTCACCTGTAGAGGGTCTTCTCTCCACAGAGTTACCCCATTCGACTGAGCAAGCCTCCTCCACAAGGCGGCTTTTCTTCTTAGGTCGACCTCTCCCTGTGGGGCCATCTTCACCTGTAGAGGGTCTTCTCTCCACAAAGTTACCCCATTCAACTGAGTGACCCTCCTCTGCAGGGTGGCTTTTCTTCTTAGGTCGACCTCTCCCTGTGGGGTGACCTTCACCTGTAGAGGGTCTTTTCTCCACAGAGTTACCCCATTCGACTGAGTGAGCCTCCTCTGCAGGGCGGCTTTTCTTCCTAGGTCGACCTCTCCCTGTGGGGTGACCTTCACCTGTAGAGGGTCTTCTCTCCATAGAGTTACCCCATTCGACTGAGCGAGCCTCCTCTGCAGGGTGGCTTTTCTTCTTAGGTCGACCTCTCCCTGTGGGGCCATCTTCACCTGTAGAGGGTCTTCTCTCCACAGAGTTACCCCATTCGACTGAGCGAGCCTCCTCCACAAGGCGGCTTTTCTTCCTAGGTCGACCTCTCCCTGTGGGGCCATCTTCACCTGTAGAGGGTCTTCTCTCCACAGAGTTACCCCATTCGACTGAGCAAACCTCCTCTGCAGGGCGGCTTTTCTTCTTAGGTCGACTTCTCCCTGTGGGGCCATCTTCACCTGTAGAGGGTCTTTTCTCCACAGAGTTACCCCATTCCACTGAGCGAGCCTCCTCTGCTGGGTGGCTTTTCTTCCTAGGTCGACCTCTCCCTGTAGGGCGATCTTCACCTGTAGAGGGTCTTCTCTCCACAAAGTTACCCCATTCAACTGAGTGACCCTCCTCTGCAGGGTGGATTTTCTTCTTAAGCTGACCTCTCCCTGTGGGGCGATCTTTACCTGTAGAGGGTCTTTTCTCCACAGAATTACCCCATTCAACTGAGCGAGCCTCCTCTGCTGGGTGGCTTTTCTTCCTAGGTCGACCTCTCCCTGTGGGGCGATCTTCACCTGTAGAGGGTCTTCTCTCCACAGAGTTACCCCATTCGACTGAGCGAGCCTCCTCTGCAGGGCAGCTTTTCTTCCTAGGTCGACCTCTCCCTGTGGGGCGATCTTCACCTGTAGAGGGTCTTCTCTCCACAAAGTTACCCCATTCAACTGAGTGACCCTCCTCTGCAGGGTGGATTTTCTTCTTAAGCTGACCTCTCCCTGTGGGGCGATCTTTACCTGTAGAGGGTCTTTTCTCCACAGAGTTACCCCATTCGACTGAGCGAGCCTCCTCTGCAGGGTGGCTTTTCTTCCTAGGTCGACCTCTCCCTGTGGGGTGACCTTCACCTGTAGAGGGTCTTCTCTCCACAGAGTTACCCCATTCGACTGAGCGAGCTTCCTGTGCAGGGCGGCTTTTGTTCGTAAGCCGACCTCTCCCTGCGTGGCGATCTTTCTCTGTAGACAGTTTTCTCTTCACAGAACAGCCTCTCTCTATCTGGTGCTTTCTCTCTGCAGAGCTAAGTTTCTCAGCTGAGGGATCTTTCTCTTCTAGGTGATAGTTCTCAGTAGAGGGACCTCTCCCATCCAAGCAACCTTTCTCAGTAGGTGGACCCTTCTTAGGAGAAAGACCTTTCTTTGCAGGTTGACCTCTCTTGATAGGGCGGCCTCTCTCACCATAGGGACCTCTCTCAGGGAAACTACCTTCTTTTGCAGAATGACCTTTTTTTGTAGGACGACTTTTCTTGATAAGGCGACCTCTTTCTGCCAGAAGATCTTTCTCAGCAGAGAGATGCTTTTCGGGTGAGCAACTTTTCTCAGAAAAGTGACGCCTCTTCCCAGAGAGGTGCCTCTCAGAGTGGTGCTTTGCGGCAGAGGAACTTTTCCGTGTAGTACGACCTTTTACATCAGAAGGGTGATTCTTGACAGTGGAACTCTTCTCTGTAGCACGATGTTTTTCAGCACCACGATGTTTCTCCGCTGACAGAAGTTTCTCAGCTGAGGGGCTCTTAACCATAGTGCAGCGCTTCTCAGCAATGTGATACTTTTCAGTGGAGGGACTTTTCTCTGTTGTGCAGGTTTGCTCATCAGAGTGACTTCTCCAGTGACTTTTTGTGGCAGAGCGGCCCCGTGGTCTTCCTGGAAGAGCTGGTTGAAGACTCCTCAGCTCGGTGGATTTCTGTCTTGAGGAGAGATTTCTCACCTTTCCGACCTGCCTGTAGCTTGGCCTCGGCTTCACGAAATCATCTTCTTCAGCAAAATGCTGGTCACGAACATGAGGTCCTTTCTTTCTGGAACTCATTGAAGCAATCTTCTTGCTTTATCGTCAAAGAACTAATGAATTCCCAGATTTTCTGGATTATCTGGAAAAAATGGACTGGGAACATAGCCCAGAAGTCTGTAGTCTGAATTAGTTCTATAACCAGGATCAAATTTCCTGATTGTTAATCAAATTTAGCTCTTTTAAAGGACTGTGGAGGAGCGGCAGTGAAGAGCCTGCTGCTTGTCCAACCGCCAGCACGAAGTCAGGTTTCTCTGGCAACTATCTGTACACAAACGTCATCTTGGGGCGGGACTATGCCTGTCAACCAATCAGTAGTCTTATGTAAATTGTACTATGTTCCATAGCCAAATGATTGGACTACCACTCTGATGTCATAGTAATGGCGCGTGGGGGGAGGAGCCTTCCTTTTCTTTACTTTTTTTAAAAAGACCAGGTTGTCCTTAAGCTCACAAAGATCCCCCAAACTTCTGCCTCCTCAGTGCTGACATTAAAGGCATGCATGCCCTACTTATCTTTCTTGATCAATGCGACTTCCTTCCTCTGACTCTTTCTCTCTGCCTAAATCACTTGGTTCTTACTCTTCAATCCTGAGTGCAAGGGTGTGGAGAAACTCTAGACTTGTGGTCCCTGCAGCCCAGAGGGAGAAAAGAAAGGCGTGTCACCTCCAGCCTCTCATCACTGAAAAAGAATGTGTAGATGTAATTCTAAACAGTCTTATTAAATAAGAAACACAGAGCAAAATAAAGAATTAAAAGCCCAGAGATTGAGCAGTAGCCAAGAGCTAAGACCACTTTGTTGTACCACTTGCTGCTGTCCTTCCCCTGAGAGGAAGAGAGACCTTCTTCCTATGTCCTGTCTTTTTATTGCCTTTCTGTTTTGCCTTCTCATTGGTTCTAAACCCAACCAAATGACTTCCTCGTCACTGCCTGTTTATACAGACCTCCAGGTCTCTATGGTTTGTACTGAGATTAAAGGTTCAGGTCACCACTTGGCTGTGTCCTTGAACCCACAGAGATTCTGCCTGCCATGTGATTGGATTAAGGGCATGTGCCACCACTGCCAGACTTCTGCTAAATGGTTTGCTCTTAGCTCTGATCCCCAGGCAACTTTATTTATTAACATACAAATAAAATCATATTTCAGTACTAATAAAATATCACCATGAATAGGTCTCTTTCCATCCTCCCTTTCTCCATTGCCTCCAGGATTGGGTCACTTCTGAGTGTGACAATGAGTTCATTTTCATTCACCCTGAGAATGTAAGAATAATAAATTTATGTATTAAACTATGTGTCTCAAAAATATACAGATAGACTGAAAGTTTAAAAAAATGAGAAAAGATACAAGATATTAATTGCAACCCTAAGAAAGCTAAAGTGGCAATATATGTATCAGACAAAACACACTTTAAAACAAAACATTACAGGATAAACAATGCTTTCTAATGATGAAAGGATTTAACCATCAGGAGCTATCACAATTATGAACATGTAATCATCTAAGAACAGAAAACAAAATACATGAAGCAAAAAGTCACAGAAATACAATAGACAATTCAAAAATACTAGCTGGAGATTTCAATAACTACTTTCAGTAACAGAACAATAGAGAAAAGTTAACAATGAGATAAAAAAAAAACTTGAGCAACACTAAGAACCAAATAGTCCTACAAATACATCTACACAACAATCCACTTAAGAGTAGCAGAATAGACATGTTTCTCAAGTGCATGTAGAACATTCTCAATGTTAGATCATACAGTTGCAAGAAGAAAAAGAAAATAAAGGTATAGAATCAAGTATGCTCTTTAACCACAATGGAATGGCATTAGAAATCAATAATAAGGAAATTATGAAAATAAAAATCTATGAAAATTGAATAGTATAAAAATGCATAAAAGAAGAAATTAAAAAGAGAAGTTAGAAAACACACACCTGGTAGAGAAGGCCTACAATCCCAACCACTGGACAGCTAAAGCAGGAGAATTGAAAGTTCAACTACAGAGGAAATACATTGGAAGTTAAAAATGTAAATGAAGACAAAATATAGGAATATCTATAAGACATTACTAAATTAGTGCTTAGGGAAATTTTTAAATGATGAGTGCCTGTTTAAAGAAAAAAACAACAAGAAACGGGGGCTAGAGAGATGGTGCAGCAGTTACAAGCCCTTGCTGTGTTGGGACCAGCCAACTTGTCAAACAGCACCTGAATAGGGGAGTGAGGCTTAAGAAAGAAAGAGACAGAAGATAGAATTGGGAGGGCTCTCAGTGAATACTGCAGCAGCCTCAAATTTATTTCTCATAGTCTTTTTATACCCAAAGCAAGGGGGGCAAAAGACTTCTTTACCATGATTCAAGAAACCAACAAGAGTAAACATCCTGAATTCTCAAAACATCTAGTAACCACTCCTTTAGCCAAATATCCTGTTATTTGGCCTTGAGGAGCAAAAACCAGCTTGAACTCTCTGGCCTTAAGTCAAGATGGAATTAAGCCATAAGCTGGAGTCACTGTGGGTTCCCACATTGCTGTTCTTGCAAAGGACCCTAGTTTGATTCCCACAAGCCACATCCAGTAGTCAAAAACATTTGTAACTATAGGTTCAAGGGATATGACTCTCTGTGGACTCTTCAAGAACCCATATATACATGCTCATACATACAAAGATCACACACACACACACACACACACACACACACACACACACACACACATTTTTAAATCTTTTTTTAAAAAGTATCAGCTCAATAACCTGACCTTTTCTCTCAAGAAACTGGAAAATAAATAAGTAAACCTGAAACAAGAAAAAAGTATAAAATAATGGAGATTTGAGTGGAAATTAATAAAATATAGACTAGAAAAATAGTATATAAAATCAATTATCCCACTTTCATAATGGTGGGAAACATGGTGCTAGGTAGTCACGCACGTGCCTGAGAACTTACATTGTGATCCACTTGGTCTTGCATTGGCTTTTGAACAAGGCCACAACTTCCTAATCCTTTTCAGATGGCTCCACTAACTAGGAACCAAGCATTCGAACAGATAAGCCTACAGGGAGCATTCTCATTCAAATCACCACAAAACAAATTAGCTTTTGGTTAGATTGAGCAAGAAAGTTTACTGAGAAAAGTAGAGAATGTTCCAGTTACTAGAATTAGAAATAATCCATAAGATAGAATGGCAGCATGGTTGAGCCCCATCCCACATAAAACTCCCTTAAACCTTTCTCAAGGCTCTGCTTTATCACCACATTCAGAACTACAATGTCTACCTTTTCTGCTGGGCCTCTGAACTTGTATCTTCATAGAATTCTTTTGCCTTACACCATTTTGCCTTATGTTTTGGGCCTACTTATGTTTCTGCCTCTCCAAACCTGGAAAATCCTGCTTGTAGGTAAAAGCACTTCAGGTTGTGAGCTCCCATATGCAGACACACACCAACTGGTTATTGATATATAGATCACTGGATTCAATCTTACAGAAGTTAAATATCTTTTGGGTATAGATAATACTGAACAAATTGTTTCATGCTGTTCTACTCTACTGAGAAAACAGATCTGGAGTTGGATTTGGGCCCATTTGCTTTAGACCCAGGCATGTTTGTTTACAAGTTTCCTCAAAAGTCTTTGTCCTGGGTCAGGCTGTCAACTTAACCTCTGCGACAGGGAAAAGGAGAGCAAAACAGGACAACACAGGAAAAGACACTATGTGCTTTAAAATAGCTAAAAAGTAAACTATTCACAATAAGGATCGCTGTTGCTTATCACATACTCCATTTTTTGGTTTTATTTAACTCTAAATATGCCCCTCCTTTTCCTTGGTTTCGTTTACTATCTTTAGAGCTTTTATTGAAACAAACTTTGTGTATTTTAGGATTTATAAACTCATTGAGTATGATTTTAAAAATCTATGTATAGATAATTTTAATTTGCTATAACAACATACCATGTATGTAACTTGGATTCAACTATTGTCTAGGAAAAGATTGTGTGCCTGATGGGCTAACCTTGGAGTACATGTGGCTGGCTGCCGTCTTAGCTGATGACCTATGCTTACCTTGGATTACATAACAACCATATGGCTTGCCACCATCTCAGCAGCCATGTGACTCAGACACTATCTTTACTAGGATTAAAGAAAGGGCATGCCATGTGACTTTATCACCATTGTGGAGAGAGAGAGCTATTTTTATATCCCATCGCATTGTATTCTGTATATGTTGTCAATATTAAGTCCAAAGCAAGTAAAAAAAAAAAGTTTGAAGTAAACTTAAACTTTAATGTAAAATAATATTCAAAATCTTGTATATAAATTGGTTATAAAAGACTGAATACTTGAATAAAATGGGTTAAATTTCAATATACTTGCATTGCAGGAAACCCCCTAAGCTCAAGCGGTTCCCTTGGATAGAGCACAAGTTCTCTTGGGTAAGCTGGGTAAGCTTTTTACTATAGTAAGCTGCATGCTAGCCACTTTTCAGGACAAGGATTCACGGAAAATAAGACCTGCCAGAAGTCTGCTGCTTCTGCCTCTAGCTGCGTAGGCCTGACCATCTCCAGCCATGTAAGCCAAGCCAGGAAAAAAAATCCTCTTTATCTTAAAGGTAAATTACTCCTCATATCAACAACAGCGCAGATAGATTCTCTTACCCAGTGGAGGATCTCAGAGTCTACACCCACATCCTAAATGTCTCAAACAACAGAGAGACAAATAGCATTACTCTGCCCTCAATGTCTCGTGTGGTGACATAAGAGGATGCTGTGAACAGGGGAACCTTGTAGCTAAGCATTCACCAACTGGTATGGACCTGCATGCTAGTTCAATTGGCCGTGCCCTTTACCCTGGCATCAATTCTTTCTCTTATTAAAAGCTAATTACAGGGTAAAAGCTAATTACTTAACTACCCATGTTCCCTTATTACAGGAGGATGCCAGACACTCTGTCATCCAACTCACAACTTTGGAAAATTGTACAAAATATCTAAGAGGTATCATTGACAGCTGGTTTTATATCTGTAGAGTCAACAAATGATTCTATTAAGTGATGTCTCAAACCTTTAGATTGGAAGATGACTTAAATAAAGGAGGTTCTCTCCAACCTGAACTCACTTGTGGTGCTTTGAGAAAATAATCTAGTCTCTACGCAGACTGAGAGCTCCAGGGCCAATGCCTTTGCTCTCACCTTGAAGCCTACAAGGAGTATAAGGGTTTTCTCTGCCAGTGGTGCTTGTGGGAAACATCCTAAGAAATTCCAGAAGCCAAAGTTCATTTAATTTGGCTATCTTGCTTTACAAATTATGCCTCTAAACAACCATTTATTTTTATAAAATGATGTTAAAAAACATGCTTACTGCTGTCAGAATGTGGTAACCTAGAGATTTGTCCATCAGCAGGAGGAGTAAAGAGCTGGCTTAGCCTTCTTTGTCAAATCAGTCCATGTTACAGTATTTATTACAGATTTGACATGACTGGCTGCTTTCATCTTTCATCTGTTGGTTGAGGGTATGGAATGAAAACATTGTAGAGAATTTTTTAAAGGCTCTGTTAATAGGGTTAATTTTAGAAAACTTTGTAAAGTGAATCATTTACTCTAAGCAAGGCCATCACTGTCTCCGAGACTATACTTTTTTAATTGGAAATTATTTCTTGGGATGGAATACAACTCAGAATTAAATTGTCTCTTTATACAGTCTGACAATATAAAATATATTTACTATATAGTCTTGGAATATAGGTACAACAATTTGATGCTAACAAATATATATATTAAGTCATGTATTCAAATTCTGGATATGGTCATTTAAAGTAATGGACCCAATTTTTAAAATTTCACCTTATCAAATTGTTTCTAACCAAAAATTTGTTTTACTTAAAATACTCTGGTTTTGTTCATTAAATAATAGGTGGTATTGTTAATATTTTAATAAAATATACAAAGCTTATCATATGTGGAAGCAAGGAATACCACTTAAGACACTTTCTGTTCAGATTCGTTCCTTGGATGCTGACTTTGACTTCTTTTTCAAAGCTTCCAGGTACTTGTCCCTTATGCAAGAGTCTGATGTAAACAAACAGCTAATTACAGTCACCTTATCCTTCTATAGAGCTCTGGTACATGGTTCAGCCAGTTGTACAGTTGCACTTAATTCATGCTAATCTTGATGTAAGAGTTTTTCTCCTGTGATGTTCCCCACAAAGTTGTACAGTTATTACCTCTTGACTGATATTCTGGATCAACCAACTGTCAAGTTTTCTCATGGCCCTTTGGATGGACCCTCTTCTGAGGCACTCTATCTGCTGTTCCCCTCATTACCCTTCTGTCAGCCTTGAAGCAGTTACCAAGAGATCAGCCCCCCAAACCTCTAAAAGGGGATTAATAGGCCATGCGCCATCAACTCACCACTTTTCTTGCCACTCTGGATGTTGTTTTTAGGACTCAGAACTGAAACAGCTGGACTGAAGCCTTCTTTGCATCAATTAACCTCTCTGTCTCACCAGTTCAAATCAGCTTAACATCCTTCAGGACCAGATCAACTTCTTGACTTCTACAGTACTCCAAGATTAAAAAGAACTAGATCTGACCACTGTGATGAAACTTGTGCCATCTCCACAAATGATGCTGCTTCTGTCCACATCAACGAATCCTAACTGGTTTGAGATGGAGCCTAGAGACAGGGACCAGACAAAAATTCCTTCTAGTTCCCTCCTACTCTGGCTCCTCTCCTGGATCACTCTTTCCCCTTTATTATCCTCATACCTATGTTGTTTCCTTGTCTTTTAAATGTTTTATTTACTGAATGTTTACTTACTTCACCCTAAACCCAAACAAAATGTTCCATAAAAGCTCTCCCAATAGCTCTCACCCTACAACAGCTCCATTTGTTCCTTATATAAAGTTCCTTATATAAAGTTTCAGATCAGATATGAATTCTCAGCTACTGCCCAGTGCCATGCCTTCCTGCCCACTGCCATGCTCCCCACCATGATGATTATGGACTAACCCTCTGAAACTGTAAGCAAGCCCCTAGTTAAATGCTTTCTTTTATAAGCTGTCTTGGTTATGTTGTCTTTTCACAGTAATAGTACAGTAACTAAGTTGGTAACAGAGTGTGGGGTATTGCTATAATAGGCCTAACCATGCTACTCTTTTTTACTTTAGGACTTTGGATTAGGTAAGAGTTGGATGCTGTAATCAGGGCTTAATGGGCCATCCTAGTAGGACCTTGGAAGACAGTATACTATGGAAAACAATGTGGACCATGGAGACCCACCTCAAGAGGTTTCAGGGGTGATGAATACTAGAGACAATTCTTGTGATATTTTAGCAAAGAATGTGGCTGCTTTCTGTAGCAGGCTTTCTTGGACTGCCAGCCCCCAAATTATGACATGGAGACTTATTATTAGTTATGAATGCTCAGCCTTATCTTATGCTTGTTCCACTAGCTCTTATAACTTAACTTAACCTGTTTCTCTTCATCTATGTTTTGCCTTGGGGCTTTTATCTTTCATTCTGTATGCCCTACTTTTCCTGCTTCCTCCATGTCTGGCTGGCTGGTGGCTGCCTGCCTGGCTGGCCCCTGGTGTCTCCCTCTCTTTTCTCCCTCATTCTCTCTTGAGCCTGGATTCCTCCTACTACTTATTCTCTCTGTCTGACAGCCTTGTCTATCCCCCTACTACCTAGCTATTGGCTATTCAGCTTTTTATTAGACCAATCAGGTACCTTAGGCAGGCAAGGTAAAACAAATGAAACACATAGATAGGATAGGATAATAAGGTAGATTACTGTATCTACTTGTAAACTAAATCAGTAACTATCAGCTTTAGATAATTTGCATTGGTTGTACTGCAAACTTTTCAGGACGGTTCCAAGATGGCTAGCTGAGATGGTCCATCATACTACACTTTTATCTAGAACTTCAAATAAGCTTTACCCATAACTCGGAGACTAACTAGGAATATTACAGCCAGTTCCTATGAGACATAACCATTGTTTTAATTTTCACAGGATCTCACAGAGATACTGTCTCACCCCCCAAACAGCAGGAAGCAATTGCCTTGAGTCTCAGAAGAGATTTTGAACTTTTAAACAATGTTGAGACTATAAAAGACTATAGGGATGTTTGAAGTTGGACTAAATGCATTTTGTATTTTGATGTGGCTAAAAGCCTATAGGAGGCAGGGAGTGAATTGTGGTTGAGTAAAATGTCTACCATGAACACATGTATTTAAATGTTTGGCTCCTGAATGGTGGACTGTTTAGAAAGTATTAAGAGGTATGGTCTTGTTGGAGGAGTTGTTTCACTGGGGTGGGATTTGAGGTTTAAAAAGTCAACTGCTAGGCTCAGTCTCTGTCTTATTTAGGGTTCTATTGCTGTGATGAAACACCATAAACAAAAAGCAAATTGGGGAGAAAAAGGTTTATTTCAGCTTACAGCTGTACATCACAATCCACTATTGAAGGAAGTCAGGACAGGAACTCAAACAGGTCAGGATCCTGGAGGCAGGAGCTGATGCAGAGGCCATAGACAGATGCTGCTTGCTGGCTTGCTCCTCATGGCTTGCTCAACCTCCTTTCTTACAGAACCCAGGACTAGCAGGCCGGGGATGGCACCACCCACCATGGGCTGGGCTCTCCCCCATTGATCACTAATTGAGAAAATGCCTTACAGCTGGATTTTATAGACATTTCCTCAACTGAGACTCTTTCCTCTCTGATGACTCTAGCTTGTGTCAAGCTGATACACAAAAGCAGCCAGTACAACCTCTCTCCCCGCTTCTAACTCTCTCCCTCTCTCCCTTTCTCTCTCTGCCTGCTACTTTTGGATCAGATATGAGCTTCCAGCTACTGCTCCAGTGCCATGCCTGCCTGCCCATTACCATGCTTCCTACCATGGTGATCATGGACTAACCCTCTGAATCTGTAAGTAAGCCCCCAGTTAAATGTTTTCTTTCATAAGCTGCCTTAGTCATGATGTCTCTTCACAACAATAGAACAGTAACTAAGACACTGTATGCTAATAAGTTAGACAACCTAGGTAAAAATGGAAACAAAAATTTATGAAGATACAAACTATCAAAGTAGACTTAAATATGAAAATTCCTTATGAAATCCCACTAGTTTGTAAGTTAATTGAAAATAGTATTTTGAAGGCATTTTAGTTGAAGTACCCTACATTAGTGAACATAGCTACTCCTAGATGACATGTGTTATTAATAAAATTTTCAATACCAGACACAGGTTACTTCCCTATGAGATATTGCTCAGAGAAGATCCAGAGGCTCCCAAAACAATACAGGTTATTCCTTTTGCTGTTGGTTGCCAACCATAACTAGATTTCAAGACAATGTTGGTGAAAAAAAAACACATATTTTGGTTACAGGACACAAAGAAGTAAATCTTGGACTGACCAGGAAAGTCTCCCTCCGTTCATAATGCTGGAAGGTACTGTGAAAGCTGCTGGGGAGAAAAAAAATAATAAGTGGTGTTAGCCAGGACTGAACCCTGCATGCTGCAATACTATCTACCAGGCAAGATGTGCCCACTGGTATAATAATGGCAAAACTGTTATCAAACTGACTTCTAAATGTAAACATTTAGAAGTCAGTTTGATAACATTTGTGCTGCTCCTAATCTTGGTCAGGGAATCTCCTTATTGCTATGGTACTGTTTAATGAAGAGACACATTATCATTCAAAGTGCTGAGAATAAGTGCCTAGGAATACTAAGGTGCAAATGGGATATCTATATCAACACCTCCTGAAAAGGCTCAGAAAACACCATAGAAGAGGGGGAAGAAAGAGTATAAGAAATAGAAAATGGAGAACTGTGCTGTGAAATGCCGTCCTTTGGACATGACATGGTTGTTGAATACATAAAGTCACAGCAGACATGGTTACTGATACAAGACCCACACAAGATCAAGAGTTAAAATTTCCAGCTTGGAGAAGAGATGGACTGCCAAGACCCCACCCCAGCTGAAGTGCTATTGGCAGTTGATTTCAGGGGGAGGGAGAGTTACCTTTCCTTACAAGTATGGCCACTGGAAGGTTGCTCATGCTTGAGTGTATGACCCCATACCCATGTGTGTATGGTCAACTAATTGGACTCAGTATATTAAAATATTAAGTAAATAAGTAATTATTAAAAAAGAGGACATGATGGAGTCTGTGATGTCTGTGGTCTGTGGTGCCATCAAAGGCCACATGGATGCCCAGGGTTTAGGCTGCATCCTGTGGCCATGTGGGTATCCAAAGACCATGCTGTCACTGGGGCCATGGTGTTGTCTGGACCAGGGCTGCTGCCGAGGGCCATGTCTGGGTCAATGGCCCTACCATAGAGAAGGTCTATGTTGATATCTGTGCCTCATTATACCATCAAAGGCAATGCCAATGCCAGGGGTCAGGGCTACAACCTGGGGCCATGCTGATCTGACTAGCAAGCACTGCCACCTGGGGCCATGGTGACATCTGAGCCTGGGCTGCTGCCAAGGACCCTGTCTGGGTCTATTGCCCTACAGCAACCAGGGTCTGGACTGATGTTCATGCCTCGTGTTACCACAGGGGGGTTATAGGGACTATATGTGTTGAAATCTGAGGGCAGTGCTGAGCCAGCCCTGTCCCTGGGATAGCTGTCCCTACCCCTCACTGGACACTACAGCAGGAGAGCTGGCACCACCCCCATGGGAAAACTGACCCCAGAACTTGGTAGAGATGGCCCCACCCTCACCACAGGTATGAGAGAGCTGGCCCCGATGGCATGGCCGTAGGAGAGCTGGCTCTATCCCTCACCTGAGGGTCTGGTCCCAATGGCCCAGACAGACCACCTCAACTACCACCCAGACCCACAACCTGGGCCTTGGATGGACCTACCCTAACATATGCTCCATCTATGACCTGCTGGAGTGTGCAAAGGGACTAGTCCTGCAGAACAATAACCGCAGGTTCTCCATGTCTCAGAACAACAACAGGATATCCAAGAGGAGTTTCAGTGAGGGCCCCATGATGATGGTATACCAGAAACCATAGGCCTTGAACCAGACCAATGACTCATTGCAATGAACATTTTGCAGGTGGGGCTAATTGGACAAAAAGATATACTGCATGACACACTGCAGCTCCCAGTGCAACTAGGATGAGTGAAGAAGTTTTGGAAAGATGGAGGAGTGAAGTGGATTTTTTTGTTTGTTTATTTGTTTTGTTTTGTTTTTTTAATTAATTTGGGGGGCATGTTGCAGGGGTGGAGACAGATATGGAGGGGCTGGGAAGTGAGTGGGATTGGGGTGCATGATGTGAAATTTCCAAATAATCAATAAAAATTAATTTAAAATAAAAAAGAGGACATGAAATTAGGAAAAATATGCAAATTGAGTGCCCTGAGGAGAATTGGAAAGGGAATGAGGGGTAGATATGATCAAGATACATTATATGCATTCATGAAATTTTGGAGAATGAAAATAATATAAAATATCTAGAGACCCTATGTTGGTTAGGTTTTGTACACTTAACACAAACTAGAGTCATCTAGGAAGAACCTCAATTAAGGAATTGGCCTATCAGATTGACCTATGGGCAAATGTGTAGGGCATTTTTCTGATCAATGATTAATGTGGGAGGGCCCAGCCCATTGTGAATGATACCTCCTATGGACAGGTGGTCTTAGGTTGTGTAAGAAAGTAAACTGAGCAAACAATGGGGAACAATCCAGTAAACAGCATCTCTCCATGCTTCTGCTTCTCCATCTGCTTCTGCTTCCGATTCTGCTTGAGTTCCTTCTCTGACTTCCCTCAGTAATAGACTATGATTGGGATGTGTGAGAGAAATAAATGCTCACTCCCAACCTAACTTGCTTTTCATCAGTGTTTTATCACAGTGACAGAAAATTATTAGGACAGACCCAAACCTAGTAAGGAGATTGAATCTGGAATCAAAAGTATCCCAACAAAGAAAAGCCCAGGATCAGATGGCTTCACTGTTGAATTCTATAAGTCATTTTTAGAATAATTAACATCAATATTTCCCAAACTTTCCCAACAAAACAGAAGATGAGGGAGTAAGTCCTAACTTATTACCCCAATATCAAAGCCAGAAAAAGGCACTGCAAGAAAAAAAAATAGTGCAGACCAAATATGTTACAGATCTCAATGCTGGAAATCTCAACAAAAGACTAGCGAACCAATCCAACAACATATGAAAAGAATTCTAACTATAACTAAATAGGAATAATCACAAGAATGTAAGGTTTATTTGATATATGAAAAGCAATTCATATAATGTCATATTAATAACAAAAAATGCATGATCATATTAATAAACACAGAAACAACATTTGACAAAAATGTAACACCCGTTCATAAATGCAAAACACTAGGCAAACTAGAGAGGACCTTCTTCAATCTCATAAGAGATGTCTATACATATAAAAGCCTGTGGCTAACATTCTATTTGATGAGCAAAAGAAAGACAACAATATAAGAAACAACATGAGGATGCCCTCCCTAGATACTTCTAAGCAACACTATACTAAAGGTTCTAGCTAGGAGTGGTAGACAAGAAAGAAAAAACAATAGCATTTACCTTGAATGAGAAAAAGGTAAAATTATTGCTTTTTACAGACATCTTTGATACAAAAATCCTAGGGAATTCACTATTTAACTGTATAACTAATAAATGAGCCCAGCTAGCTTGTAGGATGCAAGATCAATATACAAACATCAATTGCACTTTTCTACACTAGAAATGAACAGCCTGATATAAAATTAAGAAAATAATTTCATTCAAAATACCAACAAAAGAAAAAGGCTTACAGATAAATTTAACAAAAAAAATAAAACTCATATTGTACAATTATAAAACACTGTGGAAATAATTAAAGAGACTCTAAATAAATGGGAAAGCATCTTATGCCATGGATAAATAGAATTAATACTGTTATGCTGGCCATAGTCTGCAAATTGATATCTATGTTCAACACAATTCCTATAAGAACATAGCAGGTTTCTTTTAGAAACTGACAAACTAATTCTAAAATTTGTGTTGTATTGCAATAGAATCAGAATAGCCAAAACAGTCTTGAAAAAGAACAAACTTGTAGGACTCATATTTCCATACTTCAATATTTATTATTCAGCAATACTTAAAAGAATATATATAGTGCTAGTATGAAAATGAATATATAGGTCAACGGAATAGGCTAAGGGTCCAGAAATAAGCCTATGTGGTGTCTATGGCAAACTGCTTTTTTTATAGGCATTCCAAGGTCATTCAGTTATGAGAGAATAGTCTTTCCAAAGAATTGTGCTAGGACAACTGGATATCAACATGACAAAATATTAAGACTAATTAAAATTTGTGTAATACATATCTATAGTGTGTTCATTCAAAATTGTGTGAAGTTTGAAGCAAAGCTAATGTCTATCAACTGATGAGTGAATAAACCAAATTTAATATAGCCATTGTGGAGGTTTAAAAGAAAATTACCCCCACAGGAAATGGCACTGTTAGGAGGTGTGGCCTTGTTGGAGGAAGTGTGTCGTTATGAGGACAGGCTTTAGATCTCCTATGTTCAAACTATGTTCAGTGTGTGGCACAGAGACTCCTGTTGCCTGTGGATCAAGATGTAGAACTCTCAACTCCAGCACCATGTCTGCCTGCATGCCACCACGTCCCACCATGATGATAATGGACTAAACCTCTGAAACTATAAATGTTTTCTTTTAGAAGGGTTACCATGGTCATGGTGTCTCTTCACAGCAACAGAACCCCTAACTAAAACAGAAGTTGGTAGCAGGGACTGGGGTATTGCTATGATAGGCCAGACCATGTTTTTGTTTGGAGAAATATGGACTTTGGGACTACGGATTAGAAAGCAACTTGTGAAAAGGAATTAAAAAGCTCAGAGCCAGGTGTGGTGGTACACACCTTTAATCTTAGCACTTCAAGGCAGAGGAAGGTGGATCTCTAATTTCTGAGGCCAGCCTGGTCTGCAGAGCAAGTTTCAGGATAGCCAAGTTTAGGCAGTGAAGGCAACCATCGAAAACAGAAAGCTGGTGAAGATATAATTGAACAAGGGGCCCATGTTCCAACTCCAGCAAGCAGCAGGACTTGGCAGCTGTGGCCACATGCTTCTGACTTTAGAGTCAAGGATAGAAGAAGGGGGTTATGGAATCTTCCTCTGCTACTAAGGAAAGCAGATGAGTCCAGACATGTCTCAGGCATGTCCCTGAAGGGAGGTCTAGACAGGCCATTTTGTGTAGCTGTGAAGGTGAAGCCTGGATTGCCTTGGAGACTCCAAGATGTTGGAGATGCCAGAGCCTTAGGTTACTTGCTGTGAACAAGGAGTGGAACCAACCCGAGAGAAAGAAGTGTGTTGCAGTCAACAAAGCTGAAAGGAGTTGGAGATCTGGAGCATTTTGACATCAGACAGGGGAATGCAAAGTTTGGAATTTGCCCAGTTGGTTTTTGGTCTTGCTTTGGCCCAGTATTTCCTCACTATTCTCTCTTCCCCCCATTTTGGAATGATAATGCATACCCTGTGCTATTATATGTTGGAAGCATGTAATCTCCTTTTTTATTTTGATTTTACAGGTGATTACAGTTAAGAGACTGCATGAGGCCAGTAAACAAGGTGGACATGTGGTTGTTACAGGATGCATCAAGCAAGAAGGGAAGCCCTGTACTACAAACAGTGGTGCTCCACTTCCCATTGGTGACATAGCTTCATGGACTAGCTAAGGACTCCCCTGCCCAATGCCTGAGGTGTGTTCTGTTACTGATGATGCCCTGTTTTCCTTTTTAATTGACTGAATAAGAGAAAAAATAGAAGCAGCTGTCCTCTGTTAGAAACGGGTTGTTAAGAAAGCTGGGGACCAACAATCTTTCTCAATCCCCAAAACCTGCTGATCTCACTCATTCCCTGGGGGTGGTAGGAGTTTTCTGGATCTTCCCAGGGTAGTATATGACACATTTTGGGGATAGAAAGAGTAATAGTTTCTTTTCTTGGGAGGGGAGGTGCAATGTGAGATGGGGTCTCTGTAGATACCTCTGGCTATCCTGAAACTCATTCTGTAGAGCAGATTTGCCTCAAACTCACAGGGATCCACCTACCTCTGCCTCCCAAGTACTGGGATTAAAGACATGGGTGGGCCACCACTCTCAGCAGTAATTGTTCTTAAAGTAGGAGTTAGAGAGGTGAGCAACAAGTAAATGGTATACAGTTTGTTTTTTATCGCCCTTCCTCCCTCCCTCCCTCCTTTTCTCTCTCCCTCCTTCCTCACCCTCTCCAAGGTCTGTAGACAGACTGGCCTCTTTCTCCAGCTCTTGAGTGTTGGAAGGCATGCACCACCATGCCCAGACAATATTTTCTTTTAAGGTAAATTTGACTGTGATGTTATTAGTGAACATACTTTTTAAAAAGAGAAAGAAAGTCACTATATATTGGCCTTGATGTCTCAGCTAGGCTCAGCAATTAAAGCAAAGAGGCTCAGTCTGTACCTCCCCCCAAAAAAAATTGGCACTCTGGGAAAACTGAATGGTCTGAAGCTGGCATAAACTTACTCATCCTGGGGAGCCACAGTACATAAACTAGGAAGTCATCAGTTTGAAGGTGCTCTGGAAACTGGGTTAAGACCAGATACTCTTACCATCTTCCTATGTTACTTTTGTCTCTGGAAAATACATCATTTGTTCATTCACCAAACTTTTGTGGAATTTTAGTTTTCTATAAAATACTTTATTTGGGATGGTGGTAATAAATAGATGTTGTTGGTTGTTTTTTACTCTTTTGGGGATCCCACCAGTCAGCTCCCAAATAAATCTCCCACAGAGGCTTATTCTTAATTATGAATGCCTGGCTTTAGCTTGGCTTGTTTCTTGCCAGCTTTTCTTACCTTAAATGATCCTGTCTAAGAGACAGTTGTGTAGCTGGGTTTGTTTGAGGGGCCCTTGGCAGTGGGAGCAGGATCTATCCCTGGTGCATGAGCTGGCTTTCTGGATCCAATTACCTATGGTGGGACACCTTGCTCACCCTTGATGCAGTGGGGAGGGGCTTGGTGCTGCCTCAACTGAATGTACCAGGCTTTCCTGTCCCCCCATGGGAGGACTTACCCTTTTGGAGAAGGGGATGGAGGACAGGTTAGAGGGGAAGTGGGGGGGCAAGTGAGAGGAGGGATAAGAGGGGGATCTGTGGTTGGTATGTAAAATGAATAAAGAAATTAAATAAAAAAACTTTAAAAAATTATTCCATCTACCTTTTGCCTCTGGGCTTTTTCTTACTCTATTCTTGTATATCTTTTTTTGTTTCTTACTCTGTGGCTTGCTGTGTAGCTGGGTGGCTGGCCCCTGGAGTCCTCCTCCTTCTCTGGCTACTTCTTCCTTTTTTCCCTCCGAGATTTCTCCTTCTATTTATCCTCTCTGCCTGACAACCCTGCCTATCCTTTCTCCTGCCTGCTATTGGCTGTTCAGATCTGTATTAGACCATCAGGTGTTTTAGATAGGCACAGTAACATTGCTTCACAGAGTTGAACAAATGCAAAATAAACAAAAGTAATACACCTTAAAATAGTATTCTGCAATACATATACAAATGGGGCTCTGGAAACTCCCTGACAGGTAGATGGGCATATTAGTAACCTCCATAAGAGCCAAGAACTAGATCTGAGATTCTATAAATAAGGTCAGATGAAAGTCACCTTCTGAATAAAAACAACATAAAATAGATGAACTTAGCCATGTGGAGAAGATACCTAACAGATGGTTTCTAACCATGCTCTACATTGATGTACTTAGAAGTCCCATGAGACAAAGGCCAGCCTGCAGATGGTGAGGCTGTGTTCCAGAAGCAGGCTTTGTTCTCATCATCAGGAAACCTTCTCCATGTGAATTAGCCTGAATGGGCTTTCTACAACCCTCTTTGGCTCCGGTTCTACCAAGGACTTCCTGTCTTCTGACTTGTCATGTACTGTCTTTTGGCTCTGCTATCTGATTTTGGTCACATTACCAGCAACTCCTTGGCTTCTGGAAGTGGGCTTTGCCACCTTACACAGATTTTTGCAGCCACCCACTCCCTAATTGAACTTGTGTCTGCCCCTCACAGCCCCTCCAGGTCTTTCTCTGTCCTCTGGTACATGTGGCACAATGAGGAAGCCTGCTCATGTAAGTAGTCCTTAAATAAGAGTCAACCACCCAATTATTTGCTCTAAGATTAATGATAGCTCTAGAGCAAGATAGTCTACATGGCGTGCAAAAATAAACATGACTGCAGCTCCACAGAGTGACCAGAGTGGTAGTAATTTCACCTCTGGCCCATATGCCCTGGAAATTTGGGCAAACATGAGAATGGTCCTGTCAGGCAGCTCTAGCTGTTCTAACCACTGACCCTTGTGGTCTGATCCTTGTGTTCACCAAGCAATTAATTATTCAATTGAGGTCACTTAGCCTCCTAGGTAATCTTTTCTCCAAGGCAAAGTAGCATTGTTCAATTCATGTTCTAACTCAGCACTCTACCTCTGAGCTACACCTCCAGTCTGCTGTTCCATTGCTTGCCATAATTTAATAAATAAGTGTCTAGCCTTTAGTCATTTTGTAGTCGCTGAATCTTAGTCTCTGAACCCAACACTAGCTAAATAAAATCCCTGCTCCTAGATTCTTTCAAGCAAATCCCCTTGCCTGTGAGGCTCCATTGGAAAAACCTACTGGCCAACCTTTCTGAAGATTCTATCAAATGTGATCAACTGTCATTTCATTTAAAAAAAAAATATTCTTTACTAGAGTTCAAATGAAATGCCAAGAGAGGTAGACCCCAGAGTGATTAGCATGCCTTCATGTAAAGGGAATTCAGAGTCAAAAAGATATCACAGAGGAAGTATGTGAGCCTTTAAAGGGTTTTTATTTAGTTTGAAAATCCTTTTTCTAATTATAAAAGTCATATGGGTTTAATGTTAGAAACTTTGGGGAACATAGAAACATAGAAAAGTATAATTAGGAGAAAATGATAAAAATCTAGAAAGCTGAAGAAACCAGGAAAAATCTTGACAAAATGTTCTTTCCTGAAGTCTTGCAATCAGGGTTTTAGACATTGGCTGTACACGGTCACTTGCACCCAGACATGACATTCATTAACATATTAAAGTAGGCTAACTCAGCATTCAGGCAAACACTTAAGTTTTGAATTTATGAGATTCTAGATTCACACCTTCAATCACAGTTTTTTTTTCAAGTTTCAGCCCATACATATATGCTTGCATCAGAACCACCTCAGGCAACTTTGAAAATGAAAATTGCTGGGACCCCCTGAAGATCTACTGAATGAAAATCTCTGGGTGTAGGATGAACAGTCTATATCTGAATATACTCCTTGGGTGATTCTTATGCACACTGGAGTTTGAGAACCACTGGAAGAAAGCTACTGGGGATGGTGAAAATAGATGGTATGAATGTGGTTATCTTAAAGCCTGTCTGAAGCAATCTGGGTAATTGTGGATGGGTAGTGGGAATGAACACTGGTACAATCACTCTAGAAAATGGAGGACCCGGCTATTGAGATGGCTCTGCCAATAAGGCAACTGCCACAAAGCCTGATGACTTGAATCTGATCCTTGGAGCCTATATGATAGAAAGAGAGAACCAACTCCCAGAGGTTGTTCTCTGTCCTATGTGTGTGCTATGGTGGGCAGACACATGTACTGGTGGACAGACAGACAGACAGATACATATACACACACACACACACACACACACACACACACACACACACACACACACTTGTACATATGAAAATTGATCTTTGAAGCATTGTTATGTGGAATTGAGTGGGACTTTTGAGGCCTTTCTTCCAGAAAACAAGGACTTGGTTGTCAGGCCTATATTAGGCCTAAACCTTGGTGCCATGTATTTGTACTTAAATCATTTCAATGGAAAGTGTCTTAGTGATTGGAACTTCTAGTGCAGTTTGGAGTTCTTCCATTTGAAAAATGTGGTATTTGCATGGGATTGTTTGAATCTTGTTTTCTAGTCCCTCCCCATCACCACCCTCAGAGTCTGAAGGTAGATTTTTCTCTTGATAAAGGAACAAAAAAAGTGAACATCTTGTTTGTAAATTGGTATCTAGTAACTAGTGGTAAACTTGAAATGGTAGAATTCTTTAAAGCCTAATTCTAGGTAGCCTTAAGAAAATGTATCTTAATTATTTTTGAACCTTTATTCACCTTGTTTTTTTAAAATATCTTAAGTTATATTTTCTTTTTCAGAGCTGCTTCTTATTTGGGGCTACTTTTTTTTTTTAAATTGAGGCGTAATTCATAAAAGGGTACATTGTTTTGATGAGACTTTTTACAACTGTGGCTGGATGTCTTTCTTTAGTCTTCCAAGAAGGGCCATTTTACTTTTTTAGAGTTACTTTTTAAAGTCATGAGGTCAACAACTTGGACTACTATGCATGTATGTGCTAATGCAAATTAAAGCCCAAGTTGACCTCCAGCAGCAGTTCATTCTATGTTGACAGTGAGAGAACACTTTGCCTGTTAGGATACTGTTACTCGTGGACTGAAATGCTGAAGAAACCCCTCCCCCTATTTTGTTTTTTGCAAAAATCAAGGTATATTCTAGGGTTTCCTGGTTGACCTCAACAGATAAACTGAGCTGATAGTCTTAGTTCAGAAATGATCTGAATGTAGATTTACAGTCTACGTGTACAGCTGGCTAAGTGAGATCGCTTTTATAGTTCTGCATGTATCCCATCGGCTCCCCATTAGTTACTGAACTCTTAAAACTGGTATTGTAACATTACCACAATGTTTTGCGCCAATTTTATAAACTTTACAGTGCAATATGTGTTCCTTTTCTGAGGCAAACCAAAGGTATATTTCTCAAGGTTCTGCTGCTATCAGCAGCGTTGGTAGAGGATCTTTTATACATTTGTAATAGATAGAAATAAACTAGATTGCAGGGTTTTTTTGTTTTTCTTTTTTTGAAAATTTAAACCATTTACCAAGTTTCTGGTCAAGATTGTGTAGGATAAGTTAAACATAATTGCATTCTATTAACCAATATGAGTGTATTTCTTATGCATATAGTTACATTGAAATAAAGTTCTAAAAAGCAAGAAAAAAAGAAAATGTAACAAAAAATAATTTTTAAATAGTAAGGCTGACAGTTCATTTAAAAAATCAACATGAAATTAGCATATGATCTTGTAATCCTATTTATAGATATATACACAAGAACTAAAATCCAAGTCTGAAGAGATATTTGTACAGCCATGTTCATAGTAGCATTATTCACAATATCTGAAAGGTGCAAACAAGCCTAAGTCAGTGAGGTAGCTCAGAGGATAAAGGAACTTGCTGCACAAACCTGAGGACCTGATCCTGATCCACGGATGTCACAGGCAAATGAGAGAACTGACTCCCCAAAGTTGTTACAAAGGAGAGAACAGCAGCTTCAGAAAAGGAGCTGATGCAGAGTTATTTCTCAGAATGAATTTTATTAGACAAGAGGGCCTTTTAACTATTGTCTCGAAGGCCAAAGATGATCCATTCTTGAAATAGGAAAATAATTAGGAGATATACAGTGTCAAACCAAAGACAACATAGTGGAGATTTGAAGGGAGAACGAGCTTTTTCTTTAAAATCTGAGAGGGGCTGCATTTGGAGAGATAGGGCCCTGGAGCAGAAGAGGGGGCCTTCAAGTCCAGACATGGGCTCCATTAGGAGAGCAAGTCATCATGTATAGCATGATAAGACATGTAAAGGAAAACCTCCAAATACATGATCAAAGAATATTTCTAACTCTTACAATTTCCAGAAAGGGTAGGAAGTCTTCAAACCATGTGATATAGTCTCTTCTGGCCTTATGTGACCCCTGACATGAAGACTTGTGCTAGGCAGACCATAATTCAAAGTTACTTTGGTCCCTGGCAGCAGAGGGGACAGGCTGGGTTTTCTTCTCCTGCCTAGCAGGCCTCCATGCTCTAACAGTTACCTGTCTTCTTTGTGTCAAGAGACAGACTACATGGGGGTGGGGCTAACTTCTGGGAGAGACAGAGCCAGGTAGTAAATCTGTGATCTAACAATTGTCCTCTGATCTCCACACACCACAGCCACACTCACACAACACACACAGAGAGAGAGACAGGAAAAAAAACAGAACAAAACAATAAAAATTAATTTTTTAAAAAAACAAGTACTCACCAATGGGTGAATAAACAAAATATGGTGTACGCACACAGAAATGTTTTTCAGCCTGAAGAATGAACATGAGTTGAGTGATTGTTACTCAAGATTAGAAGGAGTAGAGGGCTTAGGAGGAAGGATATAGGCTGGCCAAGAGTTGTCAAGTTACAATGACATAGGAGTAAGAAATTAATTCTAGTATGCTATTTCACAGTGGGGTTATACCAGTACCAATAATGTATTGTACATTTCAGAAACACTGCAAAAACAAAGATTCTGAATGTTGTCCCATGAAGAAATGATGTCTTTGAGAAAATAGTTACATTTAACTTAGTTTAAGCATGACACAATGTTTACAAGTTCCAAAATAAAATATGACACAGTACTATACACAATTAATGATTTTTCTCTGAAAATAAATATTAATTGAAAATTCAACCCTTGCCTAACATCAGCAGAGGGTAAGAGTTGCATGAGGTGATAAACTCTCCCTCCCCAAGTGTAGCAGGTTAAGTTTGCATGGTGTTAAAGCAGTGCTCTCAACCTGTGGGTTGTGTCCCCTTGGGTCTCAGATCAGATATCCTGAATATCAGATGTTTACATTACAACACATAATAGTAGCAAAATTACAGTTATGAAGTAGCAAAGAAATGATTTTATGGTTGGGGGTCACCACAACCACAACATGAGGAACTGTATTAAAAGGGTCACAGTACTAGGAAGGTTGAGAACCACTGTGTTAAAGGAACCTTGCTGTGATCAAGTTTCTGCTAGTCAACATTTATTGATTGATTGATTGATTTTTTTTGGGGGGGCGGGGGGGGAGTTTCGAGACAAGGTTTCTCCACGTAGTTTTGGTGCCTGTCCTGGATCTTACTCTGTAGACCGGGCTGGCCTTGAACTCACAGAGATCTGCCTGGCTCTGCCTCCCAAGTGCTGGGATTAAAGGTGTGCGCCACCACTGCCCAGCTCAACATTTTGAATTAAAATTACCATAGTGAAAACCTTTTTGCACACGATAATGGGGCTTTAAGTGAAATCAGCCAGGAGGCAGATCCAATCACTCGCTCTCCAGTTTATAAAACAGACCATTCAAATATTATTTCAAATATTTCAAATATTTCAAATATTTCAAATATTTCAAATATTTCAAATTATTTCAAATATTATTTCAAATATTTCAAATATTATGCTGACTATAGAAAAAAGTCAGCATAATATTTGAAAACTTTGCTCAAATTCTTTTTTGATAAAAGAAGTGCAAACTCTGAGAGATCATTTGTTCTCTCTCAAATTAGTAAAGATGAAAAGTATGGAACCTTTGAGATGGCTCAGGGTACTTGCTCCCAAACCTGTTGATCTACAATACTTAGTGTCTACATGGTGGAAGAGCTGACCCCTGAGAAGAGAAGACTAACCTCTAACCTACACACACACACACACACACACACACACACACACACACACACACACACACACACTACGGCAAACCTACTCATACATGCTCACATGAGCTCAAGCACACAGAGAAAAATAATTTTTTAAAGACGTGTGATAGGCAGTAGTCCTATATGTTGTTGCTGAAAAAAGTTTTTATATGAGTGGGTATTGTAATTTTTAAAAATAATTTTATTGGGGCCAGTGATATGGCTCAATAAATAAAGGCACTTGCTACTAAGACAGACAACCTGAATTCAATTCCCAGAACTCACATGCGGAAGGAAAGAACCAGCTCTCACAAGATGTCTTCTGACCACCACAGGCACAGTGACTTCTGTGCAGTCCTTCTCTGCCCACACACAAATAAACAAAATAAATTTATTACTGTTATCATTACTATCAGTAGTAGTAGTAGTAGTAGTAGTGTGTGAAGTGCCATGGCATATATGGAGGCCAGAGGACAAGGTTGAGAAGTTAGGTTGTCTCCTTTCTACTTTATATAGGTTCCAGGGATTGAACTCAGGTTGTTAGGCTTAAACAGTAAATGCCTCTACCTGATGAGCCATTTGACAAAAGATAGTTTTTTGAAGAAAGTTTGTCAATGTTATCAAAACATTAAGTGCGATAAAATAGACTCAGTAATTTTACATTTAGGAATACTTTATTATATAATAAAGATTATTGTAGCACTGTTTATAATGTCAAATTACTGAGAACAATTCAAATGTCCATCACTAGGCTACTGGTTAAATGCACTTTTTTATTTCTATATGATAGAATAGCGTTCAGCTACAAAAAAAAACTGCATCTGTACAAATTAATACAAAAAGGATTTCAAGGCCTTATTTACACAGTTGGGCAAAATAAAATCCTACCATTTACCTTGCAGAAACTGTTCTAAACTGTTAACAACTATTAATCATTCCAAATAGTTATAATGATAAATATTAGTTTATGCATATTTCACTCTACCTCAAAGTGCACACACACCCATGAAACTAGAAATTCTTTTACTTTGTCTGAAAGGAACTAAAAATGGCTCTTGTCAGGTAGCAACCACAGAAGGAAGCACCCACATTCAATTCCAAACACGGACTATAACCATCTCTCAAAATATCTTGCACCCAGCCTCACTTGGTGGTTTCTGTTTCCTATTTCCTTCTGGTGTGATTAAAAGCATTTATTTGTTTTACAAATGTAGGTTTGGTTAGCAAAAAGTTACCAATGCCCCTTTTTGGTCCAACTCAGTCAGGAATAGTAGCCATGAACTCAAAGTAGAAATGTAAATCAGGGAAAGAATGCTCTCTTTTCCATGTTGAAACCTTAATTAATCGTTATATAAGACTACAAGTATGTCTTCAACTAAAAATCCATAGATTTTGAAAGACAATAGTCCCAGGGTAGCATTGGTTACACCCATCTCTATTTTCTCTCTTCTACTGTGAAATGGGACAATTATCCTACACAAAGGGGGCAGATTTAAATGATTTGCAAGCAACTTAGAATACATTTTTGACACATGTAGCCTGATTTATCAAAAAGCTTAGGGAGGCTTGGGTCATTCTTGTTTTTGAAATTCAATAACCATAATATAATCTCATCGCCATGATTTTTTTCAAATACTTTATGGATTTCTGAAACTTGTGATTATTTTTCAAATATAAGAGGTTTGTTAGTTACATAGTGTAGTTCTCTTAACAAAATAATACAAATCAATTTTGCTTTTAAGCCAAAGTATCTTTCCAAAGTTGTTAAACCATATTCCCCTTCCTGCTGTCAGCACTGGGAAGATCAAATACCTGAGATTCATATAAGAAGATTTGGCTTATGGAAGTATTAACACTACATTGTCCCTTAAAATAAATGAATGCACGAAAGAAATGGATTATGTGTAATATAGTAGTCATGATTTCCTAAATACATTATGTGTGTGTTTATATCTATATTTACATACTCCTGAAGGAAATGCACAAAAATTTTAATAGTTGTTATGTAATCTCTAGAGTTCAGATTTCTTCATGAGTTTTTGCTTATGTGTGTAAACTTAATCTTTTTCTTTATTTCCCAATGGTCTACAGTGAGTCTCTAATTCCTGTGTAACTAAATGAAAAATGAATGCATGTTATTGAAAACTAAAGGAAAATGACTCTGTCCTGGAATCAGTTTGCTTCAGAATCTTTGGTATCTGTTTAGTTACTTTTCTATTGCTGTGATGAAATACCATGATCAAGGCACTTACAGAAGAGAAAGTTTATTTTAGCTTATGGTTCCAAAAGGACAAGTTCATAATGGTAGGGAGGCATGGCAGCAAGTGAAGGCATGGCAGCAGGAACAGGAAACTGTGAGCTCACATCTTGAACCACAAGCACAAAGCAGAGAGTACAAACTGCAAGTGGCATGAAGCTTTTCAACTCAAAGCCCACATCTAGGGACATATTTCCTTCAGCAAGGCTGTACTACCCCAAACAGCACCACCAAATGGAGACCAAGTATTCAAATATGTGAGCCTAAGAAAGACATTCTTATTCAAACCATTATAATATATTTCATTTTCCCACCCCTTACAAAATACAATCATTCTTGTAGTCTTCATTGTCCCAGTTGTGGACATTGTTCTCTGTCTCTCACCTGCTACCCTGGCTTCTGACATGCAATTGCTGTATACATCTTAACAGTTTCAGGTTGCTGAGTTTCTGTCTAATTGGCCACATATTTCTTGGCCCTTGACTCATTTGTCATGGCCTTTACCACCCAAGCTTCACCCTTTGTGACCTTTGCTGCTGTTCAATATGAATGTATGAGCTTTTAGTAGTTTGTCTCCTTTCTTTTCAGTGGGTCCTGGAGTCATCAGTGTTAGAACACAGTCCTGTACCTTTAAACCTGATCTTAGCCTGAATCATAGCCTGAGTCAGGCCATGCCTACCTGCAGCTCTCCCTGAGACAGAGAAATAAGAGGCTGTCTGTGGCGTGAACTGGCAACTCTCAAATTTATGATCTCTGGCTCCTGCATGCATTGTCATGTTGAACTAATATCATGATATGAAACTTCCCACTACCCCTAAAAGATTATAAAAAGTCAGACCTTTCCTTTGTTCTGAAAATTGGTTTGATTTCTTGGGGAGACTTATTGGAAATATAATATGAAGATGAAGGCTGCTCTCTGAAGAGGCTCTTTGACCTTCTTTCACCATCCTTGTCATAGAATATATCTCTCTCTCTCCATTCCACTCTTAATTAAACTCTTCCCTTTAAGGCCCAATCATGTTTAGAGTCTCCATACACTGTTTCTAATACTCTCACTCCCAGTTCAAGACCCAATCATGGCCTTGAGACTCTCATTCCAAGAAACCTCATTCAAGGGAATTATGTAGCAGCTCCTTTGCAGACTGATAGCTGCTCTTCTACTTTTTAATAATCAATATACTATTTTGCTGAAGCTACTCTTAGAAACAAATGATGAATGATCTCAGTGTCATACAAGGGAACACACAAACATGAAAGTAGCACAACCAAGGCAATTTCTTTTTGTAAAATGGGTGTGCCCAAGACCCAAACTGGACTAAGAAGCACACATGGTTCCCATCTGTTATCCCTAAAATAGGGAGTGACTGAGTTTCATCCTATCAATGGGATCTCAGCTTCACAATCTGATGTGATTGACTAATCAGTGCAAAAGGGAATTGCTAGGGGATGTCTTTCTGTATGCCGTGAATATATGTTGTTTCCATTGGTTAATAAATAAGCTGCTTTGGCCTATGACAAAGCAGCTTAGAGGCAGGCAGGAAATCCAAGGAGAGAGAAAGGAAGGAGAAAGGCAGAGTCCAGGTAGATGCCAGCACCTCCAGGAGAAGCAAGATATGAAAGTACCGGTAAGCCATGGCCACGTGGCAATTTATAGACAAATAGAAATGGGTTAAGTTATAAGAGCTAGCTAACAAGAAGCCTGCCATAGGCCATATAAGCCTCTGTGTGTTTCTGGGGTCCAAGTGGCTGTGGAGCCATGGGTGAGAGAGATTTGTCTGGGCCGTTGGGGGCCGGGCGGGACCCAAGAAATTTACAGCTACAGGGAATGTTCAGGAAGTACAAGTCCTTGATGGATAAACCTTTGATTTTTTTTTAAGTTTCTTACAATCCCCCCTTTTTTATACTTTTTTTTCAAACTTAGCAGCATATATTGGCAGTCTGAAATCTCTAATGATGGTAAATTATTGTTATAATTGATAGCTTAAGCATGGTTTAAGTTCAGTCTGACTTTCTTGGGATAATCTCTTGACCAAGTGATTGATCTAACCCACCTGAAATGTGAGGTTTTCACCCTGGCTAGAAATTCTATTCTCTTGACCAGAAGGTGTCTTGTGATAACAGGCCTTTACTGCTATTTTACTATTCTCCCCCTCTGAAAGGGTAACTTTACAATATTGAGGAAGATCTGGAGATCTAGGAGGAGGACTCCAGGGGCCAGCCACCCAGCTGGCTACACATTAAGCCACAGAGTAAGAAGCAAAGAAAGGTATGCAGGAATAGAAGTGGAAAAGCCCAGAGACAAAAGATAGATGGGATAAGTTAAGTTTAAGAAAGCTGGCTAGAAACAAGACAAGCTAAAGCCAGGGACTAATAAGTAACAATAAGCTTCTGTGTGTGATTTATTTGGGAGCTGAGTGGTGGGCCCCCAAAAAAGTAAAAAACAAACAACACATCAGAGAGGAAGAAGCCTCAGTTGAGGAAATGCCTCCATGAGATCCAGCTGTAAGGAATTTTTCTCAATTAGTGAACAATGGGAGAAGGCCCAGGCCATTGTGGGTGATGCCATCCCTGAGCTGATGGTCACGGGTTCTATAAGAAGGAAGACTAAGCAAGCCAGGAGAAGTAAACTAGTAAGCAGCACCCCTCCATAGCCTCTGCATCAGCTCCTGCCTCCAGGATATTGCCCTGTTTTGAGTTCCTGTCCTGACTTCAATCAATGATGAACAGTAATGTGGAAGTATAAGTCAAATAAATCCTGTTCTCCTCAACTTGCTTTTTGACCATGATGTCACAGCAATAGAAACCCTAACTAAGACACTTCCAACATACAATGGCACACAGTATACATTACCATCACAAAAGGGAGGGAAGGGGCATAGTGAGGAAATCTGGATCAAAGCAAGACCAAAAACCAGCTGAGCAAACTCTGAACTCTGCATCTCCCTGACTGAGGTCAAATTGCTCTTCAGATCTCCAACACCATTCATCTTTGTTGACTGCAACACACTTCTTTCTCTTGGAATGATTCTATTCCCTGTTAACAACTCTCCTTGGCAGGTACCCCATGACTCTGGTATCTCCAGAATCTTGGAGTCTCCAAGGCAATCCAGGCTTCCCCTTCATAGACTCACAGATGACCTCTCTAGGCCTCCATGCAGGGACACTCCTGACATATGCCTGGCCTCAGTGGCTTTCCTTAGTCTCAGAGGGAGATTCCATAACCCCTTTCTTCTGTCCTTGACTCTAAAGCCAGAACCATTTGGCTGACGCTACCAAGTTCTGCTAGTTGCTGGGGCTGGAACACAGCCCTCTTGTTCAAAAACATTTTCACCAGCTTTCTGTTTTCTATGGTTTCCTTCATTGCCTAAACTTGGATGTCCTAGAACTCAAGCTGTAGACCAGGCTGGCCTCACACTCAGAGATCTGCCTGCCCCTGCCTTCTGAGTGCTGGGATTAATGGTGTACAGTGCACTACAATGCCTAACCCTAAGGTTTTTCTTTCATTCCTTTTTACTTTTCTTTCATTCCTTTTCACAAGTTGGAAGATTCACTGGGCAGGATCATGCCTTGAGGTTACCAGTCCCTTTATTCCATTTAATATCAGGCTTTTCTTTAATATGTTTATTTCCTTGAACACATGACTTAGCTTTATTCTGCTTCATGGTGTTCCTTTTCTCTTCAAATTGTACATTTTATATTTTTCCTTGCTTACCTTGCTCCTTTTCATTGTAGATCTGCATTAGAGTGGCTACTAATAATCATAGAACAGAGTCAATACTAGACTGTTTTCAGATTTACTCTGCCAACACAATTAATCCAAAACTCCTCAATTTAGTCTCAAGCATGTTTTTCCAGACAAGGGCAAAATGCAACCACATTTTTTTTTGCCAAAGATGGGTCTCTAGGCCACAGACAAATATTCTTCTCCTCTTAAACCCCCACAGTTCAAATCACCCTCACCACCACTGTCTTCCATACCCCTACTAGTATGGCCCAGAAACCTAAACTCAGCATTTCTCAGAAACCATGTGATGGGGACCTTCTACTTATCTGAAAAAACAAACAAACAAATAAAAACCTCCTATCATAACAGTCAACTAGCACAGGCAAAGTGCATCTAGTTCCCAATTAACCTGGACAGTTTGTATCAGCTCAAACCCCAGTCCGCTGACTATCATATAAAATCATCATGCCATCTCCACTTAGCTGTTGCTTTCTATCCAGGAGACAGCCCAGCAGTTTGTTCCCACTAAACTGTTTCTACCTATGGAGTAGTCTTGTTTGGTGGTTCTGCTGCACACACTTACATTTGGTGGAAAAACCCAGAGGGACACCTGGGTTCCCAATAATCTCTTCCCTCCTTTTAACTGAACCAAACTGCCTATTCATCCTTCCTGTGGTGCAGGTCATTTGCCTCTGCTGGCCTCTGCCACCTACCATATTTGACTCCAAATATAGAGTCCATCCTTTCAACTGCTTCTCCCCTTTATCAACCTACTGTTTCTCTTAGCTAGCTAATGTAAGTATACTTTTCTCAGAGTTGCCTGTTCAACCTTTCCTTTCTACAAAGTCATACCAGTACACTAGATAGTCTTCCTATGCCCTTTTGGGTTTCATCACTTGGTTGGGGGACACCTATACCTCATGATCTAGGCATTTTCTTGAACTTTGAACTACTTGGGGACATCCTCTGAATCAAAGGCACTTAACCCTCACCAACCCAGGGCTACTGGCCTACTCCTCCCTTCTCTGTAGGGCCACCTTATCACTCACTACTTTTTTTTTTCATTAAATCCAGCTGCATTTCCATGTTTCTGAGTAGAGATATCTTAGCTAAACTACAATTCTTCTTTTCTTTTTATCCAAATCCCTCACGACTAGCCTCTGAAGAGCCTCTTTTCTCACGGGGTTGTACTAAAGCTTCACTGTATTATCTTTCACATTCCTTCATTGACCCAAGAGTACAGGAAACTTCCTCTCCTTCTGTGGCCTACCACCATTACTCTGGGACTCTACTTCCTAACCCTGTTGCTATCCATACTCTATCACCTTAAAGCATAGATGAAGCCTAAAATCTATCATACAATACCTTCTTATCAAGGGGTCTTGAGCTCACTCACTTGCCCTATAACAACCCTATCCTGCCCATTATAAAATCTGATGGCTCTTACAGCCTGGTCCAGGACCTCAGGATAATTAACAAAGGAGTTCTCCCATCCACCGTGTGGTGTTTTACCCTTACACTCTGCTTTCTCGGGGACCCTCTTCAATATCTCAATTTATCATTCTAGACTTTAAGGATGCTTTCTTTGTTATTGGTTAAAATATTAAGGCAACTCCATGTAGTTAAAAGGGAGGTTTATTTTGTGGGGTAACTTACAAGTGAAGGGCTAGGTAACAGGGCCTGGGAAAGGTGAAGCAGTCCAGCAGGGTTCTCTGGAGAACTCTGCTCAGTCTACCTCCAGCATCCAGGATCTAGGAACCAAGAGAGCTGGCACATCCAGATCTCGGATCTTCAGGGCTCCTGTCTTGGCTCTGCCTTGTAGGCATGACAGTTACTGAAGCCTCAGTGGGGGTAGTACTTCCAGGTCAAAGCTGGAACAGCTACCCACTACATCTCCCCGTTTCATCTAAATAAGAAGGTTCTAGCTTAATACAAGACTATATACAATAGGAATGATTATCAAATATTGTCCAGGAGTAATAAGGGATAATGACCTAGTTAAGATGGAACTACAACCAACACGAAAAATATCAAACAAGAGACACATACTAAAATCCAGGGAAGTCTGGAGCATAGGTAAATGGCATGTTACAAAGGGTATCCTATCCTAAAGAACCTAAATCTAATACTTAATATGTTCTATCTAAGATTATATATATATATAGTTGTAACTATAACTGCTAGTCTTCAATCCTATCAGAGACCTGAGAAGGAATATATTTTCTTTGTGTCCCCATAAGATACAGCACCCTCATCTAGCAGGAAAAAGTATGAGAAGCTATGCTCAAATTCCCAAATATAATAAGCTGGCTTTGGAGATGGAATTGGCTCACCCTTTCTCTAATCCCAAGCATAGTCCTAAAACTAAAGGTTGAAAGATTCTTTTGTCCCATATCAGAAGAGCCCTCTGGTGTGAGACAGAGAAAAACCAATATTTTTATTTAAAATAGGTTGATTATAAATACAATCTCTTCTAAAGAAAAAAAGAAGATAGTATAGATACGATAAGATAAAAGGATAGATTAATGAACCTACTTTTAAAGAGCAACAACTTGTTTGAAATGTTTTACATTGCTATGGATTTTAGTTTATTGATACAAATTTAAAGTTAATTTTGTTATACTGTATATAATATTTCTACTCTCATTGGAGGTATTATGTTTATGTAACTCATTTAAATTGTAATGGATAATTAAGAAATACAGATTAATTAGTCTTCTATGAAACTCAAACTTGTAGCCATGTTAGTTAAGTTTTCTAGGTATACATAGATATATTTCAGATAGATAGGTAATTTTCAAACACTTCAAAGACCTACAGAATATGGCATTTAAAATGATTTAAAAATTTAGACTTTCTGGACAGTGAGACATGTCTTCTCTTGGCATCACCGATTTACTTCAGAGAGGAGGATGGGCATCGAAGACACTCTGTATGGAGTTTATATTCTTCTTGGCAAAAATAGTCATTTTAGGCAAGAAACTGTTCTTGCCTGAACTGCTTGAAAAATGTATCAACTGGATATGCAGGACCCATAGGAAGGTGACCACTGAACTTTGCTTGGCAAAATGTTTCTTCAAGTTCCTGCTTCGCAGAGGAAACTGCCAGACATTCTACAGGACACAGAGAGAAGTGACTAAGAGACTCTAGACCTGTGGGCTGAAGACAGATGCCCTAACTTTGCAGAGGAACTTTGGATGACTAGTCAGTCCAGGCTGCCAGCTGTTTCTGTCTACTCTCTCAAGACTCCTGAAAGTTGCTTGTGTTCTTTCTCCCATTTCTGAAGTGATATATCCTTCTGGGGTCTTTGATGTAGTTGAAAACTAGATAGTTATAATTTCCTTATTTATGATAAAAGATAAGTTAAATATGAAACCTTAGACTCACAAATATAGGATACATAGGATATCTTCTTTAATTCTGCCAAATACAAATAGACTAGATATTATAAATAGACTAGATATTCTAACTGTAATTCTTGCTTGATAATTGTTTTGTTATATGTAATTTTACTATGTTAAAGTTAAAACCTTCCTTTTTGAAAAAAAGAAAAAGGGGAAGTGCTGTGGTTGATTGATTGATAAATAAAACGCTGATTGGCCAGTAGCCAGGCAGAAAGTATAGGCGAGACAAAGACAAAAGAGAAGTCTGAGAAGTAGAAGGCCGAGAGGAGGAGACACCAGCCTGCTATCCAGGGAGCAGCATGTAAAGACAGCAGGTAAAGCCACAGAACACGTGGCAACATATAGATTAACAGAAATGGGCTGGGCTGAGTTTAAGTGTAAGAGCTAGATAGTGGTGGGCCTGAGCTAATGGCTGAGCAGTTTAATTAGTATGAGCTTCTGAGTGATTATTTTATTAGAGGCTATAGGGTCCATGGGGCTGAGCAGGACTGGAGAAAACTCCAGCTACACTTTGTTGTTCCGTTGCACCCAGATATAAAGAGTATACACAAAGATGACTTCTTTTTCTTCACCCATGGTCCCTGTTTATCCACTTTACTTCCTCAGCCTACCTTTTACACAGAAGGAAAATTATACACCATCCTCCAGGATACTCATGGAACACTGAGAGCTGAGGCTCTTCCCCTCCTGATGGTAGTGAGTCTGGTAACTTCAGTGGCTACCACCAGCCTGGCAGCCAGGAGCTTGAGGCACAGTTCATATTTATCTTAACAAATGTCCGTTCAACTGGCAGACACTATCCTGGAGTCAACTGCTTTTCAACTGCTCCAAAACCAGATCAGTATTCCTACAGAATCAGAGGGTTCTTACCTTGTTGACAGCCAAAAAAGGAGAAATTTTTCTCTTCCTTAGTGAAGAATGTTGCTACTATGTAAACCAGTTTAGCCAAAGTCAAAGAAAGAACAAAAAAATCTTCACAAACTAGCCCACAAACTTCATCCAGATTGATCCATGATAAAAGACTCTCACTTTGTTCTCCCTTGGGACCCTGGCTCCTTCCCCTCCTTGGCCCACTAATATCCATACTTATAATAATGATTGCTCCCTGTCTCTTGAAGGTTCCTTCAGGAAAGAAACAGTGAAATAGCCCAACAGTCAGTGATACCAGATGCTTCTGACAGTACTTCCTCATGTCTACCATTGCTTCCAGACTGAGCCCCTGCTTTGGACCAGTGGTTCAGACCCCTTTTCTCTTTTCTCAACACCCCTACTCAGCAGGAAGTATCCAGAGAGGGACTAATGTCACCCCTTATCATCAAAAAAGCCTGGAATATTAGGTCACAAAGCAGGCCCCAAAATGGCAGTTCTGCTGACACTGTCCTAAGATGGCAGCCTGGGTCCCAACCAGACCAATTCTTCCTGGGAAACAGAAACCTGAAAACCAGGATTTCTCAGAAACCATGTGATATAATTTTCCACTTATATGAAAAAAAAACTATGTGGTAGTTTGAATAGGAATGGCCCCATAGGCTCATAGACTTGAATACTTTGTCACCAGGAAGTGGCATCATTAGTAGGTGTAGCCTTGTTGGAGTAGGTATAGCCTTGTTAGAAGAAGTGTGTCACTGGAGGTGGGCTTTGAGGTTTCAAAAGTCCATGCCAGGCCCAGACTCAGTCTCTCCTTCTTCCTCTCCTCCTCCACCCCGCTCCCTTTCTGCCTGCAGACCAGGATGAAGCTCTCAGCTACTGCTCCAGTGTCATGCATGCTGCCACATTCCCACCACAACGATAATGGACTAAGCATCTGAAACTGCAAGCAGGCCCCAATTAAATGCTTTCTTCTATAAGAGCTGCCTTGGTCATGGGGTCTCTTAATAACAATACAGCAGGAAAGAAGACCTACCTACTCCTATCTCCTGGTTGTGCCCCTAATGGTCAACTGATTAACCTGACAGCTTCCACTCAGACCTCCACCCTGCTGACTGTTATGTAAAATTTGACTGCCTCCCTACTGTTCTCTATTCCCATGAGACAGCTCAGCACTTAATGGAGTGGTCTTGTTCAGTGGTTTCGCTACACATGCAACTATTAGCTGTTTTTAAGGGAACAATGCCTTTGCTTCTTTGTTCTTTCTCTCTGTCACAGAACCTGAGGGCCTGTCTGACTCAGGAAAGGGGGCTTAGGAGGCCATTTTGAGAAAAAACATGTCTGGGTCTGAAAGGAGAGTGTCAAATTCCCTTTCCTGAGCCAGCTTATCAGTGAGCTTAAATGGTACATGACAATTTACCAATATAACATAGAAACAAAAGGCATTTTTTACTCTGATATGTTAGGCAGAAAGTTTGCCATTGAGTCTTATCATAAGAGGCTGTCACAAAGCACTTGTCCTCCTTTTAACCTATATAGATTTCATCAGATGAGTCTAATTCGCTGGCTCTGATGGAGACTAACCAGAAATAGAAAGCATTTTTTCCCCTTTAGAATACTATAAAAGACAGAACACTTGATTTTGAAAGGTTACCCTCTGATAGCTTTAAACTTTATAAGTTTCTAAGTTTAAACTTTATAGACTTTATGATCAAGCTGCAGAGGTACTTATCTGCCTTTACAGGCATCTTACTTAAGGTACTCCTTGACTAGTCTTGGGGTGACCAATTGCTTGAAAGCCTGTACCAACAATCAGTTTGAGTGTACCTGCAAGTGGAAGCAGACTACCTGACAAATTTAATAAGTACCTTCCCTCCCATAAAAAGACCAAATTGTAGGGTAATACAGGAAGTTCACTTTCTCCCTGACAAATAGCCATCAGCTGGGAGTGATTGAGAAATTTGGTTTTTGTTTTACTTCAGCACTCTGCTTTTCCTTGGGCTTCACTAATGAGAAGGTTCTGTGAACATAGGTGGGTCCAAATTTTCCCACCATCTCCCAGGGGATAATGCAGCCACATAGCCTGGCTCTTTTGTCTGAATGTCTGAGGAACTGCTTTTGCCCAGTGTCTGAGAAGGCAGTTGAATGGCAACATTCAAGTAATTTTTAGAGCCAGTTTATCCCATGTGTGATGAGCTGGAATAGAAAAGAGAATTTTTGAGTTAGGTTTGTCTTTTCCCTAAAAGCATGCCCTAGCCTGTGTGGAGAGGCAGCTCCTGCCTGTTAGCAGTAAGCAGTAAGTGGTAGTACAGTTCATCTCAGAAAAGAGGCCAGGCAAGTGGTGGGGGAGAATGCCACATTTACCCGTGGCTCAGTCCCTATCACATCTCAATTTCCTCCTTTCAGGCCCCTTTTTCAAGATCATCCTCCTGCCTGCCCACCCCTCCTTTACTGCTGTTTTATGTTGTATGATATATTGATTGCATTCTGATGTTCCTGGGACTGACAATTGTGAGACCAAAATGAGCCATCTTAGAAATGCTTTCACCCAAAATTAAGGCCTAAGATTTCTCCTTTTGGGAATAGACCATTAGTTACTGAAATCAGTCAGTTCAGATTCCAGAAACCAGGAAGTGTAAAAGTACAGAGTCACAAGATAGTCGTGAGGTAATGCCTGCCAGACTATGGAATGTCCTCTCCCTGGTTTCCAGGGTAACTGACCATAGAAATGCCCCCACCTGAGGGCAGCCAATGAGAAATGGTGGCGGGCAACCACTCCCTTAGAAGTAATTTCTAGAAGTCCCTAGAAGCGAGCCAATCAGAATTGTACTCGTACTAACATCCCTAAATGATGTAACCTTGTGACTTTTCCCTTTAAAAACTGAGCTTGCAGACAGGTGGGCACTTCCTCCAGCCTCCACTGCTTTGGGTGTATTGGACGAAGTCCCTGCCTAGACTTGTATGGCTTTTGGATATCCAGAATTAAACCTTGCTTTTGCATTCCGGCATGCTCGTCTTTGGTGGTCTCTCTGGGGGATACAATCTGGGCACAACAACAATAAAGTTTGTTTTGAATCAGAGGGCAGAACTAACTACTAGCTGACCAAAATTAACCATAGAGGTTTTGGAAGACTGAGGACAGGAAGTAGTACAGTGGGACTTAGGGTCACAGCCCTTTTGGATGGAGGAATGAAAGAGATAGGAGGTCACTGGTCCCTTCTCTGACACTTCTCTGATCATTTCAGGTTCTTACCCTGATATCTGACTCCCGAGTTTTTATTGATAAAGAATAATTAGATAATCACATCAATTTACATCCCAGATACCTCTGAAATTGCCATTTCTTGAAACAAAATATCTGCCATCTGATTTCTTGAAGAAAGAGCTCAAGGAGGTAACAAAATCTTATCAGTTTTAAATTGGCCAGGGTTTGCCTCAAAAAAGATTAGGACATTTCTCCAGTCTGTACCAAATTCAATTTTTTTCTTCTTTAGGGGCCAGAGAGATGGCTCAGCAATTTAGAGCACTTGCTGCTCTCCTAGAAGACCAGCATTTAGTTCCCAGCACCTATGTTGAGTTTCTCAGAATGGCCTATAACTCCAGCTCCAAGGGACCCAATACCCTCTTCTAGTCTCCTTGGACACTTATACACACACACACACACACACACACACACACACACACACACACACACACACACAGAGGCACATACACAGGGACAAAACACATAAATTATATATATATATATATATATATATATATATATATAATTTTAAAATTAGAATTTTAAATTAGAAAGGCACAATTTAAGGTTTCTTTCCTGTATTTGTCCTTTTCTGGAAAATTCAGTAAAAATAACAATGAAAACTTCTTTTTCTTTCTTTTTTGCGGGGATCAAACCCAGAATCTCATCCATGCTTAACAAGCACTGTACCATTAAACTTTATCTCCTGTCTAACAAAAAACAAAAATTATTTTCTCTTCAGTAAAGACCTTCCTATGAACTAGAAAATATCATCCTGAGTGAGGTAACCTCAACTCAGAAGGACAAACAAGGTATGTATTCACTCATAAGTGGATACTAGATGTAAAGCAAAGGATAACCAGACTACAACCCACAGCTCCAGAGAAGCTAGCTAACAAGGAGGACCCTAAGAGGGATGCATAGATCATCCTGGAAAGGAGAAATAGATGAGATCTCCATGAGTAAACTGGGAGTGAAGGGTGGGCAATGGAGGGTGGGGGATGGGGAATGAGAACATAAGGGAATAGGATGGTTGAGCTATAACAGGGATAGAGTGGGAAAGCAATAAAAAAGATACCTTGATAGAGGGAGACATCACGGGGATAGGGAGAAACCGGATGCTAAGGAAGTTCCCAGGAATCTCCAAGCATGACCCCAGCTTAGACTACTAGCAATAGTGGAAAGGGTGCCTGAGTTGGCCTACCCTAGTAATCAAATCGGTGAATACCCTAACTGTCATCATAGAGCCTTTCCCCAGTAACCAATGGAAGCAGATGCAGAGATCCACAGCCAAACACCAGGCTGATCCCCAGGAGTCCAGTCAAAGAGAGAGAAGAGGGATTCTATGAGCAAGGGCATCAAGATCATGATGGGGAAATCTACAGAGACAACTGAACCAAACTAGTGGGAACTCATGAAACTTAGATCAACAGCTGTGGAGCCTGCATGAGACTGGACTAGACCCTCTGCATAGTGAGACAGTTGTGTTGCTTGATCTGCTTAAGGGCCCCCTGGCATTAGGATCAGAATCCATCCCTGGTGTATGAGCTGGCTCTTTGGAGCCCACTACCTATGATGGGAGACCTGTACAGCCTTGAGGCAGCAGGGAGGGGCTTGGACCTGCCTCTACTAAATGTACCTCTCTGTGGAAGGCCTTTCTTTCTGGTAAGAGGGAATGGGGGTGGGCTGGGAGGAGGGAAGAAGGGGATCTTTGATTGGTATGTAAAATGAATAAAAAAAATTAACAAAAAAAGAGAAAAGAGCCGGGCAGTGGTGGCACAAGCCCTTAATCCCAGCACTTGGGAGGCAGAGCCAGGCAGATCTTGGTGAGTTGGAGGTCAGCCTGCTCTACAGAGCAAGATCCAGGAAAGGCACCAAAACTGCACTGAGAAACCCTGTCTTGAGAGAGAGAGAGAGAGAGAGAGAGAGAGAGAGAGAGAGAGAGAGAGAGAGAGAGAAGAAAGATCTTCCTGTGACCCTATTCAAAAGGATATTTCACTGTCTGGAATATTGATGTTTAATATAGAATATCCCACATTAATGGCCAAACACCCTAATAGTTGTGCCATAAACCCCATCCAAGGACTGAGGAATCTGGATGCAGACGTTCACGGCTAGGCCCCTGGTGGAGTGCTGGGAGTCTAATTAGTGAGAAAGAGGAGGGTTTATATGAGCGAGAATTGTTGAAATGAAGGTTGGATAAAGCACAGGAACAAATAACCATATGAATGGAAACACATGAACTATGAACCAAAGGCTGAGGGGCCCCCAACTGGATCAGGCCCTCTGAATAGGTGAGACAGTTGATTGGCTTGATCTGTTTGTGAGGCATCTAGGCAGTGGTACCAGGTCCTGGGCTCGCTGCATGAGTTGGCTGTTTGAAACCTGGGACTTATGCAGGGACGCTTGGCTCAATCTGGGAGGAGGGGACTGGACCTGCCTGGACTGAGTCTATCAGGTCAATCCCAGTCCTCAGGGGAGACCTTGATCTGGAGGAGGTGGAAATGGGGGATGGGCTGGGGGGAAGGGGAGGGGGGCAGGAAGGGAGAGAACAAGGGAATCTGTGGCTATTATGTAGAACTGAATAGTATTGTAAAATAAAAAAAAAAGAATATCCCACATTAAAATGATTATTTGTAACTAATTATCGAATCTTTTAACATTTTGTGCAATGAATGATCAGGCAAAGCAATGTTTGTATTAGCCAGAGAATATTTGAGTTCGTTTTAATTCTCCTCTGCAGACTGTACTTGCAGCTCATCGGTAGACTACTGGCCTAGGATATCCAAAGCCCTTGATCCAACCACTTATGCTGAAAAAAAGAGGAGAAGAGGAGGAGGAGGAGGAAGAGGGTAGAGGGAGGAAGAGGGAAGGAAGAGGAGAGAAAGAGAAACCTCTTCTTGCATCTATTTGTGCTGTTAAATAACTGTTGTTGCTGTTTTACTCTTCACAAGGTCACAGATGATTTTCCACTCTGCTAGAGTCTAGGTCAATTTCTGGGACTGAAACCCACAAGTTTATTCTTGTCTTCACTTCAAAGCCCCTGATTAAATGACCCATGTTAGGTTAATATCTCTACTTGTCTCTTCATCTCCAAAGCCCCTAACCTCTGTATTTATCTGCTAATAAGGAAAGCTCTATCAAGTACCATGTTTTACAGTAGATGTTAAGCACTAATTCAAAAAATATTACTGTCTATGCTTATAAATTGCCAAGTTCATGATTAGCCTTGAGTAATCTAGTTTTCATTTGGCCTATGATAGGATGAAAATAGCTTTCCAAAGACATCCCACCCTAACCCTTAGATATATAAACATGCTATATGCTATGGCAAAGGAACTTTGCAAATGTTATCAAATCCATGAACCTTAAGTGAAAATTCCACATCCTAAACACAGAAGGCCTTAAAGTAGAGAGTTCACTGTACTATGTTAGAAAAGGGTCTGGTGCCTCATGAAAATGACCATACAATCCAAAGTATTTTGGCAGGACAGAACAGTTTACTTCTTCAGGATATGCAGCCATGCCAAATCATCCAGGCAAGCACACCCTTCATGGATCCCAGGATTTTTATTACTAAAGGAGAGGCCTCCTGTAACTCACTCAAGCTGTCAGAATTTAGCCTTACAATTTTATATGGTTGACTAACTTAAAGTGAACATAGTTGATGAGTGAAACACAACTTTTGAGAACAGGGTCCAACCCTAAACACAGAGTGAAACAGTGAGTGTGTACTTTGATCTTAAAAAAAATTGCTGAATATGGAAAGGATTTTTTTGTCACATGGCATCTTTACAAATTTCTTTAAAGATGGAATTTTTGTCTCATTTAACCCTTTGATAGAAAAGACAGTACATTTCCCAGATGGAAATGGAGCACAGGTGCAGCAGCAAAAGTCAGAGAAATCAAGCATGGGCAGGGCTTGATCTGCCATTGCTAGGGGTGTTACAGGGAACATTCAAGTGGGAATGCAGCCTCTGGAAGTAAAATCCAGATCCCAACTGACAGCCAGAAAGGAACCAACAATCTTCATCCTACAATCATAAGAATCTAAATTTGGCCAATGATCTCAATGAGGCTCAACATGGATTCTTTCCAAGACTCTCTACAAAGTTCCTGCCAAACCTTGAGTTTTGAGTTATTTTGATAGCCAAACCCAGGACCTACTTCTTAAGCCATATGTTATCTGTATCCAAATGTTTTACCTACAGGGCTTAAAACCAATAAATGAGGGTTGAGTCACTAAATCTGTGGCATTTTAATGACAACAACAGAAA